>NC_138552.1:157537317-158822317 GCF_964273705.1 Natrix helvetica
GAACCAGTTTTTAAAACTGAACAAACAGAATGATAATTTTTCCTATAATTTCATGGAGCAGTAACAATATATCCTTTTAAGTACTTATAAATAAATATACAACAGCTGTATCTTTAAGGCAAATAGGATGCTGTACAATGAATCAGAATGTCCATTCTCCCTGACATCTAAAGTATAAAAATACTTACTGTGTTCGTGATTTCTGAATATGAAACATGGCAAATTCTATTACAAGAATATGTTAATTTTATATCTACCAGTAAAACATGGCAGCTGTTTCCATTTTCTATCAGATTACTAAAACCTAAAGGTCTTGGGTTTTTCTTTTTAAATTACCACCTACTGTTTTTAGCAGCAGAATTAAAGTTTTAGTAGTTCTGTACTAATCAGTTGCACTGAAAAGTTTTAAACAAATGGAGGCTTTTATTTATAGATTTAAAAAAGAAACCCTGCCAATCTTTTATAGGAATATATGAGCCGGTTCTGTAGCAGAGAGAATTAGATACAAGCTGTGTTTTGCAATCTGCATTCCTGTATTCCTTGGGCTATAACGGACATCTATATCTAGAAGACAAGAGTGCTAGATCAGGGGTGTCAAATTCGATTTCATTGAGGGCCGCATCAGGGTTATATTTATTTATTTATTTATTTATTACTTGAACTTATTAGTCGCCCCCTCTCCCCACAGGGACTCGGGGCGACGTACAAAGGTATTATATAGCGTATAGAGGAGGTAAGAATAAATAAATAAGTTACAATACTTAAAAAGTTAAAACCCCAGTGAAATTAACCCTTAAAAACTAAAATTACAATTAAAAATGCCCTGGGCTGGGGAGGTTGTAGAGTTATGCCAGGTCAGCTAGTCGAAACAGGTAGGTTTTCAGCTTCATACGGAAGGAGCGAAGGTCGGTTGTAGTTCTGATGTCTGGGGGGAGGTCATTCCAAAGGGTGGGGCCCACTACAGAGAAGGCCCTACTTCTGGGCGCTGCCCTCTGGCACTCTCTGGAGGACGGCACCCGGAGTAGTCCCTCTCTGTGTGAGTGGACGGGTCGCAGGGATGTATGGGGCAGGACGCGATCCCGCAGGTAACTAGGCCCTGTGCCATGGAGCGCTTTGAAGGTGGTAACCAGTACCTTGAAGCGCACCCGGTAGACCACAGGAAGCCAGTGCAGCTCGCACAGGATAGGTGTTATATGGGAGAACCTCGATCTCCCCATAATTACCCGCGCGGCTGCATTCTGGACCAACTGCAGTCTCCGGGTGCACCTCAAGGGGAGCCCCATGTAGAAAGCATTACAGTAGTCCAGGCGAGACGTCACCAGCGCGTGAGTGACTGTACGCAAGGCCTCCCGGTCCAAAAGGGGCCGCAACTGGCGCACCAGGCGAACCTGGTGGAACGCCCCTCTCGCCACGGCTGTCACATGATCTTCCATAGACAGCCGGGCATCAAGGAGGACGCCCAAATTGCGTGCCCCTTCCACCGGGGCTAATTGATCATCTCCGATGGTCAGCGATGGCATATGCTGGTTGAACCGGGAAGCCGGAAGCCACAGCCACTCTGTCTTGGAGGGGTTGAGCCTGAGCCTGTTGTCATCCATCCAGACCCGTACGGCTTCCAGACATCGGGACATCACTTCAACAGCCTCGTTGGGGTGGTTTGGGGTGGAAATGTACAGCTGAGTGTCATCAGCATACAGATGGTATCCCACCCCAAAACCACGGATGATCTCACCCAGCGGCTTCATATATATGTTGAACAGGAGAGGCGAGAGGATCGAGCCCTGTGGGACCCCACAGATAAGGGGCCTCGCGGTCGACCTCTCCTCTCCTGCCAACACACATTGCGTCCGGCCAGAGAGGTAGGAGCGGAACCATCGTAATACGGTGCCCCCGACCCCCAACCCCTCCAGACGGCGCAATAGGATACCATGGTCGATGGTATCGAAGGCCGCCGAGAGGTCTAATAGGACAAGGATGGAGGAACAACCCCCATCCTTTGCCCTCCAGAGATCATCCACCAACGCGACCAAGGCTGTCTCCGTGCTGTGACCGGGCCGGAAGCCGGACTGGCGCGGGTCTAGATAATCAGCTTCTTCTAGGTGATGCGGAAACTGCTGAGCCACCACACTCTCAACAACCTTCGCTAAGAAAGGAAGGTTGGAGACAGGACGGTAATTTGCTAGCTCCGTTGAGTCCAGAGAAGGCTTCTTGAGCAGGGGCCTCACCACCGCCTCTTTCAAGGCGGCTGGTAAAAGGCCCTCACCCAGCGAAGCGTTCACCAGCTCCAGTAGCCAGCCTCGTGAGCCCTCCCAGGAGGCCAGTACCAACCAGGAGGGACACGGGTCCAATAAACATGTAGTGGCTCGCAGTCGCCCGCGCAACCTGTCTAAATCTTCGGTGACAACAGGGTCAAACTCCTCCCAGCATGGTCTCTCAAGACTAGCTTCAGACGTCCCCACTGGAGCACTGAGGTGGGTCCATCCCCTTCGGATCCGATCGATTTTATCCTGCAGGAACTCTCCAAATTCCTCTGCCCGGCCCAGTAATGGGGGGTCCCGCTGCCCCTGTGACAAAAGGGAGCGGGTCACCCGAAACAGGGCGGCAGGGCGGTTCTCCGCGGACGCTATAAGGGTGGCACAATACTGACGTTTGGCCACTCTTATTGCCACAAGGTAAGTCCTTACGTAGGCTCTTACTTGTGCTCGGTCGGATTCGGAGCGGGAGGACCTCCACTTGCTCTCTAGGCGTCTCCTAAGGCGTTTCATTGCCCTTAGCTCCCCGTTAAACCAGGGGGCCCGGGTAGATCGTGGCCGTCGAAGAGGCCGCAAAGGCGCCACCCGGTCTAAGGCACCGGCGGCCGCATTATTCCAAGCGGCTACCAGGTCCTCTGCCCGGGGGTGGGGCAGGTCTGCAGGAGGTGGCCCAAGCTCTGCCTGGAACCTATCTGGCTCCATCAGACGCCTGGGGCGGAACCATCTGGGATAGTCTGGTTCCGCCTCCCCGCGGTGGGGAGCAGCGCCAGGGAAGTCCAGCTGGAGAAGTGAGTGATCTGACCATGACAGGGGCGTGATGACTAAATTCCCTCTTCCCAGATCACTCGTCCACTGGTCGGAGACAAACACAAGATCAAGTATATGGCCTCTCTCGTGTGTGGGGTCCTGAACTACTTGAGTCAGATCCATGGCTGTCATGGAGGCCATGAATTCCCGGGCTGCCCCGGATGCCTCTCCCGTCGATGGCAGGTTAAAGTCCCCCATCACTAATAGCTTGGGGGTTTCAACCGCCATCTCCGTGATCCGCTCGAGGAGCCCGGGCAGGGCCGCTGATGTATGGCGGGGAGCCAGGTATACTATCAACAGGCCCAGCTGACTCCCTGGGCCCCATTTCACACCCAGAGACTCACAACCAGAAATCTGCGACACAGTGAATTCCCTCGGTGCCAAATCTTCCCGGATGATTATCGCTACCCCACCACCCCTACCTTGGGCCCGTGGCTGGTGGAATACACGGTAACCTGGAGGGCACATTTCCCTGAGAGGCAACCCCCCCTCTGGGCCCAGCCAGGTTTCCGTTATTCCTGCGAGGTCCGGCTCCCCCTCTGTGATCAAGTCACTGATGAGGGGGGCCTTATTAATCACGGACCTCGCATTACATAACATCAGCCTAAGGCCCAGGTTCTGCCGATCCTGTCCACCTAGCCTTTGAACTTGGGGGTTGGTTGGGGATGGCCAGGGTGAGTACGGCCAGCTTGACATCACTCATGTCATAGGAGCCTGTGGTGGCCTGAGCGCTCTGCCAGTGAAAACGGAGCTCAGGATCCTGTGATGGTCTCCTGCAACGGTGAAAACAGAGCTCAGGAGGGCTTCATGCGGAGGCAGAGGCACTGCGGGCTGGTCCTTCACTGTTTCCAAGGCGGCCCTGTGGGCCAGATCTAAGCAAGCCATGGGCTGAATTCATCCTGCGGGCCTTGAGTTTGACAGTCTTGCTCTAGACCCTTCAGTTATGCATGGAAAGTAATGTGGAGTAAGAACCATTCACACTTTCGAAATAATTTGAAAGCAGTGCTTTAGATTCTGAACAAACTCCAATACCTACGACTTTTGGTCATGCTTCCCTGTGAATTTTTTTTTTAAAAGCAATGTCTGCTTTAAGAGTCATCTCATTAAAGTTAATGCAGTTCTTTAACTGGTAAGACATTTTTCATACTTGCACAGAAGCTAAGCTACTTTAATAGTATGAAACACTTTGCTCTATTAAGAATGTTCCCCCCCCCCACTAAAATAACATAGGCTTTCCAAACACCATATGGAGTTTGAATCTCAGTAGGTGGCAGAGATTATATAATGATCATTTCTTGATTTAAGGGTTTACTTTTAAAATGAATGCAGCGACTTATAAGAGAGCTGCATAATGCCTGTGTTGAAAGACAATAGTTGAATCAGTCTTACAAAGTAATCAGTAGCTTTTCATTGTAAAGCCAGAAAGTGACTGCAGTTTGGTGACATGTATAGTGCCTGGTCCTTCATAAAGGTTTGTTTTGCTCTTGGGTTGAAGACAAGACTGTGCTTAACATACTTTCAGTAGTACATTCTCTTAAAACTCCAGGACAGAGAATCAAAGCATACATTCCTTTAAAAATGCTTAAATATCTTGGCAATTCCAATCAAGACTGAGTGGTTCTACCTTCTCTGCACAAATCCCTGTTCTGGGAAATCTTATTAGCAGTGCTTTGGGAAGAGTGGTTTTTTTGGAGGGCGGGGGGAAATAGGTGAGGTTGGTCTGGGAATAGAATCAGTGCTCATTTATAGTTATAAAGGAAGGCTGTCACTAGCCCAGTGGTTCCCAATCCTTTTTTGTCAATGCCCCGCCTAAGCATCTCTAAAATCCTGATGCCCCACTGTGACATATAATTCTTACTTTACTCTAAAAGTGAACTCTACTCACGCGGAGGAAGCCTAAAAGGCCATTAACCTGGTTTAAACAAGGTTCAAATTGCCCCCATTAAAATTCAATTTGCCCCCCCTATGGGGTGTGGGCCCCACGTTGGGAACCACTGCTCTAGCCAAAGCATCATGATGGAAGAGAAAATAGATTTTTAATTAGGCTTTGAAATGTTTATGTTTTGGGTAAATTAGTTTTAATGTGTGGTGGAGGGAGGAGTTACATGTAATGGATAGATGACATCACAATGTTTGGGGGGGGGGGGTGTTCTGAAGTTGTCCTCAGTAAAGGTAATGGTTCCCCTCGCACATATGTGCTAGTCATCCCGACTCTAGGGGGCAGTGCTCATCTCTGTTTCAAAGCTGAAGAGCCAGCACTGTCTGAAGACGTCTCTGTGGTCATGTGGCCGGCATGACTAAACACCGAAGACGCACGGAACGCTGTTACTTTCCCACCAAAGATGATTCCTATTTTTCTACTTGCATTTTTACATGCTTTCGAACTGCTAGGTTGGCAGAAGCTGGGACAAGTAACGGGAGCTCATTCCATTACGTGGTCCTAGGGATTCAAACCACCGAACTGCTGACCTTTCTGATCAACAAGCTCAGCATCTTAGCTACTGAGTCACCACATCACCGTATCCTCAGTAGCTATGTTTTATTTCGCCTGCTGGATATTTCTCAAAATTTAGCCCACAATGGGCTATATTCATCTGGAAAGGGATATATTCTATATCTCTTTCCAGATGCTGTTACTACACGCTAGGCTGGTCTAAGGGTGCTAGTTGGATGCATAGGGTGCTTTAAAACTCTCAGATGTCTCCTTCAGGCTATAGATAGCATAGTTCTTGGCTTGATGTACAAAAGAGAAAATAATTATACTTCACATGTTTCTTCCATTTTGAAGATATCTCATTTTTTTTTCCTTTGGAGCATAGGTGCTGCATGTTGGGGAACCAAACCAATTGAGCATTTATTTGCCTTACCAGCCACCTGCTTGCTTAATAACCTCCCTTAATAACCTCCCCCTCCTTAATCAGGAGCTAGAATTTTGGGATTCATAGTGTAGAACTCAGGACTTACTGTTTTAGATATTGGATATTAGTCTTAAATGCTGAAATGGGAAGAAATGATGTGTTGTTGAGAAATGATGCTTTTGATGACCAAATTGGATCCAATGCCATTATTATGAGTAAAAAGAAAAGAAAAAAGGAAAGAGCAGCTGCAGGCAAACGAGCATCAGCAGGAATGTCAAAACTGAGCAGAGAAAATGTAAACCTTTCCACCTGAAAGGAACAATGTTTCTCCCCAGATAACTATTTGCATTGAATTTGCCCGATTTCAATAATGGAGGAGTTGACAATAAGCTTTGGATCAGTTGTTTTATTGGGGTTCTTAAAAGATGCCGTCAAAAATAGGTATCTGGAGTTAAATATGTCTGTAGCTAGAACTGAAAGTCCTCTGATGACTCCTTGAAAGGAATTTTAAGTTCTTTGCCAGTGGTCCCAATTTGAATAGGAAGGAAGGAAGGAAGGAAGGAAGGAAGGAAGGAAGGAAGGAAGGAAGGAAGGAAGGAAGGAAGGAAGGAAGGAAGGAAGGAAGGAATAGTTTATAATTTTTATATTACAGTAAAATGGGATGTTTCTGAATTGGGATGGGGGCAGAGCAAAAAGAAGAATGAACTCCTTTCCTTCACAGAGTTTGGATTGTATTAGCATTTGATTCTGGTCCATGAAGGTAGGTGTTAAATAGATCCTTCAATAGTTGGAGGGAGAAAAAGATCAGGGGTCCCTGTCAATAGCTGCTCTCCATCTGCGAGAGATTGTGAGGGGGTTGGGAAAGAAATGGAAAGAGAGCAAACAGACTCAGTCAAGGGATAACAGGCAAGTCAATGCTAATATGACTTATAACCATTTATATATGGTATTGTGTAAATGTGTGTATTATTACATTTATGTGAAAATCAAACTCCCTCTTACAGGAGGTGAAGATCTCTGTTTTACAAAGTATATACCCTGTGTATTACTTTCACTTGTTGAGATCTGTCATGTTGCATCCTATAATCATGCATGTGTTAAGTGCAAGTAATCAGGAAAAGGAGTTCAATTCAAATTACTAAAAGTTTATTCCATTGTTACCTATACACAATATTCCGATCTACTAAAAATCAAAGCAAATTGGCACCAGATAAGAATCAAAGAAATTCACAGCGGGCTGGTCTTGTGTCTTGTGGGAGCATAAGGATTCCAAGCATATGATGCATTTGGGCCTTTGGACTCTGCCGAGTCATCTCCTACAGCACAATTTTTACTTTGTGAGATGTATAATATCCCATCCCATGAACATGCATGATTTTATATAGTAATTGAGCTATACATTATAGCTTTTCATGCACCACACACTCATTGTCAACTCTGAAACCATTTTGGAGCATCTTCAGGGCTGCCACAGCAAGGCTGGCTGGAGCTGTGGGAATGGGATGGGGGAGTAGAGATAGCTGGGGACTTGCAGCCAAAATAAAATTCTTTCTCCTGAGAATCAAGGACATTCCCACCAGGTGCTGGGGAGGTGTGGACTGAATCCAACTGGAGTTGGGACTGTCACCTGCTTGGACCATGTGATGGACATGTGGATTGGGGGAAGGAACCTTGAATTTAATTTGGGTGGGGAAAACCTCAGGACCTTAACCACGCCAATATGACATGCCTAATCAATTTGGACTTTGAGGAGCACCTTGGCCTCGGAGTTTTGAGTGCATTGGGTGTCAGCGTTCCAAATAGCATTTAAAATTAAATCAGAGTCCAAGGCAAAGTATTGCTTAAAGTTCCAATTTCTTAAGAGAACCATGTTGGCACATCTGGGGGAAATCAGAATCTGAGCGTCCTGGTTTTTCCCCACCCAGTTGAAAGTTCATGCTCTTGTCCCCAAACTCACAAGTCCATCACATGGTCCAATCTTCCACTGCCGTGCTGGCAGTTCCACCCATTCAGTTCCGGTCAGGTGCAGAAGTGTAGAGACAAAGGATGACCTTGGATTCTAGAAAGGAATTTTATTTTGGCTACATAGCATTCTACTCCTTACTATTCCCCCTCCCAATTCCCCACTAATGAAACAGCATAGCAGAATAATAGAAAGTGTGGCAGGCCAAAGATCCGTCGACCCAGTTCAGCTCCACCGCGCATGTGTGCATGCCTCCTGCCGGCCAGCTGGACTTCAGGTCTCTGTGGCGCATCCATGGGAATGAGGCATGTGCGTGGGTGTGCACGCATGTGCATGTGGGGGGCGCATGTGGGGGGAGCATGTGCAGGGGTGGGGTGCATGCACAGGGGCCAGGCACGCATTGCATTTGGGGGGGTTCATGCGCACATCTACATGCACACGCACACCCTTTGGGCACTTGGTGCAGAAAAAAATAGCCATCACTGGACTATCAGCTTCAAATCGCTCCTTTAGTATCTGACCTCATTTGTCCATTTTATTGTTCTAATTGTTCAGAAATTGTTATCTTATTTTGCTTGAGAACAATTTTCCTTTAGGCAATCGATGATTAGGGACAAAGACTGGCTGTTTGTCATTTCTTCCAGGCAAGTGCTATCTGCTGAAAAAAGCTGTAATGTTTTTAATAAGACGCTCTTCAATATTGAAGACACCTCTTGGAAGGAGTCTCATGTACTGTCTAGGTCTGGCTATGCCTAGGCAATCGGTACATCAACAGATTTTGCAGAAAATCACAGAGTGCAGGTTTTGTTTTAATCTGATATTGCCTACATGCCTAACTCGCAGCACATGAATATTTAGTTTCTTGTGAAGTGCTTCCTAACATTATCACAAAACCAGGACATTTTGGCCCTCTGTACCCAACAGTCAGTTTATGAAACATTGGAAGAGAAGAAGATATGTTAATGGTTTAACTTAACTTTGAGTTTGCACATAGCAACCTCAAAATTCCCATTTACTGGATCAAATGCATAGCCTCCTGGTTTTTTCTTTCCCCTTTCCTTCAGAAAATGACATCACAATTTCTATCTTATACTTTCCTCCTTCCCTGGGGAAGAGGTTTTGCACTGCAGTGATAATCAACAGCTCACCTTCTACTTCACAGTATTGGTGGCCGCTTGTTCAAGCAGATGTTAGTTTGTTTTTGTGTTTCTATCTGTCAGATTCATCAAAAAAAATCTCCTGGTGGTTTGCTACTTAAAAAGCAGAGTATAATTATGAAAGCCAATAAAAATATAAGCAAATAAAAGGCCATAAACGTAATAAGGACTGTTTATTCCACAAAGGCCCATGAACAACTCTGTCTCTTAACACCTTCAGGAAGGCCAACAGTGAGGTGGCCAATAGAATATTAAGGACCAGATTGTTCTATAACATGGTGATGGGAGACATATCTGAGAAATATCACTTGCTTGTCCCAAATGGGAGCCATTAAAAGGTGGTAGGAACTCTTCCTCTGTGTGGAGAAGGAAGCCTATGAATATTTCAGTGCCAAGCCACGTAGGGCTTTGTAGATCCAAAACGGCACCTGTTAATGCCTATCCATCCTCTTGTCTCTGCTACCCCCATTGCGTAGCATCTGAGAACCACAATGGTCAGGAGCACATCCATTCCTCCCCAAATTGAGATGCGATTTTAATCTGCCTGCTCTGTGCCAAGGGTTGGTCACTATATTGGCTATCATTACTAAAGCAATTGCCCCGGCTGCCAATTGCCCCAATTTAAGGTTTGGCTCTTCACATATCACTTTCTAAATAACTTAAGACCACAATACCTGAGAAATTGCGCCTTTGCGACCTCTCCTGCGGCATCGACCCACCCGGGCTCCTTGGTTTACTGAGGAGCTTAGGGTGATGAAGCGCCACAGGAGACGTCTAGAGAGCAGGTGGAGGTCCTCACGCTCCGAATCTGACCGAACACAGGTAAGAGCCTATTTGCGGACTTACCTTGTGGCAATAAGAGCGGCCAAACGTAGACACTGTGCTGCTCTTATTGCGTCCGCGGATAACCGCCCTGCCGCCCTGTTTAGGGTGACCCGCTCCCTTTTATCGCAGGGGGCGCGGGAGACACCCTTACAGGGTAGAGCAGAGGAGTTTGGAGAATATCTTCAGGACAAAATCGATCAGATCCGGAACGGGTGGGCCTCCGTCAGTGGACCAGACGAGCTGCCAACAGCGAGTCTTGAGAGACCATTCTGGGAGGAGTTTGACTCTGTTGCCCCCGAGGATTTGGACAGGTTGCGTGGACGGCTGCGACCTACCACATGTTTAACGGACCCGTGCCCCTCCTGGCTGGTACTGGCAGCCTGGGAGGTGACACGAGGCTGGCTCCTGGGCCTGGTGAACGCCTCATTGGGTGAGGGATACTTACCTACCGCCTTGAAAGAGGCGGTGGTGAGACCCTTGCTCAAGAGACCTTCGCTCGACCCAATGGAGCTAGCTAATTATCATCCAGTCTCCAACCTCCCCTTTTTGGCAAAGGTTGTTGAGAATGTGGTGGCGCAACAATTTCCACGACACCTAGACGAATCCGACTATCTAGACCCACGCCAGTCCGGCTTCCGACCCGGGCACAGCACTGAGACAGCCTTGGTCGCGTTGGTTGATGATCTCTGGAGGGCCAGAGATAGGGGTTGTTCCTCTATCCTGGTCCTATTAGACCTCTCGGCGGCTTTTGATACCATCGACCATGGTATCCTATTGCGCCGGTTGGAGGGGATGGGAGTCGGAGGCACCGTTCTGCGGTGGTTCGGCTCCTACCTCTCCGACCAGAAGCAATGTGTGTTGACAGGGGGGCAGAGGTCGTCCCTGAGGCCACTCACTTGTGGGGTGCCACAGGGGTCGGTCCTCTCGCCTCTCCTGTTCAACGCATATGTGAAGCCGCTGGGCGAGATCATCCGTGGTTTTGGGGTTGAGTACCATCTTTACGCTGATGATACTCAGCTGTATATTTCAACCCCAAACCACCCCAACGAGCCTGTCGAAGTGATGTCCCGGTGTTTGGAAGCCGTCGGGGTCTGGATGGGGGACAACAGACTCAAACTCAACCCCTCCAAGACTGAGTGGCTGTGGGTACCGGCGCCTCGGTTCAGCCAGCTGACCCCATCGCTGGCCATAGGGGGCGAACAGCTGTCCCCTGTGGAGCGGGCGCGCAATTTGGGCGTCCTCCTCGATGCCCGGCTGTCAATGGAGGACCATGTGGCAGCCGTGGCAAGGGGGGCGTTCCACCAGGTTCGCCTGGTGCGCCAATTGCGCCCCCTACTGGACCGGAGTGCCCTGCGCACGGTCACTCATGCGCTGGTGACGTCTCGCCTGGACTACTGCAATGCTCTCTACATGGGGCTTCCCTTGGGACGCATCCGGAGACTGCAGCTAGTTCAGAACGCAGCCGCGCGGGTTATTATGGGAAGTACTCGTTACTCCCACGTAACACCTCTCCTGCGCGAGCTGCACTGGCTACCTGTGGCCTTTCGGGTGCGTTTCAAGGTACTGATTACCATCTTTAAAGCGCTCCATGGCATAGGACCTAGGTATCTGCAGGATCGCATCCTACCACACACGTCCCTGCGACCTATCCGCTCACACAGAGAGGGGCTCCTCCTGGTGCCGTCTGCTAGGCAATGCCAGCGGGCGACACCTAGGAGTAGATCCTTCTCTGTGATGGGCCCAACCCTCTGGAATGACCTCCCCCCAGACATTCGAACTACCACCGACCTCCGTTCCTTCCGGCAAAAGTTAAAGACTCACCTATTTCAATCAGCTGGCCTGGCACTTTCTTAGTTTTACCTCCCGGGGATTTATTCATTTTAATTGGGTTTGGGGTTTTAATAAGCTTTTAATGTATTATATTTATTATTCTATATACAGTCTTACAACCTCCTTCATCTACGTATTTAATTATTTAACTGTTTTATGTATGTATTTTATAACGCATTTTAATGACTGTACACCGCCCCGAGTCCCTTTCGGGAGAGGGGGCGGTCTATAAATATGAATAATAAATAAATAAATAAATAAATTGCTGTTACAGACCAGATCAGTTAAACCGTACTAGGATCCTCAGGGGAGACAATTTTTTGGGAGGAAGACGGGTGAAGGGTAAAAGATCAAGTACTGCACAGTATTAACTTGCAATTATTCAAACCAGGGATTTCCTGATTTGGCAAGTTTTTTAAGACCTGATGACTTCAACAATGGCTGGCTGAGGAATTCTGGGAGTTGTAGTCCACAGGTCTTAAAAGACTTGCCAAGTTCGGAGATGCTTGATATAAAGTACCATCAGATCTTTTCGGCAGTGGCTTCTTCATTCTCAAATGTTTTCCCTTCTGATATTTGAGAAACATTTAAGACACTGCTAAAGAAGAGAGACCACTTCTAGGCCTTCTGTGTGAGAATGTTTAATTTGGGCCTTTATCTGTTGTTTCATTTTTTTAAATCTTGAAAATATCATTTTGTGCCAATTTATTGCAACCTTTTTGATAATTGTAATAATGGGAAGCAGTATTCAGATTCATTAAATAAAATGCAATAAACAATTTACAATATATTTCATAAGCATTAAACTCTGAAATGTTCATGTGTTTATATTTACATTTAAAAGCATAGAAAGCATCAGTGTATCTATAGACATCATCTTAGATGCCTAGTAATACTCATAATAGTCATAACTGTCCAAATGTGCAAGAACAAAAAATATAATACTGTAATACAGATTTACATGAAGTGCTGCACTTATTCTTTTTTGTTTGGTCAAGCATTGGGCAATTGTACTATTTAAAATCAGGCTGTATAGATTAATTTAAAACAGGAAAGCAATATTCAGCGTAATTAAACAAAGGATTGTCTCGATTTCCAGTATGCAGCTATTACGGACTGATTTCCCGATCTGAATGAAGAAATTCTGATGTTTAAATTGCAGCCTAGAAGTATTCACCTTATACCTAAAAAAACATGACTTGAGTCTACTGAATTTGACCATTAACTCCAAAACATTTTCCAGCTGAATAAGCTAATAAACCTATTTATTTTTTTATGGATGCTCAAGCATACGTCCGTTAGTTTCTGATGTCTTCAGCAATTTGCTTTGCCATGTCGAAGGTCATTTTTTTCTCCTAGCAATGGTGCACTTTAATGATTAGGCAGCTGCATTGGTGAAGGTTGCAATGAAGCACCAACCCGTAAAACAAAATATTTGACACACACACTCTTTCATTTCCTGGCCTTTATTCTGATGGATTAGAATTTCTCATTTAATCTACGTGGCTAATGTTTGAATGAACCCAACCACCTGCAGTAATTTAAATTGCAAGATAAACTGTTGCAGCAAAATTGCACGCATATGCCAAAAACAAACAAACAGCAAACAAAAACCAGCCTTTTTCTAAACCTTTTTCTATTTAGTGCTAGCTTGCAAGATTTCTTCCAAGTAATTCATCAGGCCTACAGCAGGGAATGATGTATTGCCCAATATTCAAGATTGCCAACTACCAAAACTCAAACGGCAATATTCTAGCCTTAAAAATTATTAAGGTGGGTTTTTAAAAGCAATCTTATAGAACAGCCATGCTGACTACAGTTTTAAAATATTTATTTATTTGATGTCTGGTTTTTAATCAAAGCAATTGATTAAAGGGGTGTATTAATATTGGTGTTCTTTTGAAATATACAGGAAAATGACTGAGTCTGTTATTAATGGACGACTCAGAATTTATGGGAAAACTCTGCCGTTACATACGTTACATTTTGTTATATCTATAGAAGAAAAGCAAACAGAGCCTGAGGGTGGAGTCAAGTGATCCCTCGGCATAGAGTTGTTAGATTACCATGCATGTTCTAAGTCCAAGCCCTCTTGAATTCCATTGATTCTTTATCTGGCAACAATTTAATGTTAACTATTAGTTGACTAGATTCTTATGTATTATCATGAGAAAAACCATTAATCTTAATTGGAACTTATTGTGTGATCCTGATTCTTTGCACCTGAAAATACCCAACCTTTTTTGACCTCGTCATAGCCAAGAGGAAATTTTTCAGTTGAAGTATTTGTCATTGACTTGAAGATCTGAGCTATAATAATCCCAAATGACAACCAAGTGAAACACAAGAAACTCTACCATTTGAACAAAGGGTACACATGTGTAGTAATGTAATGAAAGTCAGAAAAAATAGCATTTCAACTTTACATTGATAATATTTAATGACAAGGTGTTAAATAGCAATAGCAGTAGCATTTATACTTATATTCCGCTCCATAGTGCTTCAAAATACTCTCTAGGTCAGTGATGGCGAACCTTTTTCGCCTCGGGTGCCAAAAGCACATACGTGCGCGCTATCACACGAACTCGAGTGCCGATCCACATAACGTAATGTCCCCGCTCACCTGTGTGGACCGTGCATTTTTGCACAAGGTTTCCTCGCCACTCCCTGCTCTGGCTGCTTCCCCTTGGATAACACCCAGTGAGGGGAGAAGTTGCTCTGCCACTAACGGGCAGAGATTGGGGTAGGGGTGGGGGGATGCTCAAGTGTGCTCCTGTGTTAAAAAACCTCCCCTTATCATTCTCCTGTGTAAAGATTGGGCCCTTTTTACAATGGCAGGTGTGAGTCCAGTTGCTAAATTCTCCCCTTCTATTAAAGAGGATCCTGGGCACTACAGTCAATAGACAAATGATGAAGAGAGCTGCTGGCACAGGGGAAAGAAAAGCAGCAAGAAAAGAAGAAAAAGCAGCTTTTTCCCCTCAAGGTGGCTGCTCTGTTTCCCCCCCCCTCCCCTGTGCTAGCATAGAGGATCCTGCCTGGTTGCTGCAATCCAAAGAGAAATGAGGAAGAGAGCTATCTGCATGAGGGAAAGACAAGCAGCAAGGAAATAAGGAAAAGCAGCTTTTTTCCCTCAAGGTGGCTGCTGTTTCCCCTCCTCCCCCGTGCTAGCACAGAGGATCCTGCCTGGTCACTGCAGTCCAAAGGGAAATGAGGAAGAGACCAATCTGCATGAGGGAAAGACAAGTAGCAAGAAAATAAGGAAAAGCAGCTTTCCCCCCCTCAAGGTGGCTGCTCTGTTGCCCTTTTCTCCATTTCAGCACCACTCCATGGAGCCTGCCCCACCCCCCATCGCCCAGGTCCTCGCTTCTCCCAAGCATTTCTTTGCCTATTTTTCCATCGTGTTTCTTGCCGTTTTGGACAGGAAAACAAAGTTTGTGGGACTAAAAAAAACTCCTTTCAATCAATCAATTCCAACTTTGCGAGATCTTCCCCCCCCCCAAGTTGTAATTGATTGAAGTTTTGTTTTAGTCCCACAAACTTTGTTTCTCTGCACACGATGACAAGAAACACGATGGAGCTGGAAATCAGGTAGGCAAAGAAATGTTTGGGAGAAGCAAGGACCTGGGCGATGGTGGGTGGGGCAACCTCGATTCCCTAGCACTGAAATGGAGAAAAGGGCAACAGCAGCCACGTTGAGTGAAAGAAGCCTCTTTTCTTCTTTCTTCTTCGGGCAGGATCCTTTTTAGTAGCAGGGGGGAGGGGGGAACAGAGCAGGCAGCACAGGGGAAAGAAGCCTCTTTCCTTGCCGCTTGTCTTTCCCCATTCCGGCAGCCCTCTCCTCATTTCTGGTTTGCATTGGGCTGTTTTTCGCCCTTTGTTTTTTTTTTTTTTTTCAAGAAGTTTTATTGGTTTTTTTAAAAAACATTTATGCGGAAAAGGGTAAGTGGAATGGTTACAAATTTTGGCAGTTGCAAGTGTGGCAGACGCCCCCTCCCTCCAGACTCCTAGGTTACATCAAAATATCAAACCGTAATACATAATCATAAAAAATCAGCATATTAATTCTAGAAAAAATAATTTTCAATCAGTTTATATAGTTATAATATATAGTCTAGTTATAAATTCATTATTACTTTCGGTCTGTTTATAACATTGTGGTTTTCTTATTTATTTTTGTGATCTGAGCTTTCTTGGTGTTGCCCCTTCACCCCCCGCTGGCAGAGCTCCGGCCCCTCCCGTGTCCTGTATGACCATTGTAGTGTCTTCTGTTTTTTCTAGGTTCGCTTTATTTTTTTCCATAAAGGCCTGTGCCTCTATGGGTGTGTTGATTCTGATTCTTGTCTCCTCCCAGAATATCAGCATACCTTCAGGCATCAACCATCTAAACCACACCCCCTTCTGGTATAATTTATTCGCCAATTGCGAATAGCTTTTCCTTTTTTCCCTAATTTTTTTGGGAATCTGCTTCAGAATGGTTATCTCCCTGTCGTGGTATGTCAGTGTTTGCCCCCTTTGTACACCCAGAATTTCATCTCTTGTGGTTTTCCTAAGGAATTTAATATGAACCTCCCTGGGTACATTATGTGTTCTGGCATATGCTGAATTCACTCTATAGGCTAAGTCTATCTCCCATTCCATCTGCTGTTTATCTTTGTGTATGTATTCAGCTAAAATATTAGTCATAATGTCCCTTATATTTTCCCCATCTGCTTCTATTACATTTTGAAATCTAAGATAAAAGGACATTCTCTCAAACTCTGTTTTCATTTGTTGGATGTCGAGTTCTTTGTTCCCCTTCTGTAAAGCCTCTACCCCCCCCTTCGCCTCCGCCACCCCACCCTCCACAAGGTCCAGTCTCTGTGAGTTCTTAAAAATTTGGGCTTGATTCTCTTTAATTTCATCTTTCATTTCCCTTAACTGTTTCTTAATTTCCTCCTGGCCCTGTAAAATTTGTTGAAGCATTTGTTGAAAGTCTATCTCTGTAGTCTTGGGTTGCATCAGTTCTGTTATCTTTGACTGTGTAGCTGGACTAGACGTTGCAGACGTTGGGGCAGAAGTAGCAAAGCCAGGCTTTCCAGGAGGTGGTCTTTTTGGAGACATGGTTTATGAAGCGAGGAGATCAGTCAGAGTAGAAACTGGGCAGCTGGAGAAGTAGAGCAGGCAGGCGAATTCAGAAGGCAGAGGATCCAAACAGGTGGGGGTTTCTTTAGTCACTCTAGCGATAGATGAAAGTTTTTTCTCCAAAGAGTTCAGAAAATAACAATCCACAAGAGATTCCTCTGGGTGACTCGGAGACAAAGACCGGAAGCCTGAATTTTAAAGGTGGAGTCAGGTTTCACAGTTCATGAAGACAACGGAAGTGTGCCATCTTGCCCTGCCAGCTTTGGGCTCAGAGGCATAATAAAATTTTAAAAGTTCAGAAAGTTCTCAGTTCACCCATAAGTTCTAGATCTAAGTCCAAGGAAAGTCACTTTTATAGGGGTGAGGCATCATTAGTTGGCTCTCCCCCTTCCTCCTTCCCCTGGGGGCGAGAGCAAAATCTTTTCAAGCCGCTTGTCCAAGGGGGGGGGAAATCCCCCTCCCTCTAGCCGCACCTCCAGCAAAGTCCGAAAGAAACTTTGTTTAAAAAAAGAGCTGAAAAGTCCATTAATTCAAAAGAAAGGGAATGAAGAAAGGAAGCCTCTCACCACACCGCCGCTGCTTCATTCAGAAGTATATTCTCCGATCGGTATGGGGCGAGACGCACGCGCGCGCGTCCTCCAAAAGGCTCCCCGATGCCTAGAACGAAGCGGAGAAGCCCCCGCCAGCCGCCGCCGACGCCAGGACCCTCCGCGAGCCGTTCCCTCGGCAAGACGCCCCTCCAGGGCGTCTTGTGCCCCCCCAGAAGCGGGGGGAGCCCACCGGGAGAGCTGGAGCAGGCAAAGACCTGCCTGTCGCCGTAGCCGCCGGAACCGGAAGTCCCTGTTTTTCGCCCTTTGGAGGCTTCAGAGAATCCTCCGGAGATTAAAAAAAAACTATCGAAAATCAGCTGGCCAGCGGGTGCATGCGCACTGGAGCTGACAGGGCAATGCCTCGCGTGCCCTCAGAAATGGCTCCGCGTGCCGCCTGTGGCACGCGTGCCATAGGTTCGCCATCACGGCTCTAGGTGGTTTGCAATATAGAAACATTATTTGCATACTTCTCCCCCCCCTCCCCCCGAAAACAAACTGGGTCTTCATTTTACTGACCTTGGGAGGATGGAAGGCTGAATCAACCTTGAGCCGGTCAGGATCAAACTCCTAGCTGTGAGCCAGCATTGCTGCATTCTAAACACTGCGCCACCAGGGTTTAATATCTGACGTAGCAGGGAGGATTATTTATTTTCATTTTCACTCCTTAATTTCAGAGAAGAAAATGTTAATTTGTAATATTACATCTATATATTAATCAATAAATGTATAATTAAAGCTCTAATAATTAAAATGTGGTTGTTTAATCTATTAATTAAAATAAGAAATGTGTTGCTTTATAGAATATTTAAAATTATCTAATGTGTTCCAATTTTTCTCGTTAGTCATGTGTAACAGTTGTAATATACAGTGTACCACTTTACATGTAGGTGGGAATTATTTCAAATATATCCATTTTTGTGGATAACCACACTCCAAATTAATGCCTTTTTTCATTCAAATTACATCAAATGGACAGGTTTTGTCCCGTCCCGTCCCCCCTCCCCCCGCCCCGAATATCAGTGGGATTTTACTCCCAGGAAACTGTGCATAGGACTTCAGCCTTGGGCATTCGTTAACTAGAATGGTATTTAAAGGGACAGTTTCTCTGGGCACAAAAAACCATTCAAACCAAATTTTATATTTAATGTTTAAGACCATGGGGAAAAATGGGTTAGCTGGAGAAAGGATTCGCTTAATCTGTTTGAAAAGAATGTCTTAGCAACTGAAACATCTCTATTAAATCTTCCACTAATTTGGAACTGGCGGTAACTAGCTGGCTTAGTGCTTCAGCAACTTTCTCTAAATGGCTTTCAGGGTAACATTAATGTTTAAGATGCAAGGAATGTCCACACGGTGTCGAAATGAATTTGGGAGATGAGCTGGAAATACCTCAAGCAAACCTGAATTGGCACCAGTTCAAATCTATAATCCTTTGATTTCACTCTTCCAACTTGGAAAGCTATTGCATTAATATTTGTACTTTTTTAAGGTGCTATTATTGCCTTAAAATGTATAATCGGGCTTTTCAAAGTAGTTCTGAAAGAACATTTCAAATTGAAACAACACAAATTGTTAGCTGAAATTCAGAATTCAAAGGGGCTTTCCCTCAAATTTAAAATATCTATGATAAGAATTTTATTTCAGTTCTAAAAAATATAGTCAATACATCTAGAAATTGAGGTCCACCCTGACCCCATTTTGACAGGAATTTGAGTTTTGGTTATACCAATCTCTTTCGGATTTTTTAATGGACTATGGATTTTTTTATGGACTATGGATTATTTATGGACTACTCTTCTCAGTGACAGTATTTATGAAACGTCCCCAAAACAAGCCTTTCTCCATCTATAGACAGTCCCCCCCCAAAAGGGGGGGAATTTTTCTACAGAGGAAAAGTGATTGGAACAGTGGCTTTTGATTTTAGAAATTATATTACATTGATGAAATTGGCAAAATTCTCTGAGACTCCAGATTATTCAAACTTTTCTCACAAAGTTACTGAGAGCCCAAATGCAATCCTTGTCTATTTCCTAAACCCCATACATTCTCAAATTCCGCTCCAGATTATTTCCTTTGTAGCTGCTGCTCTTCCAGGAAACAAGATATAATTTAGTGAATTAGGTGAATTTAATTCATTTAATTCATTCAGGAATTACAGGACTGTTAATGGCTTGGTGCTATATGTAGGTAGCCCTCAATTTATAACCATTCGTTTAGTGACCATTTGAACATTTGTTACCACACTTTAAAAAGTGATTTATGACCATTTTATATACCGTATTTTTCGGAGTATAAAATGCATCTTCTCCCCCCCAAAAGAGCATGGAAATGTTGGTGCATCTCATACACCAAATACAGCCTTTTTTGGCCTCCCAAAGCCCCACCCATGCATCCCATTTTTGTGAAAAACAGGTGAAAAATGGGACGTTTTTGCATTCCCCCACCCCTGAGAACCACTCTGCAGGCTTCAGCAGGGCTGGGGGAAGGGAAAAATGCATCCGCTTTGGTGAAAAATGAGGGTGTTTTTGTCTTACCCCAGCAAAAACTTTTTTCTTACTTACCTCTTCGAAATCTTAGTGCGTCTTCTACACTGGTGCATCTTATAGTCCGAAAAATAGGGTACTTATGACCATTGCAGCATCCCCATGGTCATGTGATCAAAATTCAGATGCTTGACACTCATATGACAATTGTACTGTCCCCGGTCATGTGATCGCCATTTGCAGCCTTCTGACAAGCAAAGTCAGTGGGGAAGCCAGATTCACTTAACAACCATATTACTAACTTAACATCTGCACTGATTCACTTAACAACTGTGGCAAGAAATGTTGTAAAATGGAGCGAAATGCACTTAAAAAATGTTTTGCTTAGCAATAGAAATTTGGGGCATACTTGTGGTTGTAGGGTTACCTGTATATTCTCCAAAATAAAACTGGTAGATATTCAATTCTACTTACTAGAAGTAATAATTAAAGAGACCTCTCCCATGTATGATTTACTTATAAGCTTTCTGGATATATTTGGTTAGTCCCAATTTGACAGAGAGTAAGCAGCAAGATTCATATTATGGCCCTATGTCATTCAACTTTTGGTGGGAAGTCAAACATTGCTGTACAGCACACAGTGTGAGCCTTTGAGACTACATGCATCTCAAGCGTCATGTTTTATTGAATTATGTGGTGGCGTGGTATAGAGCTGTAGTGGCGCAGTGGTTAGAGTGCAGTACTGCAGGCTACTTCTGCTGACTGCTGGCTGCCTGCAATTTGGCAGTTTGAATCTCACCTTGGTCAAGGTTGACTCAGCCTTCTATACTTCTGTGGTGGGTAAAATGAGGACCCAAATTGTTGGGTGCAATATGCTGACTCTGTAAACTGCTTAGAGAGTTCTGTAAAGTGTTATGAAGCGGTATATAAGATTACATGCTATTGCTAAATGCTATGAAAGTTCTATTAGCTTAAATCCACTTGAATTATACTGGCTGTATGAGTTGGCACAGCAGGGTGACCATTAATATAAATAGGACTTCAGATCTATTTACTGGATACTTTATTCCAGTCAGTGATCTGTTGAAGTAGAAATCATGAGTTGTGCAAAGACGTCAAGTTTAGTGCAATCAAGGATGGAAGGATCCCCTTCCCCAAGCCAAGGGGATTTAGAATCTGTTTGGTTATCTCTCTCCTCTTTGCCACAATCCAGGTCAATGTTATCAGAATTTTGTATTGTAAAGAATGTGAGCTCAACGGCAGCCAGCAAATATTATTCATCTCATTTATTTATTTATTTATTTACTGAGCGCTTATAGACCGCCCCCTCTCCCGAAAGGGACTCGGGGCGGTGTACAGTCCATATCAGAAATACAACATATAAATAACTATAAAATTAAACAATTAAATTATTAAATAGATAAATAGATACGAAGGAGGATAAAAAAGGTTTAAAGAACTGTACAGCTGAGTAAATAGTTTAAAACCCCAACAAATATCCCATAAAATTAAGTTTAAAAAACAATTCCCCTAAAATAACCAGTAAAGAAATATGTTTGCCAGGAGGTAGCAGTTATGATTATGCCAGGCCAGCCAATCGGAACAGGTGTGTCTTCAATTTTTGTCGGAAGGAGCGGAAGTCTGTGGTGGTTCTAATGTCGGGGGGGAGGTCATTCCAGAGGGTTGGGCCCATCTCATGAGAGAAAGGTCTCATCTAGTCCCTTTGGGGAGAGGGGGGCGGTATAAAAATCTAAATAAAAGTAAAGTAAAAAAGTAGGTTGTTCAAAGGGTGTAATTAAAAGATTGAGATGGTAGTCAGAATGGTACAGTGAAAGGTCAACCTATTTTGTATGTACATTGAGTGCACCACATACGGGAATAGACAGAGGTTGCAATAGTACCATTGCAGTCACCATCTTGGATTTGCTTTTTTTTTTTTTTTTACTATAGCCTCTGGCTGTCCTTGAGCTTCATAAGCTCTATTCCAGCAATTGCCAGCTGTTTCTTTGCTATAATAAAGCCTTACTTCAGGCTACCTGATTATCCTACTGAAAAACAACAGCACTGTTTATTTGTTGTGTATCTGAATTTTAATCACCACAGTCAGAAAACCTCATCTCTTTGCTGCAATAGTGACTGCCTCAGTTTTTGCTGTGTAAATCTTTGTAGCCCTTGTATTTCAGAGAAACTAGTTTTAAGGCTGCATTGGCAGATGTTGCATCTTCCTGTGGAAGGTAAATCTTCCTGTGTTGGCAGAAGTATGGAGGTCTCAGAAGCTACTGGTGGTGCAATGGTTAGAGTGCAGTATTACAAGAGAGCTCTGCTCATAGCCTGGAGTTCGATCCTGATAGGGCTCAAGGTTGACTTAGCCTTCCCTCCTTCTGAGGTCAGTAAAATGAGGATCCAGACTGCTGCGGACAACATGCTGACATTACAAACCGGCCCAAAGTACTGTGGATAAGTATATAAATTTAAGTGCTATTGCTATTGCAGCTGCTTAGTAGATCTACACTAGCAATTATTTAACAAAATAATAGAAATAAACTAGGATGGGAAGACATAGGCACACATATGTTCTATCCTCATATCCCATCTCTGACTGCTTTTAAATATATTTCTGCATTTATTGCTGTAAACAAGATAAATAATGATGCTAAACATGGAGAACTGTACAGTCTACAAGGATTACAAGTACATTGGGTATAGGTTTGAATAGGTGCCTTCATATCCTACGTCTTTACACAAACACCTGCATGCAGCTAATCAAATATACATCTGTATTTTCTATATCCTAACTGTAGATATTTTCACAGGAAATAAAGCTGTCTAAATAATACACTTGGAACAAAATGTATTTTGGTTCAAACATTAGGTGAGGTAAACATTTTTTGTGTGACTTCTTTGGGTGAGGTAAACATTTTTTGTGTGCCTTCTTTGAATTACCTTCATTGTAGAATCCCCCCCCCCCCCAGTGGTTGCAGTTATTTGGCTACTATTTTTCTTAGTTTACCACAATTTAAACATTTCAAAGCCCTGTTTACTATTTACAGGACACTAGTATAAGCCAATTTGTAATTTCACTTATTAAATAGCAATTGAAAAATCTAATCCAAGAGAGAATCTATAGCAGAAAATTGAGGGTGGAAAAAAAGAGAAGAAACAGATGGATAGTTATTAATTAAATTGTGGATAATGATGGTAGGCATAAGGTGAGGATAATGAATTAAAAACATTAAAAAACGTAACATCATATGAAGAATAATAAGCATGCAGTATAGGATTAGTATTATCTGATTCAGTGTAGGAAGAAAAGACATCTTTGCATTTCTTACAAATAATGAGGAATAAAAAGAAAAGGTGTCATTTTCATTATATATTTGTTTCTGTTTTGTTTTGCTTTTCTTGGCTATTGTATTTTTATTTTTTACGACAGCACAATTTACGTTTAAATATAAGGACTGTTGAATGCAATTGGACTTAGTTATAGAAGAAAAATGAGATTTTGTACCAAGCAATCTTGTTCAAGATTGCACTGTAGAAGGAAGCCAGCAATGATTTTCCCATTGATTAAATGGTTTCTCATAACATCAGAGCCACCTAAAATAAAATAAAAATGTACAATCTCATGTAAGAGCATAGATATCTGAGAAATGAGTCTATGTCATAAAAATGTGACCTTTTAAAATGTATTAATTTTATATTTTCCCATTTTAGACTCTTTGGTTACCTAATGGGTAGGCTGGATGGTTTTCTAGTCAGCTGCCTTCTCAGCCCTGACTTGCTGGCCAGTGGAGATCATCATTTCTGATGCTAGTATAGAGACACTATATATTGTCTGTATGACTCAATCAGAGTTATGTTTAGCATGGGTTCCATATTACTTTTTTCTACAAATTTTGATTGAGATTATCTTAAAATAAGATATAAATGAAAATAAAGATAATAAAAAAACGGGGAAGGAAAAAGTGGGAATAAAGGTGTGGGATAAAGAGAAAATGGAAACAAAGAATTGACTTCCAACTTTTTTTCAGTGCAGTAAAATACAAAATAGAATTACAGCCTCAACTTTTTACTTTTACATATTTAGTAAATATCAGTCATTTCTATAACAGCAATCTAATCTAATCAACCAACCCCAAAGTTATAATTTCATTTTTTTTCCTGATTCAAGGCTAAAGTCTAGAAGTCGTTTCCAAATAGAAACAAAACTAGATATATTTGTTTCTCTGATTAAAACAGTTAATTCTGCCATCTCTTCTGGCTCCATCACTTTTTCCATCCATTCTTCCATTATGGGAATTGACATATCTTTCAGTGTAAAATTTCACTGCTTCATATTCTATGTTACTGTCAAAATCTCCCTTACTTGATTTTCCCTCACCCAAGAATAGATGTAGCATAAATTATGTGCAGATGAAGGGAAGGAATGCTGTGTTGGAGCTATTACTAAAACTGATTTCAACATAATTTTCTTCCAAGTAAAGAGAGAATTAACTAGACTGTAATCATTGCTTTCTACATTAGTAAAAGAAAAAATAAGTAAATGTTTGGGCAATAAGAATAGGCCCTTGTCATTCATGTAATAACGAGTGTGTCATCAATTTCAGTAACCATTATTTCCAAATGTAACTTATTCTTACCAATAAGAACTTAATTTAAAATATTTAAATATGAAAATACTAAGATTTGTAATATGTTGGGAAAAGCTAGTTCCCAAATTCTAAGGATAAATTGCTGTTTAGATAAATTAAGAAAACAAGTGAATTTCCTGACAAAGATATTCTTGCACAAGAAATGTTTTTATTTTTTGTGGAGATAACAGTAAAAACAATCTGTCAGTAGTTCACATAGTTGGAAATGGGAAAAACTAGAAAGTATGTTTCTATAGTTTCAAGTGATATTTATAACCTAAGCAAAATTTGTCTACAATCTTTGTATAAACTTCAAAAGATAGTTGAGGAAAGAATTTCTTCCTTTAATTTTCCCACCTACAGTAAGTGGCCATTCTTTTCAAAGAAAGAATTCTGTCGTTGACACAATTGTAAAATTGTCATTTATGAGTATGTATCAAAAGGCAAATCAACAATTGTGAGAGACAGAATTGTGTTTTCATCCATTAACCTGCTTTCTTGTGGGATTCTTGCCCATATGTCTAGGTTTTGAGTATCTCAAGTGGTTTTATACTCTCTAAATCCAAAGCAAAACTTAAAGCTTCCTCTTCAAATTCAGTGCTGTTGCTAAGGAACCAGCCTAGTCATGATCACATAACCTAGATGACAAAATCAATAAGGAAATTAGTCTTTAATATCGCTAGTTACATTTCTTCATGCATTAACAGCTATTTTGGTTAAGCCAAAACAGAACTAGCTGCAGCAGAAGCCATGCTGACACAATTCCCAAAATTGCTGGGTTGTTTTTTTTTTTAATATAGTTCGCTGTGAGAGCTGATATATATTTCTTTTCAAGCAAAAAAGTTATACAGTTTAAACAATAACAAAGTAGCTTGGCTGAAATAGCTTATGCCTCGGGATGTACTGGTTACACGAAGGCTGTTTGCTGTATGCTGAATTTATTTTATTTTAAGGCTTGTTTTTACAATGATACTATCTGAAGGCTGCACAGGCAATTTGTTAACACGCTGTGGCAATTGCTGGAATTAAAAACACAAACAGGATGTGCTGTCAAAAAATACGCAAGGAAAGAATTTTTTTTTTTTAAAAAAAATCACAGCATTGGCCCAGCACACAGCTTCTACTGGCATGAATCTCTGCAGAGGAACAAGGTATTAATCATACAAGGTAGCCCAAATTAGAAAACAAACTCTACAGGGAAAGTGTTAATATAGTAACAGGAGGTCTGCTTGTTTTTTTTTAAATTTATGCATTTATTTATGTATATTTATTTATGTATATCTATTCTTTTTTTATTAAAAAAAACTCAAGAGAGGGCATATCTAATACTTCTTCCTGTTCCTATCTTCCTCACATCAATAACCGTGCAAAATGGGTTGAATTGTGAGAGTGACTGGCCCAAAACCACCCAGCCTTAGCCTTTCATGATTAAGGTGCGTCTAGAACTCCCAGTCTCCTGGTTTCTAGCCTGGTACCTTAATCACTAGATCAGGTTTTCCCAAACTTGGCAACTTTAAGCCCTGCGGGACTTCATCTATGCTGGCTGGGGAATTCTGGGAGTTGAAGTCCACAAGTCTTAAAGTTGCCAAATTTGGAAATTTCCATTGACAAGATCAAACTGTTTTATCCCTTCTCCCCCAGTTATATAACCCAGGGACTTGTACAGATTCAATCTTTCGTATCTTACTACATCTAGTCCATGGTCTTGCCCTTGTTGTTGTTTTAGGCCATCTCTATAGGTCTGTGCAAAAATGGACAAGTGCCAAACTATGCATTCTGATTCAAACATTCCTGTTGTAAGAGCGGCAACTGGGTCATAATATCATAATGCACATTTGGATAACACTTGTGGATTCAGCAGCTAATTTGCTGATTGTCTTTCTTTGCTTCCAATTTAAAGAATAGTATCTTGGAAAGGAACAATGTAATACACCACTCTGTACTGGTAAATCTATTCAACTGCTACAAACATAAAGAAGAAAGAACACACTATGTGATGGAGGAACCTATTTAAAAAGGTCAATCTTGATATCGATTTTGAAAGAAATATTTTAATAGGCTCAAGAAAAGAACCAAGGTGGTAAAATGTATATAGTTTTTGTATTATTTGGTGACTATATGGGTCTGTCTGTCTGTCTATCTATCTATCTATCTATCTATCTATCTATCTATCTATCTATCTATCTATCTATCTATCTATCTATCTATCATCTATCTGTCTGTCTGTCTGTTTGTGTGTTGTATTTGTGCTGATAAATAAATAAAGAGAGACTAGTATAGATATATTTCAACCTATTTAGGTCTCATCAGCTAGCCATACCCTTACTGGGAATCGAACCAGGGCTGTATTGCATATTAGGCCGATGTAATTGCCACTAAGCCACAGGCTCTCTTTCTTATCAGCTAGGCCAGGGAAAAAGGTAACACAAATACATACATACCTGTATGTATGTATGTATGTATGTATGTATGTATGTATGTATGTGTGTTACAACCCCTGGTATGCCCAAATATGGGAGGAAGCTCACTAGTCCCTCTTTCTGTCCTTCGGCTCATCACAGAAAACCATCCAGGCAGAAAACCATATTTTTATTTTTAATGTTTATCAGCACAAATACAATACAACTGCTTTTATTGCAAGGCAGCATCTGAGAGAATTTATTTAATTTATTTTTTGGAAAGCATCTCTCCCCTCCTTTCCTTTCCTTTCCTTTCTAAGAAAACTAGAAACTTCCCTCACGCCTTCTGTGAGCTGAGTGACGGTTGTCTTAGTCTGTGGCTCTTCTTCCTGTCTCCTAAGGTCATTCCATACCACTATAAGGGCTCATATAAATTATTTGTTCCATCCCTAGTTCACATTCAGGTGAATTAGTTTTCTTGTGTGTCTTCCTACATTAACCTTGATACTATGAATATATTAAAATTAAAAATGATGAAAATGCCTGATATAATAGTAATTGTATCGGTACAGGTAGTCCTCAACTGACAGTAGTTCGTTTTGTGACCATTCAAAGTTACAACGACACTGACAAAAGTCACCATTTTTCACAGTTATGACCTTTGCAGCATCTCCGTGATTATGTGATAAAAATTCAGGTGCTTGGCAGCTGATTCATACTTACATTTATTTGTTTGTTTGTATCCCACCTTTATTGTTTTTTTTACAAATAACTGAAGACAGAGAACGTACCTAATACTCCTTCCTCCTCCTATTTTCCCCACAGCAACAACCCTGTGAGGTGATTTGGGCTTTGAGACAGAGTGACTGGTCACCCAGCTGGCTTTCATGCCTAAGGTGGGACTAGAACTCATGGTCTCCCACTTCTATTTGAGAGTTTTCATACTAAACTGCTTTTACACTATCACATGAAGAACAACTGTGATTTATTAAATATGTAAAGATAGTGATAAAAATAATTTAAGTGGTTTCTAAAATAAAAACCGTATATATATATATATATATATATATATATATATATATATATATATATATATATATATATATATATATATATATATATATATATATATATATATATATATATATATATATATAGGTTACCTTGTTTCATTTTTCAGCTTTTGTCTTCCTGTCTTCAACAAAATTCCACTTCTAATTTTGGAATTATAGAGCTTAATTCAATCAGCAGAGGAATGTACATTTTTATCTCATCTGAGTTTCTATTTCAGTCACAGAATTAATTAAAATGAGCAATCGGCAGTCTGTTTTAAAATAATTCACTAATTTTCTATTTTCCCAGTTAAAATTTGATGGCATCTGTAAAATCCATAATCTTTTCCTTCAAGCTGGACTGATGTTATTAGAAGGTACTGGATTTAGCAGAGATAACATCCTAAACGTCTGTAGTAGAAAACTAAGAAACAGAACACAAAATTAGTATCCCTCCCAATATATTCATCAACTTCTGCCTTTGGCAACACACTCTCAATCTCATTATCGTCATCTGCAATATGTGGAATCATACTTATAGAACAAGTTTTTATTCATTTGTTTAAAAAGTTTTGTACTTTTAAGACTGTTCACAGACAAATATCATAAAAATAATGTAAAACATAGAATAATTAACTATGTAGAACAGGGGTGTCAAACCCGATTTCATTGAGGGCCGCATCAGGGTTGTGTTTGATCTTGGGGGGCCTGGGGGGAGGCATGTCTAGGTGGGTGTGGTCAGGGTGGGCATGGGCAGCTCAATGTCAGTCATGTCTGGGGCACTATAGTGGCCGGGTGCCCCCCCCCCGGCTCCGTTTTCAGCTGGCACAGCCTCCTGTAGTGCTTTGCCAGTGAAAATGGATGTGTCCCCCCGAGCTCCGTTTTTGCTGGCAGAGGCACCACCGGCAGGTCTTTCGCTGTTTCCAAGGTGGCACCAGATCTAAGCACCCCATAGGCTGGATCCGGCCCGTGGGCCTTTAGTTTGACATCCCTGATCTAGTACAATGCTATAAGAATGAGAGTAACATAATGCTGGTGAAATGTATTGAATACTTGAAATCTCTGTATTTACTGTACTAATCTCTTTTCTTTCTCTTTCTTTCTTTTTCTTCTTTGTCTTTCTTTCGTCTCTCTTTTTTCTTTTCTTGCTTTCTCTAAAAATAAACATCACATGTCTTATGACAGTTTCCTGACAGTTAGAACAATTAATCAATGGAATACCTTGCCTCCAGAAGTTGCAAATGCTCTAACACTGGAAGTTTTTAAGAAGAGATTGGATAACCAATTGTCTGAAGTAGTGTAGGGTATCCTGCCTAAGCAGGGGGTTAGACTAGAAGACCTCCAATGTCCCTTCCAACTCTGTTATTCTATTCTATTCTTATCATCATCATTGGACAATGTGTTGAGTGGGCTACCATATGTTTTGGTCTTGGGAATAATGTAACATTTTTCAGTAAATATTTGTGTGAAGAGGTGGAAGAATGCTAATCAGATTTTCAGAGAATGCAAATTGGAATAGGAAAGCTGATACTCTAGAACAGGGGTGGCGAACACGCGGCTCGCGAGCCGCATGCGGCTCGCGGCCAAAATAAATGAGGCTCTTTGCCTCTTACCATTATTTAGTATACTGTGGCTCGGATCGCGCCCTAAACCCGGAAGTACGGTCGACGCTTGCCTGCGCTCCACCAGCTCTGAGCTGGTCGTCGCGTCGACCGTACTTCCGGGTTTATCTCAACAGCGCCCTCTGCTGTTGAGATAAACCAAAAAAATAATGCTTCAAAGTCTAGCACAGTTGCTGCAGGATTCCGGTGAGGTTCTAATGATTGCTCAAATTAATAATAATGGTTGCATATTGAAGCTCTGGGTTCAGGAGCAGCAGAGTTTTAAATAGGAGAAAACATTTAATTGAATTTCCATGGTTAGTATATTTCCCAAAATTCTACGAGTGTTTTTCTCACAGCCTGTAATTGTAATAGATATCAAAGATAATCCAAACTCATATATATATTATAATACATATATTAGGTTAAAGGAAGATAATATTAGGACCAGGCTTTACCCATGTATAGGTTGTACTCGATTTACAATCACAATCTCGTCACTGAGCAAAGCAGTCATTAAGCGAGATATGTGACTGCTTTGTTTAATGACTGCAAGTGTGGCATTCCTGGTTGTGGTCATCAAGTAATCTTGTAGGTTGTTAGGTGGACAGAGATTCCACTTATTTATGGATTTAAAAGTTATACAGCAGCTCTAATGGGTTTATAAAAATTTATAACAAAAAACACCTGACTGAGCATGTTATATTATGTGTTTAATATATTATTGTTAAAATTATATGCTTTTGGGTGAGTGTTTGTCTGTTTTGGCAGGTCACTGCGTGGTGTGGCTCTCTGACTCTCACAGTTTAAAATTTTGGCTCTTTTTGTCGAACTTGTTCGCCACCCCTGCTCTAGAACATAGAAACAACAATTATAGAATTGAATCAAAGTAACAGGTTAACATTTAAGAGAGTGAGTGTGTGAGTGTGTGAGTAAGTCTGCTCTTCACTTAGGAACAAAATAAATCAAATGAGGAAGTATAGGATGAGGAATATCTGGTTTAGAAATAATGTGTATGAAAGGGATCTTAAATTGCAGTTGTTCATAAGCTAAATGTGCGCTTGTGAGGAGGTCTACTATAGCTCTTCAGCCATGTTCTGTGTAGTTCCAGAATGCAGATCGTGCACAATGGATTCATGTTAAAGGAAAATGGATTCTGATTGAATTGAATGATAGAAAAAAATATCTCTTAATAGCAAGAGCCATTCAGGAGTGGAACCAATTACCCTGAAATGCAGTAGACTCCCTTTCACTATATGAGTTCTGGCAGAGATTGACAGCTATTCTGTTGGGGATGCACAGCCTCTGGTAACCTCCTTGAGTAAGGTTGGCTATTTTTCACTCTATGATGAAGAGATTTCTCTTCCTTAAAGATCATCTGACAACACAAGCCTAGAGCCATTCTTTCAGGGAAGGTGCCAGGTTTTGAATCTGAAGCTAAAAAGGGCTTAAGAACAGTGTGTGGGCATGCATGCCACACCTGTTTGCACCTCCTTAAATAACATTTATATTTTCTTCGGCTCACATAGTAACTGGGGTAATATCAGGAAAATAAACATTTTAATTTATCAGGACAGAGGTAGATTGCTGCTGGTTTGGTCATGGAATTCAGGCCTGGGTCACAGAACCAGCAGCGACCCAGGTCTGCCATGACCCCGACCGGTTCCCCTGCTTGGCCACTGCCATTTTGGACTTTAGTGACTGCATATGCACAGTTCACTATATATTGTTCTGTGCATGTGCACAGAACAATTTACATTGAACAGGGCGCGCACACACATACATTGTGCGCAGGTTGCGAACTGGCATTAATGCAGCAGCAACCCACCCCTGTATCAGGAGTATCCCACATGTTCTCCAAAATACTTTGTCTTATCCTAACAGCACTTTCTTAATTGAAATGTATATTTTTGTGTGTTGTAGCTACTGTGCAGTCCTAGGTTCTTTAAGGAGGCAATGACAATGTGGCATGGAGAACTATGTCCTCTTCAAACCATGTTTGCAGCATCAGATTTGAAGCACTGTATGTTCCTGTTTCATTTCCTACCTTCTGTTACTAGCTCAATATTGCCTCTTTTGATGTATGCTTTGGCCTTTGTTGTCTTTTTAGGAAGTTCTGGACAAAATATCCCTCCTAAGTGATATGAATTTCTTCTTTCAAAGTAGCTTAGATGCCCACCAGGCACCATTCATCATTACAGCAAAATTAAGAAGGACCAAAAATGATATGATATGGCCAATAGCATGTCGGTGCGATATTCAGCACCTGCTCACTATTGAGGATCTAAACCACAACTTTCCTTTATTCACCAAAAATACACTATTCAACTTCATATATGTCCTGTGTCACTCAACTAATCACATATGGGAAGAAAATTTACAGTCTTTACTGCTCTATTTTGTAAGATATATTTTCTTCAGTAAGATCACTTGTTAACTGCATCTGCTGTTTATTAATGAGAGAAGATATAAGTGCCCTTGTTGTTGACCTGACATGCTCTCTGATTCTTCCCATAGTAGCAGTATAGTAGCAGCAACCTTACATTTAGGGAAAATCTTACATTTCAAGATAAATTTGGAAATTATTTAACATTACTCATAATCAGACCATCATGTTCATCATCATCAGAGTTGGAAAGAACCTTGGAGATCTTCTAGTTCAACCCCCTGCTCAAGCAGGAGACCCTATATCATTTCAAACAAATGACTGTCCAGTCTCTTCTGGAAAGCCTCCATTGATGGAGTACCCACATCTTGCAAAAGCAAACATCACCTTCAGACATGTGGAATTGCTTTTGATGATGATTTTCCTCAAGCTCACAAAATACATGAGAGTGAGATATCCTCTTTCTTAGCTAAAGCCAAATGCATTTGGTTTTGTTTTTTTTCATCTTTCTCTCATTGCAATGTGGACGTTGGCCCCGTATTTCATACTTGTAATCTATTAAGGATATTTAATATGCTTATATATTTAGCATGTACCATATATAGAGTAAGTGTTCTTGTTTTTCTTTGCAATGTTCAAGCAACATAACTATTGCTGTTGTCTATAGTGTGAACCAGTGTCAGACCTGCCCTAGCCAGGTCCCTAGGAAAGAAAAACATTTGACTCCATTGGGCTGAGTGATAGACACTTCTACTAAGAATAATTAGTTGCAGTATAAGCAGGCTAGAACTAAAGCTTCCCATGCAGTTACAAGTTTTTCCCCTTTGTGAGTCCCCCCTCCCCTTCACCAGATTGTCAGTGTCCAATAGCATCCCAGTGCGATATTTTGGGAATCGCTTTGATGCTAGGCGCTCCTGGGCAGCTGGATGAAATGAAATGAAATGGCTGTGCATACTTTCCCAGGCTAGGTCTCCCTGGGCAGCTGGATTAAACTGGTTTTCACATGTCTGGTTTCTGGCAGTGCCAATCCCTCCCCCCTACTTCCTCCTACACTTCTTTCCCAAATGCCTCTGCAGGATGGAAACAGCTTAGCAGAGTGTACCAAGGATGGCAGAGCAGGCAGCCAGTTTGGTGTAGTAGAGATAGCAATGAGCTGGAAACAGAAATAGCATTTTTTAGAATTGTAGTCCTGGTTTAGGCATGAAGTTAGCTAGATGACATTGGACAGTCATTCTCTCCCTCTCAGCCTTAGGAAGAAATCAATGGCAAGCCACTTTTGAAAAATATTGCCAAGAAAACTTGTCAAATATTCAAGACTGACTCAAAGGCACAAATATAAATTGTCACTAATAATAGTAACTAAACATTTAATTTAAAAAATATGGACGTCTTGGCTGGAACAAAAGAAAGCAAGATTTTAGTAATTTATAAGGAAGATGTTTCCAAGAATAGTCATGCTTTGAAGCAAATTATCAAGGCAAGCAGTGAGATCCCTATCATTAGAAACTTTAAAAATGCAGTAGGTTAAACTGAGAAGAGAATAGATGTAATTGTGTTTAAATAAAAGCCCATTAGCTAACTACTGAAAGATAGCAATCATAAGTTATTCAGTGGAACATTCTTTATTTATTTATTTTATTTTATATTTTGTTGATTTTGTCAATTTATTTAACTGTACATTATCCAAATTCTAGTCTTCAAATGTAATGTTTAGACTTATAACTCACATTTAGAAGGATCATCAAACATAGGTTAAATAAAAGCAAAAAAATATATACTTACCAGATTGTAAACCAGAATAGTACTTAAAGAAAATCTATTTATTTAGCTCACTGGGACCTTACCTCTGATTTCATAGGCTTAAAGATATCTAACAAATCTAATGACAATACGGTGGTTTTAAAATCAAATGTGGGACTGGCCTATCTGTTTACCCTATAAAAGCTAAATTTATTTGTTTTTGCTTTTAATAAGTACTTCATATTCCCCTTTATATAAATAATGTTATTGAAGTTTATAACGAAAAAGATAAGAACTAATATAAATCAAAGAGTAAAAGTAAAGAAGAATCAATAAGTGCCAAAAAGAAAGAAAAAAGAAAGAAAAGAAAGAGGAATGAATATATAAAGACTTCTCCCTTCATAAGAATTATGTACAATTTTAGTAATTTATCACTTTCTCTTAAAATGTAATAAATTATATCTTCTTCTCATACCTCATCTCTTCAATAAAAAAATCTTTGAACCTTCATCATTCAGTCCTGGTCAGCAAAGTCTGTTACAGGTTACCAGAGATAGTGACATATCTGTTTTAGTCTTGAGCAACTAAACCATCTTAGGTTTAGGTTTAGGTTTATTGGACTTATATGCCGCCTTTCTCCCAAAGGACTCAGGGTGGCGTACAACATAAAGACACATATTACAAAAGTTAAAAGAAAAATAGAATATCCAAAAAACCCAATAGACATTTACAATAAGATTTAGAAATTAAATTAAAATTAACAATTAAAATTAAGAATTTATTTCATTCAGGTCAGGCCAAAATGTATCTTAACATTCCCTCTCTTTACTTTTAACAATCTGATCTTTAGTCCAATCAAATAAAGTCTTGGAACTTGATTTCTTATTCTTTTTTCTTTCTCCACAAAATTCTTCACAATATTAACATCTCTCTTTTATATGTATAAGAAAGTTATCCAAGCCACTCTTTTGATTTGGTAAAAAAAAATCATTGGATTTCATTTATATATTTATTGTAGCATCTCTTTCCACATCATTCCCATAACCAGTCATTTTTATATCTACTTTCAAATCAGAATCAGTCTCATCTGGTAAAGCTTGTTCTTTTTCCATATCATTTTCTAAACACAATTAGTAAATAATGGCAGACATTTTTCAAATTAATTTCTGAATCTAATGTTCTCAACTATCCTTTAGTGCTTCCATTGTTAAAATATGATGCGCCAATAAGTTGAAGTGTTCTTCTCCTTAAATTGTCATCTGGTTCCCTTTAGTATCCAGCCAATTACCATCTTATTTATTTACACAAACAACACACAGGCACTTCAATACAAGTAGTCCAGGGGTGGGCTTGAAAAATTGCAGCAACGGGTTCACTGCCCCATTGCTAGGTGGGCATGGCCTAGTCAGCCTCCTGCACCATAGTGGGGGAACAGGACATTTTTTCACCCTCTCCAGGCTCCGGGCTTTCCTCGAGCTTCAAGGAGTGTGAAAACTGCTTCCCCTGAACTCCGGAGGCCCCTGGAAGCCAGAAACAGGCGTGTTTCCTGACTTCCGGAACTTCTGGTAGGCCCGTTTTTCACCCTCTCTGAGCCTCTCCGCAGGTCCTGCATGGAGCTGCGTGGAGACTCCTGGGAGGGGCAGAATGGGTGTGGCCAGCCAGGGGTGGCATGTGGGGGTTCACCGAACTGGGCAGAATCCTAGCTAGAGGATCGCCCAAACCCGTCCAAACCCCCAGCAGCCCACCTCTGAAGAAGCCCTCAAGTTATGATTATTCATTCAGCAACTGTTTGAAGTTAAACAAGGGACTTACAACTGGTCCTCAGACTTTTGGCCATTTCAGTACCTGCACAGTTACGTGAACAAAATTCAAGTACTTGGCAACCAGCTTGCATTATGTGTACAGCATCCTGCGGTCATGTGATTTCCATTTGTGACTTTCCTTGCTGGCTTCCCACAAGCAAAGTCAATGGGGAAACCAGCAGGAAAGGTCTCAGTTCATTTGGGAAAGTCTTCCCCACCCCTCATTGCACACACCATACCCTTCTTTTCTCCTTTGCCCAAACTCATCCCATGACCTCCTTCACCAGCCTCCCTGCACTCACTCACACACACACACACACACACACACACACACACACACACCCTACACCCTCTTTCCCTGGTCTCCGTGGGCTTACAAACACCCCACATCCATTCTAATCCTGTATAGTGTTTACATCAGTGACCAGAAACACATATTAACCTTGTTTGTTTGTTCCTGCCAATTTGCATAGCTAAGGGGGGGAGGACAAGCTAGATTTGCATGAGATGATAATCAAAGTACTGATAGCTCCTCTTCTTCTTTCCTTGCCCATTTTATGAAGGTGACAGCCTTTTCTTAATGTTTGTCTCCAGAATCTTTCAAACAGCTGAACATGACAAATTCAATGTAACTATCACTGTATAGACTTATCATATTATTTCATTTTTATTTACTGAACTTGAAAAATAAACGGAATAACTCCAAAATTCTAACGGGAATGGTAACTAAAATAACGTAGTTAATTGCTTAGTGTGTAAAAACACCCATGATCTCCTATCTGTAGCAAAAAGCTTTAAGGAGCATGAGGTGGAATTGTGATGAAGAGGAGTGATTTTACTGCTGATTGGAATTTGGTTTGGGAATTATCTGGATAGCAAGAAGTGCTGTGGCTGCCTTCGCCAGGAAGTTTCCTTTAATGAATAATTCAGAAGCATTTCTGCAAGCTGTAAGCAACGATTTCAAAGCTTGTTTCCACATTCTGGAAGGAGTTATTTTGCTTAATGCTGGAAAATCCCTTCTTTATGGTTTCAGAACAGTTTTACTGCATGTCACTCCCCATACATTTCAGCAGTTCTATTCATGTGAGAAATTTATATTGGAGTTGGAAAGTTGTATGCATCAGTGCTGCTACAATTGATACTTTTCAACTCAACACTCTATTGAGTAACCCAGCTTATATAAGGTACGTTGCTATAGAAATATGAAGAACCATGAATTAGATATTACAAGAAAGATTAACAAGTTGGGGGGGGGGGAGTTGTCTTCAGGCTCAAGATTATTTCAAAATTGCATTTTCTTTATATATTTTTTCCTAATGTTCCAGAAAGTAATATAAAAAGGACATTTTTTTTTAATGAGGAAAAAGTTAAATAGCTATTTGTATTGACTTTTTAAAGAAACATTATGTAAAATAAGGTAGACAAGTTTCGGGATGAATCCAAAGATCAGCGAGAGCAGGACAATAATGGACTTCAAGGCGATCTTAGTCAGATGGACAAGAGAAAGAAATTCCGTCTTTTAATAACTATGTCAAACCTACTTTAAGGCTTATAGGGTAGTCCTTGGCTTACAATCATTTGTTCAGCAACCATTCAAAGTCACGACAGTGCTAAAAAATGGATTTATAACCCATGCTTAACATTATGGCTTTCGCAATGGCCTACCCCAGTCATGTGAACAAAATTGGGGCATTTAGCAACCCATCCATACTTATGGCTGTAGATCACTCCAACTCCCCTCCCCTATATACCCCAGTCTCTGCCCTTTTGGCCACCCTGAACTCCAAGATCCATGCTATCCTGTGCACCATCACCCAACTTACCTTTGCCATTTTCTTCCTCCTGCTGCTGCCAAGGCAAGGGCAATCTGTCTGCTGGGCTGGATTTTGGCTGCGGGTGGAAACAGCAAGAAATCCCCCCCCCAAAAAAAGCTGAAATCTGTCCCTAGGAGGCAGAATGCCAAAATGCCCCTTTGCAAAAAGATCATGGAGAAATCCTCCTCCTCTTTCTTTCTCTTCCTCCATTCTCCTCCTCCACCCCCATTCTCCTTCTTCCTCTATTGTTCTCCCTCCTTCATCATCATCCTCTTCCTCCATCACCCTCCTCCTCCTTCTTCCCCCTTTTCCTCCTCCCATCTTTCCTCCATGAGCTCAATGTGGCCCTTCAGTTTTATTTTTGAAACAACTATCCTGTTCTGAGCCAAAGTTACACATAGTTAAGATCAACTTGGACCTAGTTTCCCTGTTCTCGATGGACACTCCGACCACAGTGCCATTCACCATTCATATTTCATAAAATGAATTGTAAGGAGGCTGGACAGTATTGAGCCTGATGATGATCTTCTTAATTGAAAAACAGCCCTATAAAATGCAAAGCATTTGTTTAATAATAAATAGATTGCTCCTTCTTTTCTGGTTCTCAAGGGAGGCTGCTAGAATCCCTAAAGCAAACACTTGCTTTATAATCTCCCAGCTGAGGTTTCATTTTGTGGTTAACATTGGTAATTGCCTATATTGAAGTCTAGCTAGGAACTGCACCAAGCTGTACTTATCTTTATTTAAGGGGTAAAAGAACATTATTTCCAGGGCTTTCCCCGCATGGCATCAAATGATATCCTTTTTGAGTGTGTGAAAGGAAAAGAGGAAATAGCCTGATTTGTGTGTTCAATTTGCTTCACAGACTCTGCTGAGTAATCAGCTGAAGAGAATTTCAATGATGGTGGCCATCATTTTACACACACACACACCAACAAGTTAGATGTAGTATCAAGAGACAAATGCATGCGGGTGTTCACTTTAACTATGCATGCTTTAAAAACAAATTGATGCTACTTCATCTTGACACTCATTTTTGTACTACCCATTACATTAAGTCCTTAAGTGCTTCACCTCCATCATTGTTTATTCTCTCTTTGACTTAAGTGTCTGATTTTCATTTTTTAAAAAAATATTCAGCTCATTCTGATCATTTAAAGGCCACTGCTGTAGACCTGACTTAAACATAGCACTTTATGAAAAATGAACAAATTAACTGTATTAATTGGGCACGTATGTCTGGTATCTGACATATCTGACAAGTATTAATGCAGCACCATGGCCAAACTGTGGACTGACTCATTCAAACTGGTTTTGTTTTGTTTACTCGAGGCAAAGGAGCCAATTTATCAGCAAGGAAATTACAAAACCTGTTTATTCTGCACAGAAACAAAGACCTGTCCCGCGGACCCAAGTCAAAAATTGGGAGCCCCAATACACAAATTAGCATAGCTTTTATAAACTTCTATAGAACAAAAATGCATGATCCTTAACAAGCAATAGGCAACAAGCACTTCACACCCCTCCCAGTTTAGCATTACAGCCCCCTGTCCTTTCCTTGCTGGTTGATAAGATTGGCAGCTGAATATGCCAAACTTTCTAGCTAATTTATCTGCCACAAGAAAAAGGGACTTAGAATTGACTGCAGCCTGTTACAAATTATTCGATGATGACAATCTTGCATGATCCTCCCAGGAATGTACAGCCAGACCACGAGGCTCAACATGGAAACAAAAATGGAGTTTAGAAAAAAATGCAGTTCAAGCCAGCCACCCTAGTCCTGCCCATTTACTTAAAATGGTAGCCCAGATTAAATGCCCGGCGATGACAATCTTGGAAGCTTCTAAACATTATTAAAAACAAACTATTGGTGTTGCATTTATTGCACATAACAAATCAGTAATCTATTTTTCACTATATGTACAATATCTGTTTTGATAGGTATCTGTTTACAAAATTAGGACTTTCTTAGCTTTTTCAATGTAGGGTTTTTTAACAAGAGATTTCGGGGTCTGGTCATGACTTGACTTACCCATTTAATAAGGGACTATTCCATAAATGAGAGATAATTTTCTTGTATTCACAGAAATTTATCTTAGAAAGAGGAAGAAGAGTCCAGTAATTCACATTTCTACTCTTTCAGACTCTAAAAGCTTGCAGGCATAATAACTCATACGGTCTGACCATTCTTTCATTATATTAATGCCATAGTTGCTATTAGTTCCTGATACAATAATATGTAACTTGTCTACCCAGCAGAAATTTTCAGTCCTGCGGCCAGTCCTTTCATGGTTTGTTTTCATTAACCTTTTACATGTTTGAGTAGAGAGTTCACTCTTAGATATTACGAGGGAAAGGATTTTTTTCCCCCTGCAACAGCATTTATTTGAAATATCCATACAACACAACGTATCTCTTTTCTGCTTTCTAACTTGGAAAGCAGGTAGTAGTTATTTTTCAATTAGCCTGCCAGAATTTCCAGGTGCAAGAATAAGACAACACTTTCTTTCTATACAGACACCATATTTTCATATCTGTAAATTGTAGGCTACACATTTTAGAATGGTGAAATTTAAAGATAGCATATCTTAAGAATGTAGACAACAGCCATACTGCTAACCTCCTTTTAGTAGCAGCCACATCAATCAACCTCAAAGTTGTACCTAACTCCAGATAGCATTTGTAAGATACTATCTGGAAGACTTCCTGCTCTGAACTGCACATAATAAATATGCTTTTCAATATGAAGTTATCATAGGCGCCCACAGTCACCTCAGTGAGATGATTGGCCTATAAATTTAATAAATAATAAATAAATTGTAAGAAGAGTGTCAGACCACTGTTGCATGATTTACTCCTTCTGAGTTTGCAAATAAATTGGTGAGCTATTCAGTACTTCTCAATATGAGTAGCACAAAACACCATTTATGTAAATGACTGCCTTTTCCAGGATTTGCCATTTTTCTTGCTAAAGAACTCCTGTTTACTTGTTGTTGAGAACATTTATACTCTGACCTTCAAAAAAGCCTTTCTGAGAACAGTTCGCAAATGAAAACTAAAAATACAGTAATACAAAATATATTTCTGTGCAATTCCCAGGGTGCAAGTTGACAGCTGCCTTTGTGATTGTTAGCGCTGAGAAGTTAGTAATTTTATCCACATCTGATTATTGTACAAACAAGCAACAAATTGGTCTCTCAAGGCATAATTTAACATTTGACCAAATTGACAGTATTTTGACATCCTGAGTGCTGCAAACTATACTGTTGATTCTCCACTTCTCTTACTGATTCTGAAAGCATTGATGTAGTAGAATAAGAAATAAAGTGGAATATGTAGCATTTCCACTGTCCCTCAGCATTTTATAAATGTGTTCCATCTTTTTTTGGTGTTAATTAAAGTTTTCTGGAATTAAAATTGCACCTCCCCCTGCCTTCTTTGGTTCATTTACTAGCATCTAGAAAATAGTAGAGTGAATTTTTCCAACATCTAATTTTTTTAATGACTACAAGTATAAATATTTGTACAGCAACTGGAGTAGACAGAAGGCCCTTTGAAATGTTCCTAGCTTTAATTAATACATATGTATGGGACGCAATATGAAATGACATTTTCCAAGCAACATAAACAATTTTTATGTCCATATGTATGCAGGTTTGTGAGGAGGATTTGTGAGTTTTCCTTACAAAACCAACAATGAATGCACCTAAACTGTGGGCAACTTTTCTGGTCTTTTCCCAATCTTCTTTTAAAATTCAGATAACATCGAAAACAAAATCTCATCATGATTTGTATTGTGTGTGTGTGTGTGTGTGTGTGTGTGTGTGTGTGTGTGTGTGAATATGTGTGTATGTGTGTGTATTTGCCCTACAATTTTTCTCATGCAATTTATGATAAAAATTATCAATCACCATAGAATCATGTCTGAAATCAAGTGGTTAATTCTTTATACAGGATGTTCATGGTTTGATAGTTTTCTATATGTGACTTGCAAATGTAGATTTTTTTCAAGAAAGTAGTATTGTTTGGTTCTGACTTTTATAATATTAAGAACACTATTGATGCATAGTTAAGGCTCAGTAATGTTCTGTTTTTGTAGTATGAATTTAAATACATTCTGTTTGGTCATTAACATCCTCATTCAATATACAGTGATAGGTGTTTATGCTATATATATTTTCAATTAACTTGTAGAAGATTCAAAGTTTGTATCATATTAAATATTCCATTAGCTTGGGGTGCAGTAGCAGCAGTTGTTTTGTTATTAAAATGATTAAAATTCCTGATGTTTACATTAATAATCCACCATGAATTTTAAAACTAGAAATATTTTGAACTATTACTCATACCTCACTAATTAAGTTGTATAATTGGGGACATATAGGCAGTAGGACAATTCAGTTCAGTTGCTTCGTTATTATGTCAGAAAGGGTTACCTAACTGCCTGATTATTTTAAATTATTCTAATCATTTATGTCCAACGTGTCTATTAGTACATTTAAACATCTACATATTAAAATTTCCACATGTGCAAAAGAAGAAATAAAGATGGTTATTAGCAATTTGAAGCATCTGTCATTTCCAAAAGAAAAGCAAAGAAGACAAATATCTCTTTAATACAGAAGTAAAAAAAAATATTAAGTGATTTCCCCAGATGTCTGAAACAGAATTATGCAAAAATAGCTATCTTTATCTAGCTTATTATTCTAAATGGCATTATCAGTAGTGAGCTGTACATATTTTAAAATTATCCCACAATGTTTTGGCACAAAAAAGAACGTCTTCATCTTTTCTCTGCATTGGACTTCCTTAAAATCATTGCAATGGAAGTTATGGCTGCTGGATCAACTAGTAAACAGCACTATCCATAATAAGATCAGGAACCTTCCTGGCACCAAATGGAAATTAACTGTGCTTTTCCTATCACCGGACATCTGATGAGTTACAAGTGGGAGAAATGCTCTCTTACTCACTCTGTCAAAAATGCAGAGATCAGTTTGATCTCTTTCAAAAATGCATTATCAGGCTGTGGCATGACATCCAATCAGTTTGTGTGAATGTTACAATAAAGATAGAATTTCATGGTTTCTGCTTCTGATCTAGGCTGCCTTGAAGGGCTGGCATCAGATACAATACAATACAATACAATACAATACAATACAATACAATAATAGAGTTGGAAGGGACCTTGGAGGTCTTCTAGTCCAACCCACTGCCTAGGCAGGAAACCCTATACCGTTTCAGACAGATGGCTATCCAACATCTTCTTAAAGACTTCCAGTGTTGGGGCATTCACAACTTCTGGAGGCAAACTCTTCCACTGATATCTGCAGGGTTGAACTTTGGACCTCAGTTTAGATTGCATGCTCATACCTGCAACATTTTGCAAATATTTAAAGCAAGCTTGCCCGTACGTAGTGCAGGAGACGACCCTTCTGCACTTGCTTATCTCTCATAATTGATTTCAGAGAACTTCAATCAGTAGTTTAGCTGATCTTTCTTCTTTGCTGCCCAAACCTATTAAATAGCTGTCTAGAATATCCAGTCATGACTGTCAGCTCTGATCAAAAAGGTTAAACTTCCCACCCCTGTGAATCTCAGAATGCTCATTAATGTTCATCTTTTTGGGGGGGGCTTTTGATTGGGAAGGACATGAGATTCACTCTTCTCTCGTGTCTAGGTCTAACTTTAAACTGCTAGAATGAAGCCACCTTCTTAGCTTTGTCATTGGCCAAAAGTAAATCACTATCGGTACATGATCCTGGTAGTAGCCAACATACCAGCAGATGGGCCAGACTGGTGTGTCTCTCCACTTTCAGATAGCATTTTGTTATTCGCTAAGAGTCTCCAGTTGAGGAGAGTTAGGCACTCCAACTCTCAACCTAGTCAGGGTCCTCCAAGTAGTATAAGGGAGGTCAGATCCTTCAGCCATATCCTCCTTTAATGTTATTTCTTCCTCGATGGTCTCCTTCCTCTATCTTTTAATTCGATTTCATTCTTGTGTACTCTCAAGAATGAGATTCAATATATTTACAGGAATTTTAAAAAATGAGAATTACTGTGTAAATAGTATAATAAACCAAATAATAATTAATCCAAATTTAAAAATAACAGAGCCCACACGTCATGAGAGAACTTAGCAGGAGAAAGTAATGAACTAGTTCTACTCTACTAGAAACATTTGGTTAAGTTCTGGCCACAGTAAATCAGTACTGTCATGACCTTTCTATCTGGGTATTAAATCCTTGTGTTTCTCTAAAATGCAAAACATAAAGGGAGAATCTTTACAGCCTCTGAAATAAAACATTCATAGTTGATCATTTGACTGTAGCTTGTGGATTGTAGTTCATCCACATTTGGAGAGCCATAATTTCTTCATCCCCAAAGTAGATATAGTTTTATTCTACCTATAGACATTACACACTTATATACAATAAAGACAAATTTGCAAAGGAGCATCTTGTCATATTGAATCTGTTCTTGGGAAAAGTAGGGTTCAAACTCAGCTACTATCTAGACTTGTACAAATAATTATCAGATTGATTTCTTTATCAGTAACTTGGCAATATTGTGAACTATCTCAAATAAGTTTAGAACAACAAAAATTAATCAAGGATTATCATGTTTCTTTAAACCACTATGAAAGTTACATTCTAGAAAATATTTAACAAAAATCTAATTGCACTGTTTTGAAAAATAATGCTTCATTTTTTTTTCTGGATGTCTAGATAATTATCCAGTGATACAGTTAATGTTTTGTTACAGTGGAGGTGGAGGTTCAATTCAAAGTAATGCTAAAGATTTTATTTTGTTTTTTACTTCTTTAATTTCAGGTTTGGATTCTCTGACAGGGCATGCATTTGCAGGTAAAGTTACAGTTAGCCTGGAATTATGTTGTATTTATGTGGTATAACGTCCTGTTAAATGTATTTGTGTGTGAATGCAGGATTTCTTGTGTTAACGATCATATATTTTATATTGTCTATGAAGCATGTCTGAATAAATATTTTGAGCAAATAAATACTGACAAATTATCCCAAATCTTACAAAATGGAAATTGACATTTTTTACTACAAAAATTAAATTCTTACAATATAATTATTATAATATAATTTAATATTTGCATAGTGTCTAAAAGTATTTGCATTAAGACAAAAATCACACATATATTTTAAATCTAGGCCATTCTATAAGAAGCAGTACAATGTCAAATTATTTTTAAAAACCTAAAAACTTTCCAAATAGTTTGGTCATTTCACTGATTCTTGTTTTGTGTTTGCTTAAAAAGAGATCAACTTTCTTTAAAAAAAATGTTTCTATTTATTTGATTAGTATACCTATTGCTGTTTGTGATTATCTTGAGTTTGGTTTCAAACCAGATTAATAAAAGGGAAAAAATGAAACATTTGTTTTTATCTCCATCTACTTTTCTACAATATCTTCACATTAATCTGTATCTACTAGCTTTGAATTGTTATGGATAGCTAGTTATGAATAAAATAGCCCTAAATAATAAGTAGAGGACTACTTGTCAATCAATACCCCAAACCATCACTGCCGTCAAGGAATGTCCCAGGGAATGAAAGAACAGTCAAACACCAAAATAGGAAGAGAAGTAAGCTCATGAGCCCTAAACAATCAGGGATAAAGGTAAACAAGAAAGTGTTATTGTTCTGCCTTCACTGTACGTTACTCTGTATGCAGTTTGACATGCAGCTAAACCAGCGGTGGGATTCCAAATCCTTTCCTACGGGTTCTAGGAGAGAGCGCTTTGCATATGCCTGCAAACTTCACGCACGCGTGCAACACTCAAAGATCACCCTCGATGTCAGCGCTGGTGAGCTGAGCTGTTGATTACCTCAGCTGAGGCGCGGCAATCCGCTCTGCCGCACGAATCAGCTGAGCTAAATAACAAGGGAATATAGGACAGGGAATGGTGGGAAAGGGAGGTGGGGCCAACCAGAAGTGGTATTTGCCGGTTCTCTGAACTACTCAAAATTTCCACTACCAGTTCGCCAGAACCAGTCCAAACCGGCTGAATACCACCTCTGAGCTAAACCCACCTATCTTCCAATAAAACAGACCATGTGCGCTGATCTGGATACCTTATTAAAGGAACAGGGTGGGTAAAACTGGGAAAAATAGAATACATTCAATAAGAACCCAGATACAAAATAGGCAGTGTTGAGTTTCTGGTGAGCATAACAATTAACAAATACAGATAAATATAAATCTCACCGGCGATGCTGTGTGTATGGGACGTTGATTTTTGTCCTCAGATGAACATGTGCCACAGATTAGGCTGGATTCTTCCTGATGCTTCTGTTTCCTCCAAATCCCAAAGGAAGAGTCTGGCTTCATTTGGGATGCACTTGTTTTGGGAATGAGGGTTTTTGGATGGATGGCCCTTAAAGGGCCAGGTCAGCTTCCAAATAATGCAGATTGGTATTTGGCCCCGGCCACTAGAGGGGGCCAGAGAACAACAACAGTAGGTACATGAATTATATCTGGCAACATGACAGTTATGCATTTAGGAATTCAGAGTCTCATGGGAAAAAATATTTCAAATTCTTGTAAAAGAAAAATCCATTTGGATTTTGTATGCTACTTTAATGTTATACAGTAACTCCATGAAATTGGATTTTATAGCCCAGAGCAAATCCTTAAAGGAGATAATTTAAATTAAAACTTGTGGAAGTGGTCAGCTAGTTTCGCTTAGGGCAGAATATATTATTAATTGGATAACATGGGATTGAAGACAACTGATAACTTCATAAAAGTAAGGTAGAATGAATATATTTCCTAAAATAAATTTCAGGAATATATTTCCTGAATTTTTTTTATCATACCTGATTTAACATCCATAATATAAAATGAAAACTTTTTCCCCCTCTTAACCATCATTATTCATATGTGCAGTACATATACTATGGCGAAACCATCTTCTATCGTGTTAAAAGCTTGCAAATTGTTTAGAGGTTTTTTTTTAAGGGAAGTATTCCAGGTTCATGTACACCTTTCTCCATATTCCAAGCATAGTTGTTCTTGAGCATCCAAACAGGTCACATTAACACCATTTAAGTGATACGGGTTGCCCATGTGCTATCCATCTATTCAGGGGTGGTATTCACTTACCTTCTCCACCGGTTTGCAAATGTGAGCGTTCGCTCACTTCCTTCGCTCGCATGGGCCCCGTTCGCGCATGTACTCAGCCTTCCGCGCATGCGCTTTGCCTTTTAAAAAGTGCCTAAATGGGATGGCATAGAGCTGGGGCGGGCCCACCTGCGGTTTCCTCTACCAGTTCGGGTGAACCGGTCTGAATCAGCAGAATACCACCTCTGCATCTATTGTTTAACTGAAACACAGTTTGCAGCGTGTGAACATTCACGCTGAATTAAGTTTAATTAAAAATAGGTTCTGTTGTGGCCCAGCAGCGGCCAGCTGAGCTTTTGATGGACTCTTGACAGCTCAGACCATTATGGGACTGCTTTGGAGGATGAGGAAGACTCTGGAGGGTGTTTGGAGTCAGAACAGGAACTATAGAGGCCTGTTGACCACCAGGTGGAATCTGAGTCAGGGATCAGTGAGGAGGAACAGAGGGAGGTTGTCCCTGATGTGCGTATGCAAGAATTGATAGGAGAAAGGAACAGCTGTGGAGAAGACGTCATAGAAGGAAGTAAGGACAGCTGGCAAAGGGTGTGGCCCCTCCCAAAGAGTTTATAGGTGGAGCGACGGGAGGGGAATCTTTGCAGGAAACAACAGTCCATTATACGAGCCGTTGAGAAAGCATTCTGTAAGTTTAATCTTGGGTTCTTGAAGATAACTTTCTAGGCTCCTAGCCAAGGGGTGGCTTTATCTATGTAATTAGTCGTGGCAGACAGCCAAGCCTGTGTCTGCATATTCATTGGAATCATGGGACGGAACAGGTTCCAAACACTTCTGATATAAAGAAAAGAGCGAAGGACTGGAAAGTCCATTGTCTGCAGCAGTTCATTCATCACATTCATCAAAATGGTGATTTTATATGCTGTATAAACTAGGCCATTCTTTACAATCGATTCATTAAATAGCTGAATAATTTTCAGAAAGTATAGCTGTTAATATCTCTAACAGCAGTACTGTAACCTCTAGTAATATAATGATATAATACCATTTTTAAATCCTCAATATAAATTCATTTTAGGCGCTGCTTTGTTGTTTTGGTATCTTAAGCCAGAGATTTAGAAATGTGAACCACATTTAATAAGAGCTGGGTTTATAATGCACATGTAAACTAGAATCCTCTATTTTATTACTCTAAATATATTTACTAACTTTATTACGAAGGTATATTTTCAAATTATAATTTTTAATACATGTCATAAATTTTGTTCTTGGTTTTAAGAACTTTAAGAACTAAGAAACATGCTGGAACTATGGCACAGTTGCTGTAACAACCTACAAAGATAAATTAGATTTGCTAATTAATATGCTGTCTTTGATTTATGTCAGGCTATTCTGTCTATAAGGCACCTAACACAGCTAGCAATTAAAAACCATATTTTTCCCAAGCTTTGCAGAAGAAAAAAGAAAAGAAAAGGCACTGGTTTGTAAGAATGGAGTGATCATTTCAATCCTGCTAATGATAAGTCAAGGAAGCAGAGAATTGCAAAAAAAAAATCATTTGTGATTGAAAACCATTTGACTTTTAAAAGAGGTGGTGTCAAGGAGGATATATTATATTGCTGGACCCCCCCAATAAAAAAAGAACCGAAGTGGTGCAGTGGTTAGAGGGCAGTACTGCAGGCTACTTCAGCTGCCTGCTAGCTGCAGTTCAACAGTTCAAATCTCACCAGGCTCAAGGTTGACTCAGCCTTCCATCTTTCCAAGGTGGGTAAAATGGGGACCCAGATTGTTGGGGACCCAGAATATGCTGACTGTAAACCTCTTAGAGAGGGCTGTAAAAGCACTATGAAGCAGTATATAAGTCTAAGTGTGATTGCTAATTCAGAGCATATACAGTAGTTGGCAACAGGTTCTCTGTACTAGTTTAATAGCATCTTGAAATTAGCCTGGGAATAAATAACCAACTAATAATAGAAGCTAATGGTATATTATAGAAAGGCTATAGAAAGAGAGTGAAGATAATGATAGGGTGTATGCAACAATAGACAGCTGTTTCTTTTCAAAGAAGAAATGCAGTTGTCATCATAGCTGAGATTGACAGCAAGCTCTCATGGCCAGAGTCTTCTCATGTAAATCATAGATTTCACCTAAATTGAAAAAAAACTCAACATCTAGCAGACTCTCCTAGCGAAGAGGTGAACAATTCTATCACATTAGTTTATTGCAGCATTCTTTTCAAACATTCCTGTATCAGCAAAGTAGAGGAAGAAAAAGCATTAAAAGCCAATAAGTCTTAAATATGTATAGGATGATGGTGGTATTTTTATTCATCAAGGAGTAACACAGGGCAAAGAAATAACAGGGAAACATCTTTGACTATTAACTTGAGATCCATTATAATGTTCCCAGCAAGGTTTATTTTCCCCCCTAAATCCAGTTGATATATAAATCCAGTTGATCTAGTCCTCGCAAAAATGGTTTCATCTCTTTTGTTATTTTACCTACTGCACCAATTTTGCAGTTTATGCAAAATCTTTTCCACAAACTGATCTTGATCATTTGATCTCAATATTTTGTATTTTTTCCAATTCTTTTTCCTTGATTCTCCTGTCTCTACAGTAGGTATTGCTGCATGTACAAAAATTAACCTTCTTTTCAATTATCGTTATATGTAGTGATGATGAGGATTTATTGTAACAGTGGAATTTTCCAAGTACAAAACTGCTTCTTTGGAAAAGAGCTCATTTAATACTCTAAAACTCAGAGAATAGATGAACATTTTAGAAATATTATTAGAACACAGTTTGTTTTTCCTCCTGACCTAGACATAAAATTCTATATACTGTACTTGTTTCTCCTCAGAGCATTTTGAATACTTGCTTCTATCCATTGCATCTGTTTATTTATAAAATTTATAGGCCACCCATCTTATCTCAAGGTAGCTGGACAGCTTAGACTCACAAAAATAAAACTAAAGAAATTAAAAACATAAATGTTAATACACAATCCAAAACATTAAGGTGAATTAAAAGATGGAGAGGGAGGGAGCAGGATTGTTTGTTTTATTTGTTTTATTGGATTTATATGCCGCCCTTCTCCCAAAGGACTCAGGGCTGCGTACAGCATTAAAAAACACATATTACAAAAGTTAAAAGGAAATTAGAAATAACCCAAAAAACAAACCCAATTAATATAACACTAACATTTTAAAAAATTAGATAAAATTAACAGGCCAGGCCGGCTTGCTGGAAAAGCCAACTTTTTAGGGCGCGTCAGAAGGACCAGAGGTCAGGGATTATGCGAAGCTCCGGGGGCAACTCATTCCAGAGGGAAGGCACTCCCACAGAAAAGGCTCTCCCCCTGGGGGTCACTAGCTGACACTGTTTGGCCGACGGCATCCTGAGGAGGCCAACTCTGTGGGATCGCACTGGATGGTAGCAGGTGGTCTCGCAGGTACTCTGGGCCTAAGCCATGGAGCTCTTTAAAGGTCATAATTAGTACCTTGAATCGCACCCGAAAACAACCGGCAACCAGTGCAGGCCACCTAAAAGGGGTGTAACATGGGAGCACCTAGGTACCCCCATGATAACCCACGTGGCCACATTCTGGACCAGCTGAAGCCTCCGGGTGCTCTTCAAGGGCAGCCCCATGTAGAGAGCGTTGCAGTAGTCCAGGAGAGAAAGGACGAGGGCATGAGTGACTGTGCATAGAGCATCCCGATCCAAGAAGGGGCGCAACTGACGTACCAGGCGAACCTGGTAAAAGGCCCCCCTGGTCACGGCCGTCAGGTGATCTTCGAAACTAAACCGCGTGTCCAGGAGGACTCCCAGATTGCGGGCCCTCTCTGAGGGGGCTAAAATTTCTCCCCCTATCATCAAAGATGGAACAAGATGCACAAATCGGGATGATGGAAACCACAGCCACTCAGTCTTGGAGGGATTGAGCTTGAGCCTGTTCCTCCCCTCCAGGTCCGCACCACCTCCAGGCATTGGGACATCACGTCAAGGGTATTGTTTGGGTGGTTTGGGGTAGAGATGAAAAGTTGGGTATCATCAGCATATTGATGATACCGTACCCCAAAACCACGGATGATCTCGCCCAGCGGTTTCATATATATGTTGAACAGGAGGGGTGAGAGAACCGACCCCTGAGGCATCCCACAAGTGACACGCCTTGGGGTCGATCTCTGCCCTCCAGTCAACACGAACTGCGACCGATCCGACAGGTAGGAGGAGAACCACCGTTAAACGGTGCCCCCCACTCCCAACCCCCCAAGTTGTCGCAGTAGGATACCATGGTCGATGGTATCAAAAGCCGCCGAGAGGTCTAATAAGACCAGGACAGAGGAGCAGCCCCTGTCCCGGGCCCACCAGAGATCATCGATCAACGCGACCAATGCTGTCTCCGTGCTGTACCTGAGCATGAAACCTGACTGAAACAGATCCAGGTAGACAGCTTCATCCAGGTACTGAGGAAGCTGACGTGCTACCACACTCTCAACAACCTTTGCTACAAAGCGAAGGTTGGAGACTGGACGATAGTTGGCTAAAGAAGCTGGGTCCATGGATGGCTTCTTGAGGAGGGCCTCACCACCGCCTCCTTCAAGATGGTGGGAAAGAACCCCTCTCTCAATGAAGCGTTGGTAATCGCCTGGAGCCAGCCTCATGTCACCTCCCGGAAAGCCGAAACTAACCAAGAGGGACACGGGTACAGCACACAAGTGGCAGCACCGAGTCTCCCCATAATCCTGTCCATGCCCTCGGAGGTCACAGGGTCAAACTCATCCCAGATTGTCTCCACAAGATTCATCCCTGTTGACTAGCCGAAATCTACCCAGTCAGAGTCCAAGCCTGTCCAGATCTGAGCGATTTTATCCTGCAGATACTGAACAAATTCTTCAGCCCTACCCTGCCAGGGGTCTTTCCCAATTCCTTGGTTAAGTAATGAATGGGTCACCCTAAACAGGGCGGCTGGGCAGTTATCTGCGGATGCGATAAGAGCGGAAAAATGTTGCCGTTTTGCCGCTTTTATCGCCACTAAGTAGGATTTAATATGAATTCTTACTAGTGGATGTGTGAGGATTCATTTTTAATCGACTAGCCACCTCCACCCGCCAGCATGTGTGGGTTGGGCCAATCCCAGTGGAATGAGGCAATCTCTCTAGTAGCCCAGATCCATGCCATGAAGGGCTTTAAAGGTAGTTACTGATACCTTGAATTGTACCCAGAAAAAAGTTGGCAGCCAATGCAGCTTGCGGAGCAGTGCTACTACATGGGCCATTCTTGGGACTCTAGGAACTGCCCACACTGCCACGCTTCGCACCAGCTATAGCTTCCCAGTGCTCTTCAAGGGTAACCCCATGTAGACCATGTTGTAATAGTCCAATTATGAGATGATTAGGGTCTGAATGACTGAATACCGCAACAACTGATCCAAGAAAGACTGCAACTGGCACACAACCTGAAGTTGCGCAAAGGCTCTCCTACCTGTGACTGCCACCTGATCTTTGAGCAGGGGCCTTGAGTTCAGGAGAACTCCCAAGTTGTGAACTGGATCCATCTGGAGGAGTGCAACCCCATCCAGATTGAAAGATGGCAAAGTCCCAGATCTCAGTGTCCTTTGCACCCCAAACCATTTGGTCTTGCCAGGGTTCAGTCAAAGCCTGTTGTCCCCCATCCAGGCCCCGACAACCTCCAGGCACCACAGGATGGAAGCAACTGAATCACTTGGATCACCAGGAGTGGAAGTATAGAGTTGAGTATCGTCAGCATAATGCAGATACCTCAGCCCATCATGATGGAGGATCTCACCCAGCAGCTTCATATAGATGTTTAAAAAGAGTGAAGAGAGTACCAAGCCCTATGGCAGGCCACAAAAAAGCAGCCGAGTACTGGACCTCTCACTCCCAAAAATCATTGATTGGGACCAGCCATGGAGAAAGGACCTGAACTAGTGCACGATTGTGCCACCCAACCCCAGCCCTTGTAGCCACCTCAAAAGAATACCATGGTCGATGGTACTGAAAGCTGCTGAGAGGTCAAGGAGAGTGAGGACAGTTGAATTAGCCCCATCCGTCTCTTGCCAGAGATCATCAACAAGTATGACCAATGCCATTTCTAAATCCTGACTCGAAAGAGTCCAGTTAATTCATTTCACCCAGGACCCACTGAAGCTGCCAGGCTACCACCTTTTCCACAACCTTCCCTGACAAGAGGAAGTTGGAAACTGGATGAAAGTTGTCCAGGCAGGTGGGATCCAATAATGTTTTTTTTACAGATGGGGGGAGGGCAAACCAGGGTCTCCTTAAAAGCTCCTGGAAATGTCCCCTCCACCAGGGCACAAATATATCTTGTAAGATGTAGGATATTGCTAGCACATTACAAAGACCTTGATTTCACGTAGCCTATAGTTGTTACATTGCTTTTTTTAAAGATTTCAAACCATATGGCATCATTTCATAGTTATTATATTAATAAGGCATTACAGATGTGATAGATAATCTGTGAATTGTTTTTGATTACTTGCCTTTCTTCCTCTTCTTTGATTTGTGTACTAAAATACAGCTAATTGTTTTTTAGCCTTAGAAAAGTGATACTGGGCTCCTCTGCAGATCCTGGTAGCCGTGATCAGTCTGCCCTTCCTAGATCTTCCTTCTTCCTTTACTGTAGCATCAAGGTCATTGCTGCAACTGCTCAATTGATCTTCTGCCTTGTGTGTGTATGGATTTACCAAGCATGATACAATAGCTGCTATTGGAGAAGTCTGTCCGCATTAGGGAAAACCATTGGCTTCTTTTTCTGCACAGAAATTTGGCTTAATGAGGGGCCGCAGCTCTATTATGGGTCTGGGAATTAAGCGATCTCATAGCACATTAGAGCACCACTGACAGCAGAAGGCAATCATGCTCATGTACCATTTATTTTAGTGAAGGGATTCACTCAGCTGCAGTGATGCCTGGAGAATTGACTGGTTGTGAGCAGCCGCTTAGGTCTTAGTCATTACTGTTCCATGACTAGGTGATTCTTAAACAACTGTTCCACTGCTAGATGAGTTTTAAGTAACTATTCTACTACTAAGTGAGTCTTAAGCAACGGTTCCACTACTAGGTGATTTTTGGCAACTGTTCCACTACTAGATGAGTCTTAAGCAACGGTTCCACTACTAAGTGAGTCTTAAGCAATGGTTCCACTACTAGGTTATTCTTAGCAACTGTTCCACTACTAGGTGAGTTTTAAGCAACTATTCCACTACTAAGTGAGCCTTAAGCAACTGTTCCACTACTAGATGAGTTTTAAGCAACTGTTCCACTACTAGGTGATTCTTAGCAACTGTTCCACTACTAGGTGAGTCTTAAGCAACTGTTCCACTATTAGATGAGTTTTAAGCAATGGTTCCACTACTAAGTGATTCTTAGCAACTGTTCCACTACTAGATGAGTTTTAAGCAAGTATTCCACTACTAAGTGAGTCTTAAGGAACTGTTCCACTACTAGGTGATTCTTAGCAACTGTTCCACTACTAGGTGATTCTTAGCAACTATTCCACTAGTAAGTGAGCCTTAAGCAACTGTTCCACTACTAGGTGAGTTTTAAGCAACGGTTCCACTACTAGGTGATTCTTAGCAACTGTTCTACTACTAGGTGATTCTTGGGAACTGTTCCACTACTAGGTGATTCTTGGGAACTGTTCCACTATTAGGTGATTCTTAGCAACTGTTCCACTACTAGGTGAATTTTAAGTAACTGTTTCACTACTAAATGAGTTTTAAGAAACTAAGTAGGAGCCTGATCTCTAAATCAGCCACCAGTGAGGCAGTTACAATTATTCTTACTTAGAGCCATTGTTTCAAGGAATGATATTGTACTTGGATAGTACTAATTATAATCAATGCTATAATCTGACCATTTTAAAAACCAAAATGGTTTGGGCCGGGACCCCTGAAAGAATGCCTCCTTCTGAAAGATTGACAATGTTTGCTAAGTGAATTTAGGGAGGTCACCTCCAGTGTCAGCTGATTCTGACTTAGGATCAATACTTTTCTCTGGATTTCTGTGCATTTGTGAAATTCACTGGAGGAAATAAAAGTTATTTAAGAAAGCTTTCAAGTCATATCTCATTCAGTTGATCTACAATAACTTCATTGTCTAAAATAATTATCTCACCAAAATGATCCTTTCGTTCTATGTTAATATGGGATTTGTTCCTTTTTACAGGATTTCATATGCTCAAATTGTTATATTTTTGGTGTTTCTGTATACCACCTAGGGACGTGGCCTAAAATTCAATTACTTCTATAAATACAATTAAATAAATAGAGGGACAAAACCGGGCAGTTATCAAAGATATGGAAATGAGTCCCTGACAGCTGTAATGCTTTTTCCATGTGTATCCATGTGTATGATATTTGCTGCATTGCAAAAAGAACAAAAAATGGTTTCAGTGATTCCACAATTAAATGAAGATACATGGATGGCATTTGGAGCCTATAATGACTCCCAGTATTAATGTCTGTGGAGTTTAATTACACACAAAATATTTTACATATTTTTAACAGCAATAACCTTTTGAAATATAATACAGATGTTTTAATCTGTAGCATCTAGTTCTATAAATGCTAATTCCAAAGTTATGCGGTGTTTCATTCTGTTTCATATAACATCGAACAGAGTGAAATAAAGGAGAGAGATAAAGATCCCAATTTTTACGAATGGAACCAGGAAGATGCACGTACGTATATACCAGTCAGCATGACCTGTATTCTGGGCAATTTCTTATCAGCAGTTAACAGAACAAAAGAATAACAGAATAACATAGTTGGAAGGGAACTTGGATGTCTGCTACTCCAACCCCTTGCTCAAACAGGAGAGCTTATATTATTCCAGACAAGTAGTTGTCTCTTCTTAAACGCTTCCAGTGATGGAGCAACCACAACTTCTAGAGCAGAGGTGGATTGCTCCCGGTTCAGCCCAAATCAACTGAACCGGTAGAAGCAGCGGTGGGAGGCTCCGCCCGGACGCATTAATTCCTGCAACTATTCTTCATATGTTTTGGATTTCAGCCCTCTAATAATCTTGTTTTCAGAGTCTCTACATCTTTTTTATAATATGGTGACCAAAACTGGATGCAGTATTTTAAATGTGATTGAGACTTTTAAAGTCTAAGGCTCTTTAAAGTGGTACTAATATTTCACATGAACTTTATTCTAGTCTATCTTGGGAAAGGTAACAGGAACAAAAACAACCAAAGAAAAATCAGTCTGAAAAGGTTTTCCATCAAAGAAATAAATAATGATTTGGCAACCAAGGTTTGGAATAAGAGAACCTATTCTTCTAGTGAATGCTTATAAAATAGAAAGCAAAGAGTAAAGAGAAAGAGAAAATTAAAAAATAGAGTCCTTCAAGGAGCTCTGTTGGTAACAGTGCTTTTTAACTGGTTCATAAATGTTCATATGAACATTTCTGAGAATGATAAGAATGAGCTAACTAAATTTGTAGATTATTTATTTATTTATTTATTTATTTACCCCCGCCCCCACACCTTTGTTTATTTTTTTACAAGTAACTCAAGGTGGGGAACATATCTAATACACTTCCTCCTCCAATTTTCCCCACGATGACAAGGTCATTGATGATGCTGATTGGAAAGAGTTTTAAAACAGACTAAGAAAGTACTTGTTCACACAGCATAGAATTAACCTGTAAAATTCATCATTATAAATTCTGGTAGTGGTCACTATCTTAAAGGAATTTAAAAGATGAGAGGATAAATTCATGGATTAGAGGTATATGGAAGATGATTAATCATGAAAAAAGTCAATGTTAGCTTTAGGTTTGAGATAACATACAGGTAGTCCTCGACATATGTCCATAATTGAGCACAAAAATAAAAAAAAATTATTTGGGAAAAAATTGTCCAGTATAAATGTACAAATTATCTTCCATTACTATATACAATGAATAAACATTTGAAATTTCATATGATATCTCAGGGCTGCAGAATATCATATAAAGAAGAGGCTTTTTTCTTGCTTAATGGCAAGACATTTATAAAATATTGACAGAATACTGGTACTGCCTCACCTTCTTTAGAAATGTTTTATATTTTGAAACCATTATCTTTGCTAATTATAGTCCTGCTAATCTGGCATGATAAAATAGCATAATATGGGGTCAAACATTATGTGCGAAACTGAAAAGTATTATAATGATAAATTATACATGAAGTCTGATTTTTCTGATGTAAAAGTACATGATCTAAGTTCCTAGGGCTGTATAACACTTTTATTCTGCCAGGCCTTTTGCTCTTCCATAATAATTCTTACCACCTACAGCACCTTAACCCCTATTGGAACTTTGATAATAACTTATTCGAGGCTAGATTTGCTCCGCCTGCGGGAGGCCCCTCTCTCGCAGGTTTGGCCCTTGGCTCTTTCAAGGGCCCGCCTCGAGGACGGGTTCGTGGACCCCGAGAGGTGCAGGAACCGGAAGCTAAGGGGATTTTTAGTAAAATGTTTTTTATCTTTTTTAGGGGGTTCCAGGGTGGGGGGGAGGGCTATTCAGACCGGGAGGAGAGCCAGTGCCGGACAAATAGGTGAGTCTAGGAAGGACGGGGATGCGGTGGTGGTGGGGAAAGTAAAGATCATTCGAGCAGAGGGTTGTCCTATTACAACGGTCGTGGGGAGGAAGGGATGCGAGGACAGGATAAGATCTCAAGGTCGGTTGGGAGACCGTGGCTGCTGGTTACGCCCGGTCGCTTGTACCAACCCCTGCAGTCTAGGTGGACAGATGCTACAGAGCCAGGACCTGCGGCTGATGCTTTGCAACGCAAGGTCTGTTACCAACAAGGCCCCCCTCATTAATGAGTTGATCTCAGAGGGGGAGCTAGACCTTGCTGGGATAACGGAGACCTGGTTGGGCCACGAGGGTGGTTTACCCCTTGTGGAAATGTGCCCACCAGGTTTCCGGGCATTCCATCAGCCCCGGGCCCTGGGTAAGGGTGGTGGGGTGGCGGTGGTTATTCGGGAATGTTTAGAGCCGAGGGAGTTCACTGTCCCTCAGATACCCGGGTGTGAGTCCCTTGGTGTGAACTGGGGCCCAGGGAGGCAGTGGGGCTTGCTGATTGTATACTTGGCTCCTCGCTATGCATCAGCAGCCCTGCCCGAGCTCCTCGAGCTAATCTCAACGACGGCAATTGAGACTCCCAGACTTCTGGTCATGGGGGACTTCAACTTGCCGTCAACGGGAGCGGCTTCTGAGGTGGCTCGGGAGTTCATGGCTTCCATGACGGCCATGGACCTGACCCAATTAGTGCAGGGCCCCACTCACGAAGGGGGCCACACACTGGACCTCATTTTTGTATCTGAACAGTGGACGAGTGATCTGGGAATAGGGGATTTAGTCATCACGCCCCTGTCATGGTCAGACCACTCATCCCTTCGGCTGGACTTCCCTGGCGCTATCCCCCACCGCGAGGAGGCGGAACCAGACTCTATAAACTGGTACCGCCCCAGGCACCTGATGGAATCTGACAGATTCCAGACGGAGCTTGGGCCAATACCTGTAGCCTTGTCCCGCTCCCGCTCCGAGGACCTAGTGACTGCCTGGAATAGGGCGACGACTGGGGCCTTGGACCGGATTGCGCCTTTGCGACCTCTCCTGCGGCATCGACCCACCCGGGCTCCTTGGTTTACTGAGGAGCTTAGGGTGATGAAGCGCCACAGGAGACGTCTAGAGAGCAGGTGGAGGTCCTCACGCTCCGAATCTGACCGAACACAGGTAAGAGCCTATTTGCGGACTTACCTTGTGGCAATAAGAGCGGCCAAACGTAGACATTGTGCTGCCCTTATTGCGTCCGCGGATAACCGCCCTGCCGCCCTGTTTCGGGTGACCCGCTCCCTTTTATCACAGGGGGCGCGGGAGACACCCTTACAGGGTAGAGCAGAGGAGTTTGGGGAATATCTTCAGGACAAAATCGATCAGATCCGGAGCGGGTGGACCTCCGTCAGTGGACCAGACGAGCCGCCAACAGCGAGTCTTGAGAGACCATTCTGGGAGGAGTTTGACTCTGTTGCCCCCGAGGATTTGGACAGGTTGCGTGGACAGCTGCGACCCTCCACATGTTTAATGGACCCGTGCCCCTCCTGGCTGGTACTGGCAGCCTGGGTGGTGACACGAGGCTGGCTCCTGGGCCTGGTGAACGCCTCACTGGGTGAGGGATACTTACCAACCACCTTGAAAGAGGCGGTGGTGAGACCCTTGCTCAAGAGGCCTTCGCTCGACCCAATGGAGCTAGCTAATTATCGTCCAGTCTCCAACCTCCCCTTCTTGGCGAAGGTTGTTGAGAATGTGGTGGCGCAGCAATTTCCACGACACCTGGACGAATCCGACTATCTAGACCCACGCCAGTCCGGCTTCCGACCCGGGCACAGCACTGAGACAGCCTTGGTCGCGTTGGTTGATGATCTCTGGAGGGCCAGAGATAGGGGTTGTTCCTCTATCCTGGTCCTATTAGACCTCTCGGCGGCTTTTGATACCATCGACCATGGTATCCTATTGCGCCGGTTGGAGGGGATGGGAGTCGGAGGCACCGTTTTGCAGTGGTTCGGCTCCTACCTCTCCGACCGGAAGCAATGTGTGTTGACTGGGGGGCAGAGGTCGTCCCTGAGGCCACTCACTTGTGGGGTGCCACAGGGTCGGTCCTCTCGCCTCTCCTGTTCAACGCATATGTGAAGCTGCTGGGTGAGATCATCCGTGGTTTTGGGGTTGAGTACCACCTGTACGCTGATGATACTCAGCTGTACATTTCAACCCCAAACCACCCCAACGAGGCTGTCGAAGTGATGTCCTGGTGTTTGGAAGCCGTCGGGGTCTGGATGGGGGACAACAGACTCAAACTCAACCCCTCCAAGACCGAGTGGCTGTGGGTACCGGCACCTCGGTTCAGCCAGCTGACTCCATCGCTGGCCATAGGGGGCGAACAACTGTCCCCTGTGGAGCGGGCGCGCAATTTGGGCGTCCTCCTTGATGCCCGGCTGTCAATGGAGGACCATGTGGCAGCCGTGGCAAGGGGGGCGTTCCACCAGGTTCGCCTGGTGCGCCAATTGCGCCCCCTACTGGACCGGAGTGCCCTGCGCACGGTCACTCATGCGCTGGTGACGTCTCGCCTGGACTACTGCAATGCCCTCTACATGGGGCTTCCCTTGGGACGCATCCGGAGACTGCAGCTAGTTCAGAACGCAGCCGCGCGGGTTATTATGGGGAGTACACGTTACTCCCACGTAACACCTCTCCTGCGTGAGCTGCACTGGCTACCTGTGGCCTTTCGGGTGCGTTTCAAGGTATTGATCACCATCTTTAAAGCATTGATCACCATCTCCATGGCATAGGACCTAGTTATCTGCAGGATCGCATCCTACCACACACGTCCCTGCGACCTATCCGCTCACACAGGGAGGGGCTCCTCCTGGTGCCGTCCGCTAGGCAATGCCAGCGGGCGACACCTAGGAGTAGGTCCTTCTCTGTGATGGGCCCAACCCTCTGGAATGACCTCCCCCCTGACATTCGAACTACCACCGACCTCAGTTCCTTCCGTCAAAAGTTAAAGACTCACCTATTTCAATCAGCTGGCCTGGCACTTTCTTAGTTTTACCCCCGGGGATTTATTTTAATTGGGTTTGGGGTTTTAATTGGGATGTTTTTAGGTATTTATTTCTTGTACAGTCTATGTCCCCCTCTAAATGTATTTTAAATGTATTTTATTGTTATGACGGTATTTTATTTGCATTGACTGTACACCGCCCCGAGTCCCTTTTTGGGAGAGGGGGCGGTCTAAAAATCTAATAAATAAATAAATAAATAAAATAAATAATATAAACAAGCCATTTTGTAAAGATCTATCAATCTAATCTGTAAAACACAAAGTGATTGTGTTGTGATTTGATGTCAATGCCTTATTTTACTGTAACAGAGAGAGTCGGAAGTCAATGCTTTGTTTTCTCCCCCACCCCGCCCGCCTATTTTTCCTCACTTCTCTCCCCCTTCCCCCCTCACTGCTCTTCTATTTACTTTTGTATTTTGTATTTTATAATACTCTATAACTCAGGGGTGTCAAACTTGCGGCCCACATGCTTCACATGCTGGACCCACCCCTGCCCGTTTAGCAAAGAGGGGAAAAGTCCTAATATGTCACATGACGCTGCCGTGACAGCGTGAGTTTGATGCCGTGCTATAACTCAATTTTAAAAAATGCTTATAGGGATTTTTCCAGAGCCTTGAGTGCAGCCCCAGAGGTCCTCCAAAAACATCTACTGGGTTATAATTATTAAATTACTTATTAAATACATGGGAAAATCCCATTAATTGTTTATGCATTATAATTAAAGCAAATCAGAATTATTGCTTTGGTCCTATTCATTTTTGTACTCTGGTCTCATCTACTTTTTCACTAGAATCTAGCCCAGAATTTTTGTTGCTGAAAGTGAATTGTTCAGAGATCTGCCCCGTTTTCTTGCCGCAGTTGTTAAGTGAATCACTTTAGTTAAGTTAATAACGCAGTGGTTAAATATATCTGGCTTCTCCTTGACTTGAACCCCATTGAAAACACTTAGCAAACTCTTGTAAGTCGAGGACTATCTGTCTGCCCAAACATATTTTGAATTTCTGATAGGTTGCTCGATATCAATTTGCATGGTTTCTTTTCCGTTGTTTTGGATCATATTGGTGCAGTGATGGGCAAGTTTATAACATTACAGGGGTGCAAATTTACACAGTTTATTCACTTAGAAATTGAGAAAGTCAGCTGATAATATACAATTTATTTCTCCCGAAGTTAGTGTTTGTTAAGACTAGTGTTGGGAAGCAGACCCTCTCCTAACACCTTTTAGTGTACTTAATTTTGACAGAAATTGCCAGGATCAATAAAATGCAAAGGTAGAACAAATAATCAGTTGATAGGGAGAGAAACATTTTAATCGTGACATTTTTAGTGTCACATCAGCCATAATATAAACTTCTAGAACGAGGAAAGATTAATTCGGTCTATGTAGATTAGGGTGACAATGAAGCATTTAGAATCTTAGCTGAAAGAAGCTTCCTGTTTCTATGGGAACCATCATTCACAAATGTTCTATGCAAAAGCTATAGCTGAAATGGGTGTATGTGGTATTGTTTTAAATATGAACCCAATCTGAAGTGTTGGCTTCAGCAGTCAATTTTTCTCTACTTAATAGGAGGCAAATATTGAAAAACAAAATGTTTCTAAAACTATTTGTATTAGAAGTTAGATGGGAAAACTACTTTCTCTACCCAGGTAGGGTAGATTTTCTAGCCAATGAGCATTTGTTGGTGGTTTATAATCTGAACCCCGCCCCCCCATTTTTTTAAAAAAAAACTAGTAATTGTAATTGATACCAGCACAAGGAGCTACTTTTCCAGCAAAATAAACTGTGAACTAGATAAGTAGTAATATCAAGCCTTGCAACTGGTTCTGCAAACTCAGGGCTGTATTTAATAGATATGTTAAGTGCTTCAGAAGTGTAAGGGTATCATAACCACCACCACCCCCGCACCCTTTTTTAATTCGCAGAAAAAATAAACAATACAATTGTTTATACAATGTCTATCAAAACATTTCATCGTGTGCTTTATTATTGTTTTTTGGAACGAGTCTAAGCATGCTATAAGTCCTTCTGGATCAGACCGAGCAAATCTTGTTCAGCATTTTTGTTCCCATCTAGATGCTTCAAGGTGACATTTATAGTGGGCATCCTTTAATTTCCTCAACAAAACAGCACTGTAAGATAGACTTGTCTGAGACAGAATGATTAGTCCAAAATTACCAGTGAGTCCTGATTCCACTCCCCAAAACTAAGCACTATAATTCATTGTTGGGTGACAGTTATCTAATATTTAGAAGTGTTTGACTTTCAGTTCTGGTGGCAGTGTAAAACCACTTTGATTAGTAGCTGTTGAGAATCTTCTCCTCTGTGACTATTTAGTTCAGGTTGACTGTCTTCAGATAACCTCTGGTTGCTAGGCTGCATTAAGCTTGGTGAGTCACAGGTAACATTAGTCTATTCCAATTCCTATCATTTTCACATTTGTTCATTCAAAGTTTGTTTCCATTGCCGCATTACAAAAGGAAAGCATATTTTTAAATATGGGGAGGGGTTCCTCACAAAATACACACATTTACTAGAGAGGTGCATCTGATTCAGTTGCATCTCAAAGTGGTTTAGACTTGGTCTTGGTGTCTGAGGTCAAAAAACACTATTTCTGCTTATAAATGCTGTAGAAATAAAGAAGGAAGCTGACTGGAAGAAACTTCTAATCACAGTTCTTTGGGGGCACAACTGGAAAAAAAATGAGTCAGGAGTGTTGTATTATCCTTAATAAACCCAAAGGTGCTTTTTCAAAAGGCAACTGAACTTACTTTGTTTAAACAAAAAAAGTCTAGTTGCCTTTTGAAAAAGCACCTTTGGGAAAACCATGACCTGGAAGACTGAGAACCTCCATAGAGATCCTTAAGAAGCATATGCTCAGCTGAAAAGTTTCTTGAAAGGAAAGAAAAGAAAAAGAATGAATGAATGAATGAATGAATGAATGAAAGAAAGAAAGAAAGAAAGAAAGAAAGAAAGAAAGAAAGAAAGAAAGAAGCCGGAGTGATTATTCCATTTCTTATCTGTTAATAGTTTGTCAGATTTCTATCAAATAATATAAACATTACACACCAAATAATAGGACATCCAGGTTTGTAAAGACTCCTTTGTGCTATTCCATCATCCCTGATGGCCAACTATTTAAGAAGAATTGTTCCCAAAGGAGTGGCAACAATGCCGATAAGTACCATTCATAAGCCCTTTCCTTTTTTTACGTCAAAAGTGCATGTTGCAAAATCCTACAATTGTTTTTCTAAAATTGGACAGGCTTCCTTTCCTTCAAACCCTATTGTTGCTACCAAATTTCATCCCACTGTGTTTAAACATCGGTTTCAATCTTTTGGAGTGTTAGTTAATAGAAGCAGAAACTTTGAGTGTCTTACTTCTTGCTCAAGCCGTGAAACAAATTGGGCAACCTTTAATTTGGTGATTTGGGCTATTTTCTGAAATAGATGCAAATGTAAACTCGAGTTAAATCTACAAGTTCAATTTGCAAATAATTAAATGACAACTACTCCATCATAACTATTTAAAAATATTGTAGATGTTGCAATGATTTCTCTCTTGAGGAACAGACCAGCCTGTTTATAGGACATGCCCCCTCCTTCATTTTCATCTCTATGATTCATACATGGGACATGTGCCTAGTCCATGCCTATTTGAAATCCTTTAGAATTTAGAGAATTCATGGCAGAAATCTTTGTTTGCAAGGTATAAATTATTAGGGTGCAGCTTCAGTTCATAATTACCTGCTGCAAAGATTCCATGTTTGTGCTGTGATTTCAGCCCTTTTGCCTCATCTGTTTATTTATTTTTATGTTTTGTGCTTGTCTTTTTACTGGTTTGTGGGTGGCTTTCACTGTCTGAAGAGCTACGCATAAAGCATTATTTGTCCCACTCTCTCAACTTTCTTTCTCTTAAAGGATATTCCATAAGTACAAGCATGTCAAGCAGAAAGAATCATAACAATGCATTAAATTCCAGTTGAGAATATTTATTGCTCAAGGCTATACACAAGAATGTAATCAACTAAAGCTCAGCACTAAATTGGTGCTTGAACTTAGACCATTTGTGGGAACATAATGATGTAGGTTGATGACTCCTTTAACTCCGCCTTTTAGCTCTGCCCAGTCTTCTCCCACAAATAATTTGCAAAGGCAAATCACTCACCTGAAACTCAATCTTTGTCTTGGAGAAGGTCACGCAACATATTCTAGAAGAATTACCCAGGAGATCACTTCCAGTTCCTGCAGGCAACGGACGCGCTGTCCACCACTTGTCTCCTCAGTGGGCTCCGTAAGGAGCACAGGGGGCCTTGGAGGGGGTCTCCTGATGCAGGGCGGCTCGCTGGAATCCCCCGGACTCAGCGGCAGCCGGCAGGGGTGTTTTTCAGCCTCGCCCCAGGAGCCAGGGAGCGGAGGGGGGGCATGGTACAGCTTTGGGCTGTCCGCCCTTTCGCTGAATGGGCTTTGGGAGGAAGGAATTAATCCAAGGAAGAGCGGCTGAATGCTAGTGGTGGGGGAGCCATCCTGATCTCCTTAATCATCGTTAAAGGATAAGCAGCAGACTATTGTAAGTTCATGTTCAACTTATTTGAAACTGAAGATTAGAGGGGGGTGTTTCTTCTCTTTACCCCCCCCCCTCGGATTAAGCGGCATTTGAATTAGCTCTCTCTGTATTGGAATTGAGAGAGAATAAAGGCTGACTCGTCACTTGAACTAACTATGTGAGAAAGATTGCTATCACAATTGCAAAAGATGATTGCTGAGCTGTTCTTTTTAAAAAACTTTATGGAGATCTCTGTTTTTCTCCCTGTGAAAGGAGGAGCCAAGATGGCTCCCTTCCGTCTTTGTTTTTGCACTTACAAATGAAGTCTGCCTTTTGAAACTACCTTTGGGGGGGGGAATCCCTCTGGTATTGTTTTATTACCCTCTCTGAGGGAAACCTGGACCTCTCCTGTTACGTGGTCACGGTTTCGTTCCTGGACTTTTGATTATTTGACTTTCCCCTTTCTGGTGTGCCTCAGTGCCTTGGAACTGTGAAGGAGAATTAACTTTTCCTTTTTGGATTTGCCTGCCTCCCTGGACTGGCACAGCTGCGCATGCCGCTGATGCCGTTTTCTTTGTAAAAGACTTATAACATCTCTGAACGCAGACAAATGGGGCCTAAGAAACCACCAACGGGCAAGTCATTTTCGGCTCCTGCGTCTGCCACCTTCAGTCCAAGCATGCAGCAAACGAAAATTACTTCATTGTTACAACAAGAAGGGTCTGGAGAGAGCTCAAAAGAACTATCTGTTACCCAAATGTTTCAAGAAATAATGAGGGGTCAAAATGAGTTGAAAAAAAAGGTGACAGATCTTAAAGATGAACTCAGAGGTGTTCAACATCATATTTCAGAAAACAAACAGAGAATTGTGGTGTTGGAGGAGGGGGAGGCTGGGCTGGGGGAGGAGGTTAAGTCAGTCCGGAAGGGAAATGTAGACTTGGAAAACTTTATGGCAAAAATAGAATTTGAAAGAATGTCCTTTTTTCTCAGATTCCAGAACCTACCAGAGACAGAAAATGAAGACCTTAAGGATATTATGAGTACAATTTTAGCAGAATACATTAAGGGAAATAAAGAACAGTTGTGGTGGGATATGGATCTGGTTTACAGGATTAATTCAACATATGCTAGAAGTCATAATGTTCCAAGGGAGGTACATGTTAAATTTCTCAGGAGGACCACAAGAGATGAGGTGCTAGGGGCCCAAAGGGAGGGACCACTAAAATATACAGATGAAGAAATCACCATTCTTATGCAAATTCTGAAAAAGATAAGAGAAAGAAGGAGGAAGTATTCCTCCTTATCAAAGAAATTATACAATAAAGTAGTTTGGTTTAGATGATTATTGCCAAAGGGACTGTTGATTTTTTGGGAGGGAAATAGAATTAGAATTAATACAGTGCAGGAGGCTGAAGCCTTCATTTAAAAACACTTTTCTCTCCTAGAGGACGAACATAGGGTAGGTAGTGAAAAGGGTAGCAAGGTACAAGATATGAAGGAGTGGGGGCTGTGGCTCCACCTGGGGACAGGGAGGAAGGAGCAATATCGAAAAGGCTCAGGTCACAAAATCAAAAGTATTTGAAATATTTGTAATTGTTGATATACTAGAAAGTGACAAAGGAAAAGATGATTGAACACATGATTGATACAGTGTAGAATAAGATTCTGTTTTTTGCCTATCTTTTATACGTTGTTTTTAATATTGTAAAAATTGTGAGATTTGGAGGGATTTCTACCACTAGCGTGGGAGCTGCCAAAATTTTCTATGTACCCTCTTACCTTTCCCCAAAAATGATTAAAAACCAATAAAATTCTTTAAAAAAAAAGAATTACCCAGCATACAGTATACTTAAAAGTCTCCTCATAGATGTCCATCACGAGCAAGATTTTAGACGAAAAGTCTTCAAAATGTGGATTCTGAAATTCTTCAAAGTTCCCTTTTCTTTCTCCAAGCTTCCTGCAATGAGCCTGAAGTTTCTTGGGGACTTTCTTATCTCTTGTTGAGTGTGCTCAGCTTCCACACCTTTTGTTCTCTTTTGGCAGGAATATTGCCCAACAAATGGTAGTACCCTACTAAAATGCCAGCATTATTCACTAGGGTAAAATGGAGCAATAAATAAATACCAGCCTTTTCATCTCCATTTTAGCCAGTTCCCTCATTGCTGGACTTATTGATTCAGATCATCCAATCTCATTTAGCTTCCTATATATAATAAATCAACATTTAGTTCCATATTTATGACTCTGTGTGTGTGTGTTTTATTAAAAAAAAACCTGTTTGCAAAGTTAAAAATATTTATCACAAAACAATACAAATCATCTTCCTGGCAGTTATAAATCTACAGTATATTTAAAACTGTTTTTCTTCTTTAAAATTATATAATATAGTTCCCTTCTCCCCATATTTTGCTCCTATTAATCAGTATTTTTTTCATTTCCTCTTCAAAATCAGAATTCATTTTTGTAGGCAGAAAATTTGCAATAGGTCTATTTTAAGGACTTTTTCTCCAGGCCATCCAGCTGCACAGCTCAATAACTGGGAGCAAAATTCTTCCCATCTCCATTTTAAACTCAAGATTATCCCTTTGCAACTGTTCTGCATTCATAGACCACCTTTTGCTGATTTCCATTGGTTCTGTGTCTCTTTCAGGATTGATTAAGGTGGCCTCATAGCCTCAAACCTAATCACTAGTTGTACAGTTTGGGTGGCACAGATCACTGCACATATTGGAAGACTAAGATAAAACACTGGCTTTCCTTCTACATTCTTCTTGCTTTTACCAGTCAATCTTTCAGAAGACATTAATCAATAAATGCCTTCTCCATTCAAGCAGAAATGTCATTTTCATTGAATACTCATCATTCAGTTTGGAGAACAAGTACCTTGCTTTTCTTTTGAATGATTCCATTCATGTGGTCAACAGTTTTGTTGGGGTGAAATTTCAACAAACATCAGAATTCTCAAAGGCTAGTGCAAGACACCACTGGTTTGTCAATCTTTTTATGTTTATGTTCCCAGTCTTGATGAAGACAGAGAGAGGCTCTTGGGCTAAGCCAGCGGTTCTCAAATAGTGGGGCGCGCCCCCCTGGGGGGGCGCGAGGCTCCGTAAAGGGGGGCGCGAAGGCTCCCTTTCCATCTGGGTGCAACGGCGGTGGCGTGGGCGAGGCATAATATATCCCAGCTTGTAGTGGCAGCGCTGGGGACTGCTCAGAGACTCATCAGAGCCGCGGGCTGGATCTGTGCAAGAAGCCTGCTCGGGCGGGGGTGGGAGGGAGGAAAGCATGGCTGTCCCAGGCTTCCCTCCCTCCCCCCCCCCCAGCCCAAGCAGACTTTTTGCACAGCTCCAGCCCGCGGCTCTGATGAGTCTCTGAGCAGTCCCCAGCGCTGCCACTTCAAGCCGGGATACATTCTGCCATGCCCTCGGCGGCGTCTTTATGCAGGTAGCTCGCCTCCCCGCCAGCAGCTCCACCGCCAACATTCCGTCTGGAAGCGGAAGCGCAACAGCCGCTGTTGGGGAAGGGACAAAGGGGCGGCGGTCGCCCGATCTTGCCACCCCCACCCCTTCGCCCCTGGTAACGGCGACTGTTGTGCTGCTGCTTCCAGCTGGGATGCTGGAGGAGCTGCTGGCAGGGAGGGAGGGAAGAAAGGGAGGAGGGAGTAAGGATAGACAAGCAAGAGGGAAAGAGGAAAGAAGGCAAGCAGGCAGGAAGGAGGCAGAAGGAAGGAGGGAAGAATGGAACTGGAAGGGAGGCAGGGAAGGAGGGAGGGAGAAAGGAAGGATAGGAGGATAGGGAAAGAGGAAAGAAGGCAGGCAGGCAGGGGGAAAGAGGAAGGAGGGAACTGGAAGGGAGGCAGGAAGGAAGGGAAGGAGGAAGGGAGGGTGGAAGGAAGGATAGACAAGCAAGAGGGAAAGAGGAAAGAAGGCAAGCAGGCAGGAAGGAGGCAGAAGGAAGGAGGGAAGAATGGAACTGGAAGGGAGGCAGGGAAGGAGGGAGGGAGAAAGGAAGGATAGGAGGATAGGGAAAGAGGAAAGAAGGCAGGCAGGCAGGGGGAAAGAGGAAGGAGGGAACTGGAAGGGAGGCAGGAAGGAAGGGAAGGAGGAAGGGAGGGTGGAAGGAAGGATAGACAAGCAAGAGGGAAAGAGGAAAGAAGGCAAGCAGGCAGGAAGGAGGCAGAAGGAAGGAGGGAAGAATGGAACTGGAAGGAAGGCAGGGAAGGAGGGAGGGAGAAAGGAAGGATAGGAGGATAGGGAAAGAGGAAAGAAGGCAGGCAGGCAGGGGGAAAGAGGAAGGAGGGAACTGGAAGGGAGGCAGGAAGGAAGGGAAGGAGGAAGGGAGGGTGGAAGGAAGGAAGGATAGACAAGTAAGAGGGAAAGAGGAAAGAAAGCATGTGACTACGGTGGGAGTCGAGGAAAGACCGGTGTGCTATGTTATGCAGAGGTGTACTTATAACAATTTTATAGACAAATTAGACTATTTACAGTCGCGCGGGGGGGGGGGGGCGAAATGTTTTCTTCTTCCTAGGCGGGGCATGACAGAAAATAATTGAGAAGCACTGGGCTAAGCCAATTGTGAAACTTCTGCTAATAGTCGCTGAATGCAGAGTTTAGTTCCTGAAGAGTAAATATTTATAGCCATACCTGGGTCAACATCTGATATGACCACAATGTGATCTTGACAACTGTTGATCTTCCACTCCTACAACAGAGGATATGGCTTGTAGGGTGATTTTCCAAAATGGTTTCCAATATACGCACTTTAATCTATCTACTCTATTCTACTGTATCTATAATATCCCCACACACACACACACACATTTTGTTTATTCTACACTGGATGGTTTTGTTTCAGCAGAACAGCTTGGTTTCAGAAGTTCTGGGTGCTCCATCACTGGAGGTTTTTAAAAAGAGATTGGACAACCACTTGTCTGAAAGAACAATAGCACTTAGACTTATATATCACTTCACAGTGCTTTACAGCTCTCTCTAAGTGGTTTACATATTGCCACCAACAATCTGGGTCCTCATCTTACTCACCTCAGAAGGATGGGAGGCCAAGTCAATATTGAGCCAGTCAGGATCGAACTCTGGGCTGTGGGTTTGACTGCAACACTGTTCTACTCATTGCGTCCCCACAGCTTCTATGCTGGTAAATAGCACCTAATTCTGTCTAAATCTCAAAATGTTATTTGAGATCCTTTTCCTTTTTAATGTCAAAAATCCTTGTTACAGAATCCTGTAATTGTTTTTCAGAAATTGGACAGGCTTCCTTGCCTTCAAACCATATTGTTGCTGCCAAATTTTCTCCCACTCTGTTTAAACACTTATTTCAACTGACCTCAGAAGGATGGAGGGCTGAGTCAATCTTGAGCCCTATCAGGATCGAAATCGAGCCTGCAGGCAGAGTTTGCCTACAATACTGCATTCTAACCACTCAGACACCAAGAAGGGCTTGACGGGGTTGGACTAGAAGACCGCCAAGGTTCCTTCCAACTGTGTTATTCTATTATTCTGTTTATCAGTTTTGCCATTTGGTCTTGCCACAGACCTTAGATTTTTTTCTAAGTGTATGACATCTGTTGCAGCATATCTTTATCGTCAAGATATCTCATTGTATCCTTCTCTGGATAACTGGCTTTTAGTTACACCATCGTTCTTCTCATCCCAGCTGCCAAGGGATACTTCCTTTATCTGAGAAGTCTTCCCTTTTTTCCACACATTTCATTAGGGAAATAGTCAGTGTTAACAAGGGACATTCTGTTTTTCCATGGACACTTTTATGGGCAGAATATTTTCCCCAGTATGTGTCCCCCATATGGCAACCTCTATCTTGACCATTCACATCGAGTGTGCCCCTTAAAGGACTGATATCTCCCACCCTTTCCCATCTCCAGTTTGAATCTCAGATGGCTCCATTATATCAAGAGTTTTGTCCACTGCTAGCTGATTAAGATAATCACACTGGGGACGACATTGTCATACCTTCTTCTCTAATGCAGACCTTACCACCAATGTATCTTAGAGCCATGGTGGCACAGTGGTTAGAATGCAGTATTGTAGGCTAATTCAGCTCACTGCTGCAGTTCGGTCCTCATCAGCTTAAGGTTGATTCAGTCTTCCATCGTTCCAAGGTCTGTAAAAGGAGGACCCAGATAGTTGGAGGCAATATTCTGAATCTGTAAAGAGAGGGCTGTAAAATACTATGAAGTGATATATAAGTCTAACTGCTACTGCTATTGCTATCTATGTTCCGGTGTGGAACTTACCTCTCCTTTCTTTGCAATCAAGATACTTGGTTTATATACTAGAGGCATTGTGCCATTCCACCAAAGAGTTCTGAGAGTTCAAGTGCTTTTTGGAAGGTTGCTGGATCCTGAATTTAGGTCTACTACCTTTTATAGCTTAACATTAAAATAGGCACTGGTGTGTATGGTGCTCAGTACTGTACTCAGGGGTGGCTGCCACAGGTTCGCCCGGGTTCAGGAGAACCCATAAGCTAACATTATGGCCAGTTCTGAGAACTTCCAAATTCCACCCCTGGCTGGCTGCACCCATTAAGCCCTGCACCTGCCACCCCACCATGCCCCTCTGGAGTCTCCACATGACCCATTTTGGATGTGAGGTAAATGCAGGGCTCACATGGAGGCTCAGGGAGAGGGAAACACAGGCCTTCTGGAAGGCCTCTAGAGCCTTGGGGAGGCGTTTTCGCTCTCCCAGAGGCTCGAGGAAAACCTCCGGAGCCTGGGGAAGGCGAAAATGCCCCCCCCCATTATGGTGCAGGAGGCCGACATGGCCACACCCACTGAGCAACCGAGCAGAAAACCCGTTGCTGAAACTTTTGAAGCTCACCCCTGACTGTACTGTATTTCCCATAACAATCTCTATGTCCAGAAATGACCACGTGTCTTCACAGATTAGCTCAGGCATGGTTGGTTGACTATTCATTAATGGATAGCATAGCTCAGCAAAGGCTCTTGCTTGGATTGCTCCTATTGAGACAATTCCAAGATCAATCCTGGGATCCGGTTAAGGCCTAAGTTTCTGAACAGGAATATTCTGTAGACAAAAGATTCTTGGTTTTTTTGAAAACAAGAAATTCTATTAGACATTTTATCGCCTATTCTGATTTTGACCAAATCTTACTCAATTATGGTGCAATGAAGAAAAAAACCCTGAGAATTAAAGTTGTCCCCAGACACTGGAATTATTTATTATTTATAATATAGCATTGTTTATAGTAGTGCCCATCTTACACCAAACTCTGGGTTGGATCCCAATCAAGAATTAAAACAACATAAAAAACATATTAAAGTGCTTAAACTATAAACATTAAAATAATAAAAAGTTCCAACATGCAGTCAAACTTCCAACATATAGTCATCTCACATTCCATTGTTATCACATCTACTGCTCAGAAAACTTGCCTAAATAATTTTGTTATAGAAGTTACCAATGTTCACTCTCACAAAGATTATTTTTTTAGAATAATAGCTCTCTGAGACTTTCAGATATATTCTTATAATCTTGAAGACATCAGGTTGGTTTTTAAAAAATAGGCCCTCACTTAGGCTGTTCACTTTTCTTTCAGTCACCATAGAAACTGCTGTTGAGTTATTTTAGCTTTTGGAATTTTATGTATTTCAGAATGTGGACATGTGTTTAAAGATGGGAAGTCTGTGAAATCCCAATTAAATGATGTTGCCGTACGTACAGCTGGCAAGCTATAATAATGTTGTGAAATGATAAAAATATACTTCTTAAAAGAAACATATTTCCCTCCTCACTCTGTTTTGTGGTGTGGCTCTCCTCCTCCTCCTCCTCCTCCTCCTCCTCCTCCTCCTCCTCCTCCTCCTCCTCCTCCTCCTTCTCCTCCACCCTTCTCCCATGAAAGCTGTGCAATAATTTGTGATGAACAGCCTATGTGAAATTTAGTTAGTTCAGGAGTGGGGTTGGGGAAAATCCATTATGGGTATAATTATTAATTTTTCTACTTTCATCTTTTTCATTATTATTTTTTTGCTTCCTAGGATAAAGAGCTCCCATAAATATTACATGTTTGGGTTTTTCCTTGTCTAATGGCACTCCCTTCAGTCCTTTATCTTCCTGTACATCGTACAGAACCAAATCTTGATTTTTCCTGAAGTTAATTCTGAGTTCAGAGGAGGTTTCACTAACACTGTAATGGTGTGGAGCCTTTAGTATAGCATGAATGTCCTTCCAGTTAGTAACAACCAAACCATTGGGGGGGGGGGGATTGAGGAGTAAATTAATCAAAAAATATGTATATTTCTGCATGTATATTTACAATCACATTCCCACAAACTTAACTTCATTGTATGACTAAGAATGTATTCAAACAGTTCACTACATTACAATAACTTATATATATAATGCTATCAATGTTAGTTTTCGGAAAATATGAATGAATTTAAATTGGTCAGCAATTCTGGGTAAGTTTCTTAAAGCACATACAGGTGGGCTTGATTGAGAACTTGTTGTGAAAGGATGATTGATGACAAATAGCAAGGCATATAGTGAAATCATCTAAAAAAGAAAATAGGATGCAGAAAGACATTGTTACAAAAATCTCAATTTTCCGGCATTTTCAGAAACACTTCTTTGGGTGAATAGTTACAGTAGATAAGACATTGAAAGTTTCTGTTGACATTCAAAATGTTGACAATTTTTGTTGCAAGCAGTTAGAAAGTAGTTTTATGGAAAAACTACTGAGGGTTATTAGTTGGAAAATATTATCTTAAGCAATAGAAACAGTTGCTAAACACACACAATTTAGGCATAATTGAGCTACCTTAAATTTAACATTTAAAAAGTAATGACTTTTTCTCCTTTTTATAAACTCAAGCTTTTGCTATAATTCTATAGACACTAGGAAAAAAATCTTCAGCAATGCCATCAATTTCTCAAACTTATGAAATTCTCAAATATTAAGGGGAGTTATTTAGACAGCCATGAGGTGGAAGGTGGATTTTTTTTTTAGTTGATAATATTTGATTTTTATTCTATAAAACCAAGCACCATGGTTTTAGTGGAATTTAAAAAAAATGGGAACTTTGGGAGATAATCCTTAAAATTTTGTGCGATTGTGATGTGGTTCCATTATCTGATTCTCTCTGCAGGCTGAGTTCATTTTGGAGTTAGAGCAGTCAGGGCAGAGCGATTAAGAATTGGTTCCATCCAGTGCAGTCAAGCTAATAACACAAGAGGATCTTGCAGCAAATTCCGGCATAAAACCAAAATTCTTAACTGTATGTACCATTGATATCTTCTCAGAAAAATGCATAAAATGCATTACTGATTAAGTGCATTTATTAAAATAACAAATGCATTTATTAACATAGCAAATGAATAATACAATATATGGTCTTCTTTAGTTATTCATGAAACCAATAACAATATCCCTTTTTTTAAAGGATGTATAATTTTATATAGTGAGATTCACTGAAGTTAATTGATGCTTCTGGAATCTAGAGGCCAGGGATTACTCTGCTGCCATCGATATTGAATTAAATACTAATTTTCAGCTTTTAGTGAAAATAAAGTTGCATTTTTTTCCACAGAAGCCCGATTAAGAATTCCTGGTTTAGATAAAGCACAAATATTCAAAATGTTGGCACTGCAGAACACTACAGAAAAATTGGCTAGATTGTTTGATCCTTAGAAAATGAGCTATTATTTCAACAAGCTGCACTGGTCCTCTTTGCAATTCATATCTATAAACCATGGTTCATAAACCTGAAGAGTTGGAATCAAACCACATTCTAAACTGAAACTGTATAAATAATATTGCAGTTCAAAACACAATAAAATAAAGACTTAGAGTAAGATGTGAATCCAATCTCTGTTAGTCATAAAGATTAGTCTACTGAAGCATAAAATAATCCCATGTTTGCTATTTCACACAGAGTTGTGTTTTCTAGGCTGGAGTTCTTTACATGTCATAACACATTTGGAGAGCACAAGATTATGAAGCATTATAAAGGTAAAAGGGAGAGGTGGTTTGTTGCTTCCAGGTTAATAGGAAGATATGGTTTCTTTCTCAACTAAATTTCATTTACTTACATTCCAGCAACATTATGGTCTATAGATAGCCACAATACATACAGTTCTTTCTTTAACGGTATTGTATCAAAGAAAGCACATGAATATCTTATTGTAGAAAATTGTTTTTCCATAAACTGTGTTAGCGTTCCAAATACCATGCAAAAGTAAATCAGAGTCCAAGGCAGAATCATCCTTAAAGTTCCAATTTAATAATACAGGCATGTTGGCATTGTGCTATAAAATTCCAATTCTGATTTATATCCTGAGAGTTCACCCAGTTGCAAGTTCATGATCTATCCCCACACCCATAATCAATCACATGCCCCAATCCTTTTCTTCCACTCTGGCATCTCCACCCAGCTTCTTCCGGTCAAATGTCGAGGTGCGGAGACAAAAGATTACCTTGGCTTCTAGAAAAGAATCACAACAACACATTCCACAATCCTACTCCTTTCTATTCCCCCCTCCCAATTACTACACTAATGAAACAGCATAGGAAATTATAAGAAAGTGTGGCAAGCCAAAGATTCTTAAAGGAACAGGTGGCCTCTCTTCAAAAAAACCACGTTTTCTGCAAAAGAAGTAAAAGTAGAAATTACTATACACAATTAACCACCTCTGCCTCCCCCAGGGGGACCCTTTGGCTTATCAGGGAACTTCTCATGGAATTGTTTCACTAAATTATCCGCTTTCAGATCCCAACTTTTCACCCACGTAGCTTCAGACAAAGGGTACCCCTTCCAATGCACTAAATATTGTAAGCGACCCCTATACAGCCTGGAATCTAAGATTTTTTTCACCTCATAATGTGTTTCCCCTTCTACCACTACAGGAGGAGGGGGAGCTTGGGTGGATGGCCTTATGCTAGACCCCATTACTGGCTTCAATAAGCTACAATGGAATACCGGATAAATTTTCCCTAGGAGTCTGGGTAGGCTGAGTCGAACTGTAACTGGGTTAATTATCTTTTCTATTGGGAAAGGACCTAGAAATTTTGGACCTAATTTCTTACTAGGCATCCTTAATCTTATGTATTTAATAGATACAAAAACTTTGTCCCCCACTCGAAAGGGGGGTTGGAGGGAGCGATGTTTATCAGCTTGCTTCTTGTAGGCTTCTGCCGCATCTGCTTGGGCCTTTTTTGTATTTTCCCATCCCTTCTTTAGTGCCTTCAGCCATTCATTCAGAGACATGGAGGAGGGAGGTTCTTTAGGTAGTTCAGGCATGGGAACGAATTCCATGCCACTGGTAATCTGGAAAGGAGTTAATCCGGTACTGCTGTGGACCGCATTATTATATGCTTCTTCAGTGAAGGGTAGCAAGTCCGTCCAATTGTCTTGCTGATAGTCCACATAACACCGGATGTACAGTTCCACCGTCGAATTGGCCCTCTCTGCTGCCCCATTTGTTCTAGAATGAAATGCTGAGCTGAGTCCCTGTGTGGACCCGATCGATTTTAGGAATTCTCTCCAGAACTTGGCGGTGAATTGAACTCTGCGATCTGAAATGATCCTTTTTGGTACCCTATGCAGGCGATAAATGTGTTTCACAAACATTTTTGCTAATTTCTTTGCGGATGGTAGGCCTGAACAAGCGATAAAGTGTGCTTGCTTGGAAAACAAATCAATAACTGTCCAGATTACTCTATTACCACTGCTATCTGGAAGCTCGATGATGAAGTCCATTGCTATCTCTTCCCATGGTCGGCTAGGGTTGGCCACTTGGTAGTAGTCCAGGGGGCTTTCCCGGCCAGGTTTTCATCGTGGCACAAGTAGCTCAGCTTTTTACATAATCTTCCACCTCTGATCTCATCTTCAGCCACCAAAATTGATGCCTGGTGAGGTGGAGAGTTTTCAGGAATCCAAAATGACCTCCTAGTTTCGCATCATGACTCCGCTGTAGTACTTGCAGTCTCATCTCTGCAGGGACGTACAGTTTGGATCCCTTCCAGGCTATGCCATCATTCGTCGTTAGGATGTCCTTGTTGTTGAACCATGGGTCTGTCCGGAGGGCCGCTTTCAGCTCGGTTTTCAGCTTATCTTGGCTTCGAGTGGTGACTTGAGCTGCCTTTTGGTGAGAAGGAGATATGATTGAGTGTACAACTTCTTCCTTCTTACTGTCAAACTGTGGTTTTCTTAACAGCGCATCTGCAAACAAGTTCTTTCCTGCGGGGATGTGTTTAATTTCAAATTTGAACCTTTGGAAATATTGGGTCCAATGAACTTGTTTGGGGGATAACTTTCGATGGGCAAGAAGAGCTTCAAAGTTTTTATGATCAGTCCATACCTCGAACGGTATATCCCCCCCTTCCAGGAGATGTCTCCAGGTGAGCATGCTCCACCTGATCGTGAATGCCTCCTTCTCCCAAATGGCCCACCTTCTTTCCGTAGCGGTGAGTTTCTTGGAGATGTAAGCGCATGGCAAGAGGTGGCCTTCTTTACTCTTTTGCAGTAGCACCGCGGCTATCATGACATCACTGGCATCCATTTGGATTATGAAAGGTCGCTCTGGATCTTGGTGTTGCAATATGGGTTCTTGGGCAAAGAGGCGTTTTAATTTCTCAAAGGCCTTTTGACAGTCCATTGTCCATTTTAATGGTTGGTTTGTTTTCGGTTTAGTTGGGGATGGCCCTGTCTTTAATAGTTCAGTCATGGTAGGGCAATTTCAATGAATGTCGGAATAAACTGCCTATAAAATTTGCAAATCCAAGGAAGCTTTGTAATTGTTTGCGAGTGCTTGGAGGTTTCCAATCTAACACCGCTTTCACTTTTCCTGGGTCCATTTCTACTCCTTCATTGGAGATACGATACCCCAGGTAATCTAGCGAGGTCTTGTGGAACTCACACTTTGACAATTTTGCATATAGTTTGGCAGCTAGAAGTTTTTTCAGGACTTGCCGTACCAGTTTCACATGTTCTTCCAGGGTCTCAGAGAAGATCAAGATGTCATCTAAATAGACGAGTACTCCGTGGTATAGGTGGTCATGTAGCACTTCATTTATGTACTGCATGAATACTGCGGGTGCTCCTTGTAGTTCAAAAGGCATGACTCTATACTGGAAGCTACCCAGGGGAGTGTTAAAAGCAGTTTTCCACTCATCCCCTTTCCGGATTTGTATACGGTAATACGCCTCTCTCAAGTCCAGCTTGGTGAAGATCTTGCCTTTAGCCAAGTGGTTCAACATATCTTTCATGAGAGGGAGGGGACAGGTATTCTTTTCACATACCGCATTCAAAGCTCGTAAATCCACACAGAGGCGAACCCCGCCATCTTTCTTTTCTCTGAAGAGCACTGGGGCCGCTACTTTCGATTTTGCTGGTTCAATAAAACCTCTTTTCAAATTGGTGTTGATGTAGTTCCTTAATTCTATCATCTCCTTAGGAGTCATAGAGTACATTTTTGGCTTTGGTAAGGTTGCTCCAAGTTTGAAGTCTATTGCACAGTCTGTGGGGTGGTGAGGTGGAAGGTAGTTTCCGTCTTCCTCACTGAATACCTCCGCCAGATCCCAATAGATCTTTGGGACTCGTTGGATTCCCAGAGGTTTAGTGTTTGCTAAAGAGGTTTGCAGTGGTTGCTGCAGGTTCTGGATGGGTTGGGTTGTTGGGTTCAACCGTTCCTGAGTGGTCTTTTGGTTCCACCGGTGGTAACGGCCCAAACCCAATAATCACCTTTCAAATGCCGTCCTCCCACTTTATAATATTAAATATGAAGCAAATATTTCAACAATGTATTTTGATAGAAGATAACCATTTGATTTAAGGGAGTGATGTTGTGGCCTAGAGGTGGAATTCTCGCCTCACAATTAGGAGGCTGTGAGTTTGATCCTAATAGATGGATATCTCTCTCTCTCTCTCTGGGCACAATGAGAATATATCTGCTGAACAAAACTCCACATTGGTAACAGGAAGGGCATCCAACCAGTAAACCCTCTGCTAGGTCCATTCAGTTGCCCAGACTCCACCCAGCAAGGGATTATGGTGTCATTAAAAGAAGATGATAACCGCTTGATTTAAGAGCCTAAAGAAAAATAATGCCATAGCAGAAATTAGAATGCTTAGCATTCTTTACCTTTATTTTTGGCAGGTTTATGCAGAAACAAGCTACACACATTTGGATTAATTTTGAAATATATTGGATCATATATATATGATTTAAATTACATTTAAAACAATGCAATGCCGTGGAGTCGGAGTTATCGTATATTCACGAAATATATTGGATCTTCACTTCTGATTAAATTCCCTATTTTGGAAAAAAAAGTTTAAAAAAATAACCTTACTCATTAAAATTTGACCAACAAAATCTATGAGTTGCAAGCAATGTGTAGAATAAGCTCATTAAGCCTTTTGCAGTAGTTTTTCAGCAAATGATGTGTAAGACAGAAAATTGATAGCTTGTGAGTGGAATCTCTTTAAATTTATTCAGTCTTTGACTAATAAGTTGCTACTTTGTTTTGCTGACATGCATTATAACTAATCCTTTATTTTAAAAAAAACAGTTAAGAAAAATTCATTAGTGCTTGAGGAGATTCATGAAGCACCCAGAGAGGGGCAGGGGTGGGGGATCACTAATGTTTATTAGTATCACTCTTTTTATATAGTAAAGGTGAAAAATATCTTCCCAATAAGAATTTGAGCCAGAGCTTTGACTCTTATTTTTGCATATTCCTTTGTATGCAACATAGATTGAAGGTTTGGAAAGGTTTTTAGAAGACTATTTTTTTCAGGAAAATTTTCTTTAGAGATTTATTGCCCAGCTGAAATGACGAAGCAATAAGAGAATTGCTAAGTATGGGTTGTAAAAATCCAAACAAACACTAGATGTCAACAAGGAGAGTATTCTGCATCAGATTTTCTTATGCTCTACTGCCATCTAATGGTTATTCATTTCCTTATTTATTAGGCAGCTTTATACAGATGCCCATCTAATGGCGTAATTCTAGAATGCAAACAAATATCAAAATCCATTAAAAGAAAAAGCTAACATGAAAATTCTATAGCCATATATTGCACGCAGCCTTGTTGGAGCACCCTTAACATCCTAGCCCCAGAGTCTATGGGAAAGGCCAGATCTTCACAGATTTCTGGAAGACCAGCAGTGTCAGGGCAGTCCCTATCTCCAGGAGGAAGAAGTTCCATGATGGAGAAGGCATGCTTCCCAGGACCCATTAGGTGACACTGCTTCATTGAAGAGACTCAGAGGACATCCATTCTTCCATATCTGGTGGGATAGGCATAAACTATTGAGTTCTTCAGGTGAAAAGTAATCAGAGTCTTTCTATTTGTATTGGCTGCATCAATCCAGGGAGTGGGATTAGTTTATCCCTGTGTTCTTGTGGCACTGTTCAGACTGGAGGCCTTCTGCAGTTGAGTCAATTACTTTCCACTTTATCTACAGCTCCAGAGAAAATCCTGTAAAGAGGGAATGCTGTATTCCTTCAGAAGGTAGGAAGTGGGCTGTTGCCCTGAATAGGAACTCCTGCTTGTCAACATCCTAGCATCTGGAAAACATAATCATCCAGTTTCTGTCTACTTACATATTATATATTTCCCTGCCCTAAATAAATTATTAATTTATAAATTTATTATATAAATGTATAATAAATAAAATTAATATGCATGTATACATACAGTATCACCTATCCTTTTCTCAACTTGCCTTGAAGAAGTATTTTGCGAACTAGACTGGGCAAAAGATGGAATAAAAATCAATGGTGCCTATTTAAATTACTTAAGAATTGCAGATGATGTTGTATTCTTCTCACAAGACCCAGAAGAACTACAAAGACACAAGAGTTGCAGAAAGCAGAAGAAATACAAACACACAAACACACACACACACACACACACACACACACACGACATAGTAGACCGCTTGGCCAATGGATCTCAATGGAAAGTGATACACTAAAGAAAATTAAACGGCCTGTTAAATGTAGTTGGCAGGCATTCAGCAAGCTAAGCATAATTTTCAGGAACAACCTCCCCTTATGCTTGAAGAGAATAGTTTTCGATCAGTGTGTGGTACCTGCTCTAACATATGCTGGTGAAATATGGACACTAACCTCACAATCGATACAAAAGCTACAAGTGGCACAAAGAGCCACGGAAAGATTCATGCTCAGCATTACAAGAAAAGATAGAAAGTCCTGCACATGGATTACAGAACAAACAAAAGTATACAATATCACCAAGAGAGTAAAAGAACTGATATGGAAATGGGCTGGTCAAATAGCAAGAATAAACCTAAAACAAGATGGATCAATGACAAGTATTGTGGGAAAAGAAAGCTGAGGACGGAAGTATTAGTTGGAAACATGTGAAAGACGCCTTCATCCTGCAGTGGATAGACAATGGCTAAAATGGTGATATATGTTACTATTACATTGTAAAAGCTTGCCACAGACCATAATAAAAATATTTGACTTGATTTACATATATTAGACTAATGAATTACTTTGGTAAATTTACTCCCTAATCTCTGTGATGTGCCAGTTTTTTTAAGTGATGTGTGCGTGTGTGTGTGTGTGAGAGAGAGAGAGAGAGAGAATTACTGATCAGCACACAAAATTGCCAAGTTGACTGAACTGTTTGTTCTACACACACACACACACGCACACACCCCTGAGATAGGAAATATCTCTTTAAGAAATGCCAATTGCTCAGCCAAGCCTCTGGCGAAAGGAACCAAAAGCAAGCGCCTGCCTGCCTCCCAGCTGTTGATGATTAAAGAGAGAATTTGGGCCAAGCGGTTATATGGCTGAACAAGCAGCTTGCTTGCCTGAGTGCTGAAGGTGGAAAAAGGCTGGCAGGGCATCAGCTGGCGGAAGGACAGAAAGAGGGAAGTGAATGTGTGATCTTGGGAGGGGAGAGCCCTCTAGAATAATATCTTCCAGGATACAGATGTTATTCGGGAATAGAAATAGAAAACAAATACTTATTTCAATAGGGTTGCCAGCTTGTAGTAAAAGCTTTTTTCTCTGGAACAGCTCCCTGGCTACTTCCTTCAAAGTGGATTTAGTCATTGCTGCTTTGGCTGTCCTATCTAAGGGTTCTAGGCCAAGACCATCTGCCCCCAAGAACATAGTCCCCCTCCCAATTGGGAACCCCATTCCTTAAGAACTCTAGATTACTATCTACAAACTCTCTCTATGAACTCCCACCCACCTAGGATCATCTAGGCTGCTACCACCCTTGGGACCATCTCTCCACCACCCAGACCACCACTTCGACGTTTGATTACTCTTTCCCCCCCTTTTTTTTTGACTGACCACTCACCATCCACAGCACCTTGACCCCATCGTGTTTTAAGATCTTTTAAGATTATTTATTCGAGGCTAGACCTGCTCCGCCTGCAGGAGTCCCCCCTCTCGCAGGCATGGCCCTTGTCGCTTGTAAGGGCCCGCCTTGATGACGGGTTTATAGACCCCGAGAGGTGGAAGAAACAGAAGCTTAGGGGGTTTTTAAATAAATGTTTTTTATCCTTTTTAGGGGGTTCCAGGGAGGGTTTTAGGGGGGGGGGAATCTGTCCAGGAGGTGGGCCAGTGCCAGGCGAACAGGTGAGTCTAGGAGGGAAGTGAGTGTGGTGGAGGGGGGGAGGGGAAAGAACATTCCAATAGAGGGTTGTCTTATTACATCGGTCGCGGGGAGGAGGGGATGCGAGGACAGGAGAAGACCACAATGTCGGTTGGGAGACCGTGGTTGTTGGTTACACCCGGTCGTTTGTACCAACCCCCGCAATCTAGGTGGTCAGGAACTACAGAGCCAGGGCCTGAGGCTGATGCTCTGCAATGCAAGGTCCGTGACCAACAAGGCCCCCCTCATTAATGAGCTGATCTCAGAGGGGGAGCTGGACCTTGCAGGGATAACGGAGACCTGGTTGGGCCACGAGGGTGGTTTACCCCTCGTGGAAATGTGCCCACCGGGTTTCCATGCATTCCATCAGCCTCGGGCCCTGGGTAAGGGTGGTGGGGTGGCGGTAGTTATACGGGAATGTCTAGAACCGAGGGAGTTCACTGTACCTCAGATACCCGGATGTGAGTCTCTTGGTGTGAAATGGGGCCCAGGGAGGCAGTGGGGCTTGCTGATTGTATACTTGGCTCCTCGCTATGCGTCAGCAGCCCTGCCCGAGCTCCTCGAGCTGATCTCAGAGATGGCAGTTGAGACCCCCAAGCTTGTGGTTATGGGGGATTTCAACTTGCCGTCGACGGGGAAGCATCCAAGGTAGCTCGGGAGTTCATGGCTTCCATGACAGCCATGGACCTGACCCAATTAATTCAGGACCCCACACACGAAGGTGGCCACATTCTGGACCTTGTTTTTGTATCTGAACAGTGGACGAGTGATCTGGGAAGAGGGGATGTAACCATTACCCCCCTGTCATGGTCAGATCACTCATGTCTCCGGCTGGACTTCCCTGGCGCTACCCCCCACTGCGAGGAGGCGGAACCAAACTGTCCAAGTTGGTATCGCCCCAGGCGCCTGATGGAACCAGATAGGTTCCAGATGGAGCTTGGGCCATTCCCTGTAGCCCTGACCCGCTCTCACTCCGAGAACCTAGTGGCCGCCTGGAATAGGGCGGCCGCTGGGGCCCTGGACCGAGTTGCGCCTTTGCGGCCTCTCCTGCGGTGACGACCCACCCGGGCTCCTTGGTTTACCGAGGACCTGAGGGTGATGAAGCGCCATAGGAGACACCTAGAGGGCAGGTGGAGGTCCTCACGCTCCGAATCTGACCGAACACAAGTAAGAGCCTATTCACGGACTTACCTTGTGGCATTAAGAGTGGCCAAACACAGACATTGCACCACTCTTATTGCGTCCGCCGATAACCGCCCTGCCGTCCTGTTTCGGGTGACCCGCTCTCTCTTATCACAGAGGACGCGGGAAGCCCCTTTACAGGGCAGAGCAAAGGAGTTTGGGGAATATCTGCAGGACAAAATCGCTCAGATCCGGAGCGGATGGGCCCCCTTCAGTGGACCAGAGGAGCCGCCAACAGTGAGTCTTGTGAGACCATTCTGGGAGGAGTTTGATTCTGTTGCCCCCGAGGATTTGGATAGGTTGCGTGGACGGCTGCGACCGACCACATGTTTAATGGACCCGTGTCCCTCTTGGTTGGTACTGGCATCCTGGGAAGTGACACGAGGCTGGCTACTGGGCTTGGTGAACGCCTCTTTGAGCGAGGGGTCCTTGCCTGCCGCCTTGAAAGAGGCAGTGGTGAGGCCCTTACTCAAGAGGCCTTCCCTTGACCCGATGGAGCTAGCTAATTATCGTCCAGTCTCCAACCTTCCCTTTTTGGCGAAGGTTGTAGAGAATGTGGTGGCACAGCAGTTTCCACGACACCTTGAGGAATCCGAATATCTAGACCCACACCAATCCGGCTTCCGGCCCGGACACAGCACGGAGACGGCCTTGGTCGCGTTGGTCGATGATCTCTGGAGGGCCATAGATAGGGGTTGTTCCTCTATCCTGGTCCTATTAGATCTCTCGGCGGCTTTTGATACCATCGACCATGGTATCCTATTGCGCCGGCTGGGGGGGATGGGAGTTGGAGGCACCGTTCTGCAGTGGTTCGGCTCCTACCTCTCTGACCGGACGCAATGTGTGTTGGCAGGGGGGCAGAGGTCGACCCTGAGGTCACTCACTTGTGGGGTGCCTCAGGGGTCGGTCCTCTCGCCCCTTCTGTTCAATGCATATGTGAAGCCGCTGGGGGAGATCATCCGTGGTTTTGGGATGGAGTATCATCTGTACACTGATGATACGCAGCTGTACATTTCCACCCCAGACCACCCCAACGAGGCTGTCGAGGTGATGACCTGGTGTTTGGAAGCCGTCGGGGTCTGGATGGGGGACAACAGACTCAAGCTCAACCCCTCCAAGACCGAGTGGCTGTGGCTACCGGCACCCCGGTTCAGTCAGTTGATTCCATCACTGACCATAGGGGGCGAGCAATTGCCCCCTGTGGAACGGGCGCGCAATTTGGGCGTCGTCCTAGATGCCCGGCTGTCAATGGATGACCATGTGGCAGCCGTGGCAAGGGGGGCGTTCCACCAGGTTCGCCTGGTGCGCCAATTGCGCCCCCTATTGGACTGGGATGCCCTACGCACTGTCACTCATGCACTGGTGACGTCTCGGCTGGACTACTGCAATGCCCTCTACATGGGGCTTCCCTTGGGACACGCTCGAAGACTGCAGCTCGTCCAGAACACAGCCGCGCGGGCTATTATGGGGAGTACTAGGTACTCCCACGTAACACCGCTCCTGCGCGAGCTGCACTGGCTGCCTGTGGTCTTTCGAGTGCGTTTCAAGGTGTTAATTACTATCTTTAAAGCGCTCCATGGCTCAAGACCTAGGTACTTGCGGGATCGCATCCTACCACACACTTCCCTGCGACCGATTCGCTCTCACAGGGAAGGACTCCTCCGGGTGCTGTCCACTAAGCAATGCCAACGGGCGGCGCCTAGGAGTAGAGCCTTCTCTGTGATGGGCCCAACCCTCTGGAATGACCTCCCCCCCGATATCAGAACCACCACCGACTTCCGCTCCTTTCGACAAAAACTGAACACTCACCTGTTCCGTTTAGCCGGCCTGGCCCATTTATAGTTTTATTCTACCTCCTGGCAGATATTTTAATTGGGTATTTTTAGGGTATTTAAATATTGCTTTTAACTACTTTACTTCAGATATGTACAGTTTCTTATTGCCTCCTCTTTGTGTTTGTATTTTCTATTTATTGATGTGTTTTTATTTGACTGTACACCGCCCCGAGTCCCTTTGGGGAGAGGGGGCGGTATAAAAATCTAAATAAAAGTAAAGTAAAGTAAAAAGGGTTATTTGACTTGGACAGGAATTAAATCTAGATCAGTGCTAGACAGCAGCAAAATGAGAGAGAAGCAGCTCAGCTCTTGGGACATGCTTCTGCCTCATCTTACGCTCTACACTCCTTTAGGGCTGTCTTTGTTGTGTCCCACCAGTGACCAGTAGAGCTATCAGCAGAGTCGGACAGTGAGGAGGTTGGGGAGGAACTTGGGCCAGTCCTGGAGGCCGGGGAAGGCTCGGACAAGGGCTCTGCATTGAAGGCAGAGATGGGGCCAAGGCCATATGACAGTTCTCAGCTGCCTTTGGAGCTAGACAGCAGTGAGGCAGAGGAACAGCTGGAGCCTGTTCCCAGTGTGCTCATGTGCAGTGCTGCCAGAAGAAAAGAACAACTTAGAAATCAGCGTTGATTTGGGAGTAAAGACATAGGTAGATGGTGAATGGCCACTCCCATAGGAAATAAAAGAGGAGCGAAGGGGGAGTCGGCTTTTGCAGGAAACAATTCATTCATTCGTTCACTTCAGGACTGTGAAGATCCTGGAAAATATTTGGAAAATATTTATACGGCAGCTTTCCAAGATAGATCAGGTCTGTAGTCATAAATTCACCTTTGAAAGACTGTTTACCAGGCCTCTGTTGAATGTGAATGAGAGGAATTCACATTCATTTAATAAAAGTGCTCTTGTCAGGACCAGGACTCTGCCTCGTGCTTTTTGTGGAAGCCTAGGTGAGAATAGTCTTATGGCAGTTGAATGCACCCAAGCTAACTGAAGAAGCTTCTTGGATGAGAAGCAAAATGTTTTCAAGAAAGAAAGAAAAAAGCCAAGAAAGTCCAGTTGTCTTTTGAGGGGGGGAAAAAACACCTTTGGGACAGCCATGGCCTGGATTATTGAGAACCTCCATAGACATTCACCCAAGCTAAAATGCACCTTCTGCTGTATTGTAGGAACCCAATGGAGTGGAATAATTAGGTTCATCATAGCTGATATACTGGGGGACAGCATCAATATGCTGGGCGTGAAGATAGAGGACCAATATGGTTTAGAGTGAGATCAATGCAAGTTAATTATATCTCACAGCCAAAGTGGTGTTTCGGAGATAGGGAGGATCTCAACTTTGTGATCTAGTCTCCCCGCCCCCCCGCCCCCAAGCTAAACTGACTGCATGTCCTCAAGTAAGGAATGGGCTCATTATTGCCTTGACACAAAGATAAAGTGCAATAGTGCAATTACACAGCCAGTGAAAGCTGATTTCTTACAGCAAACTGGGGGGAAAGGAAAGCTGGAAGATACAGGTGGTTATGCAGAAAATGTATTTGAGATACGTCAGGGCTGCCAGATCTGGGCTAGGAAAGAGAAGAAGAAGAGGATGAGCAACAGCAAAGTGGACATAAGCAGTTATAGTGGTGGTGAGTGCACAATTGGGAGATCTGAAAGATCAGGCGAGGGATAGATTGTCATGGAAGAAATCTCTTTAAATGGTTGCTCAGAGTGACTACATGTCACGTGATCATCAATAAGATCTGGGCTACAAAAATTTGGAAGACCAATGGCTAGCAGCAAACTGATCCCAAAATCTCTTATTCTTTGCTGCCACAATCTAGATGTTGGCAATTCAGATCTAGTATTCCTAATTACTTTGTTTTGAGCTGAAAATATATTTATGGATGGATTGTGTACAATCAAGTCAGCGTAGACTGAATAGACTTTTAGGGAACAAATAGAGCTTAGGCAGCATTGTCCACAATTCATTGATAATGAATTTGATAGTGAAGCACATAACTTTGATATCTTTTAAGTTTTATATTCTAATATTTTAGTATATTTGGTGTATTCTTTTTTCTTTTTTGTAGTTGTTGTTTCATGAAGGAATGGGTGACATACAATGAACTCTTTAAATATTAATAAATTGACTATTTGTACATTGTAAAAAACTATACTATATAGTTTGTTTGCTTAAAGCTTTTGTGATGTAGGAATTACCAACATTGTAGCTTGTTTGATAAGGATTAAGATAATATCTTGGCTTCATGTATGGATGTAGAATACCTGAGTAGAAAAAAAAACCTGCTTATTGTAGTATTGCAGACTAATTCTGCCTACTGCCAGAAGTTTGATCTTCACCTGCTCAAGGTTGACTCAGCCTTCCATCCTTCTGAGGTCAGTAAAATGAGGACCCAGATTGTTGGGGGCAATAGGCTGACTCTATAAACCGCTTAGAGAGGGCTGTAAAACACTGTGAAGTGGTATATAAGTTTAAGTGCTTTTGCTATTACAAAACAAATTGACTTGGATGTCCAGGTCAGATGGGTGGGGAGGGTGATATTTCTTCAAAAACAAGCTAAATTGATTCAATATCAACATTTTACAGATCTGATTTTGTTTTCCTCTGCTTATTAGCTGAGTATAGTATTTTTAAAATGTCTTTTTTTCTTAAATGGGACTACTTTGAAATAACTAAAGTTAAGATCTTTTGGGGTTGTGTAAAGGAACGTTCTAGGACTCACATGCAAAACTGCTGTGTATTACACAAGCAGACCATAAAAGAGCCATCTCTGCCTCAGAGATTTTATTATTAGAAGCCACAATGTCGCTATGAAAAAAATCAACACAAGAAGGGAAGTTAAGATGGAAGGAGAAAGGTGTTGCAAAACAAGATGGAGACATGGGGTGGCAAGAAAGTGACCCAAACTGTATTATATTATATGTGTGTGTAAAAATGAATATAGAGACTATGATGAATTGACAAATGTTAAATAGCAATTATCTTAGAATGAATTTGAAAGGGAAAAATATTTATTTTTTATTTTTCTTGATTTGCAAAAAAAAAAAAAAAAATCACCAAAAGATGAGGTAATGGTGCAAAGCCCATGAAGAAAGTTTCAGCATATGGCAATTTTTTAGTTTATGGAAATCTTAACACCTAAAGAAGTTCCTGGTCACCAGGGGGCTTTGAAAATCCCCAATATTGGAATGCTATAGATAGATAGATAGATAGATAGATAGATAGACAGACAGACAGACAGACAGACAGACAGACAGACAGACAGACAGACAGACGATGATAGATAGATAGATAGATAGATAGATAGATAGATAGATAGATAGATAATAGATAGATAGATGATAGATAATTTAGAAGAAGCGACAATCAGCACTTGAGCTATCCCAGTAGAGAATAGATCTACTGAATAGAAAGTAGAAGAGTAGAAAGCTGTATTCCCACATCATAACAAGGCACAATGTGATTGGTTTACTTTAGATTTAGGATGATATTATTACTGTGATTTATAACACATGCAGTGGTGGGTTGCTTCCGGTTCAGCTGAGCCGGTAGTAGCGGCGGTAGTAGATGTGCATTGTGCGAGCACGTGTAGGAGTGCACTCGAACCAGTAGTAAAAATATTTGCAACCCACCACTGAATGTGTAGTTTATATTGTAGAATTATATATAAACAAGACCACTTTGGCTTTTCAACAAATTATGATTGAATTAACAAGGATTTAAAACACATAATAAGTCTACTACTAATGCCTGTAGCGATACTGACTAAATTGACTAAGCCTTGAAACATTTGGTTTTAAACAGAGTTCCCCATCACCTGACCCTTCCTTCCTCCTGCACACATATACACATTATAAATTATAAATATATAAAACAATATTTTATTTATTTATTGTGCCTTTAAAGAAAGTTATGACTTCTGGTGACTGCCTGCATTAATCTCTGCAATTCTCTTGGCAAAGTTTTCAGTAGTAGTTTGCCATGGCCTCTTTCCTAGAGCTGAGAGGGTATGGCTGGCCCAAGGACACCAGTTGTCTGTTTGCCTAAGATGGGCCTAGAATACACAATCTCCCAGGTTCTAGCCTGGTGCCTTAACCATTTCAGCAAAGTGGTTCTCAAATATGTTTAATTCTATATTACGACTGTAAATGTAAAGGCAGTACATAAATAATACCGTAAAATGTGGTGATTCCTAGAGGCCATTTCCCATAATGGAAAAGGCAATTTTGAACCACAACGTAGCTTTGTTAGTTGAAAGCCCAGCAATTTAATACTACATAACAGTTTAAGAAAGGCATTGCAACTGACATGTTGTACATCAAAGAATAGCAGCTGACACAGAACGTTATTTCTACTGCTGACACATCATTCTTTTCATCATCACCATTTAAGCAGGACCGAGAGAACTGGATTTCATTTTCTAAACAATATCTTTCTTATAGATATTGATATTATATTACAGCTAAATAAATACTGGTCTGTGTTTTGTAACTTCCAAGTGATATAATGGAGTTATAAGATTTCATATATGTGAGTTATCTGACCTAGAAATATGTGAGATTAACACAAACATGATTACTGATGCATGGTTTTAAATTACAAAAAGAGGCAGAATATATGAAAAAGTTTGCAGCTTCTTTTGAGCTTTAATTTGCAGTGTAATTTAATTAAATGTCTATTTGGCAAGAACCAATGGTAACTTTCAGGCAAAGCAGTGAGCATTGGGTATCTGCTTTAGCACATTTTGGCTTCTATCACTGTTTTCATTTCTTTAACATTATCTCAAAAGCCAATGCAATAATCTACTTTTAATAATAGGAACAATAATCTATGCAAATTATTTTTATGAATAGGGCTACCAAATGTTCATAGTTGGACTGCAGATTTAAATGCTTTTATATGTATGTATGTATGTATGTATGTATGTATGTATGTATGTATGTATTAGCATTCTAAGATGCTGTTCAGAGGTGGGTTGATACTGGTTCACACCGGTCGCCAAACTGGTAGGGATGGCACCAGTTCCCCGGTCGCCCATGCCATTGCCGGCATGTTTTTTAGTCATTTTATAATGTTTTGCGCATGCACAGAACAATTTATAGGCAATTGTGCATGCACAAGCAATGTGCGGTGCGCACAGCAAACTGGCAGTAACGCCAGCAGCAACCCACCCCTGATGCTGTTATATATATATATATATTCAATTTTAGAGTCAGGTTAGTGACAGGATTCGAAGTAATAACCCCAATGCAATCAAAACTCTGAGGCCTGGAGTTTCCTCAAAGAATATATTTATTTGGGATGTCATATTGGCACGGCTGGGGAAACCCAACTTGGAAGGACCAGAGGTGGGTGGCTCCCATTTTGGCCCAGTTAGGCCGAACCTGTAGTGGCGGCAGCAGGAGGCACTGCCCACCCGCCCGGACGCTTCTGCTCAGAAGTGTAGCGCAGAAGCATAGCATGAACACAAGCAAACCAGTAGTAAACCGGTTAGGAACCCATCACTGTGAAGAATCCAGGGTTTCCCACACCCAAATCAAAGTCCAAAGTTCTTACCATCCAGGTCATACATCTATCACATGGTCCAATCAGGTTATAGTCCCAACTCCGGATGGTTTTGGTCCACGCTCTTCCAACAACTGGTAGAGCGGCCTTTGCTCCCACGAGAAAGAATGTTATTTTGGCTACACATCCCCCAGCTATCTCTACCTTCCTCCTTACATTCCACAGCTCTACCCGGTCTCATCGTGGCAGCCCTGTAGATGTCCTCAAAATGCCTTTAGGGCTGACACAGTTAATATTAGCTACTATTTCATTAACTTCATTTTAGCAGCTATGTAGTCTTCAAACGACACTAATTTAGCAAATGAGAGCAGTACGCTGATTCTTATTTTCTCTCGAAATTGTGTATTGTGTATGTGTTTGTATGTATGAGTTTGTGTGTGTATACCTTTTATACATCCATCCATCCATCCATACATACATACATACATACATCCATACATACATACATATATATATATACATATATACATACATATATGTATATGGTGTGTGTGTATGTATATCATATATGTGTATATATTCACAAAAGTTATAAGTACAAATATACTTTAACCTCCCCTAAAGTTATATTATGACTTTCATCTTTCTATAATCTATTATATCTAATCATTAAAACCATAAGTCTTGTTTTTTTCTTTTTTATGCAAGGGGGTTCCAAACACCAATAAATGTAGATATTGCCTTTTCTCTAACCTAACAAGTCAATTTAGCCATTCAAACCATTTTTATTCCTGATACTTAAGAGAGACTAGTTAAAAAAAATGGAATACACTCTGGTAGTTTTTCTTCTGAATGTAGGTCATGCAATTCTTGTCATATGAGAACAGAACTGACCATTAATATTATTAACAAGAACGGGAGTATTAATTGTTAATAATATATACCTAGGATGCTGGCAGCAACCCGTATCAACCATTAGCACCAGTCGAGATTCGTGAGCCAGGCGTCGCGACAACACAATGTGCGGTCTCGATAGTCCGAGACCACCGTTGATTCTTTTGCCGCTGTAACGGTCCGTATGGACCTAAGCCATCCCGAAGAGACAGTGAAAGGGAGACAAATCCTTGGTGGTCACAGGGATATCGCAAAGTCCCTGTTTGACCCAAGGGAAGCTCTCCAAATCGGCGGTAAATAGACAGCCCCCGGGCTGAAAAAGTCGGAGACGGCTCCGGAGGAAAGGCAGTGAAAATGAAAGTGAGTCGATCGGGTGAGATTTTTTTTTCTTTGAGAATGACTGCCCAAGGGAAAAAACTTTTTTTTAAGATAAATTAGTCCTTTAAGCTAAGAACAAAGCGGCGAAATTTATCTTAATTGGACTGCCTTAGAAAGTTTTTCTTCTTCTTTTTCTATGTAACAACGTTTTGTGGATTGAAGTGATTGTTTGCTTCCTGTTTCTCCTCTCAAGTGAATGAATTGATTTTTTTTTCTACTTCTTGTTACTTTATTTTTTGGCTGAACTAAAACCCTTTTTTTTATCTTAACAACTCTTCCTCCTACTGTTTATTAAATTCTATTAAAGACACTTAGAGATTTTTGTTTTGTTCTTTAAGCCTGAAACAAATAAGAAAAAGTTGAATCTGCCACTCGGAAGCCAGAACTTGGTTTTTTTTCTTCTTCTGAAACAATGTATACCTTGTCTTACTTTTTTTGATTTTACTGAAGTTGGAGGGTTTGCAGCTTGTTTATGGAAACTGATAACAACTCAAGGACATGGACTGTCTCTCTACAGTGTCTGTGAGAAATATTTTGGGCAAGGAAAGGCAAAGAAAAGATAGGACCCCCCTCTTCTGAAAAAACTAGAAGAAACTTGTGCTTAAGTAAATCCAAAATAAAGGCATTTTTATACATTAAAGAGATATTGAAGGCGAGAGTGGCAGTGGAGTTTAGATCTTTTTTTCTCCTTTTGGAAATATGTATCCATATACAGATGAGAAAACCCCAAGCTTACAAGAAGTTTGGGATAGACTTCAAAATATATTGGAAGGATTCGAGAGATTTGGAAAGAAGCTGGATAAATTATTGCTATGCGCAGAAAAAGTGGAAGAGATTGGAGCTCCCAAAACTAAAGAAGAGAATAAAGATATAGAAGATATAGAAGATAACGGCAAGATAATAGATGAACTTACTAATGAAGCACCTATGAGTGAAAATGGAAAGATATGGAAAAGTGAATTTGATTATTTGGAGCTCTATCCCTCTTCTCAATATATGGATTTGATGATGGAACTAGGAGGAGACAGTGACGTGCGGTGAGGTTTATGGCTGGTGAGGCTGGTGACATCATCAGGAAGGCGGGGAATGGGACCACGTGTGCTGGAGGCTCAAGCTGCCTCAGCCTCCAGCACACGTGATCCCATTCCCCGCCGGCTCGCGCTCCGCAGTCCTGGAAAGCGACTGGGGAACAATGAGAACCTTCCTGCCTCTGCTGGACTTTGCGCGCCGACAACATTTCTGCCTCCACCCTCCGCAGCTCCCGGGCGCGGCCGGACGGATGTAGCCACAGCGACGCCGAGGCAGTCCAGACGGACGAAAGAGCGAACGAGGCAGCCTGATCCTCGGTCGCTCGCCCGCCGGACTGCCTCGGCGCCATTCTGGCTACCTCCGTCCGGGCGCGCCTGGGAGCTGCGGAGGGCGGAGGCAGAAATGTTGTCGGCGCTCCCGGATGACAAAGGCACGAAAGCGACTGTGGAACGACGAGAACCTTCCTGCCTCTGCTGGATTTCGCGCGCTCCTCACGACTGCAATATGTTAATGTCAATTCCAGTTGAAGGGCAACGAGAGTACTTGAGAGATTTTTTGAGCAAAATTAAATAAATAATTAAAAACTTAGTTAATCTTTGGTGATTAATAAGTAGGATTTTGTAGATGCTTATAGAATGTTCTTGTTCTTTTTAAAATGTTTTTCATTAACAGATAATTCATTATGATAATAATAGTGAAATAACAACTCTAATTAGTGAAAACAATTTGGATATAAACTGTAAATTGGGACCTGGGAAAAAGACTTAACAATTTTATTAATACTTTTTAGTTTGGATTCTGTTATGAAGATGTAATTCTTTCTGGGTACCTATAAATTTTACTACAATTTAGATATAAACTATAATATGGGACCTGGGGAAAAGATTCATTAATTATATTTGTTTAGATTTTGCTATAAAGATGTAATCTTTCCTGGGTACTTATAAATTCTAGTAATAAATTTTTGTCTAGATTTATTATAAAGATGTTAGATAACTACAATAATAATAATGAAATGTTAATGAATAAAATATAATAATGATAGGGAACTATTAGCAAAGCAAAAGAGATGCTTCATGAGCTAGAGATTTAAATTCTGCAACGAAAAGGATCTCTGTCCTTCTATAGATATTTACTGAACAACTTTTGTGATAGCACAAAAATAATATTGATTAAACTTAATATAGGTGAGGCCTTGAGTATTGCATGTTTCAGTTCATATTTTAGAAATTCCACTCCCAAGGCTTTAATTCTGGAAAGAATTGCAAAGAATATCTCTGAAAAAGTGAGCAGCATTTCTTCTTCTTCTTTTTTTATTACTGTGATTGCCATCTCTGATAGGCAGTTGCTTATTTGCTAGCAAGTTATACAACTCCTGTGTTCTGCAGTTCTCTGACATTCAGAGCAATATAAAGAAAACTTCATAGTTTCTCCATGGCAACCATAGCATTACTTGATACTCAGTCTACTTCCAAGGTGCTTTTGCAAGGCCTCATAGAGGAAAGACAGAATGACAGGAAAGCCTCTGAACACCACCTGAGAAATGGAAGGCTGTGGAAATATAATGAAATCTATAAAACTTTTCTAGCCTGCTACTTCACATTCCATCATTCCACCATTTTTATGGGCTTGCCATGCAAGCAAAAATAATGCAGTCCAGTTACTTTGTCTGTAAAAAGTGGTTATATATGCTTCTAGCGTGATGAGGTACATAGAGGCCTACCTAATGTTCCCCTCAAGATTGTTGAAAAAATGCCTGAAGATGACACAGAAGTCACTCATATCAGCTATTAAAGTTAAAAGAAGTATTCATCCATTTAAATATACAAACAGTATATTTCTGTATTTCTGAAAACAGTTTTAAGTTCTTTGGTATTAGAGAAAAAACTCCTTCATAGAAAATCACATCGTGTAGTTTTCTCAGAAGAGCTGCTGAAGTGCTTTTGATAAATATTAATGCATTTTCAATATGATTTGGAACATTATTTGCATCTATCTGGCGGCACAAGGATTTTTGTTATAGTTTTGTTTGTTTGGGGGGGGGGGATCTTCCCTCTTCCTCAAATGTAGGAAGTTTCATTCCAAGGCTGCTACAAGAATTGTAAGAGATTCAGAAGAGGCTCCCTTCAACATGTACCACATTTCTGGTTTAAACGCCTTTTTAAGAGTGTGATAACTTAAATGGAGGTTTGTGGACTAATACAAACAAGTTGAAATTGCATGGAGTTCCTTCCTGCATTATTATAAAGGGAGCAGTCAAATAAAATTTATAACCACCCTTTAGTTATTCTCCTATATCTTACATAATGTCTGAGTAGAACTACAAGAAAAAACACTCTGAAAATGAAAACAAGCCAAAAATCAGTGTTTGATTATCAAAAGAACGAATATGACTGAACGTTTGTATGGAACTCAATCAGTCCTACATAATATTATATGACTTTCTGTTAAAAGCTTCTTCTCCTGAATATCCTATAGTCCAATGCTTCTTTGCGTCTCTCATTTTTTCAGCTGCTTGATTTTTGTTACCAACAGTTGAATATCATCTGAATCGCAGCAGAAAGCTTTTAAACATAGTGAGAAAAAGCAAGTTATTCAATAGGAGCATTGGTGTAAGACAAACATCCATGGTTTCATACATCATTGCTGATTTTTAGTTACTGCAACAGCAACAATAAGAAAATTAGTTTTGAAATTGGATGAAATCTAATGGAAATCATTTTGTTCAGTACAAATGACATGTCATTAGATTATTTTTCAAAATAGTAATACTTTCCTGATTTTGTTAGATATAAAATAAATGGATCATTCGAATTACTTTTCCCTTACACTGTAGTAGCATACAAAGCTTCCCAGTGTGTCATAAAAGTTTGTATGAATTGAATTCAATTTGACTGGCATTTAGGAAACGAAAAGTGGTGCTTTGAAAGCTTGTGAATCCTGTTTTCAACAAATTGTGGCCTATTTAACTGTCCTTAAATAAACAGACTAAAATATATGGTAGACAGAAATTATGCTTTTATAGTAATAGCATTAAATTGCCATTGTTGACATGCTACAGGTACACAGGAATATTTACCTGCTGTGTATGTGTTCCTGCTGTATATTGTTTCCTAAATTACCATAGGTTTAGAATGCTCCTAGCAAGACAAGGAAGATGTTCAATCAGTTGTTTCTACTTTAACAGGATAAAGGCAATGATTAGCAGTAATATCTAACTTTCAGTTATACTCAGAACACGTTACTTATCTTTATATGCAGAATTTAACAGGCAATAAAATTGCATACAAGCATATTTTTCTTTGAATAAAATATTGGAAGATGAAGAAAACACACAGACACAAAGTCATACACATGTATTTATTCAGAAGTTAAATAATATCAGTTTAAGAGACTAAGAACACTTAATAGCAATATTCATCGAGAAGAACATAACCACACAAAATTGACAGTAACTAAAATGATGGACAATCATGCTGTTATTTAAAAAGTGCACCAACCATCACTTTTTCTAATCTTAATAGTACTGACAGGTTAAAATGAAATTGTCTTCTAGGGCATTTTTACATGTAACTATCGAAAGATTTGCAATAAAACTAAGGTAATTTATCTAAAAATTATGAACAAGATTTGACACGTAGTGGATGAACTTTGGCCATTGCAATAATGTGAGTTCAAGAAAGACTGATTAGGCCAGAGGGGGCAACTAAGGACTCCTTAGGACCTGGGTACTTCAATTTCCAGAATTCCTGAGCCAGCCAGGAATGTTGAAGTCCAGCTGGCTCAGGAATTCTGGTAGTTCACATTTCCTAAAGGAGCCATGAATGTATTGAACGTATTTTTTAATATCAGAAGTGCAAGTTTCCTTCCTCCTATGTAGAATAAATCTCTTTGCCAAATAGTAGGCTTGATAGGGCAAATTCCACTTCTTGAGAATCTAATTCAATATTAATTAGGGACACAAATGTAAATAGTTTTGTGGTTATTTGGAACCAGTTTCTGAACTTTCTGTGTGAAAGAGAAAAAAATGAAACTTTGACTTTGGGTTTGTGTTTTGACAATTAAGTGGGTTTATTGATATTGAAATGGCTAATTATTATTGGGCATAACTAAAAAGTCGATGTTACAACTATACTATGTATCTTACTGCATCGAAAAAGGATGGAAGTCACTTCTTTTTTATTTTTTAAATTTCTTTAAAAATTTAAAATTTTCTATTCACTCTATTACCTTTCCTTTCCTGTTCTTCCATTTATCATTATTTATTTGTCTTTATTTCTATTTGTATTTTATATTGTCTTTAATTCTATTTGCATTTTATGTTAAGGAAAAAATCTTTTAAAAAAAGAATTACTAGAATCTAATTCAACACCACATTTACATCTTTAATTTCTATATTTTCCCTAACTTTGTATTAACTGTTATAATGAATTGAAATCAAAACGGAACTGTAACTGAACAGGACCAAATCATGTGGAGCAGATAGCCCTAAATATTGTTATAGTACCAGTACAAAGAAAAAATCTAACCTTTGAAGAAATATGTTTTGAAGAGTCCACAAAACAAAATGTTCAAAGACTCCTTGATAAAATCTTGAATGCATATATGCTGATAACTGGGCATGTAGACATATTTAAACAACCTATGATTTACCTCAAGACAAATATACAGGTAAATGACTGTAATTTTCTTATAATAGTCCAGGGATATTTTTAATCCTAATGCATGCAAATTTCCCCTCTATACACACATCACACACACATCACACACACATCACACACACATCACACACACGCACTCACACACACATCACACACACACACACACACACACACACCCCAATGTAATAGTATGGCCAGAATATAAAGTACTTTGCCCTGCTTAATAAGCTTTGTACTGATATTGAATAATGATCCCAATTAGCCAAAATATTAGCATTTTTAAAAAAGCTTATATTCAGCCTTCATAACCATATGTTGTGATTGTCTAAAAAATGAAGTTAAAAGTGCTTGATGTAACTTAATGGAGAAAGATACAAATCCATGTGTGATAACTCTGGCAGCAAAATAGAAATAGGACAACTTAATCCAATATACCAAGGATATACCAAATCTTTTAAAAACCTACTTCAAAGACTTCACCTGAAAGGTGCACAAATGATTCTGGATCCTACATGGACCCCACAGTTGTTAAAAAGAAAATCTCATGTAAATTGAGACTAAATTATCTCTTAAGAACACACTATGGATCGGAGCAGGGATGAGAAGCAACTTCATTGGTGGACGTTTTAGTCAATGCATGCTTGGAGGATTCATTTTGTGAACAGGAGATCTCAGAGTTTTAAATGTCTCATTGGCTGATCATGGTTGATTAATCTAATGCAACATTTTTCCACCTGGGTAACTTTAAGGGGAGTGCTGGCTGAGGAATTGTGGGAGTGGAAGTCCACACTTCTTAACATTAAAAACACTCAAATGCAAAGTGTTTATGGAAAGTCTCAGTCATCCAGATAGTGGTTGTTGTTGTGTTTTAAATGGCAACTAGACTTTGTTGACTTTTCTTCAAGATGTTTCACGTCTCATCCAAGAAGCTTCTTCAGTTCAAAGTAAATGGCGGGGAATGGAAAGATATGAATCCCACCAGAACTGAACTGAACTGAACTGAAAAAGCTCCTTGGATGAGAAGTGAAACATATTCAAGAAAGTCCAGTTGATGTTAGGGGGGGGGGGGAAGGAAGGGGGAGGAGCTTATTTTGGGACTCAAGTGCAAAGTATTCCAAGCTCTACCCCTTAACAACTAAGAGGCACTGTTTTACCTAGTTGCTTTAGACAGGATTCCATATTATCCCTCCAGTTTCTTGTTTGCGACTCTTTTTTTTTGGTCACTTCTCTTTTCTGTCAGACTGAGATCAAAGCGTAATTTTTTAAGTCCAAAATTTCCATTGCTAAATGAGACAGTTGTTAATTGAGTTTTACCCCATTTTACAACCTTTGCCACAGTTGTTAAATGAATCACTGCAGTTGTTCAGTGAATAACACGGTTGTTAAGTGAATCTGGCTTCCCCATTTACTTTGCTTATCAGAAGTTCACAAAAGGTGATCACATGATCCTGGGACACCGCGACCATCATAAATACAGGCCAATCGACAAGTGTCCGAATTTTGATCATGTGACCATGGGGATGCTGCAAGGCAAGTGTGAAAATGGTCAAAAGTCACTTTTCCATGCCGTTTTTCATTTTGAACAGTTATTAAATGAATGGTTGTAAGTCAAGAACTAACTGTACGAATAAGATGCATTTGCACAGAAGCCTGTTAACATTCCTCTTTTTTCATGATTTTTGACCAGCTGACTTAGTCTAGTCTGCAAGAATCTGACCTTTGAATGCACTACTCATCAGACTTTCAGATGTTCTATATAATAGCAGAAAGGGGATCCTTTGTTTGATAAAATGGTAGTTCCTAAATCTGCCCTTTGGTTGAAAATCAAAGTAGATAAAAGGCCTCAGAAGGTCTTCTGAGCCTTTCCTTGCAAATCTTTTAACTTGGAACAGATTTGGAGCCTTTGGCCTGAATGAAAGCTGAACAAACCTTCCAAACGTTGAGTGCTGCCACAAAGATGAAGAATAGAAGAATGTAGCGATAGATAGCTAGAATGCTATAGATTTACTGGCATTTGAATGGAGCTATGTGACTCGATTTCTTTTTAATCTAAAGCTACATTTTTCGGCCTAATGGTTACTGTGCCGGAGTGACTAAGATGTGTGTGGATAGACTCTAGAACTGTGATGGCAAACCTATGGCACGTGTGCCACGGGTGGCACGCGGAGTCATTTGTTAGGGCACGCGAGGTGTTGTCCTGTCAGTTCCAGCACATATGCGCATGCTGGCCAGCTGACTTTGGCCTTCTTTTTTGGCCGTTTTTCACCTTCCGAGGCAAAAAACCACCCAACGTGCAAACCAGAAGTTTGGGAACGGATTCTCCCTCTCCTTATGGCACATGATCCGAAAAAGGTTAGCCATCACTGCTCTAGAAAATCCATTTGCTTGTCACAAAGGCTATTTCATGAAGATGGAGACATAGACTCATATTGTGTTTTTATTTGTCCTCTATTTTTTTTCTTGCAAAGAGACCTCTTGTTTGACTTTCTATTGAAACCGTTTCTTTAAGCTTCTAGGGGGAGGAAACCCAGCCTTTGAAAAATCAGTAGAGGGACTGCATTGGACCTGAAGCATGACTTTTTTTTTCTTTTTTGTACTGTAGTCTGTAAGGTAATTCTTGTCGTAATCAGCAAATCCAAAGCCAGGGCCTTCGTGCTTTTTCTGAGACAAAATGCGAAGGCCCCAGGGTAATGTCAGTGGGAAACTTCCATGTGTAACTCTATGTATGGATTGAAAGCCAGCCAATCTGGTTTTTTGTTGTTGCTGTTGTTGTTGTTAACAGTTGACTACAACGATGAGTTCCCTAAGGTATAATCTCAACATTTTCACTCTTTGGAAGTAAAAAAATAAAGAAACCAACTTTCTATTTTACTTTTGGGAAGTAAAGAAGCAGACAGTTATTTATAGTGGTCTCTTGAGTTAATCTGATCTTCTGTAGCAGTTAACGGGGGTGACATAGAAAAAAAAATAGTTCAGATTACAATAGCTCATTGGAGTTGTGTGGGTTTTTTCATCCTTCTGGTTTATTGTGGGCACATGATAAAAATAATCACAATAATGTCCAAATAAGAATAATAGGAAAACATTCTGGTGTGCAATGGTCTGTGAAAAGCACAATTACTGAAAAAAACCAGTAAAAATTACCCATTCCTTTTATTTAAATCTTACATTACAGCAAAGCAAACAGCTGTACTTTTTATTTCAGTGTTATGATTCTCTTTTTAAAAAATTGATTTTAATGGCTTAAGTAAAAGCTTGTATGCATTTGGGGAGCTAGCATGTACTAACCACAATCATCCATTAAATAGAATGAAATTTGATGTTTGTTGGCCAAGGGGAAACTAGGCCTATTTTTATTGCAATAAATATAAAATATGTTTTCCTTTTACCAATTGTAACTGTTAAGGAACTGTCAAATCTTCATTACATTTGTTGAAGAGGGTCCCTATTACTTTTTGTTCTCATTTTAAAAAGAGAGAAGAGAGGCTAAAATAGTCAATCCATGGCACTAGGCCGGAATCACTTTGCATTTCGACATTTTTTTTAAAAAAAATTACAACCTTATTTTTCCTTTACTTCAGTTTAGTACCATTTTAAAAGTTCACTTACTTTATGGCATTTTCTGTTATTGTTATAATTCACGTGAGGAAATAAACTTAGAGACTCTTCTCAGTTTAACATGTAGACAAGCACATGAGCTCATCTCTATGGAAACTGTCTGGTTTGTGTTTGCATTTAATTGTAATTGTCCAGAGCCTCTCCAAATAGATTTTATTTAAATACACATACCTCTCACTTCTTAGAAAATTCATTATATTTAATATGTTAGTCTGATTTCAAGGTAGTTACACAATTTATGGTGCACAGTGAAATGAATAGTTTTATATAGAAAAAGTTAAATATTTTTCTCTGAAAACTTTTCAACTTCGCAAGTTCGGCACAATCTTTCCTATTATTGCTTTCTTAAGTGTGCTAGCTGAGACCTTTAGAATAGGTTTTAGCCAGTATCAAATCTATACGAAGTAGCATTTGTTCTTGTACGTATTATTAAAAACTAGCTGCTGAAAGAAAGAAAAAAGAGATTTAGATGGGTAATCTTCCCCAATCTGATGTCTCTAGGTTGTCATGTTATTTGGAGACTATACAGCTCATAAACCAACAGATCACAAGTATGAGAATAAATTTCATTACCATGACTTGAATCTTGAATATATAATCTGTAAAAATGGAAACACTGGATCTAAATCTTATAGAAAGTTCTTTATATTTATATTTGCAGCTAAAATTATAACTGAAATAAATTATATGAAGATCATAATACTAAAATAAATTATCCCAAAGGTACTTTTTCACAAGGCAACTGGACCTTCTTTGTTTTTCCTTGAAAACATCTCACTTCTCATTCATGAAGCTTCTCTTGGATGAGAAGCAAAACATCTTCAAGGAAAAACAAAGAAAGTCCAGTTTCCTTTTGAAAAAGCACCTTTGAGGCATCCATGACCTCGATGACTAAGAATATTCATAGTCTACAATATATTGAAAAAATATGTTATCAGAGCTTTTAAAAAGGCATCTTTTTATTTTATGAAACTTATAAATGATGAAAAATCCTGGTAAAACAGACTGTTAGTTAAAATTGTTCTGTAAATAAAAGAATACCTTTTATTCTTTTAGGGAAAAATCACATGACCATAGGATGTTGCAAATGGTCTTAAAATGTAGACCAGTTGCCGAGTGCCCAAAATGCAACCATGTGACTACACTGGTGGGGACCAGCCATTGAAATATCAATTCAGATAATAAATAACTTTTTTGAGATTTGTTGTAACTTTGAACAATTGCTAAGCAGCAGTTCATAATTTGAGGACTACCTATATTAGGAAGGCAGGGGTGGGTACCGGCTTCTTCTACTGCCCACTCAGGGATACGCTTTGGGTGCTTGCGCACTTGATGTGCAGTAGGTAAAAAAATCCAATATGGCGGCGCCTATGGCGGCACCTATAGAACTGGTTCAGGGGCGTGGCTGGCCGATTTACTACCTACCTGGCCGAACCGGTCCGAACCAGTAGGAACCCACCTCTGTAAGAAAGGATATTAGGAAAACCTTCACAGTTTTAAGTAGGAAAATGAAGACTGAAACAAGAAAATACACTGTTTCGTCAATCTCAGCAACTTTAAGATGTATGGACTTCAACTCCCAGAATGCCCCGTCAAACTATTTAAGAGATACCAGGTTTTTAAAAAGTGTATTATTCCCTAATCTTGAGTTTTGAAAATATCTATATTCTTGACCTTTTTCTGTCTTTTCAGAGGAAGACGGTGGTGACCTCCTCAAGACGGGGATCAGTTTTCCTGGCACGCCAGAAGAAGAGCTAGGTACAAACAATATTTTTAAGCTGAACAAAACTTGTCTTGGTCAATCATTATATGCCACTTAATGCTTCAGCTGTTTAAAAGCAACTGTGTGATTACATCCACTTTTTGTTTTATTTCATAATTACATGGAATAGGATTTTAATTTCAGATTTATGATCAACATGTATTTCTCACCTATTTCCTATATTCATTCTACACTATCACCACTTCCAGCTTTTCTCACTGTGTGTATTGGGCATAGAAAAGCCAAAGCATTAAAAAAAAGCGCTTTAAAACAAGATGGCATATCTATAAAGGTCCAGATGAATTAAATTCATTGGGAAATCTTACGAGAGTAGTCTAACAGTCCATTTTAAGAGCTGCACTTCCTTATTTAAAATTTTTGGAAAGTATTCAGCTTGTGATCTAGGCTCTTTTCATACAAGAAAAAAAATTCCTACATTGACACAAGAAAAAATATTTTATCTCATACATACATGAGTGGTAGGTGTGTGTAAAATATATATACACACACATATATACATACATTTATATAGAGAGAAATGCATACATTTATAAATATAATATATATTATATGTATATAACATATACATATATGTATGTATATGTGTGTATATACAGTATGTGTGTGTGTACATATATAACAGACATATGTTAATTGTTTATTAATATTTTTAACATCACCACAATTTATTCAGTTTAATAATAATATTAAATATCCACAGCAATGCAGCTAAAATGTCCACAGTAAGAAGTAAAAAAAAAAAGGCCTGGTCATACAGATGAAGTGTAGTGGAACTGCACAATATCCAACACTAAACATAGATGGGATCCCATCTCTTTCCAAATGGTCTGGAAACCTTGTATTTATAATAACTTCCAGAAAAAAAACAAAAGAAGAGCAAGTCTGATCTTGATAAACCGTTTGATCTTATATGTCTTGTTAACAGAAGGCAGTTCCTGAAAGTACTTAGAATCCATGTAGAATTTAATAGATTAAGACCAAAGTCTAATTGCACTCAGAAGTCAATGAAAAGTGGATGAGAGTCCTATAGCTGGCATCAAGTATTCATGGCAATGAGTACCAGTCAGTGTGTCTCTGCCTTTTACATTAATTGTAGTATTTGAATGATCTTCTACTGCCTTGTAAGAAGATTGCAGTAATCCAAACAAGATTTTGTGAAGGAATAAATTATTCCAAGGTGCTTCTGCACCAGGTATGGCCAAAACTGAGGCAGCAGTGAGAGCTAGGCAAAGGATTCTTGGCCATAGTCTCAATTTGGTCAACCAACAGAAGATGCTTGTCCAGGAAGAACTCTGCATTCCAGACCTACTTCTGTGCCATCTCATCAAGAGATAACATTAGAGATGATGAGGCATTTTAGTGCACAAACTACAGCTCCATCTTGCTTGCTTTACCCTGTTTCATCCTACTTAGGCCTCAACATTTTTTGGACACTGGGATAGAATAGAATAGAATATTTATTTCTTAGCCGCACCCTCTCCCGAAGGACTCGGGGCGGCGTACAATAAAACATATAAAATACATATCTGGACAGGACATACATATAACAAAGACGTATATAAGACGTATACAAGGAGGAGGTAGGCTGATAGATAAAAAACAATTAAAAAATCACAATATTTAAAAACCCCAATAAATAAATTCAATTAAATTACACTAATAAAAACCCGTCAGGAGCGATATAGTTAGATCATGGTTGAGCCAGGCCAGCTACTTGGAATAGGTGGGTCTTGAGCTTAACTCGGAAGGACCGAGGTCAGACGTAGTCCTAATATCCGGAGGGAGGTCATTCCACAGGGCTGGGCCCGCCACAGAGAAGGCTCTACTCCTAGGCGCCGCCCCTCGACACTGTCTGGTGGACGGCACCTGGAGGAGTCCCTCTCCGTGCGAGCGAATTGGTCGCAGGGATGTATGGGGCAGAATACGATCCCGTAAGTAACTAGGTCCTGAGCCATGGAGTGGTTTAAAGATAGTTATCAAAACCTTGAAACGCACCCGATAGACCACAGGAAGCCAGTGCAGCTCGCGCAGGAAAGGTGTCACATGGGAGTACCTAGTACTCCCCATAATTACCCGCGCGGCTGCGTTCTGGACCAACTGTAGCCTCCGGGTGCATTTCAAGGGAAGCCCCATGTAGAGAGCGTTACAGTAGCCCAGGCGAGACGTCACCAGCGCATGAGTGACTGTGCGTAAGGCGTCCTGGTCCAGTAGGGGGCGCAATTGGCGCACCAGGCGAACCTGGTGGAACGCCCCTCTTGCCACGGCTGTCACATGGTCATCCATGGACAGCCGGGCATCCAGGAGGACGCCCAAATTGCGCGCCCGCTCCACGGGGGCAAGTTGAATGCCCCCGATGGCCAAGGATGGAATTAATTGGCTGAACCGGGGAGCCGGTACCCACAGCCACTCCGTCTTGGAGGGGTTGAGTTTGAGTCGGTTGTCATCCATCCAGACCCGTACGGCTTCCACACACCGGGACATCACTTCGACGGCCTCGTTGGGGTGGTTCGGGGTGGAAATGTACAGCTGAGTATCATCAGCGTACAGATGATATCCCACCCCAAAACCACGGATGATCTCACCCAACGGCTTCATATATGTGTTGAACAGGAGTGGCGAGAGGACCGACCCCTGTGGCACCCCACACGTAAGGGGGCTTAGGGTCGACCTCTGCTCTCCTGCCAACACATGTTGCGTCCGACCGGAAAGGTAGGAGCCGAACCACCGCAAAACGGTGCCCCGGACCCCCAGCCCCTCCAGTCGGCGCAACAGGATACCATGGTCGATGGTATCAAAAGCCGCCGAGAGGTCTAATAGGACCAGGATAGAGGAACAACCCCTATCTCTGGCCCTCCAGAGATCATCTACCAACGCGACCAAGGCCGTCTCCGTGCTGTGCCCGGGATAGAAGCCGGACTGGCGCGGATCTAGATAATCATCTTCCTCCAGATGTCATGGAAACTGATAAGCCACCACACTCTCTACAACCTTCACCAAGAAGGGAAGGTTGGAGACAGGACGATAATTGGCCAGCTCCATAGGGTCCAGGGAAGGCTTCTTGAGCAAGGGTCTCACCACCGCCTCTTTCAAAGAGGCCGGGAGAGACCCCTCACTCAGCGAAGCATTCACTAGGCCCAGGAGCCAGTCACGTGTAACCTCCCAGGATGCCAGTACAAGCCAGGAGGGGCATGGGTCCAATAAACATGTGGTGGGTCGCAGTCGTCCATGCATTCTGTCCAAATCCTCGATGGCAACCAAGTCAAACTCCTCCCAGATCAATGTCTCAAGACTCGCCACGGACGTCTCCATAGGGCCACTGACAGGGACCCAATCCTTCCGGATTTGAGCGATTTTATCCTGCAGATATTTCCCAAACTCCTCTGCCCTACCCTGTAAAGGGGCCTCCCGCGGCCTCTGAAACAAGAGGGAGCGGGACACCCGAAACAGGGCGGCAGGGCAGTTCTCTGCGGATGCAATGAGAGGGGCACAATATTGACGTTTGGCCGCTCTCAATGCCACAAGGTACGTCCTTAAATGGGCTCGTACCTGTGTTCGGTCAAATTCGGAACGGGAGGATCTCCAATGACTCTCTAGGCATCTCTTGCAGCGTTTCATCATCCTTAGCTCCTCGGTAAACCAAGGGGCCAGGGTGGATCGTTGCCGCCAGACAGGCCGCAAAGGCGCCACCCGGTTCAAGGCCCCGGTAGTCGCATTATTCCACGTGACCACCAGGTCCTCTACCCGGGGGCGGGTCAAGGTTGCAGGAGGTGGCCCAAGCTCCGTCTGGAACCTATCTGGTTCCATCAGGCGCCTGGGGCGGAACCATCTAGTGTTTTCAGGTTCCGCCTCCCCGCAGCGGGGGGTAGCACCAGGGAAGTCGAGTCGGAGGAGTGAGTGTTCTGACCATGACAGGGGAGTGATGGTTAAGTCCCCTCCTCCCAGATCACTCAACCACTGGCCAGAGACAAAAACAAGGTCCAGGGTGTGTCCTCCCTCGTGTGTCGGGCCCTGAATCAATTGAGTCAGGTCCATGGCTGTCATGGAAGCCATGAACTCCCGAACCCCCTCGGATGCTTCTCCCACCGATGGCAGGTTAAAATCCCCCATCACTAAGAGTTTGGGGGTCTCAACCGCCACCGATGCGATCAGCTCGAGGAGTTCAGGCAGGGCCGCTGATGTACAGCGAGGAGCCAGGTATACTATCAGCAGGCCCAACTGTCTCCCAGGGCCCCATTTCACAACAAGGGATTCACACCCGGACGTCTGTGGCACAGTGGACTCCCTTGGCTCTAAATCCTCCCGGATAATCGCTGCTACCCCACCACCCCTTCCCTGGGCCCAGGGCTGGTGAAATGCTAGGTAGCCTGGTGGGCACATTTCCACGAGGGGTAAACCTCCCTCGTGGCCCAGCCAGGTCTCCGTTATTCCCGCGAGGTCCGGCTCCCCCTCCAAAATTAGATCGTAGATGAGGGGGGCCTTATTAACGACGGACCTCGCATTGCATAGCAACAGCCTCAGGCCCTGGGTCTGCAGCTCCTGACCACCTAGAATGCGGGGGTTGGTACGAACGACCGGGTGTAACCAGCACCCACGGTCTTCCAACCGACTATGAGTTCTTAATCTGTCCTCGTATCTGCCCCTCCCTACGACTGTTGAAATCAGCGAGCCCTGTAGAGGAATGATATCCTCCCCCTCCTCCTCCCTTCCGCTCCATTGACATTGACAACATGACCTGCATAGGTTGGGTAGCAATTTAGATTTGAATGACATCATACTGTTGATACCATGAAACAACACAGGTTCTGTTATAACCTGTGGTGTTGCATGAAAGCAACAAAGCCAGATAACAGGTCTAACTTTCTTTTTTGCTTAAACTTTGCCCCCAATGTCTCCACATTTACTACAAGCCCTGGAGCAAAGCTCTCACATACACCTTCAACAGCCTCTGGCTGCAAGTAGTCCAGTAAGCAAGGTGAGCAAAACAGTAATCAGAGCCAGACGCTCAGTGAAGCAGGCAAACCGGGCAAGCAAAGTAATCTCCAGACATCCGCAAGTGCACATGAGGCTCCACAAATTCAATTCTTGTTCCCAACCAATGCCCCTCCCACCAGCATTTCCTTACATCTCAGTACTCAGGTGTGCCTTATGAAGGGGGCAGGGCACTTTCCTCCCTCATAGCGCTTCAGTCTATGTTGTTCTTGCCTTCTCTCTTGTCTTCATGCTCTAGAATCAGGAGGGGATGGTCCTTGCTCATCGCCTGATGTCTCTCATGTTCATCTTGCCCCTGTTCCTCCCTGTCTACAAGCTGTTCTAATCCTGAAATGCTTGGCCTGACTGGCTCTGCCCTTCCCCAGTTTCCTCCAAAGCCAACAGAACTGCCTCCTTGATCTCTGTCGACTCCTGTTCCAGCTCATCTTCCCCCGCAGATTCAGGCTCTGATAGGGCATAACAGGTTCTCCATTACCTTTCCCACCCCAACCATGGGCCCTATCGAAACCATGAACTCCAGAACTCTCCCTGATCAAGCTCCTAACACCAAAGAGCAAAGGGATTCTGGCACCAATCCAGAAATCAGATTCAGAAGTTTAGGTAGGAACCTAATAGTGCAACCAGATCATCAGAAAGATCCCTACATTGTTCATATTGCCCAGCAATGTTCCTTCTAAGCTGCGTAGCAAGTTGTCCACTTCCCACCTTGTAAGCCGGGCCTCCCACCTACACTCACCCACCCGCCCCCTGCCCTCCCTGGCGCCTCCCTCCAGGCTGATGGCCAAGTGCTTATTAAGGAGCCACCAAGCGCGGGACGCCCACAGCCTCCAATCCAGCGCCCCGCTCTCCTCCGCTTGGGAAACCACACGGCTCCAGAGGCAGTGCTTACCTTCTGCCCTCGGGAGGCTCTGGGGTCGGGAAGGGGAGTGGCCGCCACCTCCTGTCCACTTCCCCGGTGCTCTCTGCCCATTCTCCGGCTCCCTCCTCGCCCTGAAGAGCCGGCCGCGCCTCCTTTGCTTCAGGTGATTGTCCTGGAGATCTTGTCTTCAATGGATTCAATTGAAATAGAGCCTGTGTTCTGCGCAGATCAATGGGGCCACTGCTGGGAACCTCTGCCAGTTGCTTCAATGGTTTTATTCTCCTCACTATTTGTCTATCTGTCCATCTCTCAGCTCTATTAACTATGTCGGTTGGTCTGTCTGTGTCTCATCTATCTTTCATCTATTGATATAATCTTGAGGATCATATCTATTCTCCCTCCTTCCCTCTGAATGTCCAGTTCCTTCTGCTGACTCATCCATTGGTCTTTCTTGTCCTGCCCCAGTTTTGGAATTTTTCCCCCCTACGGAGGTACGGACTTTTGGTTGACTTTCTACTGGGGATTTTTTAACTTACTCCCCCCCACCAAATGGAGGCACCTGCCTTACAATGAACTTTATAAACCCTAGTTACCCAGGCTGATTATGACAAGCATCTAGCTTAGCATATGTTCCTCCAGAAATATAAAATAAAAGTGGAATTTGAAGAAAGCAATCCACATACAGCAAATTATAATAGATACCATCTGTTTAATCAAGGTGGAGAATAGTTATGTTAGTAATGTAGACATTTATAATTTTGTAATTAGGTTTATATCATAGGCTGAGAGATAAATTAGATGGGGTAGATCTACAGATAAGGTCTACAGATAGATCTAAATGAGCACAGAAATAAGTAATATAACAACACCTTTGCTTAATGGCATCCAGGATGTTGACAGAACTGATGTCGAAACATAAAGCTAATGATAAGACTGGAATAAACGTTGTTGTGAATAAAATTCAGGTGCTCAGGCATGAAAATATGCCGCTCAAACACTATACTTTTCTGCACACACTGGGAAAAAAATTAGAGGGAACATTGTTGCCCAGTTCAATATATAAGTTTTTACACCCTATATAAAGACTTGTTGTCTGGAACAAGGTCTCTAAGTTGCATAGTTTACTTTCTAACCATCACTTATGCACAATAAGGAAATCTGTCCAGCCAGTGGCAATTACTTATACAATATGCTTATATTGTATACTATGCCATTCATACCCTTTAAAGTACTTGACTAAATTAATTTTAATTATTATCCAAAATCCAAAGTACAATAGCACAAAATGATTATCTTAGCTGCCTATCTGTCACAGAAAGCGAATGACTGATTTGCTTTGGTCTTAAGCATCCTTGGCTAATTCACCTTAACTGAGTTCATCTAAATCTGAGAATATTGTCTTGTTATTAGCTGGGCCAACCTGAATTGTGAGAAGAAAAAGGAAGGTAGAAGGAGACTTATTGTACATGTGAACTTGATAAGTGAAAGGAAGGGAGGGAGGTAACTCAGCAGAACAGAAAACCGGAGCCAGGAATTTGAAAAGAAATAGAAACATGGGGGTTGGGTGGGTGGGAGAGGTAAGGAATTTCATATCTGCGACAGGTACATGTTGTCATTCAAGCAAAATCAATTTGAAATAGCCAAAAGGTTAATTGCTTCTGTTCAGACAAAGGTATCCCTATGTTTAACCTTTAACTATAATCAGTGGAATATAAAAATACCTAATCTAGGCTAGGCAAATTCCAAAGAAATGTATGATGTGTAAAATACTGCTTTTTGACCATAATTTACTCAAGCAAGGATTCTAGTTAACACCTTCTGTCATCTTTGTCACTCATTGTGTAGATATTTGGGGGGGAAGAGAGTAGGTGGAAGAGAATCATGTGGCGTTAACTGTCTTCACCTTCAACCTTGTGTTCATGGAAAATATGCAGTTAAGGCAATAGTGACTATTAAGCTTCCTGGCCAATCATGTTTCAGTTTCATAGAAGCTGATAAATGTGTTGAATTGGATAGTTATATCCTTAAGTGAACATTTACACTGGGTCTTCTGCTTTGAATGAATAATGAGGACAAATAATTTCACACTGATTCTGTTTTATTCTCCTTCCTCTTTGTTCTTTTACAGTTAGAAGCCTGTAAGAAAAGTAAACTGTTCCAGGTGTTTTCCATTTTATAACAAGTTGCGAAATAATTATAGAACGCTGCATAAATTTAGCACTTTTATATTCACAAACATGTTAGTTTAACCTGCACCGCAATGTAAACATTATTTAAAACAAAACGATTGAATTTCTGATATAACATATGATGATTAAATTTACATGTTAATTTATTTAAAGCATTTGTATATTCTTTCCATCACAAATATTTTTCACAAAGGGATTTGCAATGCAAATTAAAAGTACCTACTCTCACATACTTATTTCTACCAAAACTAATTGTGCAAAATGTTTTGATTTTTTCTAACATTCAGATAATTTAAAGATCTTGCACAGAACCTGCCAATATGAATAACTTAATTAGCAGACTTTCCTATTTATTCTAACAAAATTAAATTCTAACAAATTGCCTTAGGCCAGTGGTCGGCAAGCCGCGGCTCGCGAGCCACAAGCGGCTCTTTACACATTTTAATGCGGCTCTTCTGTGTGCCGGATTATTATCCTCCCTAATCATTGTGGATCGAAAAGAAAAAAGGGAAAGGGGCGCTTGTTTTGAAGTGCCCGCTCCCCTCCCTCCTCTTGGGCACTTCAAAATAAGCGCCCCTTTCCCTTTTTTCTTTTCGACCCACAATGATTAGGGAGGATCCTGAAGTCGGGCGGGGACCAGCAAAAATCTAACCGGGGAGCCGGGCAGTAGCAAATTAGCCAATCATGTGAGGAAAGCGAGGTCTGACCGGGTGGGCAGCGAAACTCCAGGGCTCTCTGTTCTAATTCCCCGTGAAAACTGTTGCCTCTGAAGCGTTTGCTCTACTGTTTGAACCTTTAAGCGTCCCTTTCCCTTTTTTCTTTTCAACCCACAATGATTAGGGAGGATCCTGAAGTCGGGCGGGGACGAGAAGCGAGGAGGCAGTTTAGCCTTTTCTGCCTCCTCGCTTCTCGTCCCCGCCCGACTTCAGGATCCTCCCTAATCATTGTGGGTTGAAAAGAAAAAAGGAAAAGGGACGCTTAAAGGTTCAAACAGTAGAGCAAACGCTTCAGAGGCAACAGTTTTCACGGGGAATTAGAACAGAGAGCCCTGGAGTTTCACTGCCCACCCGGTCAGACCTCGCTTTCCTCGCATGATTGGCTAATTTGCTACTGCCCAGCTCCCCGGTTAGATTTTTGCTGGGGGGGGCGGGGGAGAAGCTCCTTGGCCTCCGTCTCTTTTTCTCCCTCCTCGCTTCTTGGGGCTCCACCAATGGGGGAGCAAGGCCCAGCACCAGGCTTTGGGCTAACACAGGGGTCTGCAAAGTTGGGTGTTTTAAGACTGGTGGACTTCAATTCTCAGAATTCTGGGAATTGAAGTCCACCAGTCTTAAGAGCCAATTTTGCAGATCCCTGGGCTAATATGATTGATGCCCTTGGTGGACTTCAATTCTCAGAATTCTGGGAGTTGAAGTCCACAAGTCTTCAAGCTGTCAGGTTTGAAGACCCCTGGGTTTTTTTTTTCTAAAGGGTTAGGGGTCCAAGGATCTTGTAACTTGACAGCTTTAAGACTTGCGTGCTTCAAATGCCAGAGTTTATTGAAACTAAAAACAGTGTACCATCCTATGTATTTTCGGTTTTAAAAATGTGGCTCTCAAAATAAATTTCAATCGTGGTTTTGGCGAGATTTGGCTCAGTTGAAAAAAAAGGTTGCCCACCACTGCCTTAGGCTAATGGGAAGGAAAGAAGAGAAAATGTATGTGTCTATATCAGCAAGAACAAGAGATTTTGATTTATTTTAACTATTGTAAAAATAGGAGGAGGAGTAAGCATTGTAAAAACTATATTGGATGGATTAGCAACTCAGCATCTTAATTTTAAATGATTATTTGTAGGATTATTTTGAAGACAAATAACTAAAGCCAAAAGGAAAAAGCTGTAGGTGTGATTAATTATGTGCGATCTAGTTGGTGTTGACTCTTAGCAACCACATAGACTTTCTCTAGCCTCCTTCAGGTCCCCAAATGGTGCACCCTTCACCATTGATTGTAATTGAGCCCATTAATTTTGCTGCTGATCTTTTCTTTTTTCCTTTCCACCTTTCTCAACAGGTGGACTTTTCAAGAGAACAAGTGTATGTGAAATATTATTTCTGCCTCTAGTGAGAACTCTAGGTTGATTTATTCTATGATCCATTTGCTTGTTTCCTTTGCTATCCATGGTATTTTCAAGAATCTTCTCCAGTACCATAATCCAAACATGTTGGTACCCTTTCTATTCTTCTCCTTCAAGGTCCAACTTTCACTTCTATAATGTGTCATAGGAAAAACTGTTTTCTGCATGATTCTTATCTTTGCAAGCACAGACATATCATGGCATCTGAATATATTTTTCAAGGTCTTTATGGCTAGTCCACCAAGTTTTGGTCTATGGCATATTTCTTGACTTGTTGGTTTCTTTATCATTAATAGTCCCCCCAAAACAGAATCTATCAACCACTTAAGTGTCTTTGTTATCAATCCTGAGACTGGTTTATGTATATATTGTCACTTATTTAGTCTTTTTTATATCTGTATGTAAGTTTAGGTCAATTTTTTTTTCAATTTCATTACTACAGCTTGCTGATCATTTACAATTTTAGCTATCAGAGTACTATTACCTGTATCAATATTTCACAACTTATTGGTATTTCTTCATCCAGTTTTAAAACCACATTCATCTTTTTCCAGTGCAGTCTCCCTCAATCTGTCTATATACTACTGAATTTCTCATGTCTGTAACCGTTGACTGAGTGAAACAGTGCATCAGAAGGAAAACGTTATAATCAACAAATGTACCTTAAATGGACTGACTGGGATCCTGGAATCCATTATTCCCAAGGAAATGGAATTTGGGAAAGTTTTAACTGCTTCAGTATCACCAGATCACGTTATTCTCATTTTTGGCTCTGACTATTTCCCTTACATACAGGAAGGGAAGGGAAGGGAAGGACAGCACAAGGTTCTGACATCACAAGCCAGCAGGAAATCAGATGTGATTGCTGCACAAAATGATGTTTTGCCAATCCTTGACCATTCAGTTTCTTTCTTTAGGTAAGAGTAAATAGGGAATATATTCGAAGGTATCTTGTATGTTGACACCCTTTACAAGAAATACAAGGAGGAGGAGGAGGAGGAGGAGGAGGAGGAGGAGGAGGAGGAGGAGGAGGAGGAGGAGGAGGAGGAGGAGGAGGAGGAGGAGGAGGAGGAGGAGAAGAAGAAGAAGAAGAAGAAGAAGAAGAAGAAGAAGAAGAAGAAGAAGAAGAAGAAGAAGAAGAAAAAGAAAGAGTAGTGTAGATTTCAGAACAGAAGAAAAAGAACTGGAGAAAATCACAAAATACAAAGACCTCCAAATAGAAATAGAACAATTGTGGGAAAAGAAAGTACAGATAGTAACCATTAGTAATAGGCATCCTGGGTGCAATCCTAAAACAACTGGAACACCACTTGAACACCATCGATATTGATAAAATCACCACCAGTCAATTGCAAAAGGCAGTTTTACTAAGAACAGATTACATCCTGTGTTGATGCCTTTAACACCTGCAGACAGCATCAACCTATCCCAGTAAACATCAGGCTGACTGTGGACAAACCATAATGATATTTCTATTTCTAATTTACAGCCAAAAGACTTGAAAATACTGTATAGAATTTAAGCATACTCTGCCCAGTTCTGCTTGATCTTTGAATCAATTACTTTTGTCCATTGGCATCTGTTAGCATACTAATTCAAGACTAATTGGCATCTGTTAGCATGCTAATTCCTCCTGAGTTCAGAGATCTTTCCAGCAAAATAAAACAATCTTTTAAGTATGGTTTATGCATGAAAGATCCAGAGTTTTTTCACATATTGATAAATTCCAAATCTTTGGTATCTCATTCAACATTACCCAAACATGTCCAATATTTATGCCCTATTCAATCTTACCTTTCTAATAAATGGAATTTGTTAGCCACCCTTATCAAATATCCTTTTAGCATCTAAGATGAAGTGCATCTAAAATTAAAATTTGAATCTTTAACATGATTTCAATGCCTAAGCATTTAATACAAAGTATTCCAACACTTTATTCCATATGTTTTATAAATTAGCAAGTTGTAATGTACAAGCTTTAATTTAGCTTTAGGACTATCTATGGAAGACGATTTGAAAAATCGTTATCATGATTGTCATGACAAATGCAGAATATGTGCTTGTATTATACTATAGATCTCGGGAGACTGCAATAATGGGATTAGGTTTTTGAGCTAAATAAAAACAGAAACCCATAAAATAAGCAGCTTCAGTGTCAAATTTATCCTCTAGCTCCAGGAATAAAAGCTCACATATAATTTTAAGCTGACTTTCCTTAGTGTTGCAGGGAATGTTTTAAAAAATGTACATTATTTATATGAATAATTAAATATGTGGGTCATCTCATCCTGATTATTTTTGTTTACTTTAAAACTTATGTCACATCAGTTTTACACATCACTAATACAAATTGTTATTAATGTTTTCCCGATGAAAAATGGTTCTTGTGTGTGAATTAATTACCAGACTTTTCAGCACTGCCATTTTTTTAATATGTACAAATACTTCTTTACTGATTTATATCGTCAGGTTTCTAAATCAAAATGTCAACTTCATCTGCAAATTATCAATTGCATCAGGGAAGAGAGCTTTTGAAGTTGTGGGTAACTCAGTTTGGTTTTCTTGCTCTTCATTTAAGTGCTGCCTAAATTGAGCCAAAACCTTTTTATTAGCTACCTAGTAAACTGCTCTTCCTCTATTTAGAAAGCATATTTTCTTTTCCTCTGTTTTCCTAGTTTCCTAGACCCACATTAAAGGAGGCTTTACATAGAACCTGCAATCTTTCCTATTCACAAAATTAAATTCCAACAAATTACCTTACACTAATGGGAAGGAAAGAAGACAAAATCTACAAGGATGTGTAAACAAGTACAAGAAATTTTGATTTATTTTAATTGTAAAACAATTGAGGATTAGTAGTAGACAACATAAAAATGCATTGAATGGATTAGCATAGCAACAACTTGATTTTAAAGGATCATTTGTAGGATTCTTTTGAAGGCAAATAACTAAAGCCTAGGAGAAAAGGCGATAGACATGATGTGTCACCAAGTTGGTGTTGACTCTTAACAACCATACAGATACAATTTCTGCAGCCTTCAGGTCCCCAAATGATGTATCCATCACCATTGTCATTGAAAGTATTCATTTTGCTGCTGAGAATCCTTTTCTTCTTTTCTTGCTACCTTTCTCTGCAAATGGACTTTTCAAGAGAACTGAGCCTTCACAAATGTGTCCAAAATATTATTTGGGCCTCCAGCGGGAACTTATTTATTTATTTATTTATTTATTAGATTTTTAGACCGCCCCCTCTCCCAACAAGGGACTCGGGGCGGTGTACAGTCAATGCAAATAAAATACAATCATAACAATGAAATACATTTAAAATACATTTGGAGGGGGAGATAGACTGTACAAGAAATAAATTATTCTAAAACCCTAAAAACATCCCAATTAAAACCCGAAACCCAATTAAAATAAATCCCCGGGAGGTAAAACTAAGAAAGTGCCAGGCCAGCTGATTGAAATAGGTGAGTCTTTAACTTTTGACGGAAGGAGCGGAGGTCGGTGGTAGTTCGAATGTCAGAGGGGAGGTCGTTCCAGAGGGTTGGGCCCATCACAGAGAAGGACCTACTCCTAGGTGTCGCCCGTTGGCATTGCCTAGCGGACGGCACCAGGAGGAGCCCCTCCCTGTGTGAGCGGATAGGTCGCAGGGACGTGTGTGGTAGGATGCGATCCTGCAGATAACTAGGTCCTATGCCATGGAGCACTTTAAAGATGGTGATCAATACCTTGAAACGCACCCGAAAGGCCACAGGTAGCCAGTGCAGCTCACGCAGGAGAGGTGTTACGTGGGAGTAACGTGTACTCCCCATAATAACCCGCGCGGCTGCGTTCTGAACTAGCTGCAGTCTCCGGATGCGTCCCAAGGGAAGCCCCATGTAGAGGGCATTGCAGTAGTCCAGGCGAGACGTCACCAGCGCATGAGTGACCGTGCGCAGGACACTCCGGTCCAGTAGGGGGCGCAATTGGCGCACCAGGCGAACCTGGTGGAACGCCCCCCTTGCCACGGCTGCCACATGGTCCTCCATTGACAGCCGGGCATCAAGGAGGACGCCCAAATTGCGCGCCCGCTCCACAGGGGACAGTTGTTCGCCCCCTATGGCCAGCGATGGAGTCAGCTGGCTGAACCGAGGTGCCGGCACCCACAGCCACTCGGTCTTGGAGGGGTTGAGTTTGAGTCTGTTGTCCCCCATCCAGACCCCGACGGCTTCCAAACACCGGGACATCACTTCGACAGCCTCGTTGGGGTGGTTTGGGGTTGAGATGTACAGCTGAGTATCATCAGCGTACAGGTGGTACTCAACCCCAAAACCACGGATGATCTCGCCCAGCGGCTTCACATATGCGTTGAACAGGAGAGGCGAGAGGACTGACCCCTGTGGCACCCCACAGGTGAGTGGCCTCAGGGACGACCTCTGCCCCCCTGTCAACACACATTGCTTCCAGTCGGAGAGGTAGGAGCCGAACCACCGCAAAACGGTGCCTCCGACTCCCATCCCCTCCAACCGGCGCAATAGGATACCATGGTCGATGGTATCAAAAGCCGCCGAGAGGTCTAATAGGACCAGGATAGAGGAACAACCCCTATCTCTGGCCCTCCAGAGATCATCAACCAACGCGACCAAGGCTGTCTCAGTGCTGTGCCCGGGTCGGAAGCCGGACTGGCGTGGGTCTAGATAGTCGGATTCGTCCAGGTGTCGTGGAAATTGCTGCGCCACCACATTCTCCACAACCTTCGCCAAGAGGGGGAGGTTGGAGACTGGACGATAATTAGCTAGTTCCATTGGGTCGAGCGAAGGTCTCTTGAGCAAGGGTCTCACCACCGCCTCTTTCAAGGCAGTTGGTAAGTATCCCTCACCCAGTGAGGCGTTCACCAGGCCCAGGAGCCAGCCTCGTGTCACCTCCCAGGCTGCCAGTACCAGCCAGGAGGGGCACGGGTCCATTAAACATGTGGTGGGTCGCAGCCGTCCACGCAACCTGTCCAAATCCTCGGGGGCAACAGAGTCAAACTCCTCCCAGAATGGTCTCTCAAGACTCGCTGTTGGCGGCTCGTCTGGTCCACTGACGGAGGTCCACCCGCTCCGGATCTGATCGATTTTGTCCTGAAGATATTCCCCAAATTCCTCTGCTCTACCCTTTAAGGGTGTCTCCCGCGCCCCCTGAGATAAAAGGGAGCGGGTCACCCGAAACAGGGCGGCAGGGCGGTTATCCGCGGACGCAATAAGGGCAGCACAATGTCTACGTTTGGCCGCTCTTATTGCCACAAGGTAAGTCCGCAAATAGGCTCTTACCTGTGTTCGGTCAGATTCGGAGCGTGAGGACCTCCACCTGCTCTCTAGACGTCTCCTGTGGCGCTTCATCACCCTAAGCTCCTCAGTAAACCAAGGAGCCCGGGTGGGTCGATGCCGCAGGAGAGGTCGCAAAGGCGCAACCCGGTCCAAGGCCCCAGTCGTCGCCCTATTCCAGGCAGTCACTAGGTCCTTGGAGCAGGAGCGGGACAAGGCTACAGGTATTGGCCCAAGCTCCGTCTGGAATCTATCCGATTCCATCAGGTGCCTGGGGCGGTACCAGTTTATAGGGTCTGGTTCCGCCTCCTCGCGGTGGGGGATAGCGCCAGGGAAGTCCAGCCGGAGGGATGAGTGGTCTGACCATGACAGGGGCATGATGACTAAATCCCCTATTCCCAGATCACTCGTCCACTGTTCAGATACAAAAATGAGGTCCAGTGTGTGGCCCCCTTCGTGAGTGGAGTCCTGCACTAATTGGGTCAGGTCCATGGCCGTCATGGAAGCCATGAACTCCCGAGCCACCTCAGAAGCCGCTCCCGTTGACGGCAAGTTGAAGTCCCCCATGACCAGAAGTCTGGGAGTCTCAATTGCCGTCGTTGAGATTAGCTCGAGGAGCTCGGGCAGGGCTGCTGATGCATAGCGAGGAGCCAAGTATACAATCAGCAAGCCCCACTGCCTCCCTGGGCCCCAGTTCACACCAAGGGACTCACACCCGGGTATCTGAGGGACAGTGAACTCCCTCGGCTCTGTAGATTGATTGGTTTGGTCATTCATTTGCTTGTTTCCTTAAAAGATAAGCAATAAGGCAGTGATAGCGAACCTATGGCACGCATGCCACAGATGGCACGCGGAGCCATTTGTCAGGGCATGCGAGGCGCTGCCCTGTCAGCTGGCCAGCATGCATGCGCGTGCTGTCCAGCTGAGTTCACCCTTTTTTAAAGCCATTTTTCGCCCTCCCCAGGTTCCAAAAGCTTTATAGGAGCCTGGGGAGGGCGAAAAGAGCCTCCCTGCCCACCCCGGAGGCCCTCCGGAGGCTTCATGAGCTTCCCTGACGCCTTCAGAGCGCTCAACATGACCCTCCGAGCAAACCAGAAGTCCTGTTTGCTCGGAGGATCGTTTTGAGCGCTCCGAAGGTGTCAAGGAAGCCTCCGGACGGTCCCTGAAGCCATCAGAACACTTAAAACGACCCTCCGAGCAAACCAGAAGTCACTTCCGGTTTTCTCACAGGGTCGTTTTGAGCGCTCTGAAGGCTTCAGGGACCGTCCAGAGGCTTCCCTGACTCCTCCGGAGGGCATCTGGCGGTCCGGGGAGGCTGTTTTCGCCCTCCCCAGGCTTCTACAAAGCCTCTGAAGCCTGGGGAGGGCGAAAAAAGCATATAAAAATGGGGGGGAGCACCTGTAGTGCGCGCATGCATACTGAGGGGGTTGCGCATTGCATTATGGGTGCGGCACGCCCGCACACAACCCCCCTGCGCTCCCCCCACTTATGGCACTTGAGCCAAAAACGGTTCGCCATCACTGCAATAAGGCATTCCAAAGAAAAGACAATTACCACTTAACTCAGGAGTTATCCAAATCCATAGTTCAGGATGTTGCCTGAAGTATTCCTTATAACATTATCCATAGATACCTTAAGCAACTAGACACCTTTGTCTTGCTTCCTGCTCAATGGTAACCATTTACAAAGCATTCAGTTTATTCTTATGCATGCTTTATGGTATAATATCATTTGTATCACCTTTGTCAACCAGACCTCAGCTCTATATTGTGTAAAACATTATAATTCATTGTAGTTTCTTCAGTCTTTTCATGCAGAATGTTGCCAGACACTTGCTAGTATTCTTAATAAACCAATCCTCCATGTTCTCCTTTGCTCAGGGGGAACAATAAACACATTCTTCCAACAACCAGGTATAAGTGCACTGTGTGTTCAAGAAGCTAAACAGTCACACTGCCTTTCCATCAGCAAACCACATCCAGTTTTTCATATCCCTCTGGTTACACTATTTGAGCCTTTTCAAGCTGCTCTTCAATTTCTTCTTGGATACTAAAGTTTATGCCATTTGTTGCAATACTACCTTTTGACATATTATTATCATTTCCATACACATTTCTGTTATACTCTTTCCAAGACTCCCTCGCTTCAGTTTTATCACAAATCACTCCATTGTTTTTAACTCCATTCATTCTGGTGGAGACTCTTTGTTTCAGTCACTTCGCCCACTTACAAAACAATATTTTTATTACTTCCATTAAAATAACATTGTACGTTCGCTGCCTTTTTTGTTTTACAGTATTCATTTTTCATTCATTATGTTAAAAAATATTTTTTACCATACAGGTTTTAAAGTTTCTCTTTTTCTTTCATAGTTTTTTTTTCTATTATTGTTTTTTACAAGATACTCTCCTGATATTACCAAAAAACAGTCTTTCTCTTTTTAAGAACTGAACTTTGTATCCTTCACTAATTCTCTCAATCTTCCATTATCATCCAGTCATGATTGCAAGTTTATATTCATTCCTTTGCAGAAATATATGTAAACGTAAACTACTTTTTTTAAAATGCTTTTTTCTAAGCAGGTATTTTCTAAACTATTTATAATTCTTATTCATTCTTCAGTCTCCAAAAGGCTCAGTCACTTAACCCCTCATCTCATTCTTGTCTGTTCATTCATGTTATGGAATGGAGTTTATTCCCCAGCTCTCATTAAGTCAGAATGTTGCACAATTTTCCCTGAAACCTATCTCTATCTCTTAACACAATTTACTGGAGCCATAACATGCAGTTACCACACACTTATAGGAATCTGCTATCAGATGCATGCAGAGCAGTCTTTAGATCGTATCTTTTCCATATAACTTAGTTCTTTAGTTCATAATTAAATGTATACATCCAGGGCTCTAATTCATTAGCTCTTAACCCACAAGATCAACATGTTCATTAAGATCTATTCTGTCTTCCTTTCTCTTAGTTTTACAGGCACACAATTTAAATACGGTACCTTTCCCATTCACTTCATTTAATTAATTCATACTGTTTATCATTGACTTGCCTTACATTCCAAACCATTATCCGTCAAATAAACAAATGGATTGGCCCTAGCAATTATACCTCCACCATGCCTCATATTCTATTAAGGTTTAATAACATGTTTGTTAGTAAGATAGAGAACAAGGAAACCAGGTTCTCGGTTTAGTCATACTAATGACACATGTAGCATTTCTCTCCTAATGGTAAGGTCAATTACCAGTCATTTAAGGCACATTTTGAACAGTATGCCATAAGTCCAAGCAAAGACTAGTTTACACCCTCAAAATCCTCTTATTATACTTTGCAAGCTAGGATCTCTAATTCTTCTTGAAAACAAGCCAACATTACCTCCCCTCAAAACAAAGGACACATGGTGAATCCATACATTAAAGTTGCAGACTGATCTGGAAATTTCTCTTACACACATGACTTTGATCTAATTATATGCAGTTTTAATGGTTTCAAGCAGCAGACGGAGTACTTTCCAGTTATAAATTAAATAGACTTAGAATCTCATAGGGAATCAGTGCCATTGGGAATAAAGGCTGATAATTCCACCATAGGTATCACATGTTCAACTGTTATGGTTGTGGAATTCCTGGATAGGCACATTTACAGCTGAGAATATTTTTGTAAATGAAGACGATCATAATGGTTCTGGTTCTGTTTAGGAACATGCCAGCTTTCCATATTTTATTGAAAATTTAAATGATCATTTAATAAATGAAGCTGGGGGGTCAGGAAAAATGACAGGGATTCTCTTGGGCTTCAAGATAGAGCCTGTTGACATCATACTGCCTAGTCTTTATTTAATTTGCCTTTTGCCCTGAAAGTATGTATGCATAACTGTGAAAGGAACTTAGAAGATATATTTAAATTAAGAATCTTTGTCTAGTACATCTTTTCTAAAGAAAAACAGTGTTATGTTTTTGAGACTGGTAACATACTGAGCATATTTAGCATATCTAGGCAAATTGGACATACTTTCCTTAAATCTTTTGTGGCTTTTGACAGATGTTACGTTTATCTAAATGCCTTCTACTGAAAGAGGCATATTGCTTGTCAAAGAGACAGATATTGGAGTTAGAAATTCTATGTCTGTGTATATAGAAAATGTAGCTGAATTGACTGTTGATTTTTAAATTGCCATTGTTTCGGTTAGGATTTTTACCCCTTTTCTGGTTGAAATTTTCATGTTACTGTTTTTTGAGCAGGTAAAACCCTGCGTGTGACTGAGGAATATCAGAAACCGACAGCAGTCATCCGTTTCCTTTGAAAATAGAAATATGTGCCTATACTACTAAAGTAATGCTTTAGGTCTATAAATAACTGATTCAAATAATGGTTAGTTCTGCAGTGAGTAGGTGAGAAAGTTTCTGGAATCATTTAAGGCAAATTGAAATAATAATTTAACTGTTTGTTGTACCATCTATATGGAAGTCTGATCTCAAAAGAAGACTTGTTGTTAAAGCTTGGAACATAACAATTAAATATGTGCTTTACTATTAGATAAGAAGTAGCTCATCATTCCCAATTTGAATATCTAAAAAGGTTCTTTTGGAAAGAACTAAATTCACCAAAAGGGACAGCAAATGATTATATACATAATATTGCGTATGAAATAAGTAATAATACTGTCACTTCTTGAGATGGCAGCTATAGAAATCAAAAATTAAAAACCATTTTGGCATGCTTAAGCCCAGTAAAATTAAGCAAGTATTGTGGTGTTCTGTTTATGCTTATCGGTTAAATAAGTATGAAATGCTGTACAGTATTTATGGAAGTGGGAATTTTTCAGCCTCTGCACAAAATCTACTTTTGTGGCTAGGTACAGCAATTCCTTGACAAAACAATTTTCTGTGGAGTGAATTACTGACATTTAGAATCAGTCAACATCTGATAAGGAAGTGTATGGTTGGGCACTGAAGGCATGGTTTCTTTGAGAAATAGCGTGGAAGCTAGATAGCAATCCAACTGGCCTACTAGCCTAGATAGAGCAGAGTAGGGCTTCTCTTTAATTCTTGTGAGGTAGCGTGGCCATTTATTCTATTCTCTCCATGGTTTAAAATTGGGTTTTACTCCCTGGAAGATTTGTAGACAGTAGTTCAGAGTTGGGCAACTCAAGGTCCCAAGGATGCATCCAAATCTCTTTGACTTTCAGGCTTCAGAGCCCTTCTGCCCATGTTAGAAATATACCATTTTTAACACATAAGAACTGCACTGTAAACTCACAGTTATGCCTAATTAGTAATTGAGTTGAAAAGGATTTAGCTTTAATAATGAAATGCAAATATAAACCAGAAAGGCACCCTCCCTAAAAAATAGTAAAAATATACATTTTACTTGGCCATCAACTGACTGCAGCTTTTTCACTTTCCTATGGATGTCCTTGCCTTTTCGAAAATGGGAGGAGAGGGAAGTATGCCCTGTTGTCTCCAAAAATTTTCAAAATTTTCAAGTTGTAAAACCAGAATTTTGATTTCCTTGTGGAAGTTAATCTTATTACAGACTTCTTTTATCCAGATTTACACTCCCCTCCCCTAATTTGTGACTACAAAAGTAGATTGTCAGAGTTAATAAAGGAAGACCTTGTAGCTATTATTTGTTGTAATCTGTATGTTTGGATATGGACGTTTTCTTTAAGAATAAAATGTGCATTATTATGTTGGATATTGTAGTTCAGCACTTAGATCACAGGACAGAAAGATAATTTTACATATCTACAAAGGGATTAATCAATTAACTTTTTTCCCAATAACTACAGATAAAAGAGAAAGAAACTTACATGCATAAGTATCCAAGCTCTATAATCTTTGGGTCATATTGTAAGTCCAGTATTATTTATAAAAAGTATGATGCCCATGAAACATAACACTATAACATACTGAGTTCCACACAATATATTATATGCTATTTGAAGGTGTGTTTTTTTAAAGTATACATATATAATTATTCTCAATTTCTGTTTAGTCATCCTCAGAATAACAGGTTTATATGAACTGGAATGACGACTATTTGTGATCAAATTTAATAAAGGATTGGGTTCTGCAGTTGTTTAGTGGGGGGACCTTTTGAGGTCTATGCTTCTGGGCTGTCATCCAATCTACTTGTCCTTGAATAATGCAATATCTGGTCAGAATCCTTTAAATAACTTTAGAAGAGATTATTAATGGGCACAAACCACCAGGGACAACCCCTACAAGGTTTCTGGAAATGGAAGTGGAGCACAATTGGACAATTAAATTCATTTCATTGGAATCTGTGCGGGAAGTGTTCCAGCTGATCAATTCATGTAAATCTAAGCATTTCACATGCAACAAAGTCCATGTTCTACTCAGGATGCATAAATTATTGGTGTGAAGTGTTCATGTGTTTCTACATTAGATAATAGCTTAATTAATTATTTAGTTATAATTTAAATAAAAAATAGATAGAAAAATGGCATATGAAAAAAAATGCTTGTAATAGAAATCATTCTTCTAACAGCCAACTCATGTGGCGACTGCTGACTGAACAGGTCTCCTGGGAAACAAAAGAGAGATACCAGAATGATTTCCAAAACAACCCAACTTAAATAAGAAAACTTCAGGGTATCTGCCCCCTCAAATCAAATAATGTCTAATAAAAACTGAGCATTCTAAAAAGCCACAGAATTTAAAAAGTGAAAAATTATGCCAGTATTCTAGGAACGGGAGTTGAAGAAAAGAGAAAAGCTATGTTTTAGAATCCTATCAAGAAAGCTTTGGTGTAGTGATTAAGGCAGCAGTCTAGAAACCAGGTGACTGTAAGTTCTAGTCCCATCTTAGGCACAAAGCCAGCTGTGTGATTTTTTGAGCCAGTCATTCTCTCTTAGCCTTAGAAATAAGGAAGCAATGGAAAACTGATTTTTTGCCAAGAAAACTGTATGAACTAGCCAAGGAAATCGCCAGGCATTAACAGTGGCTGAAAGGTACACATACATAAACACAGACACACACATGCACACACAAACCTACACCAGGGGTTGGTTCCTGCCAGTTCTAACCTCTTCTATAGAAGAGGTTCCACAAATCTACTGTGCCGTTTAGAACTGGTTCCAGCTCCCTCCCCCCGCCCGTTGCACTCTTGCCCCACCCGCCACTCACTGATTTGCTGGCTCACCAATCACCCCACCTGCCTCTAAGAGTCCTATGTAAACCTTAAAGTCTTAAAGTTGTCAAGTTTGAACACCTGTGGGGTTTCTTTTTCTAAAGGGTTAAGGGTGCAAGGGTCTTGTAACTTGACAGCTTTAAGACTTGCATGCTTCAAATGCCAGAGTTCCTCAGTCAACATGACTGGAGGGGGAATTCTGGGAGTTGAAGTCCACAAGTCTTAAAGCTGTCAAGTTTAAACACCCCTGGGTTTTTTTTTCTAAAGGGTTAGGAGTGCAAGGGTCTTGTAACTTGACAGCTTTAAGACTTGTGTACTTCAAATGCCAGAGTTTCTGAGCCAACATTTTGGTTGCTAAGCAAGAGTGTTGTTAAGTGAATTTCACCACATTTTACAAGTTGGCCACGCCCACCCAGTCACATGGCTGGCAAGCCACTCCACCCAGTCACATGGCCGGCAAGCCACTCCCACCCAGTCACATGGCCTGCAAGCCACTCCCACAAAGCAGGCCACACCTACAGAAGAAGTTCTAAAACATTTTGAAACCCACCACTGACCTACACCTACAAAAACAGGGGGGGGGAGAGAGATTGTACAATTTAATAAACTTCAGGGAAGATTTCCCCCCCTGTTAAATATGTTTAGGATTAAGTTTTTTTTCCTGTGTTTTATATTATAAGTAAAGAGCGATCAGTATCACTGAAGTGATCTTGCCCTTCCCACTAGTAAAATTGGTATGAACATAGATATTCTACATCATTTGGAACTAACTGAACTTTGTAGCTCACTCCAATGATTTGTGTTGTGTTGTGTTTGTTTTTTAAGATAAACTTCATCCATGCTATCTTCACTGTGTTGTCGTGTCAGTCTTGTTCATGAGTACCATGCTATTAAGAACTATTACTTATCCTGTACTAAGTTGTTGGTTGCTTTTACAGTGGAACAGCAGGCTGTTTTACAGTGAAATTTCAATATTCCTGTTTGTGGATGCCTTGACTTAATTTAATTTTCTTCTTCTTAAAACTGTAGTTTTTATAAATTTGTAGAATTTCTTTCTCTGGACAGAAACACTGCTACTTAACAATTTGTGAGGTTGTATTGGTCAGTACAGAGTTCACCTCCACCCAGAATTCATTTTCTGTTAGCATTGGGCTCATTTTCATATTCTGCTTGCTGCGGCACAATGGCATTTTAATAATCAGAAGGTCCATAGATACATCAGCTAGGATTTCTTATGTATCTGTTTGTGTGTCTGTGTTCACATGTGCTGAGGCAGATCATGAGATGGGGAAAGTCTCTCTTCCTCACCTTCCTCCCCTCCCTCTCTGTCTCTCTCTTAGATGCATGTGGGATTGTGAGAGGGAGAGGAAAAAGACCATTTGTCTAATCAACAGTAATTCATAGAGGAGCTTGTGTTCACAGGGGAGAAAGAGAACGCTCCAAAGTATTACAACATTAAGAGCACTATAATTTAGGATTCTCTGTTTGCTTTTTAAATTTTCTCTTCCAATTGTTCAGGCGGGAGACGAATAGTCTTATGAAATGATTTCATAGATCCTGCCACCGAGAGGTCATTCAGATTAATCAAGAGATTGACAGTCCTATCAGAAGAAGCACACAGTAAAATGTAGAGTCTCTAAATCAATAATACAATTTACAGATTGAATTCCTACCCACCCGTGTGCTCAGGAAAACAGGAGTGATGATCTTTCCAGTAGGTGGCATGAGTGGGAGGGGAAAGCCCATTGTGGAACTCATCAATTGCTCTCCTAAAATTACTCTGCATTAAATTGCAGAGTAGTTTTGCAGGTTAGGTTTATAACACTGCCCAGTCTCATTTTTGAAAGTGTGGCAAATGCTGGCTATATGGCAGTGCAGTTCCTCTCATCTTAGGAACTGGGCAAAAGCACATGGAAACTAATCAAGGAGAGCTCTAACCTAGAACTAAGAAGAAATTTCCTGACAACAATTAATCGGTGGAATGATTTGCCTCCAGACGTTTTGGGTGCTCCAATACTGAAAGTTTTTAAGAAGAGTTTGGAGAATCATTTGTCTGGCATGTCATAATACTTGCTGTTTGAGCAGGGGCTTGGATTACAAGACTTCCAAGGTCCCTTCCGACTTTGTTATTCTAGAAGTTAAGCAATAGCATGCATACACCTCGTTCACTCCTGTGAATTAAAGCATCCCTAAAGTTGTCCTGCATGGAGGCCAGTTTGTGCATGCACAAAAAGGCTAACTCAGTACCCCATGATTAAATCAGCAATGGTCTAGTTTGGTGTGTTAACCACACACAGCCATTTAAACCAACCTTTAATTGTTCCATTATTTGGATTGTCACATTCTGTATTTATTTTTAGACATTTTCTGCTTGTTTTTTTGTATTTCTTTCACTCAATAGCATGTTTTATATATTATAAACCTAACTGGATCTGATCCCATTCTTAGCATAAGAAGGTTTTCCAAATAAGGCATCTGAAGCTTTCCTAGGAATAGCATGTTGTAACTGTATTAGCATTCATAACAGGACAGAACTGCCAACGAAACTGCCCATGATATAGCCAACATCAGAAATCAAATTAATTGAAATATCACAGCATTTATGAATGGGGCTTGTCCATTCATAAAACTGCTGTTGTTCAAGTAACAATTATCAGGATTTCACACAAAGGCTGTACAATTTTCAGTTACTATGTTCTTGTGAAAACAAACAAAGCATGAAGCTGTATCCAGCAAATTGGCAATTATATCAAAATATTATATTAAAAATTGAACATATTCAGCACCCCCACCTGAGTTTTCAGAAGGTTTCTGTAAAATAATTCTGAAGGAAAGACATTTTCTCCTTCTTGTATTTGGAAATAACACATCTTTGAAACATTTGGGAATGCCACTATTAGGACAACAAACAGTCAAACACGGGTTTCCTCATCTGATAATACCCAGATTTATTGGAATCATAAGTTCCAAATTATCCAGACAACAGAGCTTGCCATTTCCATGCTGCCTGGGACCATCTAGAGGAGTCAGGTTGGAGGCTGAAGACTACAGAACAGAATTATTTTTATTTAATTGTTAGATATACTAAGATTAAATTATTTGCTACAGAGAACATCAAAAGTCTTGCACAATTTTGCTTCTGACATCCAATAATTCAGTTTTTCCTTAACATTTTTGTACTAGTTCAGACATAATTATAAACTGTTGCTTTGGCTTGTACATTCTCCCCTAGCTTGTGGGGGACATTAGAAGCCCTTACATCTAATTTTATATCAATGAGTACTGGTAAAAAAAATGTCTGTTTCCAGAATCTGGTGAACTAGGTGGCATTTTTTTTATTTATAAAAATAATAAGTAGAATTTAATTTTGGAATTAAGTAAACCTGGAATTTTGGTTTGATGTTGGCAAATTTACAAAATCCATAATTTAAAAAATGAATTCTGGGTGACCAGAATTGCTTACTTACAATATTTTTTTAAATTTCCTTCACCTCCACACATCAGAGGAAAGGATAATGTGTATAGCCTAAATATTCAACTATAGTTTAATGTTATATCCGAGCCAGACAACAATGAGGAAAAAACCATCCACTCTCCTTTTCTTAGTGTTGAAATATAAATTAATGAAATGTTTAGATGTAGTGTGTTAAAAATTGCTAGTCAATATCTAAAGCGCCAAGCATTAAGTATTATTATTACTTTCACAGATTTTGTTGTATTCTATGGAATCCAATTTTTCATGTAAAAATGGAGTTTGGGGGCCTCCTGTTTGAAAAGGTAACATTTCTTCTGTAGTTAAATGTATCCTAGCATTAAGTGCAGTTAGCTTTGTAGACTAATGCCTAGTAACTTTATCATTTGAAGGTAGCATTTTGTATTTTTTTTTGTATGCCAACTTCCTGTAGACTACAGTGCAAATTGCATCTTTCAGATTCATAATCATCACGTGTCGATTGTTGGATTTCAAAACAGAACATAAAATATGGAGACTATGAATCTCCACTTAATTCCTGAATCTGATAGTCCATGCAGAAGTTTTTAAAAAAACCTTTACTCAAATTTCTTTTTTTTTTCCTGATATATTCACACTTACAATTTGAAATAGGGAAGTCACCTAGCCAGAGCAAGGATTATGTATGATCTTGTTACATTTCATACCAGCTTTACTAAACTCAGGGAAATTGAGAACTGTAAAAGCATGTGCTCTTCTACTGATACTTTTTCACATTGTCAGTGAGATGGGTGGCATATAAATTTAATACATTTAACAAATAAATATGAAACTACCAAACATTTAACACTTAGGGACTGAATAACCTGCACCAAGTGCACTGTCTTTTGAGTTATCTTGGCTACCATAGATATTTGCGAAGAAGTTATTTAATACTTTTGGGAACATTGATATGCAGATCAGAGGTGGGTTGCTCCCAGTTCAGCCCAGATCGGGCGAACCGGTAGTAGCAGTGGCGGGAGGCTCTGCTCACCCGCCCAGATGCTTCTGTGCATGCGCAGAAGTGTCACAGCTGCCTGAACTGGTAGAAAAAAAAATTGGGAACCCACCACTGATGCAAATCACAATTTATTTTTTGGTATGGAAGGGCCATTTTGCTGTAGTGTTTAAGGCAGTAGGCTAAAAAAAACAGCTGGGTGACCTTGGGCTAGTTAATTTATCTCAGTCCTAGGAAGGAGTCATTGAAAATTTTTACCAAGAAACCTGCAGGGATTTGTCCAAGCAGGCTCTGAAAATGTGATATGATTGAACGGAACAAAACAAAAATAGAAAGGATGACCAGGCAGGTTTTTTATGTGGTAGATTGCTGGCATTGAAACTTGGTAAAAAATATTTGAGGTGCAAATGAGAGTTGCTTGTTAAAGAACACATGTCTCTATAAATAAAATGTATGATATACCAGTAAAAATGTGCCCTTGCTATCATTTGAGGATATGTATTTACATCGGGAGAAATATATAATTTCCATCATAATTCCACCTCTCACAAAAAGGAGAGATTTTTTAAACAGGCATTCAAAACATGCTCCTTCTCTGTAAAGTGAAGGACTTGTTTTCTTTCATCTATAGCACGGCTATTTTTAGGCCTTAGTGTCATTCTCTATCTGAGAGCACCCTGTATAAAGATGTAGATGAGTTAAATTACAGAATAAACTGTCTAGTATGGACATAAGGCTTGCACAGCATATATTGCAAAGAGAAAATGATTGCCTCGCTTTCTTAATGTGAAAGTCAATGGGAGGAGAAAACAGTTTGAGCCATTTGATCATAAGGAAGGTCCTTCTACAGGGTCCTTGTGGCTGTGAGCTTGGCTTCATTATTTGGTTGAAGGGGTGGGTGAGGAGATAGTTTGGTAAAGGCCTATAGAGATCTGGATAATAGGTAAAAGCTGAGGACTGGTGGGTATAAATAGGGAAAAATTCATTCATTCAAGTGTTGGATTGGTTTCCATTTCAAAACTGCTCCCAAATTAAAACCATGTAAAGGGTTATGGGGGAATTTCTGTAATAATTCCCTTGCTACTTTTTTTTTATAGCAGTGAACTCATAATTAAAGAACTATTCTTTTGTCATTCATCAGTTGAAATACTAGATACGTATGATTTGCCAGGTTGCGTTGGCATCCAATACGTTCGTAATCAAGATTACAGTTATTCTGAAAATATTTAACATATGGGTATATTAAATAAGAATACTTCATTCAGTCCCTGGGGGTGCAATACTATAAAAGAAAGATTTTAGAGTGGAAATACTGGCGTTTTAATGAGAAGCACTGGGAGCAGCTTGTGTTGCCTTTCTAGAAACATTTCTTGCTCTTTCAAATATGTGTCACAAGAATCAACGTAACATAATTTGCAGAAAAGAATATCAATAAACAACACATTAAAACTAGCACTTTAAAAACTTGCAAGACATCATCAACAGGTCAAAGGATGTGATCCAAATATAAATGCAAAACTGGAAGATCACATTCTGGGATCTTTGTTAAGGAAGGCATGGTATGTATGCCTGAGAGATTGTATATGTCTTGAATTCCATCCAACCATCTTGATTTTACGAACAGATTAAAACGAGCATTCTTGGACCTTTCCAAGTAACCCTGGATATGATATAACCTATATTATTTATAGAAGGAGGGCATTGTCCATGTGTGAATTTTAATATTCGTACCTGAAGGAACTACCAATCTCTGAAGGTCAAATTGGAGACTGCTAAGGTATATGGGCAGAGATGTCCACAGAGATGTTCAACATTCATTTTTGGACATTTTCTGCCTTCCAGAGGCTTCCCTGAAGCCTCCGGAGGGCAAAAAACAAAGTTCGGGAATGGACTTCCAGTTTGTGCGTTGTGCTGTTTTTCTCCCTCTGGAGGCTTCAGGGAAGCCTCCTGAAGCCTCCGGAGGGCCTCCGGGTGGAGGGGAAGCTGTTTTCGCCCTTCCCAGGCCCCTAGAAAGCCTCTGGAGCCTGAGGAGGGCGAAAAATGGGTCCATCACGTGTCAAAAGTGGGGGGGAAGGCGGGGTCATGTGCACATGCATGCGGGGGGGTCATGCGCATAGAATTATGGGTGCTCAAGCCATGCACAACCCCCCTGCGCTCCCCTCGCTTTTGGCACACAATGGCAAAAAGGTTAGCCCTCACTGATCTAGGGTAATGGTTCCCTTTACTGGATATGTTTAAATAGGGACCAAGCAGCCATCTTTCAAGGAAGCTTTAGTTCAGATCCCTGTACTGGACAGGGATTTGCCCATCGGCTTAAAACTTTGCCCATTGGCTTAAAAGTTTCCTTCTATGTATACGATGCTAGAAAAGCTCTTAATTGGAAAATCTTTCTGAAAGGAATTGAATACTCCATCTCCAAGGCAGACACCCTGGTGCCCTTCAGTTGTTTTGGAATAAAGCATCAACACAATTGGCCATACAATTATGTATCTGATATTCCAAAAATATCTGGAAAGCACAAGGCTGGGCATCCCTGACATAAGCAAAATAAATATAATGTCCTATGCAATCAGAACAGATATACTGCATTCTCTGTCTGATAATTTGTTATATATAATATATAGGATAGTCTTCATGCTTCCAATTTATTTATTAGCTGGCTTAGGAGCAGGAAGAAAATGTGCTAAATGTTAAGCATTCAGCAGCCAAGCTGTGGCCTCCAATGCAGAGCATGCCAGTGTGAAGATATGGTGGTTGAAAAGGCAATAACAAAAAGGGAGTTTTGGAGACAATCAACATTAGCAGCATAGCTTTGGCTGGAGCTAATCCTATGAGCGTGAGTCAGATTGCATGTACATAGGAAGCCAGAAATGAGACTGAAATAAAAAAATATTCCTTTTACATAGGAATTTGCTACTTACTAAAAATAAGTTTCATCACCTGTTTCTAAGTAATTTAAATATCTAAGTTTGGTTCCCTTTTGTGGCTATTTTAATGTGATGATGCTTTTATTATGTGTTCATGTGTTCATGTTTGACTGCATGTTAGTTCATGACACTAGGTTGTGCTTTGTCCAGAAAGTCAGGCTACAAATATTTTAAATAATAAAAACCAAATTTTAAAAAGTTGTTGGCTCAGCAGAAAACTCCCTTTTTCTCCCCCACATACCAGTCAAGAAGTTCACTGCTGCTGCTCCTCATATTCCCATAGATCTTCTCACTATACTCTCATGAGAAACCAGTGTGTGTTGCAGGCTTGGAAAAAGGAAAGTTGAAATAGTAGTTGTTCCTTGAAAGGAGAAGCAATAGGAAGACAGCGGGAGGAACATAATTCTTCTGGAGGGTGGGAGATTCAAATGCCTCCATGGTCCTTTAAGGTATATGGGTGAAGGAAGGGGAGCCTTTTTCAGCATTATATTTAATGGCATTTCTTTTCTGAATTAAGGGTACAACTAAACCAGAGGAATCAAGTTATCATTCTTTTAAAAAGAACTCACATCGTCATCGTTTTCATTTCAACCAAAGTCCCTACATTTATGAAAAGCTCAAGTTGTAATTTTGCTTTGCTCAAGGAAAGACACCTGAAAGACTCCTGTTCTGCTTGTTGTCATTGCACTATCTAGAGCTCCTTCCAAACTCAAACTTGTGAAAAGGATCCAATTGCAGTTTAGCAACTTATGTCCTCTTTGAATGGCTTCCAAAGTTGGTTGGCATTTCCTCTGTAGCTCAGCAGCTGGCACCATCTTTCATATCAAATTCTATGCATTCGGTCAGAAGATATTTCAACATCAAACCATTGACATGATAAAACGACAAAGACAGCATTACAGGGCTTCAATTTCCCTTGAAATTGAGTACTCATTTGTATTGTGCATGAGTGGTAACTTTCAATAACTACATTTCCCAAAGCAAATGTTTCAAAAAAAATTTTTTAAAGGAAACTGGCATAAAGCATAATTACTGTAATGTACTGCTGATCCTGAAAAGAGCTTCTCTTAACCGCTCAGATGCTCATCTCCTTTTGAAAAGTGGTAAACTGAATTTGAGGGTTCTGAATACCTAAATCAAACTCTTCTCTTCTATTTCTTTGATTTGTTTGCAAAAATTTCCCAGCTGCAAGGGCTTCAATAACATTGAGTAAAAAATTCATCAAGCTATTAACACAATGGTGTTCTATAAGACACTTAATTTGAATCCCCTTCTTTGTTTATTAGACATAATTTAGCATGAAAACCATGAAGAAATTTAGCAGAAACTGCAGCTCTGGCAGTATATTTCTGCCTTAACGAGCAAGAGTGCAAGAATAGATATAATAGATATACAACATCCTAGAACTATCCTATTTCATTGAGCTCAACGTGGATAATAACTGTTGATAGTAATAACATTGCTACCTAACCGTAATTGATAAGAAGCTGGATAGTTGCTGTGTAATGATAGAAATACCTTTCAGGACTTGAGCAGACTCCAATTTCTTCTCTTCCTCCTTCTCCTCCTCAGGAATCTTTCGGAGAAAGTATCGACATTTAAATAGTTGATTGATTCATCTTTATGTTTTTAAAAAGAACTGACATCAATAGCACTAATTAAATTAGAGAAATGAATGAAATTCATCAGAGTCTAATCCTTTAAAGATTTGAGATTGTGGTTTATGAAGTTCTAGTTCTTCCTCTATCTCGTTTCCTCCTCCTCCTCCTTCTCCTCCTCCTTCTCCTCCTCCTCCTCCTCCTCCTCCTCCTCCTCCTCCTCCTCCTCCTCCTCCTCCTCTTCTTTATTATTTGCCATGAATGTGGGGTCAACTCTTAGCAACTATGCAGATTATCTTCATGACTATCTGTCCCTAACCAGTTTGTTAGATCTTCCGATGTTCTTTTTTCCCAATAGGTGAAAACAAAAGTAACACACATGACATTGTAGATGTAGTCCTCAACTTGTGACCACAATTGAGCCTAACATATCTGTTGCTAAGCAAGACAATGGTTAAGTGAGGTTTGTCCCATTTGGTGACCCATTTGATAACCATTCTTCCCACAGTTGTCAAGTAAATCACTGCAGTTGTTAGTACCATGGTTAAATGAATGTGATCTGGCTTCCCCATTGACTTTGTTTGTCAGGAAATTGCAAAAGGTGAACCTGCTCTGGGACACTGCAACTGTCATAAATACATGCTAATTGCCATGTGTCTGAAATTTGACCCCAGGGTTGCTGCAATGGTCGTAAGTGTAAGAAATGGTCATAAGTCACTTTTTTCAATGCTGTTGTAACTTCAAATGTTCACTAAACAATTGTTGTAAATTGATGATCACTTCTATAGCAATATACACAGAGTACTCAGGAATGAGCCATTTATTTGTTTGTTTATATATTAGACTTCTAGAACTGCCTATCTCATGTCACTATGGTGCTGGGCTACTTTACAAAGAATCACAAAAGTTTCTGGTGCCCCCACCCCACAAAGCAGCACATCCCCAAACACATTTACTGGACTCCTCTCTCACTCAACCCCAACCAGCCAGATATTCAAGGTTTCTGAATAGAAAAGAAAGTATTACTATATAAGTATATGTTCAAGAACGAGATATAGAGTAAAAGAATAATAGTTAGGATATCATAGTGAAGAAAAGGGAATAGAAAGGATAAGCATAAAATTATAACAGGGTTTGTTGGAATACCATCCTGAAAATACACCAGATGAGAGTTGAAAAGAGATAACCACAACAATAAAAAAGGAAAAGGAAGAGAGGAGGAAAGGAGAAGAGAGGAAAGGGGAGAGAAGGAAGAAAGAGGGAAGGAGAGGAAGGAGGGAAGGGAGAGAAAGAGAAGGAGAGAGGGTAGTAGGGGGAAGAGGAAGAGAAAAGTAAGGGAGAAGCAAGGGAAGGAGGAAAGGGAAAGGAGAGGAGGAAGGAAGGAAGTAGAGAAGGGAGGGAAGGTGAAAAGAAAAGAAAAATTAGGGTGTGATAATACAAAATAAGTGTATGGGATGGTAAGCAAAGCAAACCAGGATGTATATTTTAACCTTTTAGATGGAAAAACAAATATGTAAAAGTGATAAAGATAAATAATAATAATAGCTATTTGAATGTATACTTGTAACTATATACAAGATGATAAAAATAAAAAAAACTTTTTTAAAAAAGGTTTCTGGAAGGCTAAGGAGCTAGGAGCCTGCCAGATCTCAGGGGGAAAGGTGTCCCATCTTTTGATAGCCTCCCGAGATTTTCTCCCATACAGAATGAAACAAAAACATATAAACTGTTTGAAGCAATTATCCAGACGAAATCTAATTGTAGATTAAAATATTGAATATTTGGCAAAAAGACCAAATGAATGAATGTGAGAAAGATCCTATGAATCAGATGAAAGGAGGACATAAACACAGTTATGCCATCCTGCTTACACTACCCAGCAACTGTGGTTTTTCTTTTTCTTCTTTGACACATTGAAATGATTTTGTCTGGGCATACATACCCCTTTTTATTATTATTTTTCTATTTTAACTATGTAAGCGCCCCAGAGTAATTTTAGTTAAATAGCCATCTAAATCAAAAACATTAAATAATAAACGTAGGCGCTAATATTTAACTATCACAACATTAAAGGATTCTAGCACTAATATTAAATCACCATAATCATATGGTTAAATAACCATTATCATAATATTTAACCATCAATGAAATATTTGTATTATGTGTTTAGAGCTATTGTTAAACTTTAGTTTCTATTATTCGTTGAAATATATGTTATGCTTGTCCTAGCTGACTGATATATCTCTATCCATCCCCTAACAGATCAGCCGTACTCATGGTCTCCAACTCAGCAGTCCTTCAGTGAGGAAAGATATTCTCCTGTTTCAAGGAACATGAAAGGATTATCTGGCAGTCGTAATCAATCACAATTATGTTCTGAGCATACTTGTGGTTTAGCATCCCCTGAAGATTGTGAACACAGCCACGATCATCTTCATCATGGCCAGGAGTCCAGGCAATCATATCTTCTCAGCCCAACTGAGAGTTGTCCAGTGGATCACCATCGCTGCTCACCACGAAGCTCCATCCATTCAGAATGTATGATGATGCCCATGGTTATGGGTGATCATATGTCCAGTAGCACTTTCCCCAGAATGCACTACACCTCACATTACGAAACTAGGGACGATTGCGCCATGTCTCACGCAAACCCTAAGATTAACCGGATCCCGGCAAATTTGCTGGATCAATTTGAGAAGCAACTTCCTCTCCATAGGGATGGCTTTCACACTCTGCAGTACCAAAGGACATCAACAGCAGCTGAACAACGCAGTGAAAGCCCAGGTAGAATACGTCACCTCGTTCATTCAGTCCAAAAACTGTTCACAAAATCACATTCTTTGGAAGGATCTTCCAAGAGCAATGTAAATGGGGCCAAGGGAGATGGGCGAGGTGATGACCATCACCATGGACACCATTCTAAACATAGCAAAAGAAGTAAAAGTAAAGAGCGAAAGCCTGAAAGTAAGCATAAAACTGGAATGAGCAGCTGGTGGAGCTCTGATGACAACTTGGACAGTGATAGCACTTACCGAACACCTAGTGTGGTAAACAGGCATCATGTGGACCATATCTCTCATTGCTATCCTGAAGCTCTTCAGGGACATTTTGGGGATCTCTCATTAAAGACTTCAAAAAGTAACAATGATGTGAAATGTTCAGCTTGCGAAGGTCTTGCAATCACCCCCGATGGCAAGTACATGAAAAGGAGCTCTTGGTCTACCCTCACAGTAAGCCAAGCTAAAGAAGCTTATCGGAAGTCGTCTCTTAATCTAGACAAGCCTCTAGTGCATCAGGAAATAAAGCCCTCCCTAAGACCATGCCATTACCTTCAGGTAAGTGTGAAATGTGACTAATAGCATTAATTGAGGAGCAATATACCTTTTTTAAACATTTGCAAGGCAGTTTTCTAACAGGCGTTCTTTCCCATACTTTTTTGGTTAAAATCCTCTATTTTGTCACCAAGGTTCATCTACACCTAGAAATAAAATACGAAGCAGAGCTCACAAACTGGTTTTATTTGAGTTATCCATAACAAACTCTAGGTGAAAGTAAAACATAACCATCATAATCCCATCAATCTTCTTTGGCCTTAACCTCTTCTCAGAAGTAGCTCAGATACGTTTCACTGAGCTTCCTCGGGGTTTTTTTTTCTCATTAACAACACTTGCATAAGATAGCAGTGATGGTGGCCATGGATCCTATTCCTGGTCTTTAATTACATGCTAACCAAATGGGACACAAATGTTCTCCTTTTCACTGAGGACTCTGAATGGAGCCAGAGTACCCTCAGGCATTGTGTGTGTATTTTCTTTCACCTATGGCCACCAATCATGTAGAGCTAACTTTGAAATATACTGATTGGCTTCACCTCATTCATGCAATGCACGTATAACCAATAATACTGTACTATTTCTTAAAAAAAGAGAAAGCAACAATCTTGAGATTGGAAAAAAACTACTTTCAACTTTTTTCCTGTTTTTCTATTTTTTTTTTTTTAGATAAAAAATAAAAATAGAAAGATAAAAGATAAATGTACTGATTGCAGTAGAGATTAGGAGAGAATGAGTAACAGAGACTTTGGAATCAGAGCTCAAGTTGCAATTTGTTTTTGACTTAGCGTGAAGTATGAACCAGTGGCTCATACTTTAACTGACACTTGCAGCAGATAACCTGGAGTAAAAAGGCTTCATTTTCCCCTTGGCAGCTACTTCAGACAGCCACCATTCCTAATTCTTGTTCTCATCAGCTGATAGCTAGCTTATTTTCCAATAAGTTCCCAAAATGCTCTCTGCCTCCATCTGATGGGAAAGCATCATGGGGTAGTAGCTGCTGCAGGTCTTGAAAGACTTTTGAATTGGCATGTATCAACTCTAAGAGCTCTTGCAGAAGGATGAATCTGGATGTTAATGCTTTGCTTTGCAGCATACAAGCTCCCTTTATTTAATTAATTTAGGTACTATCCAACTCCAAAATAATTCTGGGAGGCTCACAATATAAAACAAACAATATAAAAACTAGACAAGATTATATAAGTAAACAAAATAATGCCCACCCAGACAATGGAATCCATCCATCCTCTATCTATCTATCTATCTATCTATCTATCTATCTATCTATCTATCTATCTATCTATCTATCTATCATCTGTCTATCTATCTATCTATCTTTCTTTCTATCTATCTATATGTCTATCTATCTACTTACTTACCTACCTACCTACCAGTGGTGGGTTCCGGATCCCGTTCCAACCAGTACGTGCGCTGTAACTGCCAGCAACGCTTCCGCAAGCCTCCGTGATGCTTCAACTGCTCAGTGGAGCGTTGCGCAGGTGCTGTATATGCCATGAGTCTGAGCGGAAGCGCTGAAGGCTTTAAAGAACAGGTAAGGAGCTTGGGTGGGCGGGCCCTCCGGAGCACCGTACCGGAACAGTACCCGGTGCTCTGGGCAGGCTCCGGTACGCCCGTACTGGGGCGTACCCACCTGCAACCCACCACTGCTACCTACCTATCATCCATCCATCCATCCATCCATCCATCTATCTATCTAAATACATGTAACGGGGGGGGGGGAGTGTATTCACTCTAACTCAAGACCAGGGAAAACAACCAGGTTTGCAAGGCTTTCTGGAATGACAAGAAGCAAGCAAAATTATTTGAGTACACCACCTAGAGATATTTTGCTTGGTTGGGTGGCTTTTCAAGTCTAATTGAGAAAGAAAAAGAAGAGAAACTTGATTGTTTACCAAACAAATTAGCAAGATCAGAGACCTGTTGTGGGGAAATTGGGGATAGGATAACATGCAGTCTCCCATGGTCTTTAAACACATTTCCATACCTTGTTGGGAACATGGTGACTGAAATCCTTGTGAAGAAACAAAAACTATTTTCCTAGAGTTCTTCTCAATGTCGTTTGCTTCTTAACAGAATCAAAAATTTTGAACACAGGGTGAATGCATATTGCATGAAAATGTAGAATTAATGTATACAGAGATGGCATGCACACATAAATTGCCTATAGAATACAACTGGTAATTAGCCCTACACTTGCAAATAAAGAATGCAACCATACTGATTCAGGTAAATCTTCTGCCAGGCTCTAAATTTAGAATATAAAAATTGCTTGATGCATTAAGCAATGTGTGTACAAGGATTAACTATCTAATTCAAGAAAAAGCTTCTAAAAAATATCAACATTTATAATAAGGCATTAGAGTACTGACTCTGAGCAGATACAAACTCTACAGATGGAAAATTCAGGGTTCAGTAACTATTTGAACAAGCAGCAAAAGCATTTTGACAATTTTCTGTGCGTATATATGGGGCTTTACTACCAATTGAAATGACACAGAGAAATAAATCCAGATTGCATCTGTCTTTACACAAAGGGATAAAACAGTCCAACCTATCAAAAACAGCACCACAAAAATCAGATTAGGAACACAAATTGAAATAGGGAAGAAAATGGTAAGTGAGCACCTGTCTACCCTAGATGAGTTCAAATCACCAGGACTGGACGGATTACACCCCAGAGTTCTGAAGGAACTGGCGGATGAGATCTCAGAACCACCGAACTATATTTTTCAGAGATCCTGGAGCACCGGGGAACTACCAGAAGACTGGAAAAGAGCTGATGTGGTTACCTCTTCCAAAAATGAAAAAAATAGATCCAGGAAACTATAGACCTATCAGCCTGATCTCAATACCAGGAAAGATTCTGGAAAAGATAATCAAGCAACAAATTACAAGTTACACCCGGTCGTTTGTACCAACCCCCGCAACCTAGGTGGTCAGGAACTACAGAGCCAAGGCCTGAGGCTGATGCTCTGCAATGCAAGGTCCGTGACCAACAAGGCCCCCCTCATTAATGAGTTGATCTCAGAGGGGGAGCTGGACCTTGCAGGGATAACGGAGACCTGGTTGGGCCACGAGGGTGGTTTACCCCTTGTGGAAATGTGCCCGCCGGGTTTCCGTGCATTTCATCAGCCTCGAGCCTTGGGTAAGGGTGGTGGGGTGGCGGTAGTGATACGGGAATGTCTAGAGCCGAGAGAGCTCACTGTACCTCAGATACCCGGATGTGAGTCCCTTGGTGTGAAATGGGGCCCAGGGAGGCAGTGGGGCTTGCTGATTGTATACTTGGCTCCTCGCTATACGTCAGCAGCCCTGCCCGAGCTCCTCGAGCTGATCTCAGAGACGGCAGTTGAGACCCCCAAGCTTGTGGTTATGGGGGATTTCAACTTGCCGTCGACGGGGGAAGCATCTGAGGTAGCTCGGGAGTTCATGGCTTCCATGACAGCCATGGACCTGACCCAATTAATTCAGGGCCCCACACACGAAGGTGGCCACACTCTGGACCTTGTTTTTGTATCTGAACAGTGGGCGAGTGATCTGTGAAGAGGGGATGTAACCATTACTCCCCTGTCATGGTCAGATCACTCATGTCTCCGGCTGGACTTCCCTGGCGCTACCCCCCACCGCGAGGAGGCAGAACCAAACTGTCCAAGTTGGTACCGCCCCAGGCGCCTGATGGAACCGGATAGGTTCCAGACGGAGCTTGGGCCATTCCCTGTAGCCCTGACCCGCGCTCGCTTCAAGAACCTAGTGGCCGCCTGGAATAGGGCGGCTGCTGGGGCCCTGGACCGAGTTGCGCCTTTGCGGCCTCTCCTGCGGCGACGACCCACCCGGGCTCCTTGGTTCACCGAGGACCTGAGGGTGATGAAGCACCATAGGAGATGCCTAGAGGACAGATGGAGGTCTTCACGCTCCGAATCTGACCGAACACAAGTAAGGGCCTATTTACGGACTTACCTTGTGGCATTAAGAGTGGCCAAACGCAGACATTGTGCCACTCTTATTGCGTCCGCCGATAACCGCCCTGCCGCCCTGTTTCGGGTGACCCGCTCTCTCTTATCACAGAGGATGCGGGAAGCCCCTCAAAAGGGCAGAGCAGAGGAGTTTGGGGAATATCTGCAGGACAAAATCGCTCAGATCCGGAGCGGATGGACCCCCTTCAGTGGACCAGAAGAGCCGCCAACAGTGAGTCTTGTGAGACCACTCTGGGAGGAGTTTGCGTCTGTTGCCCCCGAGGATTTGGATAGGTTGCGTGGACGGCTGCGACCGACCACATGTTTAATGGACCCGTGTCCCTCCTGGTTGGTACTGGCATCCTGGGAAGTGACACGAGGCTGGCTACTGGGCTTGGTGAACGCCTCTTTGAGCGAGGGGTCCTTGCCTGCCGCCTTGAAAGAGGCTGTGGTGAGGCCCTTACTCAAGAGGCCTTCCCTTGACCCGATGGAGCTAGCTAATTATCGTCCAGTCTCCAACCTTCCCTTTTTAGCGAAGGTTGTAGAGAATGTGGTGGCACAGCAGTTTCCACGACACCTTGAGGAATCCGAATATCTAGACCCACGCCAGTCCGGCTTCCGGCCCGGACACAGCACGGAGACGGCCTTGGTCGCGTTGGTCGATGATCTCTGGAGGGCCAGAGATAGAGGTTGTTCCTCTATCCTGGTCCTATTAGATCTCTCGGAGGCTTTTGATACCATCGACCATGGTATCCTATTGCGCCGACTGGGGGGGATGGGAGTTGGAGGCACCGTTTTGCGGTGGTTCGGCTCCTACCTCTCCGACCGGACGCAATGTGTGTTGGCAGGGGGGCAGAGGTCGACTCCAAGGCCACTCACTTGTGGGGTGCCTCAGGGGTCGGTCCTCTCGCCCCTTCTGTTCAACGCATATGTGAAGCCACTGGGGGAGATCATCCGTGGTTTTGGGGTGGAGTATCATCTGTATGCTGACGATACGCAGCTGTACATTTCCACCCCAGACCACCCCAACGAGGCTGTCGAGGTGATGACCCGGTGTTTGGAAGCCGTCGGGGTCTGGATGGGGGACAACAGACTCAAGCTCAACCCCTCCAAGACTGAGTGGCTGTGGCTACCGGCAACCCGGTTCAGTCAGTTGATTCCATCACTGACCATAGGGGGCAAGCAATTGCCCCCTGTGGAACGGGCGCGCAATTTGGGCGTCCTCCTAGATGCCCAGCTGTCAATGGATGACCATGTGGCAGCCGTGGCAAGGGGGGAGTTCCACCAGGTTCGCCTGGTGCGCCAATTGCGCCCCCTACTGGACCGGGATGCCCTACGCACGGTCACTCATGCACTGGTGACGTCTCGGCTGGACTACTGCAATGCCCTCTACATGGGGCTTCCCTTGGGACGCGCTCGAAGACTGCAGCTAGTCCAGAACGCACCCGCGCGGGCTATTTTTGGGAGTACTAGGTACTCCCACGTAACACCGCTCCTGCGCGAGCTGCACTGGCTGCCTGTGGTCTTTCGGGTGCGTTTCAAGGTGTTAATCACCATCTTTAAAGAGCTCCATGGCTCAGGACCTAGGTATTTGCGGGATCGCATCCTACCACACACTTCCCTGCGACCGATTCGCTCTCACAGGGAGGGGCTCCTCCGGGTGCCGTCCACTAGGCAGTGCCAACGGGCGACACCTAGGAGTAGAGCCTTCTCTGTGATGGGCCCAACCCTCTGGGATGACGTCCCCCCCGATATCAGAACCACCACCGACTTTCTCTCCTTTCGACGAAAACTGAAGACTCACCTGTTCCATTTAGCCGGCCTGGACCATTCATAACCTCATTATACCTCTTGGCAGATATATTTTTAACTGGGTAATTTTAATTGGGTATTTTTTAGGATTGTTTATATACTGTTTTTTATCTGCTTTACCTGTACAGTGTTGTATTGCCTCCTCTTCTATGTTTTTATGTTTCCATGTTTGTAGTCTATTTTATCTATTTCACTTGACTGTACACCGCCCCGAGTCCGTTTGGGGAGAGGGGGCGGTATAAAAATCGAAATAAAAGGTAAAAGGTAAAGGTAAATTAGCGAACACCTAGAAGTAAACAAAGTAATAGCCAAAAGCCAACATGGGTTTGTCAAAAACAGATCATCCCAGACTAATCATATTGCATTCTTTGATAAAGTGACAAAGTTGGTGGACCAGAGGAATGCCATCGATATAGCTTACTTGGACTTCAGTAAGGCATTTGATAAGGTAGACCATAACCTACTACTAGATAAAGTAGAAGAATGTGGATTGGACAGCATCACCACCAGATGGATTCGTAACTGGCTGACCAACCACACTCAATGTGAAGTCTTCAATGGAACTGCATCTACATGAAGGGAAGTATGCAGTGAAGTACCCCAAGGCTCTGTTTTAGGCCCAGTACTCTTCAACATCTTCATCAATGATTTGGATGAGGGAATAAATGGGGAACTCATCAAATTTGCAGATGATACCAAGCTGGTAGGAATAGCCAACACTCCAGAAGACAGGCTTAAAATACAGAAGGATCTTGACAAACTTGAACATTGGGCACTATCTAATAAAATGAAATTCAATGGTGAAAAGAGTAAAGTTCTACATTTAGGCAAGAAAAATGAAATGCACAGGTACAGTATAGGTGGTACCTTGCTCAATAGTAGTAACTGTGAGAGGGATCTTGGAATCCTAGTGGACAACCATTTAAATATGAGCCAGCAGTGTGCAGCAGCTGCCAAAAAAGCCAACACAGTTCTAGGCTACATAAACTCAAGATCAAGTGAAGTGTTAATACCACTTTATAATGCCTTGGTAAGGCCACACGTGGAATACTGCATTCAGTTTTGGTCGCCACAATGTAGAAAAGATGTGGAGACTCTAGAAAAAGTGCAGAAAAGAGCAACAAAGATGATTAGGGGACTGGAGACTAAAACATATGAAGAATGGTTGCAGGAACTGGGTATGTCTAGTTTAATTAAAAGAAGGACTAGGGGAGACATGATAGCAGTCTTCCAATATCTCAGTGGTTGCCACAAAGAAGAGGGAGACAAACTATTCTCCAAGACACCCGAGGGTAGAACAATAAGCAATGGGTGGAAACTAATCAAGGAGACAAGCAACTTAGAACTGAGGAGAAATTTCCTGACAGTTAGAACAATTAATCAGTGGAACAGCTTGCCTCCAGAAATTGTGAATGCCCCAACACTGAAAGTCTTTAAGAAGATGTTGGATAGCCATTTGTCTGGAACGGTATAGGGTTTCCTGCCTAGGCAGAGGGTTGGACTAGAAGACCTCCAAGGTCCCTTCCAATTCTGCTATTGTATTGTGTTTCCCCGAAAATAAGACAGGGTCTTATTTTATTTTGCCCCACAAAATATGGCCTTGGGCTTATTATAGGGGAGGGATTATTATTTTCTGGAGCAGGTGGGAAGTGAGGCGTGCCTTTTACCTTTCCAGTTGCATCGCGTTCCTCGCCATTGTGCTCAGGGAAGCGGTTGGTAAAAAAAAAACCTTCTTGCGAGTTCAATCAAACTTCTTGAAATCATGAGAAGGTGTTTTTTTTTTACCAGGGGCTTCCTTGAACACAATGGCAAGGAACGCGATGGAGCTGGAAAAGTAAGAGGCATTCCTTGCGGCCCAACACCGCCAACCTCACCCCAATGGTAAAGGCAGCCTGCCTGGTTCCCTTCCCCGCCATCCCTTTAGCGAGGGGTGGCAGGTGGGGGGGAAGTGAGGTGCGCCTCTTACCTTTCCAGGTCCATTGCGTTCCTTGCCGTTTCACCCATTGAATCCCCTTGTAAAAAACCGTCATGAGCAGAGCTGTCAGTCTCTGGTAGCTCTAGGACGCGCGTTTTGCTTCTCCCCCCCACCTGCCACCCCTCACTAAAGGGACGGCAGGGAAGGGAACCAGGCAGGCTGCCTTTACCATTGGGGCGAGGTGGGTGGTATTGGGCCGCGAGGTGCGCCTCTTACCTTTCCAGGTCTGTTGCATTCCTCACCCTTTCGCCCATTGAATCCCTTTGTAAAAAAAACTCGCAAGTTGAACTCATGAGGTTTTTTTTTTACAAGGGGATTCAATGGGTAAAAGGGCGAGGAAAGCAACGGAGCTGGAAAGGTAAGAGGCACGCCTCACTTCTTCCCCTCCCCCTACCTGCCACCCCTTGCTAAAGGGACGGCGGGGAAGGGAACCAGGCAGGATGCCTTTACCATTGGGGTGGGCGGTGTTTTTTTGCGCGAGGAGGAACAGGCAGGAGGGGGTGATCGCATTGCTGGCCTGCCGCTGTTTTGGGGGCAGGCTCTTTTTGCGCAGGAGGGAAGGGCGGGGTGTGGAAGTACTTTGCTTCGCCTGTCACTGTTTTTGTGGCAAGTCCTCTTTTTGCCCCGCAAGCTGTACTGGTAGGTGGTACAGTGGTAATGGCGGGGACCGGTTGCGCATGCACTTAAATAATGGGGGGCAGCTGATTTTCGCGGGAGGGCTTATTATGACGCATGCTCTGAAAAGCCCAATTGGGCTTATTAGCAGGGCATGTCTTGTTTTCGGGGAACAATGGTACTGTATTGTATTGTATTGTATTGCATTGCATTGCATTGCATTGCATTGCATTGTATTGTATTGTATTGTATTGTATTGTATTGTATTGTATGAAAATGCTTCCCTGTGCAACTGATTATATGAAACAAAGAACCAGGATTTGAGAGAAGCTGTGATTTTTATTTCCGTTTCTGGAACAAGTTATCAGAATTAAGCTATAGAGGAAAAGCTACAAACTAAAATGATACATCTTTAAGAGCCAAATTGAAATTTCACTTTAAAGAATTCTTTTTCATGCTTTCCAAATGAAAGATCTGCAGAAAGCAAGCTCCTCTTCCCCCATTAGGCCTTTATGGCATTTCCTCTGTATTTTTTCCACTTTCGGTTTAACATTCAAAGCAGACTCTGATCAGCTTTTAATCAGGTTGTAAGAAGCCTATTCTACATATCACTCTATTAGTATAAGATGTTACTTAAGCTTGCGGCAATTTTTGTTGTTGTTTTAATTGGATAAGCTCCCCCCTCCCTTTGTATCTTGTCAAAACAAATAGAGACAGACTTTCTGCATCTGTTCACCTCTGTTCTGAGATAAGCAGGATAACGTGATGATGTGATTTGTTTTGCAAACTGGCAAATTTTCTTCACCTGTACACGTTAACTCAGAATTCTGTCATTTTATGTAACATTGCTTTTTGATTCAGGAGATTGCACGCTAAAAATCAATGAGTTTCTAAATATATCAGTACAGCTGTATTTTAACCATCTTTATCATGTGCCAGAGTCCACAGACAGCCGCTGCAATATATAATTATCAAGAACAGAAACCAGTAAAATCAGTGGAAGCCATAACATTTAATTTAGTGAAATGCAGGCCACATCTGGAATTCTTGTTTTATCAAACACTCAATGTACATGTCAAGCAATTCACACTTTTTAAAGCTATTCCATTTCTTTCTCATCATCTTCTTCCACCCCCCGCCCGCCCCTCTTCAGGCAATCCTTCCAGTAAGAGTCTTATAAAACACAGTGCTGAATGTTTCTTATGAGGATTCCATAAAATAATGATTGGTGAAATGGTTTCTCTGACATTTTTGTATTATTTTGCTTTTTTCCTCCATGTACAGGTAGTTCTTGACTTACAACCATTCGTTCAAAGTTGCAAAGGCATTGAAAAAAGTGACTTGTGTCTGTTTTTTCAAACGTATCAGTGTTGCAACCTCCCCATGGGCATGTGGTCAAAATCCAGGCACTTAGCAACTGCCTGTTTTTATGACGATTGCAGTGTTGCCTGGTCACATGATCACCTTTTGAGAATTTCGGACAAGCAAAGTCGAAGGGGAATCCAGATTCACTTTACAATCACGTTACTAACTTAACATCTGCAGTGACTGTGGTCCTAAAATGGGGCAAAACTCACTTAACAACTGCCATACTTAGCAATGGAAATCTTGGATTCACTTGTGGTCGTAAGTCAAGGACTACCTATATGTATCTTCTCATGGATAGAACAATTGACCTAGGAAAAGAAAACTCTCAAAGGGGAAATGGTTCCAGCAGAGAGCAATTAGAGAGTAAAGGCTTTGTAGAAAGGCCACTTTAAGGAAGATCAAGGGAAGCTATGGTTTTTAGAGGGAGTCTTTATAGAAAAGTAGGATGCTATAAAATAATTGTCTCAATTAATTTGCAGCATCGATCCTGCTTCTTCTGCCTTGCTTCCTTTTCAGCTGTTTTGTTTGCTTCCATCACAATAATATCTTGTCAAGTGATATTGTAAGGTTATGACCATGTTGTAACTTGGGTTTTTTCTGCAAGCTCTGGGAAAGGATCTAATGTATGGTAGGTTAAATGCCTTGCATTTCGTTATTTTTGCTCTCAGTGGCCTTAGGTTCTTTCTTAATAACTTTTTCATTACTAGTTCTCAGTGTAGGTTTTTTTTAATTATGCTATTTTTGAATTTTATCTCTTTAATTACCAGAAGGGTATATAAAATGTTCTGCGTATAAGCCCCAATAAACAAACAAACAGACATCATTGTATATAACTATTTTTTTCCGGACAGGAGTGTTTGCTTCTAGTCCCTGTTGACTCCTGGTGACTATTATGATGAGTCCCAGCAGTTTTCTTGGCAAAGTTCCCCCCCCCCCCAGAAGTAGTTTACCATTGCCTCCTTCCTAGGGCCAAGAGAGTGACTGGCCTAAAGTAACCTGCCTGGCTTCATGCCTAAGGTGGGACTAGAAAAGTCTCCCGAAGTCCAGCCTTGACCATTACCCCAAGTTGCCTCTTATATCTCATTTACAACAGGAAATATTTAATACGCTGAGGAAAGGGGAAATTAGGCTCATTTACCCAAACTTACAACATTCAACTTGTGCAGTGCAAACACAGCCTCTGAAAGCATAAAGTGAAGATGTTTCTGAGCTTCGTTCTTTATTAAAAATCAAAAATACAAAATTTTCAACAGCGACTACAAAAGTTTTATGTGTATGGTTTTTATTGCATGTGTATGTTATACATATATCCAAGACTGAATGTGAGCCTTCTCCTCTACGTTACATGTCCAAAACATCCTAGTTATGAATTAAACAGTAAGACAGGACAAAGATTATGATTAAGAAACAATAGCACTGAAGGCTGAATAATATAAAGCCATGTAAAGATTTTTTTTTTGATTTTGTCTTTTTTGTCACTTTTCACTGTTCTCCTGAATCTAGGAATATATTGTTATTCATACTAATATTGTAACTGCCTTCATAATTCTATAGCTGGGTTTTGTAACCACCGATTTTAGTAATAGTTACATAACTTTCTAACATGCATGTGTGTGTGGGGGGGGGGGGTTATGCATGTTAGAAAACAGCAAGCAAGAACAAGTGTTTAACTGAGGCCAGAAGCAGTTAGAGACTACAACTAAGTATGGATTAAGGACTTGCCAAAATTCAGAGTCAAAAGCTAACTTGGAACAATTGCTCCAAGTTAGCTTTTGACTCTGAATTTTGGCAAGTCCTTAAACATTAGTTATATGCATGGACAAAGTATTGTATATAACAATATAGGTCCATGGTATATTTAACAATGTTTGATATTCTGTTGTAAAACTTCAATTTATATGGAGGTGCTATTATATGAATGATATAAATGTTTTCATTTGATTACCAAGTTGCAAATTTAGATTTCCAGAGCTAATAAATCAGGCTTATTTGGGTTTCTGCTAAATCAGTCAGGCGTTTCAGAAGTTTCTATCACAAGTTGGTCTTCTTTTCTCAGCCTGTTGTGTAGAACTAACATCATACCCCATTCTTTAGCAAGTACTTCTAGTTATCAAATGATTTTAAGATAGATATATAAGAACAGTTGTCTATCTCAGTTTCAATTTGATCAGAAATCGTCCTCTTTTAAGACATTTGAAGAATCAGGGTGATAGTTTTTCCTCATTCACTTTGACTGTATCTTTGATTTTGATTTGTGTTGGGTGAACCTAGTAATTGCTCTTTATAAATCAAGGTTTATATCTTGTGGCTAATTGTACTTTCATTACTAAATATTAAACAAACAGTGGTACACCACAAAGTGCAAAGCAAGCAATATAGATTACCGTACCATACCACATCATGATTTGGTAAACAATCTTCTGCATTTTACTCCATCAAATATCACTGGAATTTTGTACTTAGTTAATAGCTGAAGTAAAACCTAACCTTTTGGCAATGCCAAGTATTTAGTTGTTATCTGTAACAGATTGTTTAAAGGGCCCCACAGCAATGTCAGATTTATTACTGTTTTGTGCTTGTTGTAATACCTGTCCCAGGTACCTCAAGATGAATGGGGAGGTTACCCTGCTGGTGGTAAAGATGAGGAGATTCCCTGCAGAAGGATGAGAAGTGGAAGTTATATTAAAGCCATGGGAGATGAGGAAAGTGGAGATTCTGACACTAGTCCCAAAACATCACCAAAGATAGCAGTCCATCCGGAATCATTGTTAAAATCTATTGGACAAAGAGCCCTTGGTGACCACCAGAAGTAAGCCTCTCAAAGCTTTTTTCCTATTTTATTTTTGTGGGTTTCGTTTATTTCTACTATTTCTTCATCTTCTACTTCAGCTGATAATGTTCTAAAAATAATATTGGTTGGATATACACTTTCTCAGATTAAGCTGATGCTTTTTATTGCTGGCGAGAAAATAATTTCTTACTCCATAACAACTAGCCATTGCATTCCTAAGACAAAGGATGAATGTCTAGTTACTATTCAAAGTATAAAATACCTGTATGTTGATCAATTAGTTTGGAGTACTTTAAAAAATATAAAGAGATGAGGGCATAGCTACCTGACTATGTTAAAATACTATCTACTGTTCTTTGAATTGGCAGAAAAGTGTGACAGCCTTACTGCCAAACCCTATTCTGTCTCAATAATGAGGCCAGTGACCAGTGCTGTCCATGCTGTCTTAATTCAGAACGAGTTACAGAAAGTGAGTGATTGATTCCCTATCTTGTTCATTCTTCTTAAAGGGATATAAAGTGTGGATGGATCCTTAGTGTTTAGGCACCTTTCAGTTGCCTAATTATAGGTTGCAACCATAGAGACACTCCATGCTTGGGTTCCATCAGTTGGGAATTTTCTGAAAACAGGTGTCCAAAAATAGATTGGCTGACAGGGCATAAGACCGTAAGAGGGGCCAAGAGTGAAGTACTAGAGAGTGATCAGTAATGAAGCTAAGAGTCCTGAGAGACAGAATCTTTCACATCAAGTGTCTATGCACTAATGTATCTAACCATAGATATGGGGTTCACAAGGAATCTTTTGTTGCTTTGAAACCCCATATCATCATCAGCTTCTTGCTCACATCATAGAGAACAGTCCTTTGACAAGGAGAGTTTTAAGCCTCTCCCAAGGCCCTGACTGAACATCCTGTCTTCGTCTTGGAATAGAGTCAGAATATTTATTCTGTAAGACATTTGAAAGTTAGATGAAGCAACAAACCCAATTAAGTTGGTCAACCGGTTGCTGAGAATGCAAGTGAAGGAAATCCTCTCTTTGTTATGAGGGTTTCCTTGACTAGGAGAAGAGAAAATATACAATCTTAATACGTTTCTTAAGCTTTCATCATTGTTTTTCCACTTCAGTTGAAAGGCAAAGTAGACATGGTATATATATTTTACAAGGCGAAATGGAGAGATGGCTCTCCAGTTACAATTTTTTTCCCTCAGTTAATCGCACCTTTTAAATGGAAGGCAAATGTGGTCTGTCTCATAGTGTGCAGACTGATACAACTTTGTGTCTTTTAAGAAGTAAAAATCAAGAATGTATTTACAAGTCCAGCCTTCCCACAAAGAAGCTTGCCAAATACTTAGAGATTCTTCTTTTAGCTTTGCCTTGGAAAGGTCCTTCCATTTCTTAGCTGCTCATTGGGGAATACCATCAAAAGCCTTCTGATCTCTGCCTTTCATAGCCCAGGAAGCTCCTGTCAGCCACTGTATTTCTGTATCATTCATGACATTTAAAAACCATAGACTTTACTGAAGAGATAAAGTTATTCATTGTTCAAGGAGAAGCTGGGATGAATGGAAGGTATTCATACATCCACTGAAATCAACTTCTGAGGCAATTTTTTTTTGAAGACTGCCATTTTAAACGAAACAAATATTAGTCAAATTAGGCAATGCTGTTAGTCTGCTAATGAGGAAAAAACCTGTCTGTTTGGAGAAGATAAATTGTGCAGTTTCTTTGAACATCCAAGACAAGGTCGTCAACAGGAAAAATAATTACCAATTTGAAAATTGTGAATCAATTTACCACAAAGAAGTCCGATATTCATGTAACAATAGCATCAAAGAAGCTCAGTCAACTTCAGGGAAGAAGTGCATTACAGATTTGCAGTTTTAAGTTTTACAAAAGTCAAAATATTAACAGGAAAAAGGAAAAGTGTCTGAATTGATGTAATATCCCATGTGTGGCATTTTGAGAATTACATTACCTAGCACAGCAAGTAAGTTATCATAGTCTAAGAAATCAGATTACCGCTGCTACACTAAAATATTACGTTGTCTGAAAAGTGCCAGGCTTTGCTACATTGCTTCTTAAGCTATATTCTTGAATCAAGTTTTTGCTATTTGACTGTGTCTTTTACATGTGTGTGTAGAACTCCACAGAAATGTAGGACAAGCTGTAAATCTCCTGATCATGAGCTGGTGGCAGACAAGTGGTTTAGGAACTATGTCTGTTACTTGCAATCCTCACATTTATCTTTTAAACCCCTTATTTTCATTTTTAATGAAGAGGAACTTTAGGGAGTTGACCAGGTAATTGGTGAAGGAGCATTAAATTCAGGAGAAAGGATGAAGGGAAATGAGGTCCTCAACCATGTGTTTTCAGGAGGTGGGAATTATCGGCCACTCTTTATAAATAATGTTACATTTTTTGATGCTGAAGAAATCTGAATCCAATTATCAAGCATCACCTTCCCACCTATTGCCTCTAAGGCAGCTGGCTGGGGAAATCACGAATAGCCCATTTCTATGCACCCCTCAGCATAAATTGATCATCTGCTCATTGGCCACCAGCCACATTCCTCCAGAATGGATGTTAATGAAGTCTTCCATGGCCTTGGTCTGTGCCAGTCTTTTTTTCAGCTCCTCATCTTCACAAGTACCTTTACAATGTCTTTCCAATGCCTCAAATCCTTGTATTGGCCAAAACAATTGTGGCAAAAAGTAATCCTTATAAGAAATGCATGAATTGACATTGGTCCCTTCAGGGAAGAGTGTTGTGGAGAAGAATGAGCTAACTTGTGGAAAAAGCTTAGCATATTTTTCTGTTCCAAATTATTATTGTCTCCAAATACCTTGGGGAATAAAATTGGCACAGAATGCATTAATTAATACATCCTTCCTTACAAAACAAAATGCGAAGATGCTTAATTTTTCAAAATTATTATTTATACATTTTACCTTGAAAATTTGTATTAATCATTTGATCTCTAAAGAGACATTGGTACAATGAAAAGAGTTGTAATTCTTTGAAAAATAGAAATGTCAATAAAGTAAACACAGAGCAAATTTAAATGTACTCTTTTAACCAAGTCTCAATGTACGGTATTCAGTTGTTTGCATGCCTCTCTGTTAAACGTTTCATTAATTTTAAGGAAAATAAGTGATACATCTGTGTTAATCTAATAGTTCATTTTATTGGACTCAAAATCTGACCGACTATATTAGCCCAAAATTGCAAAACTTCAGATGGTCACAAGAGTGCATTGACTAGCTAGGATTTTCAATAGCTCTTTCAATAGTTGTTGTTATCCCGGATATTTACAATTCAGGTCTAGGTGGCCTAGTAAAATAGCAACTTGAGCCAACATCTTCATACCTTAAATTTTAATGAGTCAGTACTCTTCATGCAGCTGCTCTGATAGATAGTTTGTAAAATGGAGAATGTAGGAACTTTCATTCTGATGGGAACACTTGAGTTGAATCTGCTTTGCAGCATTCTAGTTGCAGTCCATAATAGCAGTTATGATAACTCATAATTCTTAGTACTGTATTTGGCTTTGAAATGTTAAAGACCAGATGCTTCTCTGAGACTGGTCAAGTCTGTTCTCTTGAGATTATATTATTGATTTTTCCATCTACAAAGGAAAAGGCTATGCAGAGAAGTATTCTCAGTCACTGCTTTTCAGCTGTAGATTTCCCTTCCAAACTATTTCTTGTTGTGTTCTTATGTTTCTCTAGAAAAGGCCAGACCTGATAGTAAATGTGTATGTATGTATGTGTGTTGTGTATGTATGTACGTTTTTGTGCTGTTATTTATCTTTTATGTTTTATGCTCCATTGTACGCCGCCCCGAGTCCTACTCGGAAAGGGAGCGGCTAATAAATCCAAATTTATTATTATTATTATTATTATTATAAATGAAGAAAGAACCAAACATTAATGGCATCTGCTGGATTGTATGATTCTTTCTTTCTATGTGACATTCTCTTTGATCTTCCTAAGATCTGTACGTATGCATGCGTGTGCCATAGAGAAAAAGTAGCAATCCTAAAGTTTTCCAGAGATAGCTGAAGAGTCAGGTGGTGCTAAAGATTGCATGAAATTAGGTTTCCAGTCCAGGGTAAATGACTTCAGTCTGGCAATCAGAGCACACTTCAGTTGCAGAGACACTGCCAAATGATAGGTCCATAAGTGGAACACTGTGGATAATATCTTGTGGTTTTACAGGCCTTAGGTTAAACAGAGACTACAATAGAACTTGAACAAGAGTTAGTAAAGGGCAAAGGGGACCCAACGGTGATAGGAGCCACTCGACGCTACGACTTCTACTCTGGTGAGTGGCTCCAACAGCTCCCAAGGACAATATCAGAGCTTTCTGTCCAGAAGCGTGCAGTGCTAGGATATTGCACAAATCCTGCAAACTCCCAAGCCTCTGATACAGGACCCGAGATTGAGGGAGACGTATAACATTCATAGGGGTAAGAAGGGATTTTGTTTGAGGAGGGTTGGTTTTTTTAAAAAAAAATCATAGTTCGCATATAGCAGATAGCTCATGTATAGTTCATTAAGTACAGAGCACCTGAAGAGTTAAAGATCACTTTCCTCTCAGCTCCTTACATTTCCTTTACTTTGGCCAGTTTGAAAATCTAAGCTTCTTGCCTTGTTAATAAATTTTTTATAACAGAAATTTTCACTGTCTGCAATCCAAGAAGAGAGCCAGAAAATATAGAATAAGAAAAGAAAACAGGGTAAAATCATTATGTTAACCGAAGGTATTCTCTCAAGCAAAGATAACTTTAATCTTTGCCATTTAATGATTTTTTTTTTGCTTGCTTCAAGAGTGGATTGTAATTTCTACAAACTAATTGACTCCCTTCTTTTATCATATAATATCCTGGAAATTTAAGTGAAGATTATTTGAGCTGTATTTCTGAGAAAGCCAGAATTTTAAGCTTTGGATTGAATAGCATGGCTGTGCAGAAAAGAGATGGCTTATTTTTCTTACATTCAAACCCAAAGTAGTTTTGAATGAATTTGAAAGAATTAAATCGTTCCAATACAGTTTACATGAATTAGAAAATGCTTAAGGTGAACAGCTTTTCTTTGTGATGTACATTTTTCCACCTATCCCTTTCTTTGTAGATGAAAACAGATCACCTCTGCCACACAATGGTTGTAAAATAGATACGGCAAGGGAAATAGCATGATCTTTTGTCTTTTTTTAAGAACAGTTCTTTCTGAATTAGTGTACACCCAAGTGTGACCTGTGTATTTTCACATCATTTTTTTAAAGATACAAGTAAAAGCTAGTGGTGGGTTCCTTCCAGTTTGGACCGGTTCAGCATGCGCAGAACAATTTATTGCACTGCACATACGGTTGCAGTGTGCATCAAGCGCGAACATCAGCAAACTGGCAGTAGTGCTGGCCGGAACCCACCCCTGGTAAAAGCTCCATCAAAGCACAGTCTTCCTGGAACCGTGGACCTCCTTTCTAAACTAAACTAGCAAATGCTTTATGAATGTTTAAAATCAAAAGGGAAGCCCGATTTGTAAAAGTTCATTTAAAAAAATCTGCTGTGTGTTTTACAAGCATGAAGATCTATTCAGACCTATTCAGTAACAATATAATTATTAAATAGAATTAACCATACAAGATAGAAGGTTGATATCCCGATTCTACAATCCTGTAGCTTGATAGGAGAATAGGAACTCAATTCTCTCATGGCCTTAAGAAATATTATTAATTAAAATAATTGCTAAACCTCTGAGATCACTTTCCCAATGAGAACCTATTAAAAAGAACAAGAAAAGGAGTGAAACTATATTTCAAACAGTAAGTAAGTGCTTATAAGTGTGTCCATCAAGCTAGGTGATTTTTCCATTCTTAACATGCTTCTAAAATTACACATGTTCAATGATATGAAAGGCATTTAAATTCCAGTGGAAAATTTAAGTGTTTTTTAATTTGATTTTGTTGACAAAATTGCTAATGTTTACACAATCAGGTGCATTTAAATATATAAATCAGGAGGCTGTACCTTCTTTAGTCTAAATTTGAATTCTAAGAGATATTAAAGAAACCTAGATATTAAATTCTAAGAGATATTGAAGAAATTTACTTCCAGAGCTTGAAATTCAGCCCTGCCTATAAAATCCTTTGACATATATTAGTTCTACTGCCATTATATTTATGAAGAGAAGGTGAATCCTTAAAAAATTTCCCTCCTTGTTTCTCCTAGCTTGATTAGCATTTATAGACTCAAAAGCCCTTTTATGGCAGCCTTACCAGAGCTGGGTTCCTACCGGTTCAGCCTGGTTCGGCCAAACTGGCAGTGGCATGTCAGCCTGGGTGGCAGAACCGGCAGTGACCCAGGCTGGACATGCCTCCAAACCGATTCCCCAGTCGCCGCTGTCACTGCCATCACCACCGCCATCTTTTTTTTTTTTTTTTGAGTTCTGCCCCTGCGCAGAACAATTTTTATTGAATTGCGCATGCATGCACACAAGCGAGGCAGCAGTAACGCTGGCCAGAACCCACCTCTAAGCCTTACCTTATATACCTTGATGAGACACACAGTGTCTCTTACATCAAGGCAAGGCTACGAACTAGGTTTTCATATTAAAACACCTAAATATCTCTTTTTACTCTCTCTCAACAGTCCCTGACTATAAATTTTTTTAAAATGTTCACCTGCCACATAAATAATATGGTTAATTCACCTCCAATATTAACCATCTTATTCCTTTAAAAAAAGAAGCAGCAAAAAATTTAAATATTAATCTTACATTAAGACCTATGTCTATTAATTTTTTTTAAAAGATGTATTTTCTCACTCTGGGATGCATTGTTTCCAAATATAAATCAAATTAGAATCATGAGAAAACTGATTAGATTTATTTGTACCTTATTCTGAAAGCAGGGTCATCTTTGATACACTTTTGGGAAGATTATACCATTTAAAGACTCCTTCCACAATAATGTGCCTCTTTTTAAATTATTTGATTTTCCAAGTATAGATGCTGTAAAACTAATAAATCCCATCTCTATATTTGGGGTATAAGAATTTGTTAGAATAACATTCATAGAACAGATTTAGAATGGAATGGAATGGAATGGAATGGAATGGAATGGAATGGAATGGAATGGAATGGAATAGAATAGAATAGAATAGAATAGAATAGAATAGAATAGAATAGAATAGAATAGAATAGAATTCTTTATTGGCCAAGTGTGATTGGACACACAAGGAATTTATCTTTGGTATATATGCTCTCAATGTACATAAAAGAAAAGATACATCCGTCAAGAATCATAAGGTACAACACTTAATGATAGTCATAGGGTACAAATAAGCAAACAGGAAACTATCAATATCAATATAAATCGTAAGAATACAAGCAACAAAGTTACAGTCATGCAGTCATAAGTGGGAGGAGATGGGTGATAGGTATGATGAGAAGATAATAGTGATAGTAATGCAGCCCTAGTGAATAGTGTGACAGTGTTGAGGGAATTACTGGAAGTACTGGAACCTCTAAGAAATGTATAAAATGTTTCAGGGTTGCCCATAAGCTTTTCCATTGTTGTTTATTAAGTTCCCAACATTGTCCTCTTACAAATATGTGAACAAAAATGTTATTAATTAACAGAAGCCAAAGAACTAGCTATACTTCATCTACTGTTGACATTAAAAACACAAATCAGTAGTGCATCATTTGGAAAATTCTATTATGAAATGCTTGATGTTTTAGGGAGATGGTATTTAACAAGCCCAAATGTATTTGACAGCTAGGTTGGTTATCCATAAATCCATTTTTTTTCTGACAATGGTTGCTCAACAATGACTCTTTGAAGTTGCATTCCATGCTGTTCCTTGAAGAAGCAAAAGGCTTCTTGTCCAATTATTTCTGTCCCAATTGGCAAGCTCCTTCATAGCGTTGTCAGTCTCTTTTTCTTGGTTGGTTGACAACATCACTTTTAGATTGGCTTTCCAGGTAAGGGCAGTTTCCAAAGTGGATTTGTCTTTCAGCAGAGAGACATTTTACATTCTTCGCTTTCAGTGATACAGATGTTCAGAATATATCATCTATACTAAGGCTTTGGGAAGCAAAAAGCCAGCTGTAGCACTGTTAAGCATGAATGTAAACTGAAGCCCAGAAATACTCGATAATATTTCTGCTTATTCTTCCTCCCCTTGACAAAGAGTCAAACGTGTTTTCAGATTCATTTTAAATATTGTGGTAGGCTATGATGTTGGAATCTATGATTCGAATTCTGAAAATCACGTAAACAGCCCCAGACAGAGTTTGAGAATATTATATATAAAAAACGGCGTGTGAATGTATCTTAATTTAGGATGCTTTTGGTGAAAAGAGAAGCTAAAATAAGATGCTGTAGTTACGGTTAGCAATCCGTCTTAGTGAGGAATGTCTACTACTGACTTACATTTTGCATAAACAGAATAAACTAGATAGGACACAATATATTGAAAGTGATCGAGATGTTTTTAGAGACATTGAGGAAAAAGCCGTGAGATTAGGTTAGCATGAGGTTAGCATTGACCTTTAAACCACAGTTAGTGTCAGCTCTCTACAATTCCTAACATTCAATCTTAACTGCATTATCCAAACATAGCCGCCAAATTTATTCTCTATTGTTTCATCGGTTTATCAAATGTTGATGATTATTTTAGAGATCTGGATTTGCAGAACAGAGAACTCCCAATTTTTGGGCTTTCATAGCATTGCTTTAAAAAAAAAGATCGTATGAGTGCATTTAGTAATTAGAGAAAAGCAAATCATTGTTTATATTTCTTAAAATTCTCCATTTGTTCTTGTATTTACATACTGCACTTTTTTGTGCGTGCGCTTCCAAGTAAGTGTTGACTTCTGATGACTACCTGCAGCAGCCTCTGTTATTTGATACTTTGATACTAATGAAACTAATGGAACTAATTTGGAATAAAAAGAATATTCTAAACTATAAAAGATATTTTTAAAAAACATAAGTCAATTGAGAATTAATCTGTCTTTTTGAGATGAACCTTGGAATCTAAACAGAAACCCACCTTCTATCAGATGGCTCTAAATGCCTAAATCATTCGTCCTTCGTCTTCCAATAGTACAAATGTTTCCCAGAGAGTAATCTAGTGATTCTGATCATATTAACATAGCTTATTCACTTAAAGCTGAACCTGGTACATCTGGGAATGCAAATGACCTGAGAGTACGTCCTATTACAAACATAAGGAAGTATAAAAATGAAAGATTAGTTAAGTTTGATATCTTGTTGCAATGTTAGCAAGAAACTTCATGATGAAGATATCGTTGTTGATGAGATGACATAGATATAAAGTTTATATCTTACCTTTTCTCCATCAGTTCAAGGTATCTTAATTGGGACTATTCCTTCATTTTATACTCATAACAACTACCCTGTCAGGAAGGGTGACCTAAGAATGACTCACCTAAAATCTTCCAATGAGTTTCCATGGCAGAAAGTTGACTGTAATATTCCTATCTTAATCAGGTTACTGCAGTGACTCTCATATGCCTATGCAGGTGGTATTGAGAGACATAATGCTTTTAATATATAGCCATTAAGTCTGTTAATGATTGGTAGCCTAATCCCATTTGATAACATAATAGTTGGTGGTAATAAGAGCAGTAAAAATTTTTATTTAACTATGTGCTAATTAAATAAATGCTCCCTTTTTATATCTCTTCCATCACTCAGTTTCATTGATGAGTCTAGTTATCAGAGGAGGAGGAAAAAAGAATTCTAATTGTGTTTTGTCCATATGATGGGTAATTTTATACATCTCTTATCATATCCACCCCACTGAATTGTATTTTCTGAATGAAAAGGCACAAAATATCATGGAATCACAATGCATTACAAGATTGGCAGTTTTATTTTCAGTTTCTTTCCTAAAAGTCACATCAAGATATTGGGCTTCATCATAATGATACAGATGGGCTGGTATTCTCATTAAGCTTTCCATGACAACTCTACAATTCTATTTTAGTCAGTCCATTATCATCCCCGATCCCATCAGCCTGTAGGTGGAGGTAGAATATTTTGTCCCCATATGCATTATCCTGACTCATCTTCTTAATATCTGTTCTCTCTGTTTGAATATGTCCACTTGGAATTCATTATTGTTCCTTTTTTTATTCCAACCACCCTGAATAATTTAGCAACTTGGTCATCTCAGTGCTCACTTCTGACTCCAGATCATGTATGAAAAACATCAACAGCACTAATCCCAATATTGATCTTTGCATCTCAGATTGAGAGAAACATCCATTTATTCCTACTCTCTGCTTTTTGTTCTTTAACCAGTTACCGATCCATAAGAGAGCTTCTTATCACATGACTGCTAACTTTGCTCAGGAGTCTTTGGTGAGGGGTTTTGTCAAAGCCTATTGAAAGTTCAAGTAAGCTATATCTTCTGGATCATCCCTATCTACATGCTTGTTGACACTGACAAAGAACTCTTAAAGGTTAGTGAGAATAGGATTTATCTTTGCAAAAGCTCTTCTTTAGCAAGATTTGTTCTAAATGCATATATTTCTTTTGTGCAGGTGTGCTTCCTTTTTATTGTCATCCTTTGCTGAGAAAACTTTCTTTTCAGTTATAACTTCCATGATAAGGCTCGTTAACTGTGCTGGTAACCACTTAGATTTGGTAGTATCTTTCCAAACTGCAGCACATATTCCAACAGAGCGTTTATTATTGTATATTTGAGAAAACTCAAAGATTATAGAAAGCACTTCTAAACTAAACTCAAATTTTATTTAACTTTTAATTTCTTTTTAAAATTTATCTCATTTACTTTCCTCTCTGAAAACAAATGTTAGTAATTTTCTACTTCACAATGTTCTATTTATATATAAGTGGCTTCTTTAAAGTGTTGTCAATAAATGCAACATACATGCCAGAGCCCCTGGAAGCACATTTCTGGCATTTCCTCTAAAGTGCTGCACATCCCTAATTTTCACCTTTATCTTTTTGGTATGTTTTTTTCTGAAAGATGCTCCTTAGTATTCCCCAGAATTCAGTTTAGCAGTGGCACATGTATGTGTTTGAATACTAATATTCTAGGCTCTTTAGGTTAAAACAGAGCTTATTCTCTATTCATTCATTCATTCATTTATACATTCGATTTCAAGGCTATCCAACTCCAAAATATTCTGAGCAGCTTATAATTTTAAAAGAATATTGTACATAATATAAAAACATCATCACCCAAACCTAAAAATAACCAAAAATCACCAGTGTCTTCACAAGTACTTTAACCCCAGGCCTGGCAACAGAGTCAAATCTTCACAGACCTAAAAAACATTTAAAGGGTGAGAACCATATGTATCTCTAAGGGGGTTGCTATTCCAGAGGGTGGCAGCATCAGCAGAGAAAGTATACCTCCTCTGTCCTACAGTATGATAATATTTCATTTTTTAAAAACCCTCTAGAACGTACTATTCTGTCCAATTGTCCTGTAGTAAGAAACATCCATTACTATCTGCACCTCTGCTTTTGGCCCCTGTTGTAGCTCCCGTTTGATCTTCAAGGATAACCCCATGTGGATCACATTGCAATAGTCCAGTTATGAGGTGACTGGGGTGTGAGTGACCTTCTGAAGAACCTCCAAGCTGCAGAAAAGGCACAACTGCATATGAGGAGGCCTGTGCAAAAGCCTTCCTAGCCAAGCTGCAATTTACTCTTCAAGAAATAATTACAGATTCAGGAGAACCCTTAAATTATAAACTAGTCTAAAATAGGGAAGTGCAATCCCTTCCAATCTCAGGTTTAAGCCTGATTCTGTTTTTCTCCATCCTTATCCAAATAGCCTTCGGACATCACATTAGTGCATTGATAGGTTCACGTGCACAGTCTGAAGTTTTATACAATTGAGTATCATCAACTGGACCCCAAATTGACAGATCTCACCTAGTAGTTGGATGTAGTTGTTAAACAAGAGGAGTGAGAAAGTCTAGTTCTGAGATACTACCCCCCCTCCAATGGAGGACTGTAGGTTTTACTTCATCTCCATCCTTAGCAACACTGATCAGAACCAATCAGGAGAAGAAGGCCAAACATTTAGCACAATACCCGCAACTCCTGAGCTCTGCATCAAGTCTACAAGGATACCATAGTTGATGGTATTGGAAAATATTGAGATCAATAAACACAATGTTGGATGCATCATCTCCATCCCAGCTCCATCAAAGGTAATTAACAATGCTATTTTGATATTGTATCCTGGCCCAAGATCTGTTTGGAATGGATCCAGATAATCCATCTTCTCCAAAACCTTTGGCAGCTGCTGTTAAACTACTTTCCCTTCGACTATAAAGGGAAATCCAGGATGAAAGGGTCTAGTGATGGCCTCTTGAAAAGGGATCATACCACTTTCTCCTTCAAGGCCAGAGGAACTCTTTTCAAGAAGCTCAATCACAACCCAATCACAGGCCATTTCTTGAGTTGCCTTGACCACCTAGAAGGAGCATGGTAGGAACAAACAAACAGATAGCCAGAGTCACGGTTCAGAGGACCATATCCATGTGATCAGGATTTACAGAATCAAACTCAGTCCCGAGAACATCATAGGACTGATGTCCCAGGCATGTGTACTTACTCAGACTCCAAGATCGTTTTTTGTCAGAAAGCATGACTATTCCACACCACTGCTCTACAGATGCTCCTCCTATCTATCTGTCTCTCCTATATACAAATGCAATAAAGCCTGAGAAATGATGTTTGCTAAGCCTCGCTTGTCCCAAATATCTCCCAGGACTTAATAGATATAAATCCCTTCTTCTCATGCTACCATTTGCTTCAGTATCTTGAGATGTCTCGTTTCTTCTTTCTAGTGTGCAGAACAATTAGCATTTCAAAGAAAGCTGAATTTTAGCATTGAAACATTTATGAAAGCTTAATTTGGTTCCCAGAAGTTAATGGCAACATGCTTAAATCATTGTTAGGATGTGCATAATCATATGTTCCAATTTAGCATCATTGTACTTTGATGACTAAGAAATGACTAAGTAAATGACCAAATAAATGAATAAATGACTAAGATTTTGATGATCCTTATACTACTGGAGCCATATTGATTCACCTCTTATAAAAATGAGCCCTTTGCTCCAAATATTATTACAACCCACATAATAAAAGAGACGGAAGGGAAATTGGAGGTCTTCTAGTCCAAGTCCCTACTCAAGCAGGAGATCCTATACCATTTTAGACAAATGGTTCTCCAGTCACTTCTTAAAAGTATTGGAGTATACCCACAACTTCTGAAGGCAAGCCGTTCTACTGATTCATTTTTCTTACTGTCAGAAAATTTCTCCTTAGTTCTAGGTTGCTTTTCTCTTAGTTTCCATCCATTGCTTCTTGTCCTGCCTTCTATTGCTTTGGAGAATAGGTTGACCCCGTTCCAGTATTGGAACACTGCTATCATGTCACCCTCTTTTAGACATAAAGGGGTGACTGTTTATCCCTTTGCAATAGGTGACTTCTAAACAAGTTTCTCTGTTCTTTGCTGATTGTCCTGTTTGTAGCCTTCATTATCCTTCTGGAAACATTACATTATTTACCAAATCCTTTGTGTTTCTTTAGGTAAGAGTCATTTAAGTATCTGGCAAGAGTTTTTTCTTATAAAACCCAAGCTCTATGTTTATTGTTTTTACCACTTCACTATGTACTATGCTAAGTGACTCCCTGGTAGCTTCCTTTCCCAGTAAAGCATCTTTCCTATTTACGTTTTCATATAGTTCTATGCATATTGCAACAGTCCACTAACTCCTGTATCTTATCTTGAGTAGATCAGATTGCACTTTATTTATGTTGCGAATTTAAGCCCAAAGAAGACTTATTTACTATTCAAGTTTTTGCCAACCTACCAAATGAATGGATATAATGAGAGTATAATCTAAGCTAACATTAATAATGTTAGGATAAACTGAGACAATTTAATTTTATTTGAATAATTCATAGTAATGTTTAATTCAGCATGCATTAGCGGTAGCACTACAATAGGTGTTAAGTGTACATTATAAAAATAAATAATTTTATCAAGACATGTTGCCTTGGTAAACGTATTGCAGCTCTCACTTTACATGACTAGCATGTGGTATGTTTCAATGCCAGATTTGGTAATTTGTTTCTCTGACATATTTAACAGGAGATTGCTATTTTTTTTTCTACCAAATTCCATTCAATATAGAATTCAGCGATACGCCATTAGTTTCTCTTTCATTCTTATTCCTATTATATGCCGAAGGGAATGTATGATTTTAATAGGGTTCAACTTTTCATTAGATCCAGGCAAATTTATTTCAGTCCTGAAAGTTGTTTTAAGTATAATATATTGAATTTCAGAGACATTTTCCATAAATATTTGCAGCACACATCATATGCTTTAGTAATGAATTAAACATGGAAATGCTAGGATTAAATAAAAGAGTAGAAAGTTATAAAACCATTTGTTGTAGTTGTCATTTGGTTGTATGTGTTACTTAAGTATTTTTCTTTTTCCCAATGTTCTTTAAAATTTTCTAGGTGTCTAAAGGCATTTTTAACTGAACATGTTTAGTATATACCATTCAAAGGAAAAGGTCTTTTACACTGACTGCTGACATTCAAAAAATGCAATAAGAAGTACTGCAAAAGTTTAACAGTTTTAGGTCAGATGGATGTCAGCAGGAAAGCCAGAAGTATTTTGACACTTAATTCTTCCATTGACAAGAATGCCCTCTAAAAGATTATTAGACCTTAGGAGGGGTCTTTTACTCTTTTGTTCTCCAATTAGCTTTTGCTAAGTTTGCTATTTTTACTGGTAAGTTTCTGTGTGAACTGGGCCCTCTACATTTTTTATGAAATTAAGAATAATAATTACCAGGCAATTTCCTAATAAATACTGGTACATTTACGTAATTATTTCCTAGAATTATTTAGTATCGAGGTTCGATACTAATATTTAGTAGGGAATGTATTTACTTATTGGCTTACTCACTTACATGCTGCTTCAGATGCAAATGTTCTCAATATATTGTTTTTCTATTATGCAAGAGATGTGTTCATTAAAGCCAGAGTTACATGCTAGCCATTAAGGGTGGCAAAAGTTAAAAGTTAACTTTTCAAGCACAGCAAATCTATATTGGATTTAAAGTATGTGCTGTTTAAATTAGTTTACAGGAAGCCATCCTTTGGGATTGCTGTAAGCATCAGCCCTGGGCCTGAGACATCTTTCTTAATGAAATGGGCAGCACAACCATCCCAGGGGATTCCACTGCAAATGAATGAGAGGGCTGAGCACAAATTAAACAGTGTTTTCAATGTAGCGGAGGCTCTACTGCACACAAAATGATCAACGCTTTTTGAAATGGAGTATAATACGAAGCCGAGAGAAAACAAGTATCTCAAATGCTAAGCATAAAGAAAGAAGGACCTAACTGGCAGATCATATTTTGGAGGGAGCTGTTCGTGTTATCTGGCTTGCAGAATAAATTTGAATTACCAGCAAGGGGCCATATATACCATTATCAGTTATTGCTGTTATAGGTTATTGTTGCAGAATTGTTGAATTATTTAACATAAACTGAATGTTATGTACTTCAAAAAACACATAGGGGAAATGATCTTTGGGGCTGTTAAGCTTTGGGGAAGATTTGTTCTAAGCCTAAAGTTTGAGTATTCCCTGACGTAGATGTCAGCAGGTTTCAAAAGAGCTTCACTGATCTGACTGTTTCAGAATTCTTAAGTCCTTGTTATGCTATTAGAGTTTATAGTAGAATTTAGGTAGGGCTGATCTAATACATGTCCTATTTTGACCAGATGGTTATTACTGACAGGGCCAAAATTTTACCTAGCAACAAAAGAGGCCAAATCCGTCAAATGTTCTTTTTCCATTGGGACAATTGTCAATGCCATGTCTACAAATACCCATTATGCAGAAATCATTTATTTTCTTTATTAAGATACGTTATATAGAACACTTTTCAGCTCTTTCAGGAATGTTTCTGTCATAGTTTTTTCCAACTTTGTTTCTATCTTTCTTTAATAGTCAGAGCTATCTGCAAGCTACAAGTGAAGTGCCTGGTGGCCATACCCTGGATCCTTCGGCAAACTACAATTCCCCTAAGTTTCGATCAAGGAATCAGAGCTATATGAGAGCAGTAAGCACACTCAGTCAGGCCAGCTGCGTTAGCCAGGTTGGATTCTTTTTCCTGTTATGCGTTTTACAATAATATTAATAATTATAGGGTTTTTTAAAGAACAAATTCAGGAGTTCGACCATGTATCCCTGGCTTATAATCAATAATTTCTACTGGTTATTTTCCTAAACTGAAAGCTTTGTTTATGTGCAATTTAATAAGATTTTGTAATGGAAACCAGAAGAGTCTCGGGCTGCTTACACACTGAAGTTTGTAAATAGTAGTTTTCAATGGTTTTACGCATACATCTAACAAGAACAGTTCATAAGTGAAAAAGTAATTCATAGATACTAATTATCTGCTCCCTTATTGTATATTGTATGGCAAATACTTTCGTTCTTTGATACTATATATGCAAAATAGCCCACTGAGTTAATACATCCTTAAGTCAGTGCTTGCATTGCACTAATAGTAATATATTATTGCAATATATTATAAGTATAAATAATTAGATTGCACTCATTGATACCTGCACTTATTTCTACAAAGTCACAAATAAATAAACAGGGTTTTTTTTGTTAACTATAAGAAAAAGCTGAATTGGAAACTTAAAGGGAATGATAGGCCTCTGGGCCCCAGTTTTGCAACCATGTTGTCTAAAATCTACCCCAATATTGGGTAGATAATTTTTGGAAATAATCCATATAGTTTCAATGGTGTAATTTTTCACTTTTTAAAGGAAACCACACATTAAAGTGGATTCATCATACCTTTGCAGGCATAAACCACATCCATTGACTTTGTTCCTAGATCCATAAGGCATTAGAAAGATCTTTCTCATCCAGGGATGCCAGCCATATTCCTCCAGTCCTTGTTTGGCTTTCAAGAGAATCGTGTTCTATAGGACAGGTCTCTGCAATCCAAAGCCACTTAATGTTAACTTTTTATGCATGTGGTTTTGGTATCCCTTTCATATTTAGGTACAAAAAGTAAATCGGAGCAAGAATTTTCCTTTTTTTCAGGGGGCGTGTTGGCCTAGTGGTTAAGACACTGGGCTGTTGACCAGAAGGTTATCAGTTCGAGATCCAGGTACACATAACTGAGTGAGTTCCAATTCTTGCCCCAGCTCCTACCAACCTAGAGTTCTAAAGCATGCAAACGCGAGTAGATAAATAGGTACCACTTCAGTGGGAAAGTAACAGCAGTCTGTTTGCCTTGGCTTATAGTCATGCTGGCCAGTTGATCTCAGAAAGATCTTTGGACAATGTTGGCTCCCTTGGTTAAGAAACGGAGATGACCACCGCCCCCCTGCAGACAGACATAACTGGACAGGAGAAACCTCTATCTTTTACCTTTTAAAAATATTTTTCAATTCATTCAATCACTTTCTTAGGAGCTGTTATAGCTGAATTCCAGCAGTGAATTCCAACAGGTCCAGTTGTGATCGCCCACCATTACTGTAGCAGGCTTAATAGTTGAAATAGATATAGTTAGGAAAATCTGAGCAGCATGGCAGAGAAGGATTCTTACTAACCTTATGCCACTCTTGTACAAGAGTCCCAGCAGCTACTGATGGTATAGAGATTATAGTTTTCATTGCTGCAAATATATTCAGAGCTGGTTTGCAGAGCCATAAAATAACAGAGCGGACTGGCTGCTGGCAATCCAGCATCACCTCTTCCTCCTTTCTTTTGCAAGGCTAAACAGAAAATGTAGCCAGCACCGTTCTAAAATCTTATGCTGCATAGAGGGACTACTTCCTTCTGCCCTCCATTTATTTATCCAAGATTTATCCAAGATTTGTTCACCCCCATCCTGGCCCTGTTTAAAGAAGCTCTTGAAACCTGGCCATTTCCCCCCAGGATGTAGGTAAGATAGACTGGGATGTTTCAGGTTTTTTTTTACTTATTTTCTCTAGGTTCTCTTTTGCTCTTATTTTGATGCTTTGATTGTACTTTGTAAGACAGAGTCATAAGAAATTGGAGCAGAAATCGATTGATGAATCACAAGTGCTCTTGAGTTATATGACCTCAGAACAATTTGGTATTATTAAATATCAGAGGAAAAGGAAGAACAGCCTGATCATTCATTTTCTATAATATTTCAATTATAGCCACTCCCACTGGCTATAATCTACATTCCCCACTTGGTCATGGTTCTGTTTTAAAAACAAGGCTAGTGTCGGATCTACAATGTAGACCAGATTAGGAAACCAAGACCCTATAGATCAGGACTACTTTGATTGTAACAACTATAGTAATAGAATCTTGCAAGTCTGAATGTAGTTTCCCCTCCCTCACTGTGTCTTCATGAGAACTAGACACGGGTTTGTCTGAGAGGTTTTCTCAAGGTATTTTCTTAGCCACTGCTCAAGCCGTACGTATCTGACTATTGCCTTGGTAGCGACTCTTCCTCCTGTGCTTCAAGGCCGTTCCCAATACCCTCTGGTATGACAAGAGAAATGCTATCTTCACATGGCATTTGGAATTTGCTAGGTATATCTTCTACCATTTCTGCAGAAGACCAAAGGAAAATACAAGCTGAGGCTAATGCAGGTTTGATAGAAACCTTCCTCAGATGTTCTCCATCTTATGCATTCTTTGTACCTCTGTAATAAAACATGCATCTATAATGCAGGAAAGGGTATTATGCCATTTTTGCTCTCCCCTTCAACAGAAAACAAAGATCCTTTCTGCTAGCAAATTGGGTTTGCAAATAAGGAAATAAGGCATTCCTCTTTACTTATAATTGTGCAAGTCCATCTTTCTTCCTTAATAAATCTTTCTTTGTTTATATCAAACAATTCAAAATAAGAATGTTTGTCTTTCCAGAGTGCCTTTAATACGATTAGAATTTATTTATTTATCAAATTTTTATGCCGCCTGAGTCCCTATGGGAGAATTGAAATAATAATTGCAAGCACTGAAAATATTTTTTTTCAGACCAAATTCATTGTGGAGGTGTCCTTATGGAGCATGACTATGTACATATTCTGTGGGGATAGACACACCTCACTGAAATTATTTAATTAACAATACAATACATGTTTGGTATCCCTCGTTCTCCATATTGGCATTGTTCTAGCAATATTACTGGGGTGAGGAGCAAAGTGTCAGCAGCTAGAACTGCTGATGGGCATAGCTGCCATTTGGGCTATGGTCAGGAAAAGAAGTGGGAGATTCAAATCTATTTAGATGTTGCTCAATTTTACATCCAGCAGTCCTATTTGATGGAAATGTTGCTCAAAATATCTAGGTTATCACAAGTGCCCTGCCCTGGTCTAGGATTTCCCTGAAAGAGGCATTTCTTGAAATATATAATAATAATAATAATAATAATAATAATAATAATAATAATAATAATAATAATAATAATAATAATAATAATAATAATAATAATAATAATAATAGATCAAGACACACCTAAAGGCATTGTAGTAGAACTCCCAGAAGAAGCTGTCGGGGAGAAAATAACAACACTATCACCAGAACCAGTTATCACTGAACCAACTGATGAACTAACTCAGAAACAAAAAGAATTGAAGGACAAGATCATGGAGCATTTTCTGCTTAATAAGGAACGGCAACGTTTACCATCATTAAAAACTGTGCCTAAGAAAATTTTGGCCCCTATCATGAAAATGGTTAATGCAGTGCTTTCAACAATTGAATCGGGATCCATCTTGGAAACGAACCAGTTAATGTACAGCGCAGCCGCAATAGTCACTAATGAACTAGGCATTAAAATCAAAGCACCTAGTTACACAACAGAAAAAGCATCAAAGCCAAAGTGGGAAATCCGATTGGAACAAAAAGTCAAAAAATTAAGGGCAGATGCTAGCAATTTGAAGAACATGCGTGAGCAACGACTTAGAAACAACAAAATTATAGATCAGCTAATCAGAAGGTATAGATTGGATACAAGAAACATCAATGAAGCTGTAGAGATTGTAAAACAGCAGATAACAGCAACAGCTAGGAAAATTGAAAGATATGAGGCACGAATCATCCAGTATAAACAAAATCAGCAATTTCGATCAGACCAACGGCGTTTTTATCAAAGTCTTAATGTGAATGATGACACCAAAAGTCAAAAACCAGAAAAGCAGGCCACAGTTGAATTCTGGAAAGAATTGTGGGAAAATGCAAAGGACTACAATAAGGAAGCAAAATGGATACATGACTTTGAGAAAAGCATTGGCAACAAACAAATGCAAGTATTAGAAATAACAACTGAGATGGTCAAAAATCGAGTAAAAAAAGTAAAGAATTGGACATCACCTGGAAAGGACCAATTACATGGTTTCTGGCTCAAATATCTGACCAGTTTACATGCAATATTGGCCAGGCAACTGAATGAGATTTTACAAAATGGCCAAATTGATGAATGGTTGACAACTGGAAAAACATACTTGATTCAGAAAGATGCAACTAAAGGAACAATACCTGAAAACTACAGACCAATAACATGCTTGCCAACAACCTTCAAATTACTCACAGGCATTATTGCAGATAACATTATGGATTATTTGGAAACAAACAACATCTTGCCAGTAGAGCAGAAAGGCAACAAAAGAAGGAGCAGGGGCACAAAAGATCAGCTCCTAATTGATAAAATGATATTAGAAAATTGTAAGAACAGAAAAACGAACTTGAATATGGTCTGGATTGATTACAAAAAGGCATTTGACTCATTGCCACATAGTTGGATCATAAAATGCTTAAAAACAACTGGCATTAGCAAAAATATTACATCCTTTACTGAAAAGGTGATGAAACAATGGAGAACCGAGTTGGCAGTAGGGAATGAGAACTACGGAATGGTTAATATCAAGCGAGGAATTTTCCAGGGTGATTCACTTTCACCTCTTCTCTTCATCATCGCGATGATCCCACTATCAGTAATCTTAAAAAAAATGAAATTAGGCTACCAAACAGCCAAAGAAGCCGAAAAAATTTCGCATTTATTATATATGGATGATTTGAAACTCTATGGAAAGTCAGAAATAGAAATCCAATCATTGACAAACACAGTCCGAGTGTTCAGCACCAATATTTCAATGAAGTTTGGCATGGAAAAATGTGCCACTGTATCCATAAAAAGGGGCAAAATCACTGCATGTGAGGGAATTGAAATGCCCAATGGCCAACTAATTAAATGCAACGAAAATGAAGCCTACAAATACTTACGCATTCTGCAGTTGGATAACATCAAGCATGGAGAAGTAAAAACTTTGTCAGGGGAGAGTACACCAACAGAGTTAGGAAAATTTTGAAATCTAAATTGAATGGTGGAAATACAATCAAGGCCATAAACACCTGGGCAATACCAGTTATAAGATACACAGCTGGTATAGTTAACTGGACACAAGCTGATTTGGACATTTTAGACCGAAAAACCAGGAAACTAATGACAATGCACTACAGTTTACATCCACGTGGTGATATTGATAGACTATACCTACCCCGGAAATCAGGTGGCAGAGGATTATTACAAGTGAAGCAAATAGTTGAAGAAGAAAAACATGCACTGGCTGATTATTTAAAAGAAAGTCAAGAACATCTATTAATCGAAGTAAAGAACAAAAATCTATTGAAGGCCCAACAGACGAAACAAGAATACAAAAAAGATGTGATAACATTAAGAATGGAGAGTTGGCAGAACAAAGCATTGCATGGCCAATTTCTGGAAAAAATAAAAGATAAAGTGGACAGTGAAAAAACTTGGTTATGGTTAACAGCAGGTACATTAAAGAAAGAAACAGAGTCACTAATCCTGGCTGCGCAAGAACAAGCTATCCGCACAAATGCCATTAAGACCAAAATCGAAAAATCCTCTGATGATGCCAAATGTAGACTTTGCAAAGAGGCTGATGAAACTGTTGACCACATACTCAGCTGCTGTAAAAAAATCGCGCAGACTGACTATAAAATGCGGCACAATTCAGTGGCACAAATGATCCACTGGAATTTGTGCAAAAATTATAACATTAAAACAGCAACAAACTGGTGGGAACATAAGCCTGAAAAAGTCGTCGAGGGTCAGATGGTCAAGATCTTGTGGGATTTTCGCATGCAAACGGATAAAATACTGGCGCATAATACACCAGACATCACACTGGTTGAGAAAAAGAAAGTTACAATCATAGACATCGCAATACCAGGTGATAGCAGGGTTGAGGAGAAGGAACATGAAAAAGTCACGAAATACCAGGACTTAAAAATTGAAATCCAACGATTATGGCACAAACCAGCAGTGGTAATTCCAGTGGTAATCGGCACACTGGGTGCTATTCCAAAAGCACTGGAATTACATTTAAAACAGTTAAAACTTGACAAAATCACCATCAGTCAAATGCAAAAAGCTGCACTGCTTGGATCTGCATGTATATTACGAAAATACGTTACGACGTCCTAGGCCCCTGGGTGGGGCCCGACTAGTAATCAATGCCAAATCCGGCGAATCAACTGGCCGCTGTGATACAATCGTATAGTAGTAGTAGTAATAATAATAATAGAAAAGCAGTATGCTTTGGTTCTCCTCATATTTCTCCCTACCTGACCTTACTGACATCGTTAAATGCAGTACCAAGAGAGAACCTACATGGCATGGGAGGAATTTCTGTTGTACTAATTCTTACTTCTTGTAGTTCCTCCTTTTGCACTTTGCATCTGATGTTGTAACATGTACTGCTCTCCAAGAAGTAGGATGCAATTCAATCCGAACTCTTAAAAGGGGCTTATTTTAAATTCATTTCTAGAAAAGTCTGGCTCCATCAGATGGTTCTCCATGATGGTCAGCTTTGCTGATGTCTAACGTTGCTCCTTAGATATATTTGAGTTTCACTCCCATTTACACCTGTAAGGTACAGAATAAACCGCATTTATTGGATTGACCATTGAACTATCTGAAAGAAATGACAGCTGGAATACATACTTTCCTGGTCATTTTCCATTTATGGTCTGGGGAAACTTCACTTAGTCATCGTTGTCCCTTATCTCTTCTGTACCAAGGAATAAAATCTCACTGTGTAGTTTAAAATACAGAATAATTTCCTATTATATCCAAATTTGAGGAAATGATTAGCCCAACCACACAAAGATCAAATTGGTTCCAGGTCAGAGTTAGCTAACTAATTATAGTTTGAACAAATTAGTGGCCTGTTTGGGGACTTAGCCTATTCAGCTTTCCTAGTTCACACAATGAACTAAAGGAAGGAAGGGCAAACTAAATGAAGCAAGCCCATGAACCAGAACTCACTGCTGTGTTGTCACAAGAATGGTAACTTGTTGCTGTAACTTATAAATATGAAGAGTTGAGGAATTATTTTGTCATTTTTCCTAAAACTGTTTACTCATTTAAGATTTGAGAAAGGGGTATTTTAGTTATATTTCTGGTTTATTTTCAGGATGGTTCCTTGAGAAAAGCAATATAGCGGCAAAGGGAATATAGGTGAACAAAAATTAAGACAACAATTAGAATGCCTCAGCTTTAGGACGTTCTTCCTGCTTGTTTAATTTAATGTAATGTAATGTAATGCAATTAAAAACCAATGTCTGAAAATGTTCTTTCAGGCTAACACCGAAATTAAAAGATAGTCTATTTAGCTCTCAGATTATAGCAAAGGAAAGCTAATTTCAATTAGGTTGATGTCTACTGCTGCATTATAAACAATCTTGAGGAGGGAGTGGAGGGGGTAAATGGGGTTGTTGCATTAATTATATTGAAATAAAGTCTTTTTGAGCTCTGATAGTGTATTGAAGCTTAATGCATTTCTGCAAAGCCAGTGGGGAAAAAAATCCACACCAAATGCAATGTTGTTGTTTATCTAGATGAGTGAAGCAGAGGTCAATGGGCAATTTGAATCTGTTTGTGAATCAGTGTTTAGTGAAGTTGAAGCTCAGGCCATGGATGCCCTTGGCTTGCCAGGTTGCTTCCGAACCAGAAGTCACAGTTACCTGCGTGCCATTCAAGCTGGTTACTCTCAAGATGATGAATGTCTCCCTTCAATGGCATCTTCTAACATCACCTCAACAATCAGGTCAACAACGGGTGAGTATTCTTGTTTATATATTTAATATAAGAGTCTGGATGGTGCAGTAGTTAGAATGCAGCATTGCAGGCTAATTCTGCTGACTGCCAACTGCCAGCATTTCGGCAGTTCAATTCTGACCAGCTCAAGGTTGACTCAGCCTTCCATCCTCCCGAGGTTGGTAAAATGAGGACCCAGATTGTTGGGGGCAAAGGCTGATTCTGAAAACCACTTAGAGAGGGCTGTAAAGCATTGTGAAGCTTTACAGCCCTCTGTGAAGTCTAGGTGCTCTTGCTATACTTTGTAATCAAAAGTCTTACATCTAAAATGATGGCAATTCAAAAGTGGATGGATGAATTAATTGAAAGCTGCATGTGCATCTCAACCCAGTGATGAGCAAAAATAAATTATTTTAGTTCTGATATGATTTTATATTTTGCATACTTTTATGGTATTGTTTTTACGTTGTATGTTGATTGAGGTTGGCATTCTGATTTTATAAATCAATTTATATTTAATTTTAGATAGTTGGGACTGTGTATGATCTTTTAAGCCTGAGCTTTCTCAGCTCCATGGCAGGTTTCAAACCTGCTCATGTCTTTTATCCCTGAAACTGTAATAACCTAGGTGTCCGGATGACACTGAAATGATACCAGTTGCTTTGCTGTCTCATGATTCATAAGACTGCTTAGATATTGAGGAGAAAGTGGCAGAAGGAGTGGAAGGGAAGGACGGAAAGGAAGAGAACACAATTCCTGTTCTAAGCCAAGAACATCTAATAAAATAAAATTCAATGGTGAAAAAAGTAAGGTTCTACATTTAGGCAAGAAGAATGAAATACACAGGTACAGTATAGGTGGTACCTTGTTCAATAGTAGTAACTGTGAGAGGGATCTTGGAGTCCTAGTGGACAACCATTTAAATAGGAGCCAGCCGTGTGCAGCAGCTGCCAAAAAAGCCAACACAGTTCTAGGCTGCATAAACAGAGGGATAGAATCAAGATCACGTGAAGTGTTAATACCACTTTATAATGCCTTGGTAAGGCCACACTTGGAATACTGCATTCAGTTTTGGTCACCACGATGTAAAAAAGATGTGGAGACTCTAGAAAGAGTGCAGAGAAGAGCAACAACAATGATTAGGGGACTGGAGGCTAAAACATATGAGGAACGGTTGCAGGAACTGGGTATGTCTAGTTTAATGAAGAGAAAGACTGGGGGAGACATGATAGCAGTGTTCCAATATCTCAGGGGTTGCTACAAAGAAGAGGGAGTCAAACTATTCTCCAAAGCACCTGAGGGCAGAACAAGAAGCAATAGGTGGAAACTAATCAAGGAGAGAAGCAACTTAGAACTGAGGAGAAATTTCCTGACAGTTAGAACAATTAATCAGTGGAACAGCTTGCCCCCAGAAGTTGTGAATGCCCCAACACTGGAAGTCTTTAAGAAGATGTTGGATAGCCATTTGTCTGGAATGGTATAGGGTTTCCTGCCTAGGCAGGGGGTTGGACTAGAAGACCTCCAAGGTCCCTTCCAACTCTGCTATTGTATTGTAACACAAAGAAACTTGAAAGCACTCTGAAGAAGAGGAAATACATATATAATCGTGGTCATGACATTTATATTAAGAATTTGGCATATGTTTATAGCTTATTAATTATTTTTAAAGAGAATTGTGTTATGCTCAAGCTTAGAGCCCAGGTGAATCTCAGCATTCTCCCTCCCTCCCCTCCTCTCTCTCTCCCTCTCTCTCCATTCTGATTACTCACCAGGGGATTCTGCAGGGACATAATTTTTCATTGTTTAATCCCTCTGATGCACCATGCAGTAATCTTGGATATAATGTGCACACAATTACAAGACAATTGCAGACATCATAAATGCTGCTATACCACTCATTTTTCAGCAGCTTTGGGAGCTCTGGGTTTCTGAAGGCTTCCCCTAGGAGATCGTCTCGACTCCTTCAGTCCAAAGCCTGCCAAACCTGCCAGAGTCAAAAGTTGTTTCCTAACAGTTTGGTTAAAGGATCACTAAAGCCTTTAAAATGCCATTTACTCTGTTAATCAAAAATGGCCAGGCTGCAGACATCCAGATCAAGCTACAGGCTGGTGAAGGGTAAATGTGTTTTTACTTAAAACAATGTTAACTTAAAATACTGATAAGACTTGATATCCAGATCAGCTAGCCTGAATTAACCTTCTTCTTTATTTAATTCAAGCCAGAGGATTTGTATATTTCCAGAGCAATGGTTTCTAAACTGCATAGTTATTCTCAATTGCAACAATTTTTCCTTTGAGGACTGTTGACCTTTATTTGGAGCTTATCAATTTTCCTTATCATAGGACTTCTACGATCAGGCTCATGTGAAGTGGGCAAGTCAATAAAGGGAAGTAGAAGCTTCAGGGGCAAGCATTAACAGGGAGGAGAAAGTAGTACCAATTTTTCTTCAAAGTCGCTTATCTTCCCCTTTCACCTTTTCCTTGAATCTCAGTGTATTACAGCTCTTAGATTCACTCCTCTCAATGGTCTTTTCTATAAATGAATACAAATAGTATTTCAAAAGTTTTTATTTCTAGAGTTTAAAGTTTTCTTTCTCGTTTTGCTGTTCCTGCACGATTCATGTTTTGATCATATTTCTTAGTGACCTTTGGAAATTATAGTTCAGTCTATATGACTGTTGTTTCTTAAAATTAATTAGCACCCGAATACTTCCCAAGGCTTTATCTGTGATGGGGAAAATTAGAGGATATGTACACTACACACCATTATTTTAAAGTATTGATTCTCCATGTTCTAATTGCTTCTAATTTGACCTACAGCATGTTCTACTATAAGACACGTTTGTAGAGACAACATGGCAGATGCTCTCTCTGGATGTATTGGGTATACCTCCCATAATCCCCAGTTAGCTGGACCATGCTGATTGCATTTATGGGAGCTGTATTCCAATATAGTTCCAAGGCGTAAAAATAAAAAGTGTTTGTACCTGATTATATGAATAATAAAGACTTTGAGCTCAAAATTCTTGGAAGATACTGGTAGAACAGGTGAAGCCAAATCCTAATACCTATATCAGAACTTTTTCTACTTAAGGATGAAGTTGGAATATAATTTTCTAGTACCTAATGAATAATTTATATGGAAATTCTGACTAGCTTCAGATATTGGAGACCTTTACATATGGTAATTCATATAAACTCTATTCAATTGTTTTACTTCGTTAGCCTCGCCTCGCCTCTCCTTCTCTCCTCCTCTCCTTTCTTCTCCTCTCCTCTCCTTCTCCTCTCTCCTCTTCTCTTCTCTTCTCCTCTCCTCTCCTTTCTTCTCCTCTCCTTCTCCTCTCTCCTCTCCTCTTTTCTTCTCCTCTCCTCTCCTAGAACAGAATTTTGCAAAACATTGTTTCCAGATTCAGCCTTTGGTCCTTGCAGGAGGCTTACTTCAAGCCAGTGTAGATAACTTTGTTACAACTTTCCATATTCTAAAGCTGTGCTTCATATTTTTATTGTATGGAAGCAATAAGGTCAGTATCAATCACTTTTGAAAACTATAATTGGATCAAATTAGAATCTTTACTTTTAGTTCAATAGATTCGATAGTTGTTTGACATATTCACCCTCCCTTCCCTAAATCCTGAGGTGCTGCCTCATGAGGGTGGGGGAGGGGGTGTCCCTGAGAGAGTTGAGCAATGAACATCAAGAGAGGATGCCAAGGGAATATTCCAGCAGGATCACTCAAGTGTGTTCCTCCCAGCTGCTGAGCAGAGCAAACAGCCATCTATAATGGGAAACAGTGATATAGGAAGATGCCAGAGGCAGATGATCATTTAGTAATCACAACAATCAATTCATACTGTATGGCAGAAGGCAATGGTTAGACACTCTGTATTTTTTTACCAAGAAAACCACATTAGTCAAAAATATAAAATGATTGATGTTATAGTGTTGGATGATGGGCCCTTCAGGTCAGATGATACTCAACATGCTACTGAGGAAGAGCTGGGGAATCTATCAGAGTACAAATGATGTTTATGTTGTAACTAAATAAAAGCCTTTGTGGGTCTAGTTGGTGATGTTGCCATACAGAAAAAGAAAATTCAAAGCTGCAAAGATAGGATTATGGTAGAAATATGGAGCGTAAGAAGCATGAACACTGGAAAGGTTAACACAGTGAAAGATGAAATGACTGCAAATTGATATGTTAGGCATCAGCAAGTTGAGATGCAGTGGGATCAGAAGATTACACTATTTATTACTCACAACATGAAAAACAAAGAAGGAATGGTGTTGCTTTTATAATTAGGAAAACTATATCAAGAAGAGTACTTGCTACAATGCAAGTTGTAATCTAATACCCAAATAATATTGATTATATTTCATGGACACATCTTTAATATGATAGATCATTCAGGTTTATGTTCCAACCACTGATGCAGAAGAAGAGAAGGTTGTTGGTTTCAAGTTACATTTGAAATTGATAGAACATGGAAGATGAACTGCTTTTGATTGGAGACTGGAATACCAAAATTGGAAACATGAGGGTGGAAAATGTAATTGGCTTGTACGAAATGAAGCAAGGAACCGACATATCAATTTCTGCCACTCCAATGATTTCTTATTGGCTAACACTCTTCAAGCGACCAAAATGATGCCTTTATGTATGGGCATCACCAGATGGAGTATACAGAAATCATATTGACTATATTATTGCTAAGATGAGGTGGAGAAGCTCAATTATAGTATTAAAGGCATGGCCAGATGCTGACTATGGAACAGATGAAAAATTGCTCATGTTCAAGTTCCATGGTGTGCTAAAAAAAAGAAGTAGAAAGCAGGTCAATTTCCACAATATGATCTTGAACATATAACCACCATTTTCAAGGATAACATCTAGAATCACTTTGAAATCCTGCATTGTGTTGATAGAGAACCAGACGAATTATGGAATGAGCTTTAAAAAGTTGTTAAGGTAAAAACATCTGCCAAAAATTAACCAAAAAACCCCCCAAATGGGTATCCCAACGAATGGTGGAAATTGCCAAGAAAAAAAAAGCCAAAGGGAAGAAAGCTAAAAATTTCAAAAAGAATTTAACAAAGAGTTTTGGAGAATTGTTAGAAGATACAAGAAGCAATATTACAACAACATCTATAAAATTGAAAACAGAAGGCATAACAAGGGAAGTCTTCCAAAAGATAAAGCAGACTGGTTCAAGGTTAGCAAAGGTGTGAGACAAGACTATATTCTCTCCTTCTATTTATTGAACCTATATGCTGAATATATATTAAGGGAAGTTGATTAGAAGATGAACATGGTTTGGAGGAACCGTTGGAGGAAGAAACATCAATAACCTGCACTATGCTGGTGACACTACTCTGATAACTGGAAAAACAAAGGATCTGCAAGCCCTACTAAAAAAATTCACCTGTCACGATGTGTCTATACCTACAAAGGTCAGAATCATGCAAGCCATGGAACTCTATGGAAGCAAAATGTGGACTTTAAAGAAGCAAGGTAGGAAAAGCATTGATGCTTGAGACTTCTGAGAATACCATTCATAGCCAAGAAAATAAACTAATGGATCATCGAATGAATCAACCAAGAGTTCTTACCTGACAAATGGCCAGGCTCAAATTATCCTACTTCAGACACATTATGCAAAGACCTCCTGTAGGTCTTCAGGGAAGGCACTGGTGCTAGGAAAGGTGGAAGGAAAGAGAAGAAGAGGATGACAAACAGTTACAGTAGCCACAAGTGCACATTGGAAGAGCTGAAGGACTAGGTTAGGGATAGGCCATCATGGAGAAAACAGTGACTAGCACTGATGATGTTATCTGGTTTGGTAATGAAACATCTGCAAGAAAACGACTAAGTTCAGAGAGCATGAAGGACTCCACAGAAAATCTATACATGTGGCACTAAGAGTTGGCAACAATTTCATGGCATGTAATCAATCCATCATCTGACATATTTAGGTATATATAAGACTACTTTTTTTCTGAATCCTACCAGTAGCTCTCTATAGCTTCAGATGAGAAGACAGACTTGTTTCTGAACCCAAGACTATTGAGCATAAAATCTTTCATAATACAGATACAGTACTGTAGAATGTTAGATGAGCAAATGCTTTTTATTTTAAAGCAGGACGCAAATAATTAGCATATAAGAGACAGTGAAGCAAAAACACTAAATCAAACCACTTTCCATGTACAGATTTACAGTATATATTTTCCTATGGAAGTGAATTGTTTACATTCAGTATTATAGTTCAGACAGGTTTACTAGTCATCCGTTATTTGTAAGTACAGACCTGTGACTCTGCATGCACAACTTTCAGAAATGTAGTCAAATAGCTGAAACACTGTGTGGCATAATGAAGTTTAGGACAATTTTGAAGGTCAAGTTACCTCCTACAATATCAACAAACAATTCTCTGCTGGCTCCTGAACTATGAATTCTCTTCCTCAACCAAGTTCCCTGACTCCTTCATTATGCACTTCTAAAGCCTATGCTCTTCTCTTTAATTAACTAAAGAGTTCAGTTTTGTTGTCTTTGTTGTTTACCCTATAAACATGATAAACATGCTGTTCGAATTAGCTTTGTTAGTTTATATTGTTGATATTTGATGATAATTATTTTATAAGCTTTCTCTGAAAATGCATACGTTGTGTAACCTATGAATAGGTATTGTTTTCTTTCATTCCAATTTTCACATAATTTCTCTCCACATTCTAAGAATTTACACAGCTTCTCCCCAATATGGATCATCAACAATCAATTTATAAATGTTAATTTCATGAATTGATCACCTGAGTGATTTAGAAAACACTCTATTCAGATCATCAATTCAGATGAATTGATCACCTGAGTGATCAATTCATCTGAATTGATGATCTGAATAGAGCATTTTGTTATAGTGTTTATTAGTGGCCTTTTCCTCTTCGCAAATAAATAATAATTTAAAACCTTCTAAATCCAGTCATGCAATTAAAGCATGGCACACTACTTCATACCAATGAAACATGAATCTTATTTGTATTTATAATATTAAAAAGAACTGCAATGTATTGAGGGGGTGTCAGCAGGGAGAGTCAGCAGGGAGAGGCCAAAAATCAAGATTGCCGCTATAACCATGTAAGTCTCTCACAACACATTTTTAAAAGGATCAAGACTTTGATTGCATGGTTGTAGGTGTAGTGTAGTGATTGTAAATTGTCGGTGTAGTGATTGCCAATGTCTGATGACAGATATGGCACAAGAAGAAGAAGAAGGTATAGTGTTGATTTTTTGACCCCATGTGAACAATTTTGAATCTGTTCTAAGACAAAAAGATCTCAGATGACAGTTGTTTATCTTAATGTGGAATGTCAAGCATAGATATTGGGCTGCCTTGTGTTGGTAGACCAGGCAGGAAACATGGCCAAATGAGCTAATTTTACTTTATAGTAAGATTATATGAACAGCATCTTGCAAATCTGTAAGTACATTTCTCCCTCCCATTCCCCACCTTTTTACCACCTAGGAAAGTAGAGAAGGTCTTTTCTGAGCCTCTTGCCCCATCCAAATTCCTGCTGGGCACCCAGCTGCCTTTTATCTCCCATTCCTTTGTCTGTATCTCTTCATTCTGTCTCCTAAGGTCATTCCACATCCCATTATGTGGGCTGCCAATGAATTCACCTATGACTTAACACACTCATTTTTAGACATACCCCCCCCCCCAAATGCAATATTCATTCATTTCCCCAATAATGTCATCCATATATGGTTCTAAAGACTTTTTTAAAAACAAAAGAGAGATGTGGCTTTCAACGAAAAAATGTTGCCCATTGTTATACAAAGGAATATTTGTTTGTTTGTTTGTTTATATTTCACAGTTTTTAACCACCCATATCCCTCAGAGAGGGGCCCTGAGCAGTGTACAATTAATCAATAAAATTAAGCATTAAAAATAGAATAATTTAAGGTTATTAATTTTTAAAAAATCTAAAACAACATTATGGAATTTTACAAGATGGAGTAATATGTTCCCAATGTGATCTTATCTTGTCCTAAGATCATCTTAGTTATTTTTTACTTTGTTTATGTTATCATAACACCCAGTGCTAACCTCAAAACAAATTTAGTTTGGAATCTTTAAGACTCTCACTTTATACATTCAATGTAAAGCAGATCATCATGTTAATCAGGAATGATTTCAGAAAGACAGGAGTAATACGTATCATTGTTATCGTAACCCAGAGTTGGTGTCACGTCCTCAGAGTTACGACCGGCGCCAGGCAGGAAGCTTTGGGTCTGTTCTGATTGGCTGCAACGCACCTGTTGGCAGGGGCGGGAATTGCAGAATTGGGTTATCTGACTGATAGCCAAGGAATCCATCCGACACCTGCTAAAGTGGATGCTATTTTAGCTGCCCCAGTTCCTAAGTCTAAGGCTGACCTGCAGGACTTCCTGGGACTGCTTAACTTTTATTCCGTGTTCCAGCCTCATAAAGCAACCGTCGCAGAACCTCTTCATCGTTTAATGGACAGCGGAGCTCCATGGGTTTGGACAAGCCGCGAAGCTCATGCATTCACAGCTGTCAAATAGTTGCTGACGTCATCCACTGTGCTGGTACAGTACAGTGAACGCCTCCGATTGGTACTGGCGTGTGATGCCTCCCCTTTCGGTGTCGGAGCTGTGTTAAGCCATGTCCTACGTAACGGTCTGGAAGCTCCTGTCGCGTATTACTCCCGCACTTTATTGAAGGCTGAACGCAATTACAACCAACTCGATAAAGAGGCTTTGGCAGCTGTTGCAGAAGCATTTCCACCATTACCTTTATGGCCGGTCATTCCACTTAGTGACCGATCATAAACCATTGCTCGGCATATTGGTGGGGGATCGACCAACCTCACAAATTCTGTCCCCGCGCATGTTGCGATGGACAGAATTTCTAGCTTCCTACTCTTACTCACTTTCTTACCGGCTAGGGAAGGAGATTGGGCATGCGGATGCTCTCAGCCGCTGCCCTCTACCCGCGTTGGTATCTGACCCAGCTCCAGTGTCTCAGGTTCTCCTTGTGGATGACTTAGAACTACCTCTGTCGGCCACTGATATTGCCCAGGGTTCTAAAAGAGACAGCATCCTGTCCCAGGTTTTAGATTGGGTCTGAAGGGGATGGCCACAAGGGCGGATTGCTCAGGAATTCCTTCCCTATCTCAGATGCCATTTAGAACTCTCCAAGCTTCAAGAATGCCTGCTATGGGGAACTAGAGTCGTAGTTCCATTGGAACTACGCCATGCTGTATCTGCCCGCCTCCATTAGGACCACCCTGGCATAGTCCAAATGAAGGCATTAGGACGTGGCTATGCCTGGTGGCCTAACATGGATGGTGACATTACTAATTGGGTTCAACAATGCCGTTCTTGTCAACAGTCCCGGCCTGCTCCTCCAGCAGTTCCAGTACAAGATTGGGACATTCCTAGGAGCCCTTGGTCATGGATCCATTGGATTTCGCTGGACCAATAGGGGCACACACTTATTTAGTGATGGTGGATGCACTATGCAAATGGATAGAAGTTTTCCCTATGTCATCCACCACTGCTGAAGCCACTGTGTGGGTGCTGACTAGATTGTTTACCACATATGGTCTACCAGATACGGTGGTATCCGATAATGGCCCTCAATTTGCCTCCCCCATTTTCCAAACCTACCTTGTCTCTCTGGGCATCAGGCAGATCCTTACCACCCTGCGGGGAACGGGTTAGTGGAATGGGCCGTGCGCTCAGTAAAAGAGGCGTTCAGACGGCTGGACCAGGGTAGTTGGCCTGCCTGGATTGCTACTTTCCTTCTTGCACAACACACTAAGACATGGGCAAAAGTCCGGCTGAAATTCTAATGGGCCGACAGCTTCGCACTCTCTTAGATAGATTACACCCTCATTATGCTGCAGACAACCCCCAAGGGGCTTCCAGGGTGTCCAGGTCTTTCCATGTTGGGGACCGGGTTTTTGCACAGAGTTTTATGGGCGACGCTAAGTGCCTACTGGGTTGGATGACACAAGTAACTGGACCCTGTTCCTATAGGGTCCAGCTCGACGACAATGGCGGCAGCATGTAAATCATTAATGCCGCTGCGCTCCTGAGGGCGACCATGGTTTACCAGCCCGAGAGGACGCCAAGCTGTTACCTGACGCTGCTTGCCAGCAACACTTGTCCTCACAGACAGCTATACCTCCACTAATGCCCGAACCGATATTGACGGCACACTTACCTGCGGGGGGAAGCCAGGCCTCGGGGCAGAGTCTCCAATTGAAGTTCGGCCCAACCAGTTTGTTCAGGCGCTGGCAAGCAGCGACACTACTCCGATGACAACAACCACTCCAGAACTGCGCAAGTCTGGGCAGGTCTGCCATCGCCCCGCCTATCTATCAGACTATGTGTGCGCAATCCGGGGGGAACACATCTGAAGGCCATGCAGTTAGAGGGGGGGGGGGAATCAACCTGAAAGGTTCTTAATTCCCAGTATAGACCACAGAAATTTCAACCTAAATCAAAAATAAATTGCACTATTGAGCTCAATACGAAAGCAGCATAAATTCCAAGGAGCTCTTCTTCACAGAAAATAAAATAAATAATGCCATATAGTACAGCCTAAAAATCGCCAAAGAGCTCCTGGCAGGTTGTGAAAAGGAATGAGTCCCAAAGGAAAATCTCCAAGTGAAAAAAATCAGCTTCTGATCCGTTCAGTTTGACCCTGGGAATGATAGCAAGAGCCTGAGACTTGGCATTGGGTGGATTCATGGAATAGGGCCGTGATGGTGAACCTATGCCACATGTGCCACAAGTGGCCTGCAGAGCCCTTTCTGTGGGTACGTGAGCCGTCGACCCAGCTCAGCTCTACCCCGCATGTGTGCACGCCTTCCCTGACCAGCTGATTTTGGGGTCTCTGCCGCACATGTGCAGGTGGCGGGGCGCATGCAGGAGCTGAACACACATGCACAGGGGGAGTGCACACACATGTGCGGGGGAGCACATGGCTGGGTTTGCTCCCAGAAGGATGCAGGGAGGCCTACTAGGCCCAAAATTGGAAACGGGGTGTGTGGTGTGGCCCACCCATGCCCAATTTTTGCTCCCAGGAGGCTGCAGGGAAACCTACTACCCAAATCGGGGTGGGGGAGGTCACGTGTGCATGCACGGGGGGCGGGGGGAGTGTGGGGGGGTACAGATGCGCAGGTATCGCACGGGGGTCGTGCATTGAATTATGGGTGCACTTTAGGCATGCGACAACAAAAAGGCTAGCCATCACTGGAATAGGGCTTGGAGGCCATTTTTTAAAGGGAGGTGCCTTGGCAATTCTGGCTGTAGCTAAAGGGGAGAAAGCCCTTTCTGCCCTTGAGGTTGATCAAGAGATCAAGTCTGCGACAGACTTTGGGAAACTAATTAAGGTCATGTTCTGTTGAAGTTACGCAGATTGGTCTTAATCAGCCATCTTGCCGATCCCATAACACCAGCAGTGAGGAGGCTACATCGCTGGGAAAGTTATATTGATATAACTACAGGGGAATGAGTGGCAAAGAACAGCTTTAAACGTCTGAGCTAGACTTAGCTCACGGACAGCAGCTCTCAACACATTTCTATGAATATAATTACAAGTTCCGCTCACATTTTAAAATTCAATTGATTCAAAAATGATCACACAGCAGGAAGAAATATAGTACCGTGCCGATAATAAAATCTACTCGTGTTAACTTCAGAATTATTTGAGATGCAAATTATAGCACGTTGCCAAGGCATCAGCGATAACAGCGTATCTTCATGAGGTCACAAAAAATAATTGGAGCAGTATGGTGTAGAATCTTGACAAATTCCCATCTATGATTTATTAGTGTGATGATATGGAATGTGCTGATTATCTGGCACTTACACCCTAAATATTGTCAACATTCAAATGCAGTCACTCTCAACTTACAGTTTTTCAATCTGTCCTATTTGCTAATAGAAATAATTATGTAGTGCTCATCTGTACGTCTTGAAATTTATGAAGTGCAAGTAGTCCTCGGCTTACAACTAGAATTGAGCCCAAAATATATGTTGCTAAGTGAGACATGTGTTAAGTGCCCCGTTTTATAACTTTGCTTGTCAAAGTTGTTAAGTGAATCATTGCAAAAACTTAATTGTTAAATGAATCTGGCTTCCCCATTGATTACGCTTGCCAAAAAGTTGCAAAAGGGGATCGCATGACCTTGGTACACAGCAACGGTCATAAATATGAACCAGTTGCCAAGCATCCAAATTTTGATCACATGACCTTGTAGATGCTGCAACAGCAGAGGTGGGTCCCTATTGGTTTGGACCGGTTCGGCTGACTAGGTAGTAACTCAGCCTGCCATGCCCCTGAATCGGTTCTATCGGTGGCACCATAGGCACTGCCATCTTGCTTTTTGCTTCTGTGCATGCACAGAAGCATTTTTCCAGTACTGTGCATGCACATGTACTGTGCATGCACATGTACTGTGCATGCACATGTACTGTGCATCAGGCAAGCATGGCGCATCCCTGAGCAAACTGGCAGTGGCAGCAGCCAGAACCCACCTCTGTGCAACAGTCATAGATGTGAAAAACGGGCATAAGTCACTGTTTTCAGTGCTGTTGTAACTTTGAACAGTCACTAAACAACCTGTTGTAAGTTGAGGGCTTCCTGTACATAACTGATGCAACTTAAGCCCCTCCCCCCTTTTAGAGGAGGTATACGTCACTTTCAGTTTTAAAATGCAAATCAAATAGATTTTTACAAGTATGGTCTGTCTGATTGCTGTTAGTATGGAGAACAAATTAACCCAGTTGGGTAGGACTAAAGATCCCATGAATAAAACAGGGTGGGTGAGGAAGGAGGGAGTAATTTTAAAAATCTTATCAAGATGCATCTCTTTTATCAGACTTTTAATGGTTCGTCAAGTATTAAGTTGCCAGGCTCACGTGAGACACTTCTAATAGACTGGTAAGTAAACAGAGAGAAATTTAAGAAACTCAGCTTCTCGCTGGTAGGGATTGCAACCTCAAAAACAATTGCTTTTGACTTGGGGTAGGGTTCTTTTTTGGGGGGGGGGAATTTAATATGCCGAGACTGGTTTAGCAGGGAGAAGTCCAAGCATCACAAACGTGCTTAAGGAGTGTATATTTCCTTTTATTCCATAATCTGTGGGTAGGAAAGCAGGCACAGAAGTATGCCAATGCCCACGTTTTGGAATTAGCGGTATTGATGCAACAATCTACCCAGTTCATATCAGTGACTTGAAGTCATATGACCTAGGCCTGCATGGTCACCATTTGCAGCCTAAATACTCAAATATGATTTCTAACAGCTGCAGTTTTGATCATTTATTTTCAAAAGATAGCCTCGGTATCTTCAGTGGAGATACTCTTTGGTGTTTTTAGGGTTGTATTTCCAGGGAACTTTTAAAATAGGTCTGCTGTTTGAAAATCAATCCCATTAAGCATGATCAAAGCAACCTACACTTTGACCTCCATTTCAGGTGCACAGATTCTTATTGATACATGAATGGACTTGCTGTTTGCTGCTAAGATTCTCTAAAGATATTTACAGTGATAATTTCCAAATAGATCCTTCAATGGTCATTTGTCATCTCCATATCAGTTTACCTCAGGTTTCTGTAAGAAATTAATTCAATCTTGTATCACTGTTTAGCATTTATATGGAAGCATTAAGTACATCTGATTTTAAAAGACTCAATTTCCTGATTTTTGTTTTACTGGAGTAAGAGTAAACCATAGCATTATGATGCTGGCTAAATCTCCAAGTTTTGCACCTGGCTAGCAAGAGAAATTGGATCTATGAGGAAGGGTTAAAAGAAGTACTTTGGAGGAAAAGGGGAGCATATCTTAATATCTAGTAAATTTACTTAAGCCAGCATAACAAAATGAGGCTATTCTATCTAAGCTGCAAAATGTACACAACCATAGATGCCAACACAATTCTCCAAATGATTTTTACAGACCAAATCTCCCCCCCCCCTCACAAACACACCTGCTTACGGGTGGCAGCTTTGAGTTGGTTTTTAACTCCTGGAGACTGGAATGGGACAACTTGCTATGGCCAACACAGCACAGACTACTTGCCATGGGACAATTTGCCACAATTCAGCAAATACAAAAGTTAAATGAATTTCAACAGAACCATCACCAATAATAATAAAATAAAGAAAGTCAAGCCAGAAGTACAAGAGTTACAATAATTTCAGTGAAAATGTATAATAAAAGCAACTGACTGAAATGATTAATACAGTGGTGAATTGTCCCATGACGAGTTGGCTGTGGTGATTGGCCATGGCAAGTTATCCTGGAGTCTGCTTGGACAAGTCCCTGAAGTTTTCTTGCCAAGATTTCAAGTGTGGTTTGCCTTTGCTTGCTTCCTAGGGTTGAGAGAATGAATGGTCCCAATTGGTTTGCTACCTCAGGTGGGACTAGAATTCAGGATCTCCTGATTTCTAGCCTGGCAAAATAAAAAGTAAAATAAACCTAATAGCCTTAATAAAACTCCATCTCTTAATAAGCAATCCAAAGCCCAAAGAAGCAGTAAATAGAAACCAGCAAATAGAGAAAACTTTAAAAAGAGAAGAGCTAGACATATAAGATTTCTCTGAGTCAGCTCATCTATTTCTATTGGAGTTGTACTCTCATTAGAAATTATTAAAAGTGTGGTGTAAAGAAGTTTTTGGAGGAGTGGGAGCCTGTTAACAAGATAGAAATACAGGAGGTGGAATATGTGTTAATTGGTGCTACCTTGACATCCTCCTTTCTCAGTACATTTATCAAAACTGCTCTGGCAACACAATTAATATCTTTTTATGAAGACAATAATTATTTTTGAGAATCCTTACAGTAGAAGACAAGGACATAAGTTGAGGCTTGTTAATTATGTATATTCATGCTTATATCATCCGTTACCTGTGCATATGTCTATGGCACAATGGCATAGTGGTTGGAATGTAGCATTGCAGGCTGACTGTGCCCACTGTCATGAGTTCGATCCTGACTGGCTCAAGGTTGACTCAGTCTTCCATCCTTCAGAGGTTAGTAAAATGAGAAGCCAGATTGTGGGGGGCAATAGTAAAATGAGAAGCCAGATTGTGGGGGGCTTAGATAGGGCTGTAAAGCACTGTGGAGCGATATACAAGTTTAAGTGTGATTCTTATTGCTATTATTGTTTTATCCTCCTTTCCTGAAATATAGATATGAGTGCCATTCATATATATATATATATATATATATATATATATATATATATATATATGTGTGTGTGTGTGTGTGTGTGTGTGTGTGTGTGTGTGTGTGTGTGTGTGTGTATGTGTATGTGTATGTGTATGTGTATGTGTATATGTATATATGTATGTATGTATGTATGTATGTATGTATGTATGTATGTATGTATTAGTGTTACAACCCCTGGTATGCCTAAATATGGGAGGAAGGTCACTACTCCCTCTTTCTGTCCTTCGGCTTCATCACAGAAGACCATGCAGGCAGAAAACCATATTTTTATTTTTAATGTTGCCTTTTATATTTGTGTTATATTTGTACTGATAAATAAATAAAGGGAGACTAGTATAGATCTATTTCGAGCTAATTAGCTCTCATCAGCTAGCCATACCCTTTCAAGTCCCAGTAAGGGTATGGCTAGCTGATGAGAGCTAATTAGCTCGAAATAGATCTATACTAGTCTCCCTTTATTTATTTATCAGTACAAATATAACACACACACACACACACACACACACACACACACACACACACATATATATATATATATATATATATATATATATATATATATATATATATATATTGCCGCCATCTTACTTTTTTTTTTTTTAGAACATATTATTTCAACATCCCAAATGCTGAAGATGCATTTGGCAGTTTGTCATTTATCTGGCAGGCTTTACATGTGAAGCATGCTGTTGCAAATCAAATACTGTTATAATTACACATTATCAAATTTGTCAGATTAAAAATACTATTATGTGTAAAATTTTAAATTACTGTTAAGCCTTAAGTATTATTCTCTGGCAACTTCAAATATGAGTGATAGATTAAACTGCCTACCTTCCAATGCCCTGGAAGCTTCTCAAGGATCCTTTCATAGTCTTTATGGAGAGCTGTCCCTGAATGAAGAATATGTACTGCTACTGATCATCCCCTGCCATATATGTAGCAACAAGGATGAATGGAGCATGGATCCATAATCCTTTGCAATCCACAGGCTTCCATGACACACAAGGAAAAGCTTTATGGCAGGCATATAAATGAATGTGGAAAACGTTTTTGAAGGCCAAGTGGATGAAAATCACTATGATGTATGATTAGTGTCAGCTTTCAGTGTTCTCAAATGCTAATCTGTAGCACGCTATCAAATACTGTCCAATATTAACTGCTATATATCTGATACTGCAATTAGTTGCTAGTTACTAATATTTTAATATTTGACAAGCAAATGAACATTCAGAATGCACGAGGAATATCCACTATTTAAATGCTGATTTTTAATGTATGGGAACTTGTGCATTTCTTCTCTACTTTTGAAAATAACATTCACATGCCTCCCACTAGAAAGCATTGTTACTTAATAGGTGGAATTAATACATGGCTTTATTTTGTTGTAAATGCACACACACACACACACACAATCTTAACTGGATAGCTGCTATTAAAATTGCTCACATCATGATGATTACCCTGAATAAATACTTCAATGATACAAACATTAATAAAATGAATACAAGCCTTGACCTCTGCTATTATGACTCACATTTGAAGTCTGCTTAATTACAGGAACGCTGCCAGGGCTCTGACACTTCAGCCCCTGCAAAAATGCAGAAAGTATAAATGGCACAATGTTTACGGATGCTTAAATTGTTCCAGTTTTTAGTGCACTGGACACTAAATTCTGCTTCCTATCTGACAGCAGGAAAGATTGTCTAGAAAATGGGAGAAAGCAAGCTGCTGTCAGTACTTCACTGTCTTCAAGACTTCAACTACTTGATACACTATAATTTATTGTTAATTAACAAACGAAAATAGAACCTTTTGTGTGTCATCCATTGGCCTCTGTGCAGCTCAAAGCTTTCTAGATGTAATGCAAGTGTTCAAGTGGAGGTTTGCATGACGTGTGGCTTTTGCAAAAGGACACTGATTACGCTGGGATATGGAACGTTCTTTAGGGGTGGCTTAGGACAGCCACTACTTTACATTATTAAGATTAGGATGGGAGGAGAAAGAAAATAGAGGATGCCTCAGAGTAGCACTACCAGTGATGGAGAAAATAGGAGCTACCTGATTTCTGCCCTCATCCATTCCATAAAAGTTAAAACGGTGCAAATAAAAGTGCCTTCAGTCTTAATTCCATTTGCCTGGAACAGCAAACTGACGTGGCCTGCTTCACTTATCAGCCATCCTGCCTCCTCTCCTCTTCCCTTCTCTTTGGATCACGTAGAGGAACTGGATATGTCTGATTTAATGAGAAGAAGGATTAGAGGTGACATGATACCGTAGTAGTGTTCCAATATCTAAAGGGCTGCCACAAAGAAGAGGGAGACAACCTATTCTCCGAAGCAGCTGAAGGCAGGACAAGAGCCAATGGATGGAAACTAATGAAGGACAAATCCAAGCAAGAAATGAGAAATTTCCTGACAATTAGAACAATTAACCAGTGGAACAGCTTGCCTCCAGAAGTTGTAGGCGCTCCGACAGTAGAAGTTTTTAAGAAGAGATTGGACAACCACTTGTTTGGAATGTTATTGTGTCTCCTGCTTGAGCAGAGGATTGGACTAGAAGGCCTCCAAGGTCCCTTCTAACTCTGGTATTCTGTTATTCTAAGAGTGCATTAAAATGTTACGGCTATAAGAAAAAATCTCTTTTGGCCCCGGTGGCTCAGAAGAGGTCCACTTATGAGAACATTGCGAAGTTTCCTTTCCCATTTCTATTTCTAACTCTTCTTGTTTTCCCATCTCTTATACCTTCTGCTGTATTTTCAATTCACTCCGTATCCCAGTCATGTCTTCTTGCATTGGTCACCCTGTCTCCTGTGGCAGTTACAGAGTAAGACAAATGAGATGAGCTGACCACTGAAGGAGACCATCAAGTTACGGCAAATCCCTGAGCTTTTCAAATGTCATGGTGCGTTTTATAAAACCAGTGAGTGACTCAACAGTGAAATATTTACCAGGAGCAAAAAATGATCTGGTCTTCAACATAGAAGCATTTTTCTTTCCCTTTGGAATGAGTGGAGTATTTAGTTTTAGTTCAGTGAACAATACTACTTTCAAGGAAAATTGTGAATAAACAATGCAACAATGCTGTTCTTATTCAACACAGTTGAATCTATTTAAAGAAAAATAAATTACAAGGAATTAAACATGTATTCATATTGTGGATAATTTATGCTGGTATAATTTAAATTATCCAGATAGATTGTTGATTTCTATTCAATAGAATGAAGCAAAGACACATATACTATAGTTCTACCTAAGGTGCAGTTGGGAGGTTTATAGGGATGGCTAGAATTAGTCATATTTTGGACATGTATATTAAAAAATACAAATGGAAATCAAAAGCCTCATATTCTCTATTACCATGGTAATCCTGATGGTAATTTGACCTTGTTATCAGCAATTAAGTGGCTGAACAGTCCCTCATTTCCCCTCTCTAATTATATATTTACTTTTTCAATTAGCCGGTGATTTATTGGCAAAGAACAGCATTGCAGTGATATCGTAAGGCCCTGTTCCCTCAACAAATTGCATCTCATCTTTCAAATTAAATTATCAATTACCATATAGCTGGTTGAATTTCACATACTCTTCCCATCCCACCCCAAGTTGTGCTTAGCATGTGAGACAAAATTATTTCCCTGTACTGTAGTAATCAGTCGTGTACAAATTCCTTTTGGCTCAATTCAGTTTCTTCTTGACTAAAATTAGTTGGGTTGGTGCCTCTGCAATCCCAATTTGTCATTTGAATCATATCCAAAATCTGCCAAGAGAAGCTTGGGCATGCTAAACTGCTAAATGGCTGCTGAACTGAGTAGCCTGGGCTTGCTTCTCTTTTTCTAACTTGCTTAATCAAGCCTCTCCTTCTGATAGGTTTGCAGAAAGAGCACTCCATGGGCTGTAAGGAACGTCCCTTTTGTTATTCTTACACACACACACACACACCACCTTACTAGGGGAAAAAGGCTGGGAAATGTGCCTGTTTGAGGGTAGTTGGAGCAGGGGGGGGAGGGTATAATATGATTCTAAGGGGCAAAATGCTTTGCAAAGTTTTCAGATGCTGTCTTACCACCACACCCAAAATAGATTATTAGAAAATACAGTGGAGTCTCTAGCTAGACTGGAGGAAGATGTAAAGAGATCAGGTGTAGAGTCCTTGCATTGGAGAAAGCGACAGAACCTGACCTCCTCTAGAAATCTTGAGACCTCATCTGACCATACTCAAGGGAATATAGCCAGTCTGGCAAGATTCTTGTAACATAGGTTACAAGGCTAACAATAAAGTTTCTGTTTGAGACTCTTCACAAGTGATGGTTGCTTGTGCCTGACAAAATTCTGGTTCAATCTAAGGCAGGTTTCCCAAAGAGAATAGGAAAATTTCTTGAAGCAGAGGTGAAGTTTATTCAACAGAAAAATAGTCAGTTAATCATCAAAGGTGCCCACGAATTGAAAAGAAAAACTGGTTTCTTTTATAGAAAGATCTGTCTTTTGTCCCTAGAAAGTGAGCAAATGTAGCTAGGGATTACCAGAAAACACTTCAGATCCATTGGAGAGGAGATGTGGCTTCCTGCCCTTCAGGGTTTTGCAGTTGTCATCTTTTGTAAGTTAAGGTGGTGACCTCAAGGTGATGGGTTTGAGTAGAGAAGCCAATTGTGGGTCTGAGGAATTTTCATATCTGCTTTTGGTCTTGCCCATATTCCAACTACATTCTTATTGCACAAAGCCTGTTGCAGCTCTCAAGCATTTGTACAGATTCTTTTCTACAGCATTGCCTCTTGTGTTGAAAAAATGTATATTGTGAATTGAAAACTAGTTTTTAACAAATAACAATGGACTGCAAGCTCTGTGAGAAACTGGCTGAGGAACATGGAGCTTGTCCCATCATCATTCACTGATAGCTGAAACTGTAGAGATGCTGCAGACCACAGGGAATGAGAAGCCCAGTTGCTAGGAAGAAGGAAAAACATATTTTATGGTCCTCCTACCCTTTTCATTCTGTTAATAAACATCAGATTGTGAAGGTCAATGACTGCTGCATTTTTATTTAAAAATTGAAATGTCTCAATGGAACATGACAATAAGACAACCCCAACCCAATTCTTAAATAGGGCTATTATTTAACTTAGAAAATGAAATATGAAATTAAACTGTCATAATTCAAAATTGATTATAATTTTTAAAGAAAAGAGGTAAATTTAGAGCATGGAATGTCCTAAATCTGTTCTAAACAAAACACATTTAGTGATGTAAATCCTATTTACTCCAACTGTCAAAAAATGTTCCCATCATTTTTTCTTCCAGAATGCACTGAATTCTATAATTGATTAAATGATGGTAGCAACTCAGCCTTTTATTGAGTTTGGACTTGATTTTCTTACTCCTTTATTTTTGTGAAAAGTAATAAACTTATATAGTGTCTTTGAAGATATATATTCCAAGATGCTATGAACTTTTCCATGGGTCTTTCACTTTTCATTCATACTTGCTAAGAAAATGAAGAGTTAATTTAAAATTGGTTGTTGATGGTATCTTGAGTACAGGAAAAATATGTTCTGGCTGACATACAGAGATCTTTAGATCAGATCTTGCCTCATGAAGGATACTTCCTTTATTTCTTCTATCACAGGGCTGTAATATTTTGAAGGCAAGGCACGAGTGCATCTTTGATGAATGAGATTTGTTACACAGAAAATGCAATATGTTTTCATGTCTTTCCAGCAATGGAGAATAAGTGAAATTCAAGTGAAATTTTATCTCCTTCAGCCTAGATATTTTCCACTTAGGCTAGTGTTATATTGATTCATAGGTAGCTCATATTTTCAAACGAGATGGAATTTATGGAAGGATCCTGCATTGTGTGCCTTCGACACTTTCATGAATGTGACCTTCACATGACTAACATTCCAATTAAAAGTGCTGTCCCAGAGATTTTCCATATCATCCATATGCTCTTCAATATATTCAATGTACTATAATTCCTAGTTTAAAGAATATATGCATAAAACTTGAGACAAGTATTCTAATTCTTTCCACATCAGCTTTACCAAACAGAAATTAAACACAGGGAAAATATTTATGCTGTATGCTACAAGTACAAGAATAGTCTATCAGATTTTGTGGCCCCATAACATGGTGTGGAAAAGTTAAAAGGACTCCTGCAAATGATTCTTAGTGCATATTACATTTACTTTCGGAATTATCACTACTGTAATACAAACATTATTTGGAAAGTATGGTATTCTTGGTCTTCTGCAGCCCTTCAACCTAATCCTGCAAAGTTGGATGAAGGGACATTACACCACTGACACCTAGGTGTTCTAACTTACATTATCTCCAGCAAGCAGGGTCAATGGCTATGTGGTCCGTCTTCTATGGGACCTGTAATACAATGCCAGAGAGCACTGGACTGGAAGTGGCCACTTCTGAAGCTGTTCTCCCCCATCGAACATATTAGAAGTGAGCTACACCTGTTTAGGATCTGCCAGATATTCTTTAATATCAAATTATCCAGCTTCTATTTCAGTTGCCTGAACTAGCTAGTTCCAGTCCAGAAAGAAGATTGTTGTCAGCATAGTGGACACCTCTCAAGAGTCACTGTAAGTATTATTTTTTTTCTGACCTTACACAACTGTAGCACAATAGATTACATGAATTCATCTAAGGTGAACCCATGTTGAACTCAACATGATTACGTAATATAATTCTTTTAAACTGAACATTTGGTAGCTTACTTAACCAAATTTTGTATCTTAAGCTAACTTAAAATTGGCAAGCTTTTATTTGAATGTTCTTCACTCCTTCATACACATTGTATTAAAACAATTGTGTCTAGGTAAATAACTGTGCTTTTTGTTCCTTCCTAGAATTTCAACAAAGGAGCTGGGATATTCAAGACAGCAACAGAGAAGGCTATAGCATTGTTCCTACAAAGAAAATTTATATGTATAAAAAATGCACTGTTTAAAAACTGAATAAAACTGAACTCTGTGGTTGTTTGAAGTAGATGCATATTGATTCAGACTGGTTTTTTTAATGAAAGAAAAATAGTTATTTTGTGGATAGATTGTGTTAGTTGAGTGACCAAGAAGTACGTTGGACCTATTTGAAGGTCTTCAGGCAACATGCAAAGGTTTCAGATTCCTATTGATCCTCCATATCTTTCATAGCTGAAATTCAAAAAAGAGGTTAGCAAGAATAACTGTTCCTCAGATACCCGGGTGTGAGTCCCTTGGTGTGAACTGGGGCCCAGGGAGGCAGTGGGGCTTGCTGATTGTATACTTGGCTCCTCGCTATGCATCAGCAGCCCTGCCCGAGCTCCTCGAGCTAATCTCTGCGACGGCAGTTGAGACTCCCAGACTCTTGGTCATGGGGGACTTCAACTTGCCGTCAATGGGAGCGGCTTCCGAGGCGGCTCGGGAGTTCATGGCTTCCATGACGGCCATGGACCTGACCCAATTAGTGCAGGGCCCCACTCACGAAGGGGGCCACACACTGGACCTCATTTTTGTATCTGAACAGTGGACGAGTGATCTGGGAATAGGGGATTTAGTCATCACGCCCCTGTCATGGTCAGACCACTCATCCCTCCGGCTGGACTTCCCTGGCGCTATCCCCCACCGCGAGGAGGCGGAACCAGACCCTATAAACTGGTACCGCCCCAGGCACCTGATGGAATCTGATAGATTCCAGATGGAGCTTGGGCCAATTCCTGTAGCCTTGTCCCGCTCCCGCTCCGAGGACCTAGTGACCGCCTGGAATAGGGCGACGACTGGGGCCTTGGACCGGGTTGCGCCTTTGCGACCTCTCCTGCGGCATCGACCCACCCGGGCTCCTTGGTTTACTGAGGAGCTTAGGGTGATGAAGCGCCACAGGAGACGTCTAGAGAGCAGGTGGAGGTCCTCACGCTCCGAATCTGACCGAACACAGGTAAGAGCCTATTTGCGGACTTACCTTGTGGCAATAAGAGCGGCCAAACGTAGACATTGTGCTGCTCTTATTGCGTCCGCGGATAACCGCCCTGCCGCCCTGTTTAGGGTGACTCGCTCCCTTCTATCGCAGAGGGTGCGGGAGACACCCTTACAGGGTAGAGCAGAGGAGTTTGGGGAATATCTTCAGGACAAAATCGATCAGATCCGGAGCGGGTGGACCTCCGTCAGTGGACCAGACGAGCCGCCAACAGCGAGTCTTGAGAGACCACTCTGGGAGGAGTTTGACTCTGTTGCCCCCGAGGATTTGGACAGGTTGCGTGGACGGCTGCGACCCACCACTTGTTTAACGGACCCGTGCCCCTCCTGGCTGGTACTGGCAGCCTGGGAGGTGACACGAGGCTGGCTCCTGGGCCTGGTGAGCGCATCATTGGGTGAGGGTTACTTACCAACCGCCTTGAAAGAGGCGGTGGTGAGACCCTTGCTCAAGGGGCCTTCACTCGACCCAATGGAGCTAGCTAACTATCGTCCAGTCTCCAACCTTCCCTTCGTGGCGAAGGTTGTTGAGAATGTGGTGGCGCAGCAGCTCCCGCGACACCTAGACGAATCCGATTATCTAGACCCACGCCAGTCCGGCTTCCGACCCGGGCACAGCACCGAGACAGCCTTGGTCGCGTTGGTCGATGATCTCTGGAGGGCCAGAGATAGGGGTTGCTCCTCTATCCTGGTCCTATTAGACCTCTCGGCGGCTTTTGATACCATCGACCATGGTATCCTATTGCGCCGGTTGGAGGGGATGGGAGTCGGAGGCACCGTTTTGCGGTGGTTCGGCTCCTACCTCTCTGACCGGAAGCAATGTGTGTTGACAGGGGGACAGAGGTCGTCCCTGAGGCCACTCACTTGTGGGGTGCCACAGGGGTCGGTCCTCTCGCCTCTCCTGTTCAACGCATATGTGAAGCCGCTGGGTGAGATCATCCGTGGTTTTGGGGTTGAATACCACCTCTACGCTGATGATACTCAGCTGTATATTTCAACCCCAAACCACCCCAACGAGGCTGTCGAAGTGATGTCCCGGTGTTTGGAGGCCGTCGGGGTCTGGATGGGGGACAACAGACTCAAACTCAACCCCTCCAAGACCGAGTGGCTGTGGTTGCCGGCACCTCGGTTCAGCCAGCTGACTCCATCGCTGGCCATAGGGGGCGAACAGTTGTCCCCTGTGGAGCGGGCGCGCAATTTGGGTGTCCTCCTTGATGCCCGGCTGTCAATGGAGGACCATGTGACAGCCGTGGCAAGGGGGGCATTCCACCAGGTTCGCCTGGTGCGCCAATTGCGCCCCCTACTGGACCGGAGTGCCCTGCGCACGGTCACTCATGCGCTGGTGACGTCTCGCCTGGACTACTGCAATGCCCTCTACATGGGGCTTCCCTTGGGACGCATCCGGAGACTGCAGCTAGTTCAGAACGCAGCCGCGCGGGTTATTATGGGAAGTACTCGTTACTCCCACGTAACACCTCTCCTGCGCGAGCTGCACTGGCTACCTGTAGCCTTTCGGGTGCGTTTCAAGGTATTGATTACCATCTTTAAAGCGCTCCATGGCAGAGGACCTAGTTATCTGCAGGATCGCATCCTACCACACACGTCCCTGCGACCTATCCGCTCACACAGGGAGGGGCTCCTCCTGGTGCCGTCTGCTAGGCAATGCCAGCGGGCGACACCTAGGAGTAGATCCTTCTCTGTGATGGGCCCAACCCTCTGGAATGACCTCCCCCCAGACATTCGAACCACCACCGACCTCCGCTCCTTCCGGCAAAAGTTAAAGACTCACCTATTTCAATCAGCTGGCCTGGCACTGTCTTAGTTTTACCTCCCGGGATTTATTTAATTGGGTTTTAAGGGTTTTATAGGCTTTTAACGTATTATATTTATTATTCGATTACAGTCTCATAACCTCCTTCACCAGTATTAATTTAATTGTTTATGTATGTATTTTATAATGTATTTTAGTGACTGTACACCGCCCCGAGTCCTCTCCGGGAGAGGGGGCGGTCTATAAGTGTGAATAATAATAATAATAATAATAATAATAATAATAATAATAATAATAATAATAATAATAATGGATGAAATGTTCTTTCTTTTGATTCTGCTATTTTCATTTATGGTTCCCAAAAGCAGAAGTGGAGCAAAATGAAGCCACACAATTTTTGAAATTACAGAATGTGTATTATCTTTATTCAAGTGAAAATTCAAGGAGTCTAATCCAGATTGGGGACCCATGCAGTGAGAGGGAGAATCTTTCCACCAAACATTTGCCTGTTAAAAATAATAATTTGTATCAATGTTGAAGAAAAAAGTCACACATTCTGATTTGTGTTGAATAAATAGAAGTAGAGATAGAAACTATAATAATATATAATAATATAATAATCTAGAAAGAGTGCAGAAAAGAGCAACAAAGATGATTAGGGGACTGGAGACTAAAACATGACGAACGGTTACAGGAACTGGGTATGTCTAGTTTAATAGAAAGAAGGACTAGGGGAGACATGATAGCAGTGTTCCAATATCTCAGGGGTTGCCACAAAGAAGAGGGAGTCAAATTATTCTCCAAGGCACCTGAGGGAAGAACAAGAAGCAATGGGTGGAAACTAATCAAGGAGAGAAGCAACTTAGAACTGAGGAGAAACTTCCTGACAGTTAGAACAATTAATCAGTGGAACAGCTTGCCTCCAGAAGTTGTGAAAGCCCCAACACTGGAAGTCTTTAAGAAGATGTTGGATAGCCATTTGTCTGGAACGGTATAGGGTTTCCTGCCTAGGCAGGGGGTTGGACTAGAAGACCTCCAAGGTCCCTTCCAACTCTGCTATTGTATTGTATTAAATATATGATAATAATTACATATATGAAGCTTAGAGCAACAATGATTATATAAAATATTATTTCCAATTGCTGAATCCAAAAGTTGTAGCTTCACACTTTTTTTGAAATGGAAGAGGATAAGGGGAGGGGACAACAACCAAGCAAAATTCTAATGCAGTTGCACAGTTTTGGTGTCACATAGGAAGAATCCCTTTTGATGAATATAAAGAAGTGGGCTTATTCATGTGGGAATTCAAAAAAGACCTTCTCTTACAGAAATTAACGTCTGTGTAAGATCATGACACTACTAGTCCCTCTGATAGCCTGAAAGGTTAAAATTGAAAATTGGACATAATAAATAGCCTGTTCCAATCTTTTATTCTAGTATAATGTAATTGTAGTATATTGGTTGGGCCATCACAAGAAAAACATAATTTTCTAATTCCATGTTCAGCTCCTTGCTTGTTGAAAAAGCCTGATTTCTGCCACCCTTAGAGTACCATTCACAAGATTAAGAAGAGGTCAGAAACATGCTCCAACTACTTAGTACTCTTTAATTCAGAATACTACTTAATGGCTACATTCACCTATTGTTAATATACCTATAGATAAGCTGTCTTGTAAGCACAGCCACTCTCTTGCAATAACAATAGATACGTATTCTTAGTAAATCATTTAAGTAATCAAAGGCAATGTCTCTCCTCACCTTTGAAAGGAAATTAGATGAGTTATCATTATATTGTTTTCCACGTGGAACACCACTGTAGTTTTTTCTGAGGTTCCCCTTCCTTCTCCTAAGAGTTTTCTTTGGTGAGAAAGAGCAGCTTCACGGAAATTTTTAATAATAGAAATCTTTATTGAAATCAGTAGTCTGCTGCATTTTCATCCTGGATTATCTTGTAATACTATAAACTACGTAAAGGCTCATTCAGATAGAGCTCAACTCCTGAAGACTTCATAGGCAGAGCCATTCTCTAGCATCTAAACAGCCATTAACAACAGTGGAACCGGTTCATAGCATGCCAAAAACTGGTCCACATAAACAATCCCATCTGTGGGATGCAGGCAACACACAAAAGCACACACCCTCCAGTCCATGGAAAAACCTATTTCTACGGAACTGGTTCCTGGTGCCAAAAGATTGGGGACCACTGATTAACAATGTCTGAAATAATTCTATATCACTCGCTTCCATTTTGCTCCTAATTTTGTTTAGGTACAATTCCATTTTGTGCAGGTAAAACGGGAACATGCAGGTTCTGTCTGTCGTACCATAGAAGACCTTTTCTTGAAGAGGCATTTATAGCTTATTTTTCCCCCTTCAATATCAGAATAACTGGCTTGAAAAACTATGCATTTGACTACTGTAGGGGTCAATTCTTCCTGCCAGCTAATGGGGGGAAAGGTACATTAGCCCCATTTTGCCCTGTAACTTTCGGTTTTCAAGATGGAGTCCTGAATTTATGAATATTGGTTTATTGACTGTTTGGCACTGAAAAAAAGTGACTTATGACCAGTCCTTGTATTTAACAACTATCATTAGCATCCCCACAGTCACATGATCAAAATTGGGGTCCTTGGCAACCAACTATGTTTTTTCAATGGTGGCAATGTTCAAGGGGTCGCATGATTGCCCTTTGTGATCTTCTCAACCAGCTTCCAACAAGCAAAATCAATGGAGGGAGATGGGTTCACTTAACAACCCTGTGACTCGCTTAATGATAGCAGTGATTTGCTTAAAATAAAATCATAAAAATCTGTTGTGACTCATTTAACTACCGCCGCACTTAGCAATAGAAGTTCGGGTCCAAATTATGGTCATAATTTGAAGACTATCTGCATTATAATAAACTCTGGTTTATTGGTTAAGATATTTAAATTTAGTAGCTGGTTGTATGATGAGCCAGAACACATAGTTATGGCTGATTGGTTAGAGAGTGCTGGCTCCTGCCTGAGGCAATCTGTGCTGTGATTGGTTGCTGCAGATGTGGAGAAAAAGGGGGAGTTTCCCTTTTTTCCCACCTTTTTCTTCTTGCCCTGTGTGCTGAGATTCACCTCATGATGCTCCTGTTTGCCTGACTCTCTTGCTTGCTGTAATGTAGATGTAAATATATATTTATTTCTATAAAACTACATATTCGTGTCAGCGTCTCTCTGACTTCATTTGGACACCTCTTGCGCAATTCCCTGACATTATTTCCCCTCAATAAAGCTACAGTCAGAAGTCTTCTTCTGGGTTATCGATTAGGCAATATACTATTATGACTCGGTTGGAAGGAAAGGGCAACAGGCCAGTTCTGAATAAAGACAATAGCAATAGATATGCGTTATTAGTTTTTTTAAAGATGGTAGCACTTGACTAACCCTATTTGGCAAGTCCAAAAATCCCAAAAGGGTTCAACTGCCAGCTACCTCTATATTCATGTGACACAGCTGCATGCCTTTGCAGTTAATAGGAATTCCTAGAAAGTGCAAATTCCTCTCTGAGGGGGGAAACCACCACCACCACCCCATTGCTTTGCAGCTCTGCATAACCAGCCTTCATCAGACCCATCAGCTGGCTGTTAGGGAATCCTTGTAAACTTTGTGAGGGGAAGAGAAATTAGTAGACCTGAGGGAGAAAATTGACTTTAACTTTCTTTCTTTTTTCTTGCAAAAAGAGAAATGTTACTGGAGCTGTGCAAGATTTGACTGTAATCATTGTATGATTTCCTACAATCTTTTACAGCCACCTTATTTTGCCTAAATGGGATAATTAAAACAGGGAAGGGTCCTGAAACTGGCTTCTTTACTAGGACAGCAGATCATTTCATAGCATAAGAAGAAATGCTGCCTCAGCCATTAACAAGTTAAAGGAGATTACCCCATCCCCCCATGCCTAGGCTATGGGTGGGGGGATCTCCTTTAACTTGTTAATGGATGAGGATGCTCTCCACCATTGTTATTTGGGGTTTAAAATGCAATGAATGTGTTGCTATAGCAACCTGTTTTTTATTCGAGGGAAATTTTATGCTAATTCTGAGGAGACCCATGGATGCATATATTAAAGAAGGGCCTCTGGTTTTTAGGTAGTAGAGTCAAGTTTGACGCCTTCATTTTCTCACAATGCCTTTTACTAACCCTGTTTTCTCTCCTTTTCTGCATTCCTTTCTCAGCTGTAACTTACACAAGTTACAAAAAGACCCCTCCACCTGTACCCCCACGAACCACCTCAAAGCCACTCATTTCGGTTACAGCACAGAGCAGCACAGAATCCACCCAGGATGCCTATCAGGATAGCCGGACTCAGGGGATTTCCCCATGGCCTCAGGATGGCCTCAGGATGTACAACTCCACGGACAGTTTGGATAGCAACAAGGCTATGAATCTGGCCATGGAAACGGCAGCTGCACAACGCCACAAGTCGGACAGTCAAATCAGCTCTGTGAGAACGAGCGACAAGGCCATCCTCGTGACAAAGGCTGAGGAGTTCTTGAAGAGTCGGCGCTCCTCTATAGGGATCCAGGTAGCCTGTCTTTAACAACTGTTCTGGGATGAGCTGCTCACCTGAGCTCCATAAAGAACATCAGATGAGTCACTCAGCCCAGAGGCCCCTAATAACTTGAACAACAATCCCTGTGTGCGGCGATTATCATTAATTACAATTCACATCCTGGCTACATGACCATGCAGAGCAGAGTTGAGCCAGTGTGCAGTGCCCGGAAATAAAATGAATGAATATATCTCTGAGCAGGGTAGCTGCCACTAATGCTGCAGATGAAAATTATCCTGCTCAGTCACAAGTGAACAGCATGTTCATCTTTCTCTCTTTCCCTGGAGAGAGCATGAAATTACGGCTGTGCAACTGTCAAACTGGGAACTGTAGTCAGATATTTCTTTTTTCCTCCCTTCTGCTATGTGCTACCCTATTTTTCCTTCATGGCTGTGTTTTAATTACATATCAATGGAGACTAATATATAAAAGTGAGTTTGATGCTCTAAGACAGTGTTTCTCAAACTTGGTGACTTTAAGTCCTGTGGACTTCAACTCCCAGAATTCCCCAGCCAGCTATGCTGGCTGGGGGATTCTGGGAGTTGAAGTCCACAGGACTTAAAGTCGCCAAGTTTGAGAAACACTGCTCTAAGAAAACCAGCTTATAAAGAATATAGAACTAGTAACAGTTTTTCCTTTGGTGTTCCTTTGATGTTATGCCACTAGTGGAACAAGAAGTATTTCTAAGCACATACTACAACAGAAATTATTAATAAAAGCTAAAGGGTGCCTATAAGTCTGACCTGCAACACAACTTTTACAAATCTTGAGGTTCCACAGAACCTGCCTATACTTCTATTTTAGCAACACACGGGTATCTCTAAAATCACCTTTACATTTGGTGATAAGAAATAGAAAGAAGAATTCCTGGTAATAAACACCATGGAAGAGATGCTTCATTGGTCAGAATAATCAGTTTTAAGCTAGTTATAAAGTCCACTGCTTCAACTAACCCATTTATAGGAACAGCACTGTTTATTTTTATTTTAATAAAAAAAAATCATTGTATCTAAGGAGATATGTTAATTCATGAAACCAAGGGGTTTCCATGGATATGGGAGTCCCAAAATGCCGAGATAGTGTGCAAGTCTTCATAGTTTCAAGCCTTGCCACTTTTCTAGATATGTGCTGTGCATCAAAGAGGGTGGAGCTTTGATCACACCTGCCATCTTAACTTTTCTGACACCGCACTCCATTGACACTCCTGTTAATGCTTCACAATAATAGCTGGATTGATCCATAACGTTTGTTGCACATAAAATCATAGTACTAGGCTGTAATGAGTAAGTTCATACATCATAATAAACTAACCACATCAGCCTAGAATGGCTGCTTGAATTGGTTTGGTTTGGTTTGGTTTGGTTTGGTTTAGTTGGATTTGTTTATATGGTTGTCAGGTTTCCATTCTCTGATGCTGAAAAGCTCTTGGAAGGACCAACAATTAATTTAAATTTAATTTAGATTCTATTTAAGGGATGAGGATTCTCAGAAGCAGTTAAAGGTAATCATGGATGTTGTGTAGGCATCCTCCCTAATTAGGTTCAGTTCTATTGCATTTTTCACCTTTTCCTTCCTGGCAATATGGCAGCAGGGTGGAATTACTGTTCCCTTTAAATAAAAACTATTCTATTCATAATAATGCTGAATTAAATAGATACCATGAAGCGTTTCTTAATTAGATATGTCTCATTTAAAAGAACTCTTCCAAAATTATTTCTGCAGCTATGAGCAATTAGACTCAAAGGCCTATGCCTATGAAATGCCATGGGGCTTGGATAAAAATCCATCTATTTCCTTCTGTCCAATGGCTTCGCTACAGTCTAATGGAAAGGATGCAGTTTAGCATAAATGCAAAATGTTCAGGTCATCTATTCCCTATAGGCTTACGCAGTAATTAAACACAGGGGTGAAATAATTCACACTGCAGTATACTGCAGTGAGGTTTTTCTTGTTCTCGTAAGGATGCGCATGCAGCTTTAGTAAATGATAATGAAAGGCTTAGAAGATTGTCCACTAGTTTGGGTTTCTAAGTACCACTTTCCTATTGAATCTATTCCTCAGAAAGTGTGAAGGGCTTTTTTTCATCTATTATGTGTAGAGCTTGTGACTGGGTCCAAAGCTGTGATCATATCAAATGCTTTGATTCATCTATTTTCTGTACAATTAATCATAATATTCTTGTTCCATCATTCAAATATCTCTTTTCCTTGTTCCCTTTAATGCCCTTTTTCGAGAACAGTATCTTTTTATTCACTGATTTGGAATTGTGTAGGTACAGAATCCTATCATATATTTGCCTAACAATTTACACAGACACTCAACAAATCTCTATAGCAACAAGGCATTTGGCATTCATTCTTTATTCTTTTACTTTCAAGTGCAGTAAATGACAAACATTATTTGTCAAAGGTACAGTCTCCTTTAAAAAAAATTAAGCTGAGTAAGATAAAAGACTTCCTGCAGCCATTTCTTCAGCAAATCCCACTGAGGCTATAGCCCATAAAACTAGAAGCACAAAATCAGCCAAATTTATTTGTTTACAAGTAAATCATTTATGTGGCCACTGGCAAACCCTCAGCAGTAGTGCAATCTGTGGAAGAAAAGATAGAACAGTTATGGCTGCCAAAAATACAAGTAGCAGGATCTTGTTTACAATGCACAAATCATGCGTTTCATAAACCTTTTTTGGTTTTCTAGTCAAACCTGCATTTAGAACATCTGAGAATTTTATTTCCATATTGACTTGATTAAAGACACAGCAAGCACGCTTATTAGATGACTATGCACTAATTTTGCAGTACATCCATATTTTCATTCACAGTGGGATTGTTTATTTTAGACGTTATTTGATTTATAAAGCAGTTTTATATAATTTGTAAACCAGCAGTAATATGGAGGAATGCAGCTTAATGTAAACCAATAAGCCAGTATGTCATTCTTCATTTTAGACTTTTTGACATCAGCAGGTTTAAAATCAACTGCTATCTTTTAACAGATTGGCTTAGCTAAGCTATTGTCATCATCAGTATTTGGAATCAAAATATTATTTCACTTTTAAATATTTCCCTTGACCAGAAATATCTGGAACGCTATAATTCAGATGATTTTCCCTTCATCAAATATTAATTTTAGTTTAATGTTGCATTTTGTTTAAAGCCCACTTCATACTTAGCACATGGATGCCAGATTCTGTTACTGTTTTCCACAATGGGCACATAAAATATAAAGAGGGCCAAACATTTTGGATCACATGGGAAAAAGATACACGCATTCTGAAATCCTTGGGATTTATTACTTAATGGCTGCATATCTTTCCGTATCCTTTATGTGTTTATTACAGAAATCATTGCTATGGATGTTAGCCAAATGTTTTAGTTTGTTTGCAATTATGGTCTCTGCCTAAAATATTTCATAAAATGCCAAATGTATCCTGTTTATAGTGTTTGTATAGCAATTTGCTTTGTGCACGTTGCAAAAACATTCTCAGAGGCCTCATCTCTGTTCTGCCACAAATGCTCTGGTTGCTGCTCTTCCCCATACAAAAGATATATGACTAAACACTAACATTGATAATTCTCCTGCACTGCCATGCCTTTCCTGGAAAGGCAAAGGCAAAGGGATGGGCTAGCCATTAGGTTTTGTTTTTTCCCCATCAGCATAGCCATACAATCATAATCACTGTGGGTAGAAATGATCTCCAACTGTCACTTCAAAAAATTTCTCCTTTGACTTGAACTAGGTGGAAGCAGCAACTGATTCAGATAACGATAGCAAAAGCTTACGGGAGTATCATTCGGTTGGAGTGCAAGTGGAAGATGATAAACGGTAGGTTGGGCCATTTCTGTATATGTTTTTGTCTGCTCAATGTATAGTATAGATGTCAGACTCAAAACCAAGAATGGCACATGGTAATTCTTCCAAGCGGAGCTCTTTATTGTTCCACACTTGTAGACAAAATTCTTATCAGATGTGCTGCCCTGCTTCCTACACACATAGACATGTACATGTGGCAAGAGTTATATAGGTATTATTCAACCACCAGCCCCAAACAAGTCCTTGGAAAGCAGCCCTGTTGTGCGGGTCTGGATTCCAAGTCAGCACAGCAAGAGTCACTGGATAACTGAGTCCAAAGGGCACACACAAAGTCCAGGAAAGCAATCCAGGAATCAAACTTGCTAGGATATATGGCACGAGCACACAAGGCACAGAACTGGGCATGTTGCTCCAGCAGCATTCAAGTCTTCAGGACGGGGTTAAGTAGACCATGCCGATGCAGCCAATACATGAGAGGCAAAGTTGACTGGTGTTATGCCTGTCTCTTCTCTGCTCTACATGTTCCTGGATCAGGAGCAAGTGTGGACTCCACCTCCTCTTCGTTGCTAAGGGGCGACAGCTGCTCTCGGTCCTCACCTGGAGCCTCCTGGCTAATTTGCTGCAGCTAAGGTTCACCTCTCTCAGCCTCAGCCTGTCGCTAGTCTGATCAACCCAACTGAGGCTGCTCCATCAGGATAGTCTTCTCTGAGCCCCAATCCTGACCAATATTCAGCTCGACGCTTTCCTCTGCAGACTCAAACTCACCTCCTCTGAACTTGCCTCTGGAGAGGGGTCTGGGAGTGGATCTATGACACCAGACTGAGAACTCATCTACAATATACTCTAGGAAGAGCTGTCTTCTCCCTCTTTCTCTCACACATAATATCTAGGATGAATTGCTTCTTACTCCCCTGGAATTCACCCCCTCCCTCCCTCCTGGGAATTCATCTCCTCACTACATTACATCTCATAAGATCAGAATTTCTCAGCCGTGGCAACTTGAAGATCTGTGGATTTCAACTTCATGCTGGAAATTCTGAGAATTGAAGTCCACATATCTTCAAGTTGTCAAAGTTGAGAAACACACAAATATAGTCATGTGTTCACAGATACCTATTGTTTACAAATAACAATGACAATCTTTTCTCAAACCCACATCATCTGCACCCTATGTTTTAAACTTCATGGTTTTTAACTCATTTATTTCTGTTGAGTTTAGTGATAATGCGTCACTGTAGCATTTACAAAACACTTCTAGCATCTACTGAGAGAATAAATCAACATTTGCTTTCCAAGTGAAGTTTGAGTAATATTGATTTGTATCTTGTTTTGGGTCATTAATAACCATTTATCCTATAAAGACTGCAGTCTATTCATGTTGTGTGTTTCAATCTTTATATTCATTGTTATTAATATTTCTAAAGCTTTTCTTAAAACCCTGAAAATAGTAGAATGTAGATGGTGCTTTCTTTTTATAAACAAAATATTGTCAATATTTGGATCAGTGTGTTGTTTTTCCATTTTTCTCCAGCCATGGACGATTTAAGCGCTCAAACAGTGTAACGGCAGCTGTTCAAGCCGATTTAGAACTCGAAGGATTTCCTGGACACATAACAATGGAGGACAAGGGACTTCAGTTCGGTGGCTCTTTCCAGCGACATTCAGAGCCAAGTACTCCTACTCAGTATGGTGCAGTAAGAACTGTGCGGACACAAGGTCTCTTTAGTTATAGAGAAGATTATAGGACCCAGGTTGACACCTCCAATCTCCCACCACCTGAACCTTGGTTGGATCCATCCATGGACACCATTGAAACAGGACGAATGTCTCCATGTCGACGGGATGGGTCATGGTTTATGAAGCTGCTACATACTGAAACTAAAAGGATGGAAGGATGGTGTAAAGAGATGGAGAGAGAAGCAGAAGAAAATGATCTTTCTGAAGAAAGTAAGAACATATCTTTCAGTGCTTATTTTTATCTTATAGTTTTTAATCGATTCACTTCTGTACTGTGGCTGTTATCACATTGTATTTTGGAGTTGGACAAAATAGGGAAATTTTGAAGGACCATGCACTATGCCACTGCACTGCAGAGTGACTTCCCCAGTGTACTTCCTTTGCTTGTAAAAGCTGAAACTTCTACATTTCTATATAAAATCACATGAATATATTTCCTTGTGAGTACCGACTTCCAGGTATGAAAGAGAATTCAGATGGGATTCCAAACATAAAACACAATACACGAAGCTTTTGGAGAGAGGAAGAATTAGATTAGGAAGTATTTGACTCTTGCCTTCATTATATATTGCTGGCTTTAAAGAAAAATAGATCAAATTAATACCAAAAGCCCAGTAGAAATATATATTGTTTCAAAGCTTAACATATTTTATGGATTCTATTATTTCTATGTTCTTGGCTTACTAGCTTTTCGTACACTGCTTAATAGTAATTCTGAATAAAATTGTTGTCCACCAATCACAATTTTGCCATCCAGATAAGTTACTCATGCGCTGATCACCTCATGATTGCATTAGTGCAATGTGCCCTCAAAGACCACCTAGAAGCTGTGGCTTGTTCAGAAAGCAGATGTGCAAGCAGTAACAGATGCCTCTTGGTGTGCCCATGTGTCACCACTGCTAAGCCAGCTGCATTGGCTGCCAGTCAGCTTCAGAGTGGAATTCAAGGTGCTGATTTTTACCTATAAAGCTCTGTTTGGCTTATGACCTGGATATCTAAGATACATTTGAGTCTCCGATCGTTTCTGCCCACCCCCTACATTCTGGCAGAATGGGTGTGGTCCAGGTCCCCAGTATAAAATGCTATCTTGAGGGACTGTGGAAGTGAATCTTCCACTCTGCGGCTGATGCTCTGCAATGCAAGGTCCGTGACCAACAAGGCCCCCCTCATTAATGAGTTGATCTCTGAGGGGGAGCTGGACCTTGCAGGGATAACGGAGACCTGGTTGGGACACGAGGGTGGTTTACCCCTCGTGGAAATGTGCCCACCGGGTTTCCGTGCATTCCATCAGCCTCGGGCCTTGGGTAAGGGTGGTGGGGTGGCGGTAGTTGTACGGGAAGGTCTAGAGCCGAGGGAGTTCACTGTTCCTCAGATACCCGGGTGTGAGTCCCTTGGTGTGAAATGGGGCCCAGGGAGGCAGTGGGGTTTGCTGATTGTATACTTGGCTCCTCGCTATACATCAGCGGCCCTGCCCGAGCTTCTCGAGCTGATCTCGGAGACGGCGGTTGAGATCCCCAAGCTTTTGGTTATGGGGGATTTCAACCTGCCATCAACGGGAGCAGCATCCGAGGTAGCTCGGGAGTTCATGGCTTCCATGACAGCCATGGACCTGACCCAATTAATTCAGGGCCCCACACACGAAGGAGGCCACACACTGGACCTTGTTTTCGTATCTGAGCAGTGGACGAGTGATCTGGGAATAGGGGATTTAGTTGTTACTCCCCTGTCATGGTCAGATCACTCATGTCTCCGGCTGGACTTCCCTGGCGCTACCCCCCACCACGAGGAGGCGGGACCAGACTGTCCAAGCTGGTACCGCCCCAAGCACCTGATGGAGCCGGACAGGTTCCAGACGGAGCTTGGGCCGTTACCTGTAGCCCTGACCCGCGCTCGGTCGGAGGACCTAGCGGCTGCCTGGAATAGGGCGGCGGCTGGAGCCTTAGACCGGGTTGCGCCTTTGCGATCTCTCCTGCGGCAGCGACCCACCCGAGCTCCTTGGTATACCGAGGAGTTGAGGGTGATGAAGCCCATAGGAGACATCTAGAGAGCAGGTGGAGGTCCTCACGCTCCGAATCTGACCGAACACAGGTAAGAGCCTATTTACGGACCTACCTTGTGGCATTGAGAGCGGCCAAACGTAGATATTGTGCCGCTCTTATTGCGTCTGCTGATAACCGCCCTGCCGCCCTGTTTAGGGTGACCCGCTCCCTCTTATCGCAGAGGACGCGGGAAGCGCCCTTGCAGGGTAGAGCAGAGGAGTTTGGGGAGTATCTGCAGGACAAAGTCGCTCAGATCCGGAGCGGATGGGCCCCCCTCAGTGGACCGGACGGGCCGTCAACAGTGAGTCTTGTGAGACCATTCTGGGAGGAGTTTGATTCTGTTGCCCCCGAGGATTTGGACAGGTTGCGTGGACGGCTGCGACCCACCACATGTTTAATGGACCCGTGTCCCTCCTGGTTGGTACTGGCAACTTGGGAGGTGACTCGAGGCTGGCTTCTGGGCCTGGTGAATGCCTCATTGAGTGAGGGATCCTTACCAACTGCCTTGAAGGAGGCGGTGGTGAGGCCCTTACTTAAGAGGCCTTCACTCGACCCAACGGAGCTAGCTAATTATCGTCCAGTCTCCAACCTTCCCTTTTTAGCGAAGGTTGTTGAGAATGTGGTGACGCAGCAGTTTCCACGACACCTTGACGAATCCGATTATCTAGACCAGTGTTTCTCAAACTTGGCGACTTTAAGTCCTGTGGACTTCAACTCCCAGAATCCCCCAGCCAGCATAGCTGGCTGGGGAATTCTGGGAGTTGAAGTCCACAGGACTTAAAGTCGCCAAGTTTGAGAAACACTGATCTAGACCCACGCCAGTCCGGCTTCCGACCTGGGCACAGCACGGAGACAGCCTTGGTCGCGTTGGTCGATGGTCTCTGGAGGGCCAGAGATAGAGGTTGTTCCTCTATCCTGGTCCTATTAGACCTCTCGGCGGCTTTTGATACCATCGACCATGGTATCCTACTGCACCGGCTGGAGGGGATGGGAGTCGGAGGCACCGTTTTGCGGTGGTTTGGCTCCTACCTCTCCGACCGGACGCAATGTGTGTTGACAGGGGGGCCGAGGTCGACTCTGAGGCCACTCACTTGTGGGGTGCCACAGGGGTCGGTCCTCTCGCCTCTCCTGTTCAACGCATATGTGAAGCCGCTGGGTGAGATCATCCGTGGTTTTGGGGTTGAGTATCATCTGTACGCTGATGATACCCAGCTGTACATTTCAACCCCAAACCACCCCAACGAGGCTGTCGAAGTGATGTCCCGATGTTTGGAAGCCGTCGGGGTCTGGATGGGGGACAACAGACTCAAACTCAACCCCTCCAAGACTGAGTGGCTGTGGCTACCGGCACCTCGGTTTAGCCAGCTGATTCCATCGCTGGCCATAGGGGGTGAACAATTGCCCCCTGTGGAGCGGGTGCTCAATTTGGGCGTCCTCCTTGATGCCCGGCTGTCAATGGATGACCATGTGGCAGCCGTGACAAGGGGGGCGTTCCACCAGGTTCTCCTGGTGCGCCAATTGCGCCCCCTACTGGACCGGGATGCCCTGCGCACGGTCACTCACGCACTGGTGACGTCCCGCCTGGACTACTGCAACGCTCTCTACATGGGGCTGCCCTTGGGACGCGCCCGAAGACTGCAGTTAGTCCAGAACACAGCCGCGCGGGCTGTGATGGGGAGTACTAGGTACTCCCACGTAACACCTCTCCTGCGCGAGCTGCACTGGCTGCCTGTGGTTTTTCGGGTGCGTTTCAAGGTCTTGATTACCATCTTTAAAGCGCTCCATGGCACAGGACCTAGTTACTTGCGGGATCGCATCCTCCCACACACATCCCTGCGGCCAATTCGCTCTCACAGGGAGGGGCTTCTCCTGGTGCCGTCCACTAGGCAGTGCCAGCGGGCGACACCGAGGAGTAGGGCCTTCTCTGTGATGGGCCCAACCCTCTGGAATGACCTCCCCCCCGACATTAGAACCACCACCGACTTCCGCTCCTTCCGGCAAAAATTGAAGACTCACCTGTTCCGATTAGCAGGCCTGGCATAATTACAACTATTCCTCCTGGTAGACGTATTATTAACTGGTTATTTTAGGGGAATTGCTTTTAAGTTAATCTGTGTTATATTTTTAGGGGTTTTAAAATTGTATTTATATATACTGTTTAGCTGTACAGTTCTTTTAACTCTAATTTTAACCTCCTCCATATTTAACTTTGCATATTTAATTTTATCTATTTTCTATATTGTGATGTATTCTCTACTTGGACTGTACACCGCCCCGAGTCCCTTTTGGGAGAGGGGGCGGTCTAGAAGCACAGTAAATAAATAAATAAACAGCATTGCCACGTGAGACAAGGAAGGCACCCTGTTTTCTGAGTTCCTGAAAGCTTCGGAAACCTCGCTTTGGTCCCAGGCTCAAGGTTGATATTTATTGTTAGTTCAATGGTCCCTGTTTTGTTTTGTTTGATTTAGCTCTGTATATGATTATTTTAATCTGGACTGTCCCTCTGATACCATGTTTTTATTTTATTTGATATTTTTTTCTAGTTTTGTATACTGTCCAGATTCCATTGGAATTGGGCAGATAGTAAATAGATAAATATAAATAGTTTAGTACAATGTTACTAAAATATGAGCAAAGCATGTTATGTAAATCATACTTAGAACTAGTATCGATAGTAGAAGTGATTGATTGACTGACATATTTCCAGTTCTGATCAGTACACACGTTTTTAGAAATTGGAAAAACTGTTTTAGAAACTGGTGTTTTATCAGTTATATTAGAAAAGTAAGCATACTATATTCTATTTTAGTTATTGTATATTATTTTCTATAGGTAAGGACTTGTCTGTCTTTCATTCAGTTATCAACAACAGTCCAAACTCCTGTCAATAGAAACAAACATTGAATAGGAAGATTGAGGAAAGAAATGTTTCAATTTGCCCTACAATAAGAGTAACACATTTTCTAATAGGTACAAGTTACAAGGGAGATATATTGTGTTTCGTGCTAAGACATTGACTTTGGGAAGCTACAATATAAATTGCCCTCCACTCTTTCCATGTAAAACATAAACAGGCAGCAGGACAGAAAGAGTTGTAGAATTTTTGCTCTACTCCTGAATACAAAAATAAACACGTCTTCCTCTATATTAGAAATAATATCCAGAAAAACTTCATCAATCAAGAAGCAAGCAAGTAAATGAAGGGATGGTTTTTCGACAGAAGTTCTTCCATGCTAGCCCATTCATTAGCTAGCAATCTTAGTTGAATTCTATATCAGATAAAATAGACTTCCATTTTAAACCAAAATATACATTTTCAAAGCTAAACATTTATTAAACCCCTTTTAATGTTGCACAAATAGAAATTATATAAATGATGCTTTGTTTCCTGAAAGGACTGAATTTCTTCAAACATGTTTTTAATGTAATTAAACAAACAGTAATATATATTTCTCTTTTTCGTTCTAACATGAAATCAATTGAACTATTAGCATTCCAAATTCTTTGAAGATAAACAAAAACGCGTCCGTAAAACAGCTATATAAATCTCCATAAATCTGTTCATCTTAATCTACTTAGAATACAAGTTTTGTTTTATTCCAATATACAAAAATATAATAATTCTGCAATACAAAAAAAGAAAACCTTGTCATGAGTAGTTACAGTACTTCAAGAGAGCATGCAAGAAATAACCAGCTAAGATACAAATTCTTTTCTTTTTTTGCAATGCTATCCGATGCATAAGTATTACTGAATATTGAACACTATTATGTTCAGTTGGGCTCATTACCAACTGTAGCCTAAATATAATGTACATATAAAAATATGCTTAAAGAAATGGGGATCACTTCAGCAAGGAAAGACATTGGGGCAGTGTGTCAACCCATGTAAGCTTATTCAATTTTCCAGTGAACACTCTCTTCCATGCTTTTTCATCACACTTAATGTGTATATTTGTGGTAGGGTAGGGTAATAACATTATGTGAAATAACAAAGATTTTTGTTGGCATCTTTTGTTGGCTAGTGCCAACATTGTTGTTCTGTTTATTTGCTATGACAGATTTTGGAATTTGTCACAAATTGAAAAGCATGTCAATCAACAGATGAACAAGGTGAATGCACCTTCAGAAGCAGATGTTATAACCTTCAGACAACTCAAGGCAGATGCCATTATATGGTGAAATTGGGTGCTTAGTAGATTTTGTAGGAAAATTTGTGCATTTGAAATGTCCGTACTTGTGTGTCTGTTAATTTAGTTCTTAGATATAACTGGATGGCATTTCGCTACCTCAGAATTACAGGGTTCTACATGCATCGTGACCATTTGCTGGGAAAAGTGTCTTAAACATTTGAAAAATTGTACTGGTTACCCCATTGTACATAGAAGGAAAACTTTTGGTATGTGAGACTACCAACAAATAATGCATGAAAGAAAAAAAATGAGGCCGATGGTGACTCATCTTGGGGTCATACAGGAGGCTCCAAATATCAGATAGACCCTTGTCACACTAAGTTTCACCATAAAAATGAGAATTACAAAGTTCAATAATTTTTTTTGAAAAAAGCACTGAATTCAACTTGATATTAACTCAAATTTGTTTTTATTACCATAAAATGCTTGTAAATTACTATTTGAAGGTTCAGCATTAAATGTAAGAATGTAAATGCATGCCTTAGTACCGAGAATTACTATTTAATGAAAGTTTTGCATAACGGTTTCTTCAAAATGGTGCAGTAATCGTCATTATTGACTTTAGGCATCCATTTGATGTCATCTTGTTTTGCTTTAGATACTGCTTGTACCTGTAATTCTGTCTTAGGCACAGGAAATGTAACAGATGCGGCAAACAGTGTTGGGGGAAGCAGGTTTCCCGCAAACACTTCTCGTCTTCTTTTCAAAGGCACGGATGATGACCGTGTTCCAATCTTCCACAGCGAAGGTCGTCTTGAACCTTACTGTTGAATGGACCCGGATGAATTTTAGTTGTGATACTGTAGCATACGGCACATCACTGTACTGAAACTGCTTTCAACACATGGAGTAATTTTTAAAATGTGCGCGCTTCATCTGTATGATTTTGAACGGCTGGCGTCGCTTGGCTTTTTCAGCAATCTTAGGAAAGAAACTGGTGAAAAGAATCCTGCTGGTAGCGTAGCACGTTCAATTATGCTATGCATATTATCCACTTCTTGAATGCAAGAGTGGCGGTACAGACAACTTCATTTCAATGCTCTCAATGTTTGGGTGATTCCAAAGAAAATCTGTTATTGCAAAAGACATGCGAGAGTTCCTATTTTGTGGAATGCAGCTGTCACTACCTAATGTTGGATGCACTGCATGTGGTTGATCTTGCACTACATTTTCCAAAATTTGTACCATGGCACTAGCTATATTGTTTCCAGCACGTCCCCCCATTAATTCCGTCCAAATGGCACAGTACCCTTGTCCTGTATATGATGTGTGAGTAGTCATATTGTACAAGTTAAGTTTATACTTGTAAAAAAAACTGCTTGTACCAGATTTTGGCAAAGAGATGACATTCTCCATGTCAAAACATATTACCAGCCTAGTTTTGTCTCCTCTTTCTTCCTGTCTGTGATCTCTCATTAAATTCTTCTGTTGGATATGCAAATCATATTTCTTTTGTAGCATCTCTTCTACCTGCCCAATTGAAGAGGCAATTTTATGTTCCTCGTAAAGGTCACAGAGATCATTTTGGGGTACGTGGAATGCCAGGTTAAATTCATTGTTGAATACAGTTTGATAGTGTTTGACTGGTTCAGTTCCTGTTCCGCTATTTTTTTCTTTATACAGCTCATATGTTCATTCAATGAAGATTCGAGGTATTCTTTTTTAGTTCTAGCACGACAATAATGTGACTCCACCCTCAGAAATGAATTAATATGCTCAATTACGGTTTGTCTGGCTGTAGCAAAGAATTGCTTATGAGGATGCTTCACCCTCTTGTCTGTAGGCGGGATATCTGTTACTAAATATTTCTGGCTATGGTAGTTGTACACTGGCTTTTGACTGATTGCCAATGTTCCTAGATAAAAATCCTTGCAAACGCGAATTGCTGCATTTCCTATGTACATATGGTAGAAAAACTGAATTTGCACCTAGATTTTGTTTTTGGTGTGGGACGATGCACTGATTCCCTGCGTGTAGTTTTGCCTATGTAATGTAACTTTCATTAAGGCTCATAGCATTGTATGCTCTAAATATTGCTTCACGTTTCTCAGTTGTCACTGTTGTAAAGCAAGCAAATTTGCAACTCTGCATATTTCTCAGTCCTTGCATGACTTAATTTTTTTAGCAGGTAGAGTTTTCCCATGTCTGTTTACATCTTCTTCCCCCCTTTGACATTTTTCCCCCTAATATTGGCTGTCCAAGTTCTGGGTCATCTCTGGCTCTTCCTCATAACTTTTTTCAATGTTACTACTGGTGCGTCAGTGTTTACTTGATCCTCAGTAGATGTAGGAGGATTGGCAACATCATCCATTTCTTGCCTAGAATAAAATAAAATATTTACTTATTGAAGTCAACTTAAATCACACCATCTTACTTTTGCATTTTTGACATTTAACACCAAACAAAATTTAAGAACCTTTATTTACATTTCTTATATGGCGGCTATCCATTTAAAGTGGCATTACCAAAAAGCAACGTTTCTCACACAGTGCCCCTTTAAGGCCTCAGCCTCCCTTACACAATGGGCCTTTAAAGCCTAGGCCTCTATTCTACCAATCTCCTTCCTCCACATCTTCCTCACTAAAGGCTTATGCCTGCTTAGGCTAATATGCTGGAACCTACATACAGCCATTCTTTTATATTTATATTATATTTATATTATATTTATTTGAGTGTGACTCATAGCCACAATTATTACTAGGATCAAAACGCAGGGTTCCGGGCTTGCATTGCAATAGCGTTAGTGAATGGTATAGTCTTAAAGCACAGACTACTCACTCATTTTCAATTAAAAGTTCCATATCCGATTGGTCATCTTCAGTTTCTGGAAAATACTCGGATCCACTCGATTCATATACGTATGAACTTACTTCCATATCGTGGAAAAGAGACATTATTTTGGTATTCACATGTCCAGAAACAGAGGCAACGCTAGGCGCTGCAGGCTCCATCCTTGCTCTGTCACATAGGTGCAGCCAAGCACAGCTATTGGCTGCTGCAAATAGAACCCTGTAGTTCTGAGTTTTCATGCGATAGCACAAATAGAACCTTGTAATTTTGCTATTTGTGGCGAATTTATTTAGAAATTTTACGAAATAAGTTGTTAAAAAATTAAGTCATGGTATATAGAACCTTGTCACACTCTTAACTTATTTTCAACAAAAATGTCAGATAGAACCCTGTAATTCTGAGGTAGTGATTTATCAAATACTGTAGTTCAGTTGTGCTTCTTGTTCTTCTCTGTGATTTTTTTCCTCCCGATAAACATTTGCAGTAGTCAAAGCAGAGATGCATCTTGAAAGTCAGAAGTTTTTTGTGAGTGCAAATTTCATTAAGATCCATGCCAGTGGGATTCCAGGACTTGTGACCATGTATCCCTATTAATTATACATCTGCAATGTGCAGTTAATTAACTTTTTCATGTGTGCGGTTTCAAGAGAATACTTTTGAAGCTGATGCTTATATATAGCCCACTACAATACTGCTTCATTATTCCCCACTGCAGATTCAATGGATGTGTCAGGTTGCTTTTACAGAGTATGGCCAACCTGTAGTCCCTTGATTAAAAGTTGTGTGCTTGTAATGTATACCTGGGATAGTGAAAATACCAGTCTCAAAGCATCAGCAATTCATACCTTCGGACCAACAATCTTACTGATTGTGTTGATGGTGCTGGTAAAGTATCCTTTTTACACCATGAAAGGAGGTGTTAGATTTTCACAGACATGATGGCGATTGTCACCCTATAATGCTCTTTGGATAATATGTAATTTTGTCAAAGTTATGGGATCACTCTTCTCTTAATAATGTGTGATCAGAGAAGACATATATGAAATATGAAATATGAAATGAAATGAAATGAATCAGAGAAGACATATATGAAAAGTTTGTGTCACCAGTAGTATATTTTTGTAATTCATTCTCTGGAGCGGTTACATAGAAATGTGATACTGATTATTGCACAAGGAGAGCTTTGAAACGTTGCCCCCCCAAAAAGAAAACACCCCACATCTTCATAGTACAGTATCATTAGTTGTTACTCAGCTATATGTGACAGGAAACATTATTTTACAGTGTAGGGTTCCCAATGGCATGGAGAAAATTTAGGTTCCAAATAGAAATTGTTTAACCTTTGCTGAATATGGTTTTCTTTACCAACCTGTGGCAAAAGTAAAAAGGAATGGGAGAAGAAGGGTTGTTATTGGTTGAAGAACAATGGTCTTCCCTTGCTTTGGTGATTGTTGTACAGTTTGCAAAACTATTATAAATTTGAGATTATTTTTTTGTCCATAATTGATATTGAAGCTAGGTGCTCAGCAATAAAGAATGGCGTATTCTACATACATGTGTATCTGTGTGCACCCACATAACTCAAACATCGTCTATTGCATAAGTCATCTTTCAAAATTAATTATATGTTAATTTTAACATATAATTAATTAATTTAATTAGATTTGGACAAACATATCTTTTTAAAAAACACTTCTGAGAATAATACTTTTGAAAATAAGCGATAAATTGAATATATAACAAGATCTCAAAATGTGGCATAAGAATAGGAAAAATGGATTCTCAATGTTCTTCTCCTGTGCAACTGTGCAACAGTCATCCCAGTGGATCCATTTTGCAGTTTGTTTCAGTAATCATTTGACATCCAAGTATCACGTCCAGTGATGAACAGATAAGAAATCACTGAAATGCAAAGCCATAAACAGTCCTGTAAAATGTCAGTGTAAGTTTTAAACCTTTAATCACCTTCTCCTCTCCCCTGTCACTTTACTAATTTCTGACATATTTAATTATCTGTTTTGCTTTTTAATTAATAAGAAAAAAAAAGAGAAAACCCAGATATAATGGGGATGGTAATATACTGAATATATAAAAGTGTTTTAACAAAAAAATGAAAGATGACTAAGAACAAAGAAAATATATGTCATTGTAATAATAGTTAAAATTCTATATATACTTGCCTAACAAAAATATTATTCAAGTATGTATATATTTCTAATACATAACATAAATATATTTGTTTTTAACCTACTGTATTCTATATTCATTATATCTATGTATACAAAGTCTAAGTATATAGTCAATCAGGTCAGAAGAGGCAAATGCTATCAGGTCTTTTAATAAGTGGGGCAATACATTTATCTTTCCAATGGTGTAATATCAATCTTTTGGCCATAATAAAGGCATGGAGAATCCAATTACTATGTCCAATTGTGTAATTTAATGTACTGGGTATATAATTTAAAGGAATATTATCCTCTGAAAATTTTACCTTTTGTCTCACATTTATATTTATATAGTCCACTGTTTTCTCCCAAAATGTGATAAGTATGAGACATTGTAGAAACATGTTTTTTAAAAAGGGTTATTCCTATTGCCTCTCCAACAAAATGCTGTTTCTGACAGTCCTTTTTATATATATATAAAAACATAATGGAGTCCAATGAATTCTAATTCTAAATATTTTTTGTTGTTGTATAAATTATAATTTTAGGTCCATCGGCAAGTTTGCTATAAAAATTAAGACATTCCCCCCCTTTTCTAGACAATATGCAAACTCTAATTCATTATTCCACTCTTTTCTTAATATCTGCGTATTAAATTGATGTATAAATAACAATTATCTAGAAAAATTCAGCAGGTTTTCTTTGTTTTAAAGACTAGTTTCTGTAATATAAAAATGTGGTCCATACTATCCCTGCAAATGTTTAAACTACTTCAAGCTAGATATCCTGTATGTGATACAACAAGTAGAATCCACTGGGCTAAAACAAATCTAGGAACCTATTAAGGATCCAGTGCATCAGAGTTAGGAGGAAAGCTGTTAATGACTTTGGTAGACTTTTGCCCATCCTTCTCTCTACACTGGGACTGGAATTGCAGTTATATTTTGCATGTAGTTTTTTTTTTTAAATCAACACAAAACATGAATATCTGGTAAACACTGAACTTGACAGGTTAGTGACAGAAACACCTGGATGTTCCATAGAAAACAAATCTGCAGAGAATAGGGATTCTAGTAATACAGCCAGGATTTTTACATTATTTTCTGAGGGGATGAAACAGTATACAGTAAGATTTGATCATATGCTTTCACCTTGATTCCTTTGCAACTTGAGAAAATAATTTCTTTTCTCAAGCTTCTCATGTGGCTTTTTCCAATATTGTTTAAGGTGAGCTGATTTTCTTTCTTGAATACAGTTTGAAAAGCCTGCACACTTAATTGAATTGAATTGAACCAAAGCAAGAATAATGTTTTTTTTCCCCTAGATTAAGCCTTGGTTATACAAATATATTGGTTGTTTCCTAGCTTCAGATCTAAATTAATATTCACCCTTCATCTTCAGTTCTAGGTAAGATTCGAAGTGCTGTAGGAAGTGCACAGTTGCTAATGTCGCAAAAATTCCAGCAATTCTATTGGCTTTGTCAACAGAATTTGGTAAGTTCGCATTTTTAAACATTGCATAGTATAACTGAAGTTAGTTATTATTTTTCTTCAAACTTTAAATGCTACTATTTTATTATTCATCTGGAGATTAATTTCCATCAGAGGATATTTAATTCCACATCTGCTAAGCAGACAATTGCTCACATAACTTGTGCATAGAAGCTTCATTATTTGTTTATCTTGTTGTGCAGTACCTATTGCCGGAGCTTTAAAGAGGAAGGCTCCAGTTCTCCGATGAGCATTTCAAAATCATCTGGGAATTCATTGCAACTCAGCATGATCTGCATTAATGCCTTGGTCTGGGCATAAAGTCAGAAGGATTGCGATAAGATTGCATTGAAATAATGTTTGGCATCTTTTTTATATTTGATAATATACATTTTTATATTAGAAATCACCTTGTGAGGGCACGACTTAGAAACTGGTCTTAAAAAAGCACTCCATTATTTTATAAATGCATTAATAATGTTTGAAAATGTGTTCTATCAAAATAAAAGGAATCAGGAATTTTACCCTGGATGATGGAGCATGAATCTTCAGTACATTGAATAAATCATAATTTATCCAAAACCATTTAAGGACTCAGGGGGCATCAAAGATTATTTTATAAAGCTCTATCAATTTTTGTCTTGCAATACAGTCAACCCAAAACAGATTGTTTTGGTCTATAAAATATTAAAAATAGTAATCTATCTTATTCATCTAGCCATCCTGCAATAGATTCCCCATTCTTTCCAGCGCAAGGACTATACAGGGGAATATACTGGACCAAGGGGATTTTGAAAGTTATTGTTCAAATCAGAGGAACAAGAATTCCCATTCCTTGACCATTCCTTGTCCTTGTATATAAAGTCTGCTTTTGCCTCCCTTTGAAGCTCTGGAAATCCATTGCTGTTGTTTTAAACTTTAGTCAAAGGCAATAACTTTGTAGTTAAAAACTGTAAGCAAAGAATGAGATCTCAAGGGATATTAGCAGGTGGGTAAATGCACTTCTACAATAATTTTATTGTATGTTTATTATATTGTAATTTTATATTGTATTATGTTGTTGATGATATCACTAATTATTTTAATAACCAAAATCATTTTGGAAATGAGAACTAGTGGTGCATTCTCTTGGCTTCAATCAGTAACTGTATTCCCCTCGCATAAATCCCAAATTCCCATGGACTATGTTAATCAGGAGCCAAAACTGCTAATCTAAAAGGCTGACAGACTACAAGAATTAATCAAATGTTCTATTGTCCAAACTAAATATCCACAATACTTTTTATAATTAGCTTTGTTTCATTGCTAAATTAGATATGAGGAAGGCTTCTGCTGGTCAATATTGCCAGCAAAGAACAACGTTACTGTTACATTGGTTTTTTCTAGAACTAAATAAAATTTTGAGGGGGTATTAGAGGATGTGACCTACAAGTCTGTCTTATTTAAAATCAATCATTCAGTAATATTTGCAATTTAACCTTTACCAGCATGAGAAAGCGTTTTTTTCTGTCTATGTCTATTTGAAATTTGCTATCCAGTAAGATTAAACCTAACCAAGGTTTCAAGAAAACATATCTATAAAATGGAACTGGGCATAGTCTTTAGTTACAATTGCTGGATTTTGATTCATAGAATTAACATTATCGGCACCCGTGCCAGATTGTTCTTGTCGTTGTGTCTCCTTCTCATCCTTCTTTTCTCCCACACCTGTGGGTGGGGAGAAGTAATGGCAATAGCACTTAGACTTATATACCTCTCCACATTGCTTTACAGCCCTCTCTAAGCAGTTTACAGAGTCAGCATATTGCCTCCAACAACCTGTGTCCACAAGTAATTATATGTGCCTCATAATGGCAGAACATAAGCCCTGTGTCCAAAGTCAGGATACAAGGGCAATTGGGTGGCTTTAGGGCATGTTGAAATCATACCTGATTTCACTTTTTCCTAATTATAGCTCCTTGTAGCTGCTAAGGTTTAGGTTATGCCAGAGAGTTCCACCACATCCATTGCGAGTATCAAAATATCCGGCCCATACAATTAGAGGCACTTTTTATGAAAGCAAAGCTTCTACTGGATTTAACCCTTTCTTTTTACTTCTCCACATTTTTTCTGTACACGTTCTTCACTACTGACCTAAAATGACCAGTGAAAACTGTAAGTTTTCCATACACATTAGAATTGTAAAGTGCTTTGAACCGCATGCCTACCAACACTGGCAGGGCACGGTACTGCATACAAAAAGGGAGTAAATCCCACACTTAGTAGCACTGATAAAGTTATCTGGTTGGGTAATGAAATGTCTGCAAGCTTGTCCAGTGTTGTTAAGTCACGTAGTAGTAGTAGTAGTAGTAGTAGTAGTAGTAGTAGTAACCCAACTCACTGAGTTGACTGAGCCAATTACTCTTTTTCAGTTCAACAGACCTCACAAGATTCTTGGTGTTCAGAAAAAAATAGTGGAGGAAGCCGTGTGAAGGCAACCTTGAGCTCCTAAATAAAAGGAGTAGGATTAGCATTCAAAAACAACAACAGAAAGGGTGGAAATGCACAAGGTGATCATTTTGGGTAATGAGATGTTGTTGTGAGTTGTGCTATCTCCCCCAGTGGCACAGTGGTTAAAGTTCAGTATTGCAGGCAAACTATGCCAAGAGCCTGGGGTTCGATCTTGACGGGCTCGAGGTTGACTTGGCCTTACATCCTTCCGAGGTCAGTAAAATGAGGACCTAGTTTGAAATGAGCGCCCAAAAGATGCTGTATATAAGTTTAAATGCTATTGCTGTTGCTAAATGCTTCTGCTATCTAAGGCTGGTAATTGCCAACAGGAGTCTCAGATGGCGGATGTGAAGATACATCATGATAACATGATGCATTTATCTTTAAAACACAGAAAAGGCCCAGTGCTGCCACACAACTGGGTCAACTACTATTCACAAATTCAAGGAGTTAAGGAAAATGTAAATGATAGAAGTTATTTGTCCAGATTGTTATAGACAGTCAACATAAACATTTCAACTCCTTTTAAGTAGATGATGAATCATTCTTGAATAAGCTGAGGCACGCATGTTTCATTTAACCATAATTTCCTTGAAACCAGACCTTTGAAAAAAGAAACACAGAAGCCAACTTTTTTAAACTTGTCCAAAGGAAGAGAGTGTGGGACACAGTCCAAGTTGTAGAGTCTGAATACAATTTGCCTGTGAATTCATATGAAGGGTGTTCTATAAATCTCTAGGCAATTCCAAACATGGTATCTTTAGCCCATTTAATAGAATTATAGAACATATTATTCTGAATTACATTCATAGAACAAGACCAAAAAAATAATAAATGTAGCTAATAAATTTAATTAATAAATAAAGGAATCCCAGCCAACCAAAACTGATCAAACCTGATTCGTATATTAAACAGCAGCACTGTATATTAAATGCCTGTTATGAATCTGGGGGAGGTTCTAAAAGAATCCAGAGCAAATTAAGAAAACAAAAACAAAAAAAGACCCAAATGCAGACCAATGGCCAAACTTTGTTCTTTAAGAAATCAAAAAGGAGGGGCGGGGCTGAAGTCGCGAAGACACAACGTGCGATCTCAATGCTCAGAGATCGCAGTCGACACTTTTGTCATTGGAGGAGTCCAAACGGATCTAAACTGTCCCGAAGAGATAGTGAACAGGAAGAATACGTCTTGCTGATCTCGGGGATATCGCAAAATCCTCGAAAGAAACAAGAGAAATTTCTTCAAGCCGGTTACAAAAAATCCAGTCAAGGCTGATGAAGTCAGGGTGGCCCCAAAACGGAAGGAATGGAAAGTGAAAGTGTTTCCATTCCTTCCATGCTGGTGAGGAACCTTTATTGTTTTAAAAGAGAGACTGCCTATAAAAACTTAAAAATTGATTTAAATTGAAGAATAGAAGAATCAAGCAGTGAAATTAAACCTGTAACGGTTCTGGACAGTGGCTATCCCATTTTTTTATATGCTATCTTCATGGATGGAATCTTTACAAGCTTTTTAAAATGGACGGATTAAGTCTTCTTTTTCTACCTTTTTTTTCTGTGACTCTCTGTGATTTATAGACCAAAGCTTTCCTCTTTCATCGCTGTATTTTTTAAAATTCATTTAAAGATTGGACCTCTTTTTCTAATTTGAAATACAAAATAGATATAAAAAAGAAATATCTTAAAAGCGCTATGTGCTGGGAGGTTTTGTTGATTGGAGCTTTGTGCAAGCAGAACTTTTCCCTTTCTTCACAGCTTGTTTTGACAGTTCGTTACAGAGCGATAGGGGTAATCCAAATGTCCCTTTGAAGCGTGCTTTCAACCAGAGAAGAGGGGGGGAAACTGCCTTTGTGAATCCATGTTTTAACTTTAAAAAATCTTCCAAGCGAGAGCACTTTTGTTTAAGATGGCAGAATGTCAAGAAAACATAGAGATTGTAAGCTTGCAGACAATATTTTCAGCATTACTAAAACTAACAAATACATATGAGAGAATTGAACAAAAACTGGAATATTTGGAACAGCTAACAGAAAAATGTGATGAAAAATTTGATGATGTTCACCAAATGCAAAATGAGGGGATTAAAATCCAAAGAATTGAAGTGGAAAATGAATATAAAGCAATTAAATTTGCTGATATCTATGGCAATTGGTTTGTTTTTGAAAATGCAAAGAATGGAATATTGAAAGAGGAAATAAATGGAGAGGAAATCTATTTCAAAGAGCAAGATATAGAAGAAGAAAAAAGTGAAGAATTTATGGACTATGAAACTTTATCAGCAAAAATATGGATAACATTGCTGACAATTAAAGACAAGTGGAATAACGAAACAGAAAGAGGGCATCAGGATTATATGAGAGATCTTACAAGCAAGGAGTTTTACGAGTAGTCCATACAAAGCTGATCATGAAGCTTAGAAGATTGATACCACAAATGGCAGAGGACATAAGATTGTTTTGTTACTGGAAAGATACAGGTTGATAGATGGAAGAGTATAATTTAAAATTACTAGCTAAACCTAGTGAAATTTAGTGATAATAAGTATAGTTAAATAAAAAATTGATAATGATAATACTGTATACAATGTGTAGTGTTATAATAAGCAATAATTGGATATGAATATTGAATGATATCCGTGAAGGGAAGGCTAGAAATCCTTTTGGATTATATATAAAGGTCAATAATAATAATAACAATTTAAAAATAGAACTAAATTAGACACAGTTAAGTTTTGATCATTAGGGGGAAAATGTTATGATATAGGATATAGCCAAATAAAGAAAGGATAATGATAATAATCTATATATATGTATGGGTATAATATAAGGAAACTGGATGTAAATTGTAAACAGTGATTTGGAAAGGAGGATTATAAAACTTTGTTATTAAATATTATGGATATTTAGCTAGAATAGGATATAAGGATTTAATGTTAATGGAGGATTTTATAAATAAGTAAATGAAATGCCAGTATGTGGTTATGTACTAAATCTTGCTATATTTTATGATGAAGGATGTTTAAACAATTATAGTCAAATAAAAGTGGAGGTATGATAGTGGTAATATGTATAAACATTTGAGTTAATATACTAGAGTTAATATGAATTATACTTGATGACGGTAGAAGAGATGCCCAAAAACCTTTTGTAACCAACTGATACACTTTCTACAGTATGTAAAGAAGGAGGATTTTTATGTTTGTTTTGAAAATTAAAAATAAATAAAAAAGTTTTTGAAAAAAAAAAGAAATCAAAAACTGGTAAAACCTAACGCTTACATTAATTACCATCTACTAATGTCAATGCTAAGTTAATGATAAATTGCCGAACCTCCTTTCATTCACAAATTTGTAATGCTAGCACAGATATATGTTCACACGCAAATGCATATCTGACATACCTCTGAAGCGGTGTCTCCCTACCTGATGACCTTTAGGCATGTGCAAATCCCATTGTTTGAGTGACAAGTGATGTCTTTGAAATCCATTATGCCTTGAGGTTGCTGGGTAGGGAAAGATGGACTTAAGAGCCTTTTATATCACATTTTGCCGAAACAAGATTTTTCTACATGTGCCAAGCTACTAGAGATTAATGCTGCCATTGTAATGAGATCCGAGCTCAAAGCACTGTGTAAGTCAATACAGATGTGCTAATGTGATCCAGGCTCTTTCTGTTAGCTGTCTTCCTCTGGACATAATCCGTTTATTTAGGTCTGCTGCAATTATTATTATTATTTTAAGATACATAACTTCCTGAGTAAGATTACATTTAAGGATGCCTCAAGATGAAGCATCTCTCTTATTATGTATGCCTTTTGAGAAAATTGTATTAGTCTGGAGCCATACATGTTGTTAGAGATACATTCAGTTCAGCAGCACGAGACTGTTCTCTTGTGGACAAAAGCAGATAGAGCAAGCTTCATTTAAGGAAACAACTAGGCTGAAAAATTAGGTATTGTGCTACAGATTGTTTCAACAAAATACCAGACCTTTGTTCCGAAATAGCCAAACTTAGCGGTCGTAAATAGAGGACTTATGTACCTTCTAACTGATAGGTGCGTAAACTTATTTAAGGCAGGCAATCATCAATGGGTGGTGAAGTGACGTTCAGAAGAAATTCATCAATCGCTTTCCTTACCTTGATAAAGGTTATGACAGTTCTAACAACCCAAGGTCACAGAATAATGGATTTAAGATAACATTTGTAGAACAAACTTTGTAATGTTAAGACTAATTCAACAGCCAAACTAATTACCAAGTGAAGTTGAGAGAAGTCCCCCTTTCCTGGATGTTTTCAAGCAAAAAATAAAGTATTTGGTATGTTTTAATCTGAACTTCTGCATTCAGCAAGGAGCCGAACTTCAATGGCTTGAGTCTTCCATCTAACATATGACCATTTATATAATGCCAAATATGTTCTACACCCGAGTTTTCAAACAAATGACATTTGGGTTTTTTTTGTTTGTTTGTTTGTTCGTTGAATATGGCAGGATCCCAGTGCTATGCCCCGACCAACTTCACAGGACCTGGCAGGATTCTGGGACTTGTTACAACTCTCAATTGAAGACGTCAGTATGAAGTTTGATGAACTGCATCAGATGAAACTGAATGAATGGAAAATAATAGAATCGCCCGAAAAAAAGGTAAGCACAAACTAGTTGCTTGTGGTGCATTTCTTAGATTTTTAAGCCTGAAATTATTTTTCTTGTGAAATCATTATTGGACAAGACTCTCCAAAAGTGCAGGGAACACAGCAAGGACCATGGCAGGTATTTCTTGGCATGCTGGCATACATAATGCCATAGTGAAGTCCTTCCTTCCTTCCTTCCTTCCTTCCTTCCTTCCTTCCTTCCTTCCTTCCTTCCTTCCTTCCTTCCTTCCTTCCTCTAGAATTTATGTACTACTCAGACCAAAGCAGCTTAGAAAATAATTTTTAAAACCATATTAAAATACAACTATTAAAAAAACAATAGAGACACACATACCCTTTCAACTCAGTATTTCAAGGAACGACTTTAACAATCGAACCCACAGGCAGGTTCTTCTCATGGCTTAACTATTTCCCAAGGCAAATTAATCCCAATTTTCTGGCACTGAGATAAGACTTCACCTCATCTCCTCTTTAGCCCAGGAACGACATATACAACTATTATCTGTATACTGATGATACTTGACCTTTTGACAGAGGGTGACCTTACACAAAAGCTTACCATAGGTATGAAATAATTGTCAACCTTGGGCCACCCTGTAATAGAGAGGACTAGGGCACTACTATTGACTGGAACTTCTCTTTCAAAAAGCAGGCAAGTGACTGCACAACAATGCCCCCAACTCCAAATCCCAAGAAATGGTTCTGTAAAATAATATAATTGGTAATATCAAAAGTTCCAGCTAGTGAGAGTTCCAGCAAGATCAGATCAGCTGTAGTCCCACTCACCTGCGGTTGCCACGGGTTGCCCAAAGGAGTGATCATTGATAATTTTGCTGACCGCCAGCAGTTTGGCCGTTTGATTCTCATCAGCTCACAGTTGACTCAGCCTTCCATCCTTCCAAGATCAGTAAAATAAGGGCTCAGATTATTGGGGACAATAGGCTGACTCTGTAAACTGCTTAGAGAGGGCGGTAAAGCACTGTGAAGTAGTATATAATCTGCTATTGCTATTGGATAGAATATTTGGATTTTCTGAGACCAAGATTAGAAATATATTGTGAAAATTAAATACTAAGGATTAACCATATCTTTGGTAAAATTACCTGGTCCAATTATGCCCTGAGATCCCACAAAACTGCAAAATTTTCATGAGTTCTTATATTGTCATCTTGACTTCATGTTAAGATGCATATTTTTCAGAACCATCTCATAAGATCTTGGCTAATGTTTGATGATTTTGCAACATTTTGACAATTACTGTAATTTAATTTGGATAATTGTCAGCTCGTTGTTAGTTTAAGTTAAAACAATCTCCCTATACTAAGCAAAATGAATCCTGAATATTAAAAAGAACACAATCTTATTAGCTCCTTTTAGAATACTTGCTCAGTCAATAGCCTGGCCAGGATTTTAGTAAAGAAGGAGCACAGAAATGTTCACACAGCTGCTACCTCATTTATAGTGAAGAAAAACATTAGTATATAAAACTTGTCTTTATATGGTTTTCACCTCACCTCTAAGGCTGAGAATTCTTAATAAAGCCAGTTAAATATTAGCCATGTTGACTTCAGTGTGAGAGTTTAAAATTTAGTTTTCTCTTCCATGAAAGTTAAATACTTCAAATTTGTACTTCTAGCTGCATCCACTCTGCTCAGATGGATTTAGTTATTTTGGTGGGGCTAAATAAAAAGTGCTCAGGACATTAGTGCTTCATTCTGTTCACTATAGGGAGTACAAGGAGACCACATGTTTCTTTATCTCTACTGGTCCTAGATCTAGTAGAAACAGCATGATACAAATTCATTCCCAGAAACAACGGCACCTAATGGGAAGTGTGCCAATTCTGTTGTAGCATCTGCTCTATGGAATAGTGTTTCACCTACATGAAGGGAGGGAGGGAGGGAGGAAGAAAGAAAGGAAAAAATATAGAGATGATAGATAGATATGACTGACTGACTGACACAGACAGACAGACAGATGCGGGGGGGAGGGGGGGAGAGATTAATAAAATTCTTTTCTGAACTTCCATTACTACCATTAATTAATTAATGGTCCATTAATACCTAATGCAGTGGTGGCTAACCTTTTTCTTGTTGTGTGCCAAAAGTAAGTGCGTACGCACACACGAAAACACCTGCATGCCAGCACCCATAATGCAATATGCAGCCCCTGCACATGGGTGCACCCCCACGAACCTCCCCAAGTGCATGTGCACGCCTACCATGCATGCGCCCCCTCCCCCATTTTGGACCAACCTTTACCGGCACAAATGCCCTGTCTTTGCAGAGGCAGAGGCAGCTCCCCAGGCAGCCTCGCACTCCGGGCAGTGTCCAACCAGCCAGCCATGCCAGCCAGCAGAACTGCGGATGAGTGAGCCACCCAGCCTGCTGCTGCTGGCATGCTGCCCTTACAGCAACACTCCGCTCTGCCCGCGCAGCACCCGAACTTCCAGTTGGCCCGTGAGGGCCATTTTCCATTCTTCCCAAGCTCTTCGGAGGCTGGGGAGGGTAAAAATTGCCTCCCCTGGCCCTCCGGAAATGTGAAAAACCAGCTGGCCGATGTGTGCATGTGCGCCAGAGCTGACAGCTGGCGTGCCACCCAATATGGCTCCCCATGCCACCTGTGAGACGCATGCCATAGGTTCTCCATCACAGACCTAATGCATATTTGGAACAGAAATAAGAAGACATATGTGATTGTTGCAAATAAAAGAGAGAATGCTCCAACCTGTAGGGCAGTGCAGACCAAAAAACCATGATAATATCAAAATGATGAAACAGAGACCATGACTGGTCTCATCATTGCACGTAAATACATGGGGGGGGGGGAGCAGAACCTGTGTGGCAATGCACATTTTTGTCCCTCGTCCTCATGAACTCAGCTAACATTGGTCAGTGGCTACCGTGCTTGGGACAGTCACTACCGTCATGGATGCCTCACAGGGATGCACCTGGAGCTTCCAGGGAACGTCAATGAATGAGGCCCACACTGTACCTTCTTTAGGCTCCCTTCCTTTCCTGCTTCATTTCTTTTTTCCTCCCCTGCATCTTAGGAAGAGAGAAAGGTTCCTCCGCCTGTACCAAAGAAGCCCCCTAAAGGAAAATTCCCCATCACCCGAGAGAAGTCTTTGGATCTGCCCGACCGACAGCGCCAAGAAGCTCGAAGACGCCTCATGGCTGCTAAGCGGGCAGCCTCTTTCCGGCAAAACTCTGCTACGGAGCGTGCAGACAGCATTGAGATCTATATTCCAGAAGCCCAAACGAGGCTTTAAAAAGACCCAGATGCTGCATCGTTGCTTCCTCTTTTTTAAACAAACGACGGAACCAAGCAAGTGCTTGTACAGCTGGTCTCCTCTTCCCTGCTCTTTTTTTCCTCCCTGTTCCTGGCCCCCTCCCTGCCCTGTTGTTGTCTCCTTTGTGCCAGACACACAACAGAATGCTGTTTATGTCCTCAGAATTTGCTGAGCCCGTTGCAAGAATCCTCCCTGCTCTTTTCTTTTTTGTATTATTAGGATCGGACTACACCAGTCAGCTCCAACGCATAGGGCTTGTTGAGACCTTACTTATAAAAATTACGTTCTCAGAGGACAACAGGAAACACCTCTTGAGATGGAACCCAGCTTACTTTTTTGGTTATTTATATTTTTATAAATGATGCGATAACTAGGAATAAGACAACAAAAACACAAACTTTGAATTGGGTGCATCTCTCCATTCACCAGAGGCATTAGCTAATTCAAGTAGAAGGTGCTACAAATGTAAAGTGCAAGAAAAGAAGGAATCCATTTCTCTCCTCCTTTCCCTTCCCTTCCCTTCCCTTCCCGCTTCAGTTTCTTTGCCTTGAACCCGATTAGATTTTCTGCCCACGTGCTCGGCAATTCTGCTTCTCTTGGTTACTGCAGACTCGCACCAGGTCTCTCCTCACCTCTCACACTTGAGTTTTTGGAGATGAACAGAAATATCCAGCCATGAAAACTCCAACATTCATCCCGAACAGAGAAGCATAGGAATCATTTCCCATTGGGAAAAATCTGTCCCTGAAAGAAATCCGAAGGAAAAATGCAAAGGAACTTGAAGAAAGAGGAACAAAGGAAAGCCTTAAGAATTTCGATCATCTGTAGCAAGATGTGAAAGCTCTATTTACTCTTTGAGAACATTCATTACATTTTAAACAGTTCTTTTATGTTGTACTTCTTTCATTTGTGAACACTCTTTTTTTTACTTAAATTTGAAAAGCGATGCTACGCGTAATATTTGAAGTTTCAAAATGCTAGATCAATTGAGTTTCCAGGGTATCCTTTCAAACAAAAAACAAAACACAAAAAAAGTTTGCTTGTTTAAAATACCAGTTGTGATGTTGTAACCAGTTTAAGAAATATGAATGTGAGTGGTAAGTATATCTCAGTTTCAATGGTAATCTTAAGGTAAAAAAAAAAGGTGAACTGTGGTTTACATTTGTATTTTTTTTCCAGAATTCTTTTTTCCTATGCAGTATGAATTAAAGATAAGAAAAGGTTTCTTGATTGTTTCAGACATAAAGAACTTGTTTTAAAAGACATGTGGCTTCTAACAGTAGAATGTAAGAAAGGTAGCATGTTTCTAAGTTCTTGATCAACATCACAGCAAAAGCTAGAAATTACACAGAAGTTTAACAAATTCTGAGAACAATGTGTTATTGTTTTTGCCTTCTCAAAGGCTGTGATCCAAGTTTTTGAATCTTTTCAGATGAAGATACAAGAAAACATATCCCACCACTATTGAAGTCAGAATTCTGAGTCATACAAAATATTAGAACAGAGTCAAGTTTCTGTTATCAGTCTGTTAAGCAAAATGTATTTAGCCATAGACAGAACCGCTATTTAAACTAGCCTACAGCACTTTGATTCTTCACCTTGATGAGCACTTTAAGTATGTACTTTGCGAGCCTTCAGCTTGTCACATGACTGAAAAATGCAAGACATTTTAACAGCAATCTCCAACCAGGTGCCCTCCATAGATGTTGAACTACAGCTCCCATCATGCTAGTTTGCATGAACAATAGCAGTGTTATATAAGAATTGTACAAACGATGGGGAAGTTTAGTCCTAATGTATCTCAAGTGCACATGTTGGAGATTGCTGTTGTAGGAAGTAAAGAAGACATTAGGGTTTCCATCCCTCATCCCCCTTTCTTCCAATATATTTTGTTAAGCATGCATTCTGTTTTAGGGCAAAGCTGATATAAGCATGTTTAGCTTCAAGATACGAATCTTTAGAGTTGAATGTTTGAGAAGGAGGGAACAGTGTAAATTGAACCTGATCTCTTATGTAGAATTTACCAAATAGCCTTAAATTGCATTTGGAAGCAAAAAAAACAAATAAAAACCCATGAGGAATGTACAGCAGAAAGAAAGAAAGAAAAAAAGAAAGAAAGTAAGAAAGAAAGATGATGACACGATGATAACAATAATAATGAAATATTAATATTCCTGAACTATTAGTCTGTGATGATTAAGATATTCCCATCCACCGAGTATTCAAAGAATTTCTGCACTTGGAAATAAATTGATTTTGGGGTAGTGTACAATATTAATGCTGCTTATAGTTTTGTTTTAAATGCAAGAATATCTGCAGGGATAAGGCATCTTTAAAGGTAACTTTATTTCAAATGGAGCTGTTAATTAGAAATAACTACATGGAAATAAATGAATAAAATATGCATTTCTTTGAGACAGCAGATTTGAAATATATCTTTCTCTCCTTCTGCTACATCCCTATTATGCTGCTATGTTTTTATTTCATTTTATTTTATTTTAAAAATATTGCCAAATCACATGTGCTTTTCTTCCTTCCTTCCCTTATGTAGATAAGGGACTGATGGTGATAAAATGATCTGCATTTGATTCGCAACCATAGCATACCCAGAGACAAAAAAAAAAAAAGTTCCTAGCTATGAAATTGAAAGCTTAGAACAGTTAACCATATTTGCACATCAATGCCCTCCAATATTGTTTGCACAAAAATTTCATTAAATTTTAAACTGTTTTTGCTGGAGCTGTAATTAGTGATTGCACAGTTAGGTGCTTCTGTATTCAATATTCGGTTTCTCCTATTTGCCATGCATGTTAGTATACCAGCAATGACAACAACAACAAAAATATATGCTAGATTGAAAAAGCACATATAAACACCCACAGCTCCAGCAAATATACAATTTTTTTTTTTGAAAAAAAAGGTGTATATCCAATTTACATACAATTAATATAATATATAGTTTTATCCTTTCCCTAAAAAATTAAGAGAGGTTCCCAAAGGAAAAATGCACTTCCGGGACAAACAAAATGTTATTCAAAATAGTCTAAAGTTCTTTGTTTTTTTTTTTCATAAAATCATTTTTTAAAAGCATACTCTCATTGAAAAGGAAGGCAAAATATACGAAGGGTAAATTTGGCTCTTTTGAAAGTTCTACGCTAAATTGTATGTTGCTCAGGCAGTGATGGGAATATGTTGAAGGAATGCCTTTGCCACTGTATGTCCCCGTTTGTTCCACTTCTGTTCCAAAGAAAAATCTTTAAAATGTAAACCAGATGCCTTCTGCCCATTCCAATGAAATGTTACCTGTTCACAAGTTGAGTTTTTAAGTGCAATATATTTAATCTCTTTTATATAGGAAAGATTAAAACAATAATGGCAAATAATAAGCCATGCTTCTTATGTATTATATTTTTAATTTGGGAGAGGGAGATAAAAATTAGTGTTTCTATTACGTGTGTCACAAGTCATTCGGCCCTGTCTAGGATGAATGTGAAAAGTAGTATATTTGAGAATGACTTGCAGTGCTTTTGATTTAAAGACTCTTTCAACAGTATAAAATACAACTGTATATTGCAGGACCATTGAAAACTAATTACTTCCATTTCAAATATGACTATATTCCTGTTTCAAGACACAGCAGCGTTAACGAGTTTGGGAAATAAAATGCTCTAATTCTAATAACAATAGACAAAATAATAGGCAATTACAATAAAATATTTTGTATGTACATTGTGATTTTACTACATAATTTATTCGAAAGGACTTTCTTGGAATAATATGCAAGGATGAAAATATCATTATGGGTAAAACCAAAATGGTATTTGGTAGCTTTTAGCTTCTTATCAATTTACTTACAGCACATATATGTTGAATTCAGAAAAAAGACGTGGTTTTTATATAAAACATTCCTCAAAAGCATTTTGAAAGACAGAAAATTGCTTTGTTATTATACACACTGTCACACACAAGCACTTAAGATTGGTATCAAATGTATTCCAGAAGGCATACATCTATTCAAAGATTTCCCTCTTCTAGAAAGTTCTAAACTATAAAATGGAAGCTTAGGGAAAAAACTAATTAAGGGAGAAAGTATTGCACTGACAAAAGCCACAAAGATAAACTTAGCTCCTTTTTGCTTTATTTTCTGCATCCTTTTCCTAATCATGTTTTTTTTAAGATGGCTGATACAATAGATGTGTGAGTAATATAAAAGCTGGAAAGCTTTTCATAGAATGTAAAGGAGCCTTCAAAGTGAGCATGATGCCACATCCTGCAGTTTTCTTAAGAACAATGCAAAAACTGTTTGCTACTCTGTCTTTCTACAAGACTTTCCAGTTTAACCTAGAGCTCTGCTTCTCTGCAGGAGTTCCCCCTAACTGCTAACTAGGGTGGACCCTGCTGGGCTTCCATGCCCAAACATGCTCAGTTGTATGTTGTCATCAGCTAAAAATTCTGAAACCCTGAAAATATGTCCGTTTCTTAGAAGCAAACTGATGCATGCTTTATGTTATTCTGACTCATTTCTTCCCCTGTCCAGAGCTCTCCTTCCTGCAGAATTGTTAGTCCCTGCACAAATGGATATTGACAGTGGATATTCAAAACAAGTTGAGATAAGATTGGCTTAGAGTATATCTCCCCCCCCCTTTTAGAAAATAATAATGGTATCTTTCCTCAATCTTTCCTTAATTTCTTAGTTTTAACAAACTATTTAATCTGGGCTGTAAAAGTACAGATGACCACTAAATTCTTACTTTGCTACCCTCTAGTGGATCTCCTGCTCCAGGCAGCCTTCCTTCTCCACTGGCCAAGCAAGCAGCAGGAGATATAACTCAGATGCTGTCTTTGACCGTTGCTTCCTGTACTATTAGGGCTTGTCAGTGAGTCTACTCCCCTCCACTGTTACATCCTTCTGTCTCGTTTTCATCAGAAGATTAGTTAGGCAAAATGGGCCAATTGGTGGGATAAAGATGATATATGATATAACCAATCACGTGAGGTTTAACCTTGAAGAAGACAAAATATTGTTGGTATTTCCATAACCCAACAACAGCCCTCCCTCCTGATCCAGTTAAGATGCCGGAGGAATAGGACTGTTGTGACTTCCATTTCTCTAAAAAAATGTTTTGCACTTGTTTTACATTTTCACAATTGCAACTGGAGTCTCTTAGCACCTAGGAATTATATCATCATGCAGGTTTCTCTGTTTAATTAGCAGTGCCTCATGTACTTTACTAATATTTGTATCATTTATATATTAATTCCATTTCTCACATTCATTCCTTTTGTACATTTTAATTATGGGACAGCCCTAGAAGTCTGTGCTCCATTTACTCGCAAGGGCTTCTATGGAAGATTTATCAGCTAGATGATGTAATCAGAAAAAGAAATTAGAGTATCCGTTCCATGCATAGTTCTCTTTCTGAATAAGATATGGAGTTCTGAAATGTTGATCACATTTTGCTTGCATCTTCCTGGCCCTGTACAATGCATGAATATTTATATAAAATTAAGTTCTAAACTATAAAATGGAAGCTTAGGGAAAAAACTAATTAAGGGAGAAAGTATTGCACTGACAAAAGCCACAAAGATAAACTTAGCTCCTTTTTGCTTTATTTTCTGCATCCTTTTCCTAATCATGTTTTTTTTTAAGATGGCTGATACAATAGATGTGTGAGTAATATAAAAGCTGGAAAGCTTTTCATAATCAAGTGGCTTCATACTGAGTATGAAATAAAAAAAGAAAGAAAGAAATCAGCCAAGACTAGCTAAGAGTCTATCACAGCCATTTTTTTTTTCTTCCAACCAAACTATAATCACAGCAGGGTTGAATGTCTGAATATAAATTTGGATCTATAAAAACTGCTCTTTTTTAACAGAGCGTTTTCCCTGTTCTGCAAAATGTACTCAATACTTAATGGCAAATGTGGATGAAGTCCTTATTGAAATTCTGCATTCTCTGTCCTATCCATCTTTCTGCCCTTTCCCAATGTACAATTATCTGTGAGATGTACATTCACATCTGCAAATTAATTTACCACTGAACTTTGGTTATTTGTCACCCTTTCACTTTCAAAGAGCTCAAGATATATGCATGATCTCCTCCGTTATATGCATTTATTACTTTTTTTTTTTAAAAAAAAAGGATCACAGTGGATTGCTTTCAAAAGAACTCTCTAAAATCCATGCAAATACTACTACACTGGAACTGTTCTTTCCTATAAAGCAAAAAGTCACTGTTATTATAGTGCAGCTTCTGCTGTGCAGGAATAAACAGAGGTTCACTTAGTGAGTGATGCACCAAAATATCCAATGTGGCCTGGCAATTAAATCAAATCAAATCAAATCAAATTCCTCTTATAGAATTTCAAGGAATGTTAGAAACAGGAAAATAGTTATTTAATTTATGGTTAAAAATTTATACACACACACGACCTTATGCTAACAATGAGAACAAACTGAGTGCCAAATATTTGTCATCTGTATAAATCTACACTACTAGAGAAACTATTTTATGTAATTCTCTTTTCCCATGCTTTTATTGTTCTTCTGAGCAGTTCTGTTTGGTAGCATGCAGGATATCTATACAGAATATACAGTGCAATGTTTCATTACAATAATTTCTTGCTGCTCTGTAATATCTCATTTAACAAAAAAATGTTGTTTATTTGAAACTTCATTGCCAATTGTTTTATTCCTGGGTTTTTTTTTTTTTTTTCATTATCTTTTCTCAGCTAATTGTAAGAAGAAGAAGAAGAAAAAAACAACAGATGTGCTTCAACTACTTCCCCATTCTCCCATGGCTCTTTTATGAAGCTGCCTCTTTTAATTGGTTCCTGTATTGTTTATGACCATATTCTGTAAATAATTCTGCAATTAAATTTTTTGACATAACTGGCTTTTTCCATCATTAACATAGCCTGAGGTCATTGAGAATCAGTGACGTGCGGTGAGGTTTATGGCTGGTGAGGCTGGTGACGTCATCAGCGCGAGCCGCAGTCCCCTTCATGTTGACTCAGGAAGGCAGGGAATGGGACCACGTGTGCAGGAGGCTTAAGCTGCCTCAGCCTCCTGCACACGTGGTCCTATTCCCCTCCTTCCTTACTCCTGAGTCAACATGAAGGGGACCACGGAGCGCGCTCCACGGGACCACGGCTCACGCTCTGCGGTCCCCTTCATGTTGACTCAGGAAGGTGGGGAATGGGACCACATGTGCAGGAGGGAGGCTGAGGCTAGAGGAGCCTCCTGCACACATTCCCGGACCATGTGTGCAGAAGGCTCCTCAGCGCCTTTTCCCTTTTCCCTTTTTTTTTTATTTTCATGATGAGAGCGGTGAGGCTCTGCCTCCCCTGCCTCCCCTGACCGCACGTCCCTGTTGAGAATACATCAGAATCGGAACATCATAAGGAGTAATCATACCGAGGCTGCAGTATACCAGATCACCAGTAGATGGCAGAACACAGGTAGTTCTCACCAACAACACTTGCTAAACAATGTAGTCAAAGGAAACATCATGTAACCAGGCCTGATTTATTGCTTTATTTATTTTTAATCTCACTTTAATTACTCTTGTAACAACTTCAAGGTGTTGAACATAATCTAGTATTCCTTCCTCCCATTTCCCCCACAAGACAACCCTGTGAAGTGGGTTGGGTTGGGAGAGAGTCACTGCCTCCAAGTCACCCAGCCAGCTTTCATGCCTAAAGTGAGACTAGAACTCATAGATTTATGATATCAGTTCCACTTCAGGTATTAAACACCACTGTTCATTAAGGGCAACATCACATGATTGTGATTTCCCATAGGCTTCCCCATTGACTGCTTGTTGGAAGCTGGCTACGAGGGTCAATGCGTGATCACTTGACCACAGGACACCGCAACTGTCATAAAAGCACACCTGGTTGCCAAGTGGCAATCATATGATCCTGGAGAGGCTACAGCAGCCATAGCTTGGAAGAAATGTTATTAAATCTCCTTTTAGTTTCATCAAAACTTCAAACAGTTGTTGAATGAGCGGACAGTAAGTGAAGACCATGTGAATTGCCATCTCGTGGTCATCTAGATTTTCATTGCCCAGGTATGGTAGTCCGAGGAAACCCTGAGATACATAACTGCTTATCTAACAAAGCTAAAATCTATGTGGATTGTGATTTACAGGTAGTCCTCAACTTACAACAGTTCATTTAGTGACCGTTCAAAGTTACAACGGCACTGGAAAAACTGACCTATGACCATTGCAGCACTTCTGCGGCACCTCTCCGGTTGTCATTCGGATGCTTGACAACTGATCCATATGTATGATGGCTGCCGTGTTCTGAGATCATGTGATCACCTTTTGCGATCTTTCTGACAAGCAAAGTCAATGGGGAAGTCACTTAATGATCATGTTACTAACGTTAACACCTGCAGTGGTTCACTTAACAAATATTAAGCTGGAAAGCCTTCAAATGGGGCAAAGCTCACTTAACAAATGACTCACTTAGCAACATAAATTTTGGGCTCAATTATGGTCGTAAGTCGAGGACTGTACATATATGTGTAAACTTTTGTTTAATTTGCTTGTGGGTTCCTTCTAGGTTAAGAAAGACTGCTTTTACACTGGAAAATTTCCCGTAGAGTAAAACTTCCTAAACTTTTTGGAACTTAAATTTAGGCTTCCTAAACTTTTGGTTTTGGGGCAATTAAAGTACTGTAGGAACTCTCAAAAAACATCTGTCAAGAGAGCTGGACATTGACAAAAGTGGCCACACAAGCAGTTAACTAAGAAGTGATTTTATGTGCCGAAACTTTATTTGCTCAACCTCTTGTCTCACAGGACACCCTTAGTATCCCTACCTATCATTTTCTTTTGGACAGACAAGGACACAACAAAATAGTTGTATTCTTGTAAGCAAAAAGATGCTGGAGCCTATGGTTTAATATGATTGTAGATAATTTTATAGTATAATTACATGGGAGATACAGGCTTTTTATTTTTATGGTAGCAGGCTAAAAAGCAGTTTGCAGGAGGAATTTCTGAGAAGACACGCTGCTTTTCCGTCAGATGGGTGATGCAAGCTTTTGAAACAATTTAATACCTTTATTACGTTTGCAAAGACGAATTTTGGTCACTTGACCATGGGGATGCCGCAATGGGCATAAGTGAGGATGCAAGTCACTTTTTTCAGTGCCCTTGTCACTTTGAAAGGTCATTAAACAAATACAAGTCAAGACATAGCTGCATAACCTCACCAAAAGGACCCATCAAAGAAATTGGCAATACCTAAATACAATACCTATAATCAATTTAGCGATTTCATTCAGTGGAACAACAATATCTCACTAGAGCATGGAACAAACCACTTTGTACTGTGCTTCTTTAGCAAAGAGCACAGTCAGGCCATTTAACATACATTTGAACACAAATAGAAAATAAAGCAGACTTAGTCACCACCACACAAAACTGTTAACATTTCATCAGTTGTATTTGCGGAAATTCAGAGAAAATTAACTGTGCAAGCCCACACAGGCAGACACTGCTGTAAACGGTTTCCATAGTAGCCAAATATATGTAAGGGGGGGGGGGGAAATGTACAGTAGCTGCTTCAACAGTTTGAAAAGAGGTGCTTCGCAAATGCTCCTGCACATTCACAACCTCTCTGGTGGACTGAAACACTCTTATTGTGCATACACAAAGGGAGGTACATGATTTATACAACTTATGTGTCAAATATGAGTGAGGGAGAAGGATATCTGTAGCCCATTAATTATGGACATTTTTCTTTGATCAATAACCACGTTCATTATTATTGTCTTACTAACCGATAACCCAACGTTGCCTGGGTATTATGGGGGACATTGTCTGGACCAAACGTAATTTCTAATGTTGGATTTTCGCCCTTACCCTGTGGAGTACTGTGAAGCCATTACTATGGCAATTCCACTGTGCTGTACAGGTGAAGCCAGTATGGCATTATGGCACAACAGATTGTATCTTAACAGAACACACACCGCGAGGGGTGTTAGGGGTGTCTTACCGCCACAGTATTTTTCTCTAGAGGGTAAGTCATCTGTGTGTGGGTATATATATATATATATATATATATATATATAGTCTTGAAACTCTACACTATTAAATTGGAGAGATGACCCACTTCTGCCAGCTACCCCAAAGTTGCCCACTCTGCCATGAGTTAACTTCAGGCACGCTTAGCTGCTCCTACGAGCAGTTTGTACTATGGGGTAAATTACTGGACAATTCTAGAGCAACTGAACTCCAGATGTAGTTGTGATGGTGGTTGTGCAGACCTATCTCAGCCTCATCTGATAAAGCAGCTGCACCCAATCCTAGACAAAGTCCATGGGGCAAGGGGCGGCCCCTCACCCTCAGGAATTGTGGGACAGACCAGAGGTTGCAATTAGCTGGGAATGTGGTGATGTCTGAGATTGTCCATATCTAGAAACAGCTAAACTACTGGTAATCCTTGTTTAACCACAGTTGGGACATTCAGCTTGGTCATTAAGCAAAGCAAAGGTTTCTAAATGAAACTGCAATGGCGCTTATGTGCTAACTTCAGCTTTCTTTTGCTTTACAGACTGCAAAGGTTATAAATATGAAGATAGGTCACAAAATTACTCTATTGTAACTGCTAAATTAGACAGTTGCTAAACAAGGACTACCTGTTATGAGTCACCGTGTGGGTAAAAAGTTATCTGACTTAGGCCTTTATGATGTATAAGATGGATAGATTCACACAATCTAAGCTGCACTCTTAGATCCAGTAAGTCCCCCTCACAGAAATACTTAAAATCAATAGTTAATTATTCTGCCATTGGCAAGGACAAGCTCAAAATGGCCTCCTTCTACTTCTATTTTAAATGCGAGTTTAAAACATTTCTTTTGACCCTGCTCTTTTAACATTTCTTAACTAGGTTTTACCATATACAAATATTTGTATGCTATCTACAACAACACATAGGAAAGTGTCAGGCTCCAAAACCAAGAAAAACACATTGAGTTACTCCAAAGCGTTGTGTTCCTGACCTATAGACAGAAATCTTGCTGAAGTGAAACAAACTACTAGCATCAATAAAGAAATATCCCAAGAACTTCTAGGGCAGTGTTGGTGAACTTTTTCGGCACCGAGTGCCGAAACGGAAGCATGGGGGCATCGGCGGGGCAGCACCAGAAACCAGAAGAGCAGCTCCCTTGCGCAAGCACACAGGAGTGCCAGAAACTGGAAGAGCAGTTCCCCAGCTGAGCTTCCAGTTTCCAGCATGCGCATGCACGTTGGTCACCTAGTTCTCCAGTTTCTGGCATGCATGTGTACATGAAGGCCAGCTGGCCAGAGAGCATTTGCGTGCCAGAAACCAGAAGCTTAATTTCCTGGCGTGCACATACGCGCCAGGGAGCTGCTCTTCCGGTTTTCAGCGCTCTTGCATGCATGAAGATCAGCTGGCTGACATGCATGTGCACGGCAGAACCCGGAAAAGCAACAGTCAACAGCTGGCGTGCCTGGAGAGATGGCTCTGTGTGCCACTTCGGCACACATGCCATAGGTTGGCCATCACGATTCTAGGGGCTGTTTTGAGCCTCTTTTAAACTTTGCTGTATCTTGCTCCTCTGGAACACTGCCTCACCCTCCTGGGGATCCAGACTACATTCCACCACAGTAAGGAAAGTAGGAAGGGGAAGAAAATTATGTTGGTTTTATGATATACTTTTACCGTTGAAACATTTTTAGTTAAACCTTTAAGGTTTGGGGTTGTTGTTTTGTAAAATAAAGTTTCTTGTTTGAATAGCCTTTATCCTTTAGTCAGCTGAACAAAAGCTGTCATTAAGTTACAAATTTTCCAGGCATGGAGTTATTTCTGAATAGACCCAGGGCATTCCCTCACTCTAATTCAGCACCATGGAGAGCTCTTCTTGGCTTGAAAAGCAGCAGTTGTCCTGGACAGTTCTTGGGGGGGAGGGTGTTAATACCGTCTGGTCTCACTTCTTGCCTTCCCTCTACCTTTGATGAGCGCAATGAGTGGTTTATGTACAAGGCTGTAGGCTAATGGCTGATCAGAACAACATATTTCAGGCAATTTCTTATGCAAATGCACTGGGGCCCTGCTCTAAATGGCAAAGTACAGTTTGGACGATTGTTTTAAAAGGGGGGCAAGGAATACACCGCAAAAATCTTTTACGACATGTAATGACTGGTTTAAAATTGTCACATTATCATAGTAATTCCCCAGAGCCTTTAAACTAAAATAGCCTGTCTAGCAAAGTATTAGTCTTATTGAGGCTTTTCACTGAGAGGTAGTTTTAGGACCACAGCCTAACACCCCTATTTCATTTCAAAGATAGATTACCCACAGGCATTAAAACGAGGCATGAAACACTTTTTTTTCATAACAATGTCCCTGGTAGCGTTGGAAGGAAAATTAGGTCCATTCCCACCTAGTTTGAGGGGGGGGGGAACCAAGCAATTGTTTAAAACAGAGGAAAAATATATTTCTGAGGGCATCATAGCTTGGCGGCCAAGCTGTTTGAAGGACCACTCCAGAGGTGGTATTCTGCCAGTTCTCCTCGGTTCGGGTGAACCAGTCGTAGTGGTGGCAGGAGGCTCCGCCCACCTGCCCAGACATCATCACAAATGCTCTGCGCATGTGCAGAAGTTCTGCGCACGAGCACTCCCAGTTCCAAACCGGTAGCAAAGGTAAGAGGATTTCATATCTGGACCACTCCTCCCTTATTACATTCATTCGGGCCATCAGAATAAGAAGGCAGGGCACGTTATAGATTGCAAAAATTAAGGATTGTTACCTGATGGGACCACAAAAAAGGGCCTTGTCAGTGGTGGCCCCTTCTTAAAGGAAAAAAAAAATCACCCTCCCCCCCACCAACAAATGGCTGGCTCCTGCCCTGTTGCTTTTCTGAAAGGTCCTAAAAGCAGGGTTTGGGAGTCCTCCTGGCTACGCGGCTTAGTTTAAAAGAACACCTGATGGCTGTGACCAGGGGGGCCTTTTACCAGGTTCGCCTAGTACATCAGTTGCGCCCCTTCCTGGATCGGGATACTCTGTACACAGTCATTCATGCCCTCGTCCTTTCTCGCCTGGACTACTGCAACACTCTCTACATGGGGCTGCCCTTGAAGAGCACCCGGAGGCTTCAGCTGGTTCAGAATGCGGCCGCGCGGGTTATGGGGGTACCTAGGTGCTCCCATGTTACACCCCTTTTAGCAGCCTGCACTGGTTGCCGGTTGTTTTCCGGGTGCGATTCAAAGTACTAATTATGACCTTTAAAGCGCGCCATGGCTTAGGCCCAGGGTACCTGCGAGACCACCTACCGCCACCAGTAGCCTCCCACCGTCCAGTGCGATCCCACAGAGTTGGCCTCCTCAGGGTGCTGTCAGCCGGACAGTGTCGGCTAGCAACCCCCAGGGGGAGAGCCTTCTCTGTGGGAGTGCCTTCCCTCTGGAATGAGCTGCCCCTGGAGCTTCGCATAATCCCTGACCTCCGGTCCTTCTGACACGCCCTAAAAAGTTGGCTTTTCCAGCAAGCCAGCCTGGCCTGAACAAAATAAAACAAGTGATTGATTTAATTGTTAATTTTAATCTAATTTTTAAAATGTTATTGTTAATATTAATTGGGTTTGTTTTTGGATACTCTACCTAATTTTCTTTTTAACTTTTGTAATATGTGTTTTTTTAAATATTGTACGCCGCCCTGAGTCCTTTGGGAGAAGGGCGGCATATAAATCCAATAAACAAAGAAAGAAAGAAACAAACAAACAAACAAACAGGGTTTTATCAAAAGACCTGGGGACCACGAATAGAGACCGAGCTGATTGAGGGGCTGATATGATTTTGTTGTTCTTGTGGGGGGAGATGGACTTTTTAAAATGTTTTTCTTTTATTGTATGGTGGAATTTAAAAATTTTTGTAGGCCATCTGAAGCCATATAAGTGCACGTTGGGCAGCTATAGACATTTGTTTAACAAATAAACAAACTAACGATCCAAGTCTAAACTCAGCTGATCAGAGAAAATCAGCTGATCACCCTGAGTTCTCCCCTGCAAGACCCTTACATGGTAAAGCCTTACCTTGCAATTGCCCTGCTGATCCATGGTTTAGTGTTTATTGATTGAAAGTGGTGGCTCTATTTATTTATTTTTTGATCAAAGAAATCTCAGGAAAGAGGATCCAGGAAAGAGACACCATTACATCTGGTGTTTCCCATTGCACTTTGATTTTTGTCCAAAGCCCATTGCAGTTTGTGATTTTCAATGACAAGAGGAAGAATGTGTGAGGTAAATTCTTTGGCTCACATCTCCCTAACTGGCCCAAACAAACCCCATGAACAGTTGCCATTTTTATCTGACACATCTCATGAAATTGCCTTTGTCTTTGCATCCCCAGACCAATTTGAGAAATGGACATGATGTAGCAAACTTCGCCTGCCCAATTTCTTTAAGGTGTTGCAGATATTCCTCCTCCTCCTCCCCCTCCTCCTCCTCCTCCTCCTCCTCAATTTATTTATTTGATTTATAGACTGCCCCCTCTCTCCAAGGGACTCCTCCTCCTCCTCCTCCTCCTCCTCCTCCTCCTCCTCCTCCTCCTCCTCCTCCTCCTCCTCCTCCTCCTCCTCCTCCTCCTGGCCGCAGATTTGATAGTGAGGAAGTTGAGAAGGAACATGGGCCAGTCCTGGAGTCTGGAAAAGGCTCTGATGAGGGCTCTGTGTCAGAGGCACAGATGGAGCAAGGGCTGTCCGACAGTTATCAGCTGCATTCAGAGTCAGACATCAGTGAGGCAGACGAACAGCTGGAGCCTGTTCCCTGGGTGTGCATGCACAGAGTTGCCAGATGAAAGGAACAGCTAAGGAACAAGGGTCAACTTGGGAGTAAGGCCACAGGTGGATGACGAATGGCCCCTCCTAGAGGAAATAAAAGAGGAGCGAAAGGGGAGTGGAGTTAGCAGGAGACAGTTCGCTTAATTGGTTCATGACTCTCTGAGACTCCTTGCCAAGTTTTGCAGATATCGGCCTGTCAGCTCTCCAAACCAGATAAGGTCTGTGACTGTAAATCTTCTCTTGGAAGACTTTGCTGGATGTGAATGAGCAGAATTCACAGTAAATTAATAAAAGGGGTTTTTGTCAGAACAAGGAATTTGCTTCATGCTCTTGGGAAGTCTGGCTCAGAACATCCTCTTCCTCTTCCTCTTCCTCCTCCATTTATTACATAATAGGGAATATTATGAATCCAGATATCTAGCTCAGCAAATCCTCCTTTTTTCTCTATATAGTAAAACCATTCAGGCAATCCGTTTGGAAAATATATAGGTTTTCCTACTGCAGTTTCTTCGGCAATGCATATTTTAGCTCTGAGAGCATTCCAGATAGCAAAACAGCTGAGTCACAAGAAAACACCATCAAACAAAAAGCACTACTAGGATCCAAAATGATATCCATAAAATTGTGGATGGTGTAATAGTTAAAATGATATTGCTACCATTATAAAGTAAGCCGTGCTTATAGTGCCTGCGTGTTTTCCAATTTGTAGCCATCTGCAGAGAGAAAATGTGCATAAATCAGCTTTTTGCTTGGAAACCATTTTTATTTTTAAAAAGCAGATACGCTGCAGGCTCCAACCTCAAGTGCAAAGCAGCAACCACCAGAGGGAGCTCCTGAAATACAGATGGGTTTTAATTTGCCCGCTTTTCGGAAAGATCCTAAAGGGTTAGGATAGGGAAAAATCTGGTAAATACAAAGCAGGTTATGCTGGCAAGGAGACACACGCAGACCAGGGGTAAAATCCAGCAGGTAATGACAGGTTCTGGAGAACCGGTAGCAGAAATTTTGACTAGTTCAGAGAACCAACAAATGCCACCTCTGGCTGGCCCCAGAGCATGGTGGGGATGGGGATTGTGCAGTATCCTTCCTCTGCCATGCCCACCAAGCCACGCCCACCAAGCCACACCATGCCCATCAAGCCACGCCCATAGAACAGGTAGTAAAATAATTTGCATTTCACCACTGACGCAGATCCACTTTTTTTTTTATTGTCCAAATTTTATTGATTTTAAAAGTTTTACAGGGAAAAAGGGGTTAGAAGGTTATAGAACATTTTGACAGCTACATCGTGCGGGGGGGGGGGGAGAAGCCCTCCTAGGTCTCGCAACTTTTACAAAAAAATAGAAAATTATCAACATTTACATAGATATTAGCAGTTTTAAGTTTAACACAAAATCATCAGTATGTTTCAATCATTTTGCTTTTTATCACTTCCATAAAGGTACATTGTAACAACAATTGCAATAATGTTTCAAAGCACTTTTGTGATCTGAGTCTTCTAGTTGTCACATCTTCCCCCCCGTCCACTGGCAGAGCCTCAGCCCCTCCCTCCTTTGTTTCTTGTGTAACATCCCCCATGTCACCTAAGAGAGCACTGTGTTTTTTAGTGAAAACCTCTGCTTCCGCAACTGTGTTAATTCTAATTCTACTGCCCTCCCAAAAAATCAACATGCCTTCTGGTAACAACCACCTAAACCAAACCCCATTATTGTATAATATTTTTGCTAAGAAGGAATATTTCCTTCTCTTATATCTTACTTTCTTTGGGATCTGCTTACGAATGGTTATTTCTTTATTCTTATATTTTAATGGTCCTCCCCTTTGAGCTCCTAGAACCTCATCTCTTGTGGTTTTTCTAAGAAATTTAACATGAACTTCCCTTGGAACATTATGTGTTCTTGCATAGGCTGAATTTATCCTATAGATCAGGTCAATATCCCACCAAAGCTGTTGTTTGTCTCTGTTAATATATTCTGCTAACATTGTGGTCATAATCTCCTTAAGATCTTCATTCTCAACTTCTGGCAAGTTTTGGAACCTAAGGAAAAAAGACATCCTTTCAAATTCCATTTTTATCACATGATTCTCAAATTCCACATTCCCCCTTTGGATTGTCTTCAGGTCATCTCTCATCCCAACCGCACCCTCCTCCAGTACACCTATCCTCTGCTCATTCCATGTGATTTGTTGTTGCGTCTCTCTGAGCTGGTCATTTAAGTCCTGCAGTTGTTTTTTTATTTCGCCCTGTCCCTTTAAGATGGATTGAAGCATCTGATGAATGGACAAATCCTTTGAACTCTCTTCAGGGGCTTTAGGTTGTAAAAAGATCCCAGTTGTGACTGGTGAGCAATGGGGCTGGACGTAGAAGATGTCGGGCTGATGAGGCCTTCCCAGGCGGTAACTTCTTAGGACCCATCATGAAGCTCAGAGATAGTTATTGTTCTGTACAGAGAAATGGTGTCCACAGGAAAGCACAGGTGGTAGAGATCACCAGACAGGCAGGTCCAAAGGATAATAAATCGTTTAATACAAAACTAGAGCAGATAGGTGGATCAAGATATTCCAAATCCAGGGGGAAAACTTATTTGAAGAGGCTCCTGGAGGTCTCTGGGGTGGAAATTAGTTCAAAGCCATAAAATTTTTCAAGGGAGGAGTCTCATGCACAAAGACAAAGAAGAAGGAGGAAGTTGGCCATATTGGCTCAGCCAGTACAGGTGATCAGGAAACAACAAAATCAAAGTTCCCATACATAGTTTAGAGAAGAATCAGTTCAGCCATCCTTTCTCTCGCAGTTGTGGTCAAAAGAGAAAAAAGAGATTTTCCTCCCCATTATTTTAGGGAAGTGAAAGTAGATTTTAAACTTTTTCTCTCTCCAAGTGCGAGGGAGAGATTTTCCAAGTGCCGCTTTTCCAAGGGGGGTGGAAATTCCCCCCCTCCAATCTTAACTCCTCCAAGGGTTGAAACAAAGTCCCCCAAAAAACCTGCAGATCAGTCAATAGAGTAATAAACTCTAAAAGACCTGGGGAGACCCCCCACCTCACCACGCTTCAGCTGTTGCATTCAAATTAATCATTTCCTTCCAGGCTGCGTTCGGTGAAGTGCACGGTGGCATTCCGCACGCTCCCTACGCTCTCCGGCTCCTGGGGCAAAGCTGGAGACCCCCCCACAGCTGCCCCCGCTCCAGGGGTCCCAGCAAGCCGCCGCTACAGCAGGGCGCCCCTCCAAGGCACCCTGTGCTCCCCCTAGGGTTCAGGGGAGCCCACCGAAGCAGCGAGAAGGCGGACGCACGCAACCGTCGCCTTCGGCTGCCAGAAGTCGTCTCACGCATACCCACTTTTTGTTCAACGAGAATAGTAGGGAAGTGTCAAAGAAAATCTTCTGTGTGTTTGTTGATTCAGAAAAAGCTTCCAATAAAGCCATTAGATTTGAATAGAATTGTGGAATTGGTTCTACTCATATGGTTGAAATGTGTTGCTGAGTGTGTAAATAACAGCATATAATTGAAGTAAATGATGGGGGGAAGTATTTGTGAACACAGGATGTTTCACAAATGTGCAAGAAGAAATAAAGAATGTCCCTATGCCTGCCCACTGTATTTATGGCTGAAAACAATTTGTGGTGATGTGGTGGTGTCTCGGATGGGGACATGAATATGCATTTACAGATACTTCTTGCTTAATAATGGCAATGAGGGCTGTAATTTCCATCATTAAGCAATGTGGTGGTAACATATGATGTCACATTATCAGGCCACTTATCAACAGCACTTCCAGCAGTCCCCAGTTACCATTGATGGTGGGAAACTGGCAGGGAAGCTCTCAAAGGGCGATTATATGACCGCAGGGCACCTGATGGATGGGACTTCGAGAACCAATCAGAACTACCACTCATTCAGTGCCATTGCAAGTTTGAATGATCACCTAATGGTCATTAAAGGAGGAATACCTGTTCTTTGGGGTGACGTGATGCTGTGATGTTGACTGTGAACTTGAATGATTCCACAAAATGTTAGGTAGATTGTATGATGTGATTTCCCCAAAAGGGAAATGAATCCAGGACCAAGATAGGAAAAATTGAGTGAACTATTGGAAGTTATACATAAATGGCAGGCAAATAGTTAAATTTGCATATCTATTTGTCTACCATATTTATCTATATGTCTACCTTATTTATCTATTTATGTATCTATTCATCTATTTATCTATTTATTTATCTATCTATTTATTTATTTATCTATCTATTTATTCCTTCCACTCCCTCTCCGCTCCTCTCTCTCTCCCTACCTACCTACCTACCTTCCTACCTATTTTACACTTATTTGCCATCTATTTCACTTCTGGGTGGCTTACAAACATTACAAGTCAATAAAACTTTGCAACCAATAATACTCACATATCTCTTTAGAATGTTTACTGAAGAGGGGGAAGTGGATGGAGAAATTTTAAAATGTACAATTACCAGTAGAAAGATATCAGTAAAAGGTCTGCAATGGTGAATGAATGCTGAACACCATGAAAAAAATTAGCTTGGAATAACAGCATCATTTATTTACTCATATGCCTTTGAGCCATTGTGGACTCCTGACGACTGCCTGGGTGAGTCCCTGCAATTTTCTTGGCAAGATTTTGGAAGTGATTTGCCATTGCCTCCTTCCTAGGGCCCAGACAGAGTGACAGGACCAAGATCACCCAGATGGCTTTCTGCCTTGGATGGGGTCGGAACTCAGGGCCTCTCAGTTACAAGCCTGAGAGTTCAGCATCGCAAGAAAGCATAAAAGTCAATCGACTGCATTGGGGATGACTCACTTCAGAAGTAAGTACAGTAGCACATGAGTAGAGAATGAATAGGTAAGGAATACCATACGGACTGAAGACAAACATGGTTGTGGAGAGGGTCCTAAAAAGAGAATAAACATCAAATTGCAAAGCAAGTAGAATATAGGGAAGAAATGTAAATAAATAGTAGTAACTGTGAAAGGGATCTTGGAGTCCTAGTGGACAACCATTTAAATATGAGCCAGCAGTGTGCAGCAGCTGCCAAAAAAGCCAACACAGTTCTAGGCTGCATCAACAGAGGGATAGAATCAAGATCACGTGAAGTGTTAATACCACTTTATAATGCCTTGGTAAGGCCACACTTGGAATACTGCATTCAGTTCTGGTCGCCACGATGTAAAAAAGATGTGGAGACTCTAGAAAGAGTGCAGAGAAGAGCAACAAAGATGATTAGGGGACTGGAGACTAAAACATATGAAGAACGGTTGCAGGAACTGGGTATGTTTAGCTTAAGAGAAAGAAGGACTAGGGGAGACATGATAGCATTATTCCAATATCTCAGAGGTTGCCACAAAGAAGAGGGAGTCAAACTATTCTCCAAAGCACCTGAGGGTAGAACAAGAAGCAATGGGTGGAAACTAATCAAGGAGAGAAGCAACTTAGAACTGAGGAGAAATTTCCTGACAGTGAGAACAATTAATCAGTGGAACAGCTTGCCTCCAGAAGTTGTGAATGCCCCAACACTGGAAGTCTTTAAGAAGATGTTGGATAGCTATTTGTCTGAAACGGTATAGGGTTTCCTGCCTAGGCAGGGGGTTGGACTAGAAGACCTCCAAGGTCCCTTCCAACTCTACTATTGTATTGTATTGTATTGTATTGTATTGTATTAAATCGAGAGGAAAGGGAAAACCAAGAAAAGTGGTCAGTAGGCTTTGATGAAAAAGAGGGAGAGAGGGAGGGAGGGAGGGAGGGAGAACATCAATAACAAAAGGCACAATGAATCTGATCATGGCCAAAAACAAGAACAGTTTGTAAGCATACAAAGGTAAGAGAGATGTGGGGAAAGGTATTGTTATAAATTAGCTTGGCTATATTTTATTTATTTTCTTATAATATCTTATCCTGTTTCAGTATGATGCACCATTTACTTACCTGCAAAGGAAACTGTATGATGGCTGGACATGTATTATGCAGAGCTTTACCAAAGAGCTCTCCTGCTTTTTCCCTAAACGGAAGTTACATCTGGTTTATTTATAAGAGAATATGAGGCTTTACAATCCCACTCATTTGAAAACTTTCCCAAGTCTTAGTCATGACATATTCTGGATTTTTTAAAAAATCTAAATTATTACGGTATATTTCCAGAGATGTGGGGGAAAGGAATGAGCCTATTAAGGCCACATCTAATTTTAAATAATTTAAATTGTTCTTGGGGATTAATCCTACCTTTCCCCCAACTTGATTTACTGTCTTTTTAGCACTTGATTCTCATTCTGTGTGGAGAGAAGTAATCAGGCCCCGATGGACAGCAGGAACAGTAGATTACGGACTTTATATGCCATCAGTCATGTCAAAAGAATGCCAGCCAAAGCTACTTAAAGTTCTTGTTGTGCATCAAGTATACAAGAACTCATTGCGTCTTGGAGACAATTACAAATACTACAGATCACTTATTTGTTCTTGGGGAAACTTCAAGAGCTGTTTTTAGATTTTTGCAGAGACATTTGTCAGATTTTTTAAATTATTCAAGTAATTTATAGTCACAAGCCTAGCAGAGACACTCTGGGCTCAATTACTCTACAAACGTGAGAAATGATCAAAACAAACATTCCATTGTGTACATACATGGTTAGGCAACAATCAGCAAGCTCATTAAGCCTATGTTCAGGGGAAGGGTAGCAAAAGCAGATGAAATTAATCCTTATTAAGTAGAGATAATTGCTATTGTAGTGAAACAACACGATTAGTCATTTCATTAAAAAAAGAAGAAGTAAGGAACAGGCCTATAGATAGGGTTACTACAACAGGTTGCAGGTAGTTCTCAACTTACAACAGTTCGTTTAGCGATTGTTTGAAGTTACAACTGCACTGAAAAAAGTACCGTATTTTTCAGAATGTAAGACGTACCTTTTTCCCTCCAAAAAGAGGGTGAAAATCTGTGTGTATCTTATACACTGAATACAGCATTTTTGGCCTCCCGAAACCCCGCCCCTTTGCAAAAAGGGCCATGCATAGCCTTTAGGAGGCTTCCAGAGTGCTCCTGGGGGCTGGGGAGGGCATAAATGAGCAAAAAATGGGCTGTTTATTGCTCGGTTTTGCGCCCACGAGCCCCCAAGAGCATTCTATAAACCTCCTAAAGGCTATGCATGCCCTTTTTTGGAAAAAAAAAACCTGGGCCCATTTTTGTGAAAAACGGGCCATTTTGGGGAGGTCTGCAAAGTGCAAACACTTTTTTTTTTTAATTTGCCTCTTCAAAATCTTGATGCGTCTTATACTCTGAAAAATACGGTAACGTATGACCATTTTTCACACTTACAACCATTGCAGCCTCTCCATGGCCCTGTAATCAAACTTCTGACGCTTGGCAACTGACTCATATTTATAACGTCCATTGTCGTGATTGCCTTTTCTGACCTTCTGGCCAGCAAAGTCGATGGGGAAGCCAGATTCATTGAACACCCACGTTACTGGAGTGATTCATTTCACTGTGGCAAGAGAAGTCGTAAAATGGGGCAAAATTCGCTTAACGAGTGTCTCACTTAGCAACAGAAATTTTGGGCTCAACTGTGGTTGTAAGTTGAGGACTACCTGTATAGAAACCTCTAACCTCTTGTTGCCACCTAGTGAACATCTGGATTTTTGCAGCATCACTTCCGCTGTAGAATTATTCTAATAAGAAAAAGATAAACAAATGCAAAATTCCACCCAGAATCAAATCCCACTCTCATTTTTTGCATAAGTGTTGAAATTATTTTCACCCCTCTGCCCTACCAGGCCAACAGTCAGCATCAGAGACCCCCCAAATCAGCCTTTTTTAAATAATAAAGTTATTTATTTTTTCATTTTCATACAATAACCACATGTATACCGTTACATAACCTACACTGTCTTGTATTATTAAATATTATGTCAAATCATCTTACCATCAACCCCCAAGAACTATTATTAGCTCTTCTGCTCTCCAGATACCATATTTTTACCCTATCCATCTCTTTCTTCTCCCTCTCTCATCTTCCTCCCTATCTCCTTTCTTCCCTCTGTCATCCTTCTCTTCTCTACTTCCCCTTCCTCTCTCCTTCTCCTCCCTCCCCTTTCCACTCCTTCTTTCTCCCCTTCTCTTCCACACCCGCCCTCTCTTCTAACCCTCTCTTCTTCCTCTTGCCTCTCTCCTCTCTTCCACACTCTTCATCTCATTGACTTGGTGTAGCGGGCTCCATTTTATATTGATGATATTGATGATATTAGTAATTTCATTTCAATAAACATCTTTAACTTTAACATATAGCCTCATTTAAAAAAAACAGAGAAGTATACATATATAGCAAGTTTAAAAAAAACCAACTTATTTTTGGCCTAAATGTAGACCAGATTACAATTTCCAGCCATTCTCATCATAATATTGTATAGTAATACATCATTACATGCCTCAAATTTTTTAGTTCAGCTTTTTTCAAGAGGAGAATCCAGAAGTAGTTCTAAGCATAAAATTCTATTCGGGATCCCACCCTGCTGACCGTAGACAAATGATTCACAAACCACTGTCTACGGACAAGCTGGTTTGGCTAGAAAATCCTTCATTGCTGTTACCACAATAAACTCTTTGTTTTCTTATTAACCAGAGTGGTTTAAATGGGTGGGTTTGATACCATCACTGCATCCAAGCGGAAGACAAATAAAATGTGTTTAGGGAATAATTAACACATGGAAATGTTTGTTATTTGGAAAGCTGAAGTAATGTGTTTTTTTTTATTAAATATGTTTCATTTTGGTTACTAGTGTTTACTCCCCACTGGCTAATCATTCAATGCTTTCACCTTCAAGGAATTTGAGTCACCCACAGCCCAGTCTAAGGAATTTCTTAATGCTTGAAAACCACATTTTCTTGTAGTCTTCCTCGGTTGTAACTCTTCTACCTCACTTTGGCTTCAAAGACGAATGCCTGGTTGAACCCTTTTTTGCAGCAGAGCTTCTACCATGTTATGAAACTCTGCTTTGACTAAAAGCTTTCGCTGGACCTTTGAGGAGATCTGAGTTTTGGCACTGTAAGCCAAATGTTGTGACTAACAGAAAATAGAACAGTAAACATATGTTGTGAGTAAGGGTAGAGAGAAAAGGAAGACTAGGGGAGAATAGGATTACAAGACTGCCAAGGCAGTGGTGAAATTCAATTTTTTTTTACTACCGGTTCTATGGGCATGGCTTGGTGGACGTGGCAGGGGAAGGATACTGCAAAATCCCCATTCCCTCCCCACTCCAGGGGAAGATTACTGTAAAATCTCCATTTCCTCCCCACTCCAGGGGAAGATTACTGTAAAATCTCCATTTCCTCCCCCCACTCCAGGGGAAGGATACTGCAAAATCTCTATTCCCTCCCCCCACTCCAGGGGAAGGATACTGCAAAAACCCCATTCCCAGCCCACTCCAGGGGAAGGATATTGACAAATCCCCATTTCCACCCCACTCTGGGACCAGCCAGAGGTGGTATTTGCCGGTTCCCTGAACTACTCATAATTTCTGCTACTGGTTCTCAGAACCTGTCAGAACCTGCTGAATTCCACCCCTGCTCCAAGGTCCCTTCCAGCTCTCTTATTCTGTATCTTTTCTGTCTTTCTCAAATGCCAAGGTTCCAAATGACGAATCCAAGCAAGCAAGTACCATTGAGATGATCCGATCTCTTAATGCAAAACTTTATTGAGTATATCATTTCAGCACAGAATGAAAGCAAAACCAGGTCTGGGGACTTCCCAGGCAATTCAGTATAATTAAAGTATAGAATTTCCCCCCCCCCTCCATTAGTATAGGTCACATTGCCCAATTAGGTTTTCACGTGTTGTTGTGGAAAGATTTGGTGAACACTGATTAAAATGTCCTTGGTACCCATGAGACCGTTTCTTTTTTATCATCTGGAATACACATTCCGATCTCTGCCTCCCTTCCCCCCCACCCCCTCCGGCCTGTTGGCAAGCTGCAAAGCTTGATAGCAAGTGGCTGCTGCTGAACCAACTTAGAGTAAGTTGAAGTTTTAGGACACAGTTCTACTGTATCTATAACACAGAGACATAGTGGCTCAGTAGCTAAGACACTGAACTTGTCAATCAGAAGATCAGCAGTTTGGCAGTTCGAATCCCTAGTGCTGCGTAACGGACTGAGCTCCCGTTACTTGTCCCAGCTTCTGCCAACCTAGCAGTTTGAAAGCATGTAAAAATGCAAGTAGAAAAATAGGGACCACCTTTGGTGGGAAGGTAACAGCGTTCCGTGAGCCTCTGGCATTTAGTCATATCGGCTTCATGACCACGGAGACATCTTTGGACAACGCTGGCTCTTTGGCTTTGAAATAGAGATGAGTACTGACCCCTAGAGTCAGGAACGACTAGCACATATGTGCGAGGGGAACCTTTACTTTTATCTAAAACACAAAATTTCACTTTAGCACCCTGAGGAATTCTCGCTGGTATGCTTTCCATGGATCAGTTGCATTGCACACTTTGTGGATGGGCCACTAATTAGGCTTCTTCTGTATCCCACTGCTGACACCAGTGTAGCAAAGTCCCTTGTAGACAGAGAGATGAGAAGCTGACTAATGAGCAACAACAAACAATTACTGAACCCCAAAGTTGTAGAAAACGTTGCAGTTTATTCTTCCCAGACACTTAAGTTTCAGGGTTGAAAGCCAAGCAGCCTCCTTGGAGAATAAGCATCCAAAACAAAGAGTACAAAAGAAAAATTCTCCAACAGAAAATATTCAAATTTAGGGAGAAAAATGGGACATGCAGCAGGAATTTGAGGCTTGATAGCTTTGACACACCGGCAGCCCAATGGGCTCCCAGCTTCAGCTAAACAGGCAAACTGGCCATGCCTTGTTTTGTGAAGACTCTGGCCCTTTCTAGACTCTGCAGTTCCACAAATGAGAGCAAATATACGCATCCCAGGATAGTGTTGCAGGAACCAATCGGGGTCGGTCCCCGGGATCAGAGATTTAGTCTTCTGAACTTCCAAACTCATGTTGGAGCCCATCTTCAGGGAACTTCTCTCTCATCCAGAATGTGTCTGGAATTCCACTCTATTTAAGGTAAAGATAAAGGTTCTCCGCACACATATGTGCTAGTAGTTCCCGACTCTAGGGGGCAGTGTTCATTTACGTTTCAAAGCTGAAGAGCCAGCGCTGTCCGAAGACTTCTCCATGGTCATGTGGCAGGCATGACTAAACGGCGAAGGTGCATGGAATGCTGTTACCTTCCCACTAAGGTGATCCCTATTTTTCTACTTGCATTTTTATGTGCTTTCGAACTGCTAGGTTGGCATAAGCTGGGACAAGTAATGGGAGCTCACTCTATTACACATCACTAGGGATTCGAACTGCCGAGCTCAGCAACTTAGCCACTGAGCCACCGTGTCAGTGGTGCTCTATTTAGTGCCTGACAAATGGCCTGGCGACTGGGTATACAGGTAGGGGAGTCTGTTCATACAGTTGGTCTGGAAATTCTCTTCGTTTGTCCCAAAGGTGGTTTTTCAAACGGCAACTGGACTTTATTTTCCTTGAAGACATTTTGCTTCTCATCCAAGAAGTTTCTTAAGCTCTGACTCTTCAGAGCTCTTTCTACTCTGGTATCTGCCATCTTCTCCAACTTCCACACCTGCCTCTTCAGCAGAACAGCCCTTGAACTAAGCTATTCTTTTGCCTGCAGGCACTTATGCTCAGGAGTTGTAGCTTACTCATGAGGAAGCTGGGGTTTTCCTTTGGCCATACACCTCCTATAATCACTGTAACTAAAACAGCCACAATCAACTGAAGCCACAATTGTTGGACAAACATCCATAAGAGGGGATTCCAGTTCTACCCCATTTGCGACCTACGATTTTTCTTTTCCTTGTCAAGATGAGTTGCATTGCATACACTATTCAAACTACATAAATGGGTACTTCCTTGTCCAAACACTTTGTTATGGGTTTGCAAAGTCAGGACAGACACACATGGACTTGCTCTATACGATTTCACAGGTCAGAGCTTAATACCAAGGAAACAAGCCATATTTATAATCAAACCACAAGGAAATACTAGCTTATGTACACAAGGTTATACATGTGATTGGTTACAAATCCATTATAAAAGGACAAAACGTAAAATAGAAGTGACTTGCTAACTTGTAGTCACTTAATGTGAAACCACAGTTGCAGCTGCCTTCTGTTGCCCTGCCCAACTTCCTCTTGAAGCCTAACCACAAATACAATATTGAAAATATTCTTAGGTGCCAACTTGCTTCTAGCGCTCACTAAATATTTGCTGCTCTCTGCTAAAACGTCTATTAATATTCTCTAAAGGTTTAAAGTCTTCCCTACCTACCCAAGAACACATTGATTTCAATATCACCAGGGGACCAAGTACACACCTTGTTAAGCCATGGCTGATTGAATTGTGGCCTGCCACATAAGTTACGTTCGGCTAGATCCACATAGGTTCTACATATTCCACAGATTATAGCTTAGCATGATGCAGGACCCTAGTCACTCAAACTTAGGAGTTGTGGAGATCTCCCAACCGGTGCGTGGACAAAGAGTAAGGATTTCCCAATCTCGGCAACTTCAAGACCTCTGGATTTCAACTCCTAGAATTTCCCATGCTGCCTCGAAAATTCTATCAGGTTTAGGGGTTTTAGGTCTAGGGCAGGGGTGTCCAAACTTGGCAACTTTAAGACTTGTGGACTTCAACTCCCAGAATTCCCCAGCCAGCAGAGCTGGCTGGGGAATTCTGAGAGTTGAAGTCCACAAGTCTTAAAGTTGCCAAGTTTGGACACCCCTGGTCTAGGGGTTTTGAAGTTTCCAACGTTGGGAATCCTGACCTAAGAAAAGCTGCTTCACAAGCTCCTTTGCTTCTAAGAGTGAAGGCAAGTGGCCCATTGCCTTTTCTAGCATTTGCAAAATTTGGAAGAAGTTTCGGTGCCTACTCTCCTGGCTATCCCACCCCAGAGGAAACTGCAAGACCACATGGAGAGCCTTTTTCCCTACACAATGCCCTGCACCTTTTTCCCTACACAATGCCCTGCACAGCATAAAGGGCTTCAGGGAGACACATCAAAGCCCTTTGCATAGGCCCAATGAATACGACAGAACCCAGACTTAAATAAATTTCAACCCAAGCCCAATCCACAATATTTTTGCAGAATGCCACCATATATGTCCCTTGTCTGACCGAGGCATCCCAAGAGTATGAAGCAAATGCCTGGTCCTGACAAAAACACCTTTTATTAATTTACTATGAAATCTGCTCATTCACATCGAGCAAAGTCTTTCAAGGGAGGAATTACAGTCACAGATCTTATCTAGCTTGGAGAGCTGCCAGGCCGATAATCTGCAAAACTTGGCAAGGAGTCAAGGAGAGTCACAGGCCAATTAATCAAACTAATTGTCTCCTGCAAACTCCACTCCCCTTTCGCTCCTTTTTTATTTCCTCTGGGAGGGGCCATTCATTGTCCACCTGTGGCCTTACTCCCAAGTTGACCCTTGTTCCTTAGCTCTTCCCTTCGCCTGGCAACTCTGCACATGCGCACACTGGGAACAGGCTCCAGCTGTTTGTCTGCCTCACTGATGTCTGAAGGCAGCTGATAACTGGCATACAGCTTTGGCCCGATCTCTGCCTCTGACCCAGAGCCCTCATCAGAGCCTTCCCCAGACTCCAGGACTGGCCCATGTTCCTTCCCAATCTCCCCTCTGTCCAAATGGTAGGCCACAGCAGTCCCGTCCTGGAATCCAGGGAAGGGAAGAGAAGACAAAATAGCCAAAACTGACTCACACAATACTCACTCCGCCAACTGTTGGTCTATAGAACCATCACCCTATGAGGGAGGTTGTATTGAGGGGGAAAATAACTAGCCCAACGTTATCCAGGGAGCTTTTATTACATTAATAAATAATGCATTGTGAAAGACTAGTCTCTCTCTCTCTCTCTCTCTCTCTCTCTCTCTCTCTCTCTCTCTCTCTCTCTGTCTCTCTCTCTTTCCCTCTTTCCCTCCCTCCCTCCCTCCCTCCTGTTAACAATAACAATAAAAAATAAAATAAAACTGCTAGCAAAGACTTTCTGCAGTCTCAGTTCAGTGAGCCATTTCTATTGCATTCTAAGTATTCATGCATTCATTCATTCATATCCAGTCTTTATTATTTTTACAAGTAAGTTAAGTCACCAAAGTTACCCAACACTCCTTTCTCCTCCTACTTTTCCTACAATAACAACCCTGTGAGGTGGGTTGAGCTGAAAGATAGCCCAACGTCACCCATTCAGCTTTCATGGCTAAGGCAGGACTAGAACTCCCAGTCACCTGGTTTCTACCAGACTCCAGGCCATTAAAAAAAATGAATGCCAACACCCTTAATTACACCCGAAAACAAACCAGCACCAATGTATCCCCTGCCATATTGCTGCTATGTATGTAACAATATCAGGATGTCTTGGTTGAGATGCATGCAGCTCTATTTAGGGCTCCTTGTGATTTCTGGAGTTGTCTCGTGCACAGGTATTTGATTTACTATGCTGTGCAATGGCAAGCACAAGAGTAACTGCAGCAATGCTTTTCACTCCAGGTCGAGAACTTCGTGGCCACTGAACCTGTGAAGAATGGGGACTACAATTCCCAACCCTTGGAGCTGATAGTATCAAAGGCTATTGTCAGAATAATAATTTGGGGTTCCAACTGGAGCTGGGGCTGCATAAGAATAAAAATCAAATGCAGACAGCTGTGAAGAAAGAATATTTACTCCTTAAAGCAAAACTTAGGGGCAGGCAGTACAGAAATGAGGTTTTGCAGCAGATTTGTATAAGGGGAGCTTGTCTGGGGCGAAGAGTCTACGTGCTGATTCTAGGGTGACACTTCAGGGGCATGTATGTGTGTGCGTAGGTATGTTTATTCTTGTGAACGCGCAGTTCCTCTGGGAGGCCTAGTTTAATTGACTCTTTGTGTTTGCAGACCTTATCCTTTGATATGCAGATTAGATCTGGGTAACCTATGTGGAGGTTTGAGATAGTTTGCTAATTTTAGTTGATTAACTTAGTTTCGATTTGACTCTCAATTATGTAGTGGAGATCTTGATTCTCAGACCATTGTGGACTCTGCTCATATTTTAAGGGAAGATGGAAACAGTATAGGTAGTCCTCGACTTATGATCACAATTGAACCCAAAATTTCTGTTGTTAAGTGAGACATTTGTTCAGTGAGCTTTGCCCCATTTTACAACCTTTCCTGCCACAATTGCCAAGTGACTCACTGCGGTTGAGAAGTTAGTACTACAGTTGTTAAGTGAATTTGGCTTCCCCTTCCTTGTCAGAAGGTTGCAAAAGGGGAAATCTCATGGCCCATAGGACAGTGCAACTGTCATAAATATGAACCAGTGGCCAAGCATATGAATTTTGAGCACATGAACATGGGGCTGCTATGAAGGTGGTAAGTGTGAAAAATTGCCATACATCATCTTTTTTAAGTTCCGCTATAACTTTGAACAGTCACTAAATGAATTGTTGTAAATCAAGGACTACCTGTATAAAAAATACAATATATTTGTTTTTTATATATTTGTATATTTGAGTTTCTTATTTTACCCATAACTATTATTTTTGGATTTTGTTACATTCCTTCATTGATTCTTGTTTCTTTCCTCCATCCACCTATACCATTTATCCCATATCTGATAGAATTCTGATTCTTCTTTTCCCTGGATTTCTTTAGTTAGTTTGTTCATTTCAGCACAGTCCATAACCTTTCTTATTATTTCATCTTCACTTGGAGTTAGCTTGTTTTTCCATTTCTGGGCATAGGCAATCCTTGCCGCCGTTATTATATGTAGTATTAAATACTGGATTTCTTTTTTGTATTTCGCAGGCAATATTCCTAATAAGAAGATTTCCGGTTTCCATTCTATTTTAACTCCCAGTTTTTGATCTTTTTCCAAAACTTTTTAGCCTCCTCAGAGGTCCACCATAAGTGGTAATACATTCTGTGTATCGATTCGCATTTCCAACATTTTGGGGAGGTATTTGACGATATTTTAGCTAACCTTGTTGGTGCCAGGTACCATCTATAAAACATTTTATACTGGTTTTCCTTATATGCAACTGAGAGTGTCATTTTTAAGTTTGTTCCCCAAAAGTTTTCCCATTTGTCTAATTCAATATTATATCCAAAGTTCTGTGCCCATTTTATCATTTGTTCTTTCACAATTTCCTCTTCCATTTTATATTTCAGGAGAAATGTATATATTCTCCCTATCATTTTTCTATCTGGGCTTTGAATGATTTTATCCAATTCGTGTGATTCTGTTTCAATGACATATAATTTGGTATCATTATTGTATTTAGTTTTGATTTGAAGGTAAGTTAACCAGTCCACTTTCATGTTCTGTTCTGCCAATTCTTCAATTGTTTTTAAGTTTCCCTGTCTATCAATTAAGTCTCTATATCTTAGCATTTTGTTCCAATCTATAAAATTTGGGTGAGTCGTCCTTTCTGTCAGTGATAGCCAATTCGGGATTTTCACGTAATGGATTTTTTTTATTTTGAGCCATTTTTGCAATAACGCTCTTCTAATTAAATGTTTTTGAAAGTATTTGTGCGTTTTATTTTTATCATCCCATAGGAATGTGTGCCAGCCTGCTTGCAAATCATGGCCTTCCAGGGTCAAAATTCTTTTATTCTTTAGCTCTATCCAATCCTTCACCCATGTTATTGATACTGCCGATGCGTATAAATCCCAATTTGGTAATGCTAAACCTCCCCTCTCTTTGCTGTCTTGCAAGGACTTTAGTTTAATCCTCGCTTTTCGTCCCTGCCAAATAAACCTAGCGGTTATGTTATTTAATTCTTGAAAGAATTTTTTACCTGGATTAATAGGTGTGGCTTGCAACAGGAATAAGATTCTTGATAAAATATTCATTTTAATTGTCGCAATACGTCCCATGAGTGATAGTTGAATATTTTTCAAATTTTCTAATTCTTTCTTTATTTGTATCACTAATTTGTTATAGTTATCATCTTTAATTGTGGAACATTTTGCCGACACCCAGATCCCCAAGTATTTCACTTTCTTAGTTATTTGCATATTGGTTATTATTTCCAGTTCCTCTTCTTGCTTTTTTGTCATGTTCTTGGTTATCATTTTTGTTTTGTTTTTATTGATCTTTAATCCTGCCACTTCACCATATTCTTCTAATTTTTGAATTAATTTCTGACTGGATTCTAATGGGTCCTCTAGTACAAATACTAAGTCATCGGCATAGACTTGGGCCTTATATTCTTCATTAAACCTTTTAAGGTCTTAAACCTTTTATTCTCTGGTCTTTCCGAATTTCATTTAATAAAATTTCCAAAGTCAATATAAACAGCAAAGGAGAGAGGGGGTATCCCTGTCTGACTCCCTTTTTTATTTCGATCTTCTCTGTTAATTCTCCATTCATCAGAACTTTGGCTGTCTGATTGTTATAAAATCCTTCTATCATTTTTGTAAATTTTTCACCGAATTTCATCTCATCCAATATTGTTATTATAAATTTCCAAATTACATTGTCAAATGCTTTTTGTGCATCAAGGAAAACCAGTACCATTTGTTTTTCTGGGTGCGCCTCATAGTACTCTATTATGTCTAGGATGATTCTCGTATTATTCCTAATGTGTCTGTGGGGTAAAAATCCATTTTGGTCTGGGTGTATTCGTTCATTTAAAACCTGTTTGATTCTTCCTGCCATAATTGCTGCAAATATTTTATAATCAGAGTTTAGTAATGAAATTGGCCTGTAGTTTTGAATTCTTGTAGGCTGGTTTCTTCTTTTGGGATTAGCGATATTATTGCTTCTGTCCATGATTCCGGTATCTTGGCTTTTCGTAAAATTTCATTGAACATATCCACCCCTAACTCTTCCAATATTATTTTATTATATTTGTATAGCTCCACCGGTATTCCATCTGATCCTGGTGTTTTATTACTTTTCTGGTTTTTCAGGACTGATTCCACTTTGGCTAACGTTATTGGCCTATTTATCGCCTCCCTTTGCTCTTTTGAGATTGGTGTTATCTTTGCTGTGTTTAAATAATGCTTTATTTTATTTTCCTCCATACTGTCTTGTGCGTATAATTTTGTGAATAAAATAAAAAATTAGTTAATTCTAGGTGATAAATAAGTAGAATGTGGTAGCTCTTATAGAATGTTGTCGGTTTTAAAATGTTTATTCGTTGGCAGTTAACCCATTATGACATTTATTATAATATAAATAGGAATGATTCTAGATAAAAGTACTTTCAAACAAATATAGTTAAATGAGAATGTTGGTATATTGACGGTATAAAGATTTTTGATTTAAAATGTACAATTCAATTTGAATGAAATATAAAGAATGATTGTAGTAATGCACGGAATTTAATTGTAACCAATCAACATGCTTGCTGGAAGATGTATTGAAGAGTGTTTTTTGTGTGTGTTTTCTGTTTAATTAAAACAAAAAAAAATACAATATATTTGTAGATAAAACTTATCACTCTTTCAAAATCACTAGAAGGGCAACACTTCTCCAATCTCAGCCCTATCTCATAGGACAGTAAGAAAGAGCAGAGCAATTTCCATCTCATGACTGGAAGTAAAGCCTCATTGAAGGATCCAGATTATCTGATCCTTCCAGATTATCTGGATCCTTCCATTTGCTACTGCATGCTTGCTACCTTCTCAACCACTTTCCTTGGAAAGGGTAGGTTAGAGACTGGGCTACAATTATCCAATAGCTTGCTAAAATTCTAAAGATTGTTTATGCCACACATCATCATTTCAACAAGTTTCATTAAACTGAAAATCCAGATTATCCTCCCAATGTTTTGAGACTTTCAGGAGAATTTAGGAAAATAACTTTAAAAACATTGGTACAAAACATTTTGTACTAAGTCAGTGGTTCTCAACCTTCCTAATGCTGTGACCCTTTAATACAATTCCACATGTTGTGGTGACCCCCCCCAACCATAAAAATTTTTTTGTTGCTACTCTATAACTGTACTTTTGCTACTGTTATGAATCGCAATGTAAATATCTGATATGCAGATATTGTTATAAATTGTTATAAATTGAACATAATTAAAGCATAGTGATTAATCACAAAAATGATATGTAATTATATATTGTGAAATATTTATTTCTAATTACAAATAAATGACATTTTGCCTTGAAGCATGGTGTAGCATGGGGAACAGTCTTAATATAAGAACAGTAAACTACATTGCTACATTTCGCAACAGTATGCATAAAAAGCCAACGTCAGCGTGAAGGTTGAGATTGCTTCTTTCTCACCAGATCAGAAATTCTCGGGGCAGTCTTTGCAAGAGCACAACGAAGATCATCTTCCACAACAAGTCTACTTCTGTATTTAGACTTGATAACCAACAAGCTGGAAAACCCTGTTTCACAAAGATATGTTGTTGGAAATGGAAGAAGGCGGCGCAACACAGTCTCAGACAGAACAGGATATGACTGCAAACACCTGATCCAGAATTTTGTAACTGCCATTGTAGAGAAATCCGTTCTCGCTGCAACACTGTTAATAAGTTCAATGAACTCCTCTTGTGCTGTCTCAGGAACGTCTTCAACCTTGATTGTGAATGGGCTTCTGGCAAGTGCAAATGGGGTGCCAGGTAGATTTGGAAAGTACGATGAAATTTCGTCTGCAAGCATGTGCAAGTGTTCTTTCACGGAAATTATCATCGTAATCCTTTTGTCTGGTTCAATGTCATGTTCCTCAAAGAAAGCAGATAGGGTAGGCAACATGTAAATTTTATTTTCATCCCATTTTTTTTTGCCAAAGCTGAAGTTTCATTTGGAATGATCGGCTCTTTTCAGACAAATCGAGGCAAGTTGCATTTGGTCCTTGCAGTGATACATTTAACTCATTCAAGATGGCAAAGATGTCAACCAAGTAAGCTATTTTCTGCAGTTCACTTTTATCGCTGAAAAGTGCTTCGAACTGAGGTCTTGCTTTCTGATTGAAAAACGTTTTGAGTTCATCACGAAGCTCAAAAACACCTTTTAAAACTTTTCCTCTTGATAACCCTCTCACTTCAGTGTAAAATAGCAGAGCATTGTTTGGCACATCCAACTCATTGCACAGGTGCGAAAACAGTCGACTGTTTAAACTGCTCGCCTTTACAAAATTTACACAACTTATGACGCTTTTCATTACTTCTTGTAACTCTTGTGACAGCGTCTTCGTTGCTAATATTTGCCGATGAATCATACAGTGAGTTCCGATGACTTTTGGTGATTCATTCAGTACCAAACGTTGAAATCCAGATCGACATCCTAGCATAGCCTGAGCACCATCTGTGCAAACACCACAAACCTTTTCCCAAGAGATCTTATGCGCTTTCAGAAATGAACCAGCTGTGTCAAATACATCACATGCAGGAGTTGCTGTTTCAAGAGGTTTGCAAAAAAGAAACTCATCTTTAAAGTCACCATCATTAATATACTTCGCGTAAACCAGTAACTGTGAACAGTTTGCAACGTCTGTAGATTCATCAAGCTGGATACTAAATATTGGAAGTGGAGCAGATTTAATTTCCTGGATTACCTGATCAAGAATATCAGCAGGCATGTCATCTATTCTTCTGCGGACAGTGTCGTTCGATAAGGAAATTGCACTCAATTTCATAACAAATTCATCTCCGATCATAACTCGAGCCATGTCTGGCAACAGCAAATCCTCAGCAATGGTGTGAGGTTTCATAGCTCTGGCGATTCTTTGTGCCACCAAATATGAAGCTTCAACGGCTGCTACATTTTGTTTGTGGTACTTGCCACCAGGGTCAAATCTGGCTTTCTTGAATCCATCAGCTTTGCTTCTAAAATAGTTGGTATCCTTTCTGGCAAAGCTCGGATGCTTGCTATCAAAATGGCATTTTAGTTTGTTCGGCTTCATAGATTCGGCTGATAGAACTTCACAACAAATAACACATTGCGGTTTCTCAATTCCTGCTGTAATTATTGAGGTAAAACCATACTGTAAAAAATCCTCACTATATTTTCTTTTCCGGACGTTTTTCTCTACACACGATCCACTGTCATGGGATGGTTTGCTAATGAAAATAATATATAACAATAGCTTTAATAATACAAAAGATGATACATGGCATAGTTCAGTCAATACAGTTCATTAAAGTTTCTTATGATTTACCATTCTCTGCATTTTTTTTACATACCTGTTACTATCACAAGGGGGAAGTATTCACATCAACCACAGCTGAATATAAAAAGACTGACCCTCAACTTTGCCAGTCAGTCGTCGTCCCCTTACTTAAGGCAAGACTCCACTTAAGGCTTCCGGCTCTCAGTGGAAAGAGTGCCTTTCTTTTAAAAAGAAAAAAAGGAAAGAAAAAACAAAACAGCAGCCAATTCTTCCTTCCTTTCTCTTTCTCTCTCTTTCTGTCTCTCTCTCCCTCCCTCCTTCCATCTCTTACTCTGTGTGTGTGTGTGTGTGTGTGTGTGTGTGTATGTGTGTCTCACTCACTCTCTCACTCACTCTGTCTCTCACTCACTCACTTAATCACTCATTCTGGTATAGAGTGGGGTTAGTACCTCCCTTCATCTTGATTGTATCCCTCTGTTAATGCAGTTTAGGATTGCATTAGCTTTTTTGGCTGCCACTGCACACTACTGGTTTGACCCAGTCTATATTTGTACTTTTGGTTTTTCTTGCCTAAGTGTTAAGACTTTACTTTACTTCTAGTCCCCTCTTCTTTGGGGCAGCCCCTCAGATATTGGAAGACTGCTATAATATGACCCTTAAGTCCTTCTTTTCATTCAACCAGACATACTCAGTTCCTGCAACTGTTCTTCATATGTTTGCGCTTCCAGTCCCCTAATCCTCTTGGTTGCTCTTCTTTGCTCTTTTTCTAGACTAGAGTCTCCACATCTTTTTTATAGAGGCGGCCAACATCTTGTCTGCTCCTGAATTTTGGGTCTGAGAAAAATCACATTCTGGAGGCTGGACAACCTCCGCTGCTATACAATCATACACACACATACACAGAGACACACAGTGGCTTTATTCCCACAGCCTCCTTAACTAAATTGCCTGCAGCTGCATTCACAAACTTGCTTACCCTGCCTGGATGGATCTTCAACCTGGTTTGGGGTTATTTGCAGGAGTGCTCTTAACCTTAGTGGTGGTGGTAAGCTGAATGTTAATTTATTGGGCAAATGTTGTGCATTGCTTATTTTTATTTTTATTTTAAAAAGTTTTTTATTTTCTCTTTCAAGTTCATTCACAAATATACACTCTTATATTTACCATTAATTATATCATTAACATTAATCATTTATCGTTATTTTCATATAAATATATAGAATAGTTTGAGTCGTTTTCTTGCCACCTCATTTTATTTTGCAACAACCTTGCTCCTTCTATCTTCTCTACCTCTCTTCTCTGTCTTCTTCTTTCCTGCTCTCCTTCCTCCCTTCTTCTTTCCCTTTCTTTCCGCCCCTCCTCCTCTTTTCTTCTCCTTCTTACCCTTTCTTCCTTTCCCTCCTCATCTTTCCTCCTTTCCATTGTTGCCCTTGCTTATTTACTTTCTCTGATGGGTTCTCGGGGTGGCATTTCAGGAAACCCAACTGTATATTTTCATACATATCATTTTCTCTGTTACATTTTATTTCTAATAATAATTCCACTTGTATCATTTTTTAAATTGTTTACTTGCATTTTTTTTGCTCTTTTCCTTTGTGAATGGTTTATGGTACTTTTAGCAAGCACGTTTTCATTGTGTGAATGGGGCCAATTCGGGCTCCTGATCTTGGCTCTTGATGACAGGTCTGGTTGTGGATTTAGACATAGTTAAAAGTACCTGGCAGCGGTGTGGAAAACATAGCCGCTCGCACGCCACACACAATTACAGCCCGGAGCAGGACCTAAGCCCCTTCCTCCCTCGCAGGAACACTTTCCCTCCATTACGAAGTCTCTGAGGCTAATTGTACGGGGTGTGCGTGCGCACCTATGTTTTTTACAGCGTGGAGCCGCGGCGATGCTCTACGCGGCCACTTTGGAGCCCATCCGCTGGGATTTCAAGGAACGCGAGGTGGAGTTTAAACTTTAGAGTTGCGCTGGTCTCAGTGACCCCTGTGAAATGGTCATTCGACCCCAAAAGGGGTCGCGACCCACAGGTTGAGAACTGCTGTACTAAGTGAACTAGATATACATTAGGTTTGATATGACCTAAACATATTACAATTAATGACTGGACTGACTAAGAATTAGGTCAATACTTATGACTACATCTTTTGCTTTCATAAATCCCTGACAGATATACTACGGTTGAACATTATGCAAAGGTGGCAAGTAGGCTATCATTACATGCAAAAGTACAATGTATGTATAAGATGTAATGTTCCTACTTACACACATCATGTGTTCATGGAGGATTTAAATGAAAATGAAAACATCCTCAAAGTATAGATGCAAAACCAGATCCCTAAACATGTTTGTCAAGTTTTCATTTCATGAGTTAAGATGAGTAGATTTAGATCACTTTCACATAATACCCAGAAGCGTGGATCGTGAAACATCATAGCTGGAAAGCTTCTAATTGTGGTGTGTCAGAAACTGCATGGATTTGAGCCGGTTGCACCAGCGATAATTCATTGTGTACCAAGATCTCTGACTGGATATTATAATTGTAACAGGGGTGATTTGATCAGGGTGTGGAACAGGACATTGCATGCTTTAGTGTGGCAAGTCAGCTGAAGACGTTTTCTATAAGTTCCTACAGACCAGGACAACTGGCAAGATGTCTTCCCCACTACCATCCCTGTGCTGCTAAAGAGGTGGGGGGGGGGTTATAGCATTGGATTAACACTTAGGTTCCGTTTGCATTTATGCAATATGCTTCCTCAAGTCAATTGAACCATAGTTTTCTCAACTGACTCAATGTTGTATTCCACAATGAGCAGTCAGGAATTCAAAGTCTTCCTCCATAGTTACTGTAAATAGAACAGGACAGAATAACAATTGGAAGAGATCTTGGAAGTTTTCTAGTCAAACCCCCTGCTCAAGAGGGAGATCCTGTACCAGGGGTGGGTTCCTGCCGGTTCTAACCGGTTCGCTAGAATAGGTTACACAAATCTAGCGTGCAGTTTAGAGCCAGTTCTAGTGGTGGAACGCCCCCTCGCTTGCTCACCCCCAGGCCCCGTCCATCTGGTCACCGCTCGTCCGCTCACTCCCCCCACCCATCCGCACCATGCCTCTAAGAGTTCTGCTACCTGCCGAGGAGGTAAGTAAGCTCTTTGCTGGCGCAGCAGCTTTTGGGGCTAATGGGGCTTGGGTTTCCAGCCCGACAGCCCCCACCGCTTCTGGACATCTATTGCAGTCGCGAGGAGCTGAGAAGAGTGCGGAGAAGAGCGTGAAGGTTCTTGGTGCTCTGGGAAGCCGCAAAAGTGGCTGGGAGAGGCGCGTGGCTTGGTTTAGCCTCCCTGGACTTCGCAGCAGCAGCCCCAAGCATGCCAATCTCGAGAAACACCGAAAATCTTCGTGCTCTCCTTGGCTCCTCGCAACTGCAATAGAAGTCCAGAAGCGGCGGGGGGCTGTTGGGCTGGAAACCCAAGCCCCATTAGCCCCCAAAGCCGCTTCTTGATGCCTCAGAAGCCTAAGCAAAGGAGGGCTGGGCAGAGGAAGAGGGAAACCCTAGCGAGGGCTGCTGGAGCTGCATTGCCCCACTGGGTTCAGGGACTTCTGCCCTTCATGCTGTGCTTTGCAGCCATTGCAGCCCCACACAGACCTCTTCAGGGTGCTGGGCAAATTGGTTCTTGGGATTTCCCCTGCCCAAAAAAAGACTGACCGTGCTGCTGCCGAGGACGGACACCGGACGGGATGCCGGTGGCACTGGGAGCCAGGTTGTGCATGGAGGAGCCCATAGCCGGGAGGCCTGAAGCAGCGCCAGCCAGCATGTCCCACAAGAAGAGCCCCAAGGGCAAGGGTGGCAGCACTGCACCCTCCTCCTCCCTGCCCGATGCCCAGCAACGTGCCGCTGCCAATGCTGCATTCTCCGTCTGCCTCACGAAACAAGATAGCCTAGCTGAGGCTCCCCCGCTGCCATCGCGCAGCAGCAGCAGCAGCAGCTCTTGCTCGCAGAACCGAGGCGGGGAAGAAGATCTTGAGATGTGGAGCCACAGACTCTCATTCTCAATTTCAATGGTGAGCCTAAATATTATATGTGTGAGTTTTCCTGAAACCTGCCTTTTAAAAAAGTAATTTATTCGTGTATTTTAAACTATTCATCTTTTTCATCACTGAAACAATACCAAAATATGTTTTTAGCTCGTAGGAGCCAGGATTATTTATTCATTTTTATTTATACTCTGTCCTACCTCGTCAGAATACTCAAGGTGTTTTCTAACAATCAAATGAAAATTAAATTAGAGTTAACTCTACCATTTTAATGTTTAATTAAAAAGAAAACAGTTCTAAAAAATATTACAACTCAATTTAATATTCACTTTCAATAAAGTATAGAAAATATTTGTGTGTCTGTGTGTGTGTGTGTGCGTTTTTAGTTTCACAATGTGAGTTAAGGCCTTCCCTTCTGTTTGACCTCTTTGTTGCACTTTTTTCCCACTGTAAGTGGACTATTTTCAAAAGATGGAAAAAAAGCTTGCCCAGTTCTGAGGAGAATCTTTTTAAAAGAAGCTGTTGGCTCCATGTCATCAGGAATATGAGAACTAGCAGGAGGTTATTTTTATTTGTCTACTTGGTATAACCAAATGTATATTTAGATTGATAATAGACTTAATATACATTGCCATGAAGAGTAAGATTACTATTTCCCTCCCACTATCCATAAATTAAAGCACATTGTTTTATTAATATTATATCTATTTGGATAGATAAATAGGTCATGAGAGGTTTGATTGCTATAAAAAATTAATTCCCACAGTTTTTTCCATTATGCTATCTATTATATTGTTACAAGTGTATATCAACCATTGCATGTTTACAAGAATTTTGTAAAGAAGAGTGAGAAACTGCTCTGCAAATTCATATTTCACTTTTTAGTCCTTTGTTTACTGTATGGTTGAAGTGTTCTTACATTTGCTATCTAAATATTTTAGAGTGTGTTTTAAGTAATTAAATTATTTAAAAAAATAAAAAATTGGAAAAGAACATACCCTCACACACAAATGCAAAACAGTTTCAACTGGCACAGAGAAGAACATATATGTGTAGAGTAGACCTAGGAGCATATATGGGAACATGGAGGTAATCTAGTCCAACCCCTTCCCAAGGCAGGAGTCCTTCCTTCTCTTTGAGAGTTGTCAGTGGCAGACATGAGGGAAATTGTGTGTGTGAGAGAGAGAGAGGGGGGGGGGAGAGAGAAAGAATGAGAAAGAGAAAGAAAGTTGGAGAGAGAGAGAGATAAGAAAGAAAGAAGGAAGGAAGGAAGGAAGGAAGGAAGGAAGGAAGGAAGGAAGGAAGGAAGGAAGGAAGGAAAAGAAAATAAGTGGGGGAGAGAGACACAAGATGGAAGAAAGGAAGGAAGGAAGGAAGGGAAGGAGGGAGGGAGGGAGGAAAGAAGAAAGAAAGAAAGAAAGAAAGAAAGAAAGAAAGAAAGAAAGAGAACTTATGATCACAATTGAGCCCAAAATTTTGGTTGCTAAGCAAGAGCGTAGTTAAGTGAGTTTCACCACATTTTCCAGGCCCACCCGGTCACATGGCCGGCAAGCCACTCCCACAAAGCAGGCCACACCTACAGAAGAGGTTCTTTAAAAATTTGAAACCCACCACTGCCCTGTACCACTTCAGACACATAGTTATCCAATCTCTTCTTTAAAACGTCCAGTGTTGTAGCACCCACAACTCCTAGAGGCAAGTTGTTCCACTGATTAATTGTTCTGTCAGGAAATTTCTCCTTAGTTCTAGGTTGGATCTTTTCCTTGATCAGTTTCCATCCATGGCTTCTTGTGCTGTCTTCAGGTGATGGGAACTCCCTGTTCAGATAGCAATGGAACCATCATAAGACAGTGGCCCTTATCTCCAAGCCCTGAGTGGTCCAGGGGCAAGGGATCGTAGTCAATGCTGCTGAGAGCATTAAAGAACTAGGGGGGGGGCTGCATTTCCCCACTCAGGTTCCAATGAAGCTCAGAGTGACCAATGTAGTTTTTTTTTTCATTTGAGTCTGACTGAAAATAATCCAGGTCACCTGCTTCACTTTAGATTCTCTGCCATTCTTTTCCTCTGTTACCTTTGCCAAAATCTTTCCTCCCAAGAAGTGGTAGAACTTGGAAAGTGGTAAAACCTGTCCAATGAGGTTAGATAAAAAGGTAGTCATTTAGGAGCAGGCACACCACTGCCTCCTTCAAGGTGGTGTTACCCATTGCATCAGAGAAACATTAATTAAATTCTCTTTCGCACAAATTTACTCTCTCCCTAAAGACACACAGAGCTTAAAGGAGCCAAATAAGTCAGGGAACTGGCTCACGGGGAGCAGACCTCATTCAGCAAAATTCAGACAGTTCTTGACTTATGACCACAATTCAGTCCAACATTTCTGTTAATAGGTGAGCTGTGTGAACAACAATCATAAGTCACCTTTTTCAATGCCATTGTAATTTTAAATAGTCATTAAATGAACTGTTTAAATGTGTTTTATGCACCTTCTTAAACTCTAGTGAATCCCATCTGCCTTTGCAAAATGTTCTCCCGGTCATCTCACTATAGCAGGGGTGTCAAACTCAAGGCCCGTGCTTAAATCCAGTCCACGGGGCAGGCCTGGAACTGCTGGCCAAAATAGGCTGGGGGCACCCCTCCCCCCATGGCCTGTTTTCCCTCCCCCCTCAGCCTCCTGCAGCTCTCTGCTGGTCAAAAACTCTGCTGGAGGCTGAAAACGGGCCATCTCTCCCTCTGTTCTCCATCCCCGCCATCCCGCAGTGGAGAACTACAATGCTGATCCGGCCTTCGAAGAAATCCAGTTTGACACCCCTGTTCTAGTGCTTCCTTTCCCAGAGCTCCTGGGTGAATTCAGGAAGAGAAATAGGCTACTCATCCAGTGTTCTTCCCATCTCTCAATCCCAGAGTTTAACAAAGTATAGGACAGACTTGACTGCCAGATTGCTGAAAACTATCCCTAAGGTCAGGGGAGGGCTGCTGGGGGTTCGCATGGATTCAGGTGATCCTCTAGCTAGGATTCTGCCCAGTTCAGCGAACCCCCAAATGCCACCCCTGGCTGGCGACACCCACCCCACCCTGCTCCTCCCAGGAGTCTCCACACGGCCCATTTATCATGTCAGGTAAGTGCAAGGCCTGCACGGAGACTCGTGGAGGGGGAGAAACGGGCCTAACGGAGGTTCTGGAAGTCCAGAAACATGCCTGTTTCCGGCTTACGGAGCCTGGGGGAAGCAGTTTTTGCCCTCCTAGAGGCTCAAAGAAAGCCTCCAGAGCCTGGGGGGGGGGGGGTGAAAAACGCCATGGTGCAGGAGGCCAACTAGGCCATGCCCACCATGGCCACGGCCACCCAGCAACGGGGCAGCAAACCTGTTGCTGCAATTTTTGCAGCCTACCCCTGCCTAAAGTATCTGGAAGGCCATTCTAATTGGTCTTCAGGTCCAGCGACCTTATGAACGGAATATTTTTATTCTTATTTTATCCCACTTTTGTTTCCCACATACCACTCAGTAATAAATATAAAGTACTGTACTCCTGCCTCTTCCTGTTTTCCCCCAAACAACCCTTTGAAGTAGGTTGGGATGAGAGTGACTGGCCCAAAGTCATCCAGCCGGCTTTCATGCCGAAAACAGATCCATTCTCCTGTTTTTTAGGCCAGCTTCTTAACCACTACATCATACTGGCTCTAATATCTGACCATACAAAGAATTAATTACAATAGACCCCATCATCAGGAAACATGTCATCTGCTCCTCAGAGAAATTAAAAAAATATTATTTGCTGACTTCTATGAGGCAGGTTATAAAACACTTGAGACAAGGGCATGATTTATCATAGAGGCCCTGAATTCCTGAATCCCGTAATGAGATTTAGGAGCTTAGGATCTTTTGTGATCACCTTTTGCGATCTTCTGATAGGCAAAGTCAATGGGGAAGCTAGAGTCACTTAACAACCGTGCTTCTAACTTGGCTGCAGTGATTCACTTAACAACTGTGGCAAGAAAGGTAATAAAATGGGCCGGCACTCATTTAACAAACTGTTTTGCTTGAAACTTTTGGGCTCAATTGTGGTCGTACGTTGAGGACTACCTGTCAGTAAGCTTTCTTTGTAACCTGTTGCTGTGGTCAATGATGCATTAAACTCTTTTAAGAAAATCTTTGTAGTGGCCAGCATTTTAGTTTTTCAAACATTTCAGACAGCGCTGCTTTCCCCTTGCTTGCGTAAGAACTAATGTGAAAATAGTAGATCACTAAAAATGTTTATCAGAAAAGAAAAAAATTTTAAACCATGAGATGATTTTGGGGTGGGGTGGGGGCAAAAGTTTGAAGGAACGTGTTTAAAATACCTAGTTCTGGACTGTGTTTATGAACAACTGTGGTCTAGGAATAATTCAAATTGCCTGAGTGGAGTCAATGACTCACTTGCTAGGAATTTTATCCATGCTTCGCCTTGATAAAATCTTTCTGCTGAATAAACTCAGTACCACCCAAACCTTGGGGAAAGCAAAGCTGATAAATAGTTAGAAACATTGTGATTCTGGCTTTAGAGATGTTGGAAATTCTGATTCCTGACTATTGATTTTCTGGACAGGGCTCAGGAGTCCACAAGTCAACAACATCTGGAGTTCTTCTGATTTTATGCTCCTTGGAGACCTTCCCACGTTGACCTTTCCTGGTACATTTTGCTGTTCTTCCATCATCCTTTATTAATGAATTGTTGTCTTTTTTTGAAAATAAGCATAGTGAAGAAATGATAAGGGTAAAAAAGGTTTTTAAAAGACAATGAGAAACATTTTTGTAAATAACCGAGACTGTGGCAGACTTCTTGTGCAATAAATGCCTCATTCAGAGGCATCCCTAGAAATAGAAACTGTTTATTACGAGAATATTTTCAGCCTAACAATTTCCAGAATCTGTGGAATTACCGTGGCAATGAATCAACCACACAAATAAATGTTACTATTTCCATAGAGACAGCAGGATAACCACTAGTATGGAAAGTTCCCATAGACTAAATCACAAACTCTTTGGACTAAATCTTGCCTCCAAAATAAATTTTCTACAACTTGAATGTATTCTCTAGGCAACCTCAGATTGCCCTTCCCCAATGGCAATTTTGGGGAATAGTGTACTAACATGGACTTAGAGAAGCATTATAAATATAGTTAAATTATTAACTGGAAAGAACCTTGGAGGTCTTCTAGTCCAAGCAGGAGACCCTCTACCCGTGATGGCAAATCTATGACACAAGTCCCAGAGATGGCAGGCAGTACCCTCTGTGGGCACGCGAGCCGTCACCCCAGCTCAGTTCTGCCGTGCATGCCCACATGCCTCCCACTGGCCAGCTGGTCTTTGGGTCTCTGCCACGAATGCACAGGGGGCGGGGAGAATGGGGGGGGGCATGAGATGGAAGAAAGTTAGGAAGGAAGGGAAACAAGAAGGAAGCCATGCTGGCGCAGTGCTTAGAATGTAGCATTGCAAGCTGACTCTACCGACTGCCAGGAGTTCAATCTTGAATGGCTCAAGACCGACTTCGGAAGTCCATAAATTGAGGGGGCACGACACTGACTCTGTAAATCACTTAGAGAGGGCTGCAAATCACTGTGAAGTGGCATAAATTGACAACTATTTGTAGACTCATCAAGCAAGAGGAAGACTCTATTATATTTGTTTGAGTTACATTTATCAACATTCAGCCAGAGTAGAGGCTGCATGTTGAGTGTTAATTGGGTATCTGTTATATTCACCTCTTTTTCTTTTTTACCCAGTATTGTTAATTTTTTCCGTCTTCTTTATAGTTGTTATTCTTTGCTCTTGGCATTGTTTACAGTATTTTTATTTTGCATTTTATCTTACCTTTTGACATCAATCTTTTTAAAATTGTTTAAAAGTGTTAACTGGTCTCTGACTGTAAGTGGCTAAATACACAAATGAATATAAATGGCTTGAAATATCTGAAAATAATGGGGAAAAAACCCTTTATTCGATGTGTTCTCTTTTCAAGACACTGAAAATCTAAAATGGATTTGGAGCAATTTGGTGCCTGAAATGTTGTGAAGCTTTCAGAGATCACATCAACAGACTCTGCCAATAAAATTAAATTGCTAAGCCATGGAAACTTAATTTCCTGCAATGTTTTAATGGAAAACAAAAGGAAAAAAAAGGAAGACCATTAAAGAGAGATTCAACATAGAACTAAGAAGAAATGTCCCAACATTGAGAACAATTAATCAGTGAAATGCTCCTCTTGAGAAGTTGTAGGAGCTCCAACAATGGACGTTTTTAAGAAGAGATTGGTCTGAAATGGTATAGACAGGGGGTTGAACTAGGTCTGCCGTAGGCAGGGAGTTATATTAGAAGACCTATAAGGTGTCTTCTTAACCCTATTACCCTATCTAGGTGCTTCACACATCTAAACACATAAAACAACAATTATGACAGCAACAATTTTGCCCCCAAATCCCAACCCCTCCCAGATTGCTCCCAGGCTGCTGAATACTGCGCCACCATGGCTCTTATATATAAAAGTTAGTTCAGAATGAATTTACTATCTACATCACTGTCCCTGAGAAAATGGGATGGACATAACATTCCCATTTAAATCAATATTTCCTAACTTGGGTTACCCAGGTGTGTCAGATTACAGGTAGTCCTCAACCCATGACCACAATTGGCACCAGAAGTTCCATTGCTAAGCAAGGCTGTTGTTAAGTGAGTTGTATCCACTTTTACAACCTATTTTGCCAGAGTTATTAAGCAAATCATTGTTGTTTAGTGAATCATGCAGTTGTTAAGTGAATTCAGCTTCTCTCGTTCACTTTATTTGTGAAGGTCGCAAATTGTGATCCCACGCCTCCACGATGCTGCAACCATCTTAAATACATACTGGTTGCCAAGCACCCAAATTATGTGATTGTGGGATACTGCAACACTTTTAAGTGGGAGGAGTGGTTACAAGTCACTTTGTTTTTTTAGTGTAGCTGAGAAATAGCTGAGAACAATCACTCAGCATATCATGTCAGTTCAGGACAGCCCGTATTAACTTGCAGAATTCCCAATCAGAAACAAAAGCATATTTTGGATTTCTTATCCCGTTTTTCCTCAAGACATAACTGTTGTTTTTTATTGTTATATTGGTATCCTACTGTTTCACCAAGAATGTTCAAGACACATAGATATCTGATAAGTTAAATTACTGCACTGCTTTTTGTAAATGCTTTAGCAAGTCTGATTACTAAGTGTTGTTTAAATAAGAAATATTTTTCCATCACTAAATCTGAACAAAAGAACATCACAGAGGACAAAGTATGTATTATGGGGTGCTTGGTGCTCTCTGAGCTTGGTTGTTTCCTTGCCAACATTCCCTTGCCGAACTAGGTAACAGCATCAGTGCTAGCAGGGAGTGGGATTTGCTCTCTGTTTATATACAAGTGGCTCGCCCCATCATTGTTGGTGGGAATGGTCTTGGTGGTTCCTTGATTAGGCTGTTGTTGACTGTTAAATGATTTGCTGATTCATGTAGCTATGCTTTTATTTGCAGCTGAATATTCTGCCAGTGTACGGCTTAACAACGCCCACATCCAAATGGTCAATGTCCTACTCCGTCAGAGAATTTGTGTCATCTCTGGCACATTGCATCACATTCCTGTGATACTAGTACTCATACTAGTATCATCATACTTCCCCACATTAGAAGATAACAAGCTCTCGCTCAGCTATGGTCAAGGATGCTGAACAACAAGACCTTCCATAGTCACCAGAATAATGTACAGTCCATCACACCATTGAAATCCCGTGGGCCAGCATGAAAAACAGCAGTTCCCTTAGTGTTCGTCTGTCCCCAGTTTAACCCCAGAAAATGCCTGGAGAGAGGAATGGTCCAAGGAAGATCTGACCATTAAATGATCACTCTCCCAAACCACTTGGTTTTAATCTGCCTCGCTCTGTCTGGACAAAACTGAGCCGAATTAGATGGGATACTGGAAGAAGTGCATCTGCCTTGTATCAATGGGGCTGGAAAGATTCCTCTTGTTGTGACAATGGTGCTGATACGCAAACTATTAATGATATTGTGCAAGACTGCTGATGTGCGTCCTCTGGGTCCTTAGAAGATCTGCATGAAGCAATGCCAGAGGTCATGGCCTGGAGAGCTGAACTAGACCTCTAGTAGAAGTTTGCCACATAATTATGTGGATTGTGTGCATATGTTTACGTCTTTTGTCATGTTTTCAACATACACTAAGTAATAATCCATCCCATAAATAAAGATAATAATTTCATTGGGATTAAGATTATACCAGTTTCACATTAATATTGATCATTTTGATAAATATTATTTTATATATTCAATAAAGCAATGACAGGACAGTGTGTCGCATTTATTTATTTATATTCCAGCTATTATTTTTATAAGTAACTCAAAGAGGAGAACATACCTAATATTCCTTCCTCCTCCTATTTTTCCCCACAACAACCACCCTATGAGGCAGGTTGGGCTGAGAGAGAGGGACTGGCCCAAAGTCACTCAACCTTTTGTGCCTAAGGCAGGACTAAAACTCATGGCCTCCTGGTTTCTAGGCCAGCACTCTATGTTACAACTTTATAAACTTCACTAATTTGCACGTACACTTCAACATATGACCGTAATAGCGCCTGCCCATTGCATTCATATGTCATAATGATTATAAAAATGGGTCAGTCACGTGACGGCCCAAATTTTTTCACCTCTTCTGCAAGAGTCATTAAGCAAATCACTGCAGTTATTAAGCAAATAATGGAGGGGCCAGCGGCTGACTGGCCACAAGATAGTTGCTAGGCAACTGGTTTTAAGTTGAGGACTGCCTGTATTGTAGATTTCTAGACACTCCAAAGAATATGGATACACTGTGGCAAACCATGTTGGCAAAGATACCAGAAGCTCAGAAATATTTCTGAGCTACCTCATGCAACCTAACTATCTATAGCTAGCATCAACTCATCATCAGTAGCTGCTCCTAATTTGCTACATGATCAATAGGTGTAAATGTGCTTGATAGAAATTGCAGCTCTGACCACTTCTAGCACATTAAAATTCCGAATCAATGGAATATATTAAAAATGTGAGATTCACTCTAACCCAAGTCCTTTCTCTTCCAAGAGGATCTGCAATTTGAGAACCTGATTTAATTCATACAGATTATTGCTCAAAGTAAAACATTCTGCAAACAGTGATTTGGTTTGGGAAGAAGTTTATCACCTTAAAGCATCTCTCGAGTTACCACAATGGATGATATGTTAATTAGGAAGCGAAGGACAAAATGTGAAAAGTACATGGTTACATTTCACCGAGATGTTCCTATCATATTATGCAATTTCTGAATTAAATCTGAAGGATTTAGATCTTCAGATTCTGAAGAATCTGAAGGCTGGAGGACAAACCTTATTATGCGGTAACCTGAAGCTCCTGCTGTTTTTCTTGTGGTGGCAGGCTGAGAATGATCCTATCTTAGCACATGAGCTTTAACTTATTACTTGGCAATTATGAGACACTGTGTACGTGAATAGATACTTTAATAACAATGAATAGACCTAGATCGTGAAACGTGTTTCAAACGTGACACACCACCATTCTCCCACACCAACAACTATTCTCGAAAGTGGACGTTCTGTCAATTTTCAGAGGCTGAAAGAGAATGGGGTGTGCTCTTGTACAGCCTCCGAGCCCTCTGAAAATGAGTTTGGTTTTCTCGCATTTCATTTTTGTAATTATTTGACATTTCTTTATATAATACATAGCACCACACATGACTGGACTGTATTTTTAAAATAAATATGCAAAGAATTGCTCCTCTTTGGGGTGGGGGTGACACACCAGCTCAATCAAGTTAGGATTTTCCAAATTTTTGATACACCAAGCCAGTGGTGGGATTCAATTTTTTTTACTACCAGTTCTGTGGGCATGGCTTGGTGGATGTGGCATTGCTTGGTGGACGTGGCTGGGTGGGCGTGGCATCTCCATTCCCTCCCCACTCCAGGGGAAAGTTACTGCAAAATCCCAATTCCCTCCCGATCAGCTGGGACTCGGGAGGCAGAGAATAGCTGTGGGTGAAGCCAGTCAGAGGTGGTATTTACTGGTTGTCCAAACTACTCAAAATTTCCGCTACCAGTTCTCCAGAATTGGTCAGAACCTGCTGAATATCATCTCTGGACCAAGCCCAAAAGGCTTACCATCACTGTCCTAGATACTTTAACTCTATGTGTGAATCAGCTCTTTACCATTTTCACTATGTACTGTAGAATTTATGACTTATAGCTGTCTTGTTTCATAGAACAAGAGCAAGTTTTTCCAATGTTGGAGGGGGGGGGGACACACACATTTTTTTCCTATTAATATTTACATGTTTCCACACAGAGGCATTATAGAATTTTGCCAAAAAATTTGTGAGTAAAGAGATTAGGATAAAACTGCTGTTGACATCAGATGAAAATAGTTGCAACTACTTTTTTACTGAATTATTATTAAGTTAATACGTTTCTTATCTCACTATGATCTTAAGTATTTTGAAATAATCTCAGAAGGCCGTTTAAGTAATGCATTCTTTAAATAAGTATGTAGTGTTTATCAAGAGAGAATGCAATAAACAACATGTCAATTTTTTTTTAAATTATGGGTGGATTTTTTAAAAACTTTTGGTAGAATTTAGCTATTACAACCTGGTTTGCAACATTAAAAGAGCATGTTCTTTATGTGATATTTGAACCAACAGCAGATATTAGTATCTGCTACAACAGAATCATAGATACTAGCATCAGAACTACAGTCATAACCACTTAGAAATAAGCCACCAATTTCACCAAGGCTTATATACAGATAAGTATATTTGGGGAATACATGCAGATGCATCAAGCTGTTCCGTTTTGCGTTAGCAACATTGTGCAAAACATAGAAAAGGAATATGAAATAGCAAACCAAAGAAATTAAAGACAGGCCTGAGATTAAGTATAGGAAACATTGCTAAATACAATTCCCCAAATACTCAATTTTGTATTCGTTCTATAGTTGCTCTAGATAGCAATAGGGGTAGCAATTACATTTAATAAATATAAGTGCATAAAATTCAACACTTCTTTATTTCTCTTTGCTTTTATTTACTTGTATCCCACCTTTATAATTTAAATAAATAACTCAAGGTGGTGAACACACCTAATTCCTTCCTCCTCCTATCTTCCCTACAACAACAACCCAGTGAGGTACAGAGGTGGTATTCAACAGGTTCTGACCAGTTCTGGAGAACTGGTAAATACCACCTGACTGGCTCCGCCCCCATCTATTCTCTGCCTCCTGAGTCCCAGCTGATCGGGAGGGAATGGAGATTTTACAGTATCCTTCCCCTGCCACACCCACCAAGCCATGCCTTACCACGCCAACCAAGCCACACCAACAGAACCGGTAATACAAAAAATTGAATCCCACTCCTGGAGAGATAGTTGGGCTAAAAGAGAGTGACTTGTTCAAGGTCACTCACCTGGCTTGCAAGGGTAAGATGGGACTTGAACTCATGCTCCCCCAGTTTCTAGCCTGGTGCCTTAACCAGTAGACCAAATTGATTGTCTACCATATACATATCTGAAATATCCCATTCCTATTGCATCCAATTGCTGTTTCTACTAATATACCTAAATTGGGCAAGCATGCTGTCCTCTACTTGTTCCAATTTTTCCCCCTTTCCTTGTCTAGGTGACTTGCAGTAGTTTGCTCTATTCTTTGATACATCTCTTTTCCATACACTTTATTTTATCATTCTGGATATCATTCAAGTTCTCAGCCCACATCACCCATTGGAAAGAACATGTATATTCACACCCACAACCAATTCACATCTCTATCACCCCCACAAATATCTCTTACCAGATATTCCATGACCTATTGCCGTGATGGCAAACCCTTTTTATCGTTGTGTGCCTAATGTGTGTGTTTGTGTGTGCAAGCGTGTCAGTGCCCCCACACGCATAATGGAATGTGTGAGTGCTCCCGGTGCTCGTGCCCCCTGCACATGAGTGTGCAACCTGTACATGTGCATGCGACCCCACCCCACGTTCCTCGCCCCCACACACATGTGCCCCGCCCGCCCATTTTTGGCTTCCAGGTTGGTGCAGGAGACTTTCCAGGCCCAAAATGGAAATGGGGTGGGGTCTGATGCGGTGCCCTTGTGTCCCGTTTTGGGCCCTGGAAGGCTTCCTGCACCAACCTGGAAGCCAAAACGTGGTGTGGGGACACTGCGCAAGCCCCCAAAATGCAATGCAAGTGCCCGCCCCGTGCATGCGCCCCCCGCACATGTGCACACATGTCCCCCACATGTGCTCTGACCCCACACATGTGCAGCAGAGACTCAAAGACCAGCTGGTTAGTGGGAGGTGCACATACATGATGCGGCGATGGCTGGCGTGCCTGAAGAGAGGACTCTGCTTGCCACCTGTGGCATGCAAGCCATAGGTTAGCCATCACTGACTTATTGCGTCATCCTTTCAGATATATTTCCTTAACCTAAAAAGGGGAAAAAAACAGAATGACCACAGGCAGGCAAAGGAGAAGTGGGAGTAAAAGTGACTTCCAACTTCATCATTTCCTGAGTTAAGAAATTTCAAATATTGACCTCACTTCCAAAGCAACCAATCACGATTTGCCCTTTGAGCCTTGCTGCCAACTAGTAGCGTGCAAGGGCCAGAGCAAGGAAGGAAAAAGGGTGAAGATACACCCCTTCCATCTTCTCTGACATTAGTGGTGCTCAACCTGTGGTCCGCAGACCCCTGCCCCCCCCCAATGTTGTTACAGGGGGACCGTGAAATCTTGAAGAAATGTTATGATTTAAATATTGAGATAAGTCTTTGGGGATCTGTGGCCATGGTCCATAGCCACAAAAGGTATTTAAAGGGGGTCCGTGGCAGTGGTGGGATTCAAATTTTTTTTACTACAGGTTCTCTGAGCATGGCTTGGTGGGCGTGGGCTGGCTTTGTGAGCAGGGCAGGGGAAGGATACTGCAAAATCCCCATCCCCCCCACAACCTGCTTTCCAACTCCGTTCTCCTCTGCAGAGCATCAAAAGAAGATCAGCTGGGAGGCTGGGAGACAGCGGGGGCGGGGCCAGTCTTTTTGCCGGTTCTCCGAACTACTCAAAATCTTCACTACTTGTTCTCCAGAACTGGCTGAATATCACCTCTGGTCCATGGTGAAGAAAAGGTTGAGAACCACTGCCTTACACCTAGAAAGTGTTTTTTTCTAGAAAGTGTAGTTGGATGGAGCTTCACCACGGCTTGACCCAATTTCAATCCCACTGGAGTAATGGGGGCCAGATTTTGTCCACATTCTTTAAATTAGTCCATTTGAGATATATTGATTCAAAACTTGTTGCACCATGATGCATTGTTTAGCCTAATTGAAGATTACAAACAAACACTGAGAGCTTCAGTAGTATATATAGGTATAAACTTTGGTTGTTGTACACAATTATACAATATATAAATCTATTGAACAACCAAAGGGACATTACAGACAATTGTCCTATTCCCTACTCAGTACTGAGCCTTTTTCCTTTTTTTCTCTCAAGCATGCAGATCCCCCCTGTGTATTTACCTTCACTCTTGCTGTCTTTCCCTTTCCAACATCTTTTCAACCCTCCGGCACCAATGTAGGCTTCACACACTCATTAGCACACTTCAAAAGCAAACTCTATAATTACTCCTCCTTCTTGGGACCCAATACATCAGTCACATGGAATCTTCTTTTTCTAAATCCCAGTCCAGATTGCAATGGAGTGAAAAATAGGGCTGTCTTGGTGTTCAGCCTGGACAAAGACCAATGTCTACCCTAATTGTTCCTACTTCTTGCCCTTTGCATCCACCCAGAAGAGTCTAGGACAGTGATGGCTAATCTTTTTGTTGTTGCATGCATGCATGTGTGTGCAAGAAAGAAAGAGGGAGGGAGGGAGGTAAGGGAGAAAGAAAGAGAAAGGAAGGAAGGAAGGAAGGAAGGAAGAGGGTGGGAAGGGAGAAAGAAGAAAGAAAGAAAGAAAGAAAGAAAGAGAGAGAGAAAGAAAGAAAGAAAGAAAGAGGGGAGGGAGGGAGGGGAGAGAGAAAGGAAGGAAGGAAGAGGGTGGGAAGGGAGAAAGAAGAAAGAAAGAAAGAAAGAAAGAAAGAAAGAAAGAAAGAAAGAGGGGAGGGAGGGAGGGGAGAGAGAAAGGAAGGAAGGAAGAGGGTGGGAAGGGAGAAAGAAGAAAGAAAGAAAGAAAGAAAGAAAGAAAGAAAGAAAGAAAGAGAAAGAAAGAAAGAGGGGAGGGAGGGGAGGGGAGGGAGAAAGGAAGGAAGGAAGAGGGGGAAGGGAGAAAGAAAGAGGGAGGGAGGTAATGGTCAAAGAAAGAGAAAGGAAGAAAGGAAGAGAAAGGAAGGAAGGAAGAGGGTGGGAAGGGAGAAAGAAAGAAAGAAAGAAAGAAAGAAAGAAAGAAAGAAAGAAAGAAAGAAAGAAAGAGGGGAGGGAAGGAGGGGAGAGAGAAAGGAAGGAAGGAAGAGGGTGGGAAGGGAGAAAGAAGAAAGAAAGAAAGAAAGAAAGAAAGAAAGAAAGAAAGAAAGAAAGAAAGAAAGAAAGAGGGGAGGGAGGGAGGGGAGAGAGAAAGGAAGGAAGGAAGAGGGTGGGAAGGGAGAAAGAAGAAAGAAAGAAAGAAAGAAAGAAAGAAAGAAAGAAAGAAAGAGAAAGAAAGAAAGAAAGAAAGAAAGAAAGAAAGAAAGAAAGAAAGAGGGGAGGGAGGGGAGGGAGAAAGGAAGGAAGGAAGGAAGAGGGGGAACGGAGAAAGTAAGAGGGAGGGAGGTAATGGACAAAGAAAGAGAAAGGAAGAAAGGAAGAGAAAGAAAGGAAGGAAAGAAGAGGGTGGGAAGGGAGAAAGAAAGGAAGAAAGGAGGGAGGGAGGGGAGGGGGAAGGGAGAAAGGAAGGGAGAAAGGACGGCAGGGAAGGGAAAGTGAATGTGATATGGATGGATGGATGGATAGAGGGAGGGAGAGAAAAAGGAGAGGAAGGAAGGACCACAAACCCTAACACTAGACGCTGCTTTAGAGGATACTTTGAAACAGCACAGCAATCCAGGGCTGGAAGGGACCTCGGAGGTCATCTAATCTAACCCCCTGCTCCAGCAGGAGACCTTATATCATCTTGGTTGTTTTGGTGCCTCAAACATATAGGAGAAATTCCCAGAAAAGGGAAGGTGTTTACTAGGCAAGACTGTCATGCAGAGGAAGGCAGAAATAGTCCTTCACTTACGACAACAATTGAGCCCAAAATTTTGATTGCTAAGCAAGAACATTGTTAAAGTGAGTTTTGACGCATTTTACTCAATCCATCCTCCAACAGTGGACATCAATCACTGTGGGCCAGATTGAGAATTTGAGAGTAAAGGCCTGCCAGGTTATCGGTGATTGACACACTCATAAGGGAAGGCTAAGGGTACCCTTTGACTTGCTGTATGTCCACCATTGAGCCTTGAATCTCCATTGCAAAGCGAGACAGCTGTTCAGTGAGCTTTCACCCACTTTAAAACCTTTCTTGCCACTGTTGTTAAGCGAGTAGTTGCAGCTCTTAAGTAAGTCACATGGTCGTTAAGTGAATCCGCCTTCCCCATGGACTTTGTTGGGCAGGTCGCAAAAGGGGATTGCATGACTCTGGGACACTGAGACCATCATAAGTAAGAGTCAGTTGCCAAGCATCCGAATTTGGATCACCTGACTATGGGGATGCTGCAACGGTCATTAAGTGTGAAAAACAGTCATAAATCCCTCTTTCCAGTGCTGTTGTAACTTGAACGGTTGCTAAGTCAGTCACACAGTTGCTAAGTGAAACTGGCTCCTCCGAATCTCCGTTGCTAAGAGAGACAGCTGTTCAGTGAGCTTTCACCCACTTTACAACCTTTCTTACCACTGCTGTGGAGATGTCCCAGTGGATAAGAGGAACCCTGAGCAGAGGTGGGTTCACTCGTGCTTGTGCTCGCGCACAGAAGTATCTGGGAGGGTGGGCGGGGCCTCCCATTGCAGCCACTACCCGTTTGCCCAATCTGGGCCGAACCGGGAGCAACCCACCTCTGCAATCCGGCTTGGAAATGGGAAACTGGTAGCAAAATGGCATCCAGTTGAGCGGCGACAGAGTTGCCAAAAGGGAAGCTGCCCAAATATATGCCAGTGGATTGTATTTTGCCTAATTTTGAGATACTAGGAGGATTAGATATAGGGATCAAAGGCAGACTTTTCTCATTATTGTATGTCTGTCTGGCCTCAACTTCCCTTGGACAATCCAGGTGATTTTTGGCCGTTTCAGGGACCTCATAATATGGGGCAAATTGTGCAATTAAAAGCAATATTGCAGAAACAAAAGTGACAGAGAGAGATACAATATTTGGGTTTATTTGTGAAACTTGTTAATGGTCCATTTTTGTTAGAGGAGTGTGGAAATAGTGCATATGTGTTTCTATGTTGTGTCATTTCCAAGACATTGGAGAGGAGCAAAACCCTCTAATAAACAATACACAAAAAGGCCTTATTATTATTATTTATTTGTATTATTACCTTTATTATTTTACTTTTATTATTTAAAAAAAGGATTTGGAATAATGGAGCTCATTGGCTTGTGAAAGCTCCCTAAAATAATGATAATAATAAATGATTTGCCTGGAGAAAGTATGAAAGGAGATATTTGTATGTGCATTTTTTTTATGCAAGCAGTTTGAATGGAGGATAAATGTGTAAGTATGCTGATGTGTAAATGCCTGTGTGTTGACTCCCTATCCCCAGACTGTGAAAGAAGTTGATTATTTTGATTCCCTTTCTTATAAAGAAACCCACTGTTCCTCCAGTTATACTGGAGGACTCTGAGACTGGTCTGCCACCCCCTACTTACTCATGGAATGGGACGCCCCAGACAAGGAGGTCCCAGAAGAGGGTGGAGGCTGAAGAATAACGTAATCAAACAGTGAGTAACTCTTGTGACATCCAATCTTGTTCAAAACTGAAACCAGAGTTGCAGGCTCCACTCAGAGAAAATATAGTGGTAGGAGGAGGAAATAGATTCTGTTGACTGCTGGTTTACATTTTCTACTTCAGGCCTTTATAACTGGAAGCAACAAAATGCCAGTTATAGGGAAGACCCAGAGAGAATGCACTCTCTGTTCTTATCTATTATAAGGACACATAACCCCTCTTGGGCAGACATTCAGACATAGCTAGATGTCCTTTTAACACCAGAGGAACAAAGACTGGTGATGAGGAAAACGGAGCAGCAGTTTAAAAAAAAAAGAGCATGAGAATGACAACCACTGGGAATGGCCCCTCATGGAGCCAGAATGGGATCTGAATGATGATGGGAACAATATGAGACTACAGAATTCTCAATCTTTAGTCTTGTATGGAATCCAAAATGGGGTCCCCAAAATTAAAAATCTTGCAAAAGAATATGAAATAAGGCAAAAGAAAGATGAGAGCCCTGAGGACTTTTCTTGAAGAAATATACCAGGCTTTCATGCAATACACTGATTTAGATCCTGAAGCCTCGGACAATCAGAAAATGATAAACATGATTTTTATAGGGCAGTCAGCAGAGGATATTAGAAGAAAGTTACAGAAAGTAGAAGGAGGTCGGTGGAAAGACATTTCAGAATTGGTTGAGATAGCTTATAAAGTTTTTTTTTTACTATCAGAAGGTAAGAAGAAAAGAAGAAAGAAATTCAGAAGGCTTGCTGAAACACTATCTTCCCAGCAGATGCCCTTAGGCAGGGAAAGAGAGGAGGAAGGGGAAACAATCCGGAAGAGGATGGTAAGGAGGTGGAGTTTAGAGAATCTGAAGTAGTATGGGCATGGAAAAGGAAAGGTTCCCTTGGGACCAACCAGTGTGCTATATGCAGAAAAGAAGGCTATTGGAAGAGTGGATGCCTCTGATGGCTATAGCCATGCAGGCAGAAAAAGAAGAGTGAAGAGGCCAGGGGCAGGGAGCTATTGCCCCCCCCCCAAAAAAACCCTGGTGAAAGTCCAAATTGGGGAATCTAAACATAAGATGTTAATAGACAAAGGAGCCAGTAGATTTGTCCTTAACAGACCTATTGCTCCTCGGGATTACCAATGAGATATCTTTTGTTAGGGCTTCAGGAAAGGCTATAATGTGCCTGAAACAACAAAAGCCCAAATTGCACAGCAGGAGGTTAAAAACTTAAGAGTATGGCATCTCTGTAGGACAGCTGAGACTGTTAGCCTAAGGAGGGAAGCAATATATTAAAGCCCTCTGTTAATAGAAAACAACTGGGATTCTTTGGGATGGCTGGTTTTTGTAGAATTTGAATTCTTAATTTTTGATTAATTGTCAAGCCTCTTTACGAGGCTGTTAAAGAGGGGGATGGGAAAATACTTGAATGGATTAGATAATTCAAACAAACATTCACACAAATAGAGAGTGAGTTTATGGGGGCACTGACACTGGGGCTTCCAGACTCCACTACACCTTTTACTCTATATGAATGGAAAGACATTGCAATGCAAGTTCTCACTCAGAAATTAGGTTCCTGGCAAAGACCTGTGGGCATTGGGATGGCTTGAATAGTGGCAGCATCAGCCCTGCTAGTTGACGAAGCTCTACAGTTAACACTATCACTTTATCTCTTTTATCTAAAAGTCCCAAACAGGGTTCAAGAGATTATGGAAGTAAAGGGAGCATTTTGGATGACTGGAGGCCGCCAAGCCAAGTATCAGACCCTCTTGCTTGACTCCCCAGCCATACAATTAGAGATATTCAATCCAGCTACACTCTTGCCCCAGGTGAATTGCATCATGATTGTGTAAAGGTGATGGATTCAGTCTATGCCAATAGACCCAATCTTTGGGATCAGTCTATCCCAAATGTTGACTATGAATGTTAGTAGCTTTATGGTAGAAGGCCAGAGAAATGCAGGATATGCAGTGGTCACACCATGGGAAGTTGTAGAAGTCAGCTCATTACCAGTAAACATTTCTGCCCAACTAGCTGAACAGGTCACTCTACTAGAGCCTTACAGCTGGCTGTGGGATAAACTTTAATAGCAAATATGCCTTTTGGATTCTTGCATGTCCATGGAGCCTTATAAAAGGAAAGGAAAGGGGATTGCTATGTATGATATATGATTTGCTATGTAACTGTGCTCCTCCCATCCACCAATATTATACCCACTTTATCTGAAAGAAAGATTAGAAACCATAGGGACCTTGAACAATCCAGAAAGTACCTGATGAACTACCAATCCCTTACTTTATTCGGTGGGCTCTGGTTCCTCAATAATGTCATGCATTTTATACAGGCGGTGGAGGAAATCCTAGCTAGTGAGACTGGGGAGTTTTTTTTTTATTGCTGCGGCAAAAAAAACCAAGAAGCCATTTGGAAAATGACAGTTCACAATAGGATGGCTCTAGATATGGTATTGGCATCCTAAAGAGGTATGTGTACACTACTTGAACAACAATGCTGTGTGCATATTCTGGACAAATCAGAGGAATTCCTCAGCTGAACTACACACATTGCAAACATAGCTGCAAACACCCCCCACCCCACATGGATGAATAGAAAGGCTGGTGGCATTGGCTGACAGGAAGGTTGTCTGATTTCAACTGGTTAATAACCTAATAATGACCCTGGCAGGCATAGACAGTGTTCTCTTAATCACCCATTGTGCATTACAATGCCTTTTGCTTTGCTTTTCCAAGTGTAAGCAAACTGGGTCTCCCAGTACACTGATATTGATGTTGGATGAATCTTGGAAAGTTAAATCATTTTCAAGTTCAAAAGGAGTGTGTGTGAGATGGGCTGTCTGCTAAAGTAAAGAAAAGTCATAACACATACTTGAAAGTAAATCAGTAAGCCTGTTATTGTGGAGTCTGTCTGGCAAAAACAAAGACTGCTTATTCACAAGAAATATGCAGGTGTTTAAGCTTGTAACAATTCTGGGTAGTTAGAAAGCTGACAAAAAGCAACAAAGTATTAGGCAACTTGCAAAAATCAGCTAAAAGTTAGGAGCAGAGATGGCTGCAGCAAATAAACCGTGTATTAGATAACTCCTGGGGCATTTATTAAGCAAGGCTTAGGAATAGGGACAGTTACAGACCAATAGAACAAATTGTAGAATTATTACTAAAATGTTTATTAGGTACACCAGCGTGCCTAACGTCCCTGTCCTACTGTCTCCGTTTATTTGTACCCATTTCCTGTGTTCTTATTCATGTTTATTCTTATTCCTGTTACCTTGTACGTGAGTGACAAACTAAACAAATGATAAATGATTAACATTAATCACACCCAAATTGGGGACACCACCACCACCCTCATTTTTCCTCAGAAATTTCCCTCACGGCGCTCCCTCTTGCCTCCCCTCTCCGAGCGACCAAATGGTTTGCCCCAGCCTCTCCGCCTGACTGATGAACGGAAAAAGGGAAACGAGGGCGGATGCGAGGCCCAGCGCACAAGCACGCAGGGCGGCCTCGGCTGCAAGCGTTGGTTTGGACCCGGCTGACCGGGAGGAGGGAGGAGGGGGGAGGGGGGAGTTGTTAAGCGCGTGACGGGAAGAAGACGACGTTTATTGAAGAAAAAAAAAAACCCAAGCCAAACCAAAACTTCCACAGAAACGAAGTCAGAAGTCAGACGGGGTAGTTGCAAAAGGGGAAGGGAAGCCGATCGACTGAGGTTGCAAAAGGGGAAGGGAAGCCGACAGACCGAGGCCTTGGCGTCAACCGGTAAGGACCGCTTCTGAATAGAAGCGCGGAATTAGGGAGAGCCTTGAGGAGAGAGAAGAAAATACGGCTCCCTTTTGCAAGTGGTGGGTTTCTCCTCTCTCACTGTGGCAGGCTCTGCCCATGGGATGGGGGATGGGGGGGGGGGAAGGGAGGGCTTCTGGATTTTTATTTTACTTCTTTTTACTTGGAGGTTGGAGGTTATATGTCTTTATAATCTGAAGGTGCATCTGACATGAATAAAGAAGGCTGTGGTAGTCCATTTAAGTGTGCGCGCGTGTGTACACGTACGTGGGAAGAAGGGAGGAAGAATAAACACAACCCTTCTCGGTTGCCAACGTTGTTTTAAGGGTGAAGTTGGGACAGGGACGTATACCTCAGAAGCCCCGAAGAGCCCCAGTTTCCCTTTGCCACCCGCTATGGACGAAGGCAGCTCGTTGCTCTCCACGTTAGGTGGTGGTTTTTCTTTCTTACTTTTACAATTCCGGGAGACTCTTTTAAGCAGAAGTGAAGCTAATTCGGATTCCTCTTTTTTTAGAACAAGAGAGACGATGGTGAGGAGGTCTGAGGGAAGTACAGGTAGTCCTCGACTTACAACAGTTAATTTAGTGACCAAAGTTACAACGGCGCTGTGAAACAGTGACTTATGACCGTTTTTCACACTTACGACCCTGGCAGCATCCCTGTGGTCTTGTGATCAAAAATTTGAACGCTTGGCACAACAGACTCATATTTATGCTAGTTGCAGTACACCGGGCTCATGTGGTCACCTTTTGTGACTTTTTGACAAGCAAAGTCAACAGGGAAGCCAGATTCAGTTAACAGCCGTGTTACTAACTCAACAACTGTAGTGCACGGCTGTGGCAAGGAAGGTCATAAAATGGAGCAAAATTCACTTGGCAAATGTTTCCCTTAGCAACAGAAATGTTGGGCTCAATTGTGGTTGTAAGTCGAGGACTATAAGAGCAACAAAGATGATTAGGGACCTGGAGACTAAAACATATGAAGAACGGTTGCAGGAACTGGGTATGTTTAGCTTAAGAGAAAGAAGGACTAGGGGAGACATGATAGCAGTGTTCCAATATCTCAGAGGTTGCCACAAAGAAGAGGGAGTCAAACTATTCTCCAAGGCACCTGAGGGTAGAACAAGAAGCAATGGGTGGAAACTAATCAAGGAGAGAAGTGACTTAGAACTGAGGAGAAATTTCCTGACAGTTAGAACAATGAATCAGTGGAACAGCTTGCCTCCAGAAGTTGTGAATGCCCCAACACTGGAAGTCTTTAAGAAGATGTTGGATAGCTATTTGTCTGAAACGGTATGGGGTTTCCTGCCTAGGCAGGAGGTTGGACTAGAAGACCTCCAAGGTCCCTTCCAACTCTACTATTGTATTGTATAACTGGAAGTGTAATTTTAAGGGTATGGTATTACTTTTTCCTGTCCATCAGTGTTTCTTCAGAGTTGTTAGGGCAGCCACACTTCCGTAAAAATAGTTTTATTTTCCTATTGGTTTTAAGCGTTTAATGAGGGTGTCACAAAGCTTTACTTATATTAAATCTGTTGCTAGGCAAGAATTAATCTGAGGAGCCTTGGGCATTTGGGATGGCTTGGTTGTCTGCATTACCAAGAAAGGTATTCTTAAGCATTGAGGTGTACAGAGAAAGGACTCAGGAAGACAGGATTTTGGAAGACGGTCATCAGGAAAATACCTTATATGAAATTACTAGCAATATATGGTGAGCATCTAGTGACAGTGGCTTTACTTTCCTTTTTGTATCTCCAAGTTAAAAAGATCACGCTGCAGAAATTTATTTTAAAAATATCTTTGGGTAGGACGGATAATGTTGAATTAGCTGTTGCTTCTGTCCTATGTTGGAGTTCCACTTTCACTTTCATCATCCTCAACCAGCATGGAATTGGGAATTCAACTCTGAATTAGGCATTCCTGATTTTGTGTAAATGGGAGACAGTCTGTCAACTGAGTGCCTGTCAAGTCTAGGGGGGGAAATGCAATTCTGTCTTTGGTAATCAAACAACTACAACCATTATTGTAGAAAGTCATCAGAGAAATATATATTAATTTTTAAAAAATAAAGTCAGAAGTCAGGAACAATTGCTAAAACTATTTGATAGGATATTATCAAGTACAGCATATTCTTTTATGGTTGTCTCTGCGTTTGTGTGTCTTTATTTCCAGTTAAGGGTTAATTATTATGACCCAGACCTGAATCATAATGTATAATATGCTTATAATGTATAATGGCTAGGAATGAAATATGCATCTGGAACTTAGTGCTTACTTAAGTCCATCTGCAAGGCATAATGGAAGAAAGCTTGAAAACATCCCTTCCCTGCTAATGACTAGGCAGTCGTGCACCTGTGAAACTGCCTGCAAAATACAGCAGTTACATATTATTAGTGTTCCCTAAGTAGCCTCAAGGTTGTGTGTGCAACTTCATTTTCCTGACAGTGTGGAATACAACCCAGTAAGGGTAAGAACACAGTGAAAGAAGCCATAGTTGGCTATAACCACTGATTATGTTTTTGTTTAACTCATGAGTCTGTCCTTGCTTACTCATGGTTTAGTTAACCATGTTTACCTGAATTGACCTGGGTGTTTAGATTCACACAACATATGTACTGATGTAACCATGTACTGATTACACTGATTGGATTTATATAATATATTGTGTCACAAATTAGCCAACCATAATTTTGTCTAAGCTGTTCTGCAGGGCCATTTTATAAGTTCAGTCCTTGTGGGGGGCACTAAATCAAGGAATGCAACTATAGCTATCTTGCCAGCCAGCTATCCCCCATGCCATCTTTAGTTTTCTCCTCAGAAAGCACTTTTCATAGTTAGGTGTGTGCAACTCTTAATGTTTTTTTAAAAAAACATAGCTAAATAAGTTTACTACAACAAGTATATCTTTACACATTTAATTGCCATCACAGACATGACTTGTTTCTATAGGTCAGTGTTTGGATTCAGAGCCACACTAATATGGCCGGTGATAGGTACTAAGAAGCAATGTGTGATGCTTTATCTCAGTGTTAATTGCAGAAGTTCAGTATATGCAAGAAACCCAAGCAACCTTTGAACTGCTACTAATAATGCATAAGTTGGACTCTCATTTGATGTTTACTTAATCAGTTTGTTGAATAATTATTATTGGATTACACAACATTCTGAGCCATTTTGGTTATACAAAAAGTTTTACACAAACTAAAGGACCTCTTAGTGCAGTGTGTAAACTGAGTCTGTACAACTTCTTAGAACTATGTGTAATGTATGTATTTCTATACTGTATAGAGCATTTTGTTTTATTATTATTTTCTACAGATGACTATGAGAATTTGGTTGCTGCTGACTACATGGGCAAAAGTTCAAGATTTTTAAGTGGACCTTAAGTGGATGCTCCCCAAACGATCTCAACATAAGTAGAAGACATGAATCTTCAAACTGATGAGGCAACATCTAGATCCATATTTGCCTGGAATTATGTTCTGTGGGAAGTTCGTTTGGCACTAGTGGCCATTGGCTTCTTTTTCTACTTGGGAATATTTTGTTTTTCACATTTTTTGTCTTCATGGTTGAGTATAACTTACCGCTCATTGTCAGCGAAGGAGAAAGTCTTTTGGAATCTGGCTGCTACACGAGGCGTGTTCGGCATTCAGAGCTGTGTGGCTGGCTTCTGGGCTTTACTTATAGATCCAGTTTTTCAAGCTGACAAGGTTTATTCCCAGCAGGACTGGAGTTGGTTCAGTTGCCTCATAGCCTCTGGCTTCTTTTTGCTGGAAAATGTAGCCGTTCATGTCTCTAATTTTATCTTTAAAACATTTGATTTATTTGTAGTTGCTCACCATTTTTTTGCCTTTGGTGGTTTTTTGGGTCTGATAACCAACATAAAATCTGGACATTATATACCTTTGATGGGAATGCTACTTGAGATGAGTACACCTTTCACTTGCATGTCTTGGATACTTTTAAAGGTGAGAGAGAAGTGAGCAAAGAAGAGCTATGGTTGCTACATAAAATTACATATTTTGTCTAGACTAGTTCCCAGTGGAAGTCCATATGGCAAAACAGGCTAGAATTGCAGCAATTCTGAGAGCATTTTATTTCTCAAAGTTCAGGCTACAATTCTCACTCTTCACTTTTTTCTTGCTGAATCTCCTATCTAGAATCTAATCCTCCATCTCTTCTCTGTTATTGTATGCATTTCCAGAGTCTCTGACTGATCAAGCCTAGACCCATGTCTGAGTACATAGCTGCTTGGAGGTCCTCACTGCTAGTGTTCTTCATCTACCAACAGATGTAACTGTTACAGAAGAGTGTCATAATAAATGCTCACTTGAAAAGATTAGCTGATTCTCAGATCTAGAACATTAAGTGGTAGAGCAACAGCTAGGAGTAACCCGATTGAATAATTAATTTTAATAGGTCATGAATCTTGAGTGAGCTTTTGCAGATGAAATATTAAATCTATTAATTCAATATTGTGTGTATTAAATTTACTACTTTAAATTTAAATGTAACTTTAAATGTTATTTTAAATTTAGCTTAGGAATGTGTTTTAGAATACAAATGCATCCAAAACACTTGTGCTGGAAAAATATTGTAGAATCAATAAATCTGGTTGGGATAAACAACATTCTGTACTTGTCCCCAGCCAGTTTGGGGACGATGGGAAATATCACTGGAAGGATGATGAAGCATTTGAGACTCAAAATAATGCTGGTAGAAATTAGCCATGTAGTTTTCAATTCCATTCAATCGTCCTATTGTGTGTGTGTGTGTGTGTCTGTCTATGAGAGCTCTGTCCTTTTCCTTTGTAGCTAATAAGAATGTTGAGTTACATGAATTGTAATCTGACCTAAAACAGTTCATGTTGATAGTGTGCATTCCAATGAAGAATTAAAGTTGCATTAAGAATTTCAATCCATGATAGGTTTGGCACATGGGGGAGATCCACCACATCAAATGTAACACTACTGTTATCTGTGAGGTTGTTTTAAGTAATTAAATAAGATTGGATTCTATATGAAATACATATAGTGTCCCATTTTATAATATTGTGAACTACGTACATAATTGGATTTTTTTCCTGTGACATGGAACCATAGATTAAGATGCTATTTTTGTGGATTGCTTATTGACTGCCCCACAATACCACCAATCCAAGAAAATAATCTTGAGCTCTGTTTGGAGAATGTTTATTTCTTGCAACTACATTCTGATATCAACAAAAGTTCATAACTTTTGAGGAAGTTATGTAAGACCTTGTATGTGAGGTCATGACATAATATAACATCTTCTCTTTTTCTAAAACCATAAGGGGAAGTTAACTATATGTGTCATTAGGATAGATAAGGGAAATGACAGCAAATGCAATCCATGTACACTTTGGCTTCCTTCATTTGGAGGTGGCAGAGAAAGCAATAAGGAGAGTTGTATATGCAACAGTTCAGAAGCTCTCCCATAAAGCTGCTTTATTGGGATAGTGTGTTTTACAATCTTTTGAATATGCCACTTTGAGTCACTTGTGGTCATTCAGCTTTATTAATAGACTATATGAATAGTATTCCTTTAAAGCAATAGAATTCTCTATACAGCATACATGATACTATAGACTATACTTTAGACTGCAAATTTAAAACAGCATTGTAATGTAAACATTTATGAGAGAAATGCAAACAATTTAGACTATTTCAGCCTGTGGCTGGGGGTGATGGGAGCTTTGTTTAAACATTGGGAAGACCATAAGCTTGCCAACCCCAACTCAGTATAGTTTCCCAAGTAATAAGTAGGACAAGAGAGCAAAAAGAAAAAATAGATGGTTCCAAATGGTGGTTGGTTCGTACATTATTCTGAGCCATAATATAGTTAGTTTGAGCCCAACCATTGTAATATGTAAAGGACAATTGGTCTCTGGCCATAAGATGTACATCATCATCATCATCATTATTATTATTATTATTATTATTATTATTATTATTATTATTATTATTATTATTATTATTATTATTATTATTTTAATCCCTGGGAATTGGCAGAAGTATAGCAGTGGCAGAATTATGTTAGTAGAGGAGGTAAAAGGGATACTGGTGCCTGTCATTCTAGGTTATACTTTTACAATCTAGGCTGAATATATTATGTGAGCCCAACCAGCCTCTTCTAGATTAAAATAACTATGGAAAACAAAATAGTAAATTATATGAACCCAACCAGTCCTTTCTAGATTTGATTATTAAAAGTAAAAGAGAGTAGGTACATCAGTTATGGTTAATGACACCTTTGATTTATAAAGATTGAAAATCTGGATAATCACTTGTGAAAATATTCTTATTAATATTTTGAACCTAATTGTAAGTAACATCAATTGAAAAACATTTGGGTATACTTTTCATTATATTTGATTAGTTATAAACTATCCACTATTACATATTAGATGAAGAACTGCTTTGTCAGACTATGGTCTTTCCAAGCAGATATGATCGCCAGGATTTCTTTCAAAATATTAAGGAACAATTAAATTCATAGGAACAACTGAGCAATTTAAACACTGTGGGTTATTATGCTTCAATATGAATGTCAAGATCAAGTAGGTATCATTTACTTTGATTTTGCCGAGTTGTGCTAGGAGGTTTCTGACCATCTGTTTATGTTTAGGTGAAATAATCATAGCAGTTTTGGAACCTGACTCAAAATTCAAATGTTTCCTTTGAGATACTGCTGGAATTGAACATACTGTACTGGTATAATTTTAACTGAGTTCACATAAAACATGATTTATATTGCTAAGTAATGCCCTGAGTAAGTAAAAGAAAGGAGAGGTTAGAAATTTTCAGATTTCCCCTGCCTTAGGATTCAAGCTATTCTCTAGACTAGAGATATTGGGATAGGTGGGAGACATTGCATGTTATAGTAAGTTTATATCAGAATACTGAAGCCTCCAATTTAATATTACCCTTGTTAGAAGAGTACTTTGAACACCATAAAGATGTTTAGTAAGATGGGTTTAGAATAGTAAAGGACAAATTCATGTATATGTTGCCTTTATTATTTTTACAAATAGAGGAGACACTTTTCTCCTATTTTCTCCAAAACAATATCCCCATGAGGTGGGTTGGGCTGAGAGTGTGATTGGCCCATGGACACCCAGCTGGCTTTTATGGCTAAGGTAGAACTCACAGTCTCCCGCTTTCTAACATGTTACCTTAATTACTAGATTAAACTGGCTCTTTTTTCTCAATTGAAATCTACTTCCTAGTAATACAGCCTGGGATAATATGGCAGGAAACATCCCTCTTTTTATTTAAATTAAGAGGTAGCCAGTACTATTTTCTACGGATTTGACAAAATTCCACAGATGAAATCTAGATCTGTTGTGGAATAAGTCTGTTTTTGGAGCAGTCTTCTAACATTTACTGGTATATGTTGGGACATTTTCTCCTGCATTTTCCAGTTCTGTAGCTGATGTAGGGCATGGATTATAAAGCAAAAGGTTATTTTTCCTTTGACCTTTTCAGTCATGAGACAAAAAGGCATGAATTTGCTCGAATTGGAAGAACTGAAGCATACTTCCTAATAGTTGTTCTTGCTGACATTCCATTTTGTCCTCCAAAAGGTTATCCAGATGTTTAATCAAGTTCTTACTCACAAGCTAGTTTTGTTTCAGATTCCCTGCTTCTTTCATAACTTTCAACAAATTTGGAAGTAGTAACATTCTATAATGCTTTAACTTTGCAAGTATGGTTCTTGTTTCATGTGAAATACGTTTAAATTCTATCTTATTTGGTATTTTAACTTGGTTTTTTTTTTTTCCCCTCTAGACTGGCCGGGCTAATACTTTCTTTTGGAAGGCAAGTCAGTGGATAATGATCCACATGTTTCACTGCCGCATGATGCTTACCTACCATATGTGGTGGGTGTGTCTTTCCAATTGGAATGCTGTGATGGAAAATCTGGGACTTTTATATTTTACTGTTTTATTAACAGGATTGAGCGCTGTTACCTTCATACTTAATCCCTACTGGACACATAAAAAGACTCTTCAACTTTCTTCTCCTGTTGACTGGAATTTTAGTGGTACAACAATGAAAAATGGTTCATCTATGAAAGTAAATGGAGAAACGTTCCAGAAGAAAGGGCTCTGAAACTGACTTGGATCTCTACGGGTAACCGTAAAATCTGGTCAGAAATAGACAACTGGGAATATGAAGCTGTGCCTATCAAGGGATCTAAATTACTAGTTTCTAGTAATGTTATCTAATTGGGAATATTATTAACCTCATTTAATAAATGTTGCAGGTGCGTCCTAAATGTCGGGCATTCTTAGTCACATGTGGGAATATTCTATAAACCTGCAAAGTGCAGGAAACAAACTGCCTTGTCTGTCCATCTTTAGAACCTACATTGCTGCTTCCAGGACTTGCTATTTTGAACATGTCAGCTGAAGGACAGATTACAGTCTAGAAAGGATTCTAGGTCTTGTCTCAAAGAATGTCCAGTACAGGGGTTACTTTCCCATTGGATTAATCAATCTAAAATTACACTTATCTTCCTGGAATTCCTTTTCATTTATATATAAATCAGTTTCTATGTAAAGTGTGCTACCTTATCTAATGAATGCCAAATGCCAAACCAGTTTAGTATCTAATATGAGAAGGGAGGGGTAACATTACATTTTTCCTTGAAAAGCACCAAAATGTTTAACATCAATGCTAGAAATTTATGAAATATAGTTTACATTTGAAGAGTAGTTCGACATTGAAAATATGGTCATAACTTGGGTTTAACATTTTTGAAAAATATTTCTCTTTGACATGCAATATTCTATAGTGGCTAGTAGAAAAGCTTGTATACCTTAAAGATTATTTCCAATAAGTAACAAATTCAATTTTTGATATGGCACTTTAGGGAAGCTGCTGTTTTGCTGTTTCATTATGAGAGATATTGAAGTTGATTGAGCTTCCAATTTTTTGCATCCCCACCTTTAGATTTTAAAATTCTATTAAGTTCTGTTCTATCTGTTAATCCCAGGCCCTAAAATCCAAAATCAACGTATAAATCTTAAATTTTATTTGTTCCACTATTTAATTACTGTATAACAATTGCTGAAACTAATCCTTAACCTAATACTGTATTTCAGTGGAAAGTTGCTGAACACTGCCATCTAATGGCAGCTGCGACATACAAGTACCTATCTTATTTTAAACAAACATGCTATAAAATTATCTGGAATATACAACTACTCTAAAAGATAATGCATTGAGTTTGGTATATATTCTTTTAGTATAAATAATATAGAATGCATGATAATCTGAGATTAATGCTGTTATATTCAAGCTCAGTACGGAAATATGTAAATGACATACTTTGAAATATCTCTTTCTCTTCCCATCCTAGTAAAATTAGTGAAAGGCAAGTGGTAAGATTGCACAAAATGTTGAAGTCTAAAGTTTTTTCCAATTTCTATCTTTTCCCTGTTTAGGAAACAGTATTAAATTTGTGAAAGTTAGACATACCAGAAGTATTAAACATTTACTCTAGTCATTATTTGGAAAGAATAATAGTTCAGAGAGGCAAATTTTTGCATAATCTAAATGCATGTATAGAAACCTGGCTTGAATCTGTGTAGTTAATTTATCAATAAAATCTGAATGACCAGCATAATAATTAATCCAAGTTAAGGTAGTTATCTTAAATCATCTTCAATACTCTTCATTCTTGATATTTTGAATTATGCCATATTTCTAGCTAAAATGTTGTTGGGAATAACGCAACTAATGTATTTTTCTTGACTAACTTACATTTTCTGAGTAGTAGCCACAATATGAGATGGAAAATTGAAAATTTGCATTCTGAAGATGGTTGTGACCATGTTTACAGTCCTCTGTCAAAGACAGATCCCTCCCCCCCCCCCCCCCGGCAAAGGCTAAATGTCATTAATGAAGATGGGATTGGGATCAAAATCCAATCAGGGACATTTTAGAATGATTAGAATGTTCTCATTGATACATCATTTCGGAAGATAACAACCTGCCCATTGTTATTTTCTGTGAAAAAATCACAGAAATATTCTGTTTAATTGCATTTTCCCTGGGGTATATGCAAAATGACTCCCTCAATTGCAGTTTATTTTGTGACCAAGACACTGTATCTCTTTCTAGATAGCAGAAGTTTACCAGTTTGCTTGTTTTTAATCAAAGTAGCAAAGTAGTTGCAGTTTGCACAACAAAAATTTTTTATTAAACATTTGCACCTTGCAAAAATGGAAGCAATCAAATGGTAGATTGCCTATTGGTCACTGAAAAAGTTGCATACATGTAGTATATATTATTTTCCTATGTTTCTGTGGGTGAGAAATTGCACTATGTATGGAATAATGTCTAATGCTTGATCTATAATCAGGAGTAGTTAGTAAACAATTTCAGATATATATTGATGTATAACCCATAACTTAGTTGCATGTGCAGTATTGGTTGTTGGTTTTTTAAATGAGTTTAATTTTTCTAGTTCACTTGCTAATATATAGCTTTGGACCTTTGAGGTTTTATTTATCTCAGTTGCCTACAATAATTCAGAGTTTAGTCTATATTTTTCCCCTGAATCAGTACTGTGATTTAGATGGGAATGCTGCTGCTAATGATTATTTTGATTAGAATTCCTCTCACTCCTGATTATATGTCATTTCTGTTCTGTTCTAAAAGAAGTCAGGCCACACCTCCATTAAATTTGATTTAATTTTTTTATTCCTTATGTATATATAAGATGAATATGTGTAATAGTTTATCCTGCTGTCATATTCGGTATTTGGTGGCAGCCTTAGTGACCACAGGCACCACACCAAGAAATGGATGGCTAGAACTTGTGCAGTCATGCATTACTACATAATACTGTGATTGCAGGTTATGCGTTCTGACTAAAATGTAAAAGAGCTCTGTTAAAAGGTTCTTTGTTGCTTAGCACCAAAATAAAAAGTAGGTCCAAATAATAGAAATGGGAATTTTGCTGGGGCAGTTGGTCAAATTTGCAACAGAAATAAGACTTTTTTCTCTCTCAAGAGTATTTTTTAAAAAGTAGAATTGTTGGGATACAGTACACTTTTCTAAAAAATGTAGAATAGCTGAGTAGAGTATTTTTTAAAGATGAATAGTGGGTGTTAGGCATCTGTAGTAGTCTAATAATTAATGAAATCACATGTTTAGATAGAATTTCATTTTTTATACAAATGTGAGAGCTGAACTAGATATATGAGAAATTTGGGTGTCTCAGCTATGCTTTGTTCTTAATTGCAAGCTAGTTTTGGGTATTTGCATTTTGTAAATATTTCTTAGCAGCTCCAAGTTCTTTTTCATGCAAGTGATCTTTAAAATATGTTTCGGTTTGAAGAAAAGTCAACATATGCACTTTGTAATGAAGAAAAGTAGGAGTGGGAGGGAATTAAGCACCTTTCTCTTTTCCTACTTGCCCTATGAGGTATTACAAAATGTGGTTTACGACTTTCCTACTTAAATAATACTGATAAAGTTGAACATGAGATAGTTATTTGTACTCTTTACTATTGAGTTGTCATGCTTTTATTCTCTCCTACATCCCCTTGCGGTGGACAACCACAAATTATGTGTTTTATATTGATTACCATCCCCAGTTATATATTATCTGCTAATGGAGGATAGCTACTTCCTAAAAATAAGAACTTTATTTTTAAAGTATTTTATGCAGCAAATATATTTGTTATATTGTTTTTTTCTTGCTCCTTAGTAATTACTAATAAATGTATTGCTTTCTTTCCTTTTTATTATTGATTATTTAATAAGCTTCACGGGTTTTTTGCTTGCAGTTAAAATAATGGGCAGTGAAATGTGCTTTCTTGTCAGTAAAAAAAAATCTTTTCTAGCATTTTTATTTTAATATTTTTTCCCCTAATATATTGAAATGCAATTACCAGTACCCAGAAGTTTATCTAGTTTCATTTTCTGTCACAGATAGCCACTCAGATACTTCTAGATATCTGTATGTGGAATAAAAAAAGGCATGGACTTCTTTGTGGTGTTACTTGGAGGTGTTGATTGTGTATTCCCAAATATTCTAATAGCTGTGAAGTTTGGAAATTAAGTGTATCTGGAGGGCACCATGATGGGGAAGTCTATTATATTCAATCTGAAACAGCATTCAGTACTGCCTAAATCAGTACTTAGCCATTAATGGTCTTGTCCTCCATGATTTTAAAAATGCCTAAGCCAGTAGCAACTCTGCCTTTTTGTAAGAAACTATTTTTTTTTTGTCTATTCTGAACTAGTTCCAGATGATTTCATATTACCTGAAGTCTAGGGAGCTGTTTGTTGTTTATTGTGCTTAATAAACATTTATCATATCTCCATTTAGTCTTTCCCTCTCTTGGTAAATTATAGAGTACAATATTTTTGCCCATTTGTGGAAAGGAAAAACTAGAATCAATGTCATGTAATCTTCAAATTCTACATCTTTTTTGGAATGGTACCATGCCATCCGAATTGCATCCTTCATTTCAAATGTGGTTTACTATATCTTTACATCAATATGTTAGTTGTTCAGCTTAGTCTTGCTCACAATTATACAAGGAAGGAATTGTCTCTCATTGTTGCTGAACGTTATTTCTATTTCATTATACTATCTACGTATCACTAACATTTTCCAAATCTACCAGTTTACTTATTCTGTGAATCTATTTATGATAGCCTTACTAACTTGCTGTGGTCCAGTTGTGATTATAAAAATCAAGCCACGAGGTCAGAGTACAAACACTGAACCCACATTGGACTGTTTGGGGAATACAAGCAGTAAAGTTTCCAGTTCACCATAGAAGGAGCTACAGTTCTTTTTAACTGTTTCTTCTGACAGGAGAGCCAGCTATCAAATTCAAACCAAAATTTGGGGACTTAATTGGCTTATAATAAAGATATGGCATGCAAGAATGGCATATTAAAGTGGGTGGGATTGCAACCCATTAGGGGAAGGGGCTTAGAGGTTTTAAGAAAAAAATTTCTGTTTAACACTCCTTCACCATCTAAATGGCCAAAATATTTTACATCGCCCATGTGGTAAGGTTTTGAGAATTGCAAAATGGATGCTGAGTTCATGTGTCTCACAACAGTGTTCATGCTCTTACTTAGTTTATAAGGCAGTATGTGAATGCACTCATTGTGTCCAGAGGAGCTTCTTTCTCATAGAAACTCAGTTTGGCACCTATTTTAATTTTCAGTATTATGCAAATATTTTTTTTTGTTTATTTCTCCAGAAGGTTTTCATTATTAGAACTGCATTAAACATTAAAATCCATATTACTTTCTATTTTAAATATAATTATTTCTGATAAGTGTCATATCTGTGTATTTAAAAAGTATAATTGCTGTAAACCTCTAAATCTCTGGTTTAAAATTATTTATTTTGATTTCATAATTCAGCATTTTGCTTTACTCAATTGTTCAACTGAAATTGATTTTTAAAACATCACAGTATTAGATAGTGCCATCTAAGATGTATATGTGTCAAAGGTGACATGTCACATTTTAGGTGACACACCAGTGTTCACCAACACTCAAGAATAACTATTCTCGAAAGTACGCCTTGTTCTTGTGCAGTTTGCAGTGGCTTGCAAAGGAGCTTTCTCAAAACCTGCTTCAAGAAAGAAGGCTTCATGTGACATGGAGCAACCTCAGGTAGGCTGCAGGGGCCTGTCAATAGAAAGAGAACACCACCTGAAGGTAAGTGATCTTGGGGAGTACTAGACCACCGGGGCAATTGTACCACTCCCCAGGGCTTGCACACTTGAGGAATAATGTGAGGTAGCCTTTTTGAGTGGAAGTGGTAGAACTTGGGCTGAAGGTGAAGCCCAGATGCTACTGTTCAGGGTGGCCTAGATGTGTGGATGTGTATGAGGGGGAAGATAGGATAGAGAATTTGTTATTTCTTACTCAGAGTCTGTGGGTGACATGCCAGCAGAGTCAGGTTAGGCATTTTGTGAACATTTGCCTCACCAAGCCCAAAAGGTTCTCCATCACGGATCTAATACTATGCCAAACCTGTCAGACCTAATGAGATGGGCAAAACTGATCAAAGAGAGATGGTTCTGCAAATAATCTGGCCCCAGGCCATTAAGAGATAGGTGACCACATTTTTTATTGAACATTATGGTCAGAAGGAGCCACGGCACCTTGCCAAGCTATGATGGAGGATAAATTGAGCTGTAAACAATTGCCTGCATCACCCCAGTTGCAGCTTCAGAATAATATTTAAGGGCAGCCCTACATAAAGCGCATTGCAGCAGTCTACTTTGAGGGAACCAAGATGTGACTGAGCAATGCTCCCAAACAAAGAAAAAGGTGCAGTTGGTGCACAAAGTGGATTTGTGCAAAAGCACTCCTGGTCCTGGTTGACACCTAGAGTTGTGAGTGCAAGATACCCTCTCCTCCATGGTTTGTTATGCCCTGGTCCTATCTGGTGCAGTGCAATCCCATTGAGAACTAAAGGAGGTTCTCATCTAGGAGGGCCTAGAACACAGTATAAAGGGTTAAGTTGAAAACAATTTTTCATTTGGATCCCTCCACAGCAAAAGTATTCCAAAAATATAACTGGGTCAGCCTGGGAGAGAGACTTAAACAGGAGTATCATCTGCATACTGATATTAATTCTATTTAAAAATCAGTCAGGGGAAAAAAAGATATAAAAGCTTAAATGTACACCGGATTGATATACATAAATATTAGAAGATTAAGTAAAAATATTCAAAGTAACATTTAGTATTAATAAATCAAGATTAAAAATTACAATAATTTCTATCTCATCTGAAAAGCTCCCTGTATTTAGCAAATCAAATGCAAACTTAAATGTTAAAAGCTTATGTTTGAAGAAATCCAAATGTTGGCTGCTGTAGAGGACCATATGTGGAAGTGTAATCCAAGAATAGCTTCCACATAGAACTGAATTTTATATCTTATTTGTTTTTTCAAATATAAGGCTACTTTTAACTTTCATGCAGACTCCCACAACTTAAATTTGTTATTCTTCTACAGAAGGATTGTGTGATGTAATTACCAATGCAAGGCAAAAAATCCTGGGAGCTGTTGTTACTGTGTACAAAATAGTAATAGTATAGCACTTAGTATACTGCTTCATAGTGCTTTTACAGCACTGTCTAAGCAATTTGCAAAATCAGCATATTGCCCCCAACAATCTGGATCCTCATTTTGCCAACCTCAGAAAGATGGAAAGCTGAGTCAAACTTGAGCCTGGTGAAATTTGAATTCTAGCAGTGAGCCGTGAGCTAGCCTCAATACTGTATTCTAATCACTGTGCCACCATGGCTCAAGAAAAACAGCTTCTTGTGGTAACATTTAGTAATGTTTAACTAAAAAATAGAAGGTTGGAAAATAAATTTAATTTTTAAAATCTGTTTCATTTTATAATAAATCATTTTCCAAAATTTGGGGGCTTTACAGCACTGCCACAAGACGTTAAAAATGTGATCCAACCCTATTACTGTATTTCCCAATGTTTAGAGAATAAATGGTTTATTTTTGCAATCAGTATTAGGCTGATATACTAGTAAAACATACTAGTTTCTTTTAGTGTGATATTAACTAAGTGTAACATTTTTCCTTTCATTTCATTTTTTCCATCTTAATATATTTCCCTTTATACATTTCTAAGTCTGAAAATAGTTATTCATAAAGAAATCTCTATTTTTGTTATTAAGTAAATTCCCTGGTATCTGATTTTTAGCAATAATATTAAACCCTATTGTTGCAGATACTGCTTTTTTATATCACCATTTTGGTCTAGTGATTAAGGCACCAGGCTAGAAACCAGTAAACTCTGAGTTCTAATCCAGCCTTAGGCACGAAAAGCCAGCTGGGTGACTTTGGGCCAGTCATTCTCTCTCCACCCAACTTATCTCACAGGGTTGTTGTTGTTGGGGATAAAATAGAAGGAGTATTAAGTATGTTTGTTGCCTCCAGCTATTTATGAAAATAATAAAGGCTGGATTTAAAAAAACTAATCTAATTCTATATTCCAAGCAGGGACGTGCAGTCAGAGGAGGCAGGGGAGGCAGAGCCTCACCGCTCTCATCATGAAAAGAAAAGAAAAGGGAAAAGGCACACGTGGTCCGATTCCCTGCCTTCCTGAGTCAACATGAAGAGGACCATGGAGCGTGCTTCGCCGGCTCGCGCTCCGTGGTCCCCTTCATGTTGACTCAGGAAGGTGGGGAATGGGACCACATGTGCAGGAGGCTGAGGCAGCCTCAGCCTCCTGAAACGTGGTCCCATTCCCCGCCTTCCTGAGTCATCATGAAGGGGACTGCGGAGCGCGAGCTGCGGGACCGCGGAGCCTCAGCCTCCTGCACACGTGGTCCCATTCCCCGCCTTCCTGATGACATCACCAGCCTCACCAGCCATAAACCTCACCGCACGTCACTGATTCCAAGCCATACTGCTCTATATATTCCATTAACAGTTTTAGAGTGGTTTGGATGAGTATATGTTACTATATCATTGGCATATAATTTTCATTTATATTAATGACTTGCTAATTTGCTTCCTGTCATATCTTCTTTGCAAACAGTTCTCGTCCCAATAAAAACAAAATAGGAAAGAAGACAGCATTCTTTTATTTCGTTCATTCCTAGCAAGGAAATTTGCTTTCATGCTAAACTTGTCAGTCAAAATCTTGATGACTGATTGAAATGATCTTCTGTCCCAGCCTAAGGTATCATCTGAATGACTTCTAAGTTTTGCCCCCAGCCTGCCCCACTTGAAAAAACAGGAACACAGCCTTGGAATCCCCTTGATCCTCTGCTCTTGATCCTCAGGCTGGTTATAGTATCAAGGAAAACTTTTTTTCCCCATCTACAGATGATCTATCAATTGCATCCCTTCTCTGAAAAAGAATAATCAGGCTACTACGGTATTACTCATTTTCTAGTTCTTTCCCAATTGGACAACTGAAGGAAGTTAAAAAATGATTATGGTCTAGAATTATTAATTAATTAAATAAATGTATATAGCCACCCAGGTCACACATAGATGACGCTGCACAGCTTATAAGAGCAACAGGGTGGGGGTCAGCTGTGCCTCATGGTGAATGATGTTCTGTATAGAAGGGGCCACCACTCAGAAGAATGTGGCAGCTAGGTTTCTGTTGGGTGTGTCCTGACGGGAGCATATGATTCCTGTTTGAAAAAGCTTCAAGTTAAATTCTATATATATTCCTAAACAGCTTGGAACCTGTCTGTATATGAATATGCTTCTACTTTCATAAGCTGAGAATTGTGATTGTCTTTAAAGAGTTTATTGCAGATACAAAAGGTGAAGACTTCTCCATGCTGCCACCAGCTGTTTCCAGTTCTGACTGCCCCCTTTCCTGCTAAAGCCCCATTTCTATATTCAATCATTCTTATCATTTGCTTTAGTCTTGCTTCTACAGTATTATGTTTGAAGCTATATTTCCTTGTGTTTCAAAGCATTGTAGTTTAGAGATTTAGGTTGCATTTTGATTTAAAAATAAAAGCCATGTTTCTGGAATTCTGTTAATATTTTTGATCACTCTTGCTAAATTTGCAGGCTGCCTTGCTGGGACAGGCAGATTAGACATATGATAAGTGGCAATGCTGCTTATTGCTGATGCAGTATGGTTTTCTCCCTTCAGTGCTAATGTAAATTAATATGTAAATAACAATAAAAAGGATTTGTGTCTGAATTACTGATGGTACCTCATTGTGTATTTTAATTTTATTGCCAAGGAAAAAAAAAGACATGGCAAAAGGGAAGAAATGTATACTTTCTTCGGAACAAAACAAGCTGCTTCTTTTTTTAGTAAAACCCAGTTTTATGAGGGCCCTGTAGAATTGACATCTGTGGTATAAGGAAATTCAAATGATGCAGCTTACTTAGCTTCTAGATGCAACAATGTGGAACCATAAACTTCATATTATCAATCTTTAAAGGACCCTATTTATGAAGTGGGCAAAAAGATGACAGTGCTCTTTATTTTTATTTATTAGAATGTTAACCCACCCTTTATTATTTTATAAGAAACATGGTGTGTCAGTGACTAAGATGCTGAGCTTGCCGAGGTTGGCAGTTCAGCAGTTTGAATCCCTAGTGCTGCGTAATGGAGTGAGCTCCTGTTACTTGTTCCAGCTTCTGCCAACCCAAGTAGTAAAATAGGAACTACCTTTGGTGGGAAGGTAACAGTGCTCTGTGCACCTTTGGCGTTTAGTCATGCTGGCCACATGACCACGGAGATGTCTTCAGACAGTGCTGGATGTTCGGCTTTGAAATGGAGATGAGCACTGCCACCTAGAGTCAGAAACTAGTACATATGTGCGAGGGGAACCTTCACCGTATTACTTTATAAATAACTTAAGGTGGCAAACATACCTAGTATTTCTTCCTATTTTCCCCAGAACAACAATCCTGTGGGTTTCTACTGGTTCAGACTGATTTGGTAGAACCAGTAGTAAAAATCGGGTCTGGCTCTCTGAACTGGTAGTACTGGCAGGCTGGCCACGCCCCCGAACTGGTCCCCTGGTTGCTGCTCGTGTCTGTCGGATGGCAAGCTGACCGGAGCTGGGAAGTGGCTGGCTGGCAAAGAAGCCGCTCAGCCACCTCTTTGAGTGCCAGAGGATCGGAGGCTTCTTTTTCACCCAGTCGCTGGTCGCAGGGCGCCAAAAAAACCCTCCAGCTGGTGAGAAAAAAGCTGCACATTCGCGAAGATGGTGGCAGCAACCGGAGGTCTTTTTGATGCCTTGCGCCAGCGACTGATTAGAAAAGAATCCTCTCGGCTTCCAAATTCAGCAGCAGGCTTGGTCCCCTCACAGGGTCACTTTTCTCTGTGCCCGAAAAAGATCAAAAGGCGCAGAGCAGCAGCTTTTAAGGACAAAGCTGGCGTAACCACCTAGAGTAAAAAAATGAACCACTGTGGGAAGGAGTCCCCCGAAGCTGCCAGCATTGCAGCTGCCCCCCTCCCCGCAACTTGGAGCTCCAAGTGGAAGAGGCCTGCCCCCCAGCCCTCAGAAGCGCACTGCAAACTTCAGCAGGAGCTGGCTGAGCGTGGCTTCTCAGAGCAGTATGGCACCCTGATCACACAGCCTGGGGATCCAAAAAAAAAGGACAGCAAAGACCCCCCGGCCTGACACACACCCCCTGGTCAAAACTAGCTACCGTTTTGGTGTGCATGGCTTAGTGAGGGGGGGGCATGTGACTGAGTGTGAGTGACATCAAGTTGGCCACACCCACTCAAGTTACATGCCCATCTAGCCATGTCCACCGAACCAGTAGTAAAAAAATTTGAAACCCACCCCTGCTATGAGGTGAATTGGGCAGAGAGTGAGTTGGGCTCTCATACCTGGGATGGGATTAGAATTCTCAGTATCCTAGTTTTTAACCTGCTGCTTTAAATCAGTACACCAAACTATCAAATTATCATTTTTATCATCATCATCTTAGCATAATTCCCACAGGTGCAGGGTCAGTGAATACTATTTTGCACAATCAAATACAGCATCCAAATCATGACTGCATTTTGGCTGTAGACCCATGGACTGGGACAAAAAAAAATGACCAACTGGCTTGTGGCCTGGACCTAATGTTGGTTTATTTCCATTGTCCAGATGTCATTTATTAAATGTATATACTGCCCAGCTACCTGTTGGCAGTACTCTAGAATTTAACAGTAAATTATCTTGATTATTGTTGGGCCATTTACCAACTAGCAACTCTTGTAAGGAGGGGGGGGGGAATCCAATTTTTAAGGCACAAAACTCTTGATTGCTTCTATTTGTCTTAGGAAAATCCCATCCCTTAAGTATCTGTGGAGACTGCCCTTCCCATCTAGAACTGGAAGCATCACTGGAAAAAGAGCCTGTCAAGAAAACTTAAGCTCTATAAATAACACGGCCGGGTTGTGGTCTAAGCCAACATAACTGCTTAAACACTCAAATGTACTGCACCGCCTGTGTAAGAAGGCGGGCTGAGCGGCGGTTCAGAGTGGGGATGCCCCAGAAGGCTTTCGTTGAAATTAATAGTTTTCCTCAGAGGGCCACAGAAAGTTGTGGAAAACGAGGTGAAAATGCCAAAGTTGTTGTTTTTAGTGCCAATGGAGGGATTTGCACAGGTTTTTTTTTCGGGGGGGTGGGGTGGGGGGGAAGCAGCCTCCTTTGCTGAGAGAAAGAGAAACCAGCCAGGACAACCGGGACCGGACTCAAAAGCCGATACGATAGCTGCAGCAACCGCTTTACTCCGCGCAGCCCAGCTGTACAATAGAGAGCAATTAGCCGGGTCACGTGGGCTTCGAGGAATGCGATGCATGCGTGTACGGGGGGTGGGGAGTGGAAGGGAAAGATCTGGAGCTGCAGCGGCGGCGGCGCAGCTCCGCTCCTCACAGCGCCCTACGCCTCTGCAAAAGCGGGAGCAGCCGCTGGAGTGGCAGTCGGGAGAGCCAACCGGAGGGGGCGATTCCTCCCCGGGTTCCTCCAATCAGGCTCGAGGTCTCAGCGACATCCTCGGCTCGGCAGGGTACCCTGCGTGCGTGTGCGGGAGAAATGCTGGCCGCCTGCGTGTTTCGGAGAGGACCTCAGCATCGGTGAAGCCGGAGGAGTGGAGGGGTGGTGGTGACAGCGCCTACAGGCTGCAAAAGGTGACCAAAGCGATGCCGGACAGGCTTGGCTTTCGCCCGAAGGGTTGAGTGCATCCTCAAAAGGCGGAGGATTCGGCGCCACCGGGACAGAGATGGGGCTTTTGCGGAGGAGAAAGTTGAGGCGCGCGTGGGGATGGGGCTCCCGAGTGGGGGAGCTTGAACTGCCCCACACACCCCGTGCATTTTCCCTCCGTTCACCCTTTGCAGGCAGATGCCCAAAGAAGCTTCTGCGGCTGCTTGGGCTCAGGGGCGTAGGGAGTGGGACGGGGGGGGGGGGGAGAAGAGAAGTTTTACTTGTTGTTCCCTATGGAGAGCCCCACCGAGTATGTTCTTCTCGTGTCCCTCCCCCGATGGAGCCGTGATTCACCCACAGCGGGGTGTGTGTATATGTTGCAGCCTCTTGGATCCAGCAAACGGATGGTGTCACGGTGAAAAAATTCGTATATATAGGCATAAGCTATGGATGCCAAAACTGTTAAGAGGAGTTTTCTGTGGAATGGTTTTGCTCAGCAAGACTTTTTGGAAAAGAGAGTCGGGAGGATCTCCTTTAAAAAAAAGTAAATATGCACGGAGAGGGGAGGTGTTTTTCATTTCCCCAACATAAATGCTTAATGTGTTGTCTTTTAATAAATGTATCTAATTAAATCTGTGGGATTGGATTTGAGTTATTTCTGCTCAGCATTTCTCTCTCTGCCTGTGCAGGGGCTGGTGTTGCTTCAGGGTTGGGCATGTTTTAAGAATAAAATAATGTAACTGCATGGAATTGAGTTCTGAACCAGCTGTGCAGGAGAACAGTCTGTAGGCATTTCTTTATTTATAATGTTGATGTCTGCGGCTGCCTGCTTTACACTGATTGGGGTCAGCAGTGCAGCTTTTCAATGTGTAAAAGTTTCTTTGGAAATATGGTGGTGATGCCAAGTGTACATCCTGATTCCTCCTTAATCCTACCAAGTGTCTATTGCAAAAGAGGGAGGCTCACTAAGGGTGCGGCAAAAGTGATGGAATCTGCACAAGAAAACGTAGTTGATTACATGCAGAAAAGGGCCTGTTCTCTGACCACTTTTATTCACTTGCCCAATTGTGGACTTACTAGTAGATGCTGTGTGGGGCTATAGAGATGCTTTCTTGACTTCTGTAGCGAGAGGTGGGTCCCCCCCTCTCCCAGCAAATAATCACCTTACATAGAAATGATTGGGCATGCAGTAGTTAGATGACTGATTGACAGGTGTGTTCTGATGTGGATATCTGAGCCGGTGCTTCACAGAGTAGTTGTGGAAATAAAGGGAAATTTCCAGATAACTCATCTTGAGCTCTGGAAGAAGAGATGTGAAAGAGATCTTACCAATCAGTAACATTTTATACAGAAAATTCATTTAAGATGACCCCTGCCTACCTCAGGATTACAGAAAAAACCACTTTGCTGCCATTATTGAATTATCAGCAAATCTAGACCATTCCTGCTATTTTAAAGTTGGGATTTCTTTAAAAAAATTATATTGAAGAAAATAAGTTACTAACAACTTGAGACTTTACCCATGCCAACTTGAAGTCATTTCTTGTGGTTGGACCCATTAGTGTCTATCTGTCTACCCATGGAATGTCCCTTAATGTCTGTGATTTATTTTGGAAGCAGTTTCTGTGTGATTCCACTAATGCTAGAAAGTGAAAATAAATATGTCATCAAGGGGCTGGCTAATAAATTGCTTAATAAATAAATGTATGCACCTGCCAGATTTATCTTCTGGAGACTTTGAGAATCAAAAGAATGGGTGAGCGAAGGTCACTGTTTTCCTTTACGTTTTCCCCATCTATAAGGTACGTATGAGAAGCGATGTTGAGGATTATGGCACAAAAATGGGAGTTGCTGGAGAATTATTTGAAAGAGGGACCTAAAAAAGCTGTAGTTAATATTCTTTTTTTTTTGGTGGGGGAAAAAAACTTTATTGAATGCCGTGAGATAAAAACTATGAATATTGGGCTGTTACAGAAGCATTACAGGGGGGAAAAACCCCTTATCCAATTTATTAGGATTACACTGTTCTAGGTCGAGTGACTTGTTTAGTATTTGGAGATGCTTATTTGTTCAAAGATTTATATAGATAAAAAGTGTCTTTAGAGGACTGTATAAGTAGTAAATATGAAATTCTAAATGCTGATGAGACATGGAGGATTTTTATATTGTTTTTGGCAGTAGATTTGCAGAATCTAGCTGCACAAGTGGGTTAGCATTTATTCCAGGCAGAATACCCATCCAAGCCCACTATGCAGCAGAATGTTTTAACTGACGCTAAATCAAATAGGAAAAATAATAATCAGTGATTTCTATGTACAGTTTAGTCAGGTTACATTTGTTGGGTTTAATTTCCATTCCAAGTAATATTATCATCCTCTCCATCATCCTGAGTTCTCAATCGATAGATCTTGCCTTCTTTCTTAAATTCTTCATTCCACTTTTCCAATACTCGTTTCCTAAGTGCTTGTCTGTTTGGCTCTGCAGTGCTAGGTGCTGAAGGATTTGAGTGCTGCTGTTGATGTCTTGCAGGAGGCTGGGACGAAGGAGGGCTGGTAAACATGAAATTGCTAATAAATTGCCAAACAGCTATCAGTGGGTAAAGAATTGTGCCAAGGTATTTCCATAAATCTCCACTGGAAGACTCTACAACTGCTGTAGCTGGCCTTCCTGCAGCTGTAGTTAATATTCTTAAGTCTTTCAGAGAACAATTGGAGCAGTTAGGTGGAATGCAGAAGGGTTTTGTGTTTTGTGGCTCAGTCCTAGCTTTTCCCATGTGTTCAAAACTTGGAAAAACCATTCGCCTCATCCTCAACAGCTTTCTAGTAATGTAATGATTATTTATGATTAATTGCATTCTGCCATAACTACAGTAGTTATCACCTTTGGCTAACATGAAAAGATTCTGAAAATGTGAGAAAGAATGTTCAGAGGAACAAATGCTACTTTAGACCAGTGCTTCTCAATTATTTTCTGTCATGCCCCCCCCCTAGGAAGAAGAAAACATTTCGCGCCCCCCGCGCTACTGTAAATAGTATCATTTGTCTATAAAATTGTTATAAGTACACCTCTGCATAACACTGTATCCTTATTAACGTATAAGAGAATAAAAAAAGAAAGAAATGTGGATCAATTTACAACAAAGAATAGCTTTATTAACTGTAGCAGAAAAGATTTAAAGGAGCACAGGATTTAAAGGAACACAATATTAAAAAAAACTTTAACCTGCAAAACAAAAATATATAAAATAATTTGAGCTGAGCCCCCCTTTACGGAACCTCGCGCCCCCCCTGGGGGGCCCGCCCCACTATTTGAGAAGCACTGCTTTAGACTGTAGACACTTTACTCAGGAATAATTGATTATTGACCTTGAAAGTATAAAGATGCATCACTTTGAAGAAAGCTCAACATGCTGAATTAGAGAAGATAATGTTTATATTTTATTTGAAATATTAAAGATAAGTGAACATTATTTTTGAAATAGGTTGTTTGAAGCTGAGAAAAGTGTAATGTAATCTAAAAAATAACTGTTGTAAGATACTGCATAGAGTAAAATGTGGTATGCTCACTATGCTATTCCAATATTTCATAATTCACAGAACACAAAAATTATTTTACAGATGAACAGAGAACCAGCCTATGTATATTTAATAACTTTTAAAAAATCTTATTTCCAATATTATATGACTTTATGAAAGCTCCTCTTGAATGCCACAGGTGCAGAAAGGTGAACTTTAAATATTTTGGATAAAATATTTAGAAGTATTGTATTCAGATCAGATCATCTTTGTATGTATATCCACTTCACAGAATTTTAGGAACTGGAATATTTGTTAAGATACTGTATCTGGCAATTCAGTGTGTATTTCAACATTCAAATGAATTAGGAAATTCCCAGAATATTTATATAATGAACACTTGAGAAAAAGAAAAGCAGCCTTTGTAGAGAAACTATCAATGGAGAGATACATTTTTTTCATTCATGCAGAATCCTACGTTTTCTTTTCTTTCTAAACCCATCTGAGCAGAATTGCATTTGGTACCAGCAATGAAGGAAAACCGCTTTAGTCACACATGGCTCATTAAGTGAGCCAGATTTCCATTTTATATTGCAGATTAGAGCAAGAAAATTGGCTGATCATTCAAAAAGATTCAACTTTAAATGAATAAGTGACTCGGTGCACTAAAATTTATGGTCTAGTATAATGTATTGGTGGAAGATAAGAGTTTGGAGGCTGTCACAAGGATTAGTATTAGAAAGACAGGACGATTGTTTTGGAGGATTTTAAAGAATAAAAATGGCCTTAAGGCCCCTGAATAACTATAGGCTCCATTGTGAAGCTACAGAAAGGATGATTGTAGATTGTAAGAGAAAGATAAAGATGAGATTTGCATACTGCATTAACTCAAATTGTTTTAACTCTCATTTGTTGAATGTATACAATTAGCTGACTTCACTCACCACATTTCAAATGTCTTGGCCACCAAATGAGAAGAGAGAACTCATTGGAAAAGACCCTGATGTTGGGAAATTAAAGCAAAAGGAGAAGGGGAAGGTCATTGACACAATGAAAATGAATTTGAGCAAACTCCGGGAGACGGGAGGGTTAGGGTTAGGGTTGGACACAACTTAGTGACTGAACAACAACACATTAAACCAAAAAGGAAGCTAGCCACATTAAGGCTTAATGTGGAGGATGAATCCAAAATTAGGCAGGTGCAAATAGAGAACTAAGATTTGGCATTTGTAACAAATTCTTGAGATTGAATTCTAAAGTTGTTGCAATTTGTAACTGGCTGATGTGGATTTTTGTATATAAGGAGGCTGTAAAGTAGAGAAGCTTTACTAAATAAAACCGGTTTGTGAGAGTTTATATAAAGTGAAGATTCTGAACAACGTGGGTCTTGGGTGGGTAAGTGATTTGGATATTTTTAACTCACCAACCCCAAAGGGTAGGGAATTCTAGGTCTTATAGTCCAACAATCTCATGCGTTGATCACATCACCAAATGAAAAATGTGTCATGTAGGTCAGGGGTCCATGATCCAGCACCAGTCTGCAGCATGCTAGAAACTGGTCTGCGCAAACACATGAAGCCCCATCCATGGGATGGAAGCAGCACATGAAACAACGCTCCCTCTGGTCCGTGGAAAAACCTCTCTCCAAGGAACCCAAAAGTGCCCAAAGGTTTTTGGGCCACTGATGTAGGTTAGGTTTGCCTTTGCTGTAAATCCTTTGGATAGAATAAATGAGCGGGACAGGTTTTAAAATTATTATATTATATTGTTATAATTTGTTAAGGGATTAACAAATTAAAATCTATTAACTATTAAAATCTGTTAAGGGACGGCATCTTCTAAACATTTAGGATTACAGCTCTTATAACTCCTGATGACTACTTTCCCTATTGGTTGAAACTTTTCAGAGATGAAATATCAAACCTTTTGCAAAGAAAATGGCAAAGAAAATTGCAAACAGGCAATCAAACTACTTACACCAATCTTGTAACATAGCTTCTTTTTTTAAAAGAATGATGTATATTTATAATGGAACTGTCATATTGTACAAAAATGGCTTGCAGGATTAGAGCAGTACTGTATGATGAGTTATACTGGGACCAGATTTCACAGCTTAAATAGGCAGAAAATTATGTAAGAGCTAATATCATGAATAGGCTAAACTTTTTTTTTTCCTTGCTAGGAAAAAGTGCAGACAATTTGATTTGAATCAGAACCCTTATTGTTATAAGGAAAAGCTTAACATGTTGGTCCATACTGCAGTTCCAGTTAGGGTGACTTATAAATAACTACCACTTATCATAGTTTCAGCATTTAAGTACAATTAATATTGCTTGTAGTTCAGATGGGGCCTCTATAGGCTGAAGCCAAGTAGTCAGTGGTCCAAGCTGCCAAAACTTAGAGGGCACTAACACCCTCCCACCCGCCGCTTCTTCTAAATCTTTCTAAAAATGCAAATCATGGGAGGTGACACCATCAGACACCATCAGCAGCCCAAGAGTGCCATACACTCTTGAGGTTTTGGACAATAAGCCAATGTCATGTGTAGTTCTCAATTAGTGCAGTTAATAAATCTCATGAGATAGTCACATTATTTGAATTCATAATATTCGAAGTGATATTCCTATGGAAAATATCCGCTCACACAGGGAGGGGCTCCTCCTGGTGCCGTCCGCTAGGCAATGCCAACGGGCGACACCTAGGAGTAGGTCCTTCTCTGTGATGGGCCCAACCCTCTGGAATGACCTCCCCCCTGACATTCGAACTACCACCGACCTCCGCTCCTTCCGTCAAAAGTTAAAGACTCACCTATTTCAATCAGCTGGCCTGGCACTTTCTTAGTTTTACCTCCCGGGGATTTATTTTAATTGGATTTGGGGTTTTAATTGGGATGTTTTTAGGGTTTTAGAATAATTTATTTCTTGTACAGTCTATCTCCCCCTCCAAATGTATTTTAAATGTATTTCATTGTTATGACTGTATTTTATTTGCATTGACTGTACACCGCCCTGAGTCCCTTGTTGGGAGAGGGGGCGGTCTAAAAATCTAAGAAATAAAAATAAATAAATAAAATAAATATGGTAACTGGTTCCAACTCAGAAACAGGTTTATTCAGAAACAGGAAATGAAAATTTTAGACAAATTACATATGCATATTAATCAAATATAAAGGCTCTAAAAATACCCTCACAATTTAAAATCATGGTTTACAATGTATCAGATTAGTTATAGAAAGCAAAATAAATAATATATACATAGATTCAGATATTCCAACATCTTGTATTAGTAACCTTGATCTTGTTCATGTCATTCAATCAACATTGAATTGTGGTGTTAATGTAATGCTGAGCCTTTTCTTTTTTAAAACTTGTACTGACATTCTGTTTTCTCTATTTTGCACACACAAAGATTAGCAGCTCTTAAAACCACAATTGCAAATGCCTCAATTGTGTACACGCTACCTTGCTTTACCCTTGAATTTGGGGTTGCATTAAATGTAATCTGGTATCAATTTACAATCTGTCCTAAATTGAATATCACATCATTCAAACAATCTGTGTTTTTAATTGGTAAGAAAGACTATGCTGGAAGATGTATGAAATGTAATGAAAGGAGAAACAAAACATACATAAAAACACATATTAAACCATTGTTTGTGGTGGTTTGGAAGATCTGTTAAAATAACCCGCCTGTCTTGTTAGAACTAACAAAAAGCGAATAAACTGGAAAGTGCAACTTCAGATATGCAAGGACATTAAATTAATACATTATGATTCACCTGATAGTCCTAATTCAAATTTAGGGAATAGTAATTCTAATGAACAACTAATTCTTTAGTCCATGGGTGGATAAGCAGCTAACCCACACAAGCAGCACAGAAGTTCTATGTTTAGAAAAATCTGTTTTAGTTGTTACAAAGCTTGTATTTTATCTGACAAACCTTTGCATATACTATGGTAACTTTCAAGGTTAAGAATTTGTCCTGCTTACTCTTCCATATTGTGAATGGGAATAATTGAATTATAATATAAAAAATAGCTTAGAATTGTTCTCCAGAAGTTTAAAATGTTTTCCCCCCTTGTTTGAATGGTTATAATATGCATAAAACACAAGGAAAGTTTTTATAGTCTGCAATATTACTTTAGGAATATTCATGGCAATTAGCATATTGAGGATCATTTGACATAAAGTACCTCATTTTATTCTAATTATGTAGAGATAATTTGCTAACTAGTATCTATAAAATAATTGAATTAAAATTCTCTACTTTATTACCACAACAGTACATATCAGTTTGTAAGAGTGGTATTTAAGTTTACACATTTGCAGAAACATAACTAATTAACTGTTAGTTAAAATCTGTTTTTCGTGTTAATGGAAAAAATAATAAAAATTATCCTTCAAGCTTACTTAGTTCAGTTTGTAATAATATTCCACAATCAAAATGTGCTTAAGAGGAAACTAATATATTAAAAGAAACAAATTATTCATAGGTTTGTCTCAAATGACACCAAGCTCTTTGTGATAATAAAAACACAGGAAGTTATTGATGCTGGCTTTTCTTTCGTAAAATAATAAGATAAGGAATAGAAAAGTGGAACATAAATAATGGAATCACAATCTATGATATAGGAAATTAATTGCTAAATTACACACATTGGAAATTGCAATAGTCATGTCTTTGAGATTACTTGATTGCATCCATGTTATTATAGACAGTCCAGTATTTGTAAGATGGATATCACAACATTGAAAACCACCGAAACATATTTTGCTTGCTCAGAATATTCTTGTGAGATTCAAAACAAGTTCCTTTTTTTCCCCAAGCTCAGGAATATTTAATTAAAATTTCCACTGTGGGTGTCAGTTCTGCAATCCCTTAGTAAAGAATGAAGTTCATATGGTAATTATCCAACAAACTGTGTCCTGTTTTGCTTTGATTCGCAGGTAACTGAGACAAACACCCCAAACAAACAAAAACAGACCCATGACATATAAATCAAAGTTTTGGTATATTAAATTTAGGGTATTTCCCTCACATAATGAAATGCTTGAATTTATGATTTCAACCCATTTTACTATTATGTTTATTCACCGCCCATATCAGTGTCATGAATTCAGTAGGCTTCCCAACCTGTGAGAGAGACACGAAAACTGATGAAAAAGTATCACTTGTACATGTTGTGGCCTGTTCTAAGGCTGTGTCATGCAACGTGGTTCCTTTCCTTTGCATTTTAACATGAGGATGTGTCAGTTTCTCAATAGGATTTTAGTAAAGCAAAAAATCTGAAGCCAGCAAGAAATTTTGGCACAGTCCTAGCAAAAAGTTGCTAATATCATAAGCAAATTGGAGAGAAGTACTGGCAGTATGCCTCTTTCCTTATAAACTACTGGCAGGGCTAATGTGCTGCGAAAAAGCATGGAAATACAGAACAAGCAAGCTATATGCACAGTCCTCACATCTTATGACCACAATGGAGCCCAAAATTTCTGTTGCTAAATGAGACAGCTGTTAAGTGAACTTTGTCCCATTTTACGACCTTTCTTGCCAAAGTTGTTAGGTGAATCACTGCATCTGTTAAATTGTTAAGTGAATCTGGCTTCCCCAGTGATTTTGCTTATTAGAAGGTTGCAAAATGTGATCATATAATGACCTTGGGATACTGCAGCCATCATAAATATGAGCCAGTTGCCAACTGTCCAAATTTTGACTATGTGACCATGGGGATGCTGCAACAGTCATAAGTGTGAAAAATGGTGTTTTTGATGTTGTCACTTCGAATGGTTACTAAATGAACTGTTATAAGTTGAGCACTATCTGTACTTTAGGTCTGTTATTTTAGGTTTGTTTCTGGGTTTAAAGCTTATTGATGTCCTTTTTAAGCGTTTCTTGTTGCTAAACTTACAAACTCTGTCCTTAATGCCTTGTTGTTCAGGATTATGAATTAATTTGAAGTTAGGCTTATCTGGATTTAAGCCTCATGCTATTTAATCATAAATCTGTCAAATTATGTGTAGAAAGATTTATTTTATTACAGAGTAGCTCCAGTCCATATTATAGGCTTAGAGAAGGTTTAGGAGTATCTTTGACAAGAGTTTACACTTTTGATATTGGTAAGGGCTGCTGGCTGAGTGCCCGAGTTAATCGCTGAGTTGGACTCTAGCATGATAACACAAGCACAGTTATACTGCAGGCAGTCATTTCTGTATCAGCGTAAAAATGGAAGATGTTAGGACAAATGAAGGACAGTTTAGGTTGGTGTAATAAAGATAGATTTTCTGGCACAGTATTTGTTTGAGAACCACTTACTAAGTGTCTGGCACCAGTAACCTTAATGAAAGTTTCTGCTATTAAACACAAGCAAAATGGTATTGAGTGGATTCATGTTATGGTATGGCTGTGGTGATCATATTTTCTTGGAAAAAAAATAAAGGACACGCCTGAAAAAGAGGGAAATCTGAAAGAAATTCACAAGGATAAAATTTTCAAACTGGTTACAAAGGAAAACACAAGAACAAAACCAAGAAAAAATTTACCAAAATGTATAACCTAATAAAAATATCTGAAATCAAACAGCATATTTAAATTAATTTTAAAAAGGCAATTCCATTTGCATGATTTTTCACAAGGATATGAAAGAGGCTGCATTTTTGTGGTGCTTTTTCTACGGTAAAAGTTAAATGGCCAAAATAAAGGACAGAAGTGATTTTTGAAAAATAAATAAATGTAAATCTAAATTATTTCTGAAATAAAGCACTACCTATAATAAGGGACACACTGTCATTGTAGGTTGGCATAAGGAACTGTTGTACTATAATGGCTTCTGCTACTTTATTTATTAGGTTTCCCCCCATCTTTATTATTTTATAAGTAACTGGAGGCAGCAAACATACCATTACCTCTTTCTAATACTGTTTTCCCTACAATAACCCGGTGAGGTGGGGTGGGCTGAGAATGACTGGCCCAAAGTCACCCAGTGGCTATCATGCCTACAGCAGGACAAGGACTCCCAGTCTCCTGGTTTCTAGGCCAGCACCTTAACCACTATACCAAATTGGCTCTCAATAGGCCCAAACTCTGCAAATAAATAAATACATAAATAATAGAGCACCATCCTCTGACTTCAAGAAACTCTCGTTCTTAAACATTTAGGTATGTTTTCTATCGTGTAGTCAATATGGTAATACGGTATGTTTTAAAAATATGAAAAGATCTTCACCTGTTTTTTCTTTTATTACAGAATCATTTATTGTACATTGAAAAGAAAACACATTAGGGAAAGAAGAATAGAATGGAAATGGAAGGACTCCCTCCACCACCACCCCCTGAAGGTAATACAAATATAAAAAGTAGGAGCTGTTCATGCTGAATTGAAAGTGCCTGCATTTTAAAATATTTGAATTAATTTATTTTGTGCCTTTTAAGACGTTGACACCTGGATACTGTTTGTCCTATTCACTGCAATTTCTTTAGCAAGATTTTTGGGAGTGGCTTGCCACTGCCTTCTTCCTGGAGCTCAGAGAGAGGGACTGGCCCACTCAGCTGGATTCATGCCTCAGGTGGGATTAGAATTCAGAGTCTCCTAGGTTTTAGCCTGGTGCCTTCACCATTCCATCAGGATGGCAGTTTTTAAAATAAATGTTTTACTATTCTGAATTATATCGTCTTTGTTGTTTTTTTACTGTGTTCTTTGTTTCCATAAACTGATAGGGAGAAGATTCTGTGCCTAGCATGTGTTTTGGATTTCCTTAAGATTCCATTGAATGACTTCATTAGTTGGCACTGGTTATTAAAGATGAGAAGTTGCTTCTAGTAATTTTTTTTTCATTTGTTACGGTATATGTTATCTCCTATCTGGAACTGGATCTCTGTTATTGTGGGATGTAATAGGTTGGTTATGCTAATGCAAGGTTGTTTATAATGCAGTTTTTATTTACGGTGGCTAAGTCAATATATGTGATGGGACAGAGCCAGGGAAAACATATGTGAGTGCATAATTTTCTGTAAAATGTTGACTAAGCTAAGTTTGCAAACTCTTTTCTGCATTAGCTACATCTGTTTGTGTTCTGGCTAGGGTTTTAACAGATTCTTCATGGAATCACTGGGTGAAGCCATCTATTTGCTGTGTTTGTGTGTGTTAGGAATTATCAATAGCCCCCAGGCCAAGTACCTGGCTCAGTACCTGGAGCCTGTGCAGATGTGGATGGGAAGCCTGATTGTGATAAGGATTCATTATCTGTTTCTGGGGATAGTCTAATATTCAATGAGGTTAATGCCCCCCTTGTGTGATTGGTTAATGTGTGAGTCTGGGAATCCTCTTGGACTGACAGCTGCTGAAAGAGAAAGAAATTTTGTACAAGTTCATCTGGTGTGCTTGTTATACCCCCTTCTTGTACTAGGAGGCCCTTCAGGACCAAGGAGGTCAATTACACCTGGCACTCTCACAATTGGATTACTGTAATGCCTTCTACATGGGGCTCCCTTGATTGCCCAGTAGTTATATCTGGTATAGAGTGTAGTAGTGCAGGCAGTGATGGTTGTGTCACGGTATGTGTCCCCACTGCTTCAAAATTTGCAATGTTATTGGCTGGCTTCTGGGTGCAATTCAGTATACTGGTTATTAACTACCATATAAAACCCTTCCTGGCATCAGCCTGCCTATTTGAGAGACTGCTTCTCTCCATATGTTTCTACCAGTCCAATGAGGGCTGATAAAGTGGACATATTCTGAATCTTATTAAGCAAACAGTGTCATCTTGCAGATGACCCAGAAAGCCTGCCTTTTTGATGGTGGACCTTGTCCTCTGCAGTGTTATGCTCAGAAAGTGCTTGAATTTCCACAAACTATAAAAAGCGTGGTTGTTTTCTTGGGCTTTGGGAAAAGATGGTGGTCATGCCCCTTTGACTTCTTGGTTTTAGTTGTATCAAAGTTTTCTCTTCAGCTGTACTCTCTTTTGAATATATGTTGTTTTCTTTTAATTATAAATCCCCCAAGAGTTATGGAGGAGTTGGGCAGCCTCAAAATGTAATTTAATGAATAAAATAGAGTTTGCTCACAATTTTGATCCTTAACCATGAGACTTTCTGGCTTTGATTAAAAAAAAACATTTCCTAACTTCCAATCTCAGAAGAAGGGTTTGTTTCAGGATTTTCTAAACTAATATTGTATTTTTATATATTAATAAACCTCAACTGAGTGCATAGGGCCTTTGGTGTCTTCTGTCTGTCTCTGACGATCTGTATCTCTCACCTACCTGTCTCTGTCTGTCTGTCTGTCTCTGTCTCTCTCTCGTTTAGAAATGACCCATATCCCTCATAGAAGGACTCTGAGCAGCGTAAAAATGAAACATATGTAAAGATAGTGTTTCATGTAGTATACTCAATGCAGGTAGTGCTGAGCTGACTCTGAATTCATGAATGATGGAGTCCATAAAATACCCTGATACTCCCTGAAGGATACCTGATACTCACTGAAAATTTGCTTTTGCAGGCTGTTGTCTTTTATGCAACACTTAAATCAAGTTCTGTAGGCTCATAGAATTCCATTTGCCTAAGTTTTTGAAAGGGAACACTGCCTTTTAATTCAGTCATAAATGATATATTATTTGGCTGAAAAAATGTGAAAATGCTGCCCAGCAGCAAACGTTACTTCCTTCCAGTATGTATTAAGGATAGTTTAACCCCAAATGTAAAATAAAATAACTGTCTCTTCTGACATTGCCACCACTGATTTCCACTGTACTATCTCCATTATACAACTTCTTGGGAGTTCCATATCATTGGGCCAGTATCCTTGCAGTGCAAAAACCCTTTCTTTCTTTTCTAATGTGAGATAGTATATCCAGATCTTCTGAGTTATGCTTAGGATGAGTCTCAGAGATTTAATAATTCAATTGTGTTATACTTTCCTATAAAGAAAATCATTTTTATGTTCCACAATCTGGAAATACCACACTACCCAAAGACAAATGTTTTATTTTCTGGAGATTTGGGAAGGCTGGGACTACATTGAATGGAGAGGCATCAAAAGTTTAAAAAAACCCTCCTGAATGACTCATACAGCTTTATTTATCTTCTAAAACTTTATCTGTGCATAGAAATGTGGCTCAGAAACTTTGGTGAAGAATATTCAACTTTGGGTAATTATTTAATGAAGATATATTTAGAAAAAGTAGAATATTACCCTGAAATACAAGAAAATATGGCAGCCTTTTTATAAATTAAGAAAAAACACCTGACAGACTGCAATCCTATTTATGACCTTTCAGAAGTAAATTCTAAATATGATAGCAAAGAAATAATTAAAATAATTTGTGTACTGGTTGTTGGCCATATTTATAAATTATGGATTATTACATTTCATGAATTTAGGGGTGAGGAATTTAACAAAGAATTTAATAGGAAGCCTGCCTGACAGAGCCTTCTTTGAGGATTGTAAGAATATTGCTTAAATTGAACTTTGTACTATATGGAATTTGTTTGTGAGAAATGCCCATTTATGCATACAAGACAGTTACAAAAGATGGTACAAATGGAGCCAAGATTGAAGTCGAACGAGAACAGCTTCTGAATTGTAGTCCTCAATAGTCCTTTTTGTGGAAGCTGCTGGTAGATTATTTGGTGTCTGAATTTCTGTTTTAAAAGGGAAAAGTTTTTAAAAAGAAAAGGAAATGCCAAAGTGTTTCACTTAAAAAAAAATAAGAGAAAAATAAAATTAAGTAAACCAGCTTTAATTATTTACTTTTATATAACAGCCATGCTTCACAACAGAGAGATAGAATAGAAATATTTTTCCCACTAATGTAAGCAGGGCATTGTGCATTGTTAACTTCTACACGAAAGAACATATTTCCAATTAAAGATAACTCTCCCAAGTCATGCTGGGCTCCTGGTGACTTTATGGACATGCCTAGTCAGTTTCCTTGGCAAGAATACAGAAGTGGGTGTGCCATACTGGGATGTCTTTCTTTCTTTTTTTACTCCTGTGTGTAGTTCATAGTTCTGATATTCCTTTAAGGAGTTCCCAACCTGGAGTGCCCATAGCCCCCGAGGTTACAAGATGGAATTTCAGGGGGTGTGACAAAGAGTGGCTTGTTTCTGTTAAGGATGAGTCATAAGTCACAATTACTTTTATGTGAATATTAATCAAACATTTTCTAAGGCTGTGGGGCATCACAGCTCTAGATGTTGTTAGTCTTAAAGCATCCAATTTGATTCTAAAATCACATCACTTTGATGATTCCTATCTAGTGTTGTGTCAAGGCCATGTAAGAAAGGCACTGTTTCGCTCCCTATTTTAAAATCAAAGACTGCTGTCAGAGGAATGGATTTTAGTGTTCAGCCAAGCACATTGTGCAGCTATTCTTTTCCCTCTTGAATAAATTATTCTTCACAAATGAAAAATAAATAAAGAAAGGAAAAGCGGTGTGAAAACGCAAGAAGGCTACCAAAGGAATCCATGCAGCAACTTAAAAATGTTAGTGCAGGTAATTTCCTTGGCAACACACTTTTTAAAATGGTAAATATAAGGATAAAATGAAAATAGTCCTAACTATTCTTATTTCTAAATAGGTATTGTATGTTTAGAAGTCTGTCTGCTCTTGCATTAAGGCATTTTTGCATTTCTCCAGACCCAAGAAAGCTTTTTGATTGTTGTGGGAAAGTGTCTGCCTTTCTGGGAAGACCAGATTGGAAACAAGACCAGATTATCTACTTCTGGTTTAAAGTAAGGCTACATTAAGAGATTCTTACAAGTCTGAAAGTACAAGTATCCCACTGTCTCCTTTGCAACCTGAGCACTTTTTTGGAAGGAGTTCCTTTTGAGCTTCTTTCTACATCCATTACACAGCTGTAGGCTATGATCTGTTCTATGTTATTGTTCCCTAGGCAGCATCTCTCTTCCCAAGTCATTTATTTATTTATTTATTTATTTATTTCTTAGATTTTTAGACCGCCCCTCTCCCAAAAAGGGACTCGGGGCGGTGTACAGTCAATAATAAAAACATTCATAATAATTAAATACATTTAAACTACATTTAAGATACATTTGGAGGGGGAAATAGGCTGTACTAAGAAATAAATAATTCTAATCTTAAAACATCACAATTAAAACCCCAAACCCTAAAATAAAATAAATCCCTGGGAGGTGCAATTAAGAAAGTGCCAGGCCAGCTGATTGAAACAGGTGAGTTTTTAACTTTTGCCGGAAGGAACGGAGGTCGGTGGTAGTTCGAATGTCTGGGGGGAGGTCATTCCAGAGGGTTGGGCCCATCACAGAGAAGGATCTACTCCTAGGTGTCGCCCGCTGGCATTGACTAGCAGACGGCACCAGGAGGAGCCCCTCTCTGTGTGAGCGGATAGGTCGCAGGGACGTGTGTGGTAGGATGCGATCCTGCAGGTAACTAGGTCCACTGCCATGGAGCGCTTTAAAGATGGTGATCAATACCTTGAAACGCACCCGAAAGGCCACAGGTAGCCAGTGCAGCTCGCGCAGGAGAGGTGTTACGTGGGAGTAACGTGTACTTCCCATAATAACCCGCGCGGCTGCGTTCTGAACTAGCTGCAGTCTCCGAATGCGTCCCAAGGGAAGCCCCATGTAGAGAGCATTGCAGTAGTCCAGGCGAGACGTCACCAGCGCATGAGTGACCGTGCGCAGGGCACTCCGGTCCAGTAGGGGGCGCAATTGGCGCACCAGGCGAACCTGGTGGAACGCCCCCCTTGCCACGGCTGCCACATGGTCCTCCATTGACAGCCGGGCATCAAGGAGGACGCCCAAATTGCGCGCCCGCTCCACAGGGGACAATTGTTCGCCCCCTATGGCCAGCGATGGAGTCAGCTGGCTGAACCGAGGTGCCGGTAACCACAGCCACTCGGTCTTGGAGGGGTTGAGTTTGAGTCTGTTGTCCCCCATCCAGACCCCGACGGCTTCCAAACACCGGGACATCACTTCGACAGCCTCGTTGGGGTGGTTTGGGGTTGAAATATACAGCTGAGTATCATCAGCGTAAAGATGGTACTCAACCCCAAAACCACGGATGATCTCACCCAGCGGCTTCACATATGCGTTGAACAGGAGAGGCGAGAGGACCGACCCCTGTGGCACCCCACAAGTGAGTGGCCTCAGGGACGATCTCTGCCCCCCTGTCAACACACATTGCTTCCGGTCGGAGAGGTAGGAGCCGAACCACCGCAAAACGGTGCCTCCGACTCCCATCCCCTCCAGCCGGCGCAATAGGATACCATGGTCGATGGTATCAAAAGCCGCCGAGAGGTCTAATAGGACCAGGATAGAGGAGCAGCCCCTATCTCTGGCCCTCCAGAGATCATCAACCAACGCGACCAAGGCTGTCTCAGTGCTGTGCCCGGGTCGGAAGCCGGACTGGCGTGGGTCTAGATAATCGGATTCGTCTAGGTGTCGTGGGAGCTGCTGCGCCACCACATTCTCGACAACCTTCGCCAGGAAGGGGAGGTTGGAGACTGGGCGATAGTTAGCTAGCTCCATTGGGTCAAGCGCAGGCCTCTTGAGCAAGGGTCTCACCACCGCCTCTTTCAAGGCGGTTGGTAAGTATCCCTCACTCAGTGAGGCGCTCACCAGGCCCAGGAGCCAGCCTCGTGTCACCTCCCAGGCTGCCAGTACCAGCCAGGAGGGGCACGGGTCCGATAAACAGGTGGTGGGTCGCAGCCGTCCACGCAGCCTGTCCAAATCCTCGGGGGCAACAGAGTCGAACTCCTCCCAGAATGGTCTCTCAAGACTCGCTGTTGGCGGCTCGTCTGGTCCACTGACGGAGGTCCACCCGCTCCAGATCTGATCGATTTTGTCCTGAAGATATTCTCCAAACTCCTCTGCTCTACCCTGTAAGGGTGTCTCCCGCGCCCCCTGCGATAAGAGGGAGCGAGTCACCCTAAACAGGGCGGCAGGGCGGTTATCCGCGGACGCAATAAGAGCATTCCCACATACTAAGGAGATGTATGCACAAAAATGTAACCTAGGCATTTACTCTTCCATAAATTTGGAACTCTCTTATATGTTCTTCAAAAGACAAGACTTTCCATTATTAATAGGTTTGTTTTTAAGGTGTTAATTGAATTTAAAATGAGATGAAAAGTGTTTAGTACCCATTTAATTACCCCAGCCATTACCTTGCCATGGCTATAAAAGCAGAAATTAAGCAGGGCAGTGATTCAGATAACATTAAAACGCATGTGTGGCCAAAGTTCTGAGTTTTGTCTTTGTTAAATATTTATTTTAATTTTGTTTTGTTTTATTGCTCTGAAAGTGGTATTTCAGGAACTCCAAGAGAGAAAAGGCTAGCATCTGATAACATTAACAGTTAATTCCGATTGAGTGGTAAGAATCCAGAGTAAGTTATAAATATAAAACATATTTTATTTATTTTGTTAATTTTCATCACTGGACAAAATAAATAAGAATGGTGTTGACTGGGATAGGGTAAAGTTTGATCTTCTTGTAAAGTGAGTCAAAATAGACAAAATATTTAGCTAGAACAAAGGTGTCATGGCATTACATTGTCATTTTTTCCCCTTTGCTAAATCGGGGGTGGACATGGTCAGTTCATGATGTATCTGACCCACGGGCCATAAATTTGACACCCCTGAGCTAGAAGGATCAGAGAAACTGAGTGTTTCACACAGCTTCTAATATTGCTTCATTCACCAGCAGGCAAAAGCTTTGAGACCTTCCTCAGGGAAACTATTAAATAACATAGTCATCCTTGGCAGACTACAGACCTCATCTGTTTTGGAATCCATCTTAATTTATTTAATACATTCCAATACTACTCCCCATAGGTTCACATTTGGATAAAAGTTTCTCTAGCAATATAAAATATTTGGGTATTATTATTAGACCAATCTTTTCTAGTCAACTCCCAGGTCTGACATCACTGGTCCTTTGAAATATGCCTGATATCCTTTTTAATTAAAAAAGAGCTTATCTAATGTCTGCTGCCTAATATCTGTGAATATATAAGTGAGCATGCTATCAAATTAGTGTTGTAATGTGAGGTACTAAATATTTTAACAGAGTTTACTCTGAACTAACATGTAACTTAATATTAAAGCATTGCATGTTCATACTCAGGGCTGTCAAACTCCCGGTCTGTGGGCCAAATGCATCACGCGCTGGCCACGCCTGGCTTAGTGAAGGGGGGAAAAGTCCCAATACGTCACGTGACACCGCTGTGATGATGTGAGTTTGACACCCCTGTTCATACTGGAGACTTGTTCTATATAATAGGAATACAGATAGTCCTCAACTCAAGACGGACTAATGGAGATTGTCCATTATGATCAGAAATCGTGACAGCTATTAAGTGCTCACATGATTGCCTCATGTCCTTCCAAGCCCCCCTCTCCCCTGAGGTAACCTGTATTCTCCTTTCTCTCCCTGCAGTTGATTGTAAGGACAAATGACAGTATGGGCACTGCAGCAATGAACTTAAAACTAGGTCATAAGTAGCTTTTTGCGGGGTGGGGTCTACTGTAACTTTGAGTGGTTACTAAGCAACCTGTCATAAGTCGAGGATTATCTATATATGATTATAAAAGGGCAAGCTTGCGAATGTTTCCTGACATAAATTTGTTGAACTTGCTTATTTTGGTTTTAGGAGTACTCATACATGATATTGGCTATATAAAAAATAAACTTGGTATGAAACGATTTAAATGTTGAAAAGTGTATTGGAGATTCTTACTGGCTTTATACACCTTTTGATGGATGTGTAAGGATGCTGATTACTAATAGCAGATTGCTGTATTCTTCTGTATCAGCATTGATTATTTGGGGGTGCCATATTTTTAATTTGCTTCTAAGAATGATGGATAATTTGATTGCATGTATATCAAAATAATATATTGCAATCATTACTTTTGAGCAACATAACAGTTGCCAACTAAGTACTGTCATTTCTTCTCATGTATCTTTGAATTTTTACCATATGAATTTTACCATATGCTTCCTATATATTTCCAACTCTAGTTTTGCAGTAATCAATATACACTATAATTTTGAAAATAGATATTCATAGGATATTCATATATGAAGCATACTGAAGTCCTAATGTCTTAAGTCCTAATGCTAAGTATTAAAAATGTGATTGTAACTCCTTTCATACCCATTGTTTGTCAAGGGTTTGGTTTGTCTTTTCAAGATGTCCGCTTTTTAGTTTTAGGAAATGACATACCAATCACTGCTGCTAATGAAGAAGAGGACGAAGAAGGAGAACAGTTTGACTTTGATAGCGGAGATGAGATACCAGAAGCGGACAGACAAACTATTTTGCCAACTCAAGAAGAGGCAAATTGTATAGGTACATGATTCCAGGCAAAATAAATAATGGGAAGGTTACTTTTTGCAAATATGAATTGCCTTTGAGAGTAACTCTATAGTCCTTGCAGATCATCACTCCTGGGAATCATGGATTGAACTAATTCGGGCTCTCAAAAATTACAACTGTTCATTGCATGAAAACCTAAATGAGATTTGTTCCAGAACAAGCTGTATGGAAATTACTCTTAGGGACCCACACAATTAAGCCACTGTGAGATGATACTCAATGTATAGATTCAGAGATTACTCTAATGCCAAGAGATGCAGCTTTCTGGAATTCTCTGTCCTGCCTGCCATAAGCATTTGAAGAGCAGGCCAACATGACTACTGTATAAAATTGTCAGTATTTTCTAATGTTCCTATATTGAATAGTGAGAGTTGTATAATTGAGGAGAAGTCACTGCTTGAGTTGCTAAATCTTTTCTATCTATGCCAACCTGGTCCTCAGTGGAGAGAGGTTTGCAAGACTTGGGCTCTACAGAACAGCAGCTCCTAATACCTTGGTATAAGCTCAGGCAACAAAGGAGAATGGAATTGTTATACGACTATTTTGCATTAAAATATATACATAGGTGTAGACATAGTGTTATTAATACGCCTGTGCTATATTGTACTATACTTAGTATAATGTATTATGTTAGCATATATAGTATAATACGTTAAGGTACAAGTTAGGAAAATAAGCAAGTGTTAAATTGATAACAAAAGCCTTTTCTTTAAAACACAGGAAAGATAAAAAGGTCTGTTTGTTGGTGATTTGTACTATTTCTCAATAGACACAAACACCCCCACCCCTTTTACTTCAACAGTTATCAATCCCAGGGAGAAAAAGCCCATTAGGTTTAAGGATTTGCAGATAAGTGCCCTTGTGCAGCCTTTCTCCCTTCTAATCTGAAGCACTCAACACCTCCACTCTGTTCTAAATCTCAAGGCCGAACAGTTTGCCTAACAGATTAAACACTCAAGTTGTGGATTCTATTTGTATGCAAGCTAATTTAAAATAACACAGCACTCCTTCTCAGTATTATTGGGCCTCCCCCATAACACCTATAGAAATATTTGTAGCCAGTCTCCACCTTTCTTTTCAGTCCCCAAAGGCCTCTTGGGAGGTGGGGGGCGAGGGGGTTGGGGTTGTAATGGTACAGGAGGAAAACAGAATTTCTTTCTGCTGCTTTGCAGATGCTCTGTGCTGAGGTGGAAAAAGAAGGTGTTTACCACCTGTTGACTGGCTGTAATTTCTCACCATTTCTGCCGGAGTGGTGAACCTGCAGAGCTCTGCTTCCCCTTTCAGTTTGCCCCTTGTTGGTTTGCTGAAGTCCAAACCACTCTTCCTTCCCCATCACCTACCTGTCGAGTTGACAACTGCAAATTCTTCCTTTCTGTTCTTCTGCCTGAAACAAATTTTCCTTCAGGCATACCCCTGCCGTCAGCATTTTCCTTTTATAATTGGAAACCAGGTGTGGTCCAGTGCTCTCCAGATTGCCTTAAAATCTTGGGGGGGGGGGGAGAGAACAAAGGGAAAAAAGAGCTCTTGTTGGCCATTGCAAGGCTTTCTTTCTCCAAGTCAGCTGCATTATTCTGGGAAAGACAGTTGCTTTAAGGCAGGGCTGTCAAACTCGATTTCATTGAGGGCCACATCAGAGTTGTGTTTGACATCAGTGGCCGGGATGGGCATGGCCACGGTGGGCATGGCCAGCTTGCCACTGGGGACATCTGGTGGCCCAAGCACTTTGTCAGTGAAAATGGGCTCCCAAACTCCACTTTTGGGCGTGATGGCCTCCTGTGGCTCTCTGCCAGCAAAGTTTGGGGGGAGATGCGCTGGCAGAGGCCCTGCAGACCGGTCCTTTGCTGTTTCCAGGGCGAGCCAGATCTAAGCACCCCTTGGGCCGGATCTGGTCCATGGGCCTTGAGAGTGATACCCCGCTTTAAGGAGTCGAAGACCAGTCCTATATAACTATTTCATGTGTGCACCAAGCACCTTTTTGCCCTTAGATCTGAAATGCAGTACATAGAAAGTAGCTTGGTTTTGAAGGGGAGGGGAAGCCATTTTGCAGAGGGAGGAAGTTTGATTTTTTTCCTCATATGAGAAGAGTTGCTTTGACAGCAATATGTATTTTTTGTATTCAAGGGAATGAAAATCTAGAAAACCTAGAAGAAACTGAGAAAATGCAGAGCTCCAAAGCCAATGCAGAGGGCGTCCTACCACGAGTAAACCCATACTCTGTCATAACCATTTCGCCAATGCAGGAAAAGGAGCTGTTGCTGTCATCAGAGCCAAGCACACAAGATGGAACTATAAGTCCCACCCTCTCAAGTGGCTATTCGGTTCCAGTGCCTTGTGGCTATGCCGTACCATCCAATTTGCCATTGATACTTCCGGCGTATTCCAGTCCTGTTATAATCCGTAATCCTTCTGTGGATGAAGAAGGTAGTGTAGAGCTATGCATAATTATATATTTTTAAAAATAGAATTATTTTATTGTCAATGTCCTTTAATTTCTTGGATATTTTGAACCCTCTGTGCAATCCAAAGCTATGCACATTGTTCAGTGGGTTGGGCATTGAGTTTTGCAACCTGCCTCATAGCTTAAATATCTTTGTTCATATCAATAACATTTATGTAGACTGTTAATGATAGTTTTGTGGAGCTAACATTTTTTTGTGCTATAAAGTGTCAATTTTATTAGGATTGTGTTTTTAATGAATGAAATTAATTCTTCTCCCCTCTTCTCTTTCCCTCAAATTCTCTCTGCCTGGTTTGTTAGGCTTTTGGTAAAACTTGGAGAGAGCCCAAAGGGATATTTGGAAAGCAGAAAAAGTCTTCTTGCAGAAGCAGAAATCTGATTATTCTACATTTGATTATAGAAACTCTTATCTGAATTTCTCAGTTCTTTGAAATGTCTCTATTTCTAAATTATAAAAGATATTTACCCAATGTATTGATATTATACAATGGGACGCAGTGGCTCAGTGGCTAAAGGACCCTATTTATGCAGTGGGCAAAAAGATGACAGTGCTCTTTATTTTTATTTATTAGAATGTTAACTCCCCTTTTATAACTATAAGGAACACGGTGGGTCAGTGGCTAAGATGCTGAGCTTGTTGATCAGAAGGTTGGCAGTTCAGCGATTTAATCCCTAGTGCCACATAACAGAGTGAGCTCCCATTACTTGTCCCAGTTCTGCCAACCTAGCAGTTCGAAAGCACGTAAAAAATGCAAGTAGAAAAATAGGAACCACTTCGGAAGGAAGGTAACAGCGTTCCATGCAACTTCGGCATTTAGTTATGCCGGCCACATGACCACGGAGACATATTCGGACAGCACTGGCTCTTCAGCTTTGAAACGGAGATGAGCAGTGCCCCCTAGAGTCGGGAACGACTTGACATATATGCGAGGGAAACCTTTACCTTTATTAATATTATCCTTTTCATCTTTTCTCCTGCCTTCTCCTAATGGTATCTATTATTTATCACTTGTTGTATGTTATGATTAATGGTTGTAACTATGATCTATGATAGATCATGTGTCCCTCTAGCCTGTATTTTAAATTTTAAATGTTTAGGGATAGATTTTATAGGTTGTTTTAATTTTTAACTATATTGTACAGCCTATCATATCATTTGTTTTAATGGGTATTTATAATTATTTAAGTTTGTATATTGTTTTATTGTGGTCTGTACACCGCCCCGAGTCCCTTTGGGGAGAGGGGGCGGTCTATAAATAAAATAAAATAAAATAAAATATAATCTATCACTTTGCATGTACACTGAGAGCTTATCCACTGAATACAAATTCTTTCTGTGTCTAATCACACTTGGCCAATGAAGAATTATATTCTATCCATAGGTTATAAAATGAAAGGGGTTTTACATATATGCACGGAAGGATATAGCATGCCCTTTTTACTTACTTAAATATTTATAATCCCATATTCAGAGGAGCTCATGAAATGCATTATTAATGAAGGCCTTTAGAAGCCCACCGAACAATATTTAAGAGCAGGAAATTTTACTTAACAAATCACTATAATAAATGTTAATTTAAGATGCTTTCCCTTTAAGTCACTGTGACTGAAAGATTGTATCATTTCTTTAGCAAGTGTTCATATAATAGCTGAAGATGGTCATTCAAATTCCCAGAGTTCAGAAGAGCCCCCAAACAGGTATGTCAAATATTTAATGACATTTATTGTGAAAGTACAACATAACTCTAGTGTCAGTACATCTGGAGTTGAGTAGAAAAGTAGTGTTTTAAACTGAGGACAATAGGATTAGTACATGTTCAGGAAAAAGTGATAAGATCCTTCCACCAGTCCATCTTTTCATAGTCATATTCAACTTCTTTAACAATACAGATCATGTTTATGGAGATTCTCAATCATCCAGATCATCGTGTTTTTTTCAAGAGGCAACGGAACTTTCTTTATTTTTGAAGACGTTTTGCTTCAGAACTCTGATGAAGAAGCTTCTTGGATGAGAAGCAAAACATCTTCAAAGAAATACAAGAAAGTCCAGTTGCCTCTTGAAAATAACACCTTTGGGACAGTACAGACCATGGTTAATGATGCCTGTCTGTTGGTGGAATGACCAACCAATGAAATAAATGGTCCTCATCAAGCTTGCCCAAAATCTGTTCCAGAATATGTCTCTGATTATGTTATTATTGGATGTAGGCTGGTACATCTAGTGCTACAAATGCCTTATTACTTCTTTGCGGGTAGTCAAGCTGTAGCAATGTCATACCTGCCATGTTTCCAAAACCATCTATTTGCCCCTCTATTGAACAAAGCAAGATGCTGCACTAAATGAACTTTCTTGCTTTATATAGATTTTTAAAACCTTTTTTTCCCCTTCTAGTTCCTATAGCAAATGCGTTTTCTTTTCAATATCTGTTTTGTTTCTTCATACTTTAGTCTGACTACCTGCCCCTGTGCCTAAAACCTAATTATTACTGTGACTCATTCAATGTCTTTTGTAAGCAGTTCAGAGGGACATTACCCGTTTAGAGCTTCAGGCAATGTTTTTCAAATCGGGGTTTTGGACGGGCGAGTGGGGAATGAAAGGTAAACATTTGCTAGGCAACATGGACCAAATCAGATTCCTAAATTTAGAGCCAGTGGGAACATATTGGCAATAATCCACGTCTCCTTATTTGAACAAAAGCCACCAAGTCTCTTGAGTCGATGAAAGCAAGGCCATTCCCCCCCCCCCCCCCCAAACATTTCTGGGAGAGGGTCATCCTGTAACACCTAGAGATTTTGTTTGTTCCTACCCTGTCTCTTCCCGATGACACTGAAAATAAAATTGCTATGATGCAGAGTGGCATATTAGTTCATCTTTGGCACTTGTTTTTTATATGAAGGAGATCATGTTAAAAGCAGCCACTCTGTCAGACTGTATCAGAGAGTGGAAACCGTTAAGGCGATTGCTTGTTCAATAGCTTTTGGGCAGTCAAGGCAACTGGAGTGTGATTTTTCACACCTGTTAATCTAGTGGATAGTAAAGATAAAGCAGAAATGTAGCCCTGACCATTATTAAACAGGCTGCTTTTTGCCAGGGCTCTAGGGTGTTTTGGATTTGGTCTCCCAAGCAGTGTTTCTGAGTGCCCAGGTCTGCAAACATGGAACTGATGTACAAACCTTTACAGGAGCTGCATATTTTTCTAATTTGGAGATGAAATAGGAAGCATGCAAAGCTCATTGCCTACTCATTTTGGTATCCTATGACCATCACCTGTCTGTGGGTTGTATCATACTATTTATGACTGTACAGATAGTCCTCAGCTTACAGCAGTTCATTTAGTGACCGCTCAGAGTTACAACGGCATTGAAAAAAATGACTTATGACCGTTTTTCGCACTAATGACTGTTGCAGTATCCTGGTGGTGACATGATCAAAATTCAGATTCTTGGCAACTGATTCATGTTTGTGATAGTTGCAGTGTTCTGAGTTCATGTGATCACCTTTTGTGACCTTCTGACAAGCAAAGTCAATGGGGGTGTCAGATTCACTTAACAACTTAACGACTGCAGTGATTTACTTAACAACTGTGGCAAGAAAGATTGTAAAATGGGCAAAACCCACATAAATGTTTCACTTAGCAACAGAAATTTGGGGCTCAGTTGTGGTTGTAAATTGAGGACTACCTATATCTCATGATTTATGATTTATAAATCATTAAGAGAGCTTTTGCAATGAAGACAAATTCCTTGTGTGCCCAGTCATACTTGGCCAATAAAGAATATTCTATTCTATTTTGTACAGGCAAAGCCTTAAGATGAGTTGACAACATTCTTTATATTTTAGATGAATACCATGTTTCCCTGAAAATAGGTCAGGGTCTTATTTTCTTTTGACCCCCGAAATAAGCACTTGGCCTTATTTTCGGGAAGGTCTTATTATTTTTGAGGTGCAGGAAGAGGCAACCGTGTTTACCTCCTGGCTGCTGCTGTGTTGCAATATTTTCAGGGAGGGCTTATTTTTTTGGGGGGGGGGCTTATTTTAGCGCATGCACTCAAAAGCCCAATTGGACTTATTATCCGGGGAGGTCTTATTTTGGGGGAAACAGGGTAATCATTTTGGAAAGAATAGTGGTATAAATATAGGAAAGGCACTTTAAGCCTTGCTGGACTCCCCTTTTCACCCAGTCATTGCCCTGTACTTCAGCATACCTGATCATGTGAGGCAGAACTGATATCTGAAATATAAAACCTGAGATGGCGGCAAACAAATTCTTCTGCAATTTGTTGCCCTGCCTATTGCAAAATGCAGGGCCTCAGCAGAACGGAGAGGAAGGAAAAGACTTTAGGAATTGCTGCTACCGTGTTTTCCCGAAAATAAGACTCCCCCCCCAAAAATAAGCACTTGGCCTTATTTTGGGGGAGGTCTTATGATTTTGAGGTGCAGGAGGCAGCGAGCATGGTCACCTCATGGCTGCTGCTGTGTTGTAATATTTTGGGGGGGGAGGGCTTATTTTCAGGGGAGGTCTTATTTTCAGGGAAACAGAGTAGCAGCTTTCTTCATTTTCTCATTCTCTTTCTCCTCCTCCCAGATGAATGAGGAAAGGGAAAAGAAGCACACCTTATTTGTTCTGCAAAAATCTGGATGACCCCTAGACAAAGGGAAGGAGTTACAAAGACTCTCTCACTCTGTAGGGTTATAGAGATGCCTTAAAGAGAGAGGGGCAGTCTAATGAGGGACTGGGAGGGAGTGTTAATGCAAATGTACCACTGTTTTCTGAATAGGAGGAGTGAAGCTGTGTTTAGCATTACTTTAGGTAACGTGGGAGATCTGGGTCAGAGGTCTTGTCTGAAAAGATTGCATTGAAGCCCACGGAGCACTACTTATGTCCCGCCAAAGAAGATTCTTTTGTGTGCTCACTTTTGCCCTGCACAATTTTAAGTCCTATGGATTCTCAGGCTTCTTTGCGACTTTAGATTTATTTTTTAAAGCACATTTTAAAGTTACAATATATTCTTGAGGACAACATTTCATGGAAGACCTCTTTGAATTCAGTAATTAACATTGTAGTAATTAATGGAATTGCATATTCTCCTACTCTCATTAAACTTAATGGAGTTTCCAAGTCAAGATGCAAAGATTGTGCCTCAAGTCATTTGAATACGTGGAACTCATCTTTATTTTCTCTGTGTGTGCTTAATTTATAGTGAAGATAATCAGGGGAGCACAGATGAGAATGCCTTGGCCAAATGGGTGGCTGATCCTGCAAATACAGAGTGGATGGAGAGTGAGTATGGATGACCAACAATTCCTCTGCAGGAATTTAACAGTCTTGGATCAATAACTCAGATTGCTGCATTTATCAGATTAATTACACTCTGGACCATCATCTTCTGGATTGCTTGAACTGTTTTTTTAATCCAGATGATATTTATAAATTCCAAGTACGCAGTGCAAAATTGTCTGCAAAACATGTCCGTTTGAGTATATAATGAACTGTTTCAAGCAACTTGGCACACTTTTAATCTGAGAACCATCCTGTTCCAAGATTGAAAGGCTTCTAAACTGTTTGAATAGTCTGTTTGCTGCCTGGGTGGGAAATTTCGTATCATTTCAAGCTTGTAACAGTTTGAAAGATTATGTTGTACAAGTTCAAAGATATAAACAAAACCTGAAAAACAAATTGTTGCATTTGATGTGTGTTTCCTTTCTCCAGTGAATCTGGAAGAAAACCTCTTCATTGTAAGGAAATCCTAGGAAATTAAACTTTGGAAATACTAATTTAAATTGCCTTTCTGAAATAATATATGCATTGGATATTAATTTCTCTTCTTGTTTTAATTGCATTCACTTCTTGGCTCAAAATCTTGCCAGCTTTTTGTAAATATTTGTTCACTTAAAAAAACTTGATACTGTGACGGAAATGAGAAAGAACAGATATGAATTCATATACATCTGAAAGTGTACTAGAAACAGACACGAACTGAGCACATGTGCTTCAGTTTGAACAATGTTCCTTGGATGTAAAATAAAAAGGAACTGCTGCCTGTAGTAGTTATACTTAGGCTAGATATTAAAGAATCAGTGCTGAGAATGTAAATTGTCACATGAGCAATTGTATAATGTGAGGAATCACAATATAGAGGATGCATTTTCAAATCTAAAACACCTATTCAGTTGTTTACTACTTACAAACTTCAATTATGCAAATGCGTTCATTAGAAGCTTAGGTACCTTATGTATCTAAAATGCTTATTTAGATACATAACCATCAACATCTATTCCAATGAATGCATTTAAATAAGCACACTTTTAAGAATTAAACAAGTCTTTGTAGATTTATTTCTAAAAATAAGCATTTCAAAACTTCAGGCTTTCTGCAGATTTCTCGTAATGCAAAGCAGAAATTTGGGTAGTGCAGGAGGAAATCAAGAGGCTGATTTTAAACATTTTTATTTGTATCTCGTTAACTCACCTGAAGTTGTGAAGCAGTATCAAATGAATAATATGCTTCTGACTAGACAAAAACAGAATATGATATGTATGTGTCATTTATCATTTATTTTATCATTATTTTATTGTACCCTATAGATGTTTGTGTTGCACATTTTTACTCTATTTTTTAAAAGAAATCTTTCCAATAACAATTCATTGAGGGTTTTTTCCCTCTTTGATTTTAGATCCTGACGAAGTAATATATGATGATGTACCCAGAGAAAATTCAGACTCTGAACCAGGTATAAGTTTAAATTCAATTTTAATTAGCAGTATTAAAGGGGGAGAAATACCAATAGATGTTCCAAGTGGAAGAAATGTTTAATTTTCCCTAGCTGTCCTTCTACAATATTTCCTATATTTTAGACCATTGTCATATAAAATGGGGATCCAGATCGAAGTCTTTGGCTTTAAAATAGCATGCTGGGACTATGCACCCAAAATGATGACGTGGGCCTAATAAAACTTATATGGAAATGAAAATATATTTCATTTTCATATAATTAAAATTAATAAAAATGGTTACTCTCCAGGCATTTAATAATTCAATAATTGTGGAGATTTTTCAAGGCTCATCAATGATTCTGGATTGTGTATCTATTTTTTCAATTCTGGGTTTAAAGGCATGACAATCAAACCTTACCGAGGTGAAAAAGTTAGTTTGAGGTTGATTTAGATCAGGGAAATAAATAGGAATGTACAAAACCTACTGTGTTAAGGTTGGAATGCTTTTATTGGTTGATTGATTGGGTGGTTTAAATAATTAATATGGCTGCCCATCCCATAACATTGATTTTGGGCAGCAGCTGTGTTCTGAAGAACACTGGAATGTTGTGTTTTTCTTCCCAACTTACACATAAACTCATCCATTTCAGAAGTAGTTGCTACAGTTGGTAGTTTCCAGGCAATAGTTTGTGGTCCAGAAGAAATATGGAATGTTAAAATGTACACACACACACACACACACACACACACACACACACACACACACACACTATGGATTTCCCTAGAAGTGATATCTCAAAAGGAGTAATCATTACTCAATTGGAAGAGATGGTCATAACACTGAAAACCTCACAGCACCAAGAATCTCGCCAACCTAGCCAAGTCTTGTCTGATTACTGAGGGCGGGTCTGTTGAACTTCTGCTTCAATTCCATATAAAAGCTGTTTCATTTCAACATCCTTTTGGTCTCAGCTGATTGAGTGTAGACAGCTATGTTGGGCTTTATTTAGGGCGTGTGGTTTTGTTTTTCAATACTATTCTGGATCTAATTATTTTTATGACATGGTGTCTTTGATGTTGATGTTGCATCACCCAGATTGGGTTTGTTCAATTTGGTAATTTATTAGACACATGGTTTTCCTTTTTACTTGATGTTGTTCCATCCTGCACATTTTCCGTCAAATTAAGTATCATATTTTTTCAAGGTCGAGGAAACTCTATCAAAGTTATGCAAATACAATTCCAGCTTCCAAGCTGAGCCACCACGACAATTAGAAGACCACCGAATGTTTATGTCTGTGATGTGTGATGTTGTTGTGACACTACAGTAGACAATCTTACATGCAGACTCTTCACTCTAAAGGATTCTTCCCCTCTCTTTATCGTTATCATAAATCATATATTGAATATGTACCAGTATAACAGAATGTTATAAGAAAATGTTCTTCTCTTTTTATTATTCATTTTATGACATATCCCGTCCCTTCTTGCCCTAGGACATATGGGGTAATGTTTTTCTAAACAAGTGACGGATTTGCCATAAGTCAATGTTATCTCAAACCTGTTGTTTTGTGCTTTTGTATATTGACAGACACAGTTTATGTCTGCTGTGACCCATAATTTTTTTTCAGGGAATAATACTTATCTGATGTTTTGACGTGATGTGTTTGTCCAGATCTTTCTTCTGGTCCTTCATCTCTATATAGAATGTTTTGATCTCAGTTATATTTCATACCGTTGTTCCCTGCCATAGTTCTTTTAGAATGTTTAGATCCTTCTCAACCTATTCATACTTTGTGCCACCCATGATAAAAATCATTGCCAAGAAAAAGATTCCTTGATTTTACATTTAAACATAGACGTATTTTTTTCTGAAATTCTATATATGGTGATATTTTATGCCACTAGTGCATACTAACTGAGGGAAAATACACAATATAAATATTATATAAATACACAGTTTTACTGAAATCAGCTGTTTCTATTTTGCCAGGTAGTTTTTTTGTAGCATTACTTATCTTAATTCACCCAACCCCTTTTATATAAAGCCTCCTCACCCTAGGGCAGTCATGGTTAACCTTTTTGGCCCCGAGTGCCGAAACTGGAGTTTGCACTCACTGGAGCACCAGAACCCAGAGGATGGTGGCTGGCTGGTGCGCATGTGCGCGGCGTCCAGCTGCTTTTCTGGTTTTGGAACTGGAAGGTATTAGATGGTTCCGCCCCAAGCGCCTGATGGAACCAGATAGGTTCCAGACGGAGCTTGGGCCACCTCCTGTGGACCTGACCCGCCCCCGAGTGGAGGACCTGGTAGACGCATGGAATAGTGCGACTACCGGGGCCCTAGACCGGGTGGCGCCTTTGCGGCCTCTCCTGCGGTGACGAACCACCCTGGCCCCTTGGTTTACCGAGGAGCTAAGGGTGATGAAACGCCACAAGAGACGCCTAGAGAGTCGTTGGAGATCCTCCCGTTCCGAATTTGACCGAGCACAGGCACGAGCCTATTTGAGGACGTACCTAGTGGCATTAAGAGCGGCCAAACGTCAACATTGCGCCGCTCTTATTGCGTCCGCAGATAACCGCCCTGCTGCCCTGTTTTGGGTGACTCGCTCCCTCTTGTTTGAGAGACCGTGGGAAGCCCCTTTACAGGGCAGAGCAGAGGAGTTTGGGAAATATCTACAGGACAAAGTCGCTCAAATCCGGATGGGATGGGCCCCTTTCAGTGGTCCAGTAGAGACGCCCGTGGCGAGTCTTGAGGGACCGCTTTGGGAGGAGTTTGACTCGGTTGCCATCGAGGATTTGGACAGGTTGCGTGGACGTCTGCGACCCACCACATGTTTATTGGACCCGTGTCCCTCCTGGCTTGTACTGGCATCCTGGGAGGTTACGCGCGACTGGCTCCTGGGCCTAGTGAACGCCTCGTTGGGTGAGGGGTTTCTACCGGCCGCCTTGAAAGAGGCGGTGGTGAGGCCCCTGCTCAAGAAGCCTTCCCTGGACCCAACGGACCTAGTCAATTATCGTCCAGTCTCCAACCTTCCTTTTTTAGCGAAGGTTGTAGAGAGTGTGGTGGCACAGCAGTTCCCACGTCACCTGGAGGAAAATGATTATCTAGACCCGTGCCAGTCCGGCTTCCGACCCGGGCACAGCACGGAGACGGCCTTGGTCGCATTGGTTGATGATCTCTGGAGGGCCAGAGATAGGGGTTGTTCCTCTATCCTGGTCCTATTAGATCTCTCGGCGGCGTTCGATACCATCGACCATGGTATCCTGTTGCACCGGCTAGAGGGGCTGGGAGTCAGGGGCAACGTTTTACGGTGTTTTGGCTCCTACCTCTCTGACCGGACGCAACGTGTGTTGGCAGGGGAGCAGAGATCGACCCGGAGGCCACTCACATGTGGAGTGCCACAGGGATCGGTGCTCTCGCCTCTCCTGTTCAACACATACATGAAACCGCTGGGCGAGATCATCCGTGGTTTTGGGGTGGGATATCATCTGTATGCTGATGATACTCAGCTATACATTTCCACCCCGAACCACCCCAATGAGGCCGTCAAAATGATGTCCCGGTGTTTGGAGGCCGTACGGGTCTGGATGGATGGCAACCGACTAAAACTCAACCCTTCCAAGAGGGAGTGGCTGTGGCTTCCGGCCTCCCGGTTCAACCAGTGGCTTCCATCTCTGGCCATCGGGGGCGTGCAACTAGCCCCCATGGAACAGGTGCGCAATTTGGGCGTCCTCCTAGATGCCCGGCTGTCCATGGATGACCATGTAACAGCCGTGGCAAGGGGGGCGTTCCATCAGGTTCGCCTGATGCGCCAATTGCGCCCCTTATTGGACCGGGATGCCCTACGCACAGTCACCCATTCGCTAGTGACGTCTCGCCTGGACTACTGCAATGCTCTCTACATGGGGCTTCCCTTGAGATGCACTCGGAGACTACAGTTGGTCCAGAACGCGGCCGCGCGGGTGATTATGGGGAGGACTAGATACTCCCCTGTAACACCTCTCCTGCGCGAGCTGCACTGGCTTCCTGTGGTCTACCGAGTGCGTTTCAAGGTTTTGATTATGATCTTTAAAGCGCTTCATGGCACAGGACCTAGTTACATGCAGGATCGCATCCTGCCCCACACATCCCTACGACCAATTCGCTCACACAGAGAGGGACTTCTCCGGGTGCCGTCCGCCAAACAGTGTCGGGGGGCGACACCCAGGAGCAGAGCCTTCTCTGTGATGGGCCCAGCCCTGTGGAATGACCTCCCCCGTGACATCAGGATTACTTCCGATCTCCGCTCCTTCCATGTACAGCTGAAGACCCACCTCTTTCAATTATCTGGCCTGGCTCAACCGTAATTTTTCTTACTCCTCCTGACTGTCTTTTTAAATTTTAAATTTTAATTGTACATTGGGTTTCTTACAATTGGGGTATTTTAATGGTGATTTTTAACTGTCTAAATGTTGTAATTTGTTACCTCCTCCGTGCATGTGTGTCTTTGTATATATGTATGTTTATGTGTTTGTACACATGTTTTATGTTCTATATGCTCCATTGTACGCCGCCCCGAGTCCTGTCTGGAAAGGGAGCGGCTAATAAATTCAAATTATTATTATTATTATTATTCTGGCGAGCTCAGTCCTACAGAGCAGCTGGCGATGGCGTACATGCCCACAGAGAGGCCCCTGCGTGCCACCTCTGGCACGTGTGCCATAGGTTCACCATCACGGCCCAAGGATGACTCTGGATGGTTCTTAACCAAGATTCTGCAGAAGCCTGGGCTTCCATGAGAGGTCACTAAGGGTTCCCTGGGAGATCATGGTTTATTTAAAACACACAAAAACCCTCTAAACTCCAACATTGAGTTGATCCACTGGAGCGTTTGTCAACCATGGGCGGGGATTGTGCAGTGAGGTAAATAAAGTGCCAGTTGATGAGGGAGCTGAGGAGGGAGGAGTAGCAGATGATGACAGAGGCATCAGAGAGAATCAGAGACACTGCTGAGGCCTCTATACCAGGGCTCCCCCTGCTGGTGTGCCTGCCTTCCTGCAGGTGCAGTGGCCCACAATCTCAAGACAGACCCAGGAGATAGAGGACTGGGCGGGCCCAGGCGCCAGTGCAGCATGCCTGCCTTTCTGCAGGTGCAGCAGCCCAGGGGGTTCTATCTCAGGGCAGGCACAGGAGACCTGAACTAATTGCCAGTTAGCTTTCCACGTGCAGTTCCGAATGCTAGTATGATTTGGCTTCAGACTGTCCTTAGGGCCATCTTGTCCAATTAAACTTGACCAAGGACACTTATTTTCTCAGGGAGAAACATCTGATAATCTCACTTTCCATGAGTTACATAGTGTGAAAGCATATCCCCCCCCCCTTTTTTTTTATTTCATTCAATCATATCCAATTCTCAGAAGCAGCCTGGATACATCCCTGCAGTTGGCAAGGTTGTTCAAAAGTAGTTTGTCATTGCCTCCTTCCTAGGGTTGAGAAAAAGTGACTGGCCCCAAAGTCACGCAGCTGGTCTCAGTTTCTGATGCCTTATCTATTATACCAAATTGGCATTTCATGGAGGTGCATAGGTTTGTGCTATTCTATGGTAGCATCTGTATTTCGGAATAGCCTTCTACTTGTTTTGGAAAATTGTGTTTTACAATATATTTTTTTTCCAGAAAAACTGTCCTGGTGGACCAGTGCCTAGGATGTCATGTTTTGGAGTTTTATGATTGTATAATATTAAAGATTTATTTTTTTAAATTGAGAATGTATATTTATTTTTGTTTCAATAATATAAATCGTTAATAACCTTTGAATTGTGAAAGGAAATGGATAGATAAATGAAAATGGAATTTGTAAGACATGAAGTAATGGAAGGAAATAGTCATTCTTAAACATACACACTCTAAAATATATTTTTGTTTATGCCCAGATTTTTTAAAAATTAAAATTATGACTTTTTAAATTTAAGTTGCATTTCCTAGAGATTATATTTTGTAAGAAATTCTAAGCCTGAAGTCCAAATTTTAAAATTGGTGCATTGATAATAGACCTTTCCTTTATTTTTCATTCCTTGGACTGAAAACAGCAAAGAAAGATTTCCATTTACAGTCATAGATATTTGAGGTAGAATTTTTCCATGAGTAGAACTTAATTATATTTATATTTTTAATGGATTCAGAGGAGATGATTTATGATGACGTTGAGAATGGAGATGAAGGTGGAAACAGCTCTCTAGAATATGGGTGGAGTTCCAGTGAGTTTGAAAGCTATGAAGAACAGAGCGACTCAGAGAGTAAAAATGGAATACCCGGTTCTTTTCTACGTGGCAACCACAGAAGACAAGTATGTAATTCTGATGGCTTTTTCTAGCATATTTGTACTTCCCAAAGTTTTAGTAGGTCAATGTTTATATCATCCAGTTGCATTGCATAATTCCAAGCCAAAACAAGTACATAAAACATTAAGCAGTTTTGAAGCAAGAGGTAGAATATCCCATGGCACTGCATAAATGGATTTGTACTCAGGAAGTATTAGATTCCACCCTAATACAGATGCTCTTATTTCCTGATATCCCACAGTGTAGTTATATACAGTGTATAGTAGAAGTTATTCAGTGTGATGGATGGTATCTACAAAGGGAGAGATGGTGTGATGGATTAGTTGAAGTGGCTGTTTCTCAGCAAGGAGGGAGCACAATCAAAGGGGAGCGTGTATGTCAACAGTCAACACAGTCCATAGGTGGATAGCAGACAGAGGAACAGCTTAAGGATAGTCACACCCTAGAACGGGGCGGCAACCTTAAATACTCAAATAGCCACAAAGGTCATAACTGAAAGCCCCCCCTCCCACATTCAATTCTGGAGCCAACCAGAAGTCTGGTCCCCCCCCCCCCCCACCATAGAGTCTCCTCCTAGCGCGACATACTTTTTCCTCTACCTGTCCTAACCAAAAGCCTTATCAATTGTGGAGCCCACTGGCAAACACATCCCTTGCCATAGAGTCTCCTTCTGGTGCTCAGCGCTCGCCCCGCCCCCACCAGAAGCTCCTCAAAATTGTGGTGCCAACAGGCGCCGGAGCTGCAGCAAAGGGATGAAAGAGACACATGTGGCTCCAGAACCGCAGATTGCTGACCTCTGCCTTAGAACCCCTCGGGGTTCATAGGTTAGTAAAGATTACATCTGGTAAGATTCTGTCCATTGGTGTGAGGAAATAAAGAGCTGAACTTTGGCTGGATTGTTCTATGTCATTCTTGGGCTGAGCTTGACGCTGTTATCTTATGAATCCTAATATTTAATATAGTGTTTAATTCATTCCTTTATAACGCTGTAATAATCAGATGAACCTTCAGTTGTAAGTAATGTTCTACAACCCTGTAACAAAAGTGGACTTCATTTTATGTTTTCAAAACTCAGTACATTTCAGGTCTGGCTTGAAAGAACTGAAAATAAAATGAAGAAAGAAATAATATTAGGGGAAATGTGAGATCAGAGGCTTGGGGTGTAAATAGTTTAACAATTTAACAGTGACGTAAACGAGAATCATATTTAAGATGATGAATGTAGATATGAAAAATAGTTTTTAAATTGAATGCTATATCAAGAACTAATTTTAAATAGTTAGAATAGTTAGTGCCCCATAATTTTAAAACAGTGCCATAGTAAAACTCTAACCACAATTTGACTAGGATTATTTCAGGACTAAAGCCAGATTGACTGCAAATTGATTGCAGTGTTCAAGACATGTAAGGGCAGTATTTGACTTCTTCCTGTGATACCTTCTGGAAACTCTAATAAACTGAATAAAACTCTAAGAAGAAGAAGAAAGTATAATTATATCACACACAAAAATTATTTCAGTACTCTAATTCTATGGCTTTGAAAATCCTAAATTAATTCATTGAAGTTAAAAACAATAGAAAAGAAACTATAAAAGTTCCTTGAATGATTTTAGAAAAGGTACTTTTCTCAAAACCAGGCGACTAGGAGTTCTAATCCTATTGTGCTCATGAAGTCCCATTGGTGACTATGGCCAGTCACTTTCAGCCCCAGGAAAAGGAAAAGCTTGCTAAGAAAATTGCAGGGACTTCTCTAAGCAGTATCCAGGAGTCAAGGCTGACTCAATGTGCTCTACACACACACACACACACACACACACACACACACACACACACGTTGGAATGATGCCGCATTCTGCTTGAGAAGCAAGTGAGTTTTACAGAAGAGATATTAATGTCTCCTGTTATGCTGCCTGGTAAAGAAGTAACCAGCTGTCCTCTGCATTCTTAAGTGTTCAACTTTATCATAAAGAAAGAATTCAGTAGAGATTAAAACATTATTCCAGGGACTGGTGATAATTAATCCCAAAATAAAATACATTAGGATGATCCCAGGATGAAAATCCACCTGTCTCGGAGCTTTATGAAAAAAAGGGTCAAGCTAGGTGTATTTTTGTTTCAGTGATTTTCATTCATTAACTCTGTAGTGAAAGCCGTGTCTAAAGTGGATCTTATTCACAATTTCCTTTCCTATAGCCCCATCCCTTATCTTTCACGATAAAAGGTTAACTGGGATTTCTATACCTGCTAACTGTATAATTAATGTTGGCTGTGCCAACATCACGTTACAGAGCTTGCTTCTTAGTTAAATTGAATGTTTTCTTTTTTATAAAAGAGAACCATAGCCATATACCCATTATAGAACAAATTAGCCCAGATTGGAGCAGATTGAAGTAACAGAGATAATATATACATTGCTGTAATGTCCCTCTAATAATTGGTCTAAGGCCGTGATGGCGAACCTATGTCATGCGTGCCACAAGTGGCACGCGGAGCCATTTGTCAGGGCACGCGAGGCGCTGCCTCCGGGTTGCTTGGAGGGTCGTTTTAAGTGTTCCGAAGGCTTCAGGGACAGTCCGATGCTTCCCTGATGCCTTCGGAGCGCTTAAAACCACCCTCCGAGCAACCCGGAAGTCACTTCCGGTTTGCTCGGAGGGTCGTTTTAAGCGCTCCAAAGGCTTCAGGGAAGCCTCCGGACAGTCCCTGAAGCCTCCGGAGGGCCTCCGGGGGGGGGGCGGGGGAGGCTCTTTTCGCCCTCCCCAGGCTCCTATAAAGCCCCTGGAGCCTGGGGAGGGCAAAAAAAAAATGTAAAAATGGGGGGGTTGCGCGTTGTGCACGAATGCGCACTGGGGGGGTCACGCGTTGCATTATGGGTGCGGCACGCCCGCACTCGACCCCCCTGCGCTCCCCCACTTATGGCACGCGAGCCAAAAAAGGTTCGCCATCACTGGTCTAAGGCTATAAGTAAAGACTGTTTATTTTTATTTATTTATTGGCATCCCAACTTTATTATTTTTATAAATGACTCTAAGCAGCTAACACAGACTATTAATAATTTCTTCCTCATCCTATTTTCCCCACCACAACCCTGTGAAATGGGTTGGTCTGAGAGAGTGAGTGACTGATCTAAGGTCACCCAGCTGGTTGTCATGGCTGAGGGTGGGACTTGAACTCCCGGTCACCCGGTTTCTAGCCTGTTGCTTTAACCACTAGATCAAATTGGCTCTCTACCATATGCCGTATACATTTCTTAAATATCCCATTCCTATTACTTCAAACTGCTGTTTCTTACAGCATCCCCATGGTCACATGATCAAAATGTGGACACTTGGCAACTCATATTTATGACGGCTGCAGTGTCCTGGTGTCACGTGATCACCTTTTGTGACCTTTTGACAAGCAGTCACTGAGGAAGCCAGATTCACTTAACAGCCATATTACTCACATAACAACTACAGTCATTCGCTTATCAACTGTGGCAAGAAATGTTGTGAACTAGGGAAAAAACTCACTTAGCGACAAAAAGTTTGGGCTCACTCTTGGTCGTAAGTCAAGGACTACCAAGGAGCAAAATATATCCTTTTTTTTTTTTACATTGCCGTTCTTTTTTTCCCCCTCATCTGGCCCCCAGCAGTTTGTGCACATACAGCCCAGTCACTTTACATTTTAAGATTGTATCTTTTTTTGTGTGCTGCAGTTCTCTCATGACCTAACCCGTTTGAAGGAGCACTATGAGAAAAAGATGAAAGATCTGATGACCAACACAGTGGGAGGAGTAGAGATTCAGCAACTAAAGCAAAAACATGAATTGAAGGTAACATCCTTGATTTTCTAACCAGCTAAATGTTAAAATGATTGTCCTGCAGACACAATGAATGTGTGTTTTAGTAAAGGAAGCTGATGAAAAAAAATTAGCTTGTGTTCACCCTGTGCTGTTTGCATTGCTCTCACTTTAAAAGAACTTTATCAGGGGTTTTATGCCAACTTTTTGGACTGCTGTTTTAACATTTAGGGAATGAAACATACAATTAATTTTCTTTCTGGATTTTTTTGGCTATGCTGTTGCAGTTTAATTCACCTAGATAAGTCATTGTTAGTCTGCTTCAGTGGATATCTCTCTAGAAGATCATGTAGATTTCAGCTTTTGGGGGAGTTTGAGCTTAAATAAATGTGGTTGTCGTTTTTCTTTTTCAGTATAAGTACCCTTTAGCATTAAATAGTTAATGTCTAATTGGAGATACCAGCATTACTTTATCTTGTTATGGAATCAGGGGAAAACACTTTCCATGAAGGAGCAGAGAGAGTGAAACTGCAAATGCAAGTGAAAATTTGAGAGTGTCCTTTCTCTCCAAATTTGGACATGCCTGGTGAGCTATGCAAGGAAATTCTCATACTGGTTGGCCCCTTCCCCAGTTTCTGGATATGAAGATTCGTACGATCAAAGGAGGAGTAGGATGGTTTCTATAAATGTTAATTTGTTCTGCTCATCCTACTTCAAGTGAGATATATGTCCCATAAAAATAAGCATTAAAAGTTGCAGCAGTGTTTCAAGAACCTTGTAGTCCAACGTTTCTGATCTCTTTATGCATATTAAACTTAACTTGGAGATATGGTATCTTGATGTTAAGATACGTCTAGAGAGAGAGAGGGACGCAGAGGCTCAGTGGCTAAGATGCTGAGCTTGTTGATCAGAAAGGTTGGCAGTTCGGTGGTTCGAATCCTTAGCGCCGCGTAACGGAGTGAGCTCCCGTTACTTGTCCCAGCTTCTGCCAAGCTAGCAGTTTGAAAGCATGTAAAAAATGCAGGTAGAAAAATAGGAACCCCCTTTGGTGGGAAGGTAACAGCGTTCCGTGCGCATTCAGCATTTAGTCATGCCAGCCACATGAACACGGAGATGTTTTCGGACAGCGCTGGCTCTTCGGCTTTGAAATGGAGGTGAGCACTGCCCCCTAGAGTCAGGAACGACTAGCACATATGTGCAAGGAGAACCTTTACCTTTACCTTAGAGAGAGGTAGAAGAGGCTAGTATAAAAATTGCAAGGAGGAATAGCTTATTTAAATTCTTTTAAGGAGGTTAAATACTGGAAAATACTGTGTGTGTGTTTTCATTGTCTCCCTGTATGTATAAATATGGAAGATATGCCCTAATAAAATAAATAAAAGTTGGCATATTAATGAGCAGGCATTAATCATTTGCATAGGTTGCTGACTTTGGTCTCCACAACCTGACATTGTTCTTTTTACAAGCAGTGCTTGTCATGTAGTGTCTGCTATAACATTTGTAACACTTTGAATTCCACTCTGATTACTCACTGAACATGCAGGATCAGTTTATCCCTGCCTTGCAGATGCAGAAGCTCATGAGAGCAGCAAGGGAGGGCACCAAAGACGGGCTTGAAAAAACGAAAGCGGCTGTGAAAAAAGGCCGGTCGTTCATCAGAACGAAGTCCTTCATTAGTCAAGGTATGCACTGATCATCCACTTTTTTTTTAAGACCAATGTATTAATTAACTATTTAAAGCAAAATAGCATTGAAATGTTTAACTATTTATCTTTCAAATCATCGCTTCAGAAAATGGCCTTAGCTCATAGTTAGATTTTCAGGGAAGGAAATATTAACTGAACTTATTTTTTTGGGGGGGGAATAGAATTGATCTTAAGATTTAAAGCGTGTGTGTGTGTGTGTGCGCGCGCGCAATTAAATTGAGTTTGTTAACTGAATAATTGAAGTTAACTGAAATTGAAGTTTCACTCTCAGAAACGGAAAAGTCATTGACGATCTTGACTGGGATTATAATGTTACTTCTGTTACACTTCTGCTGTTAAAATAATATTGCTCTGGATGAACATGCGATGGCTTTTGACTGAAAACGTGAACACAATGATAGGTCAACTCTGCAATTCAGTTGAGGCAGTCTCTGAAATTAAATCAAATGGTCTAAAGATACAATTGACTACTTAATTTTCATTAATGGATGTCTTGGAGGAAAAACACTTTGGGCTTGAAACCCACAAACACCATGCACACCAGTTTGCCACACATGGCAAGCAATATTATACAGAGTATCAAAAGGAGTGAGATTGTAAGGCAGAGAAATGAAAGACATGGCACAGAGGGAAAAAACCTGTGATATTGTAGATAATAGAAACACCATGTACTCCACCCAGTGGTGGGATTTAGGCAGTTCGCACCACTTTGGGAGAACCAGTTGTTAAGTTTCTGAGCAGTTTGGTGAACTGATTGTTGGAAGAAACCATTAGGGCAGAGAACCGGTTGTTAAATTATTTGAATCCCACCACTGACTCCACCCCACAAAATGTTCTGTCCTTACAAACCGTTCTTCCTTACTTGTTCTTACCATGTTTGCTGCCACTTCCCTCACTGCTTTTTTTAAACAAAATTCTCTTTTAAAGAAAACTTTTTAAAGTTTCTCTTTTAAGGATCTCATGTACAACTTCTTTTGGATTTCCCTTTCCTCATCTTTTCACATATTTGCTTTGGTCCCCATCTATAACCAAACTAGCTTGGTGTACTTTTTCCATACTGATCATTCATTTTTTTTTATTGTGTCTACATTTATTTAGCATCTGTATATTCTTGAAAAGAACCAGTTTGGTATAATTGTTAATGCACCAGTTTAGAACATGGAAGACAAGTTACTTTTGAAAAACTTTGCCAAGAAAACTGCAGAGACTTCTCCAAGCTGTCTCTGAGAATCAGATATGATTGGATAGAAGAAAAGTAATACATTCTTGATACATGGTATTTAAATAACCTGTTATCTCTGCACTTAACTTATTTTTACCTTTTTCTTGATATATCCAAAGCTGCCTTCCATATTATATGGTGAACAGAAGGATATCTTAAATGAGCTTATTTTTTGCTTCTTTTGTGAAACATTCCTCACAATGAACTGCATGCTACTAACTGTTACATTTATAGTAGTAATTTGCAAGTCTAAAAATGTATGTTTCCATTTCTGCATCTTTAGTAAACATTTTAAGAGACACAAATCCTATTCTTTCCTCTTAAGTTTTTGCCCTTTATTTTATAACTGGCAGTTCTTCACTCCATTTCCCTGTCAAACCACTACTTCATTGCCATGCTTCTCAGTTAACAATCTGAATGTATCTACATAAAAAAAAAAAAACGCATATGGAAATTCCAAATACATTGAACATACATCTTAGATCCATCTAACTCATCCTTAATGTTAAAACAGTTGCTGTTGTAACAGTTGTAAACAAATACGTGGTTTACAAAGCCCCACCCTACGTAGAGCTCCCCTGACGCATGACGGCATTCTGTGCATTGTAGATTCATGGACAGAGTATAAAGGTTTCCTACTTTAGAGAATTAATTATTCAAAAGAAATATTGCTATATAAAAATTATTGGTAAATGTATATTGAGTTTTTCTTAGAACAATGAATTCAACATTTTTACTCAATAGTGGTGGAACAGATGCTAATCTTATCTGAGCAATAAATAATTTTAGGACTGATTATCTTTATATATGAAATTCTAATATGATTTATTTCTAGAACACAGAGCTACCTGTCTTGAGGAAGAGGAGCTATTTATTGATGTAGATTGCATGCACACAGAAGCAATCATGACTCCGATGCCAGATGGATTATCCCAACAACAGGTTTGCTCGTTGGACACTATTGAAATCTAATCCTCAGACTTTTTGTACTTACCTTAATTTCTAACAGTAACTTCACCTAGCTACATCTTATGTCTAATTTATGTACATTTGTCTCTCACAAAATTACAATTCAAATGAAATTAATTGTCTTGATGGTTGAGGCAAATCCTGACATGTGATAAATCCCTTAAGTAGAGTCTTTGAAGAGAAACTAAAATACAACTTAATTGCATGAACCTCTATGACTTATATTTTGACATGTTCTTTCCTGATGGTGACTTTCTTCAAATCTTGCAATTAGTAACAGACAAGTCAGTATGTTATGGGAATGAAAAAGATTTAATTCTGAACATGCTGCTGTTTGCCACCAGGTGGCATAGTTAATCACTTGTGTGTGTCTTTTGCTCCTTCCCTAGATAAGAAATGCTGGATTAAACAATTTAGTCCAAGTATGAATTGATTGAAGGTCTGGGCTCAATTTAGCACGTTAGAAAATAGCTTGACTTTTATTGGGGGATAATTTCAAAATGAGATTTCTACCTTCTTTAGCTGGTTTGAGAATTCATGAAGACCTCACTGTTTTTTAACAGAATAGGAATAAACCTGCAGGCCCTCCATACAGAGGGAATTAATTCAGTTTCACAGAGAACATGAAATACTGACTTAAAGAGAATAGAGTGTATGTGTTGCAAAGGACTGCCCCAAAACAATGTGTGATTGGAGAATTATGATAAATAATCCCAGAGACTAGAAAGTAGATATGTCAGTCTATCATTCTTTGTAGACTTCTCGTCCTACCTTTTTTTGCTATGGAACTGAGCTATATGCAGCTGTTATTACAGGCCATAGAAACCTGCTGTACAAATAATGCTGACCATTATTGTGGATCATTCTGAATTTCCTGTGATAGAGATTAAACAGTTCTCAATTTACAACAGTGCATTTAGGGACCGTCCAAAGTTACAGTGCATTGTTTTTCACACTTATAACCATTACAGCATCCCCGTGATCATGTGATTTATATTTGGATACTTGACAACTGGTTCATACTTATGACATGGTCATATGATCACCTTTCGTGACTTTCCGACAGATTAAGTCAATAGGGAAGCCAGATTCACTTAATAGCTGTGTTATTCACTTAACAACTGCAGTGATTCAATTAACAAAGTTGCAAAATGAGGCAAAACTCACTTAACAAATTTCTCACTTAACAACATAAATTCTGGGGTCAATTGTAAATCGAGGACTACCGGTATATAAACCTAGTTATTGTTTAGAAACATCCTGACAGATGCATATAGCTATGCTTCCTCTCCTATAATCCTGATTTTGTTCAAGTTGTGTTCTCAGAATCTGCTGTACCTTCAGCGTTGCAAAATCAGCCACATTTCTATATACATTACTGGATTTTACTGCACTCTTTTTTTTAGTTCAGAAAGTTTTCTTTTTGTTAACCGCTATTAAAACTATTTTTAACTCTTCTTGATAGATCTCATATTATATTGCTTACTTAAATTGTATGCAGTCGCTTGATCAAAATAGTGAGCAAACATGACTTGCTGGTATTTACAGTTGTGGAAACAATGAATAAAGACTTTCCCTGATGATTATTTTTGTTTCTGGTATGCAATATATATTTCTTTTATTTAAAAGTATAAAAACTCCAAACATGTTATGTTGCCATGTTGCGGCTTTAACTGAGATTACTTTAAAACCTACGGGGGCCCTCCATCTTCTTGCAGATAGGATTAAAATAGGTACTGGCACTTGTTCTGGAGTTGCAATTTCTCCATCTGTTTTTATCTTTGTGGAGAGAATGGTGTGTAATTAAGCCAAGCAGCAGGTTTAGCTGTCTGTGAACGTGAGACTGCAGGAAGAAGATTTTTATTCAGTGCAGTGCAAACGAAAAGGTAATTCTGGGTATGAGTGACTGGAGGGAAGTTAAATAATATGGCTTACCTCTTTTTGCTATTACCACTGCAACTTTAAAAAAAGACTGGATGTCAGCATCATATTAGAATAACTAAAGTATATTTAACAGTGGAAACAGGTTTGAAAAAATTTGCACTTCACTGTGAGACAGGCATACATTAAATCATTTTAAATGACAGTTCATCTTTAAATTGTTAAATTGCAAGCAATTCTATATTTAAAGGGAGATAAACCTTACTCCCTACTACATTTAACATGAGTTGCTTTACATGGTATACTTTTTAAGATGTCTGTTTGCTAGATAAGTATGATTTTATCTTCTGACCCGATGTTTTCTCTTAATTGAGCTTACCATTTTGTTTCTTCTTGTTTCTTTCTTTTTTTTCCCCCTGGAAGTTTTCTTTTTAAATAGGGCATTTTTTCATAAATTAGATGTCCTATATAGATACTTATAGCAGGAATGGTATACAGGTAGTCCTTGATTTACAACCATTCATAGTTATAGTGGCATTAAAAAAGTGACTGATGATCGATCCTTGAACTTACAATCGTCATAGTATCCCCATGGTTACTTGATCAAAATTCAGGTGCTTAGCAACCAGCATACCTTTACAATGCTTGTAGCATCGCGGGTCATGTGATCATCATCATTTACGAATTTCCCAGCCAGCTTTGGACAAGCAAAGCCAATGGGGAAAGCCAGGTTTGCTTAACGACCGCATGAGTCACTTAACAACCGCAGTGGTTCGCTTAACAACTATGGCAAAAAAGATCATAAAATTGGGAGTAACTGCCTGCCTTAGCAATGGAAATTCTGGCTCAAATTGTAATTGTAAGTCGAGGCCTACCTATGCAAGAAGTTGAAAGATAAGGAATAAGTCTCCGAAATAGTGGATACGCCTTTTTATTCACGAAATTGTCTTTCTGGTTTCACTGAGTTATAACTGACCAGATTCTCTGATTTACTAGACAGAAGTGATAAATCCTATTTGAGGGGGATAAGTGTCTGTGCGGAGATATCCTCAAATGGCAAATTAAGTGTATGGTTGTGCCATGTTTAATATTATATTTTAACAGGTTGTGAGAAGATACATTTTGGGGGCTGTGGTTGACAGTGAGAAAAACTACGTGGATGCTCTGAAAAGAATATTAGAGGTAAGTGATTGTCATTTTGAAGCCGAATAAATACGAGGAGGTTTGAATCTCGTTTGTGTAATTCATTATTGCTGATGTTTTTGTGTATAGTTGTGAAGATAATTTGTTCGATTGTAGCTTTTGAAAATTACTCGCTGTTCTTTCTTTTTTAAATTTTAGCAATATGAAAAGCCTCTTTCAGAGATGGAGCCCAAATTACTGAGTGAGAGGAAATTGAAGATGGTCTTCTACCGAATTAAAGAAATTATTCAGTGCCATTCAATGTTTCAGATGGCCCTGGCAAGCCGTGTCTCGGAGTGGGATTCTGTCGAAATGATTGGGGATGTCTTTGTTGCCTCAGTACGTGAATGACCATAGCTTTGGGGTCCCTTAAGTCTGTTTAACTCATACAAGTGAATTTCCAAAGAAGAACAAAAACCTCTTCCCGAGGTCAAGTCGGATTCCTTTGCACTCCTAAAGACAAACGGTGGCAACATGTTGCTTATTGTGTTCCTATTTTGGTTTTAATTTTATCTTCCTTTGGCACTGGGATGAATGATAAATACTGCGAAGAAAACAAAGTTAATAAAATGCTTGTCGGGGAATTGTGCAGCAGGGGTCCAAATGGAGCCAGAGACGCTTGACATGAACTTGTAGTTTTATATAAATAAATATATTTTATATCGGTATATGCACCAAACAAGATAGTCAGGCAAACAGGAACTTGATGTGATAAATCACAGAGCGCATAGCGAAGAAAGAAGAAAAAGGCGGGGAAAAGGAAGACTCCCCCTCCACACCCATAGCAGCCAATCACAGCTCAAATTGCCTCATGCAGGAATCAGCAGTCTTTTAACTAACAATCACAACTGTGTGTTCTGGCTCACTGCCCAAGCCCACTGCTCTGGCTACTAAATTTAAATATGTTAACAATGTCATCCCCAGTTGCTATCACTATCACTTGGTTTGGGAGAGTTTAAACTTAGTGAAGTGTTTTAAGTGTGCACTTGCAGTATTTAGGACGCCATAAAATCCCTACAGTGAAATAATGCATTTACTGAACCTATTTTTAAATGGACTCGGTTTGGAGTTTGTGCTAATAGTTTCCTAGCAACAAGAAGCATTCGATTTTAAGATCTTAACAGAAGTTCCATTTCTTAAAGCTTTCTGGTTATTAAATCTTTGATAATGTAGATAACAATTTCAAATTAAAGGCAAATAAACTCAGAAGCCACCTCAACTCTTAATATGAGAGATATTTGCATACTTTTGAAAATATATTTCCATTGCTAATTGGTTCAGAAAGTTAGGCTTCTCGTTTTTATTTTAATCTTCACTGCATATCTTTCAAGTTGGAAAAAACTTAATTGTGAATCTTAAAACGAAACCCTCCACATCCATCTTGTTTTCTTGGCAAGGATATGGAAGTGATTCACCTCTGCTGCATTCTGAACCATTGTTTTGAACTTCCCAATCTAGTTGATTTCTTCTTCCCTTTCATTTCCACTACAGTATTGTAGTGAAAAGTGACAAAGGTATAAAACAAGTATCAGAATTAGATTTCTCAGACCTATTGTATCATGTTTTAAGGCTAACATATTGTATTATAGGCTTTATGAACTGCAGCTCACTTCATCAGATGGATGGGCTCGCTTAAATGATACAGGATTTAATCAGACATTTCTTGATTTATTGCTGTTGTAGGCTATCCAGGCTGTCCTCTTAACAACACAGCGGCATAGTATCATTGACACTGAAATTATGAGGTATAATCTTAAAAGCAAATGCCGAAACAATATTATTTTATGGAACTGGCATGTCTGAGATTTCTTGGTAAAACCTCAGCCTTTTGTAGAGCTCCTTAAAAAGTGGCAAAAACATTTATTCAAATGTTTTTAAATAAAAGTTACAGGTTTTGACTTTATGCTGAGTACCTTGAATACTCTTTTAGAAATATGTGTTCTATATTGCAAGTAACTGATAACATGCATTTATTTTATTGTGTCATTTAGTTTTCTAAATCCATGGTACTAGATGCCTACAGTGAGTATGTAATCAATTTTAGCACAGCTGTGGGGATTCTCAAGAAAACATGTGCTACAAAACCTGCCTTCCTTGAATTTTTAAAGGTGAGCATTTTGGATTTTGGTTGCTTTGTGATTGTTTGTAGACCATCAGAGTAAACATGACTATCTGGGAGATTGATCGTTTGACAAATATTGAACATCCAGTGTTTAACTCGGCCTTAAGACTATTCATGAATATGTGTTTATGTTTATATAGTTGTTGTTGTTCAGTCACTAAGTTGCATCAGACTCTTCGCAATCCCATGGTCCATTGCACACTAGACCATCAGTCCTCCACTGTCTGCTGGAGTTTGCCCAAATTAATGTGTCACTGACACTGTCAAACTTTCTCATCCTCTGCTGTCCCCTTATCCTTTTGCCTTCAATCTTTCCTAGCTTCAAGGTCTTTTCCAATGAGTCCTCCTCATTAAGTGGGCAAAATATGAGACATACATTTTATCTGTGCTTCTCTTGAGAACATTTCAGTGGCTAATATAAAAACCACTTTTTTATTACAGCAATGTCAAGAATCTAGTCCTGATAGAATCACTCTTTATGGCTTAATGATGAAGCCCATACAACGTTTTCCTCAGTTCATCCTTCTATTACAGGCAAGTCATGTATCAATTCTTAAAATTGCTTGAGTTTGCCATCTTCCTTGGTTGCTTGCTAAATAATAATGACTAAATCACTAGCATGGCAATAGGATCTGATTGTTAGTTGTTTTGTCATGGAAAATTAGTTCTGTGGCTAATTTCTAGGTTGTACCTGAAAGTGTATCTTCTAGTTTAGGGATGTCAAACTCACGTCATCACAGTGCCATCACGTATTGGGACTTTTTTCCCTTCGCTAAACCGGCTGTGGGCATAACCAGTGTGTGATGCATCTGGCCCACGGGCCATGAGTTTGACAGCCCTGCGTTAGCTCATAGGATTCTTGTTTAGAGTCACCCATGTTGTTCTTTCTATATGACAGTCACAACTTCTTAGCCATTAATTTCCTGGATATTATGTATTTGCTAGTGTTCTTATAAAACATTGAAAGGAACTTTAGGATTCCTTTAAAATGAATATCACTTTGAGTGTAGGATAGGGATACAGTGTGGAGACAGTTCTCTCTGTTGTCAATGATGGACCATTCTGTTATTGTCAGATCTATTGACCAGTTTTGATTCTGTTCCTCAAGGGCTATTTCTGAGGAGGCTAGTTTGGATTCTAGATTGGCTAGTTGGCCAAGCTTTTATACATTTCCAACCCTTTTTTGGAAGACCGGAATCTGTAAATAGTGATGTGCATCATATTTTTAGCTCCTAGGTCCCCTTTGTGGTACTCCACCAGAGTCCACCAACTGACATTTTCACTTAGAAGATCATGGGTTACCTGAAGCTCAGCACTGATACCTCTGGTGTTAAATAGGGGGAAATATCTGAGAAAATGGACACAAGTAATTTGCCATTTCTTAGGAAGCAGGACTAGGATTCTGTCTAAAGCTTGAGAGCTTGAGTTTTACCTTAGACCCTTACCATGTCAACCTAGATAAGAGTTGTGATCCAGAGTTGCTTCACTCATTTGAAGCAAATCTATTAGTTCTACTCTGCTTTTCCACACACTAATCTCATTATGTCATGTATGTGGCAGACATTATATTAAACTACCTCAATTTATGTTAAGTTTCCAGTTCGTTTTTAGTAACTTCAGACAGTAAAGAATACAACAGGTTGATTGCTGTTTCTTTTCTATTGCCCCATTGTGCACAATTGTTCAAAAATTAACTTCAGAGTTCTGTTAACTGTATATAAAAGTTTTTATGATTCAAGGCAACCTCCAATTGTTTTGGAGGTTGGCTGGAATGGGCATGAACTAGAGCTTTCTAATATTAAGTCCTAAGCAGTAGAATTATTTTCTTGGCAGGTAGGCGGCTTTAAATGTAAATTATTTTAAACAGCGTTGGAAAGCTTTAAAAAGAATTGTTTTACTTTTTAATGTTAGGCATATTCATTCATTCATACATCTATTTATTTATTCATTCATTTATTAAATTTTTATACTGCCCATATCCCCTTTAAGGTGACTCTGGCACCTTACAAGTCAAGTATAAAAATAATTAAAACATTAAAACTACACAGGTTAAGATTTTAAAACCAGAAATAAGAGAGGAATGAGACGGGGATGAGGTCTTCTTACCTCATCAGCTACTTCCAGTAGTGGTCGTCTCCCCGGGGACCCCAATAATCTATAATGATTATATTCACCTGTTTTATTATTCTAGTTAGATGATATCGATCCAATTTAATGCTATGCATGTAAAAAAAAAATATCCTGCCAAATCCTATGTCAAGAAATGATGCTATGCCCTGTTGCCACCTGCATGAAAATTATGGTTATTTTTGTAAATTGTAAGAAAAGAAGAGTGGGATGCAAGAACACTCCTGGTCCAGTAGCTACAATTAAAGCAGTGGTAATACAGATAGTTACATATTTATACCGGTCACATTAAATTGCAGTAATGTAATGTGTACTTGCCAGATTAGACCAATGTCAGACTCTGTTGAACAAAGAATATAAAATCTCAGTCCTTTTGTCTTCTACTTTTTCTGGCCCTTGGAATGACATCCTATTGATGAAGCATATATCTAGTGTAACTATGAAGATTGCTAGTACTTTTGATTAGTGTTATTATTAAAGGAGCCCTAAAATCTTTCATTTCTTGGCAGTTACACCAAAGTGCCAGCTTCGCTGCTGATGAAAAATTCAGTTGTAGAAATGGAAGTTGCCTGAAAGCAGATTTTTATGTTGTCAGAAAAGAGAAGAGTAGGATGCTATGGAAAGAGAAGTCCAAAAAAATTAAACTCAATAAGGATGGGCATTTCTTTTTTAAAAAAATGAGCCACTAGAAGCATAATTACAGTCATTTCTAATGAGAAGGACAAATCCTCAAGAACAGCAATAGCTTAATGAAGACCTGAAAACAAACGAACACAAGGAATGGAAATAAGGTTGGGTCACAGAAAGAGAACATGGACATATAGTTTGGAGCTGGTATGAGGGAAGAGTGGGCTAAGGTTAGCAAAGGATGCAAAATATATTATAAGGCTTCTTAAGCATGTTCAAAAGAGAAACAAAAGCTGAATTGTTTTATTTCAGTCTCTTCTATATGTCTCATCAGGAAATTGCGAAGGGCAGATTGAAGATGCAGAGTTGAATCCTTAGAATAATAGAAACGTGATCAAGGAATATGTTACAAACGAGTTTAAAACTGCAGAACTAGCTAGAGTGCATTCTTTGGTAATGAAGATCTTGAATGAGTGAGTGAACTAGTTGGTTAGTCTAGTCCAGTGGTGGGTTCTGGATCCCTTTGCAACCGGTCCTCCACATGAATGTGTGCAGCGCGCGCATGCGTCGTACCTGCCAGTGACGCCTCCGCAAGCCTCCGCGATGCTCCAGCTGCTCGGAGCATCGCGCAGGCGCTGTACACGCCATGTGTGAAAGCACCGAAGGCTTTAAACGACAGATAAGGAGCTCGGACGGGCGGGTGGGCCCTCGGGAGCACCGTACCAGAACAGTATCCAATGCTCCGGGCAGGCTCCGGTATGCCTGTACCGGGGCATACCGTCTGCAACCCACCATTGGTCTGGCCAAACCCCTAGATATTATCTTTGAAAATATATAACTGATGAAATGGCAAACTACGAGCCAGACGAGCCGTCAACAGTGAGTCTTGTGAGACCATTCTGGGAGGAGTTTGACTCTGTTGCCCCCGAGGATTTGGACAGGTTGCGTGGACGGCTGCGACCCACCACATGTTCAATGGACCCGTGTCCCTCCTGGCTGGTACTGGCATCCTGGGAGGTGACACGAGGCTGGCTTCTGGGCCTGGTGAACGCCTCATTGGGTGAGGGATCCTTACCAACTGCCTTGAAAGAGGCGGTGGTGAGGCCCTTACTCAAGAGGCCTTCACTGGACCCAATGGAGCTGGCTAATTATCGTCCAGTCTCCAACCTCCCCTTTTTAGCGAAGGTTGTTGAGAATGTGGTGGCACAGCAATTTCCACGACACCTTGACGAATCCGAATATCTAGACCCACGCCAGTCCGGCTTCCGACTCGGGCACAGCACAGAGACAGCCTTGGTCGTGCTGGTTGATGATCTCTGGAGGGCCAGAGATAGAGGTTGTTCCTCTATCCTGGTCCTATTAGACCTCTCAGCGGCTTTTGATACCATCGACCATGGTATCCTATTGCGCCGGCTGGAGGGGATGGGAGTCGGAGGCACCGTTTTACGGTGGTTCGGCTCCTACCTCTCCGACTGGTCGCAATGTGTGTTGACAGGGGGGCAGAGGTCGACCCTGAGGTCACTCACTTGTGGGGTGCCGCAGGGGTCGGTCCTCTCGCCCCTCCTGTTCAACGCATATGTGAAGCCACTGGGGGAGATCATCCGTGGTTTTGGGGTTGAATACCATCTGTACGCTGATGATACTCAGCTGTATGTTTCAACCCCAAATCACCCCAGCGAGGCTGTCGAAGTGATGTCCCGGTGTTTGGAAGCCGTCGGGGTCTGGATGGGGGACAACAGACTCAAACTCAACCCCTCCAAGACTGAGTGGCTGTGGCTACCGGCACCTCGGTTCAGTCAGCTGATTCCAACGCTGGCCATAGGGGGCGAACAACTGCCCCCTGTGGAACGGGCGTGCAATTTGGGCGTCCTCCTAGATGCCCGGCTGTCAATGGACGACCATGTGGCAGCCGTGGCAAGGGGGGCGTTCCACCAGGTTCGCCTGGTGCGCCAATTGCGCCCCCTTCTGGACCGGGATGCCCTACACAAGGTCACTCATGCACTGGTGACGTCTCGCCTGGACTACTGTAATGCTCTCTACATGGGGCTTCCCTTGGGACGCGCCCGAAGACTGCAGCTAGTCCAGAACGCAGCCGCGCGGGCAGTCATGGGGAGTACCAGGTATTCCCATGTAACACCGCTCCTGCGCGAGCTGCACTGGCTACCTGTGGTCTTTCGGGTGCGTTTCAAGGTTTTGACCACCATCTTTAAAGTGCTCCATGGCATAGGGCCTAGCTACCTGCGGGATCGCATCCTCCCACACACATCCCTGCGGCCAATTCGCTCTCACAGGGAGGGGCTTCTCCTGGTGCCGTCCACTAGGCAATGCCAACGGGCGACACCAAGGAGTAGGGCCTTCTCTGTGATGGGCCCAACCCTCTGGAATGACCTCCCCCCCGACATTAGAACCACCACTGACTTCCGCTCCTTCCGGCAGAAACTGAAGACACACCTGTTCCGACTGGCTGGCCTGGCATAATTTTTAACGTCTACCTCCTGGCATATATATTTCTTACTGGTTTTTTAGGGGGCTTAATTTTATAGGACATTGGGGTTTTAAATTCTGTATATTTTAAATTATTTACTTAGCAATACAGTTCTGTATATCTTTTATCCTCCTCTTATTTATGTATTTATCCACTTAATAATTTTAATTGTTTAAATTTTATAGTTATGATGTTTTTGATATGGACTGTACACCGCCCCGAGTCCCTTTTGGGAGAGGGGGCGGTCTATAAGCGCTAAGAAATAAATAAATAAATAAATAAATAAATAAATAAATAAATAAATAAATACGGGACAAGGACAAATTTTGTTCATGCCATTCGAAAATTTGGGGAGGGGGAAGGTTCTGATGTTAGTACCTGGGAAAATCCTTAGACAGATAATAAACAGATGTATTTTCAGCTCCTTGAAATGAATATGGAATAAGAAATGGATTTGCCAAGATTAAAGCTTGTCAGACTATTCTTTTCTTGTGATTTGACTGGGCAATTCCTTAATGGACTGTTGTGAACATAATGTACCTTGATTGCAGTGAATCATTTTACAAAGTATTCCTTAACATGTTGATCATCAAGCTAATTAGGCATGGTTGGCATGATAATTAAGTGAATATATGTAAGCCAGCAGTGTAATGTGGCTGCAAAAAAGGCAAACGAAGCATTAGGCTGCATCAGCCTTAGTTAATTTCAAATTATAGGAAACATTTATTCTTGTTTGGTCGGAAAAAAGTAATGGGGAACATTGGGAAACTAAATCTTTCAAAGAATGATTGAAAGAACGATATATCTGAGGGATCCTTAGTGCTCCCTGAGCTTGGTTGTTTTCTTGCAGATGTTCTTAGTTGTTTGTTTTCTTGCAGATATTTCATTACTCAAACTAGGTAACATCATTAGTGCTGTGTTGTTACCTAGTTTGGGTAATGAAGCATCTGCAAGAAAACAACCAAACCAGAGAGCTCCAAAGACCCCTCATTTCAACTCTGAGCTACAAATTGTTCTGACCCAGCTCCCCAAACACAACAAACCCTCTGACGTTAATGCAAAGATTCCTGTATTAGGAGTGCCAGCAGCTCCAGCAAAAAGTTTCCCTCTCACTGCAGGCTAAGAAGCCCGGAAGATGAATAGTTTGCTGCCACATCTATTCATCTGCGCCCCCTGCCTTTTATCCCCACAATGATAACCCCTCTCCCCCTAGATGGGGCTTCACTAGCACCGGTGGCACTTCCTTCCCAAGGATCGCCCCACGGATTTCCACTCCTCTGCCTTCTGAGCGTCAGTGCATCAGGCCCTGGACCCAGCTGTTCCCCCTCTTCCTCATCAGCCACCACCAGATATGGGGGCTGTTGACGCTCCATCCGAGGGCTGTCTGGTGGCCCAGGCTCCCCGTCCCCCTCTGTGTCTTTCTGCCAGTTCCACTCTCTCTTTCCCCTCGGAGCTCTCAGGTTGCCTTGATGCTGACCCAGACTCCGGCAGCCGACTGGTCACAACACAAATATTCTCCTTTATTAGCCAGATGTCTTTAAGCTTGTGGGGAAAGAGATCATATTCTTCAAATGACTTGAAAGAATGTCACACAGGTAGTCCTCAACCTATGACCACAAATTTCTGTTGCTAAGCAAGACAGTTGTTAAGTGAATCTGGCTTCCCCATTGACTTTGCGTGTCAGAAGGTCATAAAGAAAATCACATGACTCCAGATGTGATACTGCAATTGTCAGAAATACATGCCAGCTGCCAAGCTTCCAAATTTTGATCATATGATTCTGGGGATGCTGCAACAGTCATAAGGGTGAAAAATGGTCATGAATCACTATTCTAGTGCTGTTGTAACTTTGAATAGTCACTATGCAAAAGAAGATGAAGACGTCTTCTTTCTCATTGCTTTGAAATAATGACAAGAGGGCAAATTTCATGTCAGCATTGGAAAACCTTTTTAAATTTCTTTTGAGCAGTTTGATGTTGGAAACAATTGCCCAGAGAGTTTGTAACTGGATAGTAGGATGCTTTCTAAAATTAGGTAAGTGTTTCTCACTTGACATAGCAGACAAACCCTAAAAAAGATTGCATCTGAAGTTTTGGAAATGGTAGCTGTGGGACAGATATGTTTAAATGACTTCATTTTACTAGTCAAGAAGAAATAATCTGAATTAGCTGGGTCAGAGCATGGCAAAACTTTCCCCCCTCCTTTTGTTCTGTCCAGGATATGTTGAAGAATACGACTAAAGGCCACCCAGACAGGCTGCCTCTACAGATGGCCCTCACAGAACTTGAAACACTGGCAGAGAAATTAAATGAAAGGAAAAGGGATGCAGATCAGCGCTGTGAAATAAAACAAATAGCCAAAGCCATGAATGAGCGTTATCTGAACAAGGTTTGTAACACATGCTGGGGTTGAAAATCCATTCCCTTCCAGTCAGTAAACGAAACAATCAGAGAAAGGGGCCAAGCCCACCTTTGGGCCCAAATGTCTGTGTAAGCATCCTGGTCTTTAACGTCTTCTGAAAGGCCAATAGGATCAAAGCCAACCAGCTCTCTGAGGGAATCCTTTTCTCTGGTGCAGATATGGTGACAGAGGAGGTGTTATTCCTAGGTCCCACTGAATGACTGTGTATAATTGAAACACCTGGAGCAAGGCAACTCTGTCAGTTCCGATGGATTCTAAAATGTTTAAAGGAAAGGTAAAGTTTCCCCTCGCATATATGTGCTAGTCGTTGCCGAAGAGCCAGCAATGTCCAAAGACGTCTCCATGGTCATGTGGCCGGCATGGCTAAATGCCAAAGATGCACAGAATGCTGTTATCTTTCCACCAAGGTGGTCCCTATTTTTCTACTTGCATTTTTACATGCTTTCGAACTGCTGGGTTGCAGAAGCTGGGACAAGTAACGGGCGCTCACTCCATTACGCGGCACTAGGGATTTGAATCGCCAAACTGCCGACCTTTCTGATCGACAAGCTCAGCGTCTTCGCCACTGAGCCACCACATCCCTTCTAAAATGTTTAGGCTTTCTTAAATAAAAATTCCCAATATGTATTTTATACAAATATGTCACATTTGTTTCATGGGCATTAATTGCTGCCATGTTGATAGTACTGAATTTGGTTTTCTATCCCAAGTTGGGAGGAGGGAGCCAAAATAGGAACATGCGATGAAGGTGCAAGAGTGGCTTTACTCAGTTGACAAGTGTGCAAGGCTCTGAGCATCCTCCTTACACCTTCTCCATTGACATTCTGAAGACTAACCATTTATTAACTCATGTTTTCTTGAATCATAACCAATTTATTGAATGAAGAGAGTAATCTGTATGCCAGTTTTTTCCAATCAGAAGTTATCCCATTATTCCTGATTGACCAATTACAATTTTGGGGGGGCAACAAACAATTCTAGGCAGTTTTAGTCTGTTTGTTGTTTGACCCTCCTCATTTCTTAATGGGAGGTTTAAGAATCATGGTGGATCAGTGGTTAAAGTGCAGTATTGCAGCAAACTCTGCCTACTGCCAGGAGTTTGATCCTGACCTGCTCAAGGTTGACTCATCTGTCTATCCTTCCAAGGTCAATAATGCTGGCTCTATAAACTGCTTAGAGTGCTGTAAAGAATTATGAGGCTACATAAACAGAGGGATAGAATCAAGATCACGTGAAGTGTTAATGCCACTTTATAATGCCTTGGTAAGGCCACACTTGGAATGCTACATTCAGTTTTGGTCACCATGATGTAGAAAAGATGCGGAGACTCTAGAAAGAGTGCAGAGAAGAGCAACAAAGAGGATTAGGGGACTGGAGACTAAAACATATAAAGAACGGTTGCAGGAACTGGGTATGTTTAGCTTAAGAGAAAGAAGGACTAGGGGAGACATGATAGCAGTGTTCCAATATCTCAGGGGTTGCCACAAAGAAGAGGGAGTCAAACTATTCTCCAAGGCACCTGAGGGTAGAACAAGAAGCAATGGGTGGAAACTAATCAAGGAGAGAAGCAACTTAGAACTGAGGAGAAACTTCCTGACAGTTAGAACAATTAATCAGTGGAACAGCTTGCCTCCAGAAGTTGTGAAAGCCCCAACACTGGAAGTCTTTAAGAAGATGTTGGATAGCCATTTGTCTGGAACGGTATAGGGTTTCCTGCCTAGGCAGGGGGTTGGACTAGAAGGCCTCCGAGGTCCCTTCCAACTCTACTATTGCAGTGTATTGTATAAGTGCTATTGCTATTAATCAGCGCCCCCATATTTATATGACCTTGCCCATGTAGCCCAAAGTGCTTTTATAATGCGTGTTATATATGTAGTTGAGAAACTTTAATTCATTCTTTATTGCTATAGGTCATAATGAAAGTTTTCTTCTTGATTTTATCTTCTCAAGTAAGGAACCATTGATTACATACGATTTTGCCTGGTGGCAATTAAAATTTACATACAAATAATTAATGGTACAGGGTATAGGTAAACCTACTGAGAATTCATCTTTTTTAAAAATATTCATCTGTTTTTACATCTTTTTTGTGGGCCTTCAGGGGAGCCCCCTCCCCCACTTTTAGTCTGTAGTCCTACTCTTAACATTAAGAATTTATCTAGACAGATTTCAGAGTTTTAATATTATAGGGTGATAATAACAATCAGGCTTTTACTTAACTTTAATCTCTTATAAGTGCCAGAGTTATTATTGAAATGGGTGGATATTTTTTTTTTCCCCCTTGATTGTATTTTATGTTAACCCCTGACTGAAACGAAGGATTGATTGATTGATACCTGATTATCATGATGCTATAGATACAAAATTGTAAAGGAAGAATTTTATTTCATAACAAAATTAACAAAATTATGTGGACTCATATAAGCTGGTTCATATATTTTGAAAGCAGAATATGTTCAGGTGTAAAAATACTATGTTATGAAATCTTTTCGTATCATTCAGTTACTCAGCAGTGGCAGCCGGTACCTGATCCGAAGTGATGATATGCTAGAAACTGTTTATACAGACAAAGGGGAGATCATGAAAACCAAAGAACGGCGTCTGTTTATGTTAAACGATGTTCTCATGTGTGCTACTGTGCATATTCGGTAAGATTCTAGTCACACGCTATAAAACAATTGCTAAAGCGTAAGAGATAAGATACATGAACTAGGAAAGTGTGTTTTTGTGTGTGTGCTCAGAGTCCATTTTAAGTGGTTTTCAGTTGCATGTATACAATGGGTTATAATTCAGGGTTCTTACTTAGTGGCAGATCACATTTCATTATACTGTACACAAAAAAAAAATCCCATGTTCATCTCTGCGGCTTTGGGCAAAGATGCCCAAAGTTATAGGATATATGCGCAATATATGTAGGCTATCTAGATGAGATGGGTGGCACACAAATCTAATAAACATTGAGATCAAAGGTTGAGAAGTTGCAACTTAACTCTCTCCACTCCTTCCCCAAATAAGGAATTTTTTATTTATTTATTTATTTATTTATTTATTTATTTATTTATTTATTTATTTATTTATTTATTTATTTAATTTGACTTCTTAGTCGCCCCCTCTCCCCCCAGGGACTCGGGGCGACGTACAATAGCAACAGACACAACAATATAATATGGAGGAGGTGGAAAATAAATTTTTTTTTTACAATTTATTTGTGCTTCTAGACCGCCCCCTCTCCCAGAAGGGACTCGGGGCGGTGTACAGTCCATAGAGAATATCACAAAAATACAATAAAAAATTAAATATGTACAGATTGGAGGAGGTTAAAATGCAATTAAAAGAACTTAAATAAATTACAGTACTTTAAGACAATTAAAACCCCAATGACAGTTAAAATTTAAAAATTAAAATTAACAATTAACAATTAAAAATGCCCAAGAGATGGAGAAGCTCTAAATTTAAGCCAGGCCGGCTAGTTGAAACAGGTGGGTCTTAAGTTTAATACGGAAGGAGCGGAGGTCAGTTGTTTTTAAATTGAAGGAACAAAAAATATTATATAAAGGGGTACGTGGACCCAGGGATGAAATGCTACTCGTTCGGATTGGTTTGCCTGAACCGGTAGGGGAAAAAAATGCTACTGGTTCAGGCGAACTGGTGTTTCCAATGATCAGAATCGTCAAATTTCCTGCTTTCTAGCTAATCTAAATTATGTGGCACAGTGGATTCCCCCCCCCCCCGCTGTTCTAATTAACTTTGCAGACTCGGAAGGCTTCAAAATGTTCCTTTTTTAGCACTGCACGGGCACGTCTCAGGCGTGCATGAGCAGTATGCTTGGTAGCAGACTCACTGCAGACTTCAGAGGATTTCACCACTGCATGGACCTCTTGGAAACAAGGATTGGAAGGAAGGAATGAAGATATTTTATTTCTTAAGAAATTGTATATGGCTGCCCAACCCACTGTGACTTCAGGCAACTTACAGAAATAGAATCCCAGTAGAAAAGCCAATAAACCCTCCTCCTCCTCCCCTCCCGGTGACAACAGTCAAACCAACCACTTGATGGGGTCCACATGACCCTGAGGTCACCAGGCCTGCTGGCAACCCCATGTCTACAAAGCCTTTTGAAAAAGTGTCAAAGTGAGGGCCTCCTTATTTCTGCAGGGATGATGTTCCACATGGAGGGAGCCGCTTCGGAGAAGCCCCTTCTTGTAGATAGACTTCCTTAGGAGAGGGGATCCTTAAGATCCCCTGCTTCTCCTGCCTAGTGGTATTAAGGTAATATAGGTTGAATTAGACTTCCTTTCTCCCCCCAAGTTATATTGTTACTGCAAGCCACTTTTGTCCTCCCCATCATTACATTTCCTAATGAACAAATGCTCAGCACACTAGGAAATGGAATAACATTGCTAAAGGAGATGCTATAAGGGTCAGAATGGGATGGGTGCTCATTAAATAAAACTGGTGTAGAGGAAGTGAGATGTGTTAAGAGGTAATTTAAGAACTAGAAGCTTTTTATTGATTTCTTAACCTCAGGAAAAGTAAGGAAAAATGCCAAATTCCCAGTTGTCCACACAAATGAAATTCAGTAGCCATGTAGGATTAGAAGGCCCTGATGAGATAAGATCCAACATTTCACAGGACAGTGTTCCACTACTTATTGCTGGCAAAATTTTGTATTTCAGAAAATAATCCGAAATATCCAGATTTTGAGGAGATAGAACGCTATACTTCTTAAAAACTTATCTCCAAAAAGCAAAGGTGTTTGTATCTAGTCTTTTAAGCCTTTTTCATTTAAAAGTATTTTTTTTTCTAAACAATGAACTCCTCCAACTCTAGAATTGTGAGATTAATGTCGATCAAATATTTTGCAGGTCAGATTGCTACTTTTTGCACTGCTGCAATATGTGTGCATCTTTGCAGACATCATTCCCTTCATTTTTCTTCAAGAAGGGAAATGCACAATATATGCTTGTAAGGAAGGAAGTAAAAGAGCGAAAACAAAAACCTGTTAGATCACATCCCTTACTTTTCAACTATTTGCTTTGCACTCAAAATCCTCACAGATATAAATACCTCTTTATTTAAAATATAAAAATGAGCTGTCGTGGCACAGTGGTTAGAGTGCAGTGTTACAGGCTCACTCTGCCCACAGCCAGGAGTTCAATCCAGAGCAGCTCAAGGTTGACTCAGCCTTCCATCCTTCCGAGGTTGGTAAAATGAAGACACAGATTGTTGGGGGCAATAGGCTGGCTCTGTAAATCTCTCAGAGAGTGCTGAAGAAGCACTATGGAGCAGTATGTAAGGCTTAACTGCTATTGCTATTGCTTTTATAGAAGCAAGAAATAAGGTCTAGGCCACAGTCTCCTAAAGAGGTCATATATTGAACCACAAGGATTAAAAGGTGTCAATGTTTATTTTAATTTTATTGAAGAAAATTGATATGGTTGTCCAACATATTGTCAGTGACACCAGGTTGCTCACAAACATAAAAACCTAATGTAAAAGAATAAAAAGCAATAATCCCCACTCCCCTGTCAACAACAGTTAAATAAGTCACTTGATGGGCTCCATCCTACTCTGGGTTCCCTGGACAAAACCAGGTCTTTAGGACCTTGTGAAAGAGTGTCAAAGTGTGTTTGGGGGGGGGGGGCAGCCTTATTTCTGCGGGGATTATGTTCCACAGGGAGGGAGCCACCCCAGAGAAGGCCCTTCTTCTTGGTCCCAGTAGATGTACCTCCTTAGGAGAGAGGACCCGTCACGTTCCTTGCTTCCCCTCTCTGGTAGGTTGGGTAGATGCAACCAGGAGAAGAGGGTTGTTGTTGTTATTATTGTTATTCATCACACAATTAGTTAAAGTAGCATTTATTAAACTTCATATAATACATGCTTGGGAGTTGATGAACAGTCTGAAACTTTATGAAGGGATGGATGAACTGAAGAATGTGGAGGCCCCTCATCTATGCCAATTATGAGAAAAGCACAAATTTAAAAATCCACAGTTTTGGTTGAAACTGTCAGATATAATGCATGCAAATACAGGGTTGCTGTTTCTCATTTTGCTTTGGGAACCAATGCCTGAGTGAAAGATCTCTCTGATAAAATTATCACCTGCTCTAATACCACCAACCCTCAGTATCCACTGTGGTAGGTTTGAAAGAGCTCTCCCTACGGACGGGATCTTATAACAGTCCTACATATCTGCTGCATGTTGCATCCCTCCTGTGAAATGCCTTGTTCTACATTTCATAGCCTCATGTAATTATGTGGGTGGGATATATCTGCAAATGCAGGCTGAGTAGATCTTTTGCTACACGGAAGCTCTTATCCAGCAGCATTCCTATGGCAACTGAATATGTACTTTGGCTCCACTGTCGTCAAGTAAACAGGCCTTGCCAGGGTAAAATTTCTCTGGAATAGTTTCTTTATCTGTTTTTCAGCATCCATTGCAGAATTGGATTCTTTATGTCCCATGTTAGATTAGACATTTGGGGGTTTTCTTGTGCACACAACTTTTTGTGTACAAAAGCCATGTTGCTCAGTGGTTAAAATGCAGTTTTGCGGGCTAACTTTGAATTCTCACAGCCAGGAATTCAACCCTGACTGGCTCAAGGTTGACTCAGCCTTCCATCCTTTCGAGGTGGGTAAAATGAGGGCCCAGATCATTGGGGGTAATAGAACTATTCTGTAAACTGCTTAGAGAGGACTCTAAAGCACTGTGAAGTGGTATATAAGTCTTAAGTGCTATTGTTATTGCTATTTTTCTTTTTTCCCCATTGTTGGTGTTGGGTGTTTGTTTTTCTATTTTGTATTTTATTCTTGTTGTTAAATGAAAATAAATATGTTTTTTTAAAGTCTATTACAATAAACATAATGAGTCATTATTAGTCATATTATTAATTATCACCAGGAGTCCAGTTCTCCTTTTGCTGTTTGCCCTGTTGCATTTTTGGAAGACTTTTCTGCTTCTGTTTTTAACCCACTCAATTAACACTCTCCTCTCACTTCCTTGCATGCTTTGTGTGATCTGGGAAAATTGCACACACATATATTGATGTTTTTAGGCTTTGCATAGCCCATCTGTGTTCAAGACCAATGTGTTTCCTCAAAATGCAGTGTCCTGTGGAACAATGGGAACTAAATGTGGCCTTTTCCTTTTTGATGGTAACATTTTGTACTTCATTTTAGAAAGAAATCCCCAATTTTTTCCCCCTGGAAATTTGTGCTCATTAACAAAAAAAGTAATGTAGTAGAACATTTGCAGGAAGTTTACTTTGGTTTTAAAAATGAGAAAAATCTTCATGACATCTGCAATTTACCTTGTGGTTTTTGTTATTGCCAAGAAACAAAATAAGATAGCAGTATCTCTAAATCCATTTTTGCTCAGTGGGGCTTTTTCTTTGGGAAGTACTTGTAGAAACAGAGCCAAAAGTTATTCCCCCCGGGAGATTTGAATATGAAAAGATTAAAAAAAAAGTCTGAAAATATAAGGAAAAAAATAACCTCTTGTCATCATTTTTGTGGCCTTTTTCAGCTCTTCCCATGAAAATAGTGGTGTTGTAAGTGGCCAGAGATACTTATTGAAATGGAGTGTGCCACTTGGGCATGTCGACGTCATAGAATATGGAAGTAATGATGGCCAAGGTGAGAACTGCAGATTCCCTTTGCAGTCATCTTCTGAGATCATGGTTACCAACGCCAAGCCAAGTAAGTCCCAGCTGGTTATTATTTATGAATGCATCATGTTTCCCCGAAAATAAGACAGAGACTTATTTTCTTTTGACCCCTGAAATAAGCCCTTGGCCTTATTTTTGGGGAGGTCTTATTATTTTTGAGGTGCAGGAGGCGGTGAGCGTGGCCACCTCATGGCTGCTGCTGTGTTGCGATATTTTCAGGGAGGGCTTATTTTCAGGGGAGGGCTTATTTTAACACATGCGCTCAAAGGCCCAATTGGGCTTATTATCCAGGGAGGTGTTATTTTCAGGGAAACGGGGTACTTCTTTACTGTGCATGGGCTTGAAATGCTTACAAAGACTTTTACATTAGGTTTTTTTTAAATGTTAATATAGGTGGTCCTCAACTTACAACAGTTCATTTAGTGACCATTCAAAGTTAACAGTGGCACTGAAAAAAGTAACCGATGGCCATTTTTTATACGACCACTGCATCATCCCCATGGTCACCTGATCAAAACTCAGGCAACTGACTCACATTTATGACGCTTGTAATGTCCCGGGGTCATGTGACCACCTTTTGCAACCTTCTGACAAGCGAAGTCAATGGGGAAGCCAGATTCACTTAACAACAGTGTTACTAACTTAACTGCAGTGATTCAGCTAACCACTTTGGCAGGAAAGGCGATAAAATGGGGCAAGATTCACTTACCAAATGTCTCACTTAGCAACAAAAATTTTGGGCTCAATTCTGGTCGTACATCGAGGACTACTTGTATACAGAAAGCATCTGAAGGATTTATGAGACTGGCATGCATGTATTTTATATCAGTACAGGTAGTCCTCAACTTATGACTACAATTGAGTCGAAAATTTCTGGGACACTTAAGTGAGTTTTGTCCCATTTTATGACCTTTCTTGCCAGAGTTGTTAAGTGAGTCACTACGGTTGTTAGGCTAGTATGTTTGATAAGTGAATCTGGCTTCCCCATTCATTTTCCTTGTCAAAATCTTGCAATATGGTGATCATATTACCCCGAGACACTGCAACCATCATAAGTACATGCCAGTTGCCAAGCATCTGAATTTTGATCACATGAACATGGGGATGTTGCAATGGTCATAGTTGTGAAAAACAGTCATAAGTCGTTTTTTTCAGCACTGTTGTTACTTCAAACGGTCACTAAACAAATGGTTGTAAATCGAGGACTACCTATAGTACATATTGTGCTGGGCATCTGGTTTAGTGATTTTTCTTTTTGTGTTTGAGTTTCATCGTTCACACAAGAAGCTTACAACTAGAGCGTGTCCCTTAAGCTTCTGCTTTCAGTAGCCGTTGCATATTAATCAGGATTATCCAGTGGAATTTGGAGTATTCCCCATATTGAAATGGATCCACTTAATCTGCATCCTTTGTATCTCCAAACCAGTGGTGGGTTCTGGATCCCGTTCCAACAAAGTACATTTGGAACAGGCCCAGCGTCATCCACATGGATGTGCACGCACAGTGCACGCATGCGTCTTACGGCCTCCGCAAGCCTCCACAACGCTCCAGCTGCTCAGCGGAGCATCGCGCAGGCGCTGTACACGCCGCGCACATGCGCAGAAGCACCAAAGATTTAAAAGAGTGGTAAGGAGCTCAGACAGGCGGGTGGGCCCTCTGGAACACCGTACCGGAACGGTATCCGGTGCTCCGGGCAGGCTCCGGTACGTACTGGAGCGTACCGCCTGCAATCCACCACTGCTCTAAACCTATGTAACAGTTTCCCAATTTTTTTATTTTTAAAACATTAAATCTATAAAGGACAGGTAGGGGAAGATCTTCTGGTACCCTGTTTCCCACAATAAAAAGAAAATTCTACTTTTATTACAAAATTGGTTTTACTGTATAGCTGAAGGATGATCCTTCTTGATCCTTGTTAGAAAGCTGCCAGAATAAAAAAAAACCAACAATGCAAGAAGCTGTTTAGTCTGGGTTGATTTTTGGTAAAGGGTTAGTGAAAAAGTTATTCGTTGAATTATTAAGCTTAATTTGGTAATTACATTAATGTTTCAGCAGGTGGCAGCACTTGTTTTTTACCTAGCTTATACTCAGAAGCTAATCAGGATTGCTGCCAGTTAGTATTTAGATGGGAAATTTCCAGGATTGTAAATTACACTGAGAAACAAACCATCTCAGAAGAAGCCAGTAGCTAACCATTTCCGTAGTGCTGGCAAGAAAACTACATGCCTGTAGTCTTTCAACAGTGGATCTCAAGTTGAAGGAGAATTTTCTTTTTGCATTGCATACAGTGGTACTCTTGAAGTAGCGTAAATAATATAAAAAACATGCAAAGTTTTTTTAAGACACCCCCCCCCCCCGAAACAATATAGTCCTGTCTGTCTTTTCCAATTCGGTCTAGAACTGAGCACAGCTCCTGTCTGCATTGTTTATTCCAGATTTTCCATCCTGGTGGTCTTTGGATGCTAAGATTAGAAAATTTCCCAAGCTATCGTAACCAAATTGGCTAAGAATGGTTAAACTGTACTACTAATTCAGCTAGAAGGCACTGTTTTCTATAAACGTATTGTTCACATTCTTGTTCATTATCTCTTCTTTGTGTAGCTTTTTTTGGTTTTATTTCATAGTGGTGACAAGAATAGGTGCTTTTCAGACACAAAATGGAATCATGGAGAAGAGAAAGAGAAAAGCACACAATGGTTAAATAAAGACAAGCTAAAGATAAAAAAAATAAAAATCTTGTCTGATCAATATCCAAATTAAATGAAACATGGTGGTCGGGGCACACTGTACAATTTAGCTATTGTTGAAATTATGCAACTGTGTGGGTTGCAGTTTTATACCATACTATGTGACATTACAATGAAGGAAAAGATACGAAAACTGCCTTACCACCAATAACAATTTGCTAATCACTTTATGATGCTGTTTGGACTACCTTAGAAGTATGCTTCTCTGCAAAGCCATTTGAAAAAAGGAATGCTAAATTCTTCTTTAGAACCTGCCAAGGTAAAAGGTCGGAGCAATTTTTCTTAAACTTTAACATCTGTGGACTTTAACTCACAGAATGACCCAACCAGGGTCATTGCTTTCCCTTGACCTGTCTTACCAATGAAATCTTGTATAGGAAAAAAAAAAAGCTCATTTCAAAAATCAGAAGAGGAAGTTCTAGGTGCTGGAAACAACAGCAAGTTAACCAGACAGAAAGCAATTGGCACGGAACTCACATGACTCAGAAATTCTGACTTGCAACAATAACAGTCAGAAGAAATCCCATCAGCACTTTGATACTTGAGTGAGCTTTCGTTGTTAAGTGCACACAGTAGCTGGGTTTACACATTGCACTAAGCCTAAGATATGACTTGTTTGTGAATGATGGGTTCTAGCCAGGGATGAAATTCAGCAGATTCTGACAGGTTCTGGAGAACCGGTTGCGGAAATTTTGAGTTGTTTGGACTACTGGCAAATATCACCTTTGACTGGCCTCGGAGTGGGGAGGGAATGGGGATTTTGCAGTATCCTTCCCCTGCCACGCCCACCAAGCCACGCCCACAGAACTGGTAGTAAAAAAAAAGAATTTCACCACTGGTTCTAGCTTATTACATTGAGTTGAAGCCAATTTTGATCTATGCTCATTGTTAAGCAAATAGCTTGCTGTGAGGTATGAACCAAACCACTATTTAGCTTTTTTAGATGCCATTTGCAAACTGTTTAGTTTCTTGGAGAAAAGACAGCTAGCTGCTCTGTTCTTCTTTTAAAGAGATGGTTAGATTTTCTAAGAAATGTGAAGGGTTGGGCATTTAATTTATTGTTGTGAAGTAAAAAAAAGAAGTATGTGCAATGGTATGTGCCTTCTCTTTATTTCACAACATATGTTAAATTCCATGGTGACTTCACAGCTCCAAGGCTGGTTATGCTTCCTTTAACTGATCCTTCCACCCACCTGTATTTCATATCGTTACTTCCTCCCTTGAGACTTGTGCTGTTGCTGTGCAACTTGTGAAAACTTAGCAAGCTTTTGTTATTGTTAAAGAGCCCATAGATAAGTGTACACTTAGAAGCAGGAGGATGAGCTTTAATAAAGACAAAGAGTCTTTAAGAGCAACAGAAGGTCCCACATTATTATTCTCACCATCTATAATGTGGTGGTAAGTACACTGACATGGGTCTCCCCTCCCCCCCCCAAAAGTCTCAACATGACAGATTTCTCTTGAGATCAGATGCCCTACACCAGAGCTGTCAAACTCCCACCCCACAAGCTGGATGTATCACATGCTCACCACATCCAGTTTAGTGAAGGGGGGAAAAGTCCCTATATGTCACGGGATGCCACCATGATGACATGGGTTTGATACCCCTGCCCTTGTTGTTAGTTGCGAAGTTGTATCCAACCCATTGTGACCCCATGGACAACATTCCTCCAGGCCTTCCTGTCCTCTACCATCCTCTGGAGTCCATGTAAGCTCACGCCTATTGCTTCGGTGACTCCATCCAGCCACCTCATTCTCTGTTGTCCTCTTCTTCTTTTGCCCTCGATCTTTCCCAACATTAGGCTCTTCTCCAGTGACTCCTTCCTTCTCATTAGGTGGCCAAAGTATTTGAGTTTCGTCTTCAGGATCTGGCCTTGTAAAGAGCAGTCAGGGTCACCCCTGCCCTACACTGATTGAAATATATAAAGCGTCCAGCTATCTCATTTTTTAAAAAAAATATAGGTTAAATGCAAATACAGCTTGTTTGTAAATGATATAAATTAGCACACTGAGTGATTTTAAATAGATGAGCTTCAGTAAGTTTGGTATACTGTGGTGGTTAAAACATTGAGCTCAAACCCAGGAGACTGTGAGTTCTAATCTTGCCTTCAGCACATTTGAGTGACTTTGAGCCAGTCACTCTCTCTTAGCCCTAGGAAGAAGGCAAAACGAGCACTTCTGAAAAATACACAATTCGTCTAGGTAGTCACCAAGGGTCAAGACTGACTCAAAGGCTCACACATCCAGTAATCAGGAACTCAATATAAATATAAATAAATATAGATGCATGCTTGGATCATCCTTTCCGCAACTATGATTGGTTTTATGCAATTCCTTAGTAACTTTGTAGGAAGCTCACTTAAGGGCTCAGTTTATAGCTTGGTTAATGCTGAATAGAACTGGAGACCTGGCCTTTATTGGGGGCACTTAGCCCACTGAAAGAGACATAACTCTTTTCCGCCTTTTGGCAAGGATATGGAGGAAGGGGAGAGAAGAAGAACAACTCATTTGTATCCAGTTATCTTTTAAAAAAAGTTCCCTTGCTTCTTTGGAAGCAGTAGGGAGTATTAAGAAAAAGTAATGGTCCTTGCAAATATAGGCAGGCATTTTTAAAGGATAACAAAGATAAAAGTAGCTTTAACACACACACACACACACACACACACACACACACTCACACACACACACTTTTGATCCAAATTCTGACCTTTCCCATTTACCCCATTTTAATTTTCCGTTCCTTTCAGAAATGAGGTAAATTCAAAATGGATCAAACATGCAAATAAATCCCCTCTAAATCCAGGATACCTTAAAACTGTCCTGCTGAATTAAATTGAAATCTAACAATGTCAATCTACTGATAAACAAAAGATAGTATTGTGACAATATTGATCTGATCTCCATAAAAGAACATTGAAAGCCAGTACCAACCCTTCACAGTAGGTATTTTGCAATGTGGAGGAATGCAGGCAAAGCAAGCTTGCTTGAATCATTAAACCAGCTACATCTTTATCCTGGCTCATGGGGTGGCTTTGTAGTCCGCTTGTCTTTGCCAAGGAAGCAAAATGGCTGTGCATGTACAAACATGTGGAGATAGTTGAAAGCTGCAGAAGACTTGCAAAAGATGTGGCTGCCTTAATGTTTCTCATGTGTTGCAAAGCACCTCTTTTGAAACATGACATAATCCCAATTCATGCTGCTCTAACTAATAGGAACAGGATTTAGATCCCTATATCCTCCTTCTCTTAATGTGAAAAATCAGGTTTTAATTTTAATGCTTTCATTTCCTCTTATTTATTTATTTTTCTGCCTGTCTGTGATTTTCTTAGGAAATAATATAAACGTTATGCTTGCCACGTCTTCAAGCTCACTGCTTCCAAGGGTACTTGTTTTGAGATGCTGTAGATTGTTGTGGTAAAGTTTTAATTTGGCTTGGCTTTTCATTGCGCACGTGTTGGTTTCAGTACATAAGAATGTGAAAGAACTGATCTAGCTCAAACCAAAGGCCTGTCTCGTTTATCTTTATTTTAAACGAGTGTCCAGATACTTATGAGAAACCAAAAACACAACTTTAATACAATAAGATCCTTATGCTTTTATTTTCTAGCCACTGTATTAAGAGACATATTGATGTTCCCATTTGGGAGAAGAGGTATACAGGGAGTCATTGACTTAGGATCATAATTGAAAAATGTAAGCGAGACAGCTGTTAAGTGAATTTTGTCCCATTTTGCGACCTTTTTTTGCCACAGTTGTTAAGTGAATCACGTCACTTGTTAAGTTAGTAAGACAGCTGTTAAGTGAATCTGGCTCCCCCTTTGACTTTGCTTGTCAGAAGGTTGCAAAAGGTGATCACATGACATTGCACTCGTCATAAATATGAGCCAGTTGCCAAGTGTCTGTATTTGATCATGTGACCATGGAGAGGCTGCAATGGTCATAAGTGTGTGGGAAAGGTCATAAGTCTCTTTTTTCACTGTAACGTCAAATGGTCACTGAACGAATAGTTGTAAATCGAAGACTACTTGTACAATAATCTTCAGGTTTCTAAAAGGAAGTCATCTAGAGGAGGGAATGAACTCTTCTCTGTTGTCCTGTAGGGTAGGACTAGAAACCCTAGGTCAGGGGTGTCCAAACTTGAGAACTTTAAGACTTGTGGACTTCAACTCCCAGAATTCCCCAGCCAGCCATGCCACAAGTCCACAAGTCTTAAAGTTCCCAAGTTTGGACACCCCTGCCCTAGGTTGACTCTTCAGAAAACAGATTTAGATTAGGTTTTACGGGAAAAAAAATACTGACAGGATAAGCTCTCAAGCAGTGGAACAAGTTTCCTTATGAAATGGTTCTTCCCCCTCATTGTAGATCTTCAAACAGAGGCTGTATAGTCATGGGATGTGCTTAAATAGATTTTCCATTAAGCAAAGGGTCAGGCTAGGTGACCTCTGAGGCGCCTTTCCACTCCATGGTTCTATGTACCGTTTTAACAGCACTAGATCTACTTACTTTTGAGAAAACTGATTTAGATTCACTTTGCCAATTTTGGAGATTGCATGAGTTTTACGTAATAGATTAATTGAGAAGATTAGTTAAAGATTATGTTTTTTATATCTATTAGAACATTGTTTAATTCCCCAAATCACTGTATTTACCTCTATAAAATTAAACATGCTTTGATCAAATGTCAGGGTCACTTTAATTCCCATCATCCTCATTTGTGAGCTTGTTTAAGACATAATCATGTTTCATTCTAACTGAGAATGCGGTTTTTTGTGATTCTGCTCTATAAATTTAATTGGATTTATCATGCCAAGCAAACATCAGAATCTCCTCTGTTATTCAGGTTGTTCAATTACTGGGCATGACAACCAGGAGTGGGTGGCAATTTCAGAGGTAACCAAGGAAAAGCACAGGGCTAATGGCAACTATTGTTAAGTGTGTAAAGAGCTTATGTAACACACACACACACACACACACACACACACACACACACACACGAGATGCAGGAAGTTTATAGAGCAAGAAAATCTAAAAGGACATAGTTCCTTGATCCCCATCTTTAATATTAATAAGGGACATTTTATGTCAGTCTGTTGGAGATCAACATCTAAATCATTAGTGAAAGCTTTCCTTTACTTGAACTCTGTTTCTGTAGGATTCTTGGTTTGGCTTCTTTTTTGTAATAAAAACCTTGCTTCTGAATGTTTGATAAGGTGAAAAAAAAATAAACCTTACGTTGTTATGTAACTCTGCTCTTGTAGGTAGATCACATCTACACAATGGTTGGGTCACTAACAACCACAATTATTTTCACATTATTCAGATCACAGATAGTTTCATATTAGGACAGGCTGCATTGCTTTGTCAATCCCATGTTGTTGATCTGTCTGTGTGAGCATGTATGCACCTGAATATATTCAAGATGGTTCTCACACCAGTGGTGCCTATTTTCAGAGTGGAAACAGCTGGGTTGAAATATGGCTGGAAATGAGAAAATCCCAACTTGCCCTATTTCTACAGTTGTAATTGGCACAAAGTCATGAACAGAGTTTTGTTAGTATATAGGGCTTCCTACCAAGAAAAGCCTTATGGGATAAGATTTCTCAATTTGTATCATTTCAGGAGACAGGTACACAAAATCACATGGCAAAATGTTCCTAAGTTTATGTATATACACAAACATATACAGTATAGGCTGCTTAATCATTTGTGTTGAATCAGTCTATAATTAAACATGCAAGTGCATAGACTGATTACATGCCATCAAGTTGTTTTCAATTCCTGTTCTATGATATATCCAATGCCTTAGAAATTTTTTTGTATCCTTCTCCTCTCTGATACTTTCCAATAATATCTTTGTAGACCATGGCTTTTGCTGTAAGAGGCAACTGAGTAAACGTCACAAAAAATCTACAACAGCTGACCTTTATAGGGGCTTGATCAGAGCCACTGTAATTGGTGTGTACAGACTACTATTTAATATCAATTTGAATGTGATTGGTTATTTCTGAGCACAGCCACATCCCTACGTATAAGGAATGTGCATACTTATGCAACCACATTATTTTATTGTTATTTTCCCCCCTACAAAATCTCAATTTGCTTTTCAATTGAATTGCAAAGCTTATAAATTGTATTAAAAGGTGGAAATTTTTTTGAAGTGGTTTATCTTGGTCTGACTTTTTTTGTTGTTTTGCATCTCAAAAACCTGGCGTTTTAACAGGGGTGTATTGACTTTTTATATCCACTTTACGTACTATTCTTGCAACTTTGGTTGCAATATCAAATGACTGTGTAACTTTATCCAGACATTTAATGGCATATTTTTGTGTTTCAGATAAGCTTTATATGGGACCAGGGCAACTGTATAATGATTTGCAGAACCTCTTACATGACTTGAATGTAGTTGGCCAAATCAGTCAACTAATATGCAGCCTGAAGGGAAACTACCAGGTAACAAGTAATGGATCTAGAATTAAGTTTTCAGATTAAGCAAACACTTATATTATTTTATGCGATGCTAATGCGATTATTGTTAAATGGTAAACTGTGGAGTTGTAAGTAGATTAGCGATGCCTTGCTGAGTTTGTTGTACTTAAATCTATTTGCGTATGTGCAATCTAAGCATAGGATATTCAGTAAGGTATTTTTATTCAGTGATGTTAAGGAAAACGTCGTATGCTTGTATCATGAGTTAATAGCAGTGTTTCTTTAGCATAGAGCATTATGCCATCAGGTCTGTTTAAGCATTATTTAATCCTACTGACATGGTTTCCCCCCCTCTTGTTTTAATCCATGCTGTACAATATGTCTGTGCCTGTGTTCCTTTCAAGCAAAAATTACATAGAAAGGCAGGCCTTTTCACATTGCATCTGCAAAAGAAATTTTAGCTTAAATTCTGACGGTGTATCTTAAAATGGTTTGTAGTCCAGCTTCACAGGTTTTTGATACCACAGAAAAAATGAACTTAATGTAACGTTATGTGAACTTCAACATTTGTTCTTGTTGTCGTTGTTGTTCCACCAGAATTTAAATCAGTCGGTGGCTCATGACTGGACCTCAGGTTTACAGAAACTCATTTTGAAAAAAGAAGATGAAATTAGAGCAGCAGACCGCTGTCGAATTCAACTTCAGCTTCCAGGAAAACAGGACAAGTTAGTAGCAACCTTGAACTGCAGAGGACATACATTTTCTGGAAAGCCCTTGAGGGGAAGTTTTCATGAAAGCCAACACAGTAAAATGTAGCTTCTGGGTAGGAGGAAGCAGGATCATGTTTAGTGTTGCAAAATAATGATGATAGCCATGTGCTCGGGAGCAGATCTTGATAGGATCTGTCTTTATGTGTGAGGCATTTTTCTGGCAGCAATTTTCCAGCTCTCCATTGCTGTGTAACAAGCTCCAGGCAAACGGTACCCTCATAATTTATACCATGTTCAAGATGTGAGTAGACTGTATGCACCTCATAACCACAGAAGTAGGAAGCGTTTTAGGTGTGTCCTAGGGAACTGAAATAAAATCCTACTAGCTAACTGATGCTGTGCTTATTTAGTTCAGTTTCTATATATGTGTATGCAGGTAGTTCTTGACCTACAACAGCTCATTTAATGACCATTTGAAGTTGCAACAGCACTGAGAAAAGTGACTTATCACTATTTTTCACACTTAAAACTGTTACGGCATCCCCTGATAAAATTCAAATGCCTGGCAACTGACTTGTATGTATGACAGTTGTAGTGTCCTTGGGTCATGTGATCACCTTTTGTGACCTTCTGACAAGCAAAGTCAATGGGGAAGCCATTAACAACCATGTTGCTAATTTAACAGCTGCAGTGATCCACTTAACAAAAATGGCAAGAAAGGTTTTAAAATGGAGCAAAACTTTCTTAACAAATGTCTCAGCAACAAAGGTTCTGAATTCAATTATGGTCCTAAATCGAGGACTACCTGTGGTTTGAGCCAACAATCCTTCTTCTCTAGATATTTGATACAGTTTTTAAAAAGCAGAACTTCATAAGGAATCCAAACTTCCTTTCCTTGCATGAGAATGAACAGTTGTGCCGGCCTCAACCTGACTGCTTATTATTTTCTTATTCTCTAACATATTTCAGAAGTTATAAGAAATCCTAATCTAGTGAATTTATGTAGTCCTGTTTCAGTATGCTAATACTTTACCAATTTCCCAGCTTTGATTTTAAACCAGCAGCAACCCACGGGTAAAAGAGATAGTATCACAACTCTGACACAACTTGTATTTCTCAGTGCAAGGAGACCGCAATTGCCTGAAAGGCTATTCAAGGTTATCAATATAGGACATTGATCATTTATGCTAGGAATGGAGTCAGAATAATGGGATACAGTGACTATGAATGTCAGCCTCTTTTTCCCAAACAGGAACCGTTCCCAACTCAGAGAGAATTGATAGGTCTTTTCTAAGATAGGCCTTAAATAAAACCTATTTGCAAATTATGAAAGTGTTCATCTCAGTGTTGAAAGAAAAACTAATGCTGTTCAATAGAACGTGTAATAATTAATTTGGTGCTAATGAATCTTTGTTTTCTGCCTGCCAAAAGAGCATATGGCATACTTTTATTGTGCAACAGGAATAGGCACTATGACTTATTTTCTTTAATTTTAATAGATCAGGACGGCCTACTTTCTTTATGGCTGTGTTCAACACGTTTACACCTGCCATCAAACAGTCGTGGATCAGAAGTTTACAAATGGCTAAGCTTGCTTTAGGTAAGATTTTCTTTTGCTGTGCTTAAAAGTTACATAAATTAAACTGAAGGAGGGTTAATCTCTGTGTCTTCTGAATAATTGTGGCAAAGGTGAGGAATACTGACAGAAAATGAGCTAATAAATGATTTATCCTAGATAGTGACCAGAGTTTGGCAAAACTTAGAAAACTCAAAGTCTAAGAAATCAATTGAAAGAAGAGAGATTTCAGTTCTATTTGCAGGGAATCTCCATGACTGGCTTCTGCAGCTAAGGACCAACCATTTCAGTACTGGAAAAGGGTCAGAAACACTGAAGAAATCAGTCCTCTAATGAAAATACGAAGCTAGATGTAGTCAGGCATCTTTTGCTAATTTATATCATGCACTGATTTGAGCTGCTTTGTGTATCCTTTTGCTAGTTTATTCTATGCTGGGGTTCTTTTTGCTGGCAAAATTATCTCTCACTCCCCCCCCCCCCCGTCCCCTCTCCCTCTTGTTATTCTTTTAATGCAAAATCTGTTCCCCAAATACTAATATGTAGTAAACACTATATATTTTCATTATACTGATGCATTTATTTTACTTTGGACATAGCCTAATACTTTTTGCAGTTAAGATCTGAAGAAGGACAAAACCACCATATCTCTCCATATGCATGCGGACACTCTTTTACACTACTATTCAAAGTTAATATATTTTTGGAAGATCATTTTTAAATAGATATCTGCATGAGGGATTTTCTCTATAGAGATTATATAAATATTTGTTATCTTTTAAAATGTTATCTTTTGAAACTTTTGAATGCATAAACGTTGCCTTCTAGAATAAGCAGCACAAGGCTGCAGAGTTTCTCTAGAACAGTGGGTCTCAACCTTCCTAATGCCGCGACCCTTTAATAAAGTTCCTCATGTTGTGATGACCCCCAACCATAAAATTATTTTATGTTTTCCGTATTTTTTCGAAAATATGTGTTTTCCGATGATCTTAGGCGACCCCTGTGAAAGGGTCGTTCGACCCCCAAAGGGGTCCCGACCCACAGGTTGAGAACCATTGCTCTAGAACTTCCCATTATTAACCTTAATGCCTTTATAAAACATCTTTGTGAACCCTGAAAAGAAAACATTTGATTACTTGGTTATTCTACAGAAACAGCTGCTAGAAAATATGTGTCTATTCATATTCAATTGGTAACATAAAAACATAGCAATAACTTATTGGAAACACAGACATTTCTTTTTTCCCTTTTGCCATTATAGCTGATGAAAATCTGCTGGGTTGGTTCTGTATAGATGACGATGGGAACCAGATTAAAAAAGAGAAACACCCACTCCTTGTGAAACACATGCCTGTGATGATGGCCAAACAACAGGAATTTAAGGTAAATATCATGGATTTTGTTTGCTAACTAGCTAGTGAACAGATTGAAACATGCATGGGCTAAGTTACTTTACCTAAAGTTAAATTTTATTTCCTCTTTATCAGTTATGTGGACTGGAAGCATCTTTTACTAACTTAATGTCAAAATCCAAAATTGACATAGAACATAAAACTGTTAGACAGAAAAAGTGGTTAATAATATACATTTGTGCAAGATAGAAATCATTTTTCTTCTACTCATTGGCTTCAGTTTTACTGGCAGTGGGTCAGAAAAGCGTTATTTATTTATTCATTTCTTTATTTATCGCCATAGCAAAATATATGACATTTTTACTAACAATTTTTATTTTGTGTATTAAGGTTGAATGTGCTGCTTATAATCCTGAACCTTGTTTATGTGAAGAAAGTGACCCTGATTCTCTTTCTACGGAGTATGGTTTTCTGTGGGTAAGAATTTGATTTTTTTTCAAAGTTCACATAATAGCATTTGTAGAGAATGGAATAATAGTCTAGAAATTAATTCACTTTTGCAAATTCTGTTTCACAATCATAGATATAGATATTATAGGATATAGATAATAGAGATATACTATAGGTATGTGGCACGGTGGCCTAGATGTGAATATGCTCACCTCCCTCTTAGAAGATTGAGAGTTCAATCCTAGGCAGAGAGACAGATGTTTATTTATCAGGGCAAGAGAGAAAATATCTACTGTGAACTCCACATAGGTATCAGGAAGGGCATCCAGCTAGTAAATGCTCAGGTCTATTCAGTTGCCCTGACTCCACCCTGATAAAAAGGGATTATTGAATAGAGTAAAGAACGGGTGATGCTTAATGCATGAAAGCAACAGGACAGTTCTCATTATAAGCCTTTCTTGAGACTTCTTTTCTTAGAAATTGTACAGTACAGAAAATTTACTGTACTTAGAAAGTAGAGTCATGGGTGGATCCTTTGACATTATGCAACAGTGTATGTTGTGGCCTGAAGTTGATTTCTGTGCCCAATATTCACCTATATGGATTTTTGCAAATCATTACTTGGTCTCAATTTCCTCTTAACACTTTAAAATGTTGAGACTTTTGGTCCTGAGAATGACTGGGGAGGATTCAGGAAATAATTTGACAAATCAGAAATAGTTGTGGGCATGTGACTTTTGTACGCTCTTGTACAGGTAGACTGAGATGTTTTTAACCTTAGCAAAAGTATGAAATATATTTAACAGAAATCATGCAAGCTAATAATTTCCTAAAACCATCATCATTGCTTGCAAAAAGTCACTTGTACTGAATCTCATTCGCAATATGATCCAATATAGAATTATGTCTATATTGTACAATTAACAAATAAAAGCTGAAAATGTCACTATTTCTTGTACATTAAACATTTAGTATTTGTAGTACATAATGCTGTTAAAGAAATAAAGAACATTTTTTTAGAGAACAAAACTCTGTGATTAGCAAGTGAAATATTTTCCCATATTTTCAGTCAGTAAAATAGGCACATAATATCATTGTTTTCTTTTAATATCCAGTTTCCAGAAACTCCTTAATTTAACTATTTAAAACTTAATGATTTTTGGTAATTAATTTTATCATGAATGTTATTAGTTAAAGACTGTAATTATTGCTTATGAAATAAACTAAAACCTTTCTCTATAATACAGATTGGCAGTTGTACTAATCAAATGGGCCAAATTGCCATTGTATCATTTCAAAACTCCAGTCCAAAGCTTATCGAATGCTTCAATGTGGAGTCAAGAATTCTCTGTATGGTCTATATTCCAGAAGATGAGAAATCCAAAGAATCAAATAATATGTTTCCTGAATCTGGAGACATGGCTACAAAACCCCTCAATGTGCCTACTATTTGTCTAGGCATGGAAGAAGGAAGGTATTTTTCATGTTTGTGTCTAATTTCTGTAGATTATTTAGCTCTATATATAAGAGAGAGAGAGAGAGAGAGAGAGAGAGAGAGGGAGGGAGAGAGAGAGAGAGATACAATGTTGCACTAAATCAATTATTTGTAGCAAGCAGCTAAATCTTATTATTTTGAAAGATCTAATTTATTTAAAGCTTTGCACATCCCTATAGAAAAATGCTATGTTGCATTTAAACAAATGAGGATGATTTCCCATTCCTTGCAAGCAGCGGGATGCGTTCAGAAATAAAATAAATAGTAATTTTTGGTAATTTGCCACAAGTAAATTAAGGCAGACATATTGGGTATTTTATAGTAATATGGCCTTAAACAATGAAATGTTTTAGATGTTGATGGTAAATCATTCAGTCTTTCATTCTTGTTCTTTCACTAATTCCATGCACTGTGGTTCCAGTAGTTCTATAGGCCAACAAAAAAAGAAGTAATAATCCAAAGCCTCAGATATATGATTTGTAGCTCCAGATATTGAAAAGATATCTAGAGCTACAAAAGATAAGGTATTGATATTTCTGCATAAAGAACATAAAAGCATTGAGAGGAAATTTTTTTTTTTTGAATGTAATCCCAAAAGTGCGTTTTCAAGAGGCAACATGGACTCTGGATTTTCTTTGAAGACATTTCGCTTCTCATCCAAGAAGCTGCTTCAGCTTTGGAGCTGTAGAAGCTGGATCTTGGATGAGAAGCAAAATGCCTTCAAAGAAAAAACAGAAAGTTCAGTTGCATCTTGCAGAAGCATCTTTGGAACAACCATAACCTGGATGACTGAGAATCTCTATAGTCTTTTGAATGTAATGAATTGGTTTTCCGTTTTCCTTTTTCTATCATGATTTTTAAAGTATCTCCTGTTCTTCTTAAATAGCATCTCTGTTTACAAAAGTAGTCAAGGCTCCAAGAAAATCCGTCTTCAACACTTCTTTGCTCCCGAGAAGTCTACTGTGATGAGCTTAGCATACAAGACTTACCATTTATTTGCTGGCCTAGTCAATGGAAACATTGCAATCTACACCAAATTGGAAGGTACAGGAATGTTAAAGGGATATCCAGTTGCAATATTTATAGACACAGATTTCATTGCTGTGTTTTTTCCCCCCTAAACTCATATTTACATTTTCACTATGGATTGCTGTCGGCACCAGCGGTCATCAGAAATTGCATATATATTACAAAAACCTGCTTAGTCTGTAATTTTGTAAGCAATACGTGTCTCGGGTTTTTCCATGCAGATTGAGAATAGGAACTCTTACATTAGAAACAGGTTCTTGGGTCACAAACTTATGTCTATTGACAATCCTGATGGCAGTTTTCACAGGAGTTTTAACAGTTCACATTGCCTTTTCTAATTGAAGAGAATTCAGGTGGGCTGTCTTGTAAGTCTTTTGCTCATCTGGACTGAAAATTAGGAGAACTGAAGCCTTTTCACAGCTGGAGAGCAATAGGATGGGGCGGTCTATGTAGATACTGCATGTCTACTTCATAAATAATTAATTCTTAATCATTCTAAGACAGGGGTGTCCAAACTTGGGAACTTTAAGACTTGTGGACTTTGGGAACTTTAAGACTTGTGGACTTCAACTCCCAGAATTCCCCAGCCAACATGGCTGGCTGGGGAATTCTGGGAGTTGAAGTCCACAAGTCTTAAAAGTTCCCAAGTTTGGACACCCCTGTTCTAAGAGGTGGCATGAATATAAAGATGTAACATAAAATGGCTTTAAGATTATTTCTTGTGCTTGCATGCGCACACTTATCTTTAAAGTATCTATTGCAGTTTTAATTGAAAAATAATGTACATTTAAATGTTTATGCCAGTGGTTTGTTCTATTCCGTGTGTTGATTTCCTCAAAATGGTCTAGAACAGGGGTATCAAACTCAAGGCCTATGGGCCGGATCCAGCCCAGAGGATGCTTAGATCTGGCCTGTGGGGCTGCCCTGGAAGCAGCAAAGGACTGGCTCGCAGTACCTCTGCCAGCAAAAATTGAGCCCAGGAGGGCTGTGTGCGACCGTCCCGAACTCCATTTTCGCTGGCAGAATGCTTGGGCTACCATAGGCGCCCCCGACCCGAGTGATATCAAGCTGGCTATGCCCGCCCTGCCCACAGCCACCCAGCCCTCTGAGGTCAAACACAACCCTGACGCGGCCCTCAATGAAATTGAATTTGACACTCCTGGCCTAGTATGTACTTGTTAAAAATGAGGCTCCTTATTAAAAGTATTAAAAGTTTAACAAAGAGGAGTAACTCTTTGTTAACTTTTAATACATTTAAATCGAAATAATGATCAATGGAGTTCCTTGGTGCCCTCCGAGCGTGGTTGATTGCTTTCAGGCATTTCATTACCCAATTAGCTAACTTCATCAATGTGAATTCAGTTTGGCTAATTAAATGTCTGCAAAGCCAAACGACCACGTCAAAGAGCACCAAGAACTCCACAATTCAATCATGAGCTACATATATTTTCTTCTACTGCAGTAATGATCTTAAGTTTAGTGTGAGGTTTAAAATTATAAAACACAGTATCTTGGTTGTTTATGGAGAAATGGTTAGAGGAGAAATTTTGACTCCCTCAGCCTTGCATCTACCAAACACATTCAGATCTTGTTTCTTTATGCAGCAGGATTACAAATATTAAAAGCCCTGTCTGATAGGTTGTCATCTTAGGACATAGATTTCCCAAGTACTTGCTTCAGTTCTGTTAATTTTATTGTGAATGTTGAACCTCTCAATATTCTTATTGAGTAGGATGGTATATTATTGCAAATAATGCAGTCAGTTATCAGCAACATATATTTAAAACGTCTTTTTTATATCACAAATAACTGGGTATGTAAGAAGAGAGATCAAAGCACATCCATTACATAGCAATGGACTCTCTTTTAATGCAGCTCTATGTTCAACAGAGTTTGCATGTGCTTTGGGTTGCTGCGATTGTAGCTCTTTTTATGTCTAAACAAAGCATATACAGTGGTCTCCATGTTCCCTTCTTCCCAGATAAGCGTTTGCTGCCTCCCGCTTTGTAGCATTTTAAAATAAATTTTATTGAAGGTTTTACAAGAACATTACAAACAAATTTTATTTATTTAAAACATTTATACAGCCACCTGCCTGCTAACCAATTTTGGGTTAAAATGCTAATGCGTGATAACAACTCAGATTTTGTTTTTAACAATCCAGTTTCACTTCCTCTTGTAATATTTGAAGAATAGCTTTGAATAGCTTTCCCCCTAACATGCAAGGGGTCTCTAAGGGTTTAAAGACTCATTCATTCATTCATTCATTCAATTTCTGTAGCTGCCCATCTCAGTCAATGACTCTGGGCAGCTTACAGTTCAAAACTATATCACAATAAAAACAGTAAAACATTTTAAAACAAGAAAACCAATGTAAAAAACATCCAAAATAAACATACAGCATGATACTTTTAAATACCTACCCTCTGGCTATAGACTTTGGTAAAAGAAAAAGAGAACAAAAGGTAGAAAAAAATCAATTTGAGGCAAGAATATTTTATCATTAATAAAATATATATCATATAAAATGTATACCAAGGCAATTATTATATAAATAAAATGATTTTTTTTTAAAAAATAAATCTTTCATTTCTTTTTGCAAAAGATGGGACCTGGAACTCAGAACCACAGAAAATAGTTAAATTGGGAGTTCTTCCTGTCAGAGGTCTTCTTGTGATGGAAGAAACCATCTGGGCTGCTTCTGGTGGACAGATATTTATAATTAATACAGAAAGTCATGCTGTAGAGGTAAGCATGATTCCCTTTCCAAACATAAGTACTTCAATTTGTAGCTTTTAATGTAATTTTCTATGTAAGATGTAAGTGTGTTCTTGAATCAAACTTGCACATGAAAATAAAGTTAAGGTAAAGGTGTCTCTTTGGGTTTTACCCCGCTAGTTGTGACCGACTCTAGGGGGCAGTGCCAAAGAGCCAATGTTGCCTGGAGTGAGGCCAGTATGTCATTGTGCCGCAACACAGACCCTATGCCGAAACACAAAATGCTGTTACCTTCCCGCATGCTTATATGTAGTACCTATTTACCTACTTGCTTTTGCATGCTTTCAAACGGCAAATTCCTATGATATCAACTTGGAGAAAACAGGAATATCAGCTTAGAGATGTGGAAAGGAGTAGACTGGTTATATTTGTATATGAATCATTTGAAATCCCAAACTTTTGCTTTTAATGAACAACTTTTTTATTGTTGAATATTTGTCTTTGATGTCTCTTGTCTTTCCAACTCTGTAGACCATCTTTTTTTTTTTGAAGGGGGCTGTATTTTTTTTTTTTTTGCATCAGATTGTCACAGGATGTCAAAATTGGATGTACCAGGGACCTGAGAGACTTTTCTTTCAAAGAAACTCAATAGAAATTCCTCCTTGTATATGCTGTTATGACTCATTGTGACTTTTGCTTTATGGAGATGTCTCCCTATATCAGCGATGGCGAACCTTTTTTGGCTCGCGTGCCACAAGTGGGCGGAGCGCAGGGGAGTCGTGTGCAGGTGTGCCGCACCCATAATGCAACGCGTGACCCCCCCCAGTGCGCATGCGCGCACGACGCGCGACCCCCCCATTTTTACATGCTTTTTTCGCCCTCCCCAGGCTCCAGAGGCTTTATAGGAGCCTGGGGAGGGCGAAAAGAGCCTCCCCTGCCCCCCCGGAGGCCCTCCGGAGGCTTCAGGGACCATCCGGAGGCTTCCCTGAAGCCTTCGGAATGCTTAAAACCACCCTCCGAGCAAACCGGAAGTGACTTCCGGGTTGCTCGGAGGGTCATTTTAAGCATTCCAAAGGCTTCAGGGATCGTCCGGAGGAAGAAGTTCCAGGTTCCAATCCTCCCCTAGACATGAAAACTGTTTGGATTTGGGCTAGTTACTCTCTATAATCTCTGGGCTGGGAAGTGAAAAAAATATCAATCAACCAAATCATATGATGGTTCATAACCTTCAATGACTGCAGTGACTTCATTTGTGTGTAAATAAATAAAATATATAAGATAGGAGTGCACGTGTAGGACCACTTCAGCCTTCTTGGGTGAGAATGGGGTAAGGCACAAGCTAACACAGACTGACGAATGTTCCCTCAGCTGATAGTTTTCTTGTGAGCTGCCCATTGTTCCCTATTACACGATCAATTTGAATCCCCAGGGATCCTTACCTTAGATAAAAGCCTTCATTGCAGGAAATGTTAATTGTCCAGAAAACTAGTTCTCTTTTCTCTGAAAAAAACTCTGAGGAAAACCTGGGAAATCAGTGAGGAAAACAATATTCATCCAAAGATGTGCTTTCTCCCCCCCCCCCCAGGAAGTGGGAGGGAGAAAGAAAGAGAATTAGCAATTTTGCTATGACTTAGTTCTGTGATGCTGCTAGCCAGCAAGCAGGAGAATCAGGAATTTGACATAGATGAATGGGGTCCATGTAGCTAGGCTTTTGATTTGGTCAAGTTTCATTATTTATGCAGTCTTAAAGTGGAGCAAAGAAAGAATCGGCTTCTTAAATCCTGTTCAAAGTGTCATTTGTGATGAAGCCAGCAGGGATCCCGTTTATTCATAGACTACCCTCAATCATCAGACTCTAGTGATTTGTAATCAGTAAGAACAAATAGTCCCATAAAACCCTTCCATTCTAGTAAACTTCATAAAAGGTAAAACACACTGAATATAAAATGAAAAGAATTAGGGAAAAAGCAGCCCAACAAATATATAGCCTTTATTGTCATTGTACATCATGTATACAATGAAATTGGTTATATTGGAAATGCCTACTTATGTCCCATAGGACCAGCAAAATGAAGCTGTCCGCCATTTTGTTTAAAAAAAGAAAGAAAATATGAGGTCCATCCTGACCTCTGAAATCAAACTGTTCCATACTGGTGGGGCAGCTACCAATATGTCCTGTCTCTAGATCCCTGCTGACACCATCCTCCCCCCTATTATTGTCCACTCCCACCACCTTTCTAACATAATTGCAGTCATGTTGCTCTTTAAATTTGGGGATACTTTGCTAACAAGCACAAAATGAAGTCTTTATGCACAGCTGGGCCTTTTTCACATATTCAATATTTTCAAGGCATAAGAACAAATTATTTGGCACATTGCATTGCATTGCTGTTGATTCCTACCCACTGTTCCTTCCTTGCTGTTTATGTTTTTGATGCTTGGACTCTTCCTGGAATCCCAGATTCAAGCTGAGGTCAGCTCCGCTTGAAAATATTTTTGTTCTGAGCTTCATGCCAACTATAGTGATACTCCTCCTTTCAGTGGTTACTAGGTACGTGTTTAGCTAGAAATAATGTTACGTTTTAGGAAAAATGGAAATATATCACAGCTTTCATAAACACCATCCTTGGCTGGAAGGGAATTTTTTTTTGAAGCCTTTGCCAAAATAGAGCTAGCATAGACATGTGCCAATCTCTAGTTCCACTGGAGCTGAAGCAGCATGCATGAGAATGCCAAGGGAATATATATGCTTGCAAGAGAGGAAAGGGTCAAAGCTGTGTCCTGTGTTATTCTATCACTATTTATTTCGCAAAAGAAATTCCCTTCTCTCTAACTAGTATAAGAACTCCCAGGGCAAATCCAAAAGGCTTGGTAATGCATTAGCATCAGCTTTGCAATGCTTATTCCCAACGGAATCTATGCAAGCAAAGCAGGACATAGGAGTCGGTGAATGTCCTGGGCTAGAAACTAGGAGTCTGTGAATTCTAGTTTTCCTTTAGGCATGAAAGGGCGACTTTGGGCTTGCCTCTTTCTGTGAACCTATCCCACCCCACAGGATTGTTGTTTGGAAAATAGGCAAGAGTGTTAGGTCTATTTGCTACCTTGATTTGGCAATAGATGTATGGATTAAAAATGTATTATTATACATAATGTGAAATCACAATTGCCATCGGTTTTCATTTGCATTGAGTTCTTCTCAAAAACCTAGGCTGGCAAATGGAAATTTTGTCAATGCACAAGTTTCCTAAATGCTTTTTAAAGTTTAAACTGCCAGTTTATTATTGTTGTTGTTGTTGTTATTCATTATCTTTACAAGTCATTATCATATTTCTTTCCAGAGTACATTGTTCAAAATGAGAGTTTATATCAGTCCTGGATTCAAGGCACCTGTTTCGCTATCTGTGCTTTCCTGCCTATCATTCATGTTTTAGCCTTTACATGGTGGGCTTGCTAGCTTTCCCTCTTAACAATAATTATACATTCCCCCTTCAATAATTACATATAATTATAACAATGAAAGATTATAATTTGTAATTTAAAATTTCCAAAAACAAAGCTTGAAATATGCCAGATGAATGAAAACATCCCCATTTTTCCTTAATAGCATATATAAACACGGCCATTTCTCAACCATAGTAAAATCCCTTCACGTTCTGTGAACAATGAGGCCCATTATACAGAATGTGCTATGCTTGAGAAAGCATTCTGCAATCCTTGGCAGAGCTCTTCAGGCTGAGAATCACAAAGGATTTTGTGCTGCGTATAAATAGGGGGGAAGCGAAAGATGCAAACTATGCGATGTCTTGTTGAATAAAAAAAAAAAGTGGTTTGCTCTTTCAGGCGCCACTGGGATGAAAGAGTTGGCTGTAGCCATGAAAATGTGTGCTGGCACTCTTAAGGTTGCCATAGTGCTTGGGGAAAAGAGAAATACCAGGCTCTTTGGCCTGAAGGAAGGGGAAAACTTTAGCATGGAATTATGGACCACGCTAGCTTAATGTTAGGGCTGCTTCGTTTCGCAGAGAAATGCCTTGGGAGCATAGTAACAACTATAATGGTTTATCATGGTCTGTGTGTGCAAGAGGAGAAGGAAGCCGTCACCCAACCATCAGCAATCAAAATGATTATGCATGAGAAACACGCCAGTTCTAGATGTTCTGTGTCTGATAAAGAATGAGAACGGTTGCATGGTACAAAAACGATAAATTGGAGGGTGAATGAAAAGGTTTCACAGTCATATACTAATTTGTGAGAAAGAGATTCATTTATTATTGTGCAGAATGCTTCTCATTTTAAAAAAATGCTCTAGGCTTCTTCAATGTGGTGATGTAATTTCTGCCAGTTTCAATTCAATTAATGAGCTAATTCTTGCAGGAGGTAAGTGTAAGTCACAGTATGAGAGAGCTGTAGAAAGAGCTATGTTAGATTATAGTAGATCCCCATGCTCTGAATTAGGAGAGGTTCCTTTTGTGGATGTATGTGCTGTTGCCTGAGGTCATTCATTCCAATGTGTATGTATGTATTCCGGAACGACTAAGAGCCAGGCTAAAGAATCTTTCAGCCGAAGAGTGATGCACATAAAATGGTGATTTTACTATTTGGGTAAATAATTTACCCTTCTTTCAGCAGAGCATGAAAAGTGACATTAGGGATTGCAGCAACAAGGAAAAATTGGAGTAACCGATTCATAATCTTTTAAACAAGCTCTTCCATTTGCAGATATTAGATGAGAAATTATCCTCTTAGAAATCTCAAAAAATTTAAAGTGTTTGGCTAATAATCTCATTTCTGGAAGAAGTAATGCCAACACTGTATTAGCCTCCATAAAAATACAATTGCATTTGTGTGGATGACATACTACTGTAAAATCAACCCTACAATAAACATGGTAGAGCTGATGATAAAGATAACTTCAGAGCCTCTGGTTAAGAAGAATATTATACTGTTGGTTGTTCCCTGGAGACAGAAAAAAATAGTCCAGCTTTTGAATTGGATTATTAGAAAGAAACCTAATTGTGGCAAGATAATGGAGAAATATGAACATTTTTTTTCCATTTGTACTTCTGCTATGCTAATTTGCAAAAAGCACACCTTTGCGCACGTAAGGAGAGACTGATGTTAGAATGGTATTTTTATTTCTGTTTTCTGGTAAATGTTTTTCCTAACAGGTAAATTGTGTATTGCATGAATTTGTAGGCAAGTTCCGATGACTTTACTGTATCTCTGTTTATAAGATAATCTTGGCTCTATTTAATTTCTGTCTGCACAATTACTATAGTTGGAAAAAATGTATGCCTTGTACAGATAATCAGGCATACATTTACAGGGGCCTTTTTACTAACTGATTAGGGAATATTTGCGTGAACACATCTGCCCTCTTTCAAGTTGAAGTTTTTCAGTGCACAAGTGAATTCATGGAACATAATATGTAAAATCATCTTAATATGGGAATGTTTTGCTTTATGACACAGAGTTTAAGATATTTGTCTTAAATTTAAAGTTATAAGCTCCTTCATGTTTAAAGCAGACATGTAAATCGCAAGCCTTTTAAACTAAACATTATTGTTATTGGTGTTATTTGCGCAGATAGGAACTCTTGTTTTTCTTTCCACATTTTTTATTGTAAAGCGGCTCCTATTCCCTGCCGTGTTTGGCTTGCAACCACTTTTTGACTACTGCTGACACTTCAAGTTAGCTTTCCTTGTGAGACTTTCAGCACTTCCACATATATTATTTCTTGCGAAAATAATGTCACAATTGCAATAAGAAGACAGCGAACAAGATAGGGCACTAGTTGTGCAACTAATACCCGACGGGCCATGCCTGCAGCAACAGAAACTGACAAAAGTGTTGATTTTAAAAGGCCATGCTTATGAGCAAAGGAAAAGGAAAGCAACGGAATGGATGTAAGACCAAAATGAAGCTGGTCGATGAACTGAGCTGATCTCTAAGTAAACATTATGACCTAAGAGTCAATTTCCTTACTACATACTTATATTTAGTCCACAGGTTACGACCACAATTGAGCCTAATTGAAGCATTTGTTAAGGGAGTTTTATTCCATTTTATGACTTTTCTCGCCAACGGTTGTTAAGTGAATAATTGCATTTGTTAAGTTGGTAACCTGGTTATTAAATGAATCTGGATTCCCCATTTGACTTTGCTTGTCGGAAGGTTGCAAAAGGGGGTCACATGACTCTGGGACACTGCAACCGTCATAAATATGAACCACTTGCCAAGCATCTGAATTTTGATCATGGGGATGCTGCCATGGTCACAAGTGTGAAAAATGGTCATAAACCACTTTTTTTTAGTGCTGCTGTAACTTTGAATGGTCACTAAATGAACTGCTGCAAATCGATTTCACTCCAGCTGAAATCACGTTGGTTGGCACAGAGCTTCTTTTTATGAGCAGGTACTCATAAAATTATCCTCAGATAATTTAAATTATCTCCAATGATATTTAAATTACCTTTAAAAATTTTCATTACTTACCTAAGTGGTAGATTTGGGAAGCTTTCCCGAAGGGGGTTTGCTGCCTATTAATATCGATAGGATTGGTAGGTGAAAAATCATTGCCTTCATAAATTGGTTTATAAGACAGAAAGAGGATTTTTCACAAAACAAATACTAAAGCTTTTGAGTTAGTTCTTTAATGCTTTCATCCTTTTCTAGCTTAGAATAAACATTATCTTTTGAGGGCGCCAAGAAAAGCTTTGAAATGTCTTAATGTTCTCTAACCTGTCATATTGCAGTCATGAAAAACACAGTAATGTTGCAAACTATCCCATGGTCTGTCTCACAGTAACCACTAATCTAGACATAACTCAATTTTAAGGATGTATCCTTAGCAGCAACCTTTTCCCACTATGCACCTTATTTTTACTTACCTTAAATAGTTTTAACATAGGGACTCCAATAAAGAAACAGGTTGATTAATTGTCTTTTATCATTTAGGTTTTTAAAATGGCTTAGTAATTAATGTTAATGGTTTGACAAGATTAATGTAGCTTTTCTTGGCTGTTGCCCAACTTGTCTTGTTACTTGGGTGGTACCATCTGTTTCCATAGATTTGAAGCAGAGGAATCACAACTGTTTTGTTTTTATTTATTTTTTCTCAGAAAATTACTGGTGTGTATTTTATCATTCATTGGACTATTTTATTATTCCCTTTAATAATAAGTTCACTATCTTTTCAGATAAGCATAAGCCACATAGATAAATTATGAGATTTATTCTGGGGTTACTCGAGGATTTTATTGGCTCCATTTTTTGTGAAAAGTTGGAAAAATCCAGATTTCTGCCTTTAGAATAACAGTATTTATGCTTGACTTCTACTCAGTATTCCTACCACCACTGCAAACGGGGGTGCTTAAAATGCCTTGAATTTTTGCAACATTTTGGAGGCAAATAGCTGTCTCTGAAGGTCAGAAAAGTTTTGGGAGCTGGATAGTTATCCCAACTCATTACTGAAACTTTTAACTGCTTTAAATACATACCTTCATAGTAAAGACTCTGAAAAAAATGTTAAAAATTTCGTAAGATCTGCATGCCAACATATACGCTGCTTGCCAATTTGCAATCTGAATATCATGCTGGAAATATGGAACAGGAAAATCTGGGTTGCAGTTCAGTTAAGATGAGAGTTGTGAATGTCCCACAAGTATCATTTTTGGATGCATTTTAGACTTTTTAGTTACTACATTATATTTTGTTATGATCTGACTCTTGAAAACATTACATGATCCACTGTTAATAATGCATATGCAGTTAGATCACTCCGAGTACAAGTTAGTAATTGAGAAAATGCCATATTCTAAATACATCAGGAAAAGTCAGCCACTTAATTTACTATATTTTGTCTCTTTGCCAATTACTTTCATTCTGCCCTAATTTTATTCTGCCCAATCTATTTTATTTTCCCATGGTGGAGGAATTAAGCTTAAATTGATTTTGCATACCACCCACATTGCTTCATGGATAATATACAGTTACTAACTACCCCCACCTCTCTCTTCCCATGTTTGTAGCCACGTGCTACCCACCAAATGTTTTAATTATACCTTCCATTGATGCTCATTATTTTATTTATTTATTTTATTATTCGTATTTATAGACCGCCCCCTCTCCCGAAAGGGACTCGGGGCGGTGTACAGTCACTAAAATGCGTTATAAAATACATACATAAAACAGTTAAATAATTAAATACGTAGGTGGAGGAGGTTGCAAGACTGTATATAGAATAATAAATATAGTACATTAAAAACTCTAATAACCCAAGAGTTAAAATATTACCCAAAATTACCCATTAAAATATATCCATCGGGAGGTAAAAACTAAGAATGTGCCAGGCCAGCTAATCGAAACAGGTGAGTCTTTAATTTTGACGGAAGGAACGGAAGTCAGTGGTAGTTCTAATGTCGGGGGGAGGTCATTCCAGAGGGTTGGGCCCATCACAGAGAAGGTCCTACCCCTAGGCGTCGCCCGCTGGCACTGCCTAGTGGACGGCACCAGTAGTAGTCCCTCCCTGTGAGAGCGGATTGGTCATAGGGATGTGTGCGGGAGGATACGATCCCGCAGGTAACTGGGTCCTGTGCCATGGAGCGCTTTAAAGATGGTAATCAATACCTTGAAACGCACCTGAAAAACCACAGGTAGCCAGTGCAGCTCGCGCAGGAGAGGTGTCACATGGGAGTATCTTGAGCTCCCCATAATCACCCGCGCGGCTGCGTTCTGAACTAGCTGTAGTCTTCGGATGCGTCCCAAGGGAAGCCCCATGTAGAGGGCATTGCAGTAGTCCAGGCGAGACGTCACCAGCGCATGAGTGACCGTGCGTAGGGCATCCCGGTCCAGTAGGGGGCGCAATTGACGCACCAGGCGAACCTGGTGGAACGCCCCCCTTGCCACGGCTGCCACATGGTCATCCATAGACAGCCGGGCATCTAGGAGGATGCCCAAATTGCACGCCCGCTCCACAGGGGGGAGTTGTTCATCCCCTATGGCCAGCAATGGAGTTAGCTGGCTGAACCGGGGTGCCGGTAGCCACAGCCACTCAGTCTTGGAGGGGTTGAGTTTGAGTCTGTTGTCCCCCATCCAGACCCTGACGGCTTCCAAACACCGGGACATCACTTCGACAGCCTCGTTGGGGTGGTTTGGGGTTGAGATGTACAGCTGCGTATCATCAGCGTACAGATGGTATTCAACCCCAAAACCACGGATGATGTCCCCCAGCGGCTTCACATATGCGTTGAACAGGAGGGGCGAGAGGACCGACCCCTGCGGCACCCCACAAGAGAGTGGCCTCAGGGTCGACCTCTGCCCCCTGTCAACACACATTGCGTCCGGTCAGAGAGGTAGGAGCCGAACCACCGTAGAACGGTGCCTCCGACTCCCATCCCCCCCAGCCGGCGCAATAGGATACCATGGTCGATGGTATCAAAAGCCGCTGAGAGGTCTAATAGGACCAGGATAGAGGAACAACCTCTATCTCTGGCCCTCCAGAGATCATCAACCAACGCGACCAAGGCTGTCTCTGTGCTATGCCCGGGTCGGAAACCGGCCTGGCGTGAGTCTAGATATGCGGATTCGTCGAGGTGTCGCGGAAATTGCTGCGCCACCACATTCTCAACAACCTTCGCCAAAAAGGGAAGGTTGGAGACTGGACGGTAATTAGCTAGTTCCGTTGGGTCCAGTGAAGGCTTCTTGAGCAGGGGCCTCACCACCGCCTCTTTGATAGCCATTGGTTATTGTTTATGAGAACTATAAGGAACCCACATCCTAATCCTACTCCACTGCTTTGACATGATATTCAAGTATGCCAAGAGAAGATAATGGGAAAGGAACATTTGCCACTTTCTGCCCTCTTATTTTCCTGTTCCAGAAGACTTGGGATATTTTTTTTTGGAATACCATGGGAAAGCGATACAAAGATCCATGAGTCTCCATGGTGGGGGAGGGGGGGGAGGAGAAGGATCATCATTTTAAAAATGGCAGATGCTTTGACCCAATGTTAATATGTACACATGGTATGTTAGTATGTCTAGTCCCGTGATGGCAAACCTATGGCATGCGTGCCACAGGTGGCACACGGAGCCATTTGTTAGGGCACGCAAGGCGCTGTTTTCGCCCTCCCCAGGCTCCTATACAGCCTCTGGAGCCTGGGGAGTGCAAAAAACCACGCCAAAAGCTGGGAGGATTGTTGCTGGTTGGGCGCACATGCGCACGGGGGCTGTGTGTCACGCTTATAGCATTATGGTTATGGCACGCCCGTGCACAACCCCCCTGCTCTCCCCCCGCTTTTTGCACAGGAGCCAAAAAAGCTTCACCAACACTGGTCTAGTCTAATGAAAATAAGGATTAAGAATGATATTATAGTAGTATTCCAGTAACTAAGGATCTGCCACAAAGAAGAAAGGAGGTCAACCTATTCTCCAAAGCACCTGAAAAGAAGCAATGGATGAAAACTAATCTAGGAAAGAGCCAATTAGAATTAAGGAGAAATTTCCTGACAGTTAGAACAATTAATCAATGAAACCGCTTTCTTCTAAGTTGTGGGGGCTTCACCACTGGGGGGGGGGGGGGCTTTAAGAAGAGATTGGACAACCATTTGTCTGAAATAGTTTAGAGTCTCCTGCTTGAGCAGGGCCTTAGATTAGAAGATTCCAAGGTCCCTTCCAATTGTGTTAAATGGGTGAACTTGGGTCTCAATTATACTGTTATGTTCTGTAGGCCATTAGTGAAAATTGTTATCACTTCCTTTCTTCAGCAGGGGACTACTACTATATATTACATTATTTTGCAGAGAGGTTCTGGCTCTGAGGAATACCTGCATTATTATTCTTTTGTATTAAGTAATGTATGATATGCATTTGTGGCCCTTCCTCTATTTCAATTCAACCTTTTTAGAAGGCAAGATACTGTTTAGTTCTGTTTGGCCCTTCACAACAGGTCCACAGTTATTGGTGTGAAAACAAATAAATATGGGTTATTGTTATTACTGTTCCTACTGAATGCTTTTTAATGGCCTCTGTCCACTATCCAGTGCCATTTTGAAGCTCATCAAGAGGAAGGGATGGTGATCTCTCATATGGCTGTTGCAGGAGTGGGGATCTGGATTGCCTTCACATCGGGATCTACTCTCCGTCTTTTCCACACTGAAACCCTTAAACATCTCCAGGATGTTAATGTGGCCACTCTTGCTCACAATATGTTATCAGGTACCATTATTTATTCATTACCAGATTGTTTGTTTGAACAACTCTTGCCCTGTGTGCATGATGTTAAATCTGAAGATTTAAATCTGAGGTTGTGCAACCTGCTGCCCTGCCATTGGCACTTAATATCCATAACCTATGGAAATCACCTAATAACCCAGTTTTGCTAAATGTGACCTGTCTTTTACTCATAACACTGGTCTGAACAAAAACCTTAAGGACCTGATTTCTGGAAGACAAGTGTTAACATAATTCTAAAAACCTGGCCACCTAATGAGAAGGAAGGACTCACAGGAGAAGAGCCTAATGCTGGGAAAGATTGAGGGCAAAAGAAGAAGGGGATGACAGAGAATGAGGTGGCTGGATGGAGTCACCGAAGCAGTAGATGTGAGCTTAAATGGACTCCAGAGGATGGTAGAGGATGGGAAGTCCTGGAGGAACGTTGTCCATGAGGTCGCAATGGGTCAGACACAACTTCGCAACTAACAACAACAACAAAAACTGCTGGATGAAGAAAATAGTAAGATAGAGAATCAGAGCCAGTTTGGCTTAATGGTTAAGGCATCAGGCTAGAAACTGAGAGACTTTGAGTTCTAACCCAACTTTGTGAGGGCTGTAAAGCACTGTGAAGCGGCATATATCTTATTTTTTGGAGTGTAAGATGCATCAGAATATAAGACGCACCAAGGTTTTGAAGAGGCAAATTTAAATTAAAAAAAGTTTTTGCACTCTGCAAACCTCCCAAAAACGGGCCGTTTTTGTGAAAACGGGCCCATTTTTTTATTAAAAAAAAAGGGGGGGGCATGAATAGCCCTTAGGAGGCTTATAGAGTGTTCCTGGGGGAGGGCAAAAACGAGCAAAAAACAGGCCGCTTTTTGCAAAAATGGGCCTGTTTTTTTGGCAAAAAAGCGGCATTAGGAAGCTTATAGATTGCTCCTGGGGGCCGGGGGGGCAAATTTGAGCAAAAATTGTCCATTTTTTTGCTCATTTATGCCCTCCCCAGCCCCCAGGAGCTCTCTGAGAGCCTCCTAAAGGCTATGCACGCTATTTTGGTGAAGGGGGCGGGCTTTCAGGAGGCAAAAAATGCTGTATTCAGTGTATAAGATGCACCCAGATTTTCAGCCTCTTTTTTGAGGGAAAAAGGTGCGTCTTACACTCTGAAAAATACGGTAAGTCTAAGTGCTATTGCTATTTAGACAGGAGGCCAGTTGGGTGATCTTAGCTCAGTCATTCTTTCTCAGCACTAGGAAAAAGGCAAGGGCAGATCATTTTTGAAAATCTTTCCAGAAAAACTGCAGGGGTTTCTCCAGACAGTCTCCAAAGTCAATCTGCATGTTTACAAAGTCTCTCCCCGTCCCCCACCCCCAGTCAGGCGGAGGAACACTTGTGACTGCAGGGCAAGTTAACTGCTCTCTCTTTGAGAACCTATCAATTGTCAGTTCTTTGTAATTCTAATAGTAATTTTATTAACTGTACATTTTCTCCTCTCCTCTTCCTGTACTTTTAAAAGGCCTTAACTTTGGGGCTACCCAATAAACACACAGATCAACCACTTTTCCCCCCATATTCTTAGGAGAGTTTATTTCAGTCTGTAGTCACTGTGCTAGAGGATTGAGTATTTTGCTTGTAAGAGGTAAAGTGTGCCTGTGTGTGGTTTACAAATAGGTATTCCTGTGTGTATTTTTTTTAAAAAGGCTATTTGGAAAACATCTAATTTTAGCTATTACTGCCACGGAAAGACAAGAAGAGAAATGTAAACTCTGTTTTCCTGCTGAAGAACTCGAGATAAACATACACACACCATTACAATTACGCTTCAGCTGCTTCTACTTTATCTGAAATGTCCCGCCCCTCCCACAATTCATATAACATTGGAGGTTTTTTTTGTACAGGGTAGCAAAGATTATGTTGTAGCTAAAATTCGTTTGATGTGGAACAAGAAAAAGGGGGATTTGTTTAAATGTGCCTTTGTCATAGTAAAATCTGGAAAAGGTTGAAAACAAAACAGCAAATGCATTGATCCGTGAGTAATAGACTTCTGAAAAGCAGAAAGTAAGCAATAGAATAAAAGGAGTGTGCTTTTTAATGCATTAACATTCGTGGCTGTGTTGCTGTATATTTTATTAGCCCATTTCTTCAGGTTCAAACTATTCTGATATGGAAATGTTTCCTTCATAAAGAGTAGAATGGAACATACACTCACAAGTATCTGTTTCCAAAATTAAAAAGCAAGTCTGCATTCTGTAACTATACTGAACATGCAGAAGGCAAGCTGTTGCTAGGTGGGCATTGCTAGAAGTAGATACATTCCCTTGACCATTATTTAAAAATCACTGGGCTAGAAGAAGGCATAAAAGCTATTGTAAATAACTGCTTAGTATTTAAGTGTTGTGTCTGAAGACACCCTTCTGTAGTCCCTTTTTATATATGAACAGACAGGCATGAAGGTTTAGATTTCATGAATTCCTCATCACTGTAGTTGGCTCCAAAAGCCACGGTAAATTCTTTTTCACTTCCAGAACATCTGGAACTAGAGATGTAATCTCTAGTAAAATCTTAATTTTACTAATTCTCACCAACTAAGGTAGTCCTTGTCTTACGATGGTAATTTGGACTGGAATTTATGTAGTAGTTGTAAAGTGTGAATACAGCAACGGCAATCCCTGTAGTCCTGCTTGCCATTATTAACCAAACCATACAGTCATAAGACAAGGCGACTTCCCTCCAGCTTCCCACAATCAAGTCAGTGGGGAAGCCAGCAGGAAGCCTCTGGTAGCGTGCAAACAGGCCAGCCGATAGTACCTGGCTACTGCAAGTATGAGTGTGGGAGGGAGATGTGGCAAGGGTGGGAGATAGTGCAGGAGGATGCATGGGGATATTTGAGTGTGTGTGAAAAGCACAACGATTTTTTGGAGGGTGTGAGGATGCACAAGGTTGCAAGAGAGGCATAGCAAGGCTCACTGAGATTGTAAGAGATGCAAGAGAGATGTTACAAGGGACAGCAAGGGTGGAATGGAGGTGTTAAGGCTTGAGGAGGGTGTGTGAGAGGGCGCTGAAGTGCAGGGAAGGCATGACAAGGTTTGGGAGGATGTGCAGGGGTGCAAAGGAAGTGCAGCAAAGCTTGACAGGATGCAAGGGAAGCACAGTGAGAGTCAGAAGACTGTGTGAGAGTATGGGTGTGTGAGAGAGGTGCAGCAAGGCTTGGGGCAGGTGCATGGGGTGCATGAATGGCCAGCATGGCATGAGCACAGAGAAGCTGAGGGAGGATGTATGGGTAGGAGAGACTTAGCCCACTGACACTTGAGCTTCCAAGCCAGCTACCTTATTGACTTTTGGGGGAAGGCAGCAGGGTGTCAGCATTCCAAGTATCATGCAGAATTAAATCAGAATCCAAGGCAAAACTTTCCTTAAAGTTCCAATTTAATAAGTCAGACATCTTAGCACATCTGTGGAATTCCAACTCTGATTTGCTTCCTGGAATTCCACCCAGTTGAAAATTCATGATCTTATCCCCACACCCATAATCCATCACATGGTCCAATCTTCTTCTTCCACGCTGGCATCTACACCGCTCTGCTTCCGGTCAGGTGTCGAGGTGCGGAGACAAAAGTTGACCTTGGGCTTCTAGAAAGAATGACAACAACACATTCCACAAATCTACTCCTTTCTATTCCCCCCTCCCAACTACTACACTAATGAAACAGCATAGGAAAATAATAGAGTGTGTGGCAGGCCAAAGATCCTAAAAGAAACATAACTACAGGCCTGACACAGGGAAGGTCACAAACAGCAACCACGTGATTAGTGCTGCAACCGATTGTAAGTACAAGCCAGTTGCCAAGCCTCCAGATTGTGATCACGTGACTGCTGGGGTGCTGGAGTGGCCAGAACTCCAAAGGTCGGTCATAACCACTCTTCATTCAGCACCATCATAATTCTGACTGGTCACTAAATGAAATAGTCAAAAGAGGATGATTATACTATATCATTAAGCTTTGTTTTCATCATCCTATTCCATAAAGAAAAATTACTTTGTGGTAGGCTCTGATAAAGGCACTTTTGGTTATTGATTGATTATGAATGATTATATGCCATTAAGTCATTGCTGACCTTCAGTGACCCCACAGATTTTATCTATGACAATCTGCCTCTAACTGGTCTTTCAGGACTTCCAATGGTGCCTTTATTGCCACTGTAACTGAATCCATCCACCTTGCTACTAATTATCCTTTTATGTTTTAAAAACTAGGAATACATAAATACAACCCAGATTCGTTAATTTAGCCAGGCACAGCAGGATAGAGTAAAACATCTGCCAAACATCGTCTCAAGACATGCTAAGAAAAGTCGCCCTTAAATGATAACATGCAGTTTGAGCACTTTTAAATAAAATATGCCTTCAGATCATTCCTGCTTCTAAGATGAAATCAATCTATCTGTTACTTTTTATGGAAAGCATGAAAGAAGGGAACATACTGTGCATTCATCTAAAACACATATTCAGTTTGTATATCACACCCACAACGTTCTCATCTTGAAAATAATTATATGTCAACTTACTGGGAAATCTGAAATGCTTTCCCATCCAGAAAATTTCACAACAGGTGCCAACGGTGGCATCTTTTAAATGTGCTTATGTATCTGGAATGTGAGGTTTTAACTTTTAAATTTTTTCAAATGGTAAAATGATTTGTTTGATATTTTAATCCTTATGCATTGCTTTGAGATGGTACTTCAAGGGTTTGTCAACACAGAAAGTGTAATATCCGTATACCTCCATGTTCCACAAATAATGATTTCAGACATCCAAAATATATGGCTATAATCTCACGATATGTGGATTCATATGCAAGGATGCTTTTATCTTGATAATCTGTATGTTTAGATAAATATCTTTTCAATTTGGAGTTGAGTTGCCTAGATTGCATAATGGGAGTGCAAATTTGTTTTGGGCAGGGGGGGGGGGAGAAGTCTGCCATAACTTTGAAAGGCGGCTAACCGACCGATTGTATGTCAAGGACTACCTGTAACCCAGCCCTATGCCATGAAAGTCTTTAAAGGACAAAACCACCACCTTAAATTGAATCCAGAAGTAGACTGGATATTTTAAGCCTTTTTAAGTATAACCTGGAAACATTCTAGGAAGTGGTCCAGCTTGTTCAGCTTGTAAATATTTATAGCCATTGGGGAAAAAAACCTTAAAAGCCCAATAAATAACTAGAACAATGGGAGCTGTTCAATTTTGTAAACAGCCTATGTCCTGTCCTATGAGAAAGAGGTGACTCTGCAGTAAACCTAGATTTGTTTCAATAAAAAGATACGTGTTGTGGAGGGTTCTCTTCTTCAGACAAAGAGATTGTGTAATTCCCTGCGATGAAGCAATTCACAGCGCCTTCAAGCCAGTGCCGCTTCTGGCCAGTGCTGCAAGGCAAGGCTTCTCCTCAGCCTTTGTTCTTTAGGGCTGGCCGAAGTGTTTCTGTGCTGGTAGCTATCAATACACGCTCTGGGGTGCAGAATGCATTGAAACTATCTGGCATGGAAGACTTAGCATTTCCTGCAATGTTTGTTGAAGACCCAACACACCTTGCTTTGCTCATAGACTCAATAGCACTTAGACTTATAAACTGCTTCATAGTGTTTTACAGCTCTAAGTGGTTTACAAATATCGGCATATTGCCCCCACAATCTAAGTTCTCATTTTACCAACCTCGGAAGGATGGAAGGCCGAGTCAACTTTGAGCCGGTCCCGATCAAACTCCTGGCAGTGGGCAGAGTTAGCCTGCAATACTGCACTGCGTCACCAGGACTCAAAGAGGCCATGGTATGTGAAGGAGCAGCTTCAGGAGTCTGCATTACTTGAACCTTCATCAAAGTGAAACACCCCTTTGAAGATTTGCATAGCAGTACATTACAATGTATACTCAGACCATGACAAACTTATTAGTTTGACGTAACCCTCCTCAGATGTAGCTGTAAAAAAACAATTAATGTCCATGTTACATACAGATGTTACAACTTGAATTAAACTGTCTGGAGTTTTATCCTAAATTCCATTTCTTCTTTTTATATGAAATGAAAAACAAGGTTTGCTCTGAGGAGCTCTAAACATCTAAAGATGTTTTTAATTTGTTCCACTGTGTGGTTTCATTTTTTAATCTAGTAGTATGACACTATTTCTTGATGGCAAATGGAAAAACATAACTAAAACATATCACTAAATATGTCATTAAACCCCTTGAAATAGCAATGATCTTCCTCACTGCAACTACACTGGTGTATTTATAATAAATATGGCCTAGGGAACTATGAATTCAGGAAGTTTCTGCTCAAATTTCAGTTCTGCCAGTTTCACTGGATCATCTTACATAAATCTTGTTTCTGTTTTATGTTATAATGATTGAGAAGACAGTGTATTTGTAATATATAAAGTACTCGAATTATATTGTTTAAAGTGTGGCAGCCAAGGTCAGCTTGCAATTCATTTTAAATAGTTGTTCAATATCATAATTACTTATTTTTTTCAGAGATGTGAAAAATTAAATTGGATTTTTTTTTGGACTAAAGCCATCTTTATATTAACAGACCTATGGAAACATGGTGGTTCAGTGGCTAAGACACTGAGCTTGTCGATCAGAAGTTCGGCGTTTCGAATCCCTAGCGCTATGCAACAGAGCGAGCGCCCGTTATTTGTCCCAGCTTCTGCCAACCTAGCAGTTCGAAAGCATGTAAAAATGCAAGTAGAAAAATAGGGACCACCTTTGGTGGGAAGATAACAGTATTCCGTGCACCTTCAGCGTTTAGTCATGCCAGCCACATGACCACGGAGACATCTTCGGACAGGGCTGGCTCTTCAGCTTTGAAACGGAGATGAGCACACACACACACCCAGAGTTAAGAATGACTAGCACATATGTGCAAGGGAAACCTTTACCATATGGAGTCAAAAACCATCTCATTATGGTACAGATTTCAAACTATAATCAAAGGTCATGAATATTTCACTATTTATGGCCAATAATTATATTTTATAAATTGTTTCTATTTTACTTTTTGTTGAATTTTACATTAGATTAAAAAGATTTTAATATTTTATAAATAGTACTTAACTTACAACAATTCGTTTAGTGACCATTCAAAGTTACGACGGCACCGGAAAAAGTGACTTATGGCCATTTTTTATACTTAAAACCGCTGCAACATTTTCACGGGCATGCAATGAAAATTCAAATGCTTGGCAACTGGTTTATATTTATGATGGTTGTAGTCTCCCATGGTCATATGATCAATATTTGCAACCTTCTGACAAGCAAAGTCAATGGGGAGACCAGATTCACTTAACAACTGCAATGATTTTCTTACCAACTGTGGCAAGAAAAGTCATAAAATGGGACAAAACTCAATGAATGTCTCACTTAGCAGCCTGCATTTTGGGCTCAATTGTGGTCATAAGTCGAGGACTACCGTACCTAAGCACTGCCCCATGAAGATACTTTGCATTACAGGAAGTATATACATACTAAACAAAGTTGTTGTACTATTTAGATTTAACCCAATTTAATACCTTAAATGTTTTAGTCCAAGTATCTAAGATCAAAGTAGGATTAATTTATTCCAAAAACATTCATTGGAAGTATTGATAAACTGAACTGGTTTGCAGTCATTCTTGAGAAGTAAAACAATTGGAAAAGCACAAAGCGGCAGTCATTCCACCCTTCTGTACTTAATATGGAACGGTGCGCACAAATAAACTTAATGCATTTGCCATCTTATATTAATTACGTGTTTCAGAAGTTCATGTTCTCAAACAGGTGCTTCCCAACTGTTCCATCACTTTAAAAGCAGGGGATTTCCGTTTGACTGCACTTTGAATTGTTTGTTCCAAAGTCAGTCTTCTGCCTTCCAAAAGTGAGAATGGAGGATAATTGTTAGCAGTTCTCACATGTGGAAACAATGCTGTTTAACTAGCATGAGCCACCAGTTAGACATTTTTGTAGATCCTGGGGTGAGGACAGGCCTTGAGCTTTTCTCCCTCCTAGCCCCTTGATGTTAATGTCACCAAACTACTGCAGATCAGAATTACACAACAGGATATACAGGTATTTTGAGTCATTTTGAAGTAAAAATGTTCTGTAAAACACATAGTATTTTTATAATACTATGCAATTTAGGCATAGTATTGTGCTAAAATTTTGTCTTCTGTGGGTTTTTATTTTTGCTTTTTATACATGGTTTTTAAAATTAAATAAAGATGATTAAATCATCCAAACATTGAGATTAAGGACCAGAGTATGATTCACGCCATATGACTTATAGCAAATTTTGGGTATAGGTTTGGAATGCGATTTGAGTAGGAGACATAAAGTACGATGCAGGGTCATGCCTAATTATCGGGAAGGAGATTGAGGCTGTTGAGGCAATCTTCAAGAAATCATTTTACTAGATCAAAAGGTCCTGCTTTTGGTCCCTCAGGCTTTCATATCTGGACTTTAGCAATGTGCCCTACATAGGGCTGCCCTTTAAGACCATAAGAAATTGCAGCTAGTCCAGGATGCAGCCACATAGAGATTTATGGGTTTGCCTCAGATCACCTCTACTTTGTGAATTGCACTGGCTCTGATTGAGCTTCCAGATGCATCTTCACGGTGCCAGCTCTCATCTATAAAGCCCTTCATGGTATAGGGCACAGTTAGTTGTGGTTCTCTGCCTGTCTGCCGTTACTGCTGAACTCACACATTTGGACAGAGTATAAATTCTCCAGGTCCCCTCTATACATCAGTGCCATTAATAGGACCTAGGACAGTATTGGCGAACCTTTTCGGTACCGAGTGCTGAAATGGAAGCGTGCACATGCACATGTGCCAGGAAGCAGAAGAGCAGCTGCCTAGTGTGCATGTGTGTGCCTAGTGGCTGTTCTTCTGGTTTCCAGCGTGTGCATGCACCACAGCCAGGGAATGCATGCGTGCATGAAGACCAGTTGGACGGTACGCATGCACACCAGGTGGTTGCTCTTCCAGTTTCTGGCACTCCTACGTGCATGAAGGATCAGCTGGCCAGCACGCCGGGAACCTGGAAGAGCAACGGGTGACAGCTCACATGCCCGAAGAGATGGCTCTGCATGCCACTTCAAGCACGCGTGCCATAGTTTTACCATCACGGACCTAGGAGGTGGATCTCTTCTTTCACAGTGCATATCCTATGGAACAATATTTTTCTCCTGAGATTTTGATGAGATTTTGATGGCTGACTTCATTGGTCTTTCCTAAGACCTGGCTGTTCCCGAGCATTGTGCCAAGGAATTGGGTAAATCTGTTTTGTCCTGTCACTTGGGTGGGATCTGCTCTGTATGGGTTTATTTTTACTTCCTTTAATCATTAATTTTATTTTAAATTAAAATTAAATTAAAATTTAATTTAAATTTAAAATATATTTATAGTTAGCTATCTATGGTTGCGTTGATTGGCAGCCATGTCTGCCTTTCTCTCTCCCTATCTGCCTTCCTACCTACCTATCAAATAGGACTATTCATTTGGAGCTGCTTAGCTATTTTTCAAATTAAGATAGGAAGGAAAAGACTTCCACTCCCTCAGATTCAAGCTATCTAGAACCGTGATGGCGAACCTCTGCAGGCACGTGAGCTGTCATCTCCACCGCACGTGTGTGTGCCCCTCCCACCAGCCAGCTGACTTTTGGGTCTCTCCCATGCATGCGTGGGGCGAGGCACATGCAGGAGATGTGCGCGCATGCATGGGAGTTGGGAGGGAGTGTCATGCACAGGAGGGGGGCAGGGGATGATGTTCCCCCCTCCCCTGTGATCCATTTTTGGTCCCAGGAGACAGCAGGGAGATCTACTAGGCGCAAAATGGGAAGGTTGTGTGGGGGCATGGGGAGTGTAGGGAGTCAGGCGTGCATGGGGGGGGAGTTTGAGGGGAGTCACACGCACATGCACAGGGGTGCGATGTGTGTGTTGCACATGCATTTCATTATGGGTGCGGGCGCACATATGCGTGTGCTTTCACTGGTTAGCCATCACTGGTCTAGAATCATATACCGGTAATTTCCTCAGTCTGTCAGCAGTGTTATCATTCTAGCTGTGTGTTAGCCATTTAGGATTATCTGTATGCAGATATTCATGCCCTCCACTTCAAATATTGGAAAAAGCAGGGGGGGAAACAGCTGCAGCTGACCATTATGAAGACATTTTTGTAGGCCGCGTTTGATTATCGTCAGTGGATGTCAGTGGAAGTTGCACAACACCCGGTTTATACATAAGTTGGGAACACACTTGATTTCAAAGTACAGTTTTGAGGGTCTTGAATTTATATTTACATACCTCCTTAGTTTATATTTACATGCTAATAAAGCAATAGGTCTGTTCAGGTGTTTTCTGCATAAGGCATTTTTTCTATGACTAAAAATAGGGCTGGATCTTTTGATATATTTTCTGGAGCTGTGGTCATTTGGTGCTATTTATTCACCTTCTGGCATCATTCATGTTTCATTCAAGGCTGCCCCTCTGCCCGGTTCTGATGGAAAGCTCTGGAATTCCACTTCCCAAACATGTGACTTTCCTTTTTATGAATATTTGATAGTTAATTTTAGCATCAGCCCTTAGGGCCATCAGCAATTTCATTTAAGCATAGAATGAAATGTCTAGTCCATATTTCATGTTATGTGTTAGTTTTCTCCAGCCCCAAGCCACCCTAATGTCTCCAGTCAACAGTGTCAAGAATTCCCAGTGAATTCAATGTTTGTTTGTTTTCAGAAACTGAAAAAATAGGATAGGTTATTGCTTGGCTAAGTGACCCTTGTATTATAGTGATTTATGGTATGCTTGGAAAACTAATAAAACCACAGCAACATTTTTAGATACGGAGGAGAATATGATTTCATTAAATAATGTCTTTACAAGTGCAACCATAAACAGCAACATAAAACAAAAAACAACCTGGTTTGGGAGTAATGTAATATTCTCTGCATCTTGCAGGACAGCAACGTGTTTCAGTGACTAGCCTCTTAGTATGCCATGGCCTGTTACTGGTTGGAACGAATGTTGGGATTATAGTAGCCCTCCCAGTTCCTCGCTTGCAGGGAATCCCCAAAGTAACTGGTGAGTATAATATTCACAGTGTAAGTAAAAAAAAAAGCCTTTTAACCATCAAAAGTGCTGCGGTCACATAAAGGAAGGTTCATATCAAATATGTTGGCAAAAGAGTCTGTGCTGTAATCTTAGCATCTTGTTTCCTATTTTTTGTTTTATTTAAGTGACATTTGCAAACTTTAACTCTTACCTTCCTTTTTTTGATTCTCTTTTTAAAAGACCAAACCACTGAAAGTTCACCTACCTATGTAGCAAACATGGTCTACTGATGGGCAGCTCTGCATTGACACTTTTCGGCCCTCCCATAGCTATTTCACCAAAGGGAAAATTCTCTTTAGTGTATGGGAGGTATATGAAATATGCAAACTACTTTAATGCTCTAGATGCTTTTATAAAAAGGCCAAGGAGTGTTTAAATGTCTGGCATAAAATTAAAACACATTGTCAATATATTAGCTATGATACATAGAGGGCATTTGGTAACCAGGAATACTCAGTCTCCTGAGGATTTTTACAAATTTACATACAGTATGCTTTATAAAACAAATGTATTGCTATGGTTTTATATTGCTTCCACAAAGCCAGTGTGTATTTGCTAAATATGTCATTATACTGATCAGTTATTTTCAACAAACAATCCATAGGTCAACAGGTAAAGAGATTGTTTGCCAAATGTCTTACTGAACACATTTCAGATATCATAGCAATTAATACTGTGAATCATGACAGAAATGTTTCCCCCAGTTGGGATCCCAAATTTTCCATGCTTTAATCTGATATGCTTAGTTAAAAAAGCAAGATCTACACTCTTTCACTGTTGCCAGCACTAACATGATAACGTGTTGTAAGTGTAGAGAAAGTTTTATTGAAAACAAGGTCTTCGGCAATGGATGGCGGAAAAAGCAAAATTGAGATAAAAGCAGTCAGCTGATTCCTTGACTCCTGCTGCTATAAAAACAAGAGAACAAAGCATGAACTGATTACCAATTTCAGCTTTGCCTCTTTGAAAAACAAACGGTAACTTCCAGAGGATGTATGTTCCATTGGATTATATGATACATAGCACTAAGCTGTGGGTTTTATAATTAAATATTATAAGCCATGTTTATAAGGTTTACATTCTGCATTTTCATTGTTGTGGGAAAATAGAAAAAAAGAATCTGATTACAATTTTAAAAATCTTACCCAAAGTTAAACATGCCCAATTAAAGAGAGTTACAAAATTAATAATTCAACATATCAAAATATGATTTATAACACCCTTAAAATTTGTAAGACAATATATTAAGCTGATGAGCCAGTACATAATGATGTAAGTTCTGGCATACATCTGTCTTGCAAAATACTAGATATAAGCACTCCTGGCTCTGTTCTTCTGTTGTAGGAAGAATAAAATTCAGTAATATATTGCTAAGCAAACCACAAAAACAAATGAAGACTTGAACCTAACTCACCCATAACTGATTAGTGTTTATTTTATAACACAGTTCCTTATTTAGGCATTAAGAAAAAAAAAACACCAGGGATTTGTTCAATGACAGTTCTGATTTTCTTCTTCCTGGTGGGGAGGATAAGTGTGGGGTAGGTGATGGGCATCTTCTTGTTTAACTCATAATACTGAACTAAGACATAATGTTCATTGCCAAGTGAACACGTACATGTTAAATCTGTTTACAAGCATAAATCCTGAGCAAGAATCAGGAAGGAAGGGTCAGAATGTGATTTGAGAGTCATTGGTCTATTTATGTAATAGGGTGAGGTCATAGAAATAAATCATTGTAGAATTAGGTACTATTTTCCAATTGCAAAGTTGTTTCTGCAGCTCTAATACTGCTTGCTTTGCAGATAGAAACGAGCATAGGAGGCTAGAGCTTTGGCTATTATCATGAGCTAGTTTTTCTGTTTGTTGAGAATTTTTCCCCATGGAAAATTTTGTTTCACAACTGAAGTCTGAAGTGAATGTTGACCTAACAACATACGAAAGGCACATTACAAGTTGCACACTTTTTATTCAATGCTATATAGCTCCAGCATCTGATGAACAGAATTAAACTGCATGAAAATGAGTGTGTCTGAGGGTGTGATTTTTCTTTTGACTGCAGGAAGAGGCATGGTATCTTATCATGCCCATAATGGCCCTATCAAGTTCCTGGTTACGGCCTCTGTGACAAGCAAGCAGAACAAAAGCAAGTCAAAATCCAGGCTGAATTGTCCTCATTCAGGGCTGAAAGAGGATGACCAGAAGGGTGTTGGACCTGAGAGGCCCAATTCTTCTCTGAGCAACCCCAATGACAATGCCATTTGGTTGGGGGGCTCGGTCGGATCCATTGCTCAGAAAAGTGACTTGTCTTCATCATCCGGGTCACTCACGTTGTCACATGGATCCAACACAACTGAACCTCGGCCGGAAGAGAGTGCTGTCTATGAGCTTTTGAAAGAAGTCTCCCCTGACCAGAGTAAAAGACATAGATCCAGAGAGGGGAAAGCAATATCCATCTTAGTCATCTCTGGAGGACAAGGACACAGAAGGGTGAATAAGAAATGCAAGCAGCAGCGGCCAGATGAACTGGTGTCTTCGATAATGGTTTGGCAGATTCCACTGTTAAAAATCTGACAATGGGATACAATGCGATTTGTTCAATGGCAAAGTTTGCTTTGGTGTTAACACCATCATGATGAATTTACGTTTTTATCTCAAAGCAAATTAAATATCAATGTTTGCAAAGGCCTCTTCATAAGGTTTCTTTGTCCTGAATTCACGTGGGTTACCTTGTTAGAACAAGTATCTTAGATATATTCTAAGAAGCCCATTTCAGAACTACATCTAAACGTATATTTGAGTCTTCAAAAGTTCTTTAGTTGAAAAAAAAAAGTACGATCCATTTCAAGCATTTTTTTTCCTCATTTTGCTACTATTTATATTCAAATATTGTGCCCTAAAAATATTCAGTGAAGGGAAAGGGTCGAATAGTATTTCTCTGATCAGCCTTGCTTAAATAATTATTTCCTGGAAGGCAAGAATATCATGCACATGTGTTTCATTTCCACAAACATTTTTAAAGCAATCATTATTCCAAGATAGTCTACTAGCTTAATTCCAGAGACTATAAATAAACCTGTAATATACTTTCTCAAGTAAGTGTCAGACACAATAAAAAGTTTTTTGGTTATATACTACAGATTTATACTTGGTAGGAAAAAAGGTAGGGCTAACCTTTATTATTATTCATGCTTCTAGACTTCTTTAATTATTGATACTTAAAAATGAATATTATAAAAAGAAATGTTAAACATTCAGAATGAAATATGTTTGACTTACTTAAGTGACGTATTTTTTTAAAAAATCTTTTGGTTACTCCCAGTACGTAGAGGGGAAAATGAAACCACTGTGAAATTTAGTAGATTCAGGCAGTTGCTTGTGTTTTGGTGCTCCATTTAATTATAGCACATTCTGTCGCTGGCGGTGGAATGTGCCCCATTTATCTATATGGCTGCTTATATATTTCGGTTAGCATTAGATAATAGTGAGGAAATCAAATATAAAGATAAAGAGACCCTAACATTAAAGTATACTGTTTTCATATGATTATTATGGTTGGTCAGCCAGATGGACAGTCTGGATTTGGCATTTTGATCCACTTATTGAGTCCTTCCCAAGGACCCAGGATAGACTGATGATGTTGTTTGATAGTGTTAGAGGTATCATCCACAGGAGGAAGCTGTTCCAAGTAAAGTTGCCTTTTGCAATTGATGGTAGTAATTTCGTCAATGCCAATGGTGTTCAAGTGCTCCAGATGTTTTAGGATTGCACCCAGGACACCTACTATTGTTTGGTATTAACCTTTGCTTTCTTTTGCTGTGGTTGTTCTGTTTCTATTTGTAGGCCTTTGTATGTTGTGATTTTCTACAGTTCCTCTTCTATTCTGCTGTCTCCAGTACTGCAAAGTCTCTTATCCAGACTTTTTTGTTTTTCTTATCAACATTTGATACCTCTGTATTATGTAGCAGGTGCCTATTTGTTTGAATTCTAAAGTCCCAGAGTACTTTAGTTTCTTCATTTTCCCATTACCTTGTCTATGTTGAGGTCCCACCAGTTTTTACTTGGTAATACACTATTGGAACACCTATTTTGTTGTCAGTCTGTTCAATTTCTGTGCATGACTGTGATGCAGTCTTGCATCAGCTAACTATGCAGGGAGTTGGACTAGAAGACCTCCAAGGTCCCTTCCAACTCTACTATTGTATTGTATTGTATTGTAACTAGATGGTCCACAGTTTCTTCAGCTCCTTTGCTGGGACCATATTTGCTTTGGGTTGCTGTCTTCTCAATTGTGGCTTTATATGCATTTATTCTTCAAGCATGGCCTTGTGCAGGCAGAATTAGCTTCCCAGTCTCTTTCTTCAACTTTCCTGCTCTTAGCCATTGGCAGGTCTTGTTATTATCTGCTTGACCTGTTATGTTTTAAAATGTTCTGGCTGTGCAATACTTTGCCTTGTTATATCTCTATTCTACGTTTCATTTTGTCTTTCTCATAGGCCAGTTAGCTCTGTCTGATATCCAGTAAGCCTTTATGGTGTACTAGCTTCATTGCATCTTCTTCATCGTTCTTCAGATATTCTTCCAATACTCTTTTTTCTTCAACTGTCTGGTATACTTGCAACATTCCACATCCACCTCTTCTCCTTGGTAAATAAAGCCTGTCGCTGCATTAATGAAGGGAATAATTCATTGTTATTATTTTTTCTGATCATCCTACCCAGAGTTTTTAGTTCTGCTTCAGTCTAGTCTACTCATCCAGCTCTGTATCTAATGACTTGTACAATTTTTTAATTGCCTTGTTGGTATTTCCATTACTGGCTCTGGACTTTAAGATCTTCACTGCCATGATAAATTCACTTCTAACTTTCTTTGTAACTTCACTGTTCTTGATGCCTGCTTGAAGGATGCCAGGAATTTGTAATGAACTTATTTATTTAAACTCTTGATGGCATTTCCAGTCATATTTCACTATTTTTGCCTTGTTGATGGTAAGGGTGGCACCTTTGTCTAGTCCAAACTCCAAAGTAATATCTTGGGACAGCGTTGAGCAGCAATTCTATTTCAGATGGTGCTTTTCCATATAGTTTCCTATTGTCCATGCAAAAGAGATGGGGTAGCTTGGAAGATTTCTTTGAAGTTTGGTAGCCATGCCATGACTTATTCAGTATTGTTGACAGAGGAATCAATGTAGCGACAAACTGTAGTGGTGATAATCTTCTTGAAAAATTCCTCTCTTGGTATTAACCTCTCCTTGTATTTCACCGTTGACCAGCAACTGTGTCTTTCATTGTGTCATGACCTTTGCTCAAAGCTTCTGATGTTTCTACTGCTTCCTGTTATTTTTAGACACTTGATTATCCAATAATGTAGCAGAGAGTCAAATGCCTTATTGTAATAAATCCAAGCTATGTTCAGCTTGGTCTTCCTTCCCTTGTAGTTTTCCAGAATCATCTTATCAATTAGGAGTTAATTGTCGTTCCTCTCCTGTTTCAGTGGATTTCTTTCTGCTCTGGTGGAAAGAGCTTATGTTCAGTCAGATGCTATTGGACTACATCAGCTGGCAAGTTGTTGGTAAGAAGGTATTGGCCTGTAGTTGCCTGGTGTTGTCCCTTTTTCTGGAACTTTCATTATTAGGTAGCTTTTGCTAGATGCAATTTCACCTCCTTGCAGTATGTTGGTAAACTGCTTGGCAGCAAGTGGGTGTAGACCAGTCAGATGTTTCAACCCAAACCCATGCAGTTCATCTTCACTTGGTGCTGACCAGTTCTTGAACTTCCTTGCCCCTTTGTCCACTATTTCTGCTGTCATCGCAAGTTCTGTTTTATTCTTATCCACCTCTTTTAGCCAAGGTGTGTTCTTGTATTTCTTTGGATTGTCCCATGGCTCCACCCAGTACTGCACTGTTTTTTCTTTGCCAGATGTGGCTGGCTCACTGCAGTCTCTCCATTGATGGATTGGTGGAAACATTTCTGATTTGACTGAAATTGAAGATTCTGCCTATAGTGTGCAATTTGAGCTTCGTGTCTGCTGATTTTCTTGGCTGTAACTGTTGTTTGCTGATATTTCATGATCAGGTGTTCTTTGGTCTTCTTGTCTTTCATCTATTCCAGCATCCATCATTTGCAATTATAACTGCACCCATGCTGTAAATTAATTGGTCTGTTTGCCCAGGATGATTGAACCTCTGACATAGTTCTCCTCCTCAGAGCATGCAAATCCCACAGCCCTGGCAAGATAGTGACTTATTGTGACTTCATTGCTCTCCAGATACATCACTGATTGTTAGCAATGCATATTATTAACACAGACTTTGATCTGAAGTGCATTTGTCATGTGAATATTGGCAAACAAAACCCCAGCCCTACATCTATAGAAAGACGATAAAGAAGGGAATTTGTATAATCAAAGCAAGTCAACATATTTCCTTTTAATAAAATGGAAAACTACATTTCTACCGGGGATACAAACACAGCTGTTATCACTGCTGTGAAAAACTTAATTACTCGTGACCAACATCTGCAACTTCAGGAGCCATTGTAATGACTCTAGATAATGATAATTGAGCATCGTTTTACAGTTTGTAGAACTATGCGATGTCTTAAAACCTGGATGTACCTGAGCCTTGCCGGAGCTTAGCTGCAGGAGGAGATCATTTACCTCAAGCTTGGAAGCTTATCCATTTGGATTTCTTTAAGTTTGTATATGTAACAGTGCTATATTCTGATAGGATGGGTTGGAACATGAGAATTTAAACTTCAAAAGAGGTTTGCTGTACCAATTAACAGTCTGCTTATTGGGAGTAATAGCTGAGCAGTATGTTGGTTCACAGAGAGTCCCAATTTCATCTTTTTTCTTCTTGAAGAAGGGGGAAATTCTAGTAGGAAACCTGCATTACAAGCCCTGTTATGGCCATTTCTTTCAACTGTAATAGATTGAATTCACTGAACCTAGGGACGATCCAATCAGACCAATAGATATTAAATGTTTGTTACCTGTGACTAAATTTGATATAGTTATACAATAATGAAGACATAAATATGTGACTGAGAAAGCTAGAGAGGAGGGAAGCTTCCTCTCTTTTCCTGAAGACAGAAAAAAGAGTAGGCAGAAAACCAACATCCACCAGCATGTTATTGGTTTGCAATAAATTAGAAAGCACTTTTAATATGAGCAATAGATTTTTCCTTCAATTAGACCATAGACAGCCTTGCTATCTAGTTAATCAAATGTAGATTCATATTTGTGGAGTCACAAATTTATAGCTTAACGGGTATAAAAGGTAATCACTTCTCTCTCTTGAGTTGCTCTTTTATATATAGTTCCAACTGATGGTAGTGATACACTCAGTAGTTCTCATAAGTGAGTGTCCTTGGCTGGATGTGAAACCTTCTCATATATCTTTAGGTCAGCAGTAATGAAGCATTTGAATTTGTGGCTCCTTAGTGTAGACTTGGGTATTCCCAGAATTCATTTCTGGATGAGAATTTCCCATAGTGAAGATACAACTGTAAGTTCTGTAAGTCATAATTTTACAGAAAAGGTGTTCAGAATTGCAAGCGCATTATCAAGCAACAACTTCCAAATGAGACCATTGCAGAAATGGGAAGAGGTCAAGAAAAAGAACTGATAATATCTACAGAAGTTGGAAACATATTTTTAACTTTTATAGCACTTAACCATTCCAATTTACACCCTTCAAAAACTTGTGGTTTAGGTTTTGGTTAAATACTGATTTGCCATTGGTTGATAAAACGTGAAACTAGTTCCCCGATTTCAGGATTTCTTTCATCCTATCGCCTGTCTCGGATGATATTTCCTACACTCTAATTCAACTTGCTTTGGAAACTGAAAGGGCTTTGGGGACAGTTTGTGATAGAGCTTCCTGCGGAAAATTCCATTAAGCTCTTTGGATCCTGGTCGTTGAGGGGCTGCTGAGGAAATTTCCTAACAAGGCTATTATAAAATATGCGTGCTATATTACAGAACTTTTTAAAACTCCAATAAAATTGTATATATGTATAAATTAAAATGCTAACCAGTAACCGAAGTACTCCTTTAATATTGGATAAAAGCCACATTTATAGTCCACACAAAAAATATGTGTGTTGTTAGGAAGATGTTTGCGTCTGATCCCATGTGAGAATAATGATATCTGGGAGGAAGACAGCCACTACGTTTCATCAAATGTTTTCTAATATCTAACAGTACATTTGTTATAACCTGAGCCATACAAAATATGTATTTATGTCTAAAACAAACTCAATAAACTGTGAATAAACAAGACCTCAGAACTGTATTAGTAGTTTATTATGTTATTTGTTCAAACAGCTACAAGGGCAAGCAGGAACCGTATAATTTATTGGGGAAAGTGTTCAATGAAATATAATCAGGAACAAAATCACTTTTTTAAAGTGCCCCATGCCTGTTAGTGTCATTTTTTATAATGACCTGGAAGACATGGGTTGCTATCCATTGGTTCACATACAATGCCAAGTGTGTAAGCGAAGAGTTAACTTTGCCAAGTACGAAGGCTCAGCAGCTAGAATTCAGTTTCAATATAGCAGATTCCTAATTTGTATACATCAGGAATCTGCTATACTGAATCTATTTTCCAGGTCATTATAAGAATTGACACTAACAGGCATCACGGGACTTTAAAAAACTTATAATCCACTTCCTCTGAAATACTGTTATTGCCTTCCTAACACAATCTCAACAAGGCCTGGACAGAGAATGATAATTGTCCAATACAGCTGTATCCATGGTGGGGTGAGTTGAGAAGGACTACTACAGCCTCTTTCAATGTTGCAGGAATCACCCTCTTCATAGTAAAATACTTTAAAAAATGCATAAACCAAACCAAAAATTACACAGGAATAAATATGCAAAAAGAAAAGAAAAAACAACAACAAGCATGCTGTGAAGAGGAACATTCAGTAACACATTCTTCGCTTCCCCTTTTCCTCCAACCGCTAACTACTACTAAAATATTTGTGCTATGTTCTGAACACTGGGGATTATTGCTTATATCTGCTTGAGGTTTCATCTGTTGTTTTTAATTAGCCTCAACTCTTTTCCCAAAAAGCATATTCCAAGTGTCTAAATCTGCCTTGCTGTAATGTGTCTCACACACACAAACACACACATTACACAGCAATAATATATATTCTGTCACAATCGTATTACTGTATTATCAGTTTTGCCATTGCTGCATATTTTCCAATTTTGGTTCTCCCATTTTTATATCATTGGCAAATTTTACTTTTTCAAATTCATGCTAAATTGTGAGGATTTTTGTATGACCACTACATGCGAGAAAATATTCCTTTTTTTCTTTTAGCATTTGCAACGTTTATTATTTTATGGTTTGTCCATCTTGGTTTTATACTCCATCTGTAAAACACAATTTACTTGATTCAGCTGATAATTCCACTGCCCTCAATTTGTACGCAATCATGGCTAAAATATGCCTGAGTAATATTTAGGAAAGGGTGTGTCTCACATGCCTTCATCTTGTTTCTCACATGTGAGTAAGACAACTTGAAAGTTTATTATGGACCTTTTTACATTCCAGAATTAAGTTCTGAGGGGGGAAATGATCCACTCTGGAGCCAGATAGTCCATCCTTTTAGTAAATGGTGGAAAGGTGCTGGATGTGGCTGAGCAGAGATGGAGGTGGTGGTGGGGACACAAAAATCAGCTGCCTAAACAACTGTTTCCCATCCCTTTCTGGTCCCTGATTTTACAGCAGGGTCATGGGTGATGACACACACAACAGGTTTTGGTGAAGAGAATGAAATCTAACAGATTTAAGATTGTCCTTGCAAAGTCTTGGACTACTTTCAGCATGGACAGAGGAGTCTCACGTAGCCTGTGATAAGAGGAAGGTTACACCTCAGGAATAGGGCTGAAAGAAGCTCAACCCTATTGACAATCTTTCAAGTATGATTAGGTACCACGTTGAGAAAAGTCTTGTGGATCTTGCAACGCTGGGATGCAGGAGAAGAGATGGGGCTTTATGCTAATAAAATGAATGAATTATTACCCCAATCCCAACCCACTTACTCTTGTGGAAAGCGAACTGTAGTGCTAGGGAGCGAAGCAAGTACCATTAGAATCCTGACTGATAACATAGCTTGTGTTTTTGCACAGGAGCAGCCACAGGTGTTCACTATTTGCTTTTTTTCACCTATTGCAAAAAGTCACTTTCCCTCTGGAGACCATTATCCAACTTGGATAACATTTTATTTTATTTATTTATTTTTATTTTGTTTTGTCAACATGTACAAGGTAACAGGTATTAGTAGAGACATGGACATTATCGCACGAGATTGGTACAAATAGATGGTTATAAATAAGTACAACATGGCCATGAACACATAAAATGAGTTCATATCAAGAGGACAGTAGGATAGGGACGGTAAGCATACTGGTGTGCTTATGCACGCCCCCTTAGGGACCTCTTAGGAAACGTGTGAGGTCCACGGTGGGCAGTTTAAGGTTGAAGCTGTGGGGGTTTGAAGAAGCAACAACGGAGTCGGGTAGAGCATTCCAGGCGTTGACCACTATGTTGCTGAAGCCGTATTTTCTGCAATCGAGTTTGAAGCGGTTTACCTGAGTTTGTATCTATTGTTTGCCCGTGTATTATTGCGGTTGAAGTTGACAGGTAGGACGTTATAGCAGATAATGTTGTGTACTATGCTTAGGTTCTAATTCTATACGTAATTCAATTCTATACTCGTCTGTTGGAAGAAAGCCAGGGAAGCTACAGGTTAGGATCGCGTCGCGCAAAGCGGGGCTTGTCAGGGCGGCGCTAGGCGCGATCCAGCCCGCGGATAAACAAAGGCTCAAGGGCGCGCAGGGCGATACTCGGGCGCCGGTGGCGGCCGGGAAGAATCAGCCATTTCCAAAACAAAGGACTTCCTTCTCCGGGGGCGGCTTGGTAGGAAACCGAGCTCCCTTAACACCCCCGCCAGCTTCCATCGAGCCTCCACCGGCACGCGCGTCTCGCCTCCTCTCTGGGGAGCGCGCGCTCCGGCACCCGCTCCTGCATCATTCAACGCAGGCGCGGCGGCGCGCGCGCGGAGCCACAAGCCCGCGGGTTTCTCCGGGAGATCCGGGTGAGGCAGTGACGGCGCGGCCGGCAACGCTCCCCTCCCCGAAGCGTGGCCGGGAGAACTCGGAGCGGCCTGCTGAACGTGAAACCCGGGAGGTTTCCCCCTCAGCGGCGACGCTGCGTCGTCATGGGCGGTCAGGCGCATCTCTCCCCGCGCTGCCTTGAAGGCGGGAACGGCGCGGTTTTGCGCTCAGGCGGAGGGGGCGGCGGCGCCTCCTCCTGCCGTTGACTGCGAGGGTTGCAGCCGGACGGGAGAGCCGCCTTCGCGAGGGGACGACGGGGCGCCCGCCTGACAGGCCGGACCAAGGTGAGGAGGAGGCGCCCCCCGCAACTTATCCCGCGGGCAAAGAGAGAGAGAGAGAGACCGAGGGACCCAGCCATACGCTGCAGGGTTCCGTCACCTGGCGCGCCGGGGTTTGGGAACAGGCTGCGCCTTTACTCAGCTTCCCCGCAGGGCCCCGCGGCGATCCCCAAGCAAAGCAGAGAGGGAAGGCTCTGCAGTTTTGCCGGCTTGCTCTTCCCCGGCTCCCATTTAATTCGGATTGATTCTGGGTTTCAGCTGGAAGGGTCTTGCTTACTCCTGGGGCTGCGAAGCGGGGAGGCGAGAGGTTGGCGCTTTGCTCTCGAATTGGATCCTCTCGGAGAAAGAACCCTAACCCTTGCCTCGTCCCTGATCAAACGCGCCGTTTGGAATTGCAGCCTAGAAGGTGGGGAGGTGAGAGAGAGCTAGCCAGCCAGGGACGACCGGAGGAAAATCTCTTCTTTAATCGAGATTGTGGAGCCAGATTTCCCCCACACCTCCCCTTGATTCTGGCTTCCCCACCCCCTTCCACTAATCCATTTCACCGCCTGTACAGTAGGACCGCAGCTGCACTGAGCATGCTCTCACACCCCGCACTGGGCATTCATCCTCCTCTCCTCTCTCGCTCTCTCACTCTCCAAACCCTTCAAAATAGGCAGAGAACTTTCCTGTCATTTTCCTTGGGTTGCTTGCATTTTGATTTTCTTTTGGATTTTGCTTTGTGCTCTGGCTTAGACTGATGCGTGGTCGGTCGTCCTTATTCCAACTTGCCTCTTCCCTTATGGAAAAAAGCACATACCGTCATAGATTTTGCCTTAAGGTTTTTAATAACAATTGTTTTTGACCCTTCACTCCCCCCACACCCCAAACCACGAAGCCTTAGACAACCACCACTGCTTGAATAGAAAGCAAGAATGTCACTGGATGAAAACAGCTGTTTTACAATCTCCATCTCTCCTTTCCAATTTGAATTCTGTTACTTTGGCAGATCAAAATAAAGGGTACAATTGAATTTAGGGGAACTGAAGATAGGCTTTGGGAGGCAGGTTGGTTTGGTAGAACCTCGCTAGTCGAAATGTAGATGCCCTCCAAATTAAGACCTATTCCTGCTTCTCACAATTCTTATACTCAGATTAAATCCTAACGTTCATTAACAAACAACAGCAAACATGCCTAATTTCTAAATTTTAGAATTTAGACAGTCTGTCAGTCGCAGCATCTCAGTCTCCTAAAAAAAAAGAATAGATGAATTGGTGTTTGACAAAAATAGGCTACCATCTGGCCAAGCTGAAGAATTTATAATTATATAATCATCCTGATATCTACTCAGAAGTAACGCTAATTATATTTAGGAGATTTTTGCCTCCCAAGAACAAGATTCTAAGGGTCCAATGAGTATCTGTATATAAATTTCTGCAAATGGCTGGCTGAAGACAATCAATTTAGTCTTTACCAACAGCTGGTTAAATCTTTGAGGATTACGTCTCCTAGAATTTTAAAGCTTCATCTGGGATTCATCATTGCAGCACATCTGGATCGAAGACACCAGACTCAAAAAGGCTGGTAAAACTGATGTTCACTAGTATACCGCTGCTGCAATGTAATGGCATTAGGTTATCTCTGAACCAATAGACAGTTCTAAACCATGCTTATTTTAGGGAACTGCTGTTCCCATCTCTAACTGATCCCTGCAGAATTTTCCTTTAGGATTTCACTTTGGGATTATTTTTCTTGAGAAAGCCTGTCCACAGTACTGAGTTAATTGCTGTTTCACATAGCAGAATATAGATATTTTCTCCTTAAAGAACTGAAGGAGAAATCCAGAAAGTTCTCTAGCATAGAAAGATTCCCTTTCAACATTACTTTGCTTCCTTTTTCCACCAAGAGCAGGAATAACTCTAATCTTTCTGATAGCAAACATACTTGTTTGACTTTTTCCCTCCAATCGTCTCTGGCTTCACATTAACCTTTCATTTGAACTAGCTGTGTGCTGTCTCCCAGGGCAAGCTGAACTGTCAGGAGATATATTAATTTACCGTAGGAAATGTTGCCTAGATCCAACCTAGCATAAGTACAACATGACCCTAATCAAAATGGCCAGAGAATTTCATTTAGCAATCCTCTGCTTCCTTCTACCTTACAGCTTGGGACAAGAAACTTGCAAGATGGAAATAGGCCGTAATCACATGCAGGAGATCATTTTCCATTTTCAAGATGGCTAAATAGACTGAAGGAACTCAGAATCTCATGTATTTTGGGATTGGGTGCAGTGATGGGTTCCTACCGGTTCAGACGGGTCCGCTGTAAGGAGAGTGGCACCTGCCATCTAGCAAATATTTTTATTACTCCTTGAGCCCCCACAGGTAGCATCTTCAAAAAATTAGTTTTTGTGCTTTTTTTGCTTTTTAAATATGCAAAATAAGAAGCAAAATAAGTAATTTAGGCTTCCCGTGCTGGTTTTATATATGAAAAAAAGCAAGTTTCAAAATTAGAAGAGGCCATTTGACCCAACCTCTTGGTGATGTTATTGTCGTAGCTCCTCTGAGAGGCTGATTTGAGCACACAACACTTTCAGGATCCTTAAAATGTTTCATTTCACACTCTGCACGAAACGTTGTGCCTTTTGAAGTGTTTTGAAGCAAAATGCTGCAGTTTGCACATATCGAAATACAATATTTTATGATGGTTTTTTCAATCTGTAGCTCAAGGATCTAATGAGGATTAATATATCAGTACAGTACAGTATAGGAGGTACCTTGCTCAATAGTAGTAACTGTGAGAGGGATCTTGGAATCCTAGTGGACAACCATTTAAATAGGAGCCAGCAGTGTGCAGCAGCAGCCAAAAAAGCCAACACAGTTCTAGGCTGCATAAACAGAGGGATAGAATCAAGATCACGTGAAGTGTTAATGCCACTTTATAATGCCTTGGTAAGGCCACACTTGGAATACTGCATTCAATTTTGGTCACCACGGTGTAAAAAAATATGTGGAGACTCTAGAAAGAGTGCAGAGAAGAGCAACAAAGATGATTAGGGGAGTGGAGGCTAAAACATATTAAGAACCGTTGCAGGAACTGGGTATGTCTAATTTAATGAAAAGAAGGACTAGGGGAGACATGATAGCAGTGTTCCAATATCTCAGGGATTGGCAGAAATAAGAGGGAGTCAAGCTATTTTCCAAAGGACCTGAGAGCAGGACAAGAAGCAATGGGTGGAAATTAATCAAGGAGAGAAGCAACTTAGAACTGAGGAGAAATTCCCTGACAGTTAGAACAATTAATCAGTGGAACAGCTTGCCTCTAGAGGTTGTGAAAGCCCCAACACTGGAAGTCTTTAAGAAGATGTTGGATAGTCTGAAACAGTACAGGGTTTCTGAAACGGTACAGGGTTTCCTGCCTAGGCAGGGGGTTGAACTAGAAGACCTTCCAACTCTGCTATTGTATTGTATTGTATTGTATATCCATTGTGGGCTGTTAAATTTAACAAAGAGTAAAGGTACCGGTCTTTGACTTATAACCGTTCATTTAATGACTGAAGTTACAGTGGCACTGAAAAAAGTGACTTATGACTGTTTTTCACATGACAATTGCTGCATCTCCTTGGTCAGGTGATCAAAATTCAGATGCTTGGCATTCGACTCATATTTATCATGGTTGCAGAGTCCCAGAGGTCATGTGATCACCTTTTGCCACCTTATGTCAAAGTCAATGGGGAAGCCAGGTTCATTTAACAACCATGTTACTAACTTAACAACTTTAAGTTAGAGATTCACTTAACAACTATTGCAAAAAAGGTCATAAAATGAGACAAAACTGAATTAATAGCTTGCTTAGCAATAGAAATTTTGGGCTTAATTATGGTCATAGGTTGAGGACTACCTGTATCGTACTAAAGTGTGCTAAAGAGCAGGCCTGTGTCAGATTACAGATAACAGTGCTAACATGAGCTGGTATTACTAAAGCCAAATTCAGGCTCCCATTGTTCTATTCACATTTTTTTTCACTCTGAACAAAAGAATAAATGGGTTATTGTGTTAAATGCTTAGGCTGCAGTTCTTGCCCTGTTTAATCAGGGGAAGACTCCTTAAAGTCAACAGCTTAGAACAGGCATGGAATTACTTTGGATGCAAAACTATTGGGATGGACTGGGGGTGAAGATTTGGGGTGCATCAGTCCAGCATCTTGGAAAGAGTCAAAGATCCATCCAGCTGTCCTCACATGCCATGAGGAGATTTTGATTATGTTGGCCATGGGATGCCTCCAGATGGAGCAATCCTAGCAGCACGAAATGAAAATACATTGTGTAGCTATTCCAGTTTTTTTTAAATGGAATAGAAAAAGATAAGCACTGGGAAAACATGGAAAAATGAACTCATGGTCTCCTGTAAAAGGCCAAGTGACTGCATAGCATAAGCATAGCAACCTCATCCTGAACCACCCAAGGCAGGGAACAGATGGCTCCCTGCCCAGTCCCATAATCTCCTGTGCTCTCTTCTGGTCCTGCAGTTACAATGGAAAGCTAAACACAATTCTTTGTAGACAGGACTTCTACAGCATTGATTGTATCATGCAAATTAGCGGCAAATTAGAAACACAAGTCTATCCCCCCCTAAAAAAAAGACTCATTCTAACCAGGAACTCCATTACCAAAGTAATAATCCAATCTCCCACAAGAGGAGCTAGGTAAGAACATTATTTAGAAGAGCATAAATGTACTGTAGCAACCCAGAACACCAGAAAAAAATAAACAGATCACCTTATACAATATCTGCCAATAAAATAAATACCTATGCAAGTTTATCAGAAAGTGCCTGACAACTCAACCCACTGCAGCACAACCAATACAAACTATGAAAAGGATAACACTGCCATACATCAGAAACATCTCAGAAAAACAACAATGGACTATTACCGTGATGGCGAACCTTTGGCACGCGTGTTACAGGTGGCACACACAGCCTTCTCTGTGGGCACACGAGCCATCGCCCCAGTTCAGCTCCACTGCGCATGCGTGTGCGCCTCCCGCCAGCCAGCTGATTTTCAGGTCTCGGCTGCACATGCGCAGGGTGCGGGGCACATGTGGAAGATGCGTGTACATGCACAGAGCAGGTGTGCGTGTGTGTGTGTGACGCACGCATGCGGGAGGAGCACGTGGGGATGCAGCACCCTCCCCAGCCCATTTTTGCTCCCAGGAGGCTGCAGGGAGGCCTACTACAAGGGGGATAGGCACCCATTGCATTATGGGTGCGGGTGCACACGCTTTTGGCGCATGACAACAAAAAGGTTAGCTATCACTGGACTATTACAATCTCATGGCATCACCTGGAGATGGATAAACTCATGAGATAGCTTCTTTATTATTCACATCTCTGCATCTGTTACAGGTAGTCTTCGAGCTACAATAATTCATTTAGTGACTTTTATAAGTCCTTGACTTATAAAAGTTGATTTAGTGACCATTCAAAGTTACAATGGCACTGAAAAAAGTGACTTATGACCATTTTTCACACTTAGGACCACTGCAAAATCCTCACGGTCACTTAGTCAAAATTGAGATGCTTGGCAATAGATTCATATTTACAGTGCTCTGGAGTCAAGTGATCCCCCTATTGTGATCTTCTGACAAGAAAAGTTAATGGGGAGCCAGAATCACTTAACAACCGTGTGACTAACATAACAACTGCACTGACTCACTGTACAACTGTGGCAAAATTCACTTAATAACTATCTCACTTAGCAACAAAAATGTTGGGCTCAGTTGTGAATTAATACAAAGAAAAACCAACCAGAACCCTCAAAAAAACATCATAAGTACACCACATGTTCCAGTAGCCTAAAAAGAAAAAAAATCAGGACGCATCTATAATATGTAGTGTGAGAACTCTTAACAGTCTGTAGACAGGCAGGCAGAAGAGCTCATCCATGAACACCAACTAACAGTCAGAGGATTTAGTATAAACTCATTAATCTTGCAACACATGGACATTTAGTTTCAACTGGGAAACTTTGAGCAGTTCAGACCAAGGTAATTCCACAAAAAGCTAGGGAAATCCTGGAAGTTTGGCATTCAGACAAATCAGCCATCAACAGGCACCCAGAGATAAACACGTTATTCCAAAGAGACCATAAAAAAGCTAGAAAGGAAACAAAAATGCCAAAACACCTCCTTACCAGAATCAGATAAGCATGGATTAACACCAGACAAACCATCAAGCAGTAAACAACAGCTTAATCAAGGAGAAAACACCACCCCCATTAATTCTGATTGGCAAGCTAGTGTACATCAACAGAGAGGAAGAGGTTGTTATCCAACTAACCCTAATTGATGACATATTAATAAATTTATGCGATCTCATTTAAGCCTTTCTTTCTATTGTTTCATCAGTAACTTTCCTTTGAATTCATCCCAATAAATTACAAAATTCTTTGCTCCTACCTGGAATTGAACTGGTGGTTTTTTTTTTTCCTTGCCGTGTTATTTTGCAGTTGGACTATTCTTCGGTATAGATCATAAGGGGGAAGGCTGCTACTGCTTACTTCTTTCTGATAAGTTTCTGCCCAAAGGTCAAGAGTTCTTTTTCTTACGGTTTTGTGTATGCTTTTTTTGTAATCAGTCCTTATCCAAGATCTTGCTTATTAAGAAGCATGCTCCTATGCATATCTATAATTAGAAGCAATTCTAAGGAGTAGGCATAGGCATTTAACTTGAATTACTGAGGCTAAATCGACAATATTTTAATGTTCTTTAATGTTGAACAACTAAAAAAAAATGCCAGGTAGAAAGAGAATTAGAAAGAATCCTCATTCAATCCTGATTCTTTCCCCACTTCTCATTTTATAGTGGAGGATGCCTGATAAAAATCTCCTTATGTGCATTCCGGATGGTATAACTCAGTAAGAAATTTGTCTCCTCACATTGGTTTAATTTAATAATATTGCAAAAAACAAACAAACAAACCACCAGGAGACTAGTACTGCATTCACAAAAGTTTTACCAATTGGCTAGTCAGTAAGAGGTTATCACCTGAGTGGTGGTGAGTTGGGTGTAAAGAGACCTGTATTTTAGCATCATGTTTGCTAGGAAGAAGAAAGGCACACTTGGTAAAGCTTTGTATTTGCTGTTCCCCATAGTGATGGGCCCAAACTATATGTTGGAGCAAGGCAGCTTGACTCAACAGTTTTAACTCTGGTCAGTATGGCTGAATGATTGGATCTAAAACAGAAGTGGGGAACGATGGCCCCTTTATGACTTGCAGACTTGTGGCTGGCTCAGGAATTCTGGGAGCCGAAGTCCACAAGTCATAAAAAAGCCATTGTTCCCTACCCATGATCTAAAACAATCACTAACTGGTTGTTCCGATCCCCATGTTGTGGCCCGCCACCAACCAGCGGAGCTGGTGGCAGACTCAGAGAGTGAGGAGGTGGGGGAGGAACATGGGCCAGTTCTGGAGTCTGGGGAAGGCTCTGATGAGTTCTCTGCATCAGAGGCAGAGATAGGATCAGGGCCATCCGACAGTTATCAGCTGCCTTCGGAGTCAGAGATCAGTGGGGCAGAAGAACAGCTGGAACCTGTTCCTGATGGGCACTTGCACAGAGCTGCCAGGAGAAGGGAACAGTTAAGGAACAAGAGTTGACTAGGGAGTAAAGGCATAGGTGGGTGGTGAATGGCCCCTCCAATAGGGAATAAAGAGGAGCAAAAGAGGAGTGGAGTTTGCAGAAGACAATTAGTTCACTTAATTAGTGTGAAGATTTGTTTGTGACTCTCAGAGACTCCTTCCCAAGTATTTTCTTGTACAACATTGTGTTTGGAAGATATTGGCCTGGCAGCTCTCAAAGCCTGATAAAGTTTGTGGTTGTAAATTCACCCTTGAAAGACTGCTTGCTGGGACTTTGCTGGATGGGAATGAGATCAATTCACATTAGCTTAATAAAAAGCTCAGCAAAAAAAAAATTATAATCTTTTATTCCTCTACTTCTCATTAGCAGGTGTAGTCATTTTTTTTGCCTCGGGCAGAATTGTAGAGTTAGAAGGGACACATTTTCCACCAGTCCTATTTTGGCAACTGATAGACTTCAAGTAATGAAGAGTTTTATTCTGCTTTATTTCACCCTTTGTAATGTGGGAGGAAATATGTTCAGCTTTAGCCTAGTGCTAGTTATCTATTGTTAGCAAACCAGATTGCATATTGGTACTTACCTGTGACAAATGACCCAGCCATCTGGGTTTGGGACACAGCTTGGAACGGGAGAATAATGTAGCTGATTGTAGATATAGCAAAAGTTGTATTACATTCCAACCTCACAAAAAGCTGATATATTGACATTATCGTCATGTATAAAATGTCATGCTTTTAGCCAGACATTGGCTTTGTATTATATATCATAATTACATTGTACTTTCTTTTTTCTAAACTAGCAATCATTAATCTTAACTAAAAAAGAAACTGAACACAATTAAAATACAAACTAAAGATACAAATTAAGAAGGAAAATGTATCTTATATTTTATACTTAGCGATACTCACTAGTTTATCAATGAATTTGCTACTATGCTAAATAAGTAATACAAGACACAGTAAAATATCACAATATCTCTGATGTAATAACATATATTTTATTGATAGAAAATATTACCTTTTTTATAACAGATCACACATTTCTAATAACCTTTCCTTGGTATCTGGAATAATATCATGTTTCCAATTTGTTAATGTAATTCTTTTTGCCGTACTTATCAGTGGTGGGTTTCAAAAAATTTTTTGGAACCTACTCCGTGGGTGTGGCCTGCTTTGTGGGAGTGGCTTCGCAGTCATGTGACCGGGTGGGAATGGCTTGGCAGTCATGTGACTGGATGGGAGTGGCCAAGACTATGAATTCTTTGCCCCAATGGATGAACTGCAATAAGATTAAAATAAATACAAAAATAAAGAATACTAACTGCAAAAGAAATAAAACAATATTGGACTCAATTGTGGTTGTACGCTGAGGACTACAGGTAACAGAAGGGACCTCTACTTTCAACCAACAATGTACAGTCTTTTCAGGAAGGATGAGAAACAGGAAAGATATAAACAAACAGGAAAGATATAGTTTTTCATCCAAGAAGTTAGTTCAAGAATGAATGTTATAGGTAGATTCCCAGAGCAATACAGATTTCCTTTTTCTGAAATTTAGTTCTCAGTTCCAAAAACAGGAATATATGAATTAGGTTCAGTACTTAGGTTGGTCCAAGTAGCTATTCAGAAGTTAGTGGTTAGAAGCAATGATAAAGCAAGATATGGAATTAAAACCAGAAATATTTTGTTGGCTATTTGAAAAGGAGTACAATATATATTTAATTTTACACATGTTAGCAGCTGCTGGAATTGTGTTTGCACAACAGTGGAAAAACAGATATGAAAATGAACAAATATTATGATGTGCAGGAATAAATTGACAATTAAAATCAAGAAGGCTTTGAATACTTTTTCACATGGGATTTGTTTTAGCAATTGCTAACTAACAGAAACAGAAATTAGAAATCCAAAAGTATGAAAGAAAACACCAATTATGTAAGGAAAGGTCATTAAAATGTATAAGGAAATATTATTAGTTCTTGATCATTATTAATGTGTAGATAACTGTGGGACATTACACACCCACACCCACACAAACTATGACAGTGCCAGGAAAACACCAAAAAATAAGAATCCCCCCCCCCCAAAAGACTGCAAATGAACCCAGTTTTTTTCCCTAACCCTAAGGACAAGGAAGACAAAGCCACTGGAATAAAAACCATCAAGGCATTGTGGGAAATTATAAAGGACAGTGCCAGGAAGCTCACAGAACCAGCAACCATCTCAGAATTACCTAAACAACCAGGGTGAAACACACTAAATCTGGCAAAGCTGCCTTGCACCAACCTGGCCTGCCCATAGAAAAGCAGCCACTTTGAGACACATAAACCTGGTCTGAACACTTAAAAGCAACATATTGCATCACAAAGAAAACATTTCCAAAAACGAATAATATTTTTTGTAGCAAATATATTTTATAAACAATTAAAAAATAAAAATTCCCTAAAAATAATTTAAAAAAAAGATATTCTATAAATAAATAAAAATCCTTAAAAACCAAAGTTAAGTATTCCGCACACAATAATTTATACTGTAACCATTTCAAGGTATTCTACCAGCAATAATTTATACTGTAACCATTTCAAGGTATTCTACCAGCAATAATTTATACTGTAACCATTTCAAGGTATTCTACACACAATAAATTCAAGTAAACCATTTTAAAATATTCTATACTCAATACTTTTAAGTAAAACGATTTTAAAAAAATTCTATATACAATACATTTTAAAGTATTGAGTATAGAATTTTTAAAAATTGTGTATTTTAATTTATTTTGGGTAGAATCTTATTTTAAATAGTCTAAGACAATTTAAAAATAAGAATCCACACACAATAAATTGAAGTAAACCATTTTAAAATTTTCTATACTCAATACTTTTAAGTAAAATTATTTTTAAAAATTCTATGCACAATAAATAAAATATTCTTTTTTAAAAAATTAAGAGAATAAAAGAAAAAAACCTAGGTCACTTACCAGCAGGCAGAATCAACAGCTCTCCGATGCAATGGATGCAGCAGGGTGCAGGCAGGCAACGAGGCAGCAGGACAGGTGAACTTACCAGCTCGGACAAGGGTTGTCGGTTAGCTAGGCACACCGCCTGGCAGGCTTAGCCAGCCAGGCGAGGCTAGAGAAAGGGGGCGGGGGGCTTTCGGCTGCGTGGCATAAGCTAGCCTCCCGCTGCCCCCCTCACGCTTAGTTGCTTACCTGAGGGAAGCAGCAAGCTGCTGGAAGGCGAATCAAAGTGATGGAAGAACCGATCAGCAAGCACAATACAACAGCTGCTTGGGAACGAGAAAGACTCTAGCACCACGCTTTTAAACGGGTCGCCTCCAGCCCGCTCACTGATTGGCTGGTCTCCAGCCAATCAGTGAGCAGCGGGATGGGCTAGTTTAGTGCGGACGGGTGGGGGAGCGAACGAGTTGTGACGGGACGTCCAAGGTGAGCGAGCGACAGGGCAGGGGCAGACATTCTGGAAGTTACTTCTGGGTCCACCAGTCGAACCTCCTCTCACCGGATCGGAAATTTCACCAACCGGTTCTCCTGAGCTGGTGCGAACTGGCAGAAACCCACCACTGATACTTCTGCTCAATACAACCAAAATTCCTGATAAACAAAAAAATTCCAAAGATTTGGTATTTAATTAAACATTAGATTAACATCTTTAATATTTAAAGATTTTTCCATAATATATAATGCCAAAAGATTTTAAATGAATATGTGACCATATTGTGTGGGTCAGTAAGCATCAACTTTCTTATGTCTTCAGCAGAAATAAAACTTGTTTCCATCCTTAAAAATGCATTGTTTGGGGAGGCCAATTCATCCGAAATAGAGTTTTTGATAAATCAACCTTAACCCCAAATCTGTAGGTTCCATTATAACATTTTTAAGGTCCTGAAGCCATTGCTAACATTACAGTTACAATGTAAACTCATTCTTGATATATTTTAAAAGAAATTATTGTACTTATGCATGTGTGGTCCTAATCAGTGAAATGTGTGGTTGGAAGTTTTTATTGTTGTTGCTGTGGTTGTAGAGATTGTCAGAGAAAATATATCCTTACTGGCTAAAGTAATTATACTTATTTTATGCACTCTGGGAGTATGCTATGACTAGTGATGGAACATGAGAAAGATGTAATAGGCACTTTGAGAATAGTTATAATGATATAATCTGGGATGATTCTGTTGTTGAGGCAAAATTGTTCTAAAGTTGACTTTTTGACAGAAATTAAACTAACCACCCTTTCCATATTCCATATTCCATTTCACAGAGAAGAAAATCCTTGCTTTGATAGAGGATTTCATTTTGCTTTAAAAGAAAGCTATTTTTCATTTTATGACGATTTGGTGAAAATATTTTAGGGCTAATGTAGTCAAATGATAGTACTTTAAAGTACCTTCATTTTAGGTAGATACTTAAGCATTTATTTTTGGGTTGGTATCAGAACTGTAACATACTTAATTCTGGATTGCGCTCCTAATTTTGTAGAGAACCTTTAACATAATGGCTTGTTTGCATCATTTAACTGGGCCATGGGGTATCTGAATTGTGTAAACTCCAAAATTGAATTAACTGACCAAGGGAATTAACCCAGAGATTAGATTTAGCACCACACAGATCCAGTTTAACTACCCTCTTGAGTCAATCAAGACATGCCTGGTGTCTTGTAAACTATTTTATGGAATGATAACTGTTCCCTTTGATATCCCAGACAGGATCTACAAAATGAGGGCTTTTCCAGGCACTCTATTTCTGTAGTCATTTAGGTTTCCCCGCCCCCCTCCCCTCTCTCACACACACAGCAAGAGTGTCATTATATGAGACAATGAATAACATTCATAAATGGGTAAGGAGCATGACTTCTCTGAAGTCTGTAGAGATTCTCAGTCATCCAGGTCATGGTTGTCCCAAAGGTACTTTTTCAAGAGGCAACTGGACTTTCTTGTTTTTTGTTTTGAAGACATTTTGCTTCTTGGATGAGAAGCGAAACGTCTTCAAAACAAAAAACAAGAAAGTCCAGTTGCCTCTTGAAAAAGCATCTTTGGGGCTTTTCTGAAGTGACAGTCATCCCAGTCAAAAATTAAAATGGAAATGGAGAGGAACTTGACAATTTTCTAACCTACTTTCTACTGGCTGGAAGAACCAAAATAGATAGATGGATGGATGGATGGATGGATGGATGGATGGATAGATAGATAGATAGATAGATAGATAGATGATAGATAGATAGATAGATATAAAAAGTTATTCAGATAAACTGAAGCCCAATTACAACTAATTAAGATGAAATATATCGGATGAAGTGGTGATTATGTTGTAATCTTTTATCTCTTCCACTTCCCTTTGGTAATCCCCCAAGCAGCTGGGTGTTAAAAGAGTTTTATTTCTTTTGGACTTGTGTGATAATCAAAAGCATGTTGTCAATAAAAATAATGTATGAGGCTAACACTTTATTTTGCAGTATGTTAGGGGTATGTATGTATGTATTTATGCATGCATGCATACATTTGAGAAATCTAATAAAGTCACTTGTGAAGGTTGCCAAGAGAAATTTCATTTCGTATATGGGTACTATCAGGGACACATTGAGAATATAGGAACAAGTTTAGTCTTTAGTAATTTTAGTTGTTTTTTTGTATCCCACCTTTATTATTTTTTACAAATAATTCAAGACAGCTAACATATCCACTGCACCTTCCTCCTCCTATTCACAACATTTTCCGTTAATGTGCAATCTATATTCAAATCTATTTTCAAGGTTTTAAAAGTTAAAAAGAAACTTTCACAATAATGTGAAATATTGTGATGCTGAAGAAAAACTGACCTGCATATTTTGCACCATTTCTAAGAAACTTTTGTGAGGAAATTTAAATCATAAATGAAATTGGTGATTGTAACTATAGTTATTGGGTTATCCTAGTAAAATGGGTTCATGATTGGAAGACTTACAATACAATACAATACAATACAATACAATACAATAGTAGAGTTGGAAGGGACCTTGGAGGTCTTCTAGTCCAACCCCCTGCCTAGGCAGGAAACCCTATACCGTTTCAGACAAATAGCTATCCATCATCTTCTTAAAGACTTCCAGTGTTGGGGCATTCACAACTTCTGGAGGCAAGCTGTTCCACTGATTAATTGTTCTCACTGTCAGGAAATTTCTCCTCAGTTCTAAGTTGCTTCTCTCCTTGATTAGTTTCCACCCATTGCTTCTTGTTCTACCCTCAGGTGCTTTGGAGAATAGTTTGACTCCCTCTTCTTTGTGGCAACCTCTGAGATATTGGAATAATGCTATCATGTCTCCCCTAGTCCTTCTTTCTCTTAAGCTAAACATACCCAGTTCCTGCAACCGTTCTTCATATGTTTTAGTCTCCAGTCCCCTAATCATCTTTGTTGCTCTTCTCTGCACTCTTTCTAGAGTCTCCACATCTTTTTTACATCGTGGCGACCAGAACTGAATGCAGTATTCCAAGTGTGGCCTTACCGAGGCATTATAAAGTGGTATTAACACTTCACGTGATCTTGATTCTATCCCTCTGTTGATGCAGCCTAGAACTGTGTTGGCTTTTTTAGCAGCTGCTGCACACTGCTGGCTCATATTTAAATGGTTGTCCACTAGGACTCCAAGATCCCTTTCACAGTTACTACTACTGAGTAAGGTATCACCTATACTGTACCTGTGCATTCCGTTTTTGTTGCCTAAATGTAGAACCTTACTCTTTTCACCATTGAATTTCATTTTATTAGATAGTGCCCAATGTTCAAGTTTGTCAAGATCCTTCTGTATCTTAAGCCTATCTTCTGGAGTGTTGGCTATTCCTGCCAGCTTGGTATCATCTGCAAATTTGATGAGTTCCCCATTTATTCCCTCATCCAAATCATTGATGAAGATGTTGAAGAGTACTGGGCCTAAAACAGAGCCTTGGGGTACTCCACTGCATACTTCCCTCCATGTAGATGCAGTTCCATTGAGAACTACACGTTGAGTGCGGTTGGTCAGCCAGTTACCAATCCATCTGGTGGTGAGGCTGTCTAACCCACATTCTTCTACTTTATCTAGTAGTAGGTTATGGTCTACCTTATCAAAAGCCTTACTGAAGTCCAAGTAAACTATATCAACGGCATTCCTCTGGTCCACTAATTTTGTCACATTATCAAAGAATGCAATAAGATTAGTCTGGCATGATCTGTTTTTGACAAATCCATGTTGGCTTTTGGCTATTACTTTGTTTGCTTCTAGGTGTTCGCAAATTCGTTGCTTGATTATTTTTTCCAGAATCTTTCCTGGTATTGAGGTTAGGCTGATAGGTCTGTAGTTTCCTGGATCTAATTTTTTCCCTTTTTTGAAGATGGGAACCACATCAGCTCTTTTCCAGTCCTCTGGTAGTTCCCCGGTGTTCCAGGATCTCTGAAAGATATAATTCAGTGGTTCTGAGATCTCGTCTGCTAGTTCCTTCAGAACTCTGGGGTGTAATCCATCCGGTCCTGGTGATTTGAACTCATCTAGGGTAGACAGGTGCTCACTTACCATTTTCTTCCCTATTTCAATTTGTGTTCCTAATTTTGTGGTGCTGCTTTTGATAGGTTGGACTGTTTTATCCCTTTGTGTAAAGACAGATGCAAAACATGAGTTAAATAGTTCTGCTTTCTCCCTGTTGCTTGTCACCTTCTTGCCACTTTCTCCTAGCAATGGACCAATTGTTTCCTTAACTTTTTTCTTGTTTTTAACATGTTGGAAGAAGCTTTTTTTGTTAATTTTTACTTTTGTGGCAAGCCTTTCTTCATTGTGAGCCTTAGCTTTCCTCACTTCATCTTTACAGGCTCGGGCTATTTGCTGATATTCTGCCTTAGTTATGTCCCCCTCCTTCCACTTTTTATACTTACTTTTTTTGTCTTTCAGTTTGTCAGATAGTTGTTTATGCAGCCATGCTGGTTTCTTTTGGGAGCTGTTGTTTTTCTTCTTCATTGGTATTGTGTTAGACTGGGCTTTTCTAATCTCATTTTTCAAAATTTCCCAAGCTTCTTGAGTTGTTTTCCCCTCGAGGATTCTCATCCATGGAATTTTTCCCAAGCTCTCTCTAAGTTTATTGAAATTAGCTTTCTTAAAGTCCAAGACTCTAGTTTGACTTTGTTCTACTACTTGTGTTTGGATAATGTTGAATTCCAATATTGCATGGTCACTTGCCCCCAGGGTTCCTATGACTTCAACACCTTCTATCATTTCCTCTCTGTTAGTGAGAATTAAGTCCAGTATGGCTGATCCCCTTGTTTCCTTCTCTACTTTTTGGAAAACAAAGTTGTCTGCTAGGTTTGTTAGGAACCTGTTGGATCTTCCACTTGGTGCAGAGTTTGTTTCCCAGTTGATGTCAGGGTAGTTAAAATCTCCCATTACTATTGTGGTGTGCTTCCTACATACCTTAGTTAGCTGACTAGCAAAAAGTTCATCTTCTTCCTCTGCTTGGTTGGGTGGCCTGTAGTATAGACCTATGGCAATGTCATTTCCCCCACAACCTTTAATATTGACCCAAATGCATTCAAGATAGTTCTCATTATTGTTGTGCTCTATTTCTGTAGAGACATAGTTATTTCTTATATATAGTGCAACTCCACCTCCTCTTTTATTTGGTCTATTTCTTTTAAATAATTTAAATCCTTCTAGCTGTATGTTCCATTTGTCAGTTTCATCCCACCAAGTTTCTGTAATGGCAATAATATCATATCTGCCCTCTTTTACTTGAATTTCTAATTCTCCCTGTTTATTCCTCATGCTCTGTGCATTGGTATATAGACATTTGAGTCCATTTTGATTGACCTTGTGTTTACTGTCTACATAACCTGTATTATGCCTGACTGCCCCTATTTTCTTGCCACTTGTGTGATTCATGCACATGGTATGACAATCACTATTACATGCTTGGTTTTGCTTGACAGCAGGAGTGATAATCTTACCCACACACACATCTATGTTACATGCATTTATAACCCTATGAATTTTAGTTTGCTGGGGACAGAGATGTTCTGTATCTATTAATTCTCTGTCCCCGCTCTTCAGTTTAAATGTTTATCAAGAAAATCTGTGAATTTAATGCCAAGTAACTCAGTTCCTTTCTTGGATGGGTGCAACCCATCTCTTTTGTACAGTTTTTCATTGGACCAGCTACAGGCTTCATGACTAATAAAACCAAAGTCTTCCCTTTTACACCACTCCTTTAGCCAAACATTAAACTCTGCTACACGCTGGCCCTTCCCTTTTTGTTCCTTATGTACAGGTAAAACCTCTGAAAAGATAAGCCTACAACCTATACTATTAAGTTCATACCCCAAGTTCTGGAAATCATTCTGCACAGAAAGTACATCTTTCTGGGATAGATCATTAGTGCCAAGATGTATAATAGCATCAACGTCACAGTCCTTACTTGCATTCTTGACTATCTTAAGAATACGCCTCTTGTCTCTGCTGGCAGTAGCACCTGGCAGACACCTGACCTCTTTTAAAACCTCCGTATCCTCTCCTAAATTAACATCTCTTACGATTGAATCACCAACCAGAAGGTGACTTCTCTTTTTACATACCTTGATCTTCTTCTGCGACTGATGTGTGATACCTGGTTCCCCTTTTCGCCTTTCCGAAGAAAGTTCTTCGTTTTGGACCACGATCCCCTGCTTATTTGAGTCATCATTATCACAACTGCCTTGACCTATCTCTTTAGTGTCCCCATTAAGGTCAGCAAGGGCACTATATCTGTTTTGCTGGGTCACAGCAAAAGCTTTGGGTTTATGGTTCACAGCTCTCAACCTGCCAGATCCCACAGTTGTCCAGACAGCTCTTCTCCTGCAAGATCTTTGTGGTAGAGGGGGCTGATAGTGTGGCTTCACCATAGAGTGGAATGGCTGACGTAGACACCTAGTTTCTGCTTGGAGAGCACAGATTACAGATTCTAGATAGGTAATCTGCCTATGTAGACTCGTAATTTGTTTACAAAGGGGACAGTATCCAAATTTGAAAAGAGTACTGCGAAAGACAGGTGCAAAACAGCTATTACATTGAACTAAGCCAGTCATTTTGAAATAAATAAAATCACAATCTCAAACACACTAATCCAGAATGTATTATTGCTATTTTGGTTTATAGATATATGATTCGCGCGCCTAACGGCGCGCGGGCCCCCACCTCAGTGTCTTTGTCTTGTGACTCACCCCCTCCTTCTCTCCAGCAGCTCCAATCCTAGCTTCAGGAAGATTCAAATGATATGGAGTTTAAGGGCCCCCACCTCAGTGTCTTTGTCTTGTGACTCACCCCCTCCTTCTCTCCAGCAGCTCCAATCCTAGCTTCAGGAAGATTCAAATGATATGGAGTTTAAGGGCCCCCACCTCAGTGTCTTTGTCTTGTGACTCACCCCCTCCTTCTCTCCAGCAGCTCCAATCCTAGCTTCAGGAAGATTCAAATGATATGGAGTTTAAGGGCCCCCACCTCAGTGTCTTTGTCTTGTGACTCACCCCCTCCTTCTCTCCAGCAGCTCCAATCCTAGCTTCAGGAAGATTCAAATGATATGGAGTTTAAGGGCCCCCACCTCAGTGTCTTTGTCTTGTGACTCACCCCCTCCTTCTCTCCAGCAGCTCCAATCCTAGCTTCAGGAAGATTCAAATGATAGGATAAAGGACTTGAAGGATAAAGCTGAAGTAGAGCATCTTGGAGAAATCTGTGTGGTTAATAAGCATCAGCACTAAGTTGATGTACAAGTACAAATACTCAAGGAAGTGATTAGAACTAAGTGTTAACTATCACACTTCAAAATATTCAGAACTGTAAACCATCTAAAGAGCTTTTGATCCTTACGGTAAAAATGCCAAGATATGCTGTGTGCTTGGAATACCATTGATAGTTTAGAATCAGCTTTTAAAATTTAATTTTACATAATATCTTAATATCAACATCATTGCTGTTTTGGAGACAAGATATCTAAATGATTAGGTCATGGAAATTATAAGGTCTGTACTGCAATATGGAGGAGGAGAGTGTTGATGTGGTCACTGATTAATACTGAACCTGATTTAGGGCAAGCTTCTTAACTATTACTTTTTCTCAATGTTCTTTAGAAGGACAGAGACTGACGCTGAAGCTCAAATACTTTGGCCACCTAATGAAGTGAGAAGACTCCTTGGGAAAGACCCCGATGTTGGGAAAGATTTAAGGCAAAAGGAGAAGGGGACTGCAGAGGAGGATGAAGGATGTGGGGAGGGGGCTGGTGTGGACGGGGTTGCAAAGAATCAGACTTGACTTAATGATTGATCAACAGCAATATATGTTGGGATGAACCCTTTCTCAAACTACTTTTGTCAGATTAGTTTTAGCAAGTCAGGTAATTTGACAGTTACTGTATGTGTTTTTGAGTCTTGTACTTTTATGCTGAGATCCAAGAACTGATTTTCATTTCGAATACTTTCCTAGTGAACATGTTTTTCATCTTCATTACATTAAGTGGGCTGGATAAATCTTTTGATGTGGGTAAAAACTTAAATTCCATCCTGGATCATTATTTCCTGCACTAAATTAATTGTATGGTGTTATACCTAGATGGGTTTTCCTAATTAGTGGACAGAAATGTTATAATCTCTCATTCCGGTAAAAAACAGGATAATGAACTGCCATTTGGGGACTTACATGAGGTCAAAGGGACTTGCCCATGAGAAAAAAAAATGTGTTTAGTTTATGGTATTCAAACCCCACTATTAAATGGAATACAACTATAATAAAAACTTCCTCTGTGGGAATTACTCCAGACAAAACATGTACTGCAGTATTTGTTTCATTCTGAAAGTAATGATCATTAAAACTTTCTTTTTTAATTATATAGGTGGCGAAGATAGCCAATGGCCTCCTAATAAACAGAAGACCTCTTTGAAGCTGAAGTCTTGCAGTCACAACAAAAAAGTTTTGAAAAAAATATACAGTATTGCAGCTAATTTATTCCACTGAAACAATTTTGGAATGCCTATATCTGACACCACTGACAGTCAAATATAATCATCATCATAAAAAAGATCAGATTCTCAAATCCTTTGAAGAAGGAATACAAAGAATGCCATCTATCACAAGAAATTCAGGTAATATAAGCAAAAATACTATTAAAAAGCCCTTATCACTTGAACTGCCATTGATTGACAAGTTTAAGTGACTGAAGACAGCAACCTATGCATGTTAGTGAGCAAGCTGTGTTAAAAGCAGTGGGGTTTAAGTGTGAATAGGCTTTTGTAGGATTAACCTCCAAGTAAATTCTTTTAAGTAAATATGCTATTGCTAAGTCTCACTAAAATATTTTTCTATTACATTTGCAATTCCTATCATTACATTGGTGAAACACAGCTCTTGTATCTTTAGAAGTCTTCCCTGAGGAGGAATATTTAATCAGGGTCTTAAAATCATAGAGTTTGTAAGGGATATTTAATGTTTAATCGGGGTCTTAAAATCATAGAGTTTGTAAGGGACCTTGGGTATCTTTCTTGCTCACTCCTTTGCCCAGTATACCATCTTGAACAAATCATGGTTTAATCTTCTTTTGAAAACTTCCAGCGATGGTGTATCCATAACTTCAGGAGGTAGGCTGTTTCACAAGTTAATTGTTCTCACATTCAGGAAATTTCTCCTCAGGTTTGGATCTTTCACTATAAAGAACTCATTGGATCATTGGATTTTTGCAGTTGAGATCTTTTACTTTAAAGAACCCATTGGTTCTTGTCCTACCTTCATGTTCTCTGAAGAATAAATCCACAACCTCTTTCCATATATAGAAAAACAGCTATTGTATCCCCCTTTAGCTTTCTCCTCTTTAGGCTAAAGGTACAAAGTTCCTTTAACCATTCTTCACAAGATGTAGCCTCAAAACACCTTGCCATCTTTGTTGCTCTTTTCTGTACTCTATCCAGTTCCTCAGTGTCTTTTCTGTATTGTAGAGACAGGAACTGGATACAGTATTCTAGATGTGGTGTGACCAAGGCAACACAGAATAATACTATCATTTCCTATTATCTTGACATTATAGATGCAGTCAAAAACTGCACTGGCTTTTCTGGCCCCTGTGGTACTTTGCTAACTGATGCTTAATCTGTTGTCTACCATGATAACCAGATCTTTGTCTCAAGTACTAATGTTAAGGCAGGTGGCATCTATCCTTTACACGTCCAATGGTTTTCCTGCCTAAATGCAGATCCCTCACATTTCTCATCAGCATTTTGCTGGATAGGACCCAAAATTGAAGTCTATTCAAGATCCTTTTGAATCTTGACTTGTCTTCTGGAGTATTAGCATCCTTCTCCACAGCTCTGTGGCATCAGCAGATTTTATCAATATCCCTTCTAGTCTATCATCTAAATCAGTGGTAGTCAACCTGGTCCCTACCGCCCACTAGTGGGCATTCCAGCTTTCATGGTGGGCGGTAGGGGTTTGCTGTATAAAGTAACTTTACTTTATAAATTTTATAAAGTAAAGTTACTTCCCTACTTTATAAATCACCACTACTGTGGAACCGGTGGGCGGTTAGAAAATTTTACTACTAACAGAGGTACAAAAGTGGGCGGTAGGTATAAAAAGGTTGACTACCCCTGATCTAAATCATTTGTGAAGATGTTGAAAATTATTGGGTCCAGGACTGAAGCTGAGGTACTCCACTGCATACCTTCCCCCATGTTACATAGATCGTGTCCCCCCAAGTTGCAATTATACGTACAATATCACATGTGCCATCCTATACTAGGATTAACTTCTTCCTGTTTTTTGCCCATACTCTGCATTGTTTAAGCAGCTGAGCTTTTTAATGTTGTCCTCCTTAAATTCCTCTGCAGCATCTCCTAGCGTATTCTTAAGTACCCCTTTCTTATCTTTTCCTTGTTGTTGTAAAATTAATTTTCCCAAGAGGCCACATGAGAAACTGGGACTGTTGTGGAGGATCACTGCCATCCCTCACCACCCCCTGCCCCACCTCTGCTGCCCTGCCCTGCCCTGATGTTACCAACATTGCAGACCCAACAGGGACAGTTGAAGGGTCAGATGTGGCCCATAGGTCATAAAATATTCAGGTCTGGTTTTGGATGTGGTTCTAAGTAATGGCCATCCTCTCCCTTTGTATTTAATTAAAGACCTGCAGATGACTTTATCAAGATGTCTTGCAAAGCCATTCTTCCCAGATTTTTATGAGATGAAGCCCATCTGTTGCCAGAAGCCCTTTATGTCCACAAATCCAATTTTCATTAATAATAGAAACAATCTGAATTGCAAGCAAATAAATTGCAAAATTAATTACAGTGACAAATCATTTGGTACTGTAACAGGTTATTTATATGTATGGGCTAGACTTCTTTAATAGGACTGTTGCAAACTATAAAAATTTTAAAACACATCTAAGTTAGTCTCACTTAATGGGTACTTCAATTATACATCAGCTTTGGAAAGCGTTTGGAGCAGTTGGACACCATAAATCCACTTTTCTTTCCATTCATATTTGAATAGAGAGGTATTGGTGAGAGGATGATAACAGGTTGACAGGTCTTCAGTATTAGAATATTGCATAGCAAGTTAACATACATTTGAAAATCTGTATATGATTTGATGCCAAATTTGATGGTTTAATGATGTTTGGCTTTTTGGAAAACAGTTACATAATTGTTTTTCTGCTTTAATGTTCAAATGTTCTATTTAATGTTCACAAATTACTGTGATTGGTTTTCGGAAATCTTTTATAAGTTGCTGTTAGCTCCCTTTCTCTCCACATTTTTAAAAGGAGTTAGGACCTCCTTTTTCATTTGAACTACACTGATTGTTTTTAGTTTAGTTTAACTTGGATTTAACCATTTTAAATTATTACTCTTGTTACTTAACTTTAAGCAGCTAATGGATGGAATGGTAGGGAATGAATTGAAATAATAAATACAATTACAACACCATGCTAAAAAGGCCATCCACATATTGCTGATTTGGTTTAGCTTTGAAGCACACACTCATAGCACCCTTTCATTCACCAGGCTATCACATAGAATTTGCTTCTGATTTTGTGCAAATACCTCTGGAAAGTAAATAATCAGGATCAATGCCAGTCTGACCAATTTTTTGTGTTACTTGTTTAAATCACATATCTACAAAAGATGCATTTGGCACTTCCTGAAGCAATCCTTCCTTGTTTTTAAAATATAGATTTGCCACCAAAACTTAATAGAGCGTAGCCAAGCCTTTGTTGTCAAAGGGTATTGCCAGGTTTCAAGAGTATAATAGTATTTGCCCTACAACCTAGAACAGTTAAAAGAGGTCTTAATTTTTTTTTTACCAACAGTTGTGCTGTGTTGTTGCCAGTAAGCATGTTCCATTATTGCAGGAGAAATCTTCCTTTTGAGTAAAAATATCGAAGCAAGGCTGTCGTAATAGATTTTGTTTTCAGAAGTATTGTCTTGCAATGATGTTGGCAGGTTTCAGCAGGGCAAATGCAATGCCAAATAACTAAAATTCTCTACTTTTTTTTTGTTACACGATCTTGAGATTTCCAGATGTATTTTTAAACTTTTGTTTTTCAAAACCCAACATTTTATGGTATTTAGATCATTGATATGTTAAGTACTGTGGAATAGAGGCCAAGATTCAACCTTCTCCCACACCCTTATTCGTTTTAATATCTCCTGTAAAAGAGGATTATTATTATTTTTTAAAAAACTTTTTGATGAACAGGTGTGTACCCAAAAGGGCAAGGTGTATTAATTTAGCTGCCTAGGGTCCACGTTTGGCAAACTACTCCTATTTTTTCCTAAACTTCATAAGCATGTAATATTCCGCAAAGCTAATTATATGTCCCTTTGCAGATTGCCTAGATTTGCATTATCTCTAGATATAATTTTTATATCATTTCTGTAGGGCAGGGGTCTCCAACCTTGGCCACTTTAAGTCTTAAGCTGGCTGGCTGGCTGGGAGAATTCTGGAAATTGAAGTCCACAAGTCTTATTTAAAGTTGACAAATTCTGAGACCCTTGCTCTAGGGCCAGAATTAAATTTACCAAGGCATGACATTTCTGGTGCTTACTATGGAGATGTAATCATGGGCAAGGAGTTGGATTAAGGCCAAATGTTTGCTTAGCAAAAACCAATTCCCGCCCCCCTCTTTTTTTCTTCTTCTTCTTTTGGATACCTAAGCAAACATGGATAAAAATGAATAAGCGTAAAGAAAATATCAGAAAATCAGGAGAGGAAAAGGAGGGGGCGGAGAGAGAGAGGCAGTCCCAGCAGCATTCTGGCCCGCCTTTCTTGGTACGGAGAAACTCGCCTGAACTTTAATCTCGACGCTGCCACCCAGGGAAGCCCCGCCTGGTCACACAGCCGCACCGGGCAGCCCGAAGAGTTGGGTGCCCTTGACACTTCCAAAGTTCATCCGGGAGCGACGGGGCTACCTACCCCTCGCCTCCCGATCGGTCCGTCAGGCTGGGAAGTAGAGCGCAAAAGGGCAGGAGCGGAGCTGTCCTGAGCCGCGGGGGCGGCGGCGGGAGGGCCGATGGAGCACTCAGCCTTGTCTTGTGTCCTCTCCCCAGGTGAGAACGGAAGCGTCGGCGAGGTGAAGAAGCGCTGCGGGGAGACGGAGCAGCCGCAGGCGGGAGAGGCTGCGGAGGGCGGCGGCGGCGGCGAGCGGTCCCCGGCGATGGAGCCGAGCGTGGCCCCCGAGGAAGGGCCGGGCGCACAACTTCCCCTGCAGGCGCCCTGCAGCTTCAGTTCAGCGCTCTGCTTCAGCTCGTCCGGCGGCGGCGGCGGCGGCGATGACCAGGCTCCGCATCCGGAGCTCGACGCCGCCTCTCCTTCCTCCTCCTCGTCTGGTAGCTGCAGCAGCAGCAACCGCCGCGTGGTGAAGCACCAGTGGGACATTAACAACGCGGCGCCCGAGTCGGAGGAAGAGGAGGAGGGCGGCAGCCGCGGCAAACCCTCGCCGGTCTCTGCGGACAGTCCCGATCCCGATTCGCTCGCCGAGTCGCCCCTCCAGCCTTTTCCTTCGCAGGCGCCGGCCGAAGAGCCGGACTTGGTGATCGAGGTGTCCGGGCAGCGGATCCGGGCGCACAAAGCGGTGCTGGCGGCCAAGAGCGACTATTTCCGCGCCCGCTCCTCGCGGGACATCCTGCGCCTCAAGGGGGTGAGTTACGGGGCGTTGCGCCTGCTGCTGGAGTACGTCTACACGGCGCGCATGGGCGAGGTGCGGCACGACAACCTGGCCGAGGTGGTGAGCGGGGCCCGCGTGCTCCAGATGCCCTGCGCCCTGCACTGCGCCGCCGAAGCCATGCGGGCCCAGCTCAGCCTCGGCAACTGCTACCAGCTGCTCTGCCTGGCCAAGAAGCAGCGGCTGGCCGAGCTGCGCGAAGCCGCCTTCCGCTTCATGAGCGACCATTACCTGCAGGTGCTGCGCGAACCTGCCGTCTACGGGCGCCTGAGCGGAGCCGAGCGGGACCTTATCCTGCGGCGCCGCCTGGAGGCCGGCAAGGCCTGCCTGCTGGTGGCCGAGGTGAGCGACGCCTTCGAGCGTCTCGGCGCGGGCAGCCGGCCGCAGAGCCGCGAGAGCAGCCGCCCGCAGAGCCCGTCCTCGGTGGTCTCCCTGGAGGACGGCGGCGCCCTGCTCTACAGCTACCAGGAGGCGGCCCAGGATTGGAGCGTCCTCACCCGACTGCCCGAGGAGGCCAACGCCAAGGGATGCGCCATGTGCGTCCTCTACAACTACCTTTTCTTAGCGGGCGGGATCTCCACCGGGCCTGGCGACCAGCGGCCCAAGCTGTCGGACAAGGTCTTTTGTTACAACCCCTTAACTGATACCTGGAGCCAGGTGAAGCCCATGGGGCAGGCACGCTCTCAGCTGAAGCTCCTGGCCCTGGACGGGTATCTCTATGCGGTGGGTGGGGAGTGCCTCTTCACGGTGGAGAAATACGACCCCCGGTCAGACCGGTGGAGCCCTGTGGCCCCTCTGCCCAAGGGGGCTTTTGCCGTGGCTCATGAGGCGACCACTTGCAATGGGGAGATCTATGTGTCTGGAGGCTCCCTCTTCTACCGGCTGCTCAAGTATGACCCCAAGCGGGATGAGTGGCAGGAGTGTCCTTACAACAGCAGCCGGCGTCGCTCGGCTGACATGGTGGCCTACAAGAGCTTCATTTACCGCTTTGACGTGAGCAGCAGTCGTGGGGAGCAAGGGCAGGGTGGCGGAGTGGAAGTCTTCCAGTACAATACGGTGGCCAAGCACTGGCGTCAGTGCACTTCCTTTCGCCCTGCTGGCAGCCCAGTCCAACCTTTTCGCTGTGCAGCGTTGGGCAGCACCATCTATTGTGTCAACCGGACTGGGATGTTGAGCTTCAACTTGGCTCAGAATGGCGAGGTGGAAGCAGACGGGGGACTTAGAGGCACCTTTGACACAGAACTGCTCAAAACTCCCTTCGATGCTAAAGGTCTCCTCCTCCCATTTGTGCTGATCCTCCCAGAGAAGGAAAAAACTGGGGAGCCAGAGAGTCCTCTGTCATTGTGAGAGCTGACCTGGTGTTCGAGTCGCTGCTTAGCATGCAGTCTGTCCCCTTTATCTGTGATGTCAACAACGTAGGGCTTTTACTGAAGCATGGATGAGGGCTGGCACAAGCTCTTCAGTCTTGGGTGGTGATGATGGTTGGGCTCCAAAGGCAATAGAAGTAGCAGAAGCTAATCTGAGGTGGAAAGGCAGCAGTATGTAACAACTCCTTTGAGAGTATAGAAGCAAAGAGGAGACCATTGTCAGAATTGTCTTTAGTGCATGCATGCACACACCAGCGTGGGGAGTTATTGTGTTCCACCTAAAAGTGTTGGCTAGCTGTTCAAAGGCTTCCTTACTGCACTTCATGTAGGAAAGAACTCATCTCTTGGCATTCATGTTAACCAGCCAGTGAAAAGCTGCTAAAACAGGTTTAATTATTGTACTGTATCTGCGTCTCTTTCCAATCTAGAAATATGTTGGATCTGTGTAAAAACCAGAAAAAAACCCATTTTAAAAAGGAATTTCAGCGATGGCAGTGTTCTTCTGTACATCTTTGAAAGGAGATTCTTCTAGGCTCTTTCTGCTTGATCTTCTTGCTCTTGGATGCAAGGAAGGAGCCACAGGAGAACTAGGAGCATGTAATGTGGGAAGGGATCAGTATGCCATTTTGGAAGTTTTAATAGGCAAAAAAAAATATTCTTGTATTAAAAAAACAATAGGCGATCATCCACCTCATCATCTTTTCTTGTTTGCATTTTTAAGTTTAATGAGATTTTTATGGAAGACATGCCGTTGTGCAGCCTCAGGAAGTTAAAACAATTGGGCGTGATTAACAGAAGCAAAACATAAGGTTTGAAACAAGTAACATTTTCTCCCATTTGTATATGTTAGAAAAAGAGGGGAAGGGGAAGGGGAAGCACCAATATATCTATTCAGTTCTGGGTTTGCTTTTTTTTTCCATGTTCAACTTTTTTTAGGCAAGATCATATATATATATATATATATATATATATATATATATATATATATATATATATATATATATATATATATATATATATATATATATATATATATATATATATATATATATATATATATATATATATATATATAAAATCAGTTTTAGTCTAAACATGCATTTGTGTTTTTTAAACAGTTTTGCACTGTAATTTGCATATTTAAATCTTTACAAATTGACAGGAACGAACATATTGACAAAATGTCAATAAGGGAGACTTTTGTTTGCATAAGATTACTATCTTCTGCAGATCAATACCCATCAAGGTAAACCAACTGTGGCTTACTTGAAATGCATTGAAAGACTTCACTTTTTTGTCCAGAAACTTTAAAGAAAAATTTATTCTTCTGTTACTCAAATAAGAAAATGGATAGTTTTTAAGCCGATTTCCCTTTTGCACTGGGAGTGTACTGGATTGTAAATGAGACTGGCTTTATTTTAGTTAATAATTTACTTGTCAAGTTCATTATATGTAGAGGTCGTATCCCTTTTCTTCTTAAATCCTTTGTTGAGTCATTGCTTACTAAGCCTGTTGAAAGGAAAGCATCAACTTTCATACACGTAGATACCTGGAACAGAAATATTTTCAATTATTTTATCTTTATTTAATTCTATCAGCTGCCTTCCAAAATGCTGCCACAGTGAATTTTTCAAATTATCAGTAGCACAGCTGATACTTCATATCCAATTATTGGACTGACATGCCATACTGAGCCACAAGTTGACAAACCGTGGTTAGTTGACGTAAGTTAATTATGGGTTGGTTCACAGATCACACTAAGATTGTGCAGATTGTAATGGTTAGGTTTACCCAACGTGATAAGCCAGAACCAAGCGATTGATGTCATAAGCTAATACATTCTTTTAAAAAAAAAATTATAATAAAGAAAAAAAATAACCCAAACCCACACATACATAAGGAAATAGCTTAGTTATTAAATGGAACTTTGATCACACATTAAATCTGACTTTATGTCAATACAGGTAGTCCTCGTGGCCACAATTGAACCCAACATTTCTGTTGCTAAGCAAGACAGTTAAGTGAATTTTTCCCATTTTACAACCTTTCTTACCTCAGTTATTAAGTGAATCACTGCAATTGTTAAGTTAGGAACATGGTTGTTAAGGTTGTTAATGAAAAGAAGGACTAGGGGAGACATGATAGCAGTGTTCCAATATCTCAGGGGCTGCCACAAAGAAGAGGGAGTCAAACTATTCTCCAAGGCGCCTGAGGGTAGAACAAGAAGCAATGGGTGGAAACTAAACAAGGAGAGAAACAACCTAAAACAAAGAAGAAATTTCCTGGCAGTTAGAACAATTAAGTGGAACAGCTTGCCTCCAGAAGTTGTGAATGCTCCAACACTGAAAGTTGTTAAGAAGAGATTGGATAACCATTTGTGTGAAATAGTATAGGGTTTCCTGCCTAAGCATGGGGTTGAACTAGAAGATCTCCAAGGTACCTTCCAACTCTGCTATTCTATTCTATATCAGGCTTCCAGATGACTTTGCTTGTTAGAAGGGCTCAAAAGGTGGATCATGTGACCCCAGGACACCGCGGCCATCAAAAATACATTCCAATGACCACTTAACAGGTGAAAGTGTGAAAAATGATCAGAAACAACTTTTTCAGTGCCCTTGTAACTTTGAAGGGTCACTAAACCAATGTATTTAAATCGAGGACCAGCTGTACAGGACATGTTCAAATAAACGTGCTTCTTCAATCCAGATTTAAAACTGGCTTGATAGTGTCTTTCCACAGGAAGAAAACCATTTATTTTTGCAGAGGTCCATGCCTGATAAATTTAGTTTTTCATACATTGCTGAATCCCATATTTTGGATAATTGGTTAAACATCTTAAAAGCTTCTTTATAATGCTCTATTAAAATACTTATTAATATCAAGCCAAAAAAAGGGACCAGTATGTAGCAAGCCTATTAAACATGTGCTAGTATTTCTTCCACGGTTTTAAGACCCAATCTATAGAAGATGAAATCCAGCTGTTTCCTAACATGACAGTATGTCTTCAACCACAGCTGATTTTGAAAGTCCCTTCTGGTTCACCAGCAGCTCTTGAGTTGGAGGAAGAAACTGGCTGGCTTGGGAGCAACTCCCCCCCTCCCCCCTACAAGGAAGTAATAATATCTATTGCATTGTTGCAATACAAACTCTGGTCTTTAGATATTTTGTAAGTGCTGTTACATACAAGCATGAAAAGGCAGAGCTTGCCTTGTGATGCCATTAACCACGGACCACTCTGTTGGGATCATTGTGATTAGGAATCCTTGTGTAAATTCTCCCATCTATAGTATTGATAAGGAATTTTATGGACTTCATTGTGTAGGTGCTCATCAACAAACTTGTGTTTCCAAAAGAGTCTTACAGAAACCAGTTAAGTTCATTTTTTAAAAAGTGAAACATTCAGTTCCTAAATCTGTTTCTTACTCTAGGTAAGGATTGGTGGGGGGACGGGACAGATGTAAGAACTTCATATCTCTTTTTATCTTTACCCAGGTTCTGTTTGGTTAGGAGACAGTGGAGCTCAGCTCTAGCGGGTGGTTTTGAACCCGTATTGTTTCCTCTTAGCTCAGGCTAAATATTCAAAGATATTTTAAATTTCTCAGTATTAATTCTGCTATTCCGCTCTTAAGCCCTCAAATAACAGCCCGCTAAAAGATTGAATTTATTTCAGCCATAGGTTTTCCTACGAAACTGGCTACTTTATATAGCCTGCTAACTGGAAAAAAATGATTTTAGGGTTGGAGTGTACCACCTGCAGTACTGACACCAAGGTCCCTTCCAACTCTGTTACTATTAATATGGATTTTTTTTTTGTTGTTCTTCGTCTTCTAGTCCCTGGGACGTTCACCAACAGGCCTGCAATGCTATGGAGGTGTTAGAAATTTGTCTACACTTCTCACATTCTTATTTTGCAATCCCCAAGCTGAAAAGTGGATGGAGGTTTTATACAGGTAGTCCTCAACCTACAACAGTTCATTTAGTGACCGTTTGAAGTTATAACTGAAAAAGTGACTTAGGACCATTTTTCACACTTATGACCGTTTCGGCATTCCCATGGTCACGTGATTTACATTTGGAAGCTTATTATTATTATTATTATTTATTATTTCTTAGCGCTTATAGACCGCCCCCTCTCCCAAAAGGGACTCGGGGCGGTGTACAGTCCATATCAGAAATACATCATAAGTAACTATAAAATTTAGACAATTAAAATTATTAAGTAGATAGATACATAAATAAGAGGAGGATAAAAAGATATACAGAACTGTACTGCTAAGTAAATAATTTAAAATGTACAAAATTTAAAACCCCAATATCCTATAAAATTAAGTTTAAAAGAACAATCCCTCTAAAAAACCAGTAGGAAATATGTATGCCAGGAGGTAGCTTGCCAACTGGTTCATATTTGTGACGGTTGCAGTGTCCCGGGGTCATGTGATCCCCTTTTGCGACCTTCTGACAAGCAAAGTCAATGGGGGAAGCCAGATTCATTTAACAACTGTGTTACTCATTTAACAACTGCAGTGATTTACTTAATTGATTCGGCAAAATGGGGTAAAGCTCACTTAAACTTCTCACTTAACAACATAAATCTGTGCTCAATTGAGGTCATAAGTTGAGAACTCTGTAGAAAGAAGAGAACAGGGAGATTAGGATGCGAATCTTACCCTAATTTCAGCATATGAAGATGGAGGGGAAAAAGCTACACGGCATAAAAAATGTTAGGTCTAAGATCTTTACTGGTGGTAATTTGGTACAGATTTGACCATGAAACCAGAAGGAGCTATTTAAAGCACATAATTTAATTTCAGAGAAGGGCTGTAGAAAATGCCTGATTAAAATACTTTTCACAAGATGCCAACTTTACAATTTATTATTTCCAACGGAAGCCAGTAATTCCTGTAATGAGACATATCAGGAGTAAAAATCAAAATACTAATTTATATCCGCCTTGGTTTTTTTTTTTTAAATCACTTTTAAAATTGGTATTGCAGTGGTTAGATGTATACATTTATTTTTTAAAAAAAACATGGCAGAATGTCTAAAACTGGTAAATGTGAAATGTAAAACTTCAAGTGAGCATTTTCTAAGATTATTATCACTTATATTTTTCTCTGTATACTCAGAGTTTAGGACCAGGCCAGACAAGCATTGAGTAATATGTTTGCTTGTTTTACTCATGGGAAAAATATGGTTTTACTCACAATCGTTCTCCATAAATAAATAATCAAACAAATAAATAATGCATGTTGGACTATGGTGAAACTTATCAAGATTTCTGTGATAGTTTAGTTACATTCCCCTGGTTTTTTAAAATCATGATCCAGTCTGCCAGAGTTCTCTGCTTCTTTCTTACAGTCACCTTGGCAGTTCTTTCTGGTATTAACATGATTAGGAGGTGGGAAGCTGAAATTTATGCCCAACTAAGTTTAAATGATTGCCTGGAAAATGCCCACAAATACATCAAGAGTGCTTGTATTACATCTGTCAGAGAAAAAGTCTGGCTGTGTATCTATGGAGGCATCTCTTAATTCAATTTAAAATGCTTTGAATTAACTATGATACTACTCCATACACAAATAAAAGAAATAAGTCCAAATCAACTGAAATCTGCTGTGCTGCACATTTCAAGGAACAAATTATGAAATACAGTTTCCTGTATTTCAACATTTTGTTTGAGACAGCAATTTTATAAACCCTTTACCACAAACAAGCTAAACCTTCCACTTCCATTTAACTGGTTTTTAATGCTGCAGAAAGTCAGTGCAACTGTTTCATTATTACCCTAATTGTCTCATGAGGGTTACTTAATATATCTTCCCGCTGCCTGCTAATTGTCTTGCTGTATGTCTTCTCAAAGGGTTTGGGAGTAATTTGATGCAGAGAATGCTGGTTTTCATCCTATTAAGCAAGGACACTTTTATTACTGCAGTTAAGGTTTCCCAGTTTTTCCCCTCTGTGATATTATATGTTCCGGATTGGCTCATTTCCCCTTCAAAACCAACTCCAGAACAAATTTGAGAGTGATGAGTGGGAGGTAGAGTGAAAGTACAGGAAGTCCTTGACTTAGGACAATTCAGCCCAAAATGTCAGTTGTTAAAGCAAATTTTGCCCCATTTTACAACCTTGCTCGCCACAGTAGTGGTTAACTGCAGTTGTTAAATTAGTCACCCCAGGATATTGCAACTCATAAATATGAGTCAGTTGCCAACATCCAAATTTGGATCACATGACCATGGTGGATGCTGCAGTGATTCTAAGTGTGAAAAATGATCATAAGTCACTTTTCAGAGCCATTGTAACTTCAAACATTCACTCAATGAATGGTTGTAAGTCAAGGACTGTCTGTATTAGAATTGTGTAAAAATATGCTACTGAATCAAGTCTAATAAGCAGATTGGATGAAAATGTTGACAAGTAATACTTCTACTATTTCACATAGTTCAGTAACATAAATCTCAAGTTCTGCAATACTAGTAAAATTGTGTTCTCTTTGAATTCAAAGTTAGACGCAGTTGAGTATTTCCAGGACCATAATCTGTACTTAATTACTAGCCATTTCACTTCATTTCCTTTATGTGAGGCCTACATAATCATAGCCTGATGATTGATTCTTTGGGCAACATATGGGATACTTCTGAATTGACTTCCTGCTCGGGGCCTTTCATTTTTTTTTTCTGTACAAAGATTCCAGATCAAGCCCGTGGCATCATTAATTTTTCAACACTTAAGTTGGTTAAATGAATAGCCGGCAAGTTTTTACGCCATGCATTACAAGTACATGGAAAATGAGCCAAGCAATTACACCAAAGGCATTTTGTTTTATACAGATCCTGTTTGTTCCAGGAAGCCTTTCAAAGAAGCAGCTGGGAAAGGATTTGACCCACTGTCTGAAGTACAAAAGTCTGCATTCGTAAAATGAGATTGATGCTGACCATACCTGTCCCATGAATCAAACTGAGTATTTTTTATGCCCCATGAGTTTGCTTGTAAATGAACACCTGATACCATTTCAACGGCTTCAAAAGAATAAATGATTCCCATGAAAGCAGAGCCTCTCTTGTACTTTTGGCTAGCAGACAGAGGAGGTGCTTTTAGGATGTTTTGAGCTTTCTGTTCAAGTGGTTTATAATTCCCATTAGAACAATGTTAAGTTAGATGCAACTATAGAAAACAAACAAAGCACCACCTGGGGCATCTTGTGCCTATCTGCCTGTAAGCACTGTTGTACCAAAGCATAGCTGTAAGGCGGAAAGGTGTGCTGGCATATTAGGAGGATACAGTGTCAACCAGTTTCATTCAGTCTGGTCAGGTGACATAGGTGGCCCTGGCCTTATACGCTGTTCCTTATTGACCTCACGGCAGACTTGGGAGTGATTGATGAGAGTGGTGCATCAGGTACAGTTGCCTTTCATGATACAGCAGGATTGTATGATGAAGCCATAGAAAAACAATCTTTAATCTGCTGTTGTACGATGCAAAAAGTGCCTGGCCTGCAGGTAGTCCTTGAGTTATGATCATTCCTTTGGAGACCATTCAAAGTAGGAGCAGTGCTGAATAAATGGTACTTACACACAGCCCTTGAAGTTGCAGCTGTTGAAGTGCTCCCATTGTCATGTGATCAGAATTCACATTTAAGACCATAGAGTGCGTCCTCTCCCTCCACCTGCCTATATCACCCTCCCCACCCCATATCTGCCCTTTTGGCCGCCCTGTACAGTGGCACTTCTAAAAGGTGGAATAAGTTCTGCTGCACTACACGTAGGTGGCTGTCGTTCGGGGACTGTTGCATAGGCACTCCTTTCAATATGCCGATAAATTTTAATGTTTCCCACTTGAATGTGCCTTGCCTTCCCCCACCTCCCAGCCACACGATGGAACCTATCAGCATGCAGAGTGTGAATCTCTACGCAATGTGCAGTTGGGATTCGGGAGGCGCTTGCATCGGTCCATCTGCACCCCTCTGCTTACCCATCAATCCCTTCACAGTGCAGATAGGAAGTAATGGCTATGGGCATTTGTAGGCAACCCTAAAATGGCCTTTAGTGATGGCAGTGACAGCATTGGATTGGAGTAGAAGCCCGGGACTTTAGCAGTCTTAGCCAATTACCATCATTTCTGGGCCTCTCCTTCAGCCCCAGCATTGTCATTGCCAAGGAATTCTACCTAAGCCTCACACTATCACCAGCCCCCCAGTGCCCCAGACACCCTCACCTACCTGGGTTTTGCTCATCCTGCCAGCCCTCCTGCTTGAAACTCATCTTCGCTCTCTTCCACCGCTAACAAGCTGTGCCCATCCTGGCCCCATGCGAGACCTTCTTCCCCAGGCTCCTCATGCTAAACACCAAATAGTGGTGGGCCATTTCTTAACAATGTTTCAGAAGGCCAGCAAACACAAGGCGGTAAGGTCAGCAGAGGGCAGGGCAGCAGGGCCAACAAGGTGGCAGGTTGGGTGGAGCGCAAGGCAGCAAGGCCAGGAGAGGTGGCAGAATGCAAGGGAGTGCAAGGGAGGGTCAAAAGCATCAAGATGGGGTGGGGGAGCTGAAGAAGAGGCAGTCCTTAAGAGGGCGTGAGGTGCAGAGGGTTCAGGCCAGGATGGTTTGAATCAGGATGTGTCCTTGCCTAAAAAGTGGCAGGATTTGATTAACAAGGGCGACTGGAAGTGGCAAGATTTCCATTGCTAAGTGGTGCAGGCAAGTGACCTCACACTATACAACCGCATCATTTAACAACGGAAATTCCAATCCCAATTACTGTCATAACTCGAGGGCTACCTGTACTTGTTTTCTGGAAAAAAAAACATAATTATGTTGGTAGGATTTGGTTTTTAAAAAGTAGTTGAGTTTCTCCTTCTAAGTATTTTGGTGGTTTTATTTTATTTTTTGTTTGCTTGCTGTGAACCCGTGAGACTTCTAATTATAGATGCTTTTTATTTCAACTATTTTATTCCAACAGCAGAAATATATTTTTTACCAGTTTAACTTTTGCGCTAGAATTCATAGAGCTCTACTTTAGATCTTCGCAGTTTTCTCACTTGTTCCAGTCTCATTCTGTTCTCAACCACTGCTGTGTTTTTGCTCTATTCCAGAGTCAGATTTCTTTCTTTTTCTTTTTCAAAAGAAGCAAAACAGAGTAAGAGAAGCTGTCATTCTATCTATATCTTTTCAAGGTGATATCCCAGGTTAAATTTGCAAAGTCCACAGTCCCAAAGTGCTTGATTCACACAGCTCTTTTCAGTAACTAAGAAATTATTATATCATGGTACTGTACAATGACAAGAATAATTGTATTCCTACTCCCATGGTTGTGAATTAAAACTCAATTTTTAATTTGGGGGGAATTGTAATCTAGCATAATTTGTAATTCCCCAGTTTGGGGAAGGCAAAATTGAATGAAGCGAAGATGACCAGTGCGCTAGAGAGGAACATAGTTCTTATACGGTGCACTTAACTCCCTTTTGACAATCGAACAACCCTTTCAACCATTCATTCAGAGGTGCATTTCACAGTGGATTGTTGTACGTTTCGTCAGTCAACTATGCAAAAAGAAAAGAGCAGTCATTTATATTCCTTCCCCCCATCAGTACTGTGTTTAGGGACTATTAACATTGCGGCTGCCGAACGCAAATTATGGGACGCAGGACTGCTGCCAAATTATATCGTCACGAGTCTCATTTCATTCCCATCAGCTTTGAACGCTGGACTTGTTTCCAGTATATTCAAGTTCAGCCTTCAACACATGACCAAGGTAGTTAAAATAATCGTGACTGTTAAATGGTTCACTCCCTGCTACTCCAATCTGCAGTTCGGAATCTTTTCCCTATTAAAAAAGAAATGCATCACAGACATTATGCATTGTTTCAGTAAGCTGCCTTGGTGTTGCTCTGTAAGATCTGAATGAATTTCTTCTGTGATTGTGTTAATGCTCCCGGTTCTTGCTGATTTAACGCAAATGCTTTGGCCGCTGCACAATTCAAGTGACTTCCATGCAGAGCAAGCGTGATTCGTTAGCAGTTTGTTTTTTCAAAGCCCAGGCAGACACTTCCGCGAAGCTCTTTATGTATTTTTGGAACATGCTCTATTGGAATAAAATAAAAGCAGCAAGCAAATGCTCCCTGATGGAGAACAATTAGCCAGTGTCTTTTCATTTTTAATGTGTCCTCGTTTTTCTGTATCTTCACGCGGCTAAGAGAATTGGTTCTTACCCTGGATATCGGCATCGCTATAAATCATATCAATCAATCATACGTGGAAAGTGATGCTAATTCTGCCAGAATATGACATTTTGAATGTATACAATGCCATTATTCGTGTCATTTCCTCTAACATGTAGGTAAAGTTGCAGGGAAATATCATCATCATCATCATCATCATCATCTTTTAACTACCCCATAATCCCTTGTGGGTTGGAGTCTGGGCAACTGAACCGAGCTAGCAACTGAACCGAGCTAGCAGAGTGTTTTAATGGCCGGATGCCCTTCCTGTCACCAATGCGGAGATTTGTTCAACAGATATATTTTCAGTGTGTCCAGAGAGAGAAATATATGCCTCTACCAAGGATCGAACCCACAGCTTCCTGATAGTGAGGCTGTGAGCTCCACCTCTAGGCCACCATACCACTTCCCTGCAGGTAAATGTGATGATGAAAAAACAATGATTTATGTGTAGTGATGTCATGTTGCAAACCTTGTGATTTTGGGCTTGTTTCCTGATGCAAGGAGCTTTGCGTTGGGACAATAGGACACTGACTTCGTTACTTACCCCCATCCCCAGGCACCTATTAGCTAATTCATGTAGATAATGCCAACCTACGAAGACAAGAGACCAACACAGCCAGAAAACGTTGATTCCCTGAGCATGATTATAGAGGTAACTGCAAAAGACCTAAAGGACAATCTTCCTGGCAAAAACTTAATAAAGTTTAGACACTATGGAATGTGGTGTATCAACTGGAAAAGAAAAGGGACACAATATATATATATTGTTATAGAAGGTTGATATAATTCAGTAATCTAGTTACAACTTTTACTTGTTCGGTTAACAGAGTATATATCCACTTAAATGCTAAATCAATAGATTTAGATATTTATAACAGAGAAATAGGACCTGCTTGGAAGCGCTGCAAGAGTTTGCTGGGAGATAAAATTGAGGTCATTGGAGGCTGAAAAGGAGGTGCAAACGAATACGTAACTTTAATTTTTGCAACTTTTGCCTATTGAATATGCCTAACACTTAACTGTGTTGACTTCAATCTCTCTTTGGGCTCCAAGTTGGCATGGCTTTTCATTGGTCTCTGTATCTCTTACCCACTAAGATTGTTTTACACTCTGTTAGCAGTTCCTTCGGTAGGGGAGACTAGATACACACAATAATTCAGCCAATATGCTGAATATGCTATCAATGCTTTTGAAGAAAAAACATCTTTTTGTATCTTTTATTTTGTAGGAAATAAAGAGGGAAGAGCTGACCTCTGTGGGACAAAACCTTTAAACAAGTCTTTACTTTTGAAGGAAGAGGGTGAAAGAGAAAAACTACTGCAGGACTTGGGCTTAGATAAAACGGATGTATACAATGAATATAGGCAGTCCTCGACTTACGGCCACAATTGAGCCCAAATATCTCTTGCTGAGCAAGACATTTATTAAGTGAGCTTTGCCCCATTTTACAACCTTTTTCCCGTGTTTGTTAAATGAATCACTGCAGTCGTTAAGTTAGTAGCACAGTTGCTAAGTGAATCTGGCTTCCCCACATTGTCAGAAGGTCGCAAAAAGTGATCACATGATCCCGGGGACACTGCAACCATCAAAAACATGAGCCAGTTGCCAAGCATCCAAATTTTGATAATGTGAATGTGGGGATGCTGCAATGGTCTTAAAGTGTGAAAAAATGGTCATAAATCACTTTTTTTCAGTGCTATTGTAACTTCAAACGGCCACTAAATGAATAGTTGTAAATTGAGGACTATAAGTACCGTGGTGTATTCACAGATGCAAGCTCGCCCGCTGTATTTATAAGATGTGATAAATTCAGCTGAAAAAGATTCTGGCCATTTCTCATGGTATAAACTGCAGAGAGAGAATTCCCTAGGGTCCAAAATGAAGACTTTTTACTAACGCTTCAGTGTTATATATTATTCTCAGGGTTTTTTATAGAAATGGAAAGTACAGCAAAGAGAAGCAACCAGAATGTAAACAGACATTTTCGACCCAGTTCACACAACCTATGCCTAACTAGTATAACTTGTTGAATAAGCTATAACTAGATGGGGTTAGTTTTCATGCAAATGTGTACTTCGTGATTTGCAAACAGGAATGGCTAAGTTCACGCCGTATGTTAACTCACAAGAATACAGAACATTAAGGTTAAGATATAATGCTAATGTGGTTTGCCAAGTCCTCAAATTTCTCCCCTTTTTTTCATTCTATTTTATTGTATCCATTCATTTATTGGTTCATTCATTTATTTTATCCATTCATTCATTGGTTCATTCATTCAATTTAGAAGCTATCCAAATGCACAAGACAGGACAGCTTGCAACATTAAAAACAAGGAAGGCAATAAAACAAGGAGAACAAAGATCATGTGTCTGGAAAAGAAGAATACTTAATTGGATAAAATTCCAGAGGAGCTGGATACCCCACTGTCCCCAGGCCTGGGGAACAAACAAGTTTTGGGTCACTTTTTAAAAACATTGTCAGGATGCCAAATGACTTGAATTAAATTTACTATCCCAGATTGAAGCAATTGTTTCCCATTCCTCACCCCCCTCTAAAAAAATTTTTTCTTCCTGGAATCAGTCCAATCAAAATTTAAATTAATTCCCTTTAATGTTTAATACGAAGAATTACTTTCGTGCTTTTCTGAAAATCTTACTGTACATCAAGAAAGGGTTGGACTTTGCAGAAATCCTAAATTCTTCATCTTGGAAACAAATTGGAAGTATAGTATGATGATGCTAGAGTTCAAGTTGGCATTTGATCTACTTTGAGCTTCTCAAACATGTTGTGAAATGAATTTGAACGAGAAAAAGGTATTAAACCAGATTAATTCAGTGAACCCAGAGACTGGGAATTTGAAATTGAATGTCCCTGGATCTTAATCTAAGATGATTTGGAGCCGTGATGATGCAGTGGTTAGAATACAGTATTGCAAGCTAATTCTGCTGACTGCCAGTAGTTCAATCCTCACTGGCTCAAGGTTGACTCAGCCTTACATTTTTCAGAGGTTGGCAAAATGAGGATCCAGATTATTGAGAGCAATATGTTGACTCTGTAAACTGCCCTGAAGCGGTATATAACTCTAAGTGCTATTCCTATTATCATGGGCAAAGCTTTCAGATCACACTTCATGGCTAGTGTGACATCAGGCCAATGGATCCCAATATCCTTGGGAGGGAGACAGGAATAAAACTGACCTAATACAAAGGAAATTTAGCCTGAGACAATCGACTGCTGGAGATGGAGGACAATATACTGTCCTCTTCCACTCCGTATTGAAAATGACTGGCATTGAATCATTGCCCGTTTGGCAGTAGGGCAGAATCTTCTACATCAGAGGCCAGGGCCCCTTTCTAAAGCTGTCTAGATCAGACAGATCAGCAATTTTAATTGCAACCTAATTAAGAGGAATTTCACATTGGCTTTGTGAACTGTCACTGCAGTTCTCCTTCCTTGTTGATCGCTTAATTGGGAAAACTGAGTCAGCAAGTACATGCCGCCTGGAATTCAAGCTTGAAAGGTTTTGCTCAGCTCTTCATCTCTCATTTCCTAAAGACATTCTGCTATTCTCCCCCCACCCATCTCCCCCTACCCCGACACTGTGTTGATATAGTAATGTTGATCGAAAATAAATGTTTCTTTATTATGTCCACAGGAGTCAACTTCTTGTAAATAGTTGCTTTAAGTCAGTGCTTCTCAATTATTTTCTGTCATGCCCCCCCTAGGAAGAAGAAAACATTTCACGCCCCCCGCGTGACTGTAAATAGTATCCAGCGGCCGATAAAGGTTCCGGGTCGGAGGCCTGATAAATGGGCGCCGCCGCTGGCCGCGGGAGGAGCAGTCGCCTTGTTGTGGCTGCCCGAGATGGATAGGCTTGAGTTGCGACTGTGAGGGCCGGTCGGAAGAAGGAGAAAGAGAAGGGGCGGCTGAGGGAAGAGAGACGCAGGCGGGCTCAGCGATCCTGACGGGCAATCTCTGCCGCCAGGGCGGAACAAAAGCGGGCAGAGGAGACGCACCGGAGCACCCGCTCTGATCAAAAGAGCCCCCCTTTATGGAGCCTCACGCCCCCCTGGGGGGCGCACCCCACTATTTGAGAAGCACTGCTTTAAGTGATGGCATAAATTAAACTACAGCTCAGTCACAAAGGACTTTCTGTTCCTTTATGATAGAGGCCTATTTGGTGCTGCTGATGGCTCTCCCTGCTCTGACCAACCACCACTTTTATTTAGGCTTCATAGGAAGGAGAAAAAAGAGCAGAGGATGCCTAGATGGGTTCTTTCTCACCAACTGAGGCAGAGGTGGGTGTCATACTGTACATACTGTAACAACCAGTTTACCAAGAACCAAAAATGTGAGCATGCCTACGTGCATGTGTGCAGCACTGAAAAACCGCTGATTATATAGGATGTGATAGCGTTAGAGTGGGTGGGTGGACCCAGCTGCTGGTCAGAACTACTGGTTCGCCCAAACCAGTCTGAACTGGCAGCAACTCACATGTTGTGATCTGCCAGTGGCCCACAAAGCTGGCAGAAGAGTCGGACAGTGAGGAGGTTGGGGAGGAATACGGGCCAGTCCTGGGGGTTGTGGAAATCTCACACAAGGGCTCTGCATCAGAGGCAGAGAGGGAGTTAGATAGCAGTGAGGCAGAAGAACAGCTGGAGCCTGTTCCCTGTAGGCACATGCATAGAGTTGCCAGAAGACAAGAACAACTAAGAAAGCAGGGTCGATTTAAGAGTAAAGCCACAATTTGGAGGTGATTGGCCCCTCCCATAGGAAAGAAAAGAGGAATGAACAGGGAGTGGGCTTTTGCAGGAAACAATTCATTCATTTGGTCCAGAAAGTTCTATTTGTGATTATAAGAGACTCTGTGCTAAGGTTTGCTTTGCCCTGTTTTTGGAAACTAGTTATCTGGCAGCGCTCTAAATGAGATAAGGTGCGTGTGGATAAACATTCCTCTGAAACATTCCTTGCTGACTGTGAATGAAAGGAATTCACAGTCGTGTAAATAAAAAAGGTTTTGTCAGGACCAAGACTTTGCTTCTTGCTCTCCAAGGAAGGCTGGTCAGAACATCACCACTGAACTGAGGTTTAAAAAAAAGGTTTGGAAGTCTGCTATCTTAGTCTCAAAGGTGCTTTTTCCCAAAAGCAACTGGACTTTCTTGGTCCCCCCCCCCCCTTTGAAAGCATTTCGCTTCTCATCCAAAAAGCTTCTTCAGTTCTAACTGGATGATTGGGAATCTCCATAGACTTCTGCTATCTTGGACTGAAATATGATGGTCCCCTACATGAGCCCCATTGAACCCAAAGGTAGAATAAACAGATTAATAATGAATAAACATTTTACGATCTGTGGACTTTAACCCTCAGAATTCCCGAGTCAGCAGGGGAGGAATTGTGGGATACATGGCTGGCTCAGGAATTCTGGGAGTTGAAGTCCACAGGTCATAAAATGGCAATAGTTGCTCTTCCCTACTTTAGTATACACATGTAATAATAAGAAAAAAGCAGACAATGAAAACACACAAACCGTTCTAGAATAATTCAATGTCTTTAATGTTTCATGAGAAGGCAGGGGTGGGTTCCAGTAGGCACTACTGCCGGTTCGCTCATGGGCACGAGATGCGCGTGCATGCGCCGTGCAATTAAAATTGTTCTGTGCATGCGCAGAACTTAAAAACAAGATGGTGGTGCCGACGGCGCCAACCGGAGAACTGGTTTGGGGGCATGGCAGCCGTGGGTCACTGCCAGTTCCAGCAACCCAGGCTGCCAAGCCACTACCAGTTCAGCCGAACTGTTCCGAACCAGTAGGAACCCACCACTGTGAGTAGGGTAGAGTTTTGGGAGGACGAGATAGGAAAAGCTTCATTCAACGCTGTTTGCACTATGTTCTGTCCTTCTCCTCTTCATCCAATCCATTTGCTCCCAAAACAATTCTCTGTTTCTGTCACACTCTGGAGTGGCAAAATCTAGAGTCATCTGTATGATCTAGATACAGCCAAAGCTGCCGCACTGTTCTTTCCTGCTGAAGAAGGAATGTGGTGTTTTAAAAGTGATTTCTAAAGGCACCGATTGCCCAAATCAAACAAAATACCGTTCCTATGATTACGCTACAATTCATGAAGGTACCACATACTGCTTTTGTCTTCTTTAAATATAGCCTCTGCCCTGTGCTTTGACAAAGCCCTGGGACAGTTCACTAGACCCTTGAGGCCTTGAAAAGATCCCTTAGCAACGGTTTTATAACATCATCTACCAAGAGGGAGGCAGGTTGGCAGGGCAAATCAGAGGAAAAGGGGAGGTTCAGAATGGGCCAGAACGAGGAGCTGGAACAATTTTCCTTGCTAAGCTGCAGCTATTTAAGTGCTTGTTACACCCACACAAGGCTTAACATTACAGTAATTAAGAAGCAGCAACAAGAGATTCCTGTGGAAAAATTGTGGCGCATCCTTGTTCTCTATAGACACTGTGCACTGATTTTGTCTTATGGCGGTCACTTCTTTTTTTAGACCCTAGTGACGTTCCCACTCCTTGTGGGATCCATTTATAAGGAAGGACGATGGTAAATCCTGGCATGACATGTAGTTCTGGGAAATATTGAAAAGGCAGAATATTATATTTCTCTGGATAAGAAATGGGGAAACATGTTTATAGGCTAAGGTGACCAGATTTTAACATTGGTAAAGTGGGACACCATTGACAGGGGGGGGGGTTGATGAAAAATTTGGTGTATATCCTTGCACCCCTAACCCTTTAGGGAAAAAATCCCCAGGGGTCTTCAAACCTGACAGCTTTAAGACTTGTGGACTTCATCTCCCAGAATTCCTCCTCCAGTCATGTTGCGGTGACATCATCTGCGTGGATCTGCTCCATCTTCGGTTTTTTTCACCGGGGGCAGGGCTGCCGCTGAAGATGCCGATGAGCCCCCGCCGCCACCAGAATAACTGCTGCCGCCTCCCTCCTCCTCCTCCAACAGCACCACCATATTTGCTGCCCGGCGCTGTGGCTGAGGTGAAGCTGCCAAAGCTCCTGCTGGCGCCTCCGCCCGTGGCAGCAGTGGCGGCGCCAACCCCTCTGCTCAGAGCACCTGAGCTGGGCCCCACGTTACCCCTGCTGCCTTCTCTTCCACCGTGCTTTTGAGAAGCCATGAGGCATTTTTTTCCTGCTCCTGCCCCCTCCGCCGCCTTCCTACTGGCTCCCGCGGCCTCATAGCAGGGGCAGGGGTAACACAGGGCCCAGCTCAGGTGCTTCGAGCAGAGTGGGAGGTGCTGCTGCCATGGGCAGGGGCGCCAGTGGGAGCTTTGCCGGCTTCACCTCAGCCGCAGCGTCGGGCAGCAAATGTGGTGGTGCTGTTGGAGGAGGAGGAGGAGGAGGTGGCAGCAGCAGTTATTCTAGTGGCGGCGGGGGCTATGGGGGTTCACTTCAGCCGCAGCACCAGGCACAAGCAGCTAGGACTGCCCACAAAGGACCTCCCCAAGCTTGCTTTGCTGAACATGGGGCAACTGACAAAAGTTTGAGCGGGCGTGGCCGGCGCAAACTACCGTCAGTCGCCTCACACTCATCAAAGCAAGTCTGGGGAGGTCCTTTGCGGGCGGCCAGTTCTAGCCACCTGCAAAGGACCTCCCCTGCTTCCGGAGCCTGTGACAGTAGAAATCACTGCGTGGCAGTTGCAAACTGCTGCGCAGTGTTTTTTTGCCACGCGCACCTTACCAAAAATCAGGACTTTTTAAAAACGCCGTGGGACATGGGACAAATTATTAAAAATCAGGACTGTCCCGCCAAAGCGGGACGTCTGGTCACCTTATTTTAGGCAGGAAATAGGCTCACTCTTAATAGCCCCCACCTTTGTCAACGGGCCATTTAAAAAGCCTGTGCCAGTCTATTCTACATAACAAAGATCCCCCCCTTTCAGCTCCAGGGTGATGGGATTAAGGCATGATAGTATTAGCCCTTTACCCATCTCACCACCGGGCACCTGGGAAGAAGCAATGCTCCACCAAACTTGGACTCAAAGCACAACTTAAAGAGTTGCCCCTGCATGGCCCCATGGGAGTCTGACAACCAATCAGAATACATTTCTTACACAGGAACAGGAGACAGAGAGGTGGGGCCAAACAGAGTATAAAAAAAACCAGAAAGCCCCTTCTTTGCTCTCTCTTCTTCTTCACCCAACATCTGGAAGCATGTGATCCACCTTTTCTGTTCAGGACCTCAAACCATGTGGTCCTGTCCACCATTAAACCATCTTTCCAAGCAGCCTCCATGTTTCCAGTTCCTTTTTTCCCCCACTTGGAACTGAACCCAGAAGGACATTTCTTCCAACTGAAGGAAGGGTGCTTCCTAAACTTTGGTACCCTAAGCCAGCACCTGCTTGACCTTAGCCTAAAGCCAGCCCTGAACATATATTTGGAAAGGTGTTCTGCTGAGGTTGAAAGCTGGTTCACTTCCTTTTGATCCCCATGAAGAGAGATGGGCATTTCATAGACTGCATGGAGCCCAGCCTCATTTTGATGGAATGAGACAGGTGCTACTCAATTTTCCAGGAAATTATGGATTTATAGTAGGGAAATTCCTACCTTTCTCCAATCAAAATATTTGTAGCACATCAAGTTTAGCCTATGACATTTGGACTGCAGAGAATTAGACAAGCAGTAAAGGACAGCAAAGATGTGTAGAAAGTCTACATATAGTGGGTTTAAGCTATTTTACTAAAATCATCATGATCCACCAGCTTCTTCAAAAGAAAACTCTGTCCTTTCACTGCACAGTTATTTTTAATAATATGATCTGTCAGAAAAATATTGCCCTCTGACTATGAGGGTGAAAAATCACCAATACTTCTGCACATTCATTGAATCCACAAAATGCCATCTGCTTAAGCCGCCAATAGCCTAGTGGAGAAGTATATGCAGAATTATCTTTCTTCAGCTGTTTGTGACATGGTTACGAGACATTTTGCATACAAAAATCTTTCATGTTCATTTCAACTCCATCTCCACATGGGCAGGTGAACTCCACGTGAACTCATTAGGATAACATTTTGCAAAGTTTTCTGAACCTTTTTTTTTTTTTGTTATTGGATCCAAGGAAGTAGACAGTGTTCTTCCTGCTAGAGCAGCTCATCTCAAAACACAAATGACCAATATTATTTCCCCCCCCCCAATTGCATGCTGTATTTAACTTGGTGTCAGGGTTCTAAATAGCATCCAAAATAAAATAAGAATCTGAGGCAAGAGGTTCCTCAAAATTCCAATTTATTAAAAGAGCCGTGTTGGCACATCTGGGAAAACCCGAATCTGAAAGCTTCCAGTTTTCCCCACCCAGTTGAAAGTTCAAGATCCTGCCCCTACACCCATAAGTTCATCACATAGTCCAACCTTCTACTGACACGAAGACAGATTCCTCCCATCCAGATCCAGCCAGTCGCAGAGACAAAGATGACCTTGGCTTTCTAAGAAGAATGTTATTGTGGCTACATATCACCCAACTCCATATAATCTTCCTTCCCATTTTCTCACAGTAGAAAGTATGGCAGGCCTGAAGTCCAAAAGGAAAAGATGGCTTGCAGGCATGACAGGCAGCCTCTCCTCAGAAGATAAGCATGTTCTGTAAAGAGAATAATGCAGAGGGTTAACATTTACTAACTAACTACCTAACACACACACACACACACACACACACACACACACACACACACACACACCGGGGGTCCCTTTGGCTTATCTGGAAACTTGTCATGGAACTGTTTCACTAATTTTTCAGCTTTCACATTCCAACTTTTCACCCATGTAGCTTCAGACAAAGGGTACTCCTTCCAATGCACTAAATATTTTAGGTATCCTTCTTGGACAATTGTACCTAGTTGTACCTGTCTACATGGCTTCTTCAGACAGCTGGGGGGCAGTTGTGTGGGGCTGAATTCCAGAGGTGATAAGAGCTTTTCAGGGATTGTGCTTTCTGTCTTGGAGGAGTAGAGTACAACCCTCCTCAAAATATTATGTTTTAATCCAACTAGGTTGAATAATTTTTGACCTCTAATATCTAATCTTTTTTTTTAAAGGAAAGTGAAAGAGCTACAACCTTACATAATTCTGAAGGAAGCAGATTACTTAGGTCCTGTTGGGTTGGGTTTCAGGTGTGGAATTGGTGGTTCCAGTCCAGCGTTGGTCAGATACCCATCTGTTTGCAAAAAAAGAAAAGAAAAAGCGAATTCTTCTAAATGTCTTGATGACATGCTTTTGAAATTCCCAATTGGCCAACAGCTGGAAAGATCTCATACTATACCCAGTATACCAACTAAAATTGCCAGTGACTCTTAACTTTTTCTTTAAGGTGTACTTTCTATCAAAAAAGACAATATCTAACCACGTTTATATTAGATAGATATGCACCTAGTTATTGCTGACTGCATTTTTAAAAGAACAATGAATTAGTTTTGTACGGGGGAAATTAATAGGTAGAATATATTACCTACTTGCCAAAGATTAGAACATGTGTCACAAAGGGCACAGATATTTTTAAAAAACATGATATGCAGATATGATGGTGCCTGCTTCTAAACAAATACAAAGTTTTATTACTAACATATTGACAACTGCCTTCCTTAGCATTTAGAGCAATTAAAGAAGGCAGAATCCAGAATCCATTTTTTTAACTTCTAAGTTTATAGTGTACTTTGTTATTCATTTATTTTGGCATTATGGTATGTGTTGTGGCCCGGCAGGAACCGTTGCCGCTGCCACCAGACTCCGAGAGTGAGGGTCCCTATGAGTCGGCTCAGGAGGATGTGGAGGACCCTGGACAGGGTTCCGACTCTGAGCAGGGATCAGAGATTCTGGTTGGCCACCAGGAGGCACCTGAGGCATGGAGCAGTGGTGAGAGCCAGAGGAGGGGGGCTCCTGATGTCATGCCTTGGAGCAGTGGGGAGGAGTCACGAGACAGTGAGTCAGAGATTAACAGGGAGTTCCTGGACGCTCATTATCGCCATGCCCATAGACGCAAGGAGCGTGGGCGTAATTATCAGTGGTAAGGGCTCTCAGCTGTTGATCAGGAGACTCCTCTTCAGGCTATAAAAGGGTTGACTGTGGATACGCCCTTTGCAGCAGTCAACAAAGGACTCCTGCAAGAAGTTTTGGTCTTGAAACGTAGCAGGCTGGATAGCTGCTTTCGTGTCTTGTATTTGTGAGCTTGTCGTGGTTGTTTACTGCCACGGAACTTCCTGTCTGTCTGTAAAATAAGCCCTGTTCATTTGTATTGTTCCGGAGCGTGTTCTGTGTGGGTGAAGGAGGAAGGGGGTTCAGAACAGGTATGTGTGTTTGTGTATGTGTATGCTTTAATTCTTATATAAATTAAGGTAAAAATCTCTTTGAAGTCAAGCTTACTCCTGGTGGCTTCATGGGCCCATATGTGTAGTTTTCATAGGAACAGATGAAAGTGATTTGCCACCTCTTTTTCCGGGAATTCCCCCCCCCCCCCAATTTTCCAGTCTAACACTCAGCCCTGCAGTATTGCGGTAAACATGGAGGGATAATTACAAGACTCCTGATTTCCTGTCTGATGTTTCTTATCTTCAAATGAGATATTAATTGGATAGACCTTAATTAGAAGATCTCCTGCCCACCAGGCAATTCAAAAGTATGCTAGTGCGAGTAGATAAATAGGTACCACTTCGGTGGGGGAGAAAACAGCGTTGTGCATCTTTGGTGTACACCATATAGTCATGTCAGCTACATGACCATGGAAGCATCTTCAGACAACATTGGCTCCCTCCACTAGGAGATGAATACCACCCCCTAGAGTCGGACACGATTGGGGAGGGAAAAATTTGAGGAGCAGAATTTGAGAGCACACAGGAAACAGGGAATCTTTGCCCTCTCTGTTCCATGAAAGGAAGCCGTTATTTAAGTGGAAAGATGTAATCGGATTCCATGCTTGGGCTATTCATGAGAAACTTTTTTTCTTTTAATCTCATCCTTTTTTCGCTTAACAATTTGTAGCCCGAAGAAGAGATCTCATGAGCTCAAAGGCTCACTCACTTCCACTTGCTTTTAATAATGGTACTATATGAAATTATCAGTGCTTTAAAGGTAGACCAACATGGATGTTTCTCCATAATACACATATCCTTATCATTTAAATGAAACCACAAAACGGACTTCCCCCTTTTCTATGGTTTGACTTTGATCAGGGTATTTCCTTATACACTGCATCTCCCAGAGGAGGATTTCTCCATCAGTTTCATGCAATAATTTGGCTTCCTATTGCACTAGAAAAAATAATGTTTCTGTTGTAAATGACTGGATTCCTTGAAGAAACAGAAAACATCTATTTGTTTTAAGATTCACCGATGAGCTTGAAAAAGATCCAGCTGTTTTAATCTGCTCAAGCAAAGTCCAAAAATTTGTCCCATTACTTTGCTCAATTTCCATCAAGTTGCTTAGTATAGATCTCCATTATAGAATGAGTAGTAAAGTGACATGATGTGCATGTATGTGTATAGGAAGGAAGTATACAATTAGTTTTTTACAATTGTGTTCTGTTTCTGCAAGCAATTCAAAAGCAGTGGAAAACATCTCTTTGTTCAAAATCAGGAGGCTTCCTACCCTTAATATTAGCAACACTACCAACTGCTTCTCCTCTTGCTTGCTTTTTGGCAAATTGTTAGTCCTATTTTTGCCAATAGGTCTAAGTAAAGAAAATAATGTGAGCAATCTGATAGATCTGAGGAAGAAAGCATTATGAAATGCTTCACATCTGAAGACAAACGCCATGTTCAGAATCATGCTAATGGGCAGTCTTCCTTGGCTGTGTCCCTCTTAAAAGGTTTGCCTTAATTGCATGTTGTGGTTTCAGTTATTTTGTTGGGAAATAATACGTCTTTAAGCAGCATTTATAATCCTTTGGAAATTCTTCCAAAACCACTGATGTTGGCTGGCTAAACTGAAGTCCAATAGCTGGAAATCTTAGAAACCACTGCAACTATTGACCTGAATAAACTGGCTGATGTCAGCAAGCTTGGGAGGGGCCCCCCCCCATTTTTCCTTTATATTCCTTCCCCACATAAATCATATTTCAGCTTTATTAGTCGAACAACTTTAATGTAACTTTGGAAACCAGTCCTTAGGCTGTTACAGCTGAGATAGGAGGTCCTGTAATCAATGGCAAGTTCAAAACATTTGCTGGGGGGCTTACCTGCAAGGTGAGTGACACTTTGCATGTAAGCCAAACAAGTTTCATCCTCAAGCCACCCAGACTTCCCAGGCCGGGGTCGGCAACCTTAAACACTCAAAGAGCCACAAAGGTTCTAACTGGAAGCCCCCCGTTCAATTCTGGAGCTGATCAGAAGTTCAGTTCCCCTACCATAGAGTCTCCTCCTACCACGGCAGGGACGTGCGGTCAGGGGAGGCAGGGGAGGCTGAGCCTCACCACTCTCATCATGAAAATAAAAAAAAGAGAAAAGGGAAAAGGCGCTGAGGAGCCTTCTGCACACATGGTCCGGAAATGGGACGACGTGTGCAGGAGGGTCCTCTAGCCTCAGCCTCCCTCCTGCACACGTGGTCCCATTCCCCGCCTTCCTGAGTCAACATGAAGGGGACCGCGGCTCGCGCTGATGACGTCACCAGCCTCACCAACCATAAACCTCACCGCACATCACTGTACCACGGCATCCTTTTTCCACTACCTGTCCTAATTGAAAGCCCTATCAATTGTGCAGCTGACTGGCGACAGGGAGCCGCAGCAGAGGGATGAAAGCCACATGCGGCTCCTGTCCCGGGACTATCAAAAATAACTGCTGCATTTTTAACTCTTCTACTCAGCTAGCAGAATCTAAAACACAGAGCTACCTAATGCAAGAGATAGATAATAAAACAACAACTTCTGTCTACATCACAAAAGCTCTTCGCGATCCAGACCAGACACCACAATAACTGGTGGAGCCGGCATAGAAATGCCTATAATTTAGATCAGAATCCCATGTTATTGAACTGAAATCTTTCAGATGACCACAAGATAGCAATGAAGGGTTAGATTGTATTCTGTATTTATTGCCATCCTGCCGTTATCCACATTTTTGAGGTTCAGGTAAGACAGGCCTTGATTCAGAAGTCTTCTTAGACTTTTGTTTGCAAGCTGAATGATCTGAGCAGGAAAGGAACAGAGCTGGCTGGGGAGTCCACACATCTTCACGTTGCCAAGGTTGAGAAATACTTCATTAAACCATTGCATTTCCTCTTATCAAATGTCCTTGCTCCTGGTTCTACTGCAGAGGACTGTTTACCTGTGTCACATACCTGGAAGACTGCCAATCCTGAACTGAGACAAGAAGAACTGCAGCAGAAGTCTGGCATTTTCTGAGCAAACAGGGAGCTCTGCATGTATAGTAATATTGCATTAAACCCATATTTGATGATCGCTCTTCCTGTATTGTTTGTCTTATACAGGTCAGAGTTGGATGACTTTTTTTGTGACAGTGGTCTTATTGGTTTTTCCCTGGCTTCTGAGGTTATGGCAGGGTGACATCACCAGACCCTGTTTTGCTTTTTTATTTTTTATTTATTTTTAAAAGAATAATAGGGATGCTAAATCCATTGGGACGATATAGTGTTATCTTGAGGAAGGATGGCGGTGGTAGGAAGGTTGTCTCTCATTATTAGAAGGCAAATAAGATTCCCTAAATCCGTGATGGCGAACCTATGGCACACGTACCACAGGTGGCACATGGAGACCTCTCTGCCCGCACATGAGCCCCAATTGAGCTCCACCAAGCACACGCTGCTGGCCAGCTGATTTTTTGAGTCTCTGCAAAGCACTATACAAGCCATCGATATACATCCAACAGGAACAGGAAGCGCCTCAAAGGAGCAGATAGAGGTAAATCCTAGAGAGGCAGGAAATGCATCACTGAGCAATGGAGATGAATGCTAGAGAGGAATAAAGCTGCATACACGGCTGACATAACTTCTGTAACAGCTAGACATGCACAGGGGGAGAGCGCTGGGGGAGGGTGCGGCCCAGAGGTGGCATTCTGCTGGTTTGCCCCGGTTTGGGTGAACCAGTAGTGGTAGTGGTGGGAGGCTGCGGCCACCTGCCCAGACATCACCATGGACACTCTGCTCATGCGCAGAAGCACTGCACGCACGCTCCTGGTTCTGAACTGGTAGTGACGATTAGAGGATTTCATGCCCGGTGTGCCCTTGCACCCCTTTTTTGGACCCTGGAGGCTTCAAGGAGACCTGCTAGGCCCAAAACGGGGCGTGGGGGAAGGGTCGCATGCACATGCGCAGGGGGTCATGGGGGGGGCAGACACACATTGTATTACGGGTGTGGGCACAGGTGCACATGCTTTCGGCAGTCGAGGAGAAAAAGGTTAGCCATCGCTTCCCTAAATGAAGCTCTCCTTTCGCTCACCTGACACAAAATAAGAGAGGAATTAACAAGGAGAAAATGTTCCTGTCTATGGCACACAATGACTTCAAAACCCTTGGACTCGTATGAACCACTTGGAGCTAAGTCCCATCGAAAGCTCTGACATCCATGATGAATCTCTCCTAGTGATCGGTTCCTATGGTAATTCACAAAAAAACAAAACAAAGATGTTGGCAGCTCTGCCTCCATTACATATTTCTTCTGCACTGACTCACGGCGGTTTTGAGGATTGCTAAACTAAAAAGGAATTACATTTATTTACTCAGGGAGGGAGAGGGAGAGCAAGAGAGGCTCTCCCACCAAAACATTACATTCTATTCATGTCATTGACTCTTTATCGATTACTGCAGATGCCCAAAATTAGAGGCATCACTCAAACGCTTCCTTTTCCACCTGAAGGAGAGTTATGGATAGCAACAGTGAGTTGTAAGTCATGGGCTATGGTACTTATAGTTTCCTATTGCAGGTTTTGCATTGACCACTAAATTCATAATATCTTTCCTCTACATGCTCTTATTTAGGACAAATGTTGAATTTCAGACCCTGGAAATGGAGGAAAGGCCTGCTTGTGGGCCTTCTGTGAACTCCTTCTGATTCAGCCTGACAGTTGACTCTTTCTTTTTGTTTATCCTTGAAGCATATTTTACTTTCCATTTAATAGTCTGCCATAAGTCTTGTCTCAAAAAAAGTCTCCCTCTGAGGGAACTAAGAAATTATGAACACAATATACTTACTTTTATTTCTCTTCCCTAGATGTTAATCAAGGAGATGATTTCCACTTTTACTCTTATTCTGGAATGCCTCAGGGAACTTGGCAGGTAGGACAAATGACATTGGTTGAGGATGCAAGTCTCCATGGATTGATTTGGGCAAATTTCAACAGGCCACCTGATTAAACAACAGAACTTAAACAGGAGGATATTGGTCCAATTTCTGGCATCTCCATGGATAGCTGGATAACAAAAAGAACAGTACCTATCTGATAAGCTATGGATGTTCAATGCCAAATTAGAGAGATTTGACACAGCATAAGATGCACACAACTGATGGACCAGAAAATCAAAGTGTTGACATTACTTACTGTGGCACGATGGTACTCAGTTAGCAATGAATGCTCATAATATTGTTTATGCTCTCGACTGATTCTCTCGCCCATAAAAATTCCACATATTTCTAATATTATAAGTGAGAACTTCTTAGCAGCTACCAAAATATCACTAGGAATTTGCTCAAAAGGAGAGCAAGTGAAATAGGGCAGAACTTAGATTCCTCTGTCTCTGGCAATTTAAAAGGACAATATCTTCAAATTCTCAGGTTCATTCTATGTCTGTCTATCTGTCTCTCTGCCTGTCTGTATGTCTGTCTGTCTACCATCCATCCATCCATCCATCCATCCATCCATCTTATATCTATTTATCATTTATCTATCTATGGCACAGTGATTAGAGTGCAGTACTGCAAGCTATTTCTGCTGACTGGTGTCTGCCTGCAATTTGGCAGTTCGAATCTCACCAGGCTCAAGGTTGACTCAGCCTCCCATCCTTCCAAGATCAATAAAATGAGGACCCAGATTGTTGGGGGCAATATGCTGACTCTGTAAACTGCTTAGAGAGGCTGTAAAGTACTGTAAAGTGGTATATAACTCTAAGTGCCATCACTATCGCCATCACCTACCTACCTACCTACCTACCTACCTACCTACCTACCTACCTACCTCATCATCACCCTTCCCTCCTCCTCTCTCCCTCCTCCCCTCTCCCTCTCTCCTTCTTGTATCCCATCATAATCAGAGAATATCCACAGCTTACAGTTTAAGAAATACAGTGGAGCATTTCTACCCTTTTCTGAAAGCAAAATACTGTCTTCAAATGCTCAAAGGGATAGTTTCCTATGTCTGTCCTGATTTCTACACTGGCAGCCAAGTCAGGAGAGAACAAGTGTTACCTGAGACTCTTCTTTCAGCTCCTGAGAAAAGAATTAAGGGTGATCTGTTCTAATTCTGGCACCAGGTGTGTTGGGGTTGGCACCAGGTATGAGGCCAGTTTGCTGCTCTAAGCAAAGAAGTCAGAGCCCTTAATAAATAGAAGAGTACATGAGGAGGAATAGGCCACTCAATGAAGTTATTACAAGGGTTGAATCAACACTCTTCTTGCTGCGTTCCCTGCAAAGCCTCCCCTCCCCATCTTTGGGCTGGTTTAGGCCAGTTAAATATTTCTGTTTTATTAAAGCACCTTTGACCAGTGCTCGTTTTTTCTGGTGCAGAAGGAAACAAAGCAGCTCTCAGTATCTGAGCAAAAAGCCCAGGATCACTTTGCAGTTAACAGGGCTGAGTCCCAGCCTGAAGGGTGGCTCACAGGATCAAACTTGTAATTCTTGGATCACTTTAGTCCTGTCAGTCAGTTATTGTGTGAAATTAACACCGAACTTACTTTGACCTTTCCTTTATATTTATTTATTTATTTCATCTCTCCCCCTCCCTCCCTCTCTCAAAAACGCTGTCCTTTTTGACATGTAAATAAAAGTACAGTTATTAGCTACAGAGTGGAATCCATACCTATAGATCTGCCCAGAAACACTGTGACCTGGGAATACAGTAGTCCAAACCAGACCTACAAATGTGTCTGACTTGACCTAGAATTGGCAGCTCATCTAGATCCAATACTGGCTATTTCTTGGTTTGGCATTGACTCAAAGCCCGGAGGCTGAGTTCTAGTCCCATGTCTGGCATGAAAGTTGGCTAGGTGACTTTTAGCCAATCATCAAGAGACTGCGAGTTGTGCAATGCAATGCAATGCAATGCAATGCAATGCAATGCAATGCAATGCAATGCAATGCAATGCAATGCAATGCAATGCAATACAATACAATACAATACAATACAATACAATACAATAGTAGAGTTGGAAGGGACCTTGGAGGTTTTCTAGTCCAACCCCCTGCCTAGGCAGGAAACCCTATACCGTTTTGGACAGATGGCTATCCAACATCTTCTTAAAGACTTCCAGTGTTGGGGCATTCACAACTTCTGGAGGCAAGCTGTTCCACTGATTAATTGTTCTCACTGTCAGGAAGTTTCTCCTCAGTTCTAAGTTGCTTCTCTCCTTGATTAGTTTCCACCCATTGCTTCTTGTTCTACCCTCAGGTGCCTTGGAGAATAGTTTGACTCTGTTAGATAGGGCAATGAGAAGGCAGACTCAGGTTTAACACAACAACAGCTCTTTATTACAACAGTCAAGTCTGTACAATCCAGCAGCAGTTAGGTGTGACAGCTCTCCTTTTATAGGGAGCTGTCAGACCTCTTAACCAATCAGATTGAACCTCTGTTCCCGCCTGAACAGAGGACTGGAGTGGAAACCACAGTAGCCTGTGTTGATATCTAACAGACTCCCTCTTCTTTGTGGCAACCCCTGAGATATTGCAACACTGCTATCATGTCTCCCCTAGTCCTTCTTTCTCTTAAACTAAACATACCCAGTTCCTGCAACCGTTCTTCATATGTTTTAGTCTCCAGTCCCCTAATCATCTTTGTTGCTCTTCTCTGCAGTCTCTCCAGAGTCTCCACATCTTTTCTACATTGTGGTGACCAAAACGGAATGCAGTATAATGCCTTACCAAGGCAATATAAAGTGGCATTAACACTTCACGTGATCTTGATTCTATGCCTCTGTTTATGCAGCCTAGAACTGTGTTGGCTTTTTTGGCTACTGCTGCACATTGCTGGCTCATATTTAAATGGTTGTCCACTAGGACTCCAAGATCCCTCTCACAGTTACTACTACTTGTAGCCCCGCCTTCAGCATGACAATTGCCTGGGTGACTTTGAGCCAATCACCAGGAGACTGTGAGTTCTAGTCGTACCTATTTCAATGATTTCGAACCAACTCACCTCACAAATTTGTTATTGTGAGAAAAATAGGATGAGGAAGGAGTATTGTGTAGGTTCCCTGCCTTGAGTTTTTAAAATAAAAATAATACAGGCAGGATATAACTAAGCAAACAAATGACAAGGCTTCAATTGTTGCATTTCGGTTGAGAGCTATCTCCATAGCAGATAAGTTACATACAAGCTATTGAACCTGCATACCAGAGATGGAGAATGATGGCCCTTTTATGTAGACTTCAACTCCCAAAATTCATGCTGGCTCAGGAATTCTGGGAGTTGAAGTCTACAAGTCATAAAAAGGCCATTGTTCCTCACCCCTGCAATGTATACCTTTATAAAAATATTACCATAGCTCATTCTTGTAATGAAGTGTAGGAAGAAAAATCCAAACTGGTTCCAAGCCAGGAGAAAGTCGCTGGAAATAAAATGGAGACTGACTGGAAATAAGGACTCTGTTTATTGATAACCAGAACCGACCACAGCATGCAGTTCTGGGACAGCTGATAGTTGGTTTGATGAGTACATGGATTTTTATAGAGTTCTGAGATGCTGCAGGGGTTTGTACAATGTAGTGAGCCTGGTGTCTTTTGCTATTCTAATGGTGGTGGGTTAATCCTATTACATCCTAAAGGTCATACCCTGTTCTTAGAATTTGGGTGGTCGGGATGTAAATTCTTAATCCCATCATCTGGACCTGAAGGTGTGTGTGAATAGGCTGGACTGGCTTTCTTAATGGGCAAGAAATATCCATCTATGCTTTTGTTAAGATTTTTTTCCATTTCTCCTTTGGGGAAATGTAGTATTCTGCCTCTTCTCCAGTGAAGAAGAAGACAAAGAACAAGAGAAGAAGAAGAGCTTAATGCTGGGAAAGATTGAAAGCAAAAGAAGAAGAGGACAACAGAGAATGAGGTGGCTGGATGGAGTCACCAAAGCAGTCGACGTGAGGTTAAATGGACAGGAAGTCCTGGAGGAACATTGTCCATGGGGTCACGATGGGTCGGACATGACTTCGCAACTAACAACAACAACAAAATATTCTGTCTCTTTTCATATTCCCCCAAATATTTCATTCTCTGGGGAGGGGGTGTGCATAATTACTTATTGCACAGGTAAAGGAGGGGCTCTGTTTAAAATTGAGGTGTAAATAGCAAAAAGTGAGTGAGTATGTCCCTCCGTTTCATACAGACCAGTAGGACCCCTTCAGAGACACCATTGGTCTGCATTATACATTTCTTTGATTTGAAAAGTAAGCATTGGCGTTTCTGCAAATAGTTATGCCGCATAGTTTAATCCCTGGGTGGCAGTGACCTTGGTTATGTACAGGAGCTTTTTATCGCAGCTACGCCTGAAGCGCAACTAAGCTTAGAGATTTTTTTTTGTGTTTTTTTGACAAAGTGTCTTGTAAATCTTCTATGACGCTGCTATGAGAACAGATTATCTTCTGCCTTTGTGGTTCCTTTCAAGGGCCATCGGGGAAAACCAATGCTAGGGAAAATGCAGCCAACGATGGAGATTTGTATCGCCATTTACACCCGAACATTGCTGCCTGTCCTTCTGGTGTTGCCAAATTACGGCCACCTTCAATAGCAGCTGTTGGTTTGCACAAGGAGATCAGCAAATTGACATTTCTCCAGGAAAGTGGGGAAAGGTCTGCTGCTGGGAGCGGAGAACAAACAGGGAGGTTGTTTTTCTCTGCAAAATGTGCCTGGAAAATCCTCTTTTAAGCATTCAATCAAATCAAATTGAAAAACACGCACAAGAACAAGTTCCTCATGTATGGCAGGCTGGTCCTGAGTGGGAAAGATGATTGAAAGGGACTTAGAATCAGGTCTTGTGGTTACTTTCCAAGGTTCAGAAAGCAGCAGGAAGAAGTTTTTATGACATGACGGAAGTCATTCTAAACCTCTGGGATCAGGCCAGGCTCCCACCATCTCATATAGGCATATGATAAGGAGGAAAATTCAGTGGTAGGAGAGGTGCTTTGCTTGTATCAATCTCTGACATCTGCAGGTAGATCTCAATGGCTGAAATCTGCTCCTGCCAGTGCATGCACTGTTATTGCTTAGATTTTTATCCTGCCTTTATTATTTTACAAGTATCTCAAGGCAGCAAACACACCCAATACTCCTTCCTCTTCTATTTTCCCCTCAACAACAACCCTGTGAGGTGGGTTGGCTTGAGAGAGAGAGAGAGAGAGAGGGGGGGGGGAGAGAGAGAGAGAGAGAGAGAGAGAGAAATTTGCATTCAAATGGCTTTTGTGCCTAAGGGAGGACTAGAACTGAGAATCTCCTGGTGATTGGCCCAAAGTCACCCAGCCAGCTTTTATGCCTAAAACAGGATTACAATTCACAGTCGCCTGGTTGCTAGAATAATAAATATAGCAATAGCGTTTAGACTTACACTATATTGCCAAAGTATATGCCGCTTCACAGTGCTTTAAGCTGTTTACAGAGTCAGCATATTGCCCCCAACAATTTGGGTCCTCATTTTACCCACCTCAGAAGGATGGAAGGCTGAGTCAACCTTAAGTCAGTCAGGATCGAACTGCTGAACTGCTGACAGCCAGCATTCAGCAGAATTAGACTGCAGCATTGCATTCTAAACACAGCTCTTAGGACAGAGGTCTTCAAACTTAGCAACTTTAAGACTTATGGACTTCAACTCCCAGAATTCTCCATAGCTGGCTGGAGAATTCTGAGAGTTGAAGTCCACAAGTCTTAAAGTTGCCAAGTTTGGGGATCTCTGTGTTAGGAGGTCTGAACAAAAAAAAATGTAGAGACTAAGACACTTTTAATCATAGTATAAGACACTTTTCCTCTGATGATATAGGAAAGGGAGCCCACATTCAGTATGCAATTTCTTCCAGTTGTTCTGGCAAGCATATTACCTGTCCCTTACCTTGATGGTGTAGGTCTGGTTTATGTTGAAGAAAGACTTCTGTCGTATCTGGGTTTTGAGGTTCTGTCTAGACCAGTGTTTCAATAAAGAATCTTTGTAGCTCAGAGTTGAAATGAGGAGTCCTTGATGCTCTCTGACCTTGGTTGTTTTCTTTGCAGACGTTTCATTACCCAAAACTAGGTAACATCATCAATGCTGATCATCATTCTAGATCAGGGGTTGCCAACCTTTTAGACCACTAAATTCAAAATTATAAATCCCACGCACCACTAATATGATTTAAATAAATAAATAGTATTTAGTGCAATATTTAAAATGCAAATAATTTTTCTGCGGACCGCCAACATTTTCTTGCAGACCGCCACCGGTCCACGGACCACGGTTGGTGACCGCTGCTCTAGATCATTATTTCTCAACCCTAGGAACTCTATAATATGTGGACTTCAACTCCCAGAATTCCCCAGTCAGCCATGAAGTTTCTGCACCTTAAAGTTGCCAAAGTTGAGGAACTTTGGTCTAGAAGCTGCTTGGAATAGAAATGGTTCTGTCATTTCTGATCAGCTGATCTCCCTGCACACACAATACCGAGACGTTACAGCAGAGCTGCTGCTGCTGCAGGGAGGCTCAGGTTTGTGTTTGCGCTGCATTGTCCCCAATATAACTTGGGAGAAAGGACATCTGAGAGAGTGGAGGAGCAATCAAGAAGACAAGCTTAAATACACTGTACAATGGATTTATTGGCAAAGCTGCTAGGGGTGAGGGGCTGGCTAGGACTTGAACTGTGGGAAGGCAAACTCAACAATGTCAAACATGACTTATGCAAAAACACCAATCTTCCCAATGCAAAGCATGGACTATTTAAAGCAACACCATTGAAAGAAGGGTGGGCTGGTCAAGCATTAAGATGGGTGGGTGTGGAAGACACATAACTCTAGAAGTCTATAATGTGGATTCTTTCCCCCTCTCCCCCCTGTCTCCAAGGACTTATTTGAAAAGTGAAAGAAACACATTCATTGGGAGGGAGGGGGGTGCATGCTTATGCATGTGTTGCCAAGTCTTCCTTTACAACTGATTCCTAGAGTTTGGAGCCCCGTGGAAATGTCAGTTCCCTTGGCTCAAAAGGCAGGGAGGATTTTGACTTTGCTGCTAGTCCTGTTCCAATGGAGATCTGACATGTAAGCGTGCAAAGAAATGCCTGAGTTGTAATTCAGGTGTGGAGAAGCTAAGTGGACAATCGATGGACCAGGAGCTAGTCTTGAAAGCCCTAGGTCAGAGATGGCAAACCTTTTCGGCACCGAGGGCCCAAACTGAAACATGCATGTGTGTACCGGAGCCTCGGAACCTCAATTAGCTGGTCTTTTGGTTTCCAACGCACACATGCATGCCATCCATCTTGTCTTCGCCTGCGCCGGAGCCCTGGAAACTCAAAGACCAGCTGGCTGGTGCGCACCTGTGAGCCAGCCACCTGGTCTTCTGGTCTTTGCACATGCCAGAGCCCTGGAGACCCAAAGACCAAATAACTGGCGCAAGCTTGCATGCCAGCCAGCTGGTCTTCAGGTTTCTGGGGCTCGAGAAGAGCAGCTGGCGACGGCGCATGTGCCCACAGAGAGGGCTCTGGATGCCACCTCTGACACATGTGCCGGAGGTTCGCCATCATGGCCCTAGGTCAAATCTGATCAGTTTATTTTCCCACTCCTTAAAATCTAGAGGCGGGGAAACGAGGGCCCTTTAATGACTTATAGACTTCAACTCCTAGAATTCTGGGAGTTGAAATCTGCATGTCATAAAGAGACCCTCGTTCCCCACTGCTGCTCTAGAAGGTGGTTGGGTTTTTTGCCTAGGTCTCAAAATGTTTTAAATGTTTCCTGAATAATTCTAAATCTGTAGTCTCTCCATTCTGAGGCCATTTGTTTCATAGCAATTCCCAGAAATGTTGGATGATCCTGTGATCATTCCAGAAAGCCCCATCCTGTTATGAATTTCTCAGGTATTATTATAATAGAAGAAAAAAAACTGCTTTCTAATGCATCTTCCCTATAAGCCAAAGATCTTTCAGAGAAAGATAAATGCTAGTGTGGAAAAGTATCACCCAGACCTCCCCCAGAAAAATGAAATATGCTAGGAAATATTGAAATGGCAGAATATTATATTTCTCTGGATGTGAAAAGGAAGAAACATGTTTTAAAAAGACAGAGTGGCTTCCCTGCAGCTTCCTGCCCCCCCCCCTTTGTCAATGAGCCATTAAAGCCTGGGCTAGTCTACTTTACATAATAAAGGTAGTATCAGCTTTTCACAGAAACTCACCACATGGCATCTGAGAATTCAACCAAACTTGGGATTCAAAACGCAGCCTAGAAGGTTGCCCCTGCATGGCCCCATGGGAGTCTGACAACCAATCAGAAGACAAGATCAAAGGCCAGAGAGGTCATAAAGCCAGGAACTCAGCATCTCAGTCCTCCCTTCTCTTTTTCTCCCCAACATTGAAGCATGTGATCACCTTTTCCATTCAGGATTCAAGCAATGTGATCCTGTCCACCATTAAAACCATCTTTCCAAGCAGCCTCCGTGTCTCCAGTGTCTTTTTCCCCACTTGGAGCCGAACCCAGAAGGACATTTCTTTCAACAATAGCTGGCATAAATGTTCACTCCACCATTGACCTGCTAGATATGGATGCCCAAATTTGCTGCCAAAAGTTTTACTTATTTATTAGATATCTATCCTTCCTTTATTATTTTTATAAATAACTCAAGGAGGCAAACATACACAGTACTCCTTCCTCCTCCTATTCCCCCCCCACAATAACAACCTTGTGTGTTGGGTTGGGATGCGAGATAGGGACTGGCCCAAAGTCACCCAGCTGGCTTTCATGCCTAAAGTGGGACTACAATTCACAGTCATCCTGGTGATTGGCCCAAAATCACCCAATCAGCTTTCCTGCCTAAGGTGGGATAAGAATTCAGAGTCTCCTGGTGTTTGGTCCAAAATCATCCAGCCAGCTTTCATGCTAAGTCGGGACTAGAACTGACCATCTTCACAGTCTTTACAATCTATGGCGAAATTCTTAATATTTCTATCAGGAAAATAAAATAAATATATTCCCTAAGCTGTTTTAAGAATTCAAACATGGAAATGTCAAGAGTGCATTCATGCCTAAAAGAGCCCAAAATAAAATAAAATTCAAAGTGACTCATACTTAATCTCTAGAGTGCTTCTTAAGCTTCAACCAAGTTCAACCAAGAAGCAAGAAGAAATTAAAAACAAAGAAAGAAGATTAAAGAGCGTAACTTGGTATATTTGCACATGGTAAAGAAAGACAGGAAGCACAGAATGAAAGTTATACGTTTTTAAAACAGGAATTTGAATTAAAGTCATCTGAATATTCCTCATCAGATTTTGTATTTCTTTTGTCTTTATTTCTTTATTCTTATTTTTCTTAGCAAACAGCTTGCAGATTATTTTTAAAACGCTTCCATGATTGAGAAAGGAAAAGGCTGAATTTTTCGTTCACTCAAATTGCCTTCGCCTGTTTCCATTTCGGAAATATTTTTCCTCCTTCTGCACAAAATAGAACAAACTGTCATGTTTGTACAGCTGTGCCTTTCATGATTGAAAACCATATTTAGAACACTGATTCTCCTTGCAGATTTTTGTCCTTGCAGTAGCTGTCAGTCTTGATAACAGGGTGACACATTTCCCAGTACAGGACTCCATTATTTTTGTCTTGTGTTTAGCAGCAAATTTAATTTTTCATATTTTGTAGCACCATCTAGTGGATGTATAGTAGAATAAAAAATGGAGATGCTCCTGAGAAATATACAGTATATATTACATGTACTTTCCCTTTCTTACAAGATACATTAGAAATTTGAAATAATTATTTCTTTTACTAAGATTTCAATGAAAGCAAAGGTTTTTTTTTTGAGAAACTACTGCAGTTCTTTATGCAGTAAACCTAAATCAAGCAACATTCAATTCAGCTGAATTTATTTATCCAAAAGGTTGTTTTTGAATTATTTTGCATGGAACCTACAACTAGATATTCCAGGAAATGCCACTTTTTGCTTCCCATACTAATGGTTTGTCACCAAATTCAACAATCATGGAGGATCCTTTGCTAAAACTAAACAAAGCAAGAAAACAAAGAAACTTGGAATGGAATTTAGATCTTTGTTTCATGTCTCCAAATTAAGAGAGAACTCCACAGTGATAAGATGGTAAGTAATAAGTAAGATGATAAGTAAATTCAGGAAACTGGACTTTTCTGTGAACATTGAGATGTGAAATTTAATATTGTGGATCAAACGGACAATGCAACGAGTGTCTAAAAGCTTTATAATATCCTTCATAACATTAATTATATTCATAATAACAAGATGAGTGTGTGTACAGTTAGTCCTTGATTTATGTCTGCTTAACCATTCAAAGTTATGACACCCTCCCAAAAAACCTACTTATGACCAATTTTAAAGCTTACAAGGGCTGCACCCACACCCCACCACTGTCAGGTGAGTGCATTTGTGGGTGCTTGGCAACCATCTCACCTTTGTGGCCATTTGCAGTGTCCCATGACCATGGGATTGCAATTTGGGTTGTACAGGCCAGTGTTTACTTTCAGTTTCTGGCAATCCCCCCCCCCCCAAAAAAAAACTCATTAGGGAAAATTGACTTCAGTGTTCGCTTAATGAAGTGAGGTTTTGACTTACGACCAGAATGATTTACAACCATATTTTCAGACTTGAGTTTGGTTGTAAATCGGTACTACCTGTATGGTCTGAATTATTCCAATCAGACTGTCAGGGTTCCAAATAGCATCTAAAAGTAAACCAGAGTCCAAGGCAAAGTATTGCTCAAAGTTCCAATTTATTAAGAGAGCCATGTTGGCACATCTGGGAAAACCCGAATCTGAAGGCTTCCCGTTTTTTTCCACCCAGTTGCAAGTTCAAGATCTTGCCCCCATGCCCACAAGTCCACCATATGGTTCAATCTTCCACTGCCATCCTGGCAGTTCCACCCATCCAGTTCCAGTCAGGTGCAGAGACAAAAGATGAGCTTGGCTTTCGAGAAAGAATTTTGTTTTGGCTACATATCATCTAACTCTGTACAATCCCCACCTCCCATTTTCCCACAATAGAGAATGCACAGTAGAATAATAGAAAGTGTGGCAGGCCTGAGATCCACAAGAAAATACGGCTGAAGGCCTGACACAGACTTATTGCTACGATCCTGTCATTTTCAATTTGATTCTTAACAGTTCTATACATTTCATCCTTTTAGCCCAGGTGTAATAGGTCTTAGCCCTCTCCAATCTTCCAGCCCAAAAGCCTTCCTTTTCTGCTGACGGATAGATTTCCTAGATTCTGGAAAGCGTTTGGATTGGAAGAATTCAACATATCGCATGACATGCAATTTCCTCCTGGAATTAATGCCACTACAAACATTTGAAGTAATCTTTAATATGCAGCCAATATTATATCCTATTTGGAGGAAAACTCTGCTTGGACCATACCCACACATAAGCAAAATGGACAGCTGAATATTTAGGCCAACTCTCTGCCTCTGAAAGTTATGGAGTTATGAAATGTCTTTGAATATCACTTATCGAGTTATCTGCATTGACACTTAGTAATCAAATTAGATTAGTGAGAAGTTTATAAAAAAAATCTTCAGCAATAAATCACAGATCAGTTACCGCCCTACAGCCCACATGCAGTTCGCCCTATTAAGATGATAATCCTTAATTAGGATTAAGGTCTGAAAAATATCATGAGTTGAAGTCAGAAACGTCCCATGTCCTGGACAAGAAGGAACATGTGCACATGACTGTTGTTTTCCTGTGTCAATAGGAACTTTTTCTACGCACATTCATGTGGTCCTGCAGTCTCAGACAAATTTGCCATGCTTAATTTGAGGAAGACAGACTGAAATATTTTATTCTTCAGGCTTCCTCTTTTTAAAATCCAAAGAAATACATGTTTCTTATTTAACATTTGGTGTATACCATCAGGATTGATCTATTCAATAGCAATAGCAATAGCACTTAGACTTATACACCACTTCATAGTGCTTTACAACACTCTCTAAGCGGTTTACAGAGTCGGCATATTGCCCCCCAACAATCTGGGCTCTTCATTTTACCGACCTCAGAAAGATGGAAGGCTGAGTCAACCTTTTGCCAGTGGGAATCGAACTCCTGGCAGTCAGCAGAATTACCCTGCAATACTGCATTCTAACCACTTTGCCACTGTGGCGCCATGGCTCTCACAACAGTATTAAGTGAATAACCCAAGAACATACAATGGTAGATTTGTTCCAGCTCTGTATTTTCCCTACTTGCGTTTACTATCCTAAACATTTGTTGTCTTCATGGGCTGATGGTACAGTATAGACAATCCTCAAAACCAAGCTTTACAGAACCATGCTATTTGAGTAACTATGCAAGCCATGATCTCATACCCTCCAAATGTAGAAAAGTATCCTTGGAGAAGCCAACGTTTTAAAGCTGTTTTCTTTACAGTAGCTGTGGATTTCTGACGTTCTCTCACTATGCTCAGCCATGCAATATTAATATGTGTGGCACTCATGGCAGGCTGCCAGCAAGTGTAATTACCGAGCAGAGGGTGGGAGAGCAGCTGTCTTCAGCCTTCAAGATTTTGCATTCTGGGTGACCACAGCTTCTAGTCATTTATTACGCTGGAAGGAAGCCCTTTTTAGTCTTCTTAATAGTTTAGCTCGGTTGGGACAAAAATCATTTTGCGGATGAAACCTTGAAGTGTTTTGCAGATTGCATGCATAGCTTCTTGCTCTGTTTCCAACAGCAGTCCGTGTGGCGCCATACCTTTGAAGAGTGTGGCTCCAACAAATGTTTGTGGGTTTAGTTTGGGATAACTAAAGCCATCTTCTACATAATGCCTCACAATTAGTTCCCCATAGTTAATGGATTTGATAAACACCCTGTTCTAATAATACACCCTGACATGAAAGGGTGAAGTTTTGATCCAAAGGAAGGACACCAATACTTAATACTTATCTAGCATGAAAAGACTTTCCAACTGTCCAGCTGAAGGGTGCCATTTGGCTTGGAGTATGGCCTACTAATAAGATGTGAAGGAAATCTCAAGACTATTGTATTTGATCAAAATTGGGATGACTAGCAAAATGTAGCATTCTAACTGAACCTATTTCCCTTTCTTCTATAGTCTATATCAGGGCTCTTCAGCCTTGGCAACTTTAAGATTTGTGGACTTCAACTCCCAGAGTTCCTCATTCAGCTTTGCTGGCTGAGGAATTCTGGGAGTTGAAGTCCACGAGTCTTAAAATAGCCAAGGTTGGAGAATCCTGGTCTATATTATTCATTTACAAGGAAATCCAAAGGCGTTTTGAATAAATCATAGTTGAAAATGACTTACTCATGTATAATAATTTTTAATAAGGAAAAAAAAAAGGTGAATTGGCCATTGGGCAGTTCTAAATATTTTCATATGCTCTCCTGAGCTTTTCTACCTGGAAAAAAGCCAAGGACGACACAATGAGGAGAGCACATCTTCCTTCCCCTGCCCTTCCTGCTTTCTACAGAGGGACGATTGAGAATATCCTGTCGTATTGTATTACTGTTTGGTTTGGAAGCATGACTGCTTTGGGCTGGAAGGCTGTGCAGAGTGCGGTGAGTATGGTAAAAAAAGATGATTGGAAGTTCACTTCCTTCGGTCCAGAATATGGCTTGTAACTGCTGCTTGACCAGGGCCCACAGTATTGTCACGGACTTTACACACCCTCTCCATGGCCAGTTTTCATTGTTGCCTTCTGAGAGGAAACTTTCTGGCATCTGAAGCAGAACAACTAGATTCTGTGATAGCTTGTTAATTCTCAAGACACTTTTTTTTCTGCTGCGTATTCAAATGCGCTCTCTCTCTCTCTCTCTCTCTCTCTCTCTCTCTCTCTCTCTCTTTGTGTTTGTGTGTGTGTGTGTGAGGCGTGCTTCCAAGAAAGGAAACCCCCAACTCCATATTAGTAGAGAAGAGGCACTTTTACTGAGTTTGAAATGATAGCAACGAAAACAACAACAACCAAGATCTGAAGCAAAAGGCCCGAAAGTTACATATTGAAAGCATCCCCAAATCCCAACCCCCAAGGACCCAGGCTGAATGTCCAATCCCCAACCCATAGGGTGTTGGGGGGGGTCATCTTCAGGTGTTTTCGCCCATCTGGAGTTCCAGGATGGTTGGCCTTGACTGGGTATAAACAAGTCCATTCAGCTGCGCAGTAGATGATGAGAGCAAATCCCCCTTTTCGTTCATATAGGCCATCTCCTCCAGCACACTTCCGTACCCAAATGCCAATTGTTCCCCCTCCCCGTTACTATGGCAGCCGATAGCAAGTAAGCATCAAAGAGGCTGACAGTGTGTGTGTGTGTGTGTGTGTGTGTGTGTTATACAGTCCATTTTGAATACATAGAAGAAGAAAAGAGTATGTAAGTTTTGTATGTATGTAAGTTTTGGTGTCCTTTTGTATAACTTAGCACTTCTGCATATGGCTGTTGTTATGATGTTATTATTGTTATCCTTGGGATGGTGACATTGTTGGGTGGGTGGCATTTTTTCTTGAGAAAGTGGGGATTGGCATTTCATTTCAATATGTGCCATTCCATATGCAGAAAAATGACAATAGACGTTATCTTTTCTTTGAGTAGAAGTATATAAGATTATTCTTGGAAGAGACTCTTGAGAGTCCCCTAGACTGCAAGGAGATCAAATCAGTCAAATTGGAAAAGATATCACCTTTGAAAAAGACAGATACTGATGATGAAGCTCAGATACTTTGGCCACCAAATGAGAAGAGGGGGGCTCCTTGGAAAAGACCCTGATGTTGGGAAAGATGGAAGGCAAAGGGAGAAGGGGAGAGCAGAGGATGGGATGGTTAGATAGTGTCATCAATGCAGAGGACATTGGCAAACTGCGGGAGATAGAGGACAAGGTGGCGGGGGCTAGCTCTATGGTCTATAGTTTTGCAACGTGACTTAGCAGCTGAAATAACCTAAGTGTAGTACATAAAATTATCTACTACAATGTTCTACCTGTCAATGACTACTTTAGCTTCAACCACAATAATACATTAGCACACAATAGATGCAAACTTAAGTACATACATAAAATGTACCAAACACGATTGCAGAAAATACTTCCGCAAAAGAGTGGTCAATGCCTGGAATGCATTACCTGACTCTGTGGTTTCTTCCCCAAACCTCCAAAATTTTAACCTTAGACTGTCTATTGTTGACCTCACCCCATCCCTAAGAGGTCTGTAAGGGGCATGCATAAGTGCACCAACGTGCCTACCGTCCCTGTCCTAACAACCCCATTTATTCATATCCATTTCACGTATTCATAATCTTGTATATGCTTATATCTATTATCTTATACAAGCTTTACAAAACAAACAAACAAAAATAACAATGTCAGATGATGCTAAGAATTCTTCCCAGATTACCCGTAGCTCAAATTTGGAATCACTCAATTTATCCACACTCTGTATGGAAGGGCCTAGAACTTGGAGTTCATTAGACTTTCTGACCCTGGTACATGCTGCATGAGTTGGGTTTACAACTTGAGGAAGAATTGACCATGGGAAATTGGGGCACTGAGACCCTGGCAGTTGGCTGGAGAATATCGTCAAATGCCACAAAAGAAGACTTTGCAGATCAGTTTGGAGTCCTGACATGAGTCAGCAAATGAGCCAATCTCAAGTGCTTTCTGCCACATCCAATTGGTGGAGAGCACCTGAAGTAGCAACTGCTACAGATACTATAGCTGACGAGGAAGTCAGCTACAGATAAGAGGGAGTTGTAACCTTCCTACCTTCCACATATCTCTGTCATCACTTTATCTTATGTGAAACTGTGTAAACTGGGAACCCATTAAGTTGAAAAGTAGGCTATATTTATTTTCATTGAAATAGCTAAGGATATGTCTCTTTTAGACAGCCAGTTTGGGGTGGTGATTAAAGCACCATGGTAGAAACCAGACTGGCTATGGATTCTAGTCCCACTTTTGGCATGAAGTTAGAATCTCTGGAGCCAGGGATTCTCTGTCAGCCCTAGGAAGAAGACAAGGCAAACCACTTCCAAAAATCTTGCTAGGAAGGTTCAGTAATCAAAACTGACTCAAAGTACACAAAGACATAAACATATGCAGAGGAGGCATTCAGCTGGTTTGGACCAGTTTGCCCAACTGGTAGCAGAAATCGTGGGCAGGTCCACCCACCCACCTTGGCTCTGTGCTGTCATATTTAGGCACATTTTTGAGGTCGGACGTATGCGAAAAGGCGCCCACGTGAGCAAAGCACATGCATGGAAGTCAGACGCATACACAGAAGGGGTGTGCGCACGGGAAGCAAGTATGTGCACGCGGGGCAAACTGGTGGTAACAAGATGAGAAACCCACCACTGCACGCATGCACGCACGCACACACACACACACACACACCACACACAGGGGTCTTTCTTTTGGAAATGATGCGAGCACTAATCCAACAGCAGCTTAGCAGCATTCTCTAATAAGCTCCAAACTGCAAGCAGAACAATATCAAAATATGGCATGGCCAATGGAATGATATTGGTTAAGTCCTGAGTGGATTATGTAGATTTAACTGCTCTGACCTCCCAGAAGGAGAAATGCTATTCTTGAATGGCTTAGCCAGTTTTATGGTTTTGTTAAGAGAGACGCTCCATTCTACCAACCAGTTTCTACACCTCTACAAATTCTAAGGATGGGAACAGACATTATGACTTACAGTTTGCTACTTACGGTGATGAATTTCCTTCCTCAGTATAATTTCATCACTTCATTAGGTTTGATACCTGGCCCAGGTGAATCACCATTTTTTACTTTGGTTTCTAGCTAAACCCCATTAGCTGCTCAAATTGGAAGCACTTACGATGTTCTGTCATGTAGCACTTGCTCCAAAAAGGAGAAAAAGATACCGCATGAGCAAAGGACTCTCTCTTCCAAAATTCTTTTAGAGCCAAACAATTATACCTGATACCTTGGAGTCAGAACTAACGGTCACAACTAAATGTAGCATGTCTAGGGTTTTTTTTTTAATAGCGTTCCTGTTATTTGAACATTTATATCACTGTGAAACCAGATGGCAGATGTCAATTGTGTTGGAGAGAGAAGAGAAATGCTATTGAATGCAATTGTTGGATTCCCTGGCATTTCAGAGATGAAATTGATAATCTATTTGTACCAAGGAAAGAAAACCAAATTATTCGGAGTGACTAAGGGATATATAAAAAGCTGCACGAAATTACCTCAGATTTTTTTTTCTTGGCTGTTTTCTTCGTTTTTTTTTTGCAAGGTAATAATGTGGGGGCTTTGGGCCCGAACTGTGAAGGGCACAGAATTGATACCTATTACTGACTGCTGAAATGCTGTAAGTTCATTTAAAATAAGGGATGGGCAACGTCTTTGAAGGGATGTTTTTAGGAGAAGAGCAAGCTGAGCTGGAAGGTGGGTTGAACGTGTCATCAGTTTGGAGTCCTTGCACTGTCACAGAAGACCTATGTTCTGCCTCTCCCATGAATTCCATTGACCCTGTTCTACAGCCAATGTAGCTTTGACTGTTAGTTGACTAGATTCTTGTATTAGAGGCAGCAATAATAAACTCTTCTATGCTTTGAACTCAATCAATGTGCCTGGTTATTTGCATCTGACAGGTGTTTCACAAAACATATTGGTGCAAATCAGTGGTGGGATTCAAGTTTTTTTTACTACTGGTTCTGTGGGCGTGGCTTTGTGGGCGTGGCAGGGGAAGGATACTGCAAAATCCCCATTCCCTCCCCAACCCACTAACCTGCTTTCCAGCTCTGATCTCCTGTACAGGGCAACAAAAGAAGATCAGCTGGGAGGCAGCGGGGGGCGGGGACCAGCCTATTCGCTGGTTCTCTGAACCACTCAAAGTTTCCGCTGCCAGTTCTCCAGAATCTGTCAGAACTGGCTGAATACCACCTCTGAATGCAAATGAAGCATCCATCAAAGAGCTGAGGCAGTTATGTCTTCTTGACGTCTTCTTACTGCAAAGGCCTTTCTAGATCTCCTGTGTTTTGAGAGGCATGGCTGTTTCACTGGCAGTCTCAGAATTGGGAGAACTTTGGAAGCCATTGGGTCAAGCCATCTGAAGCTCCTGCTGCTTTAGTGCTCCCAGGAGAAGAGCTTTGTTGGCACCAGGGAAGTTAGAGCCTTCTTTGAGTGCTGTGGATAGCTGGGTTCCTTTGTTTGTTTGAAAGCTACCTAATTCAGAACTAGAGGTGGGTTCCTACCGATTTGGTCCAGTTTGGCCGAATAGGTAGTAACTTGGCCGCCCACACCACTGAACCAGTTCTATCGGCGTCAGTGTAGGTGCCACCACCTTGTTTTTTGCTTCTGCACATGCCCGTGTAGTGCGCATCAAGCACGCACACACGAAGCGTGTCTCTGAGCAAACCGGCAGTAAATGAATCCGGAACCCACCCCCGTTCAGAATGATTCTGGACAGCTTACCCCGAAACTAATTACAAAAACAGTAAGAAGAACCTAAACGCCCAGACAGACTGCCAAACAAACACCCAGAACTTCACAAATCCTCAGGCAAACAATAGACTTCCAGAAGATCTTCTGGATGCTAAACAATCCCTTGGGAAAAAATTGTATTAAAACCAGGAGACTTGGCATTGATTACCCTTGCTATCACATAAATCAGATTTAACATAAATCTCCCAACAACACCTGAGGGTATATAAAAACAATACCTTAATTTCTTAACATTGGTAGAAACATTTCTATCTTGTCCCTTTTACATTAACTAACATAGCTCAAGACATATTATGGACTTGAACTCTGTTAGCACGGGTCTCCAAACTTTACAACTTTAAGACTTGTGGACTTCAACTCCCAGAATTCCTCAACCAGCATGACTGATTGAGAACTTCTGGCAGTTGAAGTCCTCAAGTCTCCAAGTTTCCAGGTTTGAAGACCCCTGCTATAGAGCAATTTTTAATTACGTTTGTTTTAAATTTTCAATGAAGGAGATGGATACTGCATAGCAGTTGTATGAAGAAATATCAAGAGGGATACCCTGTCATCATATTCATTAGGCCTGTGTGAAACCGCAGAGTCCTCCCTCCCCCCACATCCCCAGGGCAACAGTGGAACAATTTAGGCTACAGAGGCAACCTGGTTAGCTTCGGTGAAAGAACAAGGTCACCCATGTGGTCTCAATGGAGCCACTGTGATGGCCTCAAAACCCCTTCAGGCCAGTGACAAGGAAGGACTGGCCAAAATATTTCCAGTCTTCAGGACTGTCTGCCATCTGACTGCACAGTAGGCGATTTTGCAACATCTACTTCTTCTTCGCCTGGAAACCATTGAGAAGCCAATTTGTTGGGAAAAGCCTCCTTTGTAATCTTTTCTCCCTCTCCCCGCCCCCATTCTTCCTGTCTTTTTGCTCTTTCAGGCTACTCGCTCTTCTCTTTCGACAAAACACATTTTGGATAAGGATGCTAGTGTGGTTCAAATACGAGTTCAACATTGGTTCTGTGTATCCAAAGGTTGGTTTGTGAGTTTGCAATGTGGGAAGCCACCCCCCTCCTAGACGAATGAAATATTTAGAGGGATATTGAAAAAAGGCAGATTATTATATTTCCCAAAGGGAGAAATGGAGAAACATGTTTTTTTAGAGGCAGAAAGCAACCGCCACTTTCCTTAATAGCCCACAACAAATGTCAGCACTTAAGAAATAAACAGCTTATTGAAAGAAGACAAGTATTTAGATAGCTCTATTCATAAGCAAATCCCCTCATCCAAGAGCCAAAACAGGACGAATGTTGTGGTCCTGGTCAGAACAACGAAAGCTATTAAGCCACAATAGGAATTACCCAACACCCTTTCAGAACACAAGTCCCTTCATTGCATTACTCTCAGAGCAGTCCAAACGTCAACCAAACGTAGCTCAGACAAACATCTAGGATTGGTACTTTGCCTGTAGAGAAGAATACAGAATACATGTTCTTGCACAGGAACAGGAAGCTCAAATACAAAGCCCAAGAGAAGGTATAAAAGCCCCCCCCCTTTCAATTCCATTTTGTCAGCTGCACCAGAACCATAAACGCTGGTGATTCTGTTCATCATTAAACTATCTTTCCAATCAGCCTCCATGTTTCCAGAGTCTTTCTTCCAGCTTGGAACTGAACCAGATGGATATTTCTCACCCACAGCAGTAACAGTTTGCATAGAAAAGGATGAAGGAGCAGCTGCTTGCGCACCTGACCATATTGCCCAGCAGCACGCTTCCGTTTTGCTTTCTAAACAAAAATTGCAAAGTTGGCAACCAGTGGTTCACAAATGAGAACCAACCGAGAACATTATTGCGCAACAGGCCACTGTCACCCTTGCCGAGAGGTGTGCCATTTGCTGGGAAATATTTGCCGGCTAGGCAGCATGCATTTTGAAATCAATTGCAAACCCCACTGATTTAATTACACCTGCGTACCTATTCTTTTAAATATGGCTAAGGCCTAAATGACAGTTACCAGCTGGAAATTTTCTATGTATGTTCTGGCTGTGTCCTAAAGTAATGGGGAAAAAAATAAAACATAAACGGAAAGGATTAGACCCCCTTTTGTTGACACATTGCCCTGTAGGGCAAACATTAACTTGCATGATGATTTTGTGTTAATGTACACCACCCCGAGTCCTACTTGGAAAGGGAGCGGCTAATAAATCCAAATTATTATTATTATTATTATTAATTTGAAACTCCAGTCATTTCATCTTTAATGTGCTCTCAATGCTGTATATCAGGGGTCCTCAAACTTTTTAAACAGGGGGCCAATTCTCGGTCCCTCAGACTGTTGGAGGGCCAGACAGGCTGGGGGTGTGTGGCTAGGTGCTGATGTGATTGGGTAGGCATGGCCAATTTAGCAGTCCATTAAATTAATACACACAAATTAAACTTTAATTTGTTATGCTCCTGGGAGTGGAAAGCAGGTTAGTGAAGGGATGTGGCTGCCTTGGAGTGTGTGTGAGTAAGTTCTGTTTGTGTGTGTGTATGTGTGTGTGTGTTTGTGTGTATCCTCTCTCTCCCTCCTCCCTCCCTCTCTGGAGGCTGGGGAGGCCTCAGTGCATCCCGTTTTTGGCTTCCTCGGCCTCCAGAAGGCTGGTGGGGGAAGGCGGCTAGGTGGGGCAATGTGGGTGGGGCAGCCTCGTGGTTCCTCGTGGGCCGTATTAATGGCTTTGGCAGGTCGTATGTGGCCCGCAGGCGGTAGTTTGAGGATCCCTGCTATAAATACACGCAGCACCATTTTGCCAGTTCTTTGCCTCTGGCTATATAGGGATCATCATTTCAGAAAGCAGAATTCTCCCCCCTTCCCCCATTGTTTTAGGTTATAGGGTCCTTGGTGCTCTCTCTCAGCTTGATTGTTTTCTTGAAGACTTCATTACCCAGCTAGATAATATCATCAGTACTAGTGATCAGTACTAGAGATGTTACCTAGTAGGGTAATGAAATGTCTGCAGAAAACAACCAAGCTCAGAGAGCACCCTTCATGTCACCCCTGAGCCACAAATATTCTCTTCTCTCAGTTTTATGGTAGTCTGATGGACAGCTCTTTCAATCCATCTTCTTTCTGGACATCTCCCTCCTGAAGTCACTAGTAACACAGCCTATGGGTGAAAGGAGCATCCATTCAAAATTCCAGAATATTTACCACTTAGGTCACATTGGTTCTTAAATGGTTAATTCCATGTTATTTGATTTTTGAAATAGAAGTGACATTTGAACTAAACCAATACAGTATTAACATTGTAAGCCAAAGGGTTTTTTCTAGAAGGAATTTGCCTGCTTTTTATAATAGCATTAATGTTATAAATACGGATATAGAGGAGCCCTTTAGTTAGTGTAGGTTCCCATTTTGCATTTTGTGGGTTTCAGAAAGTCTTGCCTTCCCTAATTGCTTGCTCAGCAGATGGCTAGGAGTAGATAAGCACTCACTCACTTTCACCCTCAGTTACAATAGATGTTCATGTAGAACATAATAATATGGATATACTTTCTAACTACCAGCAGCTTTTTATGAAGGATGTTAAGTATTCAGAGCGAAGCAAGTAGGCTTCACTCAGGTCCATCGCTCCGGTGGGAAACTAGTTTGAATCTGATTGGTTGAGCCATCTAACAGCTGTCAGACAGGCAAACTGCTGGATTGTACATAGCTGCCGAATGAAGAGCTGTTTGTTGTTGAAGCCTGAGTCCTGTCTCTTCCGTTCGCCCTCTCTAACAAAGGAGATTTCTGTTGCTTTTAGAAGTTTTCTGCAGTTAAAATCATAGACCCAGAAAGGGGCATCTCAGCCACCAATCCCTTCTCCTTGCTCCTTGTTTTCCATTTACAAAAATTATTCATTTAGCGACCATTAGAAAATCATCAAAAAAGGTGATTTGCAAATGGTCTTCACACTTGTGACTGCTTCAGCGTTCCCAGAGTCCTGAGTTCGAAATTCAGGCGCTCAGCAACTGGAATTTTGTTTTTGATGGATGCAACATCCCGGGGACATGTGATTCGCTAAGGCCGATCCTCCCAGTCAGCTTCTGACAAGCAGTCGATGGGGGAAGCCAGATTTGCTTAATGACGGTGTGATTCACTTAAGAGCTGCACTTGACAACCGTGACAAAATAGTTCATAAAACTGGGGATGGCTCCCTGAACAATGGAAATTCGCCTCCAAATGGGACTTCATATGTTTTTACTCAAAGCTGCATAATGGATTGAGATTTCCACCAAGTTCTCCATCGTGACTCTAAGATCCATTTCTGGATCAGCCATTGCCAGTTCAGATCACATTGTTAAAGGTGATTCTTTGACTACTCGCATCAATAAGCATTGTTTTACACTTCCTACATGCACGTTGACATTTTGAAATCCATTGATCCACTTTGGGGAGATCCTTTTGGAGTGCACCACAAATGTCTTTTGATCAGTAGTGGGATACAACCAGTATGCCCCGGTGTGGGCGTACAGGTGCCTGCTGGGAGCACCAGGTACCGTTCCGGTACTGTGCTTCAGAGGGCCCACCTGCCCACCCGCCGTCCTTACCTGTATTTGATCTGATTGGGGCTTCCGCGCATGGAATGTACGGCGCCTGTGTGATGCTCTGCTGAGCAGCTGGAGCATCGCAGAGCATCACGGATGGTAAGTATGCATGCGCATGTTGTGCACGTGCTGTGGGCATGCATGTGGTGGATACCTAGCCCCGTTGCACCGTACTGGTTGCAACGGGATCCAGAACCCACCACCGCTTTTGATGTTAAAATCCCGAACAATTGGGTATTGTGAGTAAACAGGCGTCTCATTGGTGAACCCTAGCTGGAGATCTTTTAGATACAGATTAATGTTTCACACATTGGTCCCTAGGGGGTGCCATTTTGTGCAAGTTGCCGATATTTGAATTACTTACTTATTTCTACTTTGTATTTCCTTGTTTTGAGCCGGTTGCCAATCTATCAAACCATATTCCTTTCGTCCAAGGGCAATTGGGTTTGCTCAAGACACTTTGATGATTAAGGTTCTCAAAGACCTTTGAAAGTCCAAATATACAAGGGTGACCTGATATAAAAATAAGTATATAATGCACAAAGGACTCGAGAAAAAACACAATAGCAAAGAAGATAACAGCACAGATTTTGATGTTACACAGGAAATCAATCACTCAGCAAATAGTTTCATCCAGTAGTGGGATTCATTTTTTTTTTACTAACGGTTCTGTGGGCGTGGCAGGGGAAGGGTTTTGTAAAATCTCCATTTTCTCCCAATCAGCTGGGACTTGGGAGGCAGAGAATAGATGGGGGCAGGGCCAGTCAGAGGTGGTACTTACCTGTTCTCTGAACTACTCAAAATTTGCACTACCGGTTCTCCAGAACTGATCAGAATCTGCTGAATACCACCTCTGGTTTCATCCTACATCTAATGACGGCAGTCAAGATTTGGGCTACTACCAGAGACCCATTGGGCCTAGAGTCAGATTTTTTAAAAATATATATAAATTGTCTAAACAGTCAGGTTTCAAAATCAATAAATGGTAAATAAAAGTGTCTCTCTGATCAAAATAAACTAAAAGTATGTTTCTGACTGACCCTACTTCTCAGTTATTATAAGATATTTTTTTTGTACCGGAGGCGCCATATATTCCAGAATCTTCTTAATAGGATCAGTGATGGAAAGGTAGAACTCCAGTGTGTGTGTGTGTGTGTGTGTGTGTGTGTGTGTTCTTTCCAAGAAGAGAAACTTTTCTGTTGTTACCACCATCCTGTGGAACATTCTACCCCAAGAAGTGAGGCAACCCTTATGAAGGATGGGAAGTTTCCCTCCCACCTCCAATTAACGAGGTTTGGATCCCAGCCCTTCCGAGAAGCATATCTCTTAATGAGCAATAAATAAAACCCGAGAACATGTTCTAATGAAAACAACTTTAATATGAAATAAAAATAAAACCTTATTATCTAAACTTTACATTTTGGCAAGAGCAATCGTCGCCCACCTCCTCCGGTAGGCAAACGAAGATCAGAAGGAAAGTACAAGAATGTGTGACGTATTATGAAACGTGTTAAGAAGCATGCACAGTAAATCATTGTCAGATAAGAAAAATATTTCTATAGTATAACTCAGAATAGAGGCTCAAGTAGACAAACAAATTAACATAGTGACAACCCTTACCCTCTTGGCCTTCTAGAAAGGAGTCATAACATGGTTCTGTGGCCTTGCATGGGGAGTCCAGAGGAGCACACAGCCGTAAGGCTGGTTAGTGACATGAGAGTGCTTCTAGACCGCCCCCTCTCCCAGAAGGGACTCCCTTTGCTTTTTAACTAATTTTTATCTCTTGCCTCCTCTTAAATTTTATACACACACACACACACACACACACACACACACACCCTATTATATTTTGACATTTTATTGTATACTTCCCAGAGTTCCCCTTTGAAAGAAATCAGCGGTTCAGAAATATGAAAACTAGATAAATAACATAAATATAACTTAATCACACCTTTGCAAAAGCTGTCTGATAACTACTATGATTTTGATTGCCTAAAGATGAGGCCATATCAGTGGTGGGATTCAAACTTTTTTTTACTACCAATTCTGTGGGCGTGGCTTGGTGGGCGTGGCAGGAGAAGGATACTGTAAAATCTCTATTCCCTCCCCACTCCAGGGGAAGGATATTGCAAAATCCCCATTCCTTCCCCATCAACTGGGACTTGGGAGGCAGAGAATAGATGGGAGCGGTGGTATTTACCGGTTCTCCGAACTATTCAAAATGTTTACTACCAGTTCTCCAGAACTGGTTAGAAGGTTCTCCAGGACTGGTCAGAACCTGCTGAATACCACCTCTGGCCCATATGCCAATTATTTCAACAACAGATACCTAAATCAACTGGAAAACAGAGCAAATTAGTTTTACTAATCAAATCCTGGGTGCTTACATCCTGGATTCTGCTTCATTAACAAAAAAGCTGGAGAGTGGCCAATTTGCCAATTTCTTTTTTAAATTCTAGGCTGGGAGAATGCATGCCAATGTTAAACAGAATGGGTTTCCTTTTACAAAAAGATCAGCACTTTCAAACTTCTTGAAAAACTCTTGGGGACAATATTATCTGATCCCAGACCTCTTGTCAGGTTGGCTTAAAACCTCACCTCTCATTATCTCTGTCTCAGCGACATACCAAGGGGGTGGCATTCTACTCTAGGTGCATAAAATAAAGAGGGGAGGAAATGCAGAGATGAGGTGGGGGTGCAGCCGAGTCACTGCTGCCAGCATGCCCATCAGCTGTTTGGCAGCTGGCAGCGGCTCAGCAGAGACGGAAGGGAGGAAAAAAAGTCTGTATCTTAAAGTCAATGTTGATTCTCGGTGTCAGCCTTCTGCAGTTTTCCTGGCACCTTTTCAGACTTTTGCCCCGTCCTTTTCTTAAGTCGGAGAGAGAGGGATTGTCCCAAGGTCACCCAGCTAGATTTGTGCCTAAAGAGGGACTAGGATTCCTGGTCTGCTCGTTTCTAGCCTGAGGCCTTAATGCCAACCCCAATCTGGCTCTCAGCAGCCAAGGAGAGGTGCGTGAAAAAAAAAGATCCATTCTGGGTGTCAAATATATCACATTTATTACAGCTCCCTCTGACTCAGTTCATCTCGTCTTCCTTCTAAAAAGGGAAAGCCCAGGTGGAGATGTTAGCTCCACATCTTCAGCAAGAACGTCAGAAGCCAATATTTTTCTTCCTTCCTTCAGTGCATCTTTAAGACTTCCAAAAAACTTAGGTCCTTTGTTGTTGCTTCTGTTTATTGCTTACGTATTTTCACCATAGTAGTATTTCTCTTTCTCTCTTTCCTCTCTCTCTAATCTCCTATCTATCTATCTTTCTATCTTTCTATCTTTATCTATCTATCTATCATCTATCTATCATCTATCTATCTATCTATCTATCTATCTATCTATCTATCTATCTATCTATCTATCTATCTATCATCTATCTATCATCCATCCAATTCTCTCTCTGTCCTTAATCTTCTATCATCTATCTATCTATCTATCTATCTATCTATCTATCTATCTATCTATCTATCTATCTATCTATCTATCTATCTATCTATCTATCTATCATCTGTCTATCTATCTATCATTATCTATCATCTATCTATCTATCTATCATCTATCTATCTATCTATCTATCTATCTATCTATCTATCTATCTATCTATCTATCTATCATCTATCTATCTATCGTTGTTAAGTGAGAAATTTGTTAACTCAGTTTTGCCCCATTTTACGACTTTTTTCGCCACATTTAAGCTTAAGTGAATCACTGCAATTCTTAAATTAGTAACACGGTTGTTAAGTGAATCTGGTTTCCCCATTGACTTTGCTTGTCAGAAGGTTGCAAAGGGGATCACATGAGCCCGTGACACTGCACCCATCATAAATGGGAGTCAGTTGTCAAGCATCCGAATGTAAATCATGTGACCATGGGGATGCTGCAATGGGGATAAGGGTGAAAAATGGCCATAAGCCACTTTTTTCAGTGCCCTTATAACTTTGAGTGGTCACTATATGAACTTTTATAAGTCAAGGACTACCTCTATTCCCCTCCCCTTTTAGTTTTATATCTCACTTGGTTGTGTCTTTTATTAGTTGTTGTAGGGCACAATCCCACCAGAGATCTAAAAATTACTTTCTTTGATGTGTCCATAGCGTTGATTGTTCCATTCTAAGTGAGAGTGATGGAAGTCCCCAATTACTATTCTTGTTTCTTTTTCCAGTGCCTCTAATTTCATTTTCCATCGGAAGGTCAGCTTTGGCTCCTTAGGGGACAGGAGAAGGAGGCACCATTAGATATTTCCTGTACTAACTTGCCTTTGGGAATGATTCAGAAAAAGAGATTACTCTCTTTTTCTAGAGGAGTCTATGTACTTTTTCTTTTGCTCCTATTATGCCCCTTGCTGTCTTTTTGATAGAGTTTATAGCTAAATACATCCACACGGGTAATTTCCTTTCTATCCAGGAAGGACATTTTCTACATTTTCTTCAAATGCCAAGCATTCTCCATCATTTTAATTTCAAGACTCCCAACACTTGGCTATAAGGACTTAAATGCAACCTCATCCTTCGATTTTCTGTGACATGTGTTTTGTGACCTTGTGGCTTTCTTGAATGAATATATTTATTTCCTAGGTCTACTCTGTCTCCTGAAGAGTTACAAAATCTCCATTCCATGTCCAGCTCTTTGGGAGGATAAAGAACAGGTCTTGACCTTCTTCTGTGTGAAATGCCCTCATGTAGTTGAAAAATGGGATCATATTCTCCTTTACAATCATGCTTTTCTCAAGCCTAGGCAAGCTTAGTTCCCTTGATCTAGCTTCATAAGACTTTACTTCCTATCACTTAATCATACTCCTGCCCTTCTCTAACCTCTTCCAGATTTAATCCTTCTTAAAGCATGAAACCTAGAATTGGAGGAGATATCTGTACATGCAAAATGAACTAGAACTATTAATTAAATAACTGCTACCTTTTAGGATGACCCAGCCTAGGAATGCATTCAGGTTTTTTTTGCGGCCAGTTTTCAACTATGCTTCATTATTTCCTAGATTGCTTCTCCAACTTTCTATCCTGCCCATTATAAGGATCAAAAATCCTTTGAGATCCTTTTAGAACATGCTCTTTTAGGTATCTGGTATTTGCTTGTGTCCGTGTTTTTCAAATTTGCCAATTTTAAGACACATGGCTTTCAATTCTGGGAGTTACTGACAAGTTTTAGAAACACTGATCTACATTATGATTTACAGCTGCTCCTTAACTTACAACTATTCATTTAGTGCCCGTTTGAAGCAGTGGGGCATTTCGGATCCCATTGCAACCGGTATGCTGCAACGGGGCCCGGCGTCCACAACATGCATGCATGCAGCACATGTGATGGTCCAGCTGCTCGGCAGAGCATTGCACAGGCGCCGTATGCTCCGTGCATGTGGGTGAAAGCCCCAATCGGCTCAAATACAGGTAAGGAGGGCAGGCGGGCGGGTGGGCCCTCCGTAGCACTGTATCAGAATGGTACCTGGTGCTCCCAGCAGACACCGGTATGCCCACACTGGGGAGCACTGGTTGTATCCCACCATTGGTTTGAAGTTTCAATGGCACTGAAAAAAGGGACTTGTGACCGTTTTTCACACATATGACTGTTCTGACCCCCCTTCCTCCTTCGCCCACACAGAACACACTCCGGAACAATACAAATGAACAGGGTTTATTTTACAGACAGACAGAAAGTTCCGTGGCAGTAAACCACCACGACAAAGCTCACAATGACAAGACACGAAAGCAGCTCTTCCGGTTCCGGTGGCTGACGGCGACGGGCAACTCGTTTGCCCGCTCCGGCTCCCCAGTGGGCTTCCCCACTCCTTGGGGGGCACAGGACGCCCCGAAGAGGTGCCCTGCCGGAGGGGCGGCATTGCGGGGGATCCCTGCATCGGCGGCGGCTGGTGGGGGGCCCCCCGCCTTGCTCCAGGCACCGGGGAGCAGTATCGGAGGGCGCATAAAGCGTCTTCGCAACAGACTGATCGGAGAATGAAAAAGCAGAAGGAAGCAGCGGCAGTGTGGTGAGGCGCATACCCCCTTTGTTGATTTGAAGAACTTTTCAGCATTTTAAAACTTTTACTTTCGCTAACTTTGGAGGCGCGGCTGGAGGGAGGGGGATTTCCCCCCCCCCTTGGACAGGCGGCTTGGAACAATTCTGCTCTCAGCCCCAGGGGAAGGAGGAGGGGGGAGAGCCAACCAATGATGCCACACCCTTGCCTAAAGTGACTCTCATTGAATTTAACTTCATAATTTTCTGATGATCTGAGGACTTTGGGAATTTTGAAAACTTTGTTATGCCTCTGAGCCCGAAGCTGGCAGGGCAAGATGGCACACTTCCGTTGTCTTTATGAATTGTGAAACCTGACTCCACCTTTAAAAATTCAGGCTTCCGGTCTTTGTCTCCGTGTTACCCAGAAGAATCTCTTATGGATTGTTATTCTTTGAACTCTCTGGGGTGAAAAACTCTACTCTATCGCCAGGCTGACTAAAGAAATTCTCTCCTGCTTGGTTCTTCTGCCTCCTGGACTCATCTGCCTGCCCTGCTGCTCCAGCTGTCCACTCTCTACACTGACTGGACTCTTTATCTTATAAACTATGTCTCCTAAAAGACCACCCCCTGGAAAGCCTGGCTTTGCCACCTCTGCCCCGACATCAGCAACATCCAGTCCTGCTACACAATCAAAGATTACAGACCTGATGCAACCTAAAAGTACAGAGATGGATTGGCAACAAATGCTTCAGCAACTCTTACAGGGACAAGAGGAAATTAAGAAACAATTAAAGGAAATGAAAGAAGAAATTAAAGAGAACCAAGTCCAAATTTATAAGAACTCACAGAGACTGGACCTTGTGGAGGGTGGGGTGGCGGAGGTGGGGGGGGGTAGAGGCGGTGCAGAAGGGAAACAAAGAACTTGATATCCAACAAATGAAAACAGAATTTGAGAGAATGTCCTTTTATCTTAGATTTCAAAATGTGATGGAAGTAGATGATGAAAACATAAGGGACATTATGATAAACATTTTGGCTGAATATACACACAAAGAAAAACAACAGATGGAATGGGAGATAGATCTGGTTTATAGAGTGAATTCAGCTTATGCCAGAACACACAATGTACCCAGGGAGGTTCATATTAAATTTCTCAGAAAAAGCACAAGAGACGAAATTCTGAGTGTACAAAGGGGGCAGGCCCTGACATACCATGATAGGGAAATAACTATCTTGAAGCAGACCCCCAAGAAAATTAGGGAAAAAAGGAAAAATTATTCGCAATTAGCGAATAAATTATACCAGAAGGGGGTGTGGTTTAGATGGTTGATGCCTGAAGGTATGTTGATATTCTGGGAGGAGACAAGAATTAGAATTAACACACCCATAGAGGCACAGGCCTTTATGGAAAAAAACAAAATACACCTAGAAAAAACAGAAGATCCTACAACGGATATGCAGGACACGGGAGGGGCTGGAGCTCTGCCAGCGGGGGGAGAAGGGGCAATACCAAGAAAGCTCAGATCACAAAAATGAATAAGAAAATCTCATTGATATAAACTGATCGAAAGTAGTAATGGAATTAACATGTGGATCATATATTACTATGTACTAAATCGATTGAAAGTACCAATAGAACTAATATGCTGATTATATATGACTATGTATTAGGAATTTTTACTCAGATGTATACTATGAGTTTGGAGGGAGGGGGCGGCCACCACACTTTGCAACTGCCAAAAATTGTACACCCTTCCACTACCTTTTTCCTTGTAAATTTTAAAAAAACCAATAAAACTTTGTTTTAAAAAAAAAAAGACACGAAAGCAGCTATCCAGCTTGCTACGTTTTCCAGACCAAAACTTCTTGCAGGAGTTCTTTGTTGACTGCTGCAAAGGGCGTATCCACAGTCAACCCTTTTATAGCCTGAAGAGGAGTCTCCTGATCAACAGCTGAGAGCCCTTACCGCTGATAATTACGCCCACACTCCTTGCGTCTATGGGCGCGGCGATAACGAGCATCCAGGAACTCCCTGTTAATCTCTGACTCACTGTCTCGTGACTCCTACCCACTGCTCCAAGGCATGACATCAGGAGCCCCCCTCCTCTGGCTCTCACCGCTGCTCCATGCCTCAGGCACCTCCTGGTGGCCGACCAGACTCTCCGATCCCTGCTCAGAGTCGGAACCCTGTCCAGGGTCCTCCACATCCTCCTGAGCCGACTCATAGGGACCCTCACTCTTGGAGTCTGGTGGCAACGGCAACGGCTCCTGCTGGGCCACAACATATGACCATTGCAGCAACCCTATGGTCATGTGATCAAAATTTGGACACTTGACAACCAACATCATATTTGCAGTGTGCTGGGGTCACATGATCACTTTTTTGTGACCTTCTCAGAAGCAAAGTCAATGGGGAAGCCAGATTCACTTAACAATCATGTTACTAATGTAACACCTGCAGTGATTCACTTAACATCTGTGGCAAGAAAAATGGTAACATGGGGCAAAACTCTCTTAACGAATGCCCCACTTCGCAACATACATTTCGGCTTCGATTATGGTCGGAAGTCAAGGATTACCTGTATATTATGTTCCCTGCAGTCTTTGTTCCTTGATTTTCCCAGGTTTGTTGCAATTCAACCAAACATCAGCAGGAGAGATTTACTCCCCAAGGTTTGTCGTATCTGGATTTTCCCATTAATGTCTGTTTATTTTAATCAGACTCTGATCAAGGAAAATCTTTCCTGAATTAGTGGTTTGGGGGGGGGGGAGTCTTCACAATAATTGAGATGAAGCTGTCAAAAGCCCACTGTCAATCAAGCAATTAAGTTACCACCCATGCTTAATTGTCTGGGCTCTTCAATAACCACATTTACAAGTGATGTTTAAGCCGGAGTGCTAATTGTCGGGCTTCAAAAGCCAAGGACAGGTTGCAATTTTTCTAAGCAGATTTCTTTATTGCCCTTCACCTTTAGACAGGAATCTTGCCAAACCTAAGCAGAGTACTGTACTTGGACCATAAATTACTGTATTTTTTGGAATATAAGATGCTCCGAAGTATAAGACGAACCTAGCTTTTGGGAAGGAAAACAAGTGGGGAAAAAATCTGCTTCTGCCTCCTAGCAATTTGCCTCCTTGCAACAAATAGCAAACAGTACAGGCAATATACACTGTTTGTAGTGTTGCATTTCAGACTATACTTGTACAGATGCTGTTAAAATTGATGTGCTTTCTGGAAGTATAGTTATTCACTGCTATTTAAAAGAAGATACAATAGTACTGGGCCTCTTCAGATCAAGCATTCATTTTAAAAAGCTTCTTCATTTTGTTAAGCTGTCTAGAACAATAATAAAGCAGTCTTTAAAAAATAAGTTTAATAATTTGAACATTCTATAAGCATTTAGAGTTATTGACTTGCCTTCTTGCAGCAAACAGCCTGATTAGCGCACAAAAAAAAAATCTGCTTCTGCCTAGTGGAGCAAACAGCAAGTTTCACTTTCAGTTTAAGCGTGCTTTCCGATCATCAACTGTTTCAGGCTGCAGGGATTGCTATAGCCTATTGCAGCCTCTGCAAGCCCCATTTTCCCCATTTGCTGCAAGGAGGTAAATTGCTGGGAGGCAGAGGCCAAAGGGTGGAGGACGGTGGGTGGGTGGGGCTACATTCAGTGTATAAGACGCACCCAAATTTTCATTCTCTTTTTTGGGGGAATAAGGTTCTTCTTATACTCTGAAAAATACAGTATATACTTTGGGAACTATTAAGGAGGAGCTGTCTTCCCTCTCTTTCTCTCCCACAAACTGCCTTGTCTTTCGCTCCTCTGGAATGCACCTGGTCCTTCCTGGGAATCCCAACAACATCCTATCACGCTTATAATTTATTGTATATATTAAACAAATCCAGGTAGTCCTTGTTTAGTGATTACAGTTGGGACCGGCAACTTGCCGTTAAGTGAAACAGATGCAAAGTAAAATCTCAAGTGTGCTTATGATCACTAAATGAAGCAGTTGATAAACAAGGACTACTATATATCTAATTTGCTGTTTAACAAATACAAAGCTTCTTACTCCCAGCAGAGGAAGGTACTATTTGGCTACTACTTTGGGTACAGTCTCCCTTTACATGTTTACCTAATAGCTGTATCTTTCACATTGATTGTTAGTACAGTACTTTAAGCTTTAACTAAAACTCTTAAAGACTCTTTCTTCTTTCTTTAGAAGCTCTCTCTGGCAAGACAACATAAAGCTGACCTTCTAGCAGTGCGAGAGAACATGCTGTACTATTCAGAAAAGAATTGCTGAGTGTAACCTATCCAGGAGCTTGGAGTCAGACTGGACCCATGCTATACCTTTCCTGGTTGACCTCTCTTGGATCAACTGCAAACAAATCATTAAAATACTTTTCAGCATAATGTCTTGTGCAGCTAAGAGCTATTGCCCATTGACAAGGGACTTGGAAAATCTGAACGAAGGTGAAAATTCACATCCTAGTGTAGGAGGTTAGCACCCACCCTCTCCTAGAAAAATGAAATATTCTAGGAAATATTAAAAGGGCAGAACATTTCCCCTAAAAGGGAGGCAGAAACTCATCCCTCCCACCTTTGTCAATGGGTCATTGAGGCCTGAGCCAGTCTATTCTACATAACAAAGATCTACCTCAGTCAGGCAGAGCCATAGTAGGAGTTGCCCAAAGCCCTTTCATTACATCATCACCCAGCAAGAGTCAACCAAGACAGGGACTCAAAAGACAGCCTACAAAGTTGCTCCTGCATGGCCCCATGGGAGTCTGACAACCAATCAGAACACAAGCTCAAATTCAAAGCCCAACAGAGTGCATAAAACCCAGGCACTTTCAGCATCTCTTCCCTTTTTGACCAGGAACTCAAGCAATGTAATCCTGTCCTCCATTAAACCATTTTTCCAAGCAGCTTCCATGTTAACAGTGTCTTTTCTCCCCATTTGGAACTGAACGCAGATAGACATTTCTTCCAACACTAGTTTAGAGGATGTCCATAGAGTGGGATGACAGAAGTATGTTTTGCCAGGGACAAATTTGACCAGAGCATAATATCAATAATTTAGAATGCAGCTCTTTTTATTTTCCCACTCAAGAGCAGATGTGGTTTTTACAGCCTGGTTTAGTCTTTAGTGAAGCTGAAAGGGATGGCTAATATTCAGAATTGGATTTTAATACTCTGGATCTTTTCTGGCATGCATCCTATCCTATGGGAGGAAATAGGGAGGAATTAGATGAAAAATGTAAATGTAGAAAATATACTGTATTTTTCGGAGTATAAGAATAAAAGAGGGTGAACATTTGGGTGCGTCTTATACACTGAATGTAGCCATGCCCACCTGCCAGTCCCCACCCTTTGGCCTCTGCCTCCCAGCAATTTACCTCCTTGCAGCAAACAGCGAATAGCCTGTTTCAGTTTCAGCTTCAGCTTCAGCACAGCCTGATTAGCATTGGCCTCCTGACCATCAGCTGTTTCCGGCTGCAGGGATTGCCATTGCCTATTGCAGCCTCCGCTTGCCCCATTTTCGGCCTCTGCATCCCATTTTTGGGTTCTGCGTGTCCTGTTTTTGACCTCTGTGCATCCCATTTCCCACCCATTCCGATCCCCGCTGCCAGGAATGTGCAATAAATGGGGCATGCGGAGCCAGCAATAGGCTATGGCAACGATGCCGAACCTTTTTTTGACTTGCGTGCCACAAGTGGGGGGAGTGCAGGGGGGTCGTGCGCGTGCGTGCTGCACCCATAATGCAATGCGTGACCCCCCAGTGTGCATATGCGTACTACAGGCGCTCCCCCCATTTTTACATGCTTTTTTCGCCCTCCCCAGGCTCCAGAGGCTTTATAGGAGCCTGGGGAAGGCGAAAAGAGCCTTCCCCGCCCCCCTGGAGGCCCTCCAGAGGCTTCAGGGACCATCCAGATGTTAGATTGGCACAAAAGGCGAGCGGAGACGTGAGGCGAATTAACAAGTCTTTATTGAATACAACACAGTCAACGTATTTACAGGAGAGAAGCAAGCAGGGCTCGTCTGACAGCTATTTATGTGAAGCTGTCAGACGAACCAGCCAATCCACAGACTGGAGTTTCCCCGCTCTCAGCCAGGTCGCGTCTTAGCCAATCAGACGCGACCTGGCTGTTGCTAGTGCAGATGCCGGCTGTCAGGGGGAATTCCCTGACGTCATCTGCCTGGATATAATACCGGACGCTTCCCTGATGCCTTCGGAGCGCTCAAAATGACCCTCCGAGCAAACCGGAAGTGACTCCGGTTTGCTCGGAGGGTCATTTTAAGCATTCCGAAGACTTCAGGGAAGCCTCCGGACGGTCCCTGAAGCCTCCGGAGGGCCTCCGGGGGGGAGGCTCTTTTCGCCCTCCCCAGGCTCCTATAAAGCTTCTGGAGGCTGGGGGGCGGGGAAATTGCTTTAAAAAAGGGTGAACTCAGCTGGCCAGCGCGGGCATGCGCGCTGGCCAGCTGACAAGGCAGCACCTCGCATGCCCTGACAAATGGCTCTGCGTGCCACATGTCGCACGCGTGCCATAGGTTCGCCATCACTGGGCTATGGCATCCCTGCAGCCTGAAACAGCTGATGGTAGGAAGGCCCAACAATCAGCTGCTTGTGCTAATCAGGCTGTGCTGAAACTGAAATGGGCTGTTTCTGTTTGCTGCAAGGAGGCAAATTGCTGGGAGGCAGAGGCAGATTTTTTTTCTTGTTTCCCTCCAAAAAAGCTAGATGCGTCTTATACTCCAAAAATATGGTATATCAAATATTATGGACTGTTTATTAAGAGAGGGAAATAATACCTGTTAGGTACTCAGTACATGAGATCATTTAATCCTCTTTCTACATTTTATTTTATGTGTGTATGTAATGTATGTAAGCCACCTACCTTCTCAACCCTTATGGACTATAGGTGATTCATCACCTGGGCTTATTTCCTTCCCTAAAACCATGTGTAGTATTTTCTGGTACCTTCTAGAGCTGTTGGTCTCCAGCTCTGTAAAGTCTGAGCAAATATGACCAGGGATTATGTTAGCTGGGAATGCTTGGAGCTGTAGTGTCGCGATGTTAGAAAGTATCAGCATGAAAATGGCTCTTGTACTGTTGAAACAAATACAGAGGATATGTGGCACCGAATTTTATTAGAAGAGTGAGGAATGTATTATATATTAGCAATTCCAACACTGAGAATAAGCACACTGATTGTATGGGCAAAGCTAAATAGACGTAGTCCTCGATTTACGGCCACAATTTAACCCAAAATTTCCATTGGTAAACAAGACAGTTAAGTGAGTTTGGTTCCATTTTATGACCTTTTCTGCCACCGTTGTTAAGTGAATCACTGCAGTTGTTAATTGGTAACAAGATTAGCAATAGCACTTAGACTTATATACCGCTTAATAGTGCTTTACAGCCCTCTCTAAGCAGTTTACAGAGTCAGCCAATTGCCCCCAACAATCTGGGTCCTCATTTTACCCACCTCGGAAGGATGGAAGGCCCGTGTCAACCTTGAGCTGGTGAGATTTGAACTGCCGAACTGCAGCTAGCAGTCAGCTGAAGTAGCCTGCAGGGCTGCACTCTAACCACTGCGCCACCTCGGCTTATTAAGTGATTCTGGCTTCCTCATTGACTTTGTTTGCCAGAAGTTTACAAAAGATGATCACATGACCCTGGAACACTGCAACCATCATAAATATGAGTCAGTTGCCAAACATCTGAATTTTGATTGCATGACCAATGGGGGCGCTACAATGCTTGTAAGTATAAAAAACGGCCATAAGTCACCTTTTGCAGTGTCCTGTAACTTTGAACGGTCACGAAGCGAATGGTTGTAAGTCGAGAACTGCCTGTTTGATTGTAAAGGCACATGTATAGCTTTTGGTGCTTAAAAAAACTTTTGGAACTAGTATTTGCGCTGGGACCAACCTGAGTCCTAACCCGCCTGGGAAAGAAACAAAGAATGGGGCTGGCTCCTTTCTAAAACTCCCTTGGTTGCCCTGTCTTCTGCAGCTTTTCTCAGCCAGAAGTGTGAGCAAAAGCTGAAGGTCCTTTGAAGGAATTGATTCATAGGATTTTACGAATGTATCATCTGATATATCGTTGTCAGGTGAAAAGGAGAAATGAAACAAGACACGAGAAACAGGGAGACGGGGATTCTTCCATTTCCAATGACCTCTTTGAGTCCCTCTTGTGCTGGAGTGACACTGAGGCTAGGTCTCACTCTCTGATTCTTATGCCAATGTAACGGAAGGATAGAGATATCTGGAAAAAAAAGGGGAGAAAAGGTCCCAGGAAACTAAAAATCAACTGAAAAACAATGTAGTGAGCTGTGTGCAGATCCATACATTGAGGAAACGAAACAAGATCCAGGGGTGGGCTGCAGGGGTTTTGCACAGGTTTGGGTGATCCTCTAGCTACGATTTGGCCCAGTTTGGCAAACTCCCAAATGCCACATCTGGCAGGCCCCTCCCACCCCGCTCCTCCCCTTCTAGGGGTCTCCATGTGGCCCGTTCAGCATGCCAGGTAAGTGCATGGCCTGCACGGAGGCTCGGGGAGTGTGAAACATGGGCCTACCAGAAGTTCGGAAAGTCCAGAAATGGGCCTGTTTCTGGCCTCTGGAGGACCTCCAGAGCCGGGGAAGTTGTTTTCATGCTCCCGGAGGCTCGAGAAAAGCCTCCGGAGCCTGGGGAGAGTTTCTGAAGTCAGGAAATGGGCCAGTTTCCAGCCTCTGGAGCCCAGGGGGAAGCAGTTTTCATGCTCCTGGAGGCTCAAGAAATCCCCCGGAGTCTGAAAAATGCCCCCCCTGGTGCAGGAGGCTGACTAGGCCACACCCACCATGGCCACGCCCACCCAGCAACGGGGCAGTGAACCCGTTGCTGCAATTTCTGAAGCCCATCCCTGGAAACAAGCATTTCATAATTGCATGGCGCAACATAGGAGAACAAACACATCAGGACTAGATTCAGCCATCCATCTGCTTTTAAAAGATACAGGCCACTCTTTTGAAGACAACAAAGTTCATATTTTGGACAGAAAAGATCACGAGTTTGAAAGAGGAGTTAAAGAGACCATCTATGTCTAAACCGAAAAGCCTTCTTTCAATGAGATGGGCTGGGAATACGGCATCACCTATCTCAGTGGTCCACAGAACCGGTTTACTACCGGTTCTGTGGATGTGGCTTTATTGGCGTGGATTTGTGGATGTGGCAGGGGAAGGAAACTGCAAAATCTCCATTCCCTCCCCAACCCGCTAACCTGCTTTCCAGCTCCGTTCTCCTGTTCAAGACAACAAAAGAAGATCAGCTGGGAAGCTGGGAGGCAGTGTGGGCGGGGCCAGTCTATTTGCCAATTCTCCAAACTACTTACAATTTTTGCTACTGGTTCTCCAGAACCTGTCAGTACCGGCTGAATACCACCTCTGATCTATCTCCAGTCTACAACACAGCCCTTTCAACAGTTCCAAGAAGGCTCCACACCTATTTGCACCACTTGGGTGACCCCGATGACACAGGTAAACCTCCAGGTGACCTTAACAATCTGCTAAAATAATGCAAATGTCCAGCTGTCTGCAAGGAGTATAAATCCTTCCATTCCCCACCATCCAGTCAGAGCTGAAGAAGCTCTTTGGGTGAGAAGCAAAATGTCTTCAAAGAAAAACCAGAAAGTCCAGTTGCCTCTTGAAAATAAAGCAACTTTGGGACAACTGTGACATGGATGACTGAGAATCTCCATAGACAAACTGAAAATCAGTTTTTCTGAGAATGATACTTGTAGCAGATTATAAAGGGATATAATTGCATGCATCTACAGAATCATGCGGCAATTACCAAAAATCAACAGAGGTTGCTCCAGAGGAAATCTTGCCAAATAGATTATGGTAATGGAAAATGATGATTCCATGAGAGCCTTGAAGCTGCAGAAAGTTCTTGCTCCAGATTTAGGCATACTCCGTGGAAGGATCCATTTTATTTGACCGAAGGGCCCAAATGACCACTTCTAACTCTGTAGTTCTATGATTCTAAATATGCCACGGGAGAGCACGTTCACCTTGATTTTCAGGGAATGTCACATTTATCTTGTGTAATCCCAAATGAAGTTTATTTATACTTCTGCCATGCACTTTTGTCCGTCTCGTCTCCACTCTTCTGCCCCTCCAAGTGTGACAATAGCTTATGACTGGAAACCCAGTGTTTGAATTACACGAGTAATAAAATGTGTCTTCTAGTTCTTATTTCGGTATCTTTTCTTACAATTTAATTGGTGCTGGGCACAATCTGACAAGGAGCATTCCCTAGCACTGTGCCCCAAATTTAGCCAGGTTTATTTATTTATTTTATTTAATTTGATTTCTTAGTCGCCCCCTCTCCCCCCAGGGACTTGGGGCGACTTATGTGTTAAATTTGTGGTAATGGCGGTAGTCTTAGACACCCACAGAAGCGCATTTCACTGAACACAATATAGGTAGTCCTCAATTTATGACCTCAATTGAACCCAATTTTTGGGTTGCTAAGTGAGACAGTTGTTAAGTGAGTTTTGTCCCATTTCACAACCTTTCTTGCCACAGTTGTTTAGTGAATCACTGTGGTTGTTAAGTTAATAAACACAGTTGTTAAATAAACCTGTCTTCCCCATTGACTTTGCTTGTCAGAAGTGATCACATGACCCCGGGACACTGCAGCTGTCATAAATAGGAGACAGCTGCCAAGTGTCTGAATTTTGACCACATGACCATGGGGATGCTGCAATGGTCGTAAACGTGAAAAAGAGTCATAAGTCACATTGTAACTTCAAACAGTCACTAAATGAACTGTTGCAAGTCTGTCTACTGTATAGATGGGTATCTGACTGCACTACGACTACATTTCTTTCTAAATGCCTATTTAGGGTTTGGGCTTTAAGCCCCAATGCAATGGTGGCTTTCAAATGATGTTTAGCTTGCATCCACAATGTGGATTCCACATGCCCCAAACAATATGATCAAGGATGAGAGACGCTAGGATGCCTTCTTCACAGCATCAGCAGGGCCACATGTTCCCCATCCCCGCTTTATGCCTGCATTTAAGACTCCACTGGAACTATGAGATTGGAAGTATTGAAGATGGTTTGTTCCATTATTTTATTTTTTAATGTATTTGCAAAATGTATTAGCCACATGGTCAATCTGGGCGGCTTACAATATTATTGCAACTGCATCTGTGGTCACTAGCTCACCCAAATCCTCTTATGTGCCTTTTTCCTCATTCTGTGCTTTCCTCTTTCATGTTCCTCAGATACCGATAGATGTTTTGACAGCAGCTGGATTTAACCAAGGGGGAAAAATGTGCTTTGTCAAGCTAGCAATAGCGAAGGCCCGGCATCTCTGACGGAAGCTGGAGGTAAGCGGCGGTCTCTTGGGCAGGCTTGATCTCTCCGTGTGTTCACACAGTTCTTAAAAAACCTAGACGATGTGACTTAACATATGGCAAGAATGTTTTTTTATAATCCAAGCAGCTCTTAAAGAGACTTTGGGGAGGATCAGCTTACAACTCCAAGCGCAAGAGAAATCTTGCCTCCGCACTAATCGGATTTTCAAAACTTCATGATCGGAGTTGGTCCTTTTCAATCATTATGGGAGCTGCCCCAACTATTTGATATGTACAATTGAGAAATATGTTTGCTGAGATGATGTATGTATGTATGTATGTATGTATGTATGTATGTATGTATGTATATGTGTATACACACACACACACAAACACACACACACACATACATATATACATACATTTAATATATATACCAGGCTGATTGCCAACATTTTCTGTACGTCAACAAAATGCACAGATAGGAAGTTCTCTCCACTCTAACAAAGGCTGTCCCAAAGATGGGAAATGAGGATATCCCCCACTTAACTAAGTCATAGTTTATTGCTTAAAAGACCCATCTCTGGTTTGTGAGAGCTCTTCAATTGGTTCTATATATAGATTAATAGCTACCCATAAATGGGAGGAAAGGGCCAGCAGCTATCCTTTAGACATTATTTTTGTTTTCCCTTGACCAGAGCTGAGCCAGACTGCCTTCCACTCAGCTCTGCAGTCTTGACATCTAATTAAGTAAGTAAGCTTTTCTTTTCTAGAAAATATACATATATTATTATTATATATAATATAATATAATTGTGGTCCAAATGAGGAGACAACACAGGTTGTCTAAGGGGATTTTTTTTTCTGTTTCTTCATTGAGTGACTTTTTTTATTTAAGGGTAGAAATAGAAAAACAACAACAACAACAAAAACATAATGTGTGTGTGTACCTATTGAGGGCTTAATTAAAGCCAATGGGATGTGAGGAGCTTTAGAGCTGCTACCCAAGAGTCCATCAGGAATTTAACAGGCAAATCCCTGGAGGAGCCTTGAACTCTAGATCTATTAGTGAAGCAAGCAAGCAAGCATGCAAGCAAGGAGAAATTGTTTTTTTTGTATCATGGAAAAGCATGGCATTTATTAAGTGATTCAGCACTGCTTCATTCACCATTCCTTTATTCAATCTACAGACCTTTTAAGGCCAAAGTTAGCAACTGAGTGAAGGCATAATTTTTTTCCCCATTTGAATTCATCTAGGAATCCTTTTCAAGTAACAAGTGAAACTTATTGAAACTCAGCAACAGTTTCCCACAGAAACATCCCGATTCTTCCTCCATCGCATTTGAAGTCTTCTTTTTGAAAAGATGGATTTCTGATTGTTGACGTATTCTAGCGTTCACTCCATGATACAGTTTTGTATTTTCTAAAAAAAAAAAAAAAAAACCACCCCAAAACCTTAATCTCCTGATGGGTGGAAAAATTTGATATATTTTTCTTTTTGCTTCTTAAATGATGCCTGCTGCAGAATAGAATTAGGTGGGAAAAAAGGCAGAGGGGCCAATGAAAACAATGCTCTCCTCGTGAGGAATAGTATAAATGGGGAATGTGTGGCAGTGATTTCCTTTGATTAGCACATCCTTTAGTGTCTAACCCAAAGGATGCAGAATATTCAGAGTGCATTTGGGATCTGCATCTTGAACTGCTCTGGGCTTTAAGCCTATTTTTATACATGGGATTTGATGGGTCGTGTTTTCAGCTGAATCTAAATTATGTTGCCGGGTAGCCTAGTTCCAGGGCTAATTAAAACACATGAGTATGGTTAGAATAATATTGCCTTTTGTCAGCATGTTTAAGTTTAGTGGAAGCGTTCTAAGGGTGTCTATCCATTGGTCATAATTCTTAAATGAAACTCCCGGGATATGATGAAAGGGCAGCTGCATAACTTTTTCCTACAGATGTGATTAAAATAAAGTGCCTCTATCCATGAGTTGGAGGCAACGTTGGGTATACCAGACTTGCATGGTTATTGTGCAGCAGTGACAACTTCATTCCACAATATTCTTTTCCATGAGATAGTAAGCATTTCATCCTCATTAAACGTACCCTGTGGTAAGATGGGCGGCCAATAAATTTAATAAATAAAAATAAATGGCAATTCAGCAAAATGTATCTAATCGTCATCTATTCGTTTATCTGGGCCGGTGTGTTGGGTGGAATAGGTGATCATTTAAACATCAGGAACAATTAAGAATCCATACCTGTGAGCACCAAAATGTGGTAGGGAACCATCCTGCCCCATTCTATGTAGCTGGTAGAGTTAGAAGGAGGGTTTGATTAGGATCCTATTCAGCGGTGGGATTCACTTACCTTCCCTACCGGTTTGCAAATGTGAGCGCATGCCTACTCCGTTCACATGTGCCACATCTGCACATGCACAGGAGGTCGCGCATTATGTCGGGCAGGTAGGCATAGCCTCCTGCAGCCACTGCTAACCATTTGCCTAAACCGGAGAGAACCGGCTGAGTACCACCTCTGATCCTACCGATAAATATTGGGACTGTGACCCACACTATGTTTCCAGGGCTCTTATCAATCCTCTCCCTGGCCATCTTGTGAATCTAAAAAGTTTTATTTATTTATCGGTAAAGGAGAATATTTGTAGCACAGGGTCGAACTGTGGGGTCCTTGGTGCTCTCTGAGCTTGGCTGTTTACTTGCAGAATTTCATTACCCAATTAAGCAACATCGTCACTGCTAGCGAAGGATAATGAAAGCTCTCCAAGAAAACAAACAAGCTCAGGGAGCACCAAGGACTCATTTATTTATCACCTTATTCACTTACCACAAATTTATCATTTTGGAACACCCAAAATCCCACGGAGAGGGATTCTGGGTGGTATACAATAAAACATTAAAAAATAAAAAGAGTATGCAAAAGTTAAAATTTAAAAAGAGGCAAGGATAAGTAAAAATAATGTTAAAATTTGTTTAAAAAGCAAAGAGAGGGCACTCAGGTTATTAACCAGCCCCATGAGGGTGTGCTCCTCTGGGCTCCCCATGTGAGGCCACAGAGGCAGTCATGTTTTCACACTTTTCTGGAAGGCCAGGAGGGTCAAGGGCAAAGGTGGTATTCAGCCAGTTTTGACCAGTTCTGGAGAACCAGTAGCGGAAATTTTGAGTAGTTTGGAGAACCAACAAATAGGCTGGCCCCACCCCCACTGCCTCCCAGCTGATCTTCTTTTGTTGCCCTGAACAGGAGAACGGAGCTGGAAAGCAGGTTAGTGGGGTAGGGAGGAAATGGGGATTTTGCAGAGTCCTTCCCCTGCCACACCCACAAAGCCACACCCACAAAGTCATGCCATGGCCAGCAAGCCACGCCCACAAAAGTGGTAGTAAATTTTTTTGAATCCCACCACTGGTCAGGGGGCTGCCTCACCTCTGGGTGGAGAATATTCCACAAGGCGGGGGCAACGGCTGAGAAGAGTCACTTCCTGGACTCTGCCATTGGAATTCTTTAAATGACGGAGTCCGTAACATACCTTCTCTGCTTGGCTGGTTGGTACAAACCAGTGTAATGTGACAAAGTCGGCTGCGTAGATAACCTGGCCTCATGCTATGTAAAGCTTTAAAGGTCATAATCATCACCTGGACTTGGAAGCAAACTGGCACCCAATGTAGCTTGCACAGCAGAGGTTTTCTTTGGGAGCACAAAATGACCCATGGGATCACATTCTGTACGAGCGGAAGTTTCTGGCTACTTTTCAAGGGTAGCCCCATGTGATGTGCATTGCAAGAGTTCATATTCATGGTAAAGGAACTGAGTTCCCTCTTTGATTCAGTTTTTATGTACTGAAACATGGCAAATCTCTCTCGCTCCCTAGGTAGGCGTGAATGCATAAAATCAATGAATATTTAATCTAATCTCTTTTACCAGAAAACATACTTTATGCATAGTGCATTTTTCGGGTGCATTTATATGTGATCTGATTCTTGCATTTTTACATGCTTTCGAACTACTAGGTTGGCAAAAGCTGGGACATGGCAGGCCTGGGTCACTGCCAGTTCCAGCAACCGAGGCTGCTAAGTTACTACCAGAATTTATAATCCAAGAAGTAACCAATGACTTGTTTAGGCCATCACACTATTAACTTAAATGTTTTTAAATATTAAAAAGAACAGTTTAAAGAAACACCCCAAATGGCCACTAAACAGTTGCACAGGAATTAATTAACACTGTTTTGGTAAGATTCCAAGCCTTGGCATCTGCCCAAGAGAAGCTGTTTTATAAAATGGTCCCATGGATTTCCTGCACTGTGTTCCTCTTTTGAAAGAGGTTTTTGTTCTCAACAGTTTTCACCATTTGTAAGTTTAACAATCATTCTTTTGGTTTTAATTCATTCAAAATATGGACTTCTAAATGCTGCAGGATCTCTGCCTCGATGGCCTCTATTGATAAATATCTGGATTTGATCTATTATAATTTCATATTTTTTCACTGTCATAGCTCTTTAAAAATCAACAACCTAGGACTATGCTTTTTCCTCCCACTTCCTCAGCTTCAGTCAACCAAGTGGATGCAATGCATGATGAGCCTGTATTTTTTTAAAAAAAATATTTCATCAAGATGTGGGCAGATTAAAGTGAAAAATCACTGTGTTTCAACTGTCCCTGAAACTGTGTCACGTTGGCCCTACATAATTGGCCCTTTCAGACATGATCTGAAAGTACCAACTGTCTATCAGCTTTTCCTTGCATTAGGAAGAGTAACTTGCATTTGGCCATGTTTGGTCATAGCTGGTGGGATTCATTGCTTGAAGACACAAAGGTTAGCATCACAGCAGACTTCTGTAGTGAGAATACCAAACATGAATTCTTGGTTTTTATCTACGTTTGCTGAAACCTTCTCTCCCTTGCTAATTGTCAACTTGGACTGTTGCAAGGGAAAATGCCTGCAGGTAACTTGCTGGTGAACATTGTAGAACGTTATACTCTGCATTTTAACATCAACTTCATCTTTGGATTGTGGCATGGCAATTAGAGCGTCCCTTGCAATTAATGCCACTGGATTTAAAGACTTCCATAATACAGGTAGTTTTCAACTTGCGATTGTAATGGAGCCTGTGCATCATGGCCATAGGTTGTGACGGTTGTAAAACAAGTCACCTGTCCCAATTTTATCCCTGCCAAAACAAATGCTCCAGTCATTAAGCCAAGCGATGGTTCACTATGGGCTGTTTTTGCCATCATCCAGAAATAAATGCCAGGTTTTTTTTTAGCAAAAGCATCCTAAACCATGGTCACATGACTGTGGGATGCTGCAAATGACCATAATTACTGGGTTGGTTGTTGAGTGTCCAACATGAGGTCATGTGACCGCAGATAGTGTCTGGCCATCAGAACTTCGAAACCAGGTTGAACGTGCCCGTTGAAAGTTGAACGTACTGAATGGGAGATCCATTCAGTGGTGGGATTCAAATTTTTTTACTACCGGTTCTGTGGGCATGGCTTGGTGGATGTGGCAGGGGAAGGTTACTGCAAAATCCCCATTCCCCCCCAATCAGCTAGGACTCAGAAAGCAGGGAATAGATGGGGGTGGGGCCAATCAGAGGTGTTTTTTTCTGGTTCTCCGAACTACTCAAAATTTCAGCTACCGGTTCTCCAGAACTGGTCAGAACCTGCTGAATGCCACCACTGGGTCCATTGTAACTTTGAACTAAGTGACCAGCTTTAAATCAAGGACTATCTGTATTTGAAATATTTCTAGATATTTTCCTACACTAATACCAACTGCATAACAGAACCCTTTGTTTGCATGACATTTTCTCCAAGACTGTGTTTTTAGATATGATAATTAACATCAATACACCAGGTCCATTCTTCTCCTAGAATAAAAAGTTTAAATGTCTAGGTAGTAATTCCTTATCTTTTTCCAAATTAGGTAAGGGCTGGATAAATATATGTTGTCCTGAAGGCTTGCATAGAGTTTATTTGTCTCTCAAAATTTAGAATGAGTCAGTGGTGTGGACATTCTATTTCATTGTCTCCTTTACTTGGTGGTTTGTAGAAGACTCAGAGAAACATCTGGTCTTCTCTTTTCCTCAGGTGAACCAATAGGAATTGTCGTTCATGATCTCTTACTGCTTGGAAATAAAATTAGCCTTTGTCTCTCATAAAGAGGAAGTCAATTATTATGTTCTATCAAAGGGACTAAGTCTTAATTTTTAGTGGGAACACGATCCAGCTCCAATATCTTTGTAGAAGCTGATCTATGGAAAGCTTCGGCAGCCACCGTAATTTGATCACCTTAAGTGCAGAATGTAATGTATGCCATGCTGCTTGTGGCAGTACAGTCTAACCATTTAGGACAGGAGGTGAAGTAGTTCATCATTCAATGAAACGTACAGGTTGAATCTGGAGAGTGTGATGGCATTTGCAGGTTCTCACTGCTTTGCTGGCAGAATGTAAGCGGAGTCTCATCTCGGTTTCCATATTTTTGGGAGATGTGGGCCACACCAGTCTGCAAATAGAAAAGAGGTGTGGCCTGTGTTTTGATATGCAATGCTGCTTATGTCACCATCCTTGATCTCATCTGCTATCAAAGCTGGAATAGCAGCTCGTGAGGAAGTTCAGAATAATATAGTTGGAAGGGACTTTGGAGGTCTTATAATCCAATTCCCTGCTCAAGCAGGAGACCCTTCTTCAGACAATAAATCCAGAAAAGAGGCACCAACCATGAGTACTACTATTACTTTTAGTACTCAGAGTAACAGAACCTTGCAAGTCTGAAAGTACATTCCCCCTCGCTTACCTAGTTAGAAAACTAGGAAGGGTCCCTTTTAAGGTACTTATTCCATTCCAACCATTATTTCAGGCAGGGGTCCTCAAACTATGGCCTGGGGATTGAATATGGCCTGCTGAAGCCATTAATCTGGCCCGTGAAGGACCACAAGGTTGTCCAACCCACATCACCCCACATACCCACCATTCCCTACCCACCTTCTGGAGGCCCAGGAGCCCGAAAATGGGCCCATTTTTGGCTTCCCCAGCCTCTGGAGGGAGGGAGGGAGGGAGGGAGGGAGGGAGAGAGAGAGAGAGAGAGAGAGAGAGAGAGAGAGAGAGAGAGAGAGAGAGAGAGGCAGCTACATCCCTTCACTAACCAACTTTCCACATCCAGGAGTGTATTGTTTAATAGACTGCTAAATTGGCCATGCACACCCAGTCACATGATCACCTAGCTATAGCCACCCACCCAGTCTGGCCCCCCAACAATCTGAGGGACAGTGAATTGGCGCCCTGTTTAAAAATTTGAGCACCCCTCGTCTAGGCTGTGGCTCTTCCTCTTGTCTCCCAAGGCTGTTCTCATACACCATTACAACAGCCAAGATCTAAGTTGCTCTCTGCTTGAGATAATGGCAAATAGTACTCTTTTTTCTAATTCAAGGTGGCTGGTATTCATAGCTGGTCATGTAAGTGAAGCAGAATAATCCTCAGGTGCCTTTATATCTTTCTGGAAGTAAATCTACAACAGCAGCAAGTTAAATAACAAATATTTTGCTATAGGTTTGAGCCATTCCTTCTGATAAACAGTAGAGCTGCTCTTGTTATCTGGGATTTGGTGATAATACCACATCCTTAATCTTCCCATAGTATACATATATATATACACATACAGTATGAAAGTAGGTATGCAACATTGGATTTGACTCTACAGAAATAGGACTCATGCTAGCAAAGTGAATTCTTCTAATGCTTGGGAATTAGCTTATGTCTAATTCAGTGAATGTCTGTCGTCAACATAAAACAGTAAAGTTGCCTTCCAGATGCTTCCCCATCTTAGACATGATCACATCCAGTCATGCTTGATGCTAATGATGACAATGATGGTGATGAGTTATACAATATTTAAAACAAGCCAAGCAAATATTTTACAAGCATTTCAGAAGACAAGGTCCATCATCTTAATCCAGATTAGATATAAGTAGGAAAGTTTGGCAGCAGAATATGTGAAACGTTTCATTTTTTTTAATACTATGAAGACTTATCTAGATTTATAAAAAAAGATTTTGCTTTATAAAATACTTAATCTGTCCGTGAAACAAATGATAGATTATAGGGAGGTTTTGGAAGAAACAACTTTTAAGGGACCTGCCATATATCAATAGATGAGAATGTTTATAGCCCAGGTTGAACTGTGAGTCCTTGGTTCTCTTTGAGCTTGGTTGTTTTCTTGAAGATGTTTCAGTACCCAAGTAGTGTCAGGATTCCAAATAGCATCCAAAATTAAATCAGAGTCCAAGGCAAAGGATTGCTCAAAGTTCCAATTTATTGAAAGAGCCATGTTGGCACATCTTGGAAAACCCAAATCTGAAAGCTTCCAGGTTTTCCCACCCAGTTGAAAGTTCAAGATTCTGCCCCCACACACTCAAATTCATCACATGGTCCAATCTTCCACTGCCTGGCTGGCAGTTTCCACCCATTCAGTTCCGGCCAGGTGCAGAGACCAAGATGACCTTGATTTTCTAAGAAGAATGTTATTATGGCTATATATCACCCAACTCCGTACAATCCCCCCTCCCATTTTCCCAGAATAGAAAATAGACAGTAGAAAGTGTGACAGGCCTGAAGTCCAAAAGAAAAGATGGCTTGCAGGCATGACACATAGGAACTTCATCAGTGATGAGGATGATAATTTTCACTGATGATATTATCTAGTTCGGTAATGAAAAGTCTACAAAAAACAACCAAGCTCAGAAAGCACCAAGAACCCCACAAATCAACCATGTTTTTCTAGACATTGGTTGTGGACCCCATCTAGCCAATGTACCTAATTCCTGCATCCAGTAGGAGAAAGAATTGTAGATGCACTTTAGATATAGGACCTCTTGGTAGAATAAAGCAAAACAGTATTTATTGAAGGGCTGTGTATTGGCACACTTGAAAAACCTTTTGAAGGTTCAGAAACTTGTGGATATAAGTAAAGGGATGAAAGGAATCTTAGCTATCCCATCAAATACATTAAAAAAACACAGTAAAATAAAAATGACAAAATGATGTTGATGATACATCTTTTCATTTTTACAGTGATTACAGAAAGATATGTCGGTTATTGTTTGGTGACCATAACTAAGTGAGGAATTCTTTAAGTGAACTATATAACATGTAGATGCCATGTTTTGCAGGGAAAGTGATTGAGTGACAGTTATACAGCAAACCACACTATTTCGAAAATTGTAAGGAATAAATCTTGTGCAACTGTGAATAATGATTTCAGTTCTATAATCTTGGAAAAGATTATATCGCTCCTACATGGAAATTAATTGTGGACAAAAGTACAAAACTTGTAAAGAGGGATTTTTGACTGTGGATATCAATTCCTAGGCCAAATTTTGGGGACGGTAAATATTATATGATTAAATGGTGAAATGAAGTAGATTGGACCTAAGACATCACTATTATGCTATGTCAGTTGAAGATCAGCTTGACTGATGGATTTATAAGCATTCTGAGGATTGAAATGCACATTTCCTAAAAAGTGAAATGAAACATTTAATCTAATATATTTTGATGGCATATTTTAATTGCTGCAGCCACTGGCATTCAACAATGAATGTTTTTACATAGTGCATTTCAGTTTGAAGGATGTGATGAAGTGGCCAGAAAGCTCTGATCAAATTGAAATGTAATGTTTTTAATTTACAGGAATAGTGAACAGTGGCAGATTCCATCATGTCGTCTAAGAGAGTACCATTCTACCAGAAATCGCACAAGCATTTTGATCTGTCTTATCGCAACCGTGATACTAGATACATGCTCCAGGAATATTCAGCAAGGAGGTAAGGAGCATCACTGTTGTTCCCATATGAAAGTAATTCACATCTGCATACCTTTTGATTTATAAAACTAATCAAAGTGAATAATGACAAGAGCTATGGTATTATTACATTCTACAATCAGTTTCTTGTTCCGATGTCTTTCATGGGAGCATTGAAATTGACTTCCCAAAGATATAACCGGATGCAACTGACAATTGTGAGCTAACTTAGTCTTGGAAGGTTCCAATCAATTTATTTACTTCCCATATGTGTAAGGTTTAACCGTAACCCACTTTCTCTTCTGACTCTGAGTGCATACAATCTTGAAAGCAAGTTAATAAGAACAGTAAAAGCAAATGTGACACATTCAGAAACAGTAATACCAACACTGTCTCAATTCACAACATTCTCACCAAGGACCCACCACCAACTTAACCTTAACTCTAACCCTAACTCTGGGGGAGTAGCCAGGTTTTAAGAATGAAGGTCCAGGGTAGGGTCCATGCATTTACCCAACAATTCATAGTATTGTCAGGTTTACATTTGTGCCCAAAAAATAATAATAGAATCATAGAGATAGAAAGACATAGTCCACTACAACATCTCTGAGAAATAACTATCAATTCTGTAGTTAAAGATTTCTCCCGAGAAGAATGCACTACTTCAGGTAGCAGCCTGTTCTACATTTTGCCTTATGATGGAAGGATGACATTAGGAGATGTATGTGCTAGTATTGGGGCCTAAAAATTTCAGGGTGATGAAGTGCTGTCATAAGAACAATACAACATTTTTTTTTAAAAAAAGGTTTTTTTTTTAAAAAAGCATATTTTGAAAAGGATTTGCCCCTATTTGCAGTCTGACTATCATTTTGAAAGGGATTATCAGCTTCGTCCTTCTACTATAACAAGGAATTATTTTAGCAAATTGAATAGAGAAAACGAAACTTGTGTTTTCTTTTGTAGAACACAAACTTTACCATTTTCACCATAGAGACGTTAAACTTATTGTTTTTAGTATAGCGAAGTTATTGATACATTATTCTGAATGTTCATGGATTTTCCTATTACAGTGATACCTCAATATTTATCATTAATTGGTTCTGGCAGGTGTGATGATGTTGAGTGCCAAAAATGTTGAGTGCCAAATATTTTTCCCCCCCATAAGATATAATGTAGTGAGTCACAAGTAGAGGTGTATCCTCACTATATACCCTTGACTGCATGTGGGAATTACTGAGCCTGAAAGATTCCTTATATTCAGAAAATCTGAGACATATGGAATAAGTCTTCTGGGGGATATGAACTCCAACAAAAGAAAGAAATATGCTCTGCCAGTTTCAACCTTCACAAGTTACTCTGCTTTAGGTGGCAGTTCAAGAGACCCCAGGGTTTCAGCTGATTTGCCCCTCTTGGCCAAACCTCCATGCAAGCACCACTTGGGCTATTGCAAATTCCAAGATGGAGAATGTTATTCCAGATCCAGAATTATGCCTTGAAGAAAGCTCATGGGAGATACGTGAATTATTCTCTCTGGGAATGATTTGCTTGAAAAGAGGAACAAGTTGGATTATCATTTCAATCAAAACGAAACCTGGATTTGGGAAAGTGTTGTTTCAGATTCCTACAACTTTCTTTATAGATTTTGAATATTAGTGTTTCTGACCTCCTCCCTCTTCCTCTTCCATATCAAAGCTCAAATTTATTATTTGAAATAATTTCAGTACCAATTTGATTGTTGTGGAGTAGGTCAAAGACTACACTCCCCAAAATAGTAGCTGGTGCTAGGGCCAAACTAAAATGCAATTTACTTTAAAATTTAATTAAAACTAATACGATTGAAGTTGTGCAATTATTATTCTCTTTTTATCAGAGTAAACTTGGTAACAATTTTGCAGACATGTAAGAATTATATCTAAGACCTTTGAAGGATGCAAGATTTCAGTTTCTACCTTTCTGCTCTATGTGATCTAGAACCTATCCATGTCCTAGATTAGGATCAGACTAAAACATTTTATTAGATTATCTTCTCCTGCTTAAAAGATGTGAAATGTAAGAATAGGTGATATATACAAATTTGTCAACCATCAGTTTTTTCTTTGCCTGAAAAGTTATAGAAAGCTTATACTTGTTCAGCGCTTTGCTACCATTGTTATTATGATTACTGCTACTGGAAGTATCATTCTGTATTTTGAAGGGCTGCTTCTAGACAGGCCTACCAAACATCATCATCATCCAGCCTAGGCAGAACAACATGCGTACTTTGCGCCCGAAAAGTCCATACGACGTCGGAAGAGGCCTCGCAGGAATACCAGGAAAGGTAAAACTTTCTTCAGCTACAACCATAAAGATATCCAGGGTCAAACATTTGTCTGCTGATTGGTTAAGCAACTTTAGGGAACCAGTATGTGATTGAACTGCTTAGTTCTAGCAAGGGTGGGTGAAAAAGAGGAAGAGTTGGTCCATATGAAGTAGAAAGCCAGAGGGGAGGAACTGGGAAGGACATCTGGAAAAAGAAACAAGACGGATCTTTATTGTCAAGAGTTGCTGAAAAAGCAAAGGTCACGTTTACATGTTGAGTTGGAATACTCAACTGGATCTTGGACAGCTTTTTTTAAAAAAAAAATTCTTGTAACATTCATGGGGAGTGATGCTTATCTCTATAGCTTTTTAAAAAATTTCTTCGAACATTCATGGGGAGTGATGCTTATCTCTATAGCTTCATAGACATGGAGTCTGCTGGCTGAGGAATTCTGGAAGTTGAAGTCCACAAGTCTTAAAGTTGCCAAGGTTGGAGAGCCCTAGCTTAGAACATTGTTATAAAAACTGGCTAGGGCCCTCTTGCTCTTGCTCTTGCTCCTAAAGGCCTTCAGAAAAGAAAGAAAATTAATTATCTTGATAATTTTCAAATCCTCAAAGCTCTGGTGGATTGGCTGGCGAGAGATGTCAACACACGTACATATGCAGCATAGCAAGTTCTTCATTAATTTATTAGATCGAGAATACCAAAGCATTGGGTGTCTCCTAAATCTCATACTTGATACGTTCCCATGCTAGAAATAGATTTTAAAATTGGGTTAAATGCAAGTCAGTTTTTCGGTTTAAAACAAACATGCAAGGTTTTAGCTAAACACTGAAAGGTTGAACAACTTACCTTGAGTATACCATGTTTCCCTGAAAATAAGATAGGGTCTTATTTTCTTTTGACACCCCCTCCCCAAATAAGAGCTTGGCCTTATTTTCGGGGAGGTCTTATTATTTATGAGGTGCAGGAAGCTGTGAGGGTGGTCACCTCATGGCTGCTGCTGTGTTGTGCATCACTGGGCCTGCCGCTCTTTTTGTGGAGGCCATTAGCGTGACAGAAGGGGCCCGGTGGCTAGGGTTGTGAAAGCGGCTGTTAGGTAAGGGCATGTGGGGTTCATGGGGCATGTTCCCCTCCCTTTCCCCCCTCCAGCCTCACCTCCTCACCTTGTGTTGTTTCTGTGGCAAGCAACCAGAGGAAATGGTGGGGACTGGCTGCGCATGCGTTTAAATATTTTTTGGGGGAGGGCTTATTTTAGCGCATGCACTCAGAAGCTCAATTGGGCTTATTATCCGGGGAGGTCTTATTTTCAGGGAAACAGAGTAGTTGTCTCTTAATCATTGGGGAGGCTTAAGGTGATCTCTCAGTTGAAGCAAGGAGATGTCCTCCGGCCAACTTTATTCCTATTTGTAGTGAATGGCTGTTTGCCCACTGACGTTCTGTAGAGCAAATATATCAGTGACCTGCTCCCACTGTGTTATGAAAAGTAAAGTTATGGCGATCCCTTCATCCCGTTCCTTTGCAGTTCAGTTGAGGATCCTCATGTTTCCTCTTGGCAGTCTTACTTATGCAAGGAAGGTGAATGCTGACCTTGGTTCAAGTGACCAATCTATAGATAGTGATTTGGTCTACTATGAGGAACTGGGTCCAGAATGTACAAAAATCGGCTGGTATTCCACATGAGGCAAAATTGTTTCCATGACAGGGAATGTTTAGTTCTCATACTGCCTCGGTACCACTAGTATTAGAAAAAAGAGAGCTGGCATTCATATTAGGAATACCCCAGAGAAGAAAGTGGTGTGTGTATGTGTGTGTGTATGTGTGTGACTTATCTGACCACCTCACCTCACCTCGCCAAATCATATTAGCACATCTGTCATCAATCTTTTATATTGATAGCCATGACAGTAGGGTAGCATCAGCTCTTCAAATATGCTGCATAACTAACTACGCAGTAGAAAAGGTGACAATGTTGAAGATATTTTCCTCTTCCTGCCCGCCTTTTGCTCATTTAAATTCATATTTCTTTTAGAGATGGTTAGGCACACATGCACACAGGGTATGGCTTAGAAATAAGTTGGATAGGCTGGGCTATTTTTCCAGATATCTGAATCGTGTCTTGCTATTTGAGAAATCTGAAATGGTATTTTTAGTACTGAAAATACCCCTCCAGTGCTTGAAGCAATTCCAAGTTATTTATGTAGGTGTCTAAATGTTCTTCTTATCGGTTTCATTTCTTTAGAGATGGAACAAGGTCCCCTCCCTCCCTCCCTCCCTCTCCCTCCCTCCCTCCCTCCCTTCCTTCCTTCCTTCCTTCCTTCCTTCATTCCTCACTCTTTCTTTTTCTTCTCTCCCTCTTCTTCCTCCCATAGTCAGTGATGTCATGATGCAGGTAGTGACATCATGACATTATTGGAGTAATCAGCTTTGAAAGGATGTTAGAAAACTTCAGGGGTAAAATAGATGTACCCCTCTTCTCCCCTTAAATATATTTAACCCCTACCCCAAACAGGCTCCCAGAATCACCAAAGAGATGCTGGACCTGTATTTTATTCCATTGGAAAGAAGCTTATTGTAGACATTGATGTTATCCCAATCCATTTAGTCCTACCTAAAGTTGCCCTAGTCTATTGTATTTATCTGTATATTTGTTGTTAAGTAAAGCAGAGGAAGGCTGCACATAGGTTTTTTGGTGTCAAGAAAGATGGTAGTGTGGGAGATAGGAGGAGTTGTTGCCTGAAAGCTGTTTTGTGTAAACCACTCCTTAAAGACAATATAAAGCATCTTTGTTTAAACTAGGGACTTTTTAATGAATTCCTTCCCTGTGATGGTGGATTCTCCACCAAAGAATGTCAAAATGGTCTGATGTTAGTTAGAGCTTTAGATTAAATCTGGACAATACTATGTCCACCAGATGGATTCGTAACTGGCTGACCAACTGCGCTCAATGTGTAGTCCTCAATGGAACTGCATCTATATGGAGGGAAGTATGCAGTGGAGTACCCCAAGGCTTTGTTTTGGGGTACTCCAGTACCCAATACTGTTCAACATCTTCATCAATGATTTGGATGAGGGAATAAATGGGGAACTCATCAAATTTGCAGATGACACCAAGCTGGCAGGAATAGCCAACACTCCAGAAGATAGGCTTAAGATACAGAAGGATCTTGACAAACTTAAACATTGGGCACTATCTAATAAAATGCAATGCAATGGTGAAAAGAGTAAGGTTCTACAATTAGGCAAGAAAAACGAAATGCACAGGTACACTATAGGTGGTACCTTGCTCAATAGTAGTAACTGTGAGAGGGATCTTGGAGTCCTAGTGGACAACCATTTAAATATAATACAATAATACAATAATACAATAGTAGAGTTGGAAGGGACCTTGGAGGTCTTCTAGTCCAACCCCCTGCCTAGGCAGGAAACCCTATACCGTTTCAGACAAATAGCTATCCAACATCTTCTTAAAGACTTCCAGTGTTGGGGCATTCACAACTTCTGGAGGCAAGCTGTTCCACTGATTAATTGTTCTCACTGTCAGGAAATTTCTCCTCAGTTCTAAGTTGCTTCTCTCCTTGATTAGTTTCCACCCATTGCTTCTTGTTCTACCCTCAGGTGCTTTGGAGAATAGTTTGACTCCCTCTTCTTTGTGGCAACCTCTGAGATATTGGAACAATGCTATCATGTCTCCCCTAGTCCTTCTTTCTCTTAAGCTAAACATACCCAGTTCCTGCAACCGTTCTTCATATGTTTTAGTCTCCAGTCCCCTAATCATCTTTGTTGCTCTTCTCTGCACTCTTTCTAGAGTCTCCACATCTTTTTTACATCGTGGCGACCAGAACTGAATGCAGTATTCCAAGTGTGGCCTTACCAAGGCATTATAAAGTGGTATTAACACTTCACGTGATCTTGATTCTATCCCTCTGTTGATGCAGCCTAGAACTGTGTTGGCTTTTTTGGCAGCTGCTGCACACTGCTGGCTCATATTTAAATGGTTGTCCACTAGGACTCCAAGATCCCTTTCACAGTTACTACTACTGAGCAAGGTATCACCTATACTGTACCTGTGCATTCTGTTTTTGTTGCCTAAATGTAGAACCTTACTCTTTTCACCATTGAATTTCATTTTATTAGATAGTGCCCAATGTTCAAGTTTGTCAAGATCCTTCTGTATTTTAAGCCTGTCTTCTGGAGTGTTGGCTATTCCTGCCAGCTTGGTATCATCTGCAAATTTGATGAGTTCCCCATTTATTCCCTCATCCAAATCATTGATGAAGATGTTGAAGAGTACTGGGCCTAAAACAGAGCCTTGGGGTACTCCACTGCATACTTCCCTCCATGTAGATGCAGTTCCATTGAGAACTACACGTTGAGTGCGGTTGGTCAGCCAGTTACGAATCCATCTGGTGGTGATGCTGTCTAACCCACATTCTTCTACTTTATCTAGTAGTAGGTTATGGTCTACCTTATCAAAAGCCTTACTGAAGTCCAAGTAAACTATATCGACGGCATTCCTCTGGTCCACTAATTTTGTCACATTATCAAAGAATGCAATAAGATTAGTCTGGCATGATCTGTTTTTGACAAATCCATGTTGGCTTTTGGCTATTACTTTGTTTGCTTCTAGGTGTTCGCAAATTCGTTGCTTGATTATTTTTTCCAGAATCTTTCCTGGTATTGAGGTTAGGCTGATAGGTCTGTAGTTTCCTGGGTCTAATTTTTTCCCTTTTTTGAAGATGGGAACCACATCAGCTCTTTTCCAGTCCTCTGGTAGTTCCCCGGTGTTCCAGGATCTCTGAAAGATATAATTCAGTGGTTCTGAGATCTCGTCTGCTAGTTCCTTCAGAACTCTGGGGTGTAATCCATCCGGTCCTGGTGATTTGAACTCGTCTAGGGTAGACAGGTGCTCACTTACCATTTTCTTCCCTATTTCAATTTGAGCCAGCAGCATGCAGCAACTGCCAAAAAAGCCAACACAGTTCTAGGCTGCATCAACAGAGGGATAGAATCAAGATCACGTGAAGTGTTAATACCACTTTATAATGCCTTGGTAAGGTCACACTTGGAATACTGCTTTCAGTTTTGGTCGCCACGATGTAGAAAAGATGTGGAGACTCTAGAAAGAGTGCAGAGAAGAGCAACAAAGATGATTAGGGGACTGGAGACTAAAACATATGAAGAACGGTTGCAGGAACTGGGTATGTCTAGTTTAATGAAAAGAAGGACTAGGGGAGACATGATAGCAGTGTTCCAATATCTCAGGGGTTGCCACACAGAAGAGGGAGTCAAACTATTCTTCAAGACACCTGAGGGTAGAACAAGAAGCAATGGGTGGAGACTAATCAAGGAGAGAAGCAACTTAGAACTGAGGAGAAATTTCCTGACAGTTAGAACAATTAATCAGTGGAACAACTTGCCTCCAGAAGTTGTGAATGCCCCAACACTGGAAGTCTTTAAGAAGATGTTGGATAGCCATTTGTCTGAAACGGTATAGGGTTTCCTGCCTAGGCAGGGGGTTGGACTAGAAGACCTCCAAGGTCCCTTCCAACTCTGCTATTGTATTGTATTGTATTATTGTACGTCCTCATTGGATGTTTCATTGTTTGCTGTATGATCTTGATCACAGTATTACCACCCACAAGGGATTTTTGTGAGGATAAAATGGGATGTACATAGATGCATCTTAGAGGAAAGGTGCAACTTACCTGTAATTAAAGAGAGCTTGCAAAGTTCTCAGCCACTTCTATAGAGTTGATTTATTTATTAGATTTTGATCCCGTCTTTATTATTTTTGTAAATAACTCAAGAGGGTAAACTTACTTGATACTCCTTCTCTTCCTATTTCCCCCACAACAACAACCCTATGAAGTGGGTTGGGCTGAAAGAGAGAGAGTGACTGGCCCAAAGTCCCCCAGCCGGCTTTCATGGCTAAGGCGGGACTAGAACTCCCAGTCCCCTGGTTTCTAGGCCAGCGCTTTCACCACTATACCAGAATGCAGTTTTTCCAACTTAATACTTTCAAAGGGATAACTTTCATAACTTTCCTTAACCTGCTGCAGTATTTTGGTAACTTCGATACTAGGTGAAACCTAATTAGTTTTCCCTCTGATGTTGCAGGAGTCAGGAGCAAAAGTCTCTGCACTGGAGTGAACAGAGGAGGATCCGATATGTCAAGAGTTTGATTGCTTTAGAGGAAGAGCTTCGCATAGCCCGTCTCCTTGCTAGAGAACAATTGGATAAAGTTGCCATACAGAGGATGGTATCTTATTTTCATTTCCTTTCAATTAGTAGAAAATAATCTCCATCCATTACCTGTTTTCCTATCAGAACAGGCTGAACACCGGGGTTCATAACTCACATTAAACCGTTATTTATTTGAACCATGATTTGTTGAATAAGTCAAAAGGGCTGGATTGCCATGTTATACTGTGTTCCAGGGTCTCCCAACTTGGCTACTTTGAGTCTTGTGGACTTCAACTCCCAGAATTCCCCAGCATGCCTGGCTGGCTGGGGAATTCTGGGAGTAGAAGTCCATGACTCTTAAAGTTGCTAAGTTGGGAGAACCCTGCTGTATTCCATAATTTATAAAACATCATTGCTAGCATAACATCAAGGCAAAACGAAACAAGCCAACCTCTTTATGACAACAGTTGAAGTTGGCCTGAAGTCACACCTGCCATTCACAACTCTGGTTAACTGACACCATTGCTTGATTCTTTCTGGAGAATATTCCTTTCCAGGGTCTGTGGAATTTGGAGGTTTTAAATGCGTTTATTAACATTCTAACTATTTATTTAGCAATGGTTTGAATTAAATAAACTAATTTCGGTTAATAAATAACACATCTTACTTGAGTCATGTCCTTGGGGATTATTAAAAAAAAACATGAACGTGTGGGCTATAGATTTTTCAATTTTTTTAAAAAATGCTACAAGATTGTAACTTAGCTTAATGCATGAACTCAAGTGTTTTCCTCACAATTACTTTACAGGTAGAGGAAAAAATGGCCTTGGAAAGGTATGCGGTTGAAGAAAACATCTGCCGAGCACCGGAATTTTTAGTGCGGCTGAGATCTCATACTGTGTGGGAAAAGATGTCCGTCAGGCTTTATTGTACGGTCCAAGGATTTCCCACCCCTGTTGTACAATGGTAAGCCTTTGACTCTTTCCAGGAATCTCAAGATGGTGCTAAGTGTTATTCATGTAATAACCCAGCTATTAAATGTCACTTTTATATTGGCTATGTTTAAGAACCTTTTATAATCCTCAAAGGCATTCTGGATGGATGCCGTTGCTTTGACATGAATGACAGAGAAGCTTCCGACTTTATCCTTGAAGGCATCGATTGGAGACTTCAGAGCTTGAAATGGGTTGCACTCTGAGATGTTCATTGAGAAAAGTTCAGGGGGGCAGAGTGCTAGATGTCCTTCTAGACAAAGCTGAATAACTCTTCAATCAGCCGTTAAGTCCCAAAGTGATTTTAATAGCATTTCTTCATTAGGATATGAAAATATAAAAGCTTGAAACTCAACAGAGAAAATGATATTCAACTGAAACTATGGGCATATACAGCAAGAATCATACTGTAAATCTAATCTCGGGGTACCTCAAATCTAATCTCAGAGGACCTCTGTGTGTAACCTTTGCATAGCTCCCAATGAAATCCCACAATGTCATCCATATTTGGCAGCTGATGTAATTTACTTCTAGCTCAGGTGAAACTAATGGAAAGCTAGTTTAGATTTTGAAACACTGCTCTGGGAAGTTATAATTGAGCTACTTCCCAATTTATGGAAATGTTAGCTTCATCCCACCTCAGGTGTCTGGGACACAGCTTTCCTAGCAGGTCTTCAAGAGAGAAGTTAACTTAATGGCTTTTCAGAGTGCCACCTTCCCTTGTGGAGATGTATGTGTGTGTGTGTGTGTGTGTGTGTGTGTGTGTAAGTATGTATGTATGTATGTATGTATATATGTATGTGTGTGTATATATATGTATGTAAATATGTATGTAAACCCCAAAGACAAAATCCAGCTAGAAAACCAAGGAGTCTACAAAATACCATGCAAAATCTGCCCAGCAATATACATAGGACAAACAAACAGGAGAATAAATGCACGCATCACAGAACACAAAAACGCAGTAAGAAAAAAAGAAAAAACTTCTTCCCTTTTCCAGCACCTTAAAGCTACAGGACATGAAATCAACTTTGAAGGAGCCAGGTTAATCTCCAAAACAGAACACCTCCACAAGAGAATAATCATGGAAGCCATCGAAATAGAGAAACACCCCCACAGCATGAACAAACGTGATGATACCTCCCGCCTACCAAACATCTGGAAACCAGCCCTAGCCAACAAACGAACACCACCCACCACCCAAGCCGTTATAATACAAAACAACAATGCACATACAGCCTGCACCAATCAGCACCAATCTACCAATCATGATACAACCACACAACCAATCATTCCACTTACTGAAACAAAGCCAGCACCCCATCCCCTCCCACCAAGACTTACAGAAAGACGGCAGCTCCGATCACATTTTAAGCCCACAGCTTGAAGATGGCAGGTGAGATCCTGCCGAAACGTTGCAAAGACAATCTCAACCTTACACGGGAAAAGACCCGAATACAACAAAAGTGTCCCTTTATTTATTATCAGTACAAATACAACACACACACACACACACACACACACACACACACACACACACACATATATATATATATATATACATACATACATACATACATACATACATACATACACACACACACACACACACACACACACACACATATATATATATATAGCATTTGTGCTGATAAATAAATAAATAAACAAATAAAGACTAGTATAGATCTATTTCAAGCTATTTAGCTCTCATCAGCTAGCCATACCCTTACTAGGATTCGAACCTGGGCTGTTTTTACATGTTATGCAGTTGTATTAGCCTCTAAGCCACAAGTTCTCCTCCCTTATCAGCTGAACCAAGGGACCTAACATGTAAAAACAGCCCAGGTTTGAATCCCAGTAAGAGTATGGCTAGCTGATGAGAGTTTGAAATAGATCTATACTAGTCTCCCTTTATTTATTTATCAGCACAAATGCAACACAAAAATGGTTTTCTGCCTGAAAGGCTCCTAGGGTGGAAATGAAAGGCAAAAGGGAAGCAGGATGCTCCCTCCCATATTTGGGCATACCAGGTGCTTTGACATAACACTTAATATATACTTATCCCAGCTTTTGCTAACCTAGAAGTTCGAAAGCACATTAAAAAATGTAAGTAGAAAAATAGGGACCACCTTTTTCTGGAAAGGTAACAGCTCTCTGTGCGCCTTCAGCACGGGGACGTCTTTGGACAGCATTGGCTCTTTGGCTTAGAAAAGGAGATGAGCACCACCCCTCGAGCCAGAAACGACTAGCACACATGTGCAGGGGAACCTTTACCTATAATAGATCAAATCCCAAGACATGCTGAATCTTGTAGTTTTATCCAAAAACTTATGGTGATTTTGATATTTTGCTTGTTTCTGCAATAGTTTTCTAATACCACTTCTATTTATGTTGATGGTCATCGAAAATGAAGCCAGCAGCGAGTGCCTTTCCTGTCAAACTATGGAGTGCCATCAATTTTGCCTGAATTACATTGCAATTTGCTTTTCAGCATAAGCTGAGAGCTTTTGATTTTTGTGTTTTTGGTTTTGCTTCTCAGGTACAAAAATGAAGAATTGATTACTCCTGCAAGTGAGCCTGGGAAGTACACCGTCGAAAGCAAATATGGAGTGCACATGTTGGATATAAACAGGTAAGGTGTCTGTGATGGAGCAGTTATTAAGGCAATTTTGATACTTGTTTTACAAAAAATAAGTTCCATCAGAATCCACAGGACTGATTGCCAATTACAGAGTATGGGATATCTGCCTACAGTTGAATGCATATTGTGGTTTGGATTCTTTATGAAAATTAACTTTCTGGCCAACTCTTTGGTCTACCTAACTCTTACATCCAAATGTTTATCACCCATGAAAAAGGCACCATAAGAAACGGGGATCCTGACTGGGTCAGATCTACCCACTCTGGACAGCAGTGTTTCCTCAACCTTGACAATATGAAGTTTCTCAGTCATCCAGGTAGAACTGGAAGTTGAGTAATGGCAACTGGACATCTTTTCTTTTTGACTATATGATAGTTTGAGAGGGAAGTGAAAGAACTTTTTAAAATGCCAAATGGAAAATCCTTCCGTCAATAGAGGTGGAGCCTCAGATGAAACTTGTCCTCGTTTTATAGGCTACTTTTGCATCAGTTCCCAGGAAGATCAAGATCACATTATAGGCTCACCAGGAAGGACACACTTAATGACCCACTTAGGAGAAAGGACTCTTAAAGACTTTCTGCCTAATCACCTAATGAACCTGTCCAGAAATGAAATCAACCTGGAGCAGGAGAACATATATAGGGTCCTCCTAACCAACTTATTCAGACTGAAGAAGCTTCTTGGATAAGCAGTGAAACATTTCAAACCAAAAAGAAATGATGTCTAGTTATCATGACTCAACCTCCTATCAACCTTTGCCACTTCAAGATATGTGGACTTCAAACTCCCAGAATTTCCTAGCCAGTACAGAGTTGCAGTCCACAAATCTTAAAGTGGCCAAGGTTGAGAAACTTTGATCCACGGTATATCCTTCCTCAGGTAAGCTCTGGAAAAAGGTCTTTGTTTGGTTCATAGGGAGGGTGGGTTGGAACTCTTCCTTCACTTCTTTAGCAACTTTGGGGATGAGGAGAGGTGCTGCTGGGAGGCCAAAACAGGCCTATAAATTCACAATGCAGATGGCACCGACACACATTCACAAAGTGTACACCACGTCCCAATCCATTAAACCAATCATTTACATTCACTTTTGTGAGATTTATTTATTTATTTGTAAAAGGAATCCCTACGTATGCCCATGTGTGTGCGCGCTAGTTAATGGCATTCATTTTTTCAATTCAAACCTTGATTGTCAGAGTACAACATTTGTACAATGAGATTGGCTGAGCCTTCCTTTGTGCATCCCAACACAATGCAACTCACAGTGAAAGACAAAAAAATCCCTAGCCCAGTGAATCCTACTAACAAACACCCAGTTCTATTGTACCGTGTGAACTTTTTGCTCGTCGCGCTGGCCCCGCAAGTCAATCGTACTACGTTGTTGTAGAGTTATTTTTCATTCCGGAGTCTGACAGCCCACGGATAAAAACTGTTCTTCAGCCTGTTTGTGCAGCTGCCTATGCTTCTATATTTCCTTCCAGATGGTAGGAAGGTAAAGATTTCACCTGGGATTTTTATCAGAAAGTGCCATGATTTCTCTTGCGCTTTCTATTCTCTCTTTCATTATTTCTCTTTCCCTTTCCGAGTTTAGTTTTGACTGCCTTTTATTATATAAAAAACAATAAAAAACAATAAAATATATATCTTAAAAAAGGAAGTGCCATGCCTCGAGATTGAGTTCTCCCTGTTCCAGTGCAAATCTGATGAAAATCTCCCTATCTTTCCCATATCAGAAACCCCAAAGAGACGGGAGTGTGCTTTCCTTTCCATAGGGACAATGGGCAGTCTGGGAGAGGAGACTTTGAAAAGCATGTGATTTTAAAAGAGTTTGACCTGCTCTCCCGAGCTGTGCATTATATGATTCTGAAGTAAGTTGTCCTCCCTTTGGCCCATTATTACACTCAAATCCAGTTGCAGCTTGCTACACATTTCATGGAGTGGCATTCATCCCTGGATCTTTGCCACAAACAACTTGGCTTCCAAATGCCCTGCAGAAGAAAAAAATGGATCCTAGATGCGACATTTCTTCTACTTGGTCATTGTTTATTAATTATTATAAATCAAGGTCCCTGGAATTAGCTGCCAAATCAGCTAATCAGCTACAAATCAGAGGACGTGATTTAGTTGAATGCTAATAGTCGAACGACTTTTCCTTTAATGGGGCTCTTTTCCTTTTATGCAAACTTGTTTTGGGGGCTACACCGAATGCTCCTGATCCCCCCCCACTGCACTTAACAGAGGGTTATTAAATATCTGAATAACGGCCTGATATTTTCAGGATATCTAACAGTTAAGATTCTCCACGTATTTCAGTATTCTTCTCAGCTGTTCATGCCACTGAGCTGAGTTTCAAGTCATCTGATATGTAGCCACTTAAAGCCGCTGAGCAGTTTCTTGGCTCTCATCTTCCCGGGTCTCTGAAGCTGAGGCTAAGAAAACCTTTCCATCTGATGTGAGAGTGACATTCATTCCTAGGAACATACAAGTGCTCCTTGGCTCCAGTGGAAACATTCTTTAGGAGCCAAAGAGATGGCATCGTCTCATCATTTTAAAGTGGCAACTGGGTACCTTTTTATCTGCGCAATTGGATGTCTCAGTTGACTTTTACATCTGCCCCAAAGTCTAAAGCTTTTAAACTTTGGTCAGTCTGATTTTATGTATCTGTATCTATCTCTATCTCTATCTCTCTACCATCTATCTATCTATCTATCTATCTATCTATCTATCTATCTATCTATCTATCTATCATCTGTCTATCTATCTATCTATCTGTCTGTCTGTCTGTCTGTCTGTCTGTCTATCTATCTATCATCTATCTATTTATATATCATCTATCCATTTCTATATCTCATCTCTCTCTCTCATCTCCCTCTCACACCTCTCTCTCTCTCTCACACACACACACACCTACAGTATATTTATCTATCTATCTATCTATCTATCTATCTATCTATCTATCTATCTATCTATCTATCTATCTATCTATCTATCTCTATCATCTAGCTTTATCATCACCTACCTATCTACCTATTCTCTCTCTCTCTCCCCTCATTTTCTCTCTATCTATCATCTACTTCCTACCTGTTTCTCTATCTCTCTCCTTTCAAATATGGGATCTTATTTGACTCTCCAAAAATGTTCATGTACTTCCTTCTTGAATGTAAGCAAGAGGACAGAATGGCTTCCCAACTCTTACTGTAATTCTTCCTTGTTTCTACAGAAGGGACACTATGTGTATAGATTCCAGTACAATTTCTTTTGCCCTGGTTTATAAATCTCTGGCATCCATTGATTTCAGCGTGCATCTCATTATATGGTTGCATTTCAGAATGGAACATATTTGCCAAAGCAACATACACTAACAGTTGCAACTGTAGAAGTTCCCTGGTTATAAATTGGATAGCTGCCATAAAAAGAAAAAGATAAAACTATTTTCTAGCACATATATGTTTGTGTGTATGTGTGTGTGCATGCATAATAAAATAAGTGGGCATGGAGCCTAACAATCACCAAGGAGGGTGCCTATAGGTACATATATTGCTGTTGAACCATCTAGTCAGATCCTCATAGTAACTATATTTACTGAATGACACAAGTGGCACGCGGAGCCATTTGTCAGGGCACGCGAGGTGCTGCCCTGTCAGCTGGCCAGCGTGCATGCGCGCGCTGGCCAGCTGAATTCACCTTTTTAAAGCTATTTTTCGCCTTCCCCAGGCTCCAGAGGCTTTATAGGAGCCTGGGGAGGGCGAAAAAAGCCTCCCCCGCCTCCCGGGAGGCTTCAGGGAACGTCCGGAGGCTTCCCTGAAGCCTTCGGAACACTTAAAACCACCCTTCGAGCAACCCGGAAGTGACTTCCGGGTTGCTCGGATGGTCGTTTTAAGCGCTCTGAAGGCTTCAGGGAAGCCTCGGGACGGTCCCTGAACAGGTACGAGACGTGCGTCTCCATCGCCTGGGCCCGGATCGCCTCCGCCGCGCGGCACCTCAGGCTCGGCGTCCTTGTGCCTTGACATCGCTGTCCTTGCGTCCTTCACATCGCTGCCGCCGCCGCTCAGCGCTCGGCGCTCGGCATCCTTGCGTTCGGCGTCCTTGCGTCGCTCGCCGTCCTTGCGTCCTTCACATCGCTGCCGCCGCCGCTCGGCATCCTTGCTTCGCTCACATCGCTGTCGCCGCCGCCGCCGCTAGGACGGGCTCAGCCGAAGGGAAGTCCGTCAGGCCTCGGCCACGCCGCCCTCGCCTCCTCCTCCTCCTCCTCTAGCCGCGCCATCGCAAGGATTAAGGCGAAAGGATGGGGAAAGCGAAGGGGGCTTTGTTGTCCTCCTTCTCCTTCTCCTCCTTTCCCCCTCTGGCTCGAACGCGGCGCCGGGGCCCGGCAGGCAGGCAGCGAACGAGTCGGAGCCTGCCGACTGGAGGAAGAGGGTGAGAGGGGGGTCCTGTGAATGGCGGTCGCAACTCGGCTGCCTGCCACCTTTCCCCTCTTTTGTCTGCCAGCCGGGGTGGCCCGCCGCCGAGTTGCAACTATTGCCGCTGCTGCTGCCACTGTTCACAGGATCCGCCTCTCACCCTCTTCCTCCAGTCGGCAGGCTCCGACTCGTTCGCTGCCTGCCGGGCCCCGGCGCCGCGTTTGAGCTGGAGGGGGAAAGGAGGAGAAGGAGAAGGAGGACAACAAAGCCCCCTTCGCTTTCCCCGTCCCCCCCCTTTCGCCTTAATCCTTGCGATGGAGCGGCTAGAGGAGGAGGAGGAGGAGGCAAGGGCGGCACGGCCGAGGCCTGATGGACTTCCCTTCGGCTGAGCCCGTCCTAGTGGCAGCGGCGGCGGCAGCGATGTGTGCGAAGCAAGGACGCCGAGCGGCGGCGGCAGCGGCGGCGGCAGCGATGTGAAGGACGCAAGGACAGCAATGTGAAGGCGCAAGGACGCCGAGCCTGAGGTGCCGCGCGGCAGAGGCGATCCGGGCCCGGGCGATGGAGACGCACGTCTTGTACCTGTTCAGGGACCGTCCCGAGGCTTTCCTGAAGCCTTCAGAGCGCTTAAAACGACCATCCGAGCAACCCGGAAGTCACTTCCGGGTTGCTCGGAGGGTGGTTTTAAGTGTTCCGAAGGCTTCAGGGAAGCCTCCGGACGTTCCCTGAAGCCTCCGGGGGGGCGGGGGAGGCTCTTTTCGCCCTCCCCAGGCTCCTATAAAGCCTCTGGAGCCTGGGGAGGGCGAAAAAATCATGCAAAAATGGGCGCGTTGTGCGCGCATGCGCACTGGGGGCGCGTTGCATTATGGGTGCGGCACGCCCGCACATGACCCCCCCGCGCTCCCCCCACTTGTGGCACGCGAGCCAAAAAAGGTTCGCCATCACTGTTCTATACTGTCATGGAATTCAATTATTCTCTCACATGAATAATCTGATTTCCTTCCTTCCTTCCTTCCTTCCTTCCTTCCTTCCTTCCTTCCTTCCTTCCTTCCTTCCTTCCTTCCTTCCTGCCTGCCTGCCTGCCTGCCTGCCTGCCTGCCTGCCTGCCTGCCTGCCTGCCTGCCTGCATATTCTATCTCACTAATTTGCTTTTATGAATGTAATAATTTAGGGAATTAATGTTAGAGAAGCCCTGTGCTGTTTTCCCAAGAGAAACCCCCTCCCCACCTCAGTTCTAGTAGTTCCACTTGGAAGCAAGAAAAGACAGAAGCTCACTATGAGAACAACGGTGCCCACGGAATAGACTTCTGGAAATCCATAGGAAGTCTCTGTGGCCTAGTGTGGACAATTGAAATCTATGTGGTCTTTTTCATATTCTTCCTCTTCTGATACACATTCTTTACTGTTCTACTCCTTTAGCCGCAAGATGTTTCAGGTGTGATAACTGCAAGAACTGCTTATCATCAAGGCCATTAGTTTTTCCTCAAGGAAATTGGAAATTTAACATGTCTAGGCTGAAGAGAGTTGGCAGTAAAAAGGGCTCTAGAAATATTGATACCGTAACCACATGAGGCTTTCTGTTATCCTATTTTTAAACCCCAGAATCTCCTCTACCTTCTACCATCCCGGCAACATTAAGTTGAAAAATTCACTCCAAATGGAGTAAATGTAGCACAAGGCAGCCCCAGGCTCAGGCTTGGATTAATTCCCAGCTATGTTGAGTCTCCTGGACAAGATTTTTTTAAAAAAAGAAATCCTTTTAATTCAAACTTTATCCCTCATGCTTTTTTAAAATAGCGATCGTATCATGTACTTTTGTAACATAAAGACACTTTTTCTGAGGTTTTGTGACTTTGAATAGAACGCAGTGCAGTGCACAAGTAAAGATTTGCCCCTAGGGGGAGCTGTAGTCCTTAGATATAACTAAAGCGAATCAAAAATGAATTCTCAAAAATGAAATGAATATGCCATTTCTGAGTGGTGTCATAATGCCTAAATCCTCTGACTATGTGGTCTTTCCTCAAGTTTTTTCCCCCGTCTTCTTCCTCTTCTTTATGTGCCTTCTTGTCATTGAAAATAGGGCTGTGTTAAGCCTTCTCTCTCTTGTAGAAAATAACCTTGCCTGCGTCATAAAATCTCCAACTCTGTGACAGACTCTGTGCTACTTTTTGTCCTTCAAACAATTTTGCGTAACATCCCCAGTCAAGTATGAAAGAAACATTACATTCGCTTTCCTGGACGTTCTCAAAAGTCCTTTCCTCCCTCCACTTGAACTTTGGAGAGGAAATCTGATGCTTAAACTTTCAATCAAAGGGGCGGAAACTTTAAAGAGGCACCCACAAAGATGATGCCTATTACCCAGCAAACAATTTAGTAATATGATTCCAGATGCGCCCACATCTTCTCATTTATATCAGTAGAAGAATTAAGGAGTTTAAAAAAGTATTATTATTATTTTTTTTGCAGGAGATTAGGTGCTTGGAGGTCCACTGAAAATAGAATTCTAATATGAGTCTCTATCAGCTTTTGCTATTGCTTGGACCTATATTTTATATTATTCTTAGCAAGTCACTTGTTGCAGTGGACAATTTTGATTCTAATATCAGATGTTAAGGCACCGGATGAAAAGGCCTTGCCTTTATGAATAGAATTCTAGTGGGTCTATACAGGATTCCTAATAAAATGGTTTCATTCAGCCATTAATATGTCTGGGAGGTAAAAAAAACTTCAAGACACTTAACTGTCCCACGATGCTAATTTAACAAAGAACAGAGTCCCCCCCCCCCCCCTGGTGCTGATATTTCTGGATGCCATCTTGTACTCTCATCAAAACTGTTTTTATCTGTACTTGCAAGGTTATTTTAAGTTGCTGGGTGGGGGCAGGAGCTACAGTAACTCACCGCCCGAGAAGTAATAGCTTGACCTACGGCTGAGCCGGTCCTGCTCAAAGGTGACTTGAACCCATGGCCTCTCATTTTCAGAGAGAGAGAGGGACTGACAAAGGACAAAAGGGAGAGTGATGGAAGCAATTGCACTGGCCATTTGTGACATACTTTTATTGAACAGAAAGAACCAGGGGAAATGACAGGAAAGGGAGAGGATAGATCTCATTTACTCTGACAAAGGGAAAAAAACACAGAAGAAAACGTAGTTCACACATTGCCCACATTTCTCTACTATTATAAAGCAAGCATAGTGTTTTCCTTTTCCTTGGTTTGATGAAAGCCTGCTCTCTGGTAAATTGAATCTCAGTTATGGAACTAATGTAATAAAATACAGAAGAAAGCAACTACCTGTTAGCAACCAACACAATCACAGCCACTAAACACTAAATTGTCTCTCCAGATGCTTGACAATTGTCCCTCCTGCATGCAGACCACAGAAAGGCTCTGTTGAGTCCATAGTGGGATTGCATAGTGGCAAAATCCTGTTTGCCTCCTAGATTAACTCCCCCTCCCCAACTCACATGTATCAGCATTTGAATGGATATGTCAATTATTTTCTTTGATACGATCCATCGTTTGCTCTTTTTGCTGTTTAGGGCTCACTATGATGACACTGCTACCTACACTGCAGTGGCAACAAATGTACATGGACAAACCTCAACCAATGCCGCTGTGATTGTGAGAAGTGAGTAAAGCCGCACTGATGATGTGAAACACATACAAACGTGGGGATACTTGAATGACTTGGTTCACAATGTTGTCGCTTTCTTCTAGGATACAGAGGGGATGAAGAACCGTACCCTGTTGGAATATTTCCCTATCGCTGTAAGTTCTCCTTGTAGTTCAAAGCAACTCTACACCTGTCATAAGACGCAAAGATGTTCCTCCCAGGGGTCACCTGGTACAGGTTCACCCGGGTTCGGGAGAACCTGTAACTAACGTTATGGCAGGTTCGCAGAACCGCCAAATCCCACCCCTGACTGCCCCCACAGGAGTCTCCACGCGGCCCGTTTTGGATGTGTAAGTGCAGGGCCCGCGTGGAGGCTCGAGGAGGGGGAAAAATGGGCCTCCTGGAAGTTCCAGAAGGGCCTCCGGAGCCTGGGAGAGGCAGTTTTCGCCCTCCCAGAGGCTCAAGGAAAGCCCAGAGAAGGCGAAAATCCCTCCCCCCCTGCCGCCTTGGTACAGGAGGATGACTAGGCCATGCCCACTATGGCCACACCCACCCAGCAACCGGGCAGAGAACTCATTGCTGAATTTTTTGAAGCCACCCTGGTTCCTCCCCCTAGAATCTTAATAAAAGACGAGCAGAAAAGTTCACTACAGTATTAGACTCAATTCAAGGTGTTGGTTTTAACTAGACACTCAAACCAGTGGATCAGAAGCACTTGACCTGTTGTTAACTTGCACTCTGCTTTCAGTTTCAGATGGCTCTCTCTCTCCTGGAGAGAGGCTCTTTCTAAATAATGTCTCTAAGGATTAAGAGCAGGAATGTCTTATCCACTTGACTGTATTTTTTATGCTAAACTTTTTCCCAATTCTGAAAGAGGGTCTTGTGAAATTCCAACCTCCCAAACCACTTATTTTTAAGCACTTAAAAGCAAGTCTTACATTTCAATTAAAAAGCAAGCATATGGTCTTTAGAATCTATCTATCCCCCCTCTCCCCACTCTCTCTCATCCATTCACCCGCCCATATAGAGAAAAAGAAAGTCTACAGCCGTGGTGGCGAACCTATGGCACGCGTGTCACAGGCGGCACGTGGAGCCCTCTCTGTGGGCATGCAAGTTGTTGCCCAGCTCACCTCAGCTCCTCTATGCATATGTGTGCGCCAGCTGATTTTCCGGTCTCAGGAGGCTTTAGAGACGCCTACTTGGCCCAAAACAGCACGCCCCATTTTGTGCCTCCCTGGCCCATTTTTGGTCCCAGGAGACTTCAAGGAGGTCTGTTGGGCCCAAATCGGGCCACGGGGTGGTGGTGGTGGTGTCGTATGCATGTGTGAGGTGCATTGCATTGTGGGTGTGGGTGTGGGCACATATTTGCATGCTATTGCACGCATGCATGCGATTTCAGCACACAAGGACAAATGGTTTAGCCATCACTGGTTTAGAGTTTCTAGTATTTATTTGTGATATTACTTCAAAAGGAAATATGCATATTTAATGCATTTTAATCTCTGGATTCAAACTTGAAAAGAGAGATGGCATTTTTACATACCAGTAATCTTTAAAATGGCACATATTAGACACATGTAAAAATCTTTGGTTTCCTGAGTTCATTGTTCTAACCCTGGCTTTGGGGTCATTGGTGCTCCCTGTGAATTGGTTGTTTTCTTGCAAACATTTTACTACTCAATTAGGTAACATCTTTTAATCCAGGCTTTGTGCATATCCCTTTGAAACTCCAAGCATATCTGACATAGTCTGCAGGGGGGATACAGAAATCTCTTTAGACTAGACAGGTAAAGATATTTTCCGGGAGTTTATAGGAAAGCTTGACTCCTAATGCTAACCTATCTCGCCTATTGAATCCATAGGCTGGAAATAGAGCACAAGCAATAATCATAATAAAAATACAAATGACTGTCAATCTTTCCAGCTCAAGCACAGAATAAAAATCTCCTTTCAAAAATCTTGAAAGAAAGAGGATTTTAAAAAACGAGGGCTATTTTTTTAATATTAACTTCATCCCATCTGTCCCACAATGTAGCAGAACCTGGCCAAGTGTATAGAGTAGAAAGCTGCAAGTATTGAACTACCGTATTATTCGGAGTATAAGACGCACCATTCCCCCCCAAAAGAGGGTGAAAATCTGGGTGCATCTTATACACTGAATACAACATTTTAAAACCCCTTCCCCTTTGCAAAAATGGACATGCAGAGGATTTGAGAGACTTGCAAAGTGCTCCTGAGGGCAAAAATGAGCAAAAAAATGGGCTGTTTTTGCCTCCCCAGCCCCCAGGAGCACTCTACAAGCCTCCCAAAGCTCTGAATTCCCCCCCCCCTTTTGAAATAAACAAGGCATGCAGATGGTTTGGGAGGCCTGCAGAATGCAGAAACTTTTTTAAAAAAATTACCTCTTCAAAATCGTGGTGCATCTTATAGTCCAAAAAATACGATATGTAGTTACATCAGCTATTTAGGTGTCCATGAGTACTGTGACAATAGTGTTGTGTCTTGGTAATTCCTGCTGCCATCACCAATTTTCCAGGGGTGTCTTTCTCCTAACCCTGGAATTAAGGCTCTCGTAACAGTATTTTGAGTAGTTTGGAGAACCAGCAAATAGGCTGGCCCTGCCCCTCTGCCTCCCAGCCTCCCAGCTGATCTTCTTTTGTTGCCCTGAACAGGAGCCGGAAAGCAGGTTAACGGGGTGGGGAGGGAATGGAGATTTTGCAGTAGAATTCCTCCGCCATGCCCACCAAGTCATGCCCACAAAGCCACACCCACAGAACCGGTAGTAAAACCGGTACCTGCTTTCTGGCAATAAAAAGGTAAATGAATGAATGCAAATAATTTCTGTAATGCAACCTCCTGGCTATGTAACTTAGAGGTCTCTGAATACATAACCCTTCCTTTGGAGATCATCAATCTCACAAGAGATAAAGTAAATCAAGTGTTATTGTTTAAAAAAAGAAGAAATAAAATTTCAAAACAATGTAACATTAACTGCCCCAAATACACAATTCTAGTAATGAACAAGAGTAATTACCAAGCTATTCAGATGGTAGAAAAACAGCAAGTTGATTAAAATAAAATTTGCAAAAAGAAACATTTCTTGTAGATCACAAGTCTAACACATTGGTCTAGTATACATAACCGATAATAACACAAAGAAAATGATTAATATTATAGATCACAAGAAATTTAAAGGAAAGAGAATGTCTTCATGCATATCCTATTTACACTATAAGGCTGACATAAAACCCAAGTTCTTAATCTATGCAGAGAAATAGAAACAATCTATATCAGTGATGGCGAACCTTTTTTGGCTCGCGTGCCACAAGTGGGGGGAGCGCGGGGGGGGATCATGTGCGGGCGTGCCGCACCCATAATGCAACGCGCCCCCAGTGCGCATGCGCGCACAACGCGCCCATTTTTGCATGATTTTTTCGCCCTCCCCAGGCTCCAGAGGCTTTATAGGGAGGGCCTGGCAGGCAGCGAACGAGTTGGAGCCTGCCGACTGGAGGAAGAGGGTGAGAGGCGGATCCTGTGAACAGTGGCAGCAGCAGCGGCAATAGTTGCAACTCGGCGGCGGGCTGCCCCGGCTGGCAGACAAAGGAGGGGAAAGGCGGCAGGCAGCCGAGTTGCGACCGCCGTTCACAGGACCCGCCTCTCACCCTCTTCCTTCAGTCGGCAGGCTCCGACTCGTTCGCTGCCTGCCTGCCGGGCCCCGGCGCCGCGTTCGAGCCAGAGGGGGAAAGGAGGAGAAGGAGAAGGAGGACAACAAAGCCCCCTTCGCTTTCCCCGTCCTTTCGCCTTAATCCTTGTGATGGCGCGGCTAGAGGAGGAGGAGGAGGAGGAGGCGAGGGCGGCGCGGCCGAGGCCTGACGGACTTCCCTTCGGCCGAGCCCGTCCTAGTGGCGGCGGCGACGGCAGCGATGTGAGCGAAGCAAGGATGCCGAGCGGTGGCGGCAGCGATGTGAAGGACGCAAGGACGCCGAGCGACGCAAGGACGCCGAACGCAAGGACGGCGAGCGCCGAGCGCTGAGCGGCGGCGGCAGCGATGTGAAGGACGCAAGGACAGCGATGTGAAGGCGCAAGGACGCCGAGCCTGAGGTGCCGCGCGGCGGAGGCGATCCGGGCCCAGGCGATGGAGACGCACGTCTCGTACCTGTTCAGGGACTGTCCCGAGGCTTCCCTGAAGCCTTCAGAGCGCTTAAAACGACCATCCGAGCAACCCGGAAGTCACTTCTGGGTTGCTTGAAGGGTGGTTTTAAGTGTTCCGAAGGCTTCAGGGAAGCCTCCGGACGTTCCCTGAAGCCTCCGGGGAGGCGGGGGAGGCTCTTTTTGCCCTCCCCAGGCTCCTATAAAGCCTCTGGAGCCTGGGGAAGGCGAAAAATAGCTTTTAAAAAGGTGAATTCAGCTGGCCAGTGCACGCATGCACGCTGGCCAGCTGACAGGGCAGCACCTCGCGTGCCCTGACAAATGGCTCCGCGTGCCACTTGTGGCACGCGTGCCATAGGTTCGCCATCACGGATCTATATCATACATACACAAAAAAGAAAAAAAAAACCTAACACAAAATCCGACTTTAATACTATTCTTCCAGAAATAATACAATCTGAAGCATCTGTTCTTTTCTTTTGAGCTAGATGCCCATCCAACTTCCTGATGGACCCAATATTAATAATTTTCAGTTTTCTGTATCTCTTTGCTGCCATCTAATGGTCATCCAATTTTGGCAGCTCTGATGTCTGCACCCATTTTCCTTTTTTTCTTACTTCATAAAAAGAGGAAGAAAGCGGTCAGCACAATTCCCAGAGAAACTGCTAAGCTAAGCCCTCGGAGGGCTCTGCTTCTAGGTTTTATATTCCTGTAGCAGTGAAGTGTCAGTGGACTATCAGCAGAGGAGGAGATTGTCCTAGCAGCAGCAGCTGTTTTCACACATGCTCCTTTTTCTGCACCATATTTCTGCTATAGATGCTCTGGGTACTTCATTTTGAGTAACCATAGGAGGCTGCAAAAAGCCAGATGATCTTAAAAGACAGCAGGAACAGATTCAAATAGTTCCAACTACTTACTTCCCTCTAAATGGAATCTGGATTTTTGCAATCCAGCTACGCCAGTACCAAGGCCATGCTATCTAGTTCAGGGGTGGGTTCTGGCAGTCACTACTGCCAGTTTGCTCATGGCTGCACCGCACGCGCAGGCGCAGTGCAATAAAAATTGTTCTGCGCCTGCACATAATAATAATAAAAAAAAAGATGGCAGTGCCGTTGGTGCTGCCGGGAGAACCGGTTTGGGGGCATGGCAGGCCTGAGTCTATGCCGGTTCCAGCGACCCAGGCCACCAAACCACTACTGGTTCAGGCGAACCGGTCTGAACCAGTAGGAAACAACCACTGATCTAGTTGCTGAAGGCTTGAGAGAATGAGGGGTCTGCTAGGAGGAATCTGTGGTCGCTTTTGCTGCCTTGAATTGGCTTTGAAAGGGAAGTAAGGAGGAGGAGGAAGTCTATTTTCAGCTTTAGAGCCAATGCATTAATATTGACTCCTGTTGTTTCACTTCAAAGACACCTAAACATATCAAGGCATGTTGATGGATGTTAAATAATTTCCAAGGCTGATCTCAATAATTGTCTTTTCAATTCACCTCATTCTTGTTTGCTTCCAGTGCCACTGCCAGATGAAATCTGTTTCACACATTTTGAAGTTCAGTTTTTGGAGAGGTTTGGAGTCACCTTTGGGACGGAGGGGGAAACACTTACTTTAAGGTGTAACATCTTGGTCACACCAGAACTGAAGCGTCTCCATCCTCGGGTTGAATGGTACAGAGATGGTAAGAACCTTAATTATTAATGTGATTTGCAAAGTTTCCTTTACATTTCTGAATTTTCCAAGGATTGCTGAAATTCGTGACAACTTTCCATGAGCTCTGCATCCCAAATACAATATTTGTCACTTAACCAAATAGGTTTTTTATATTTCTTAAACAGTTTTGCATATTTCGTTTAGTATGACTGGAAGATGTCTGCAGAGCTCTGAACCTAAAATTTAAGGCTCATTGATTAAGTGGTATCTAAGCAAAACAGTTGTTGGGGATAAAAACCCTGACCTCCACAAAAGACCTAACACTGACTTTAAGTCATTTCTTTTGCCTCTTTCCAGTTTTAATGTGATGTATATTGCAGTTAGCAAATTTTATTGGAAAGGATCAAAGTCGTGTAAAAAAATAATTCTTGATTCTGACTACAATTTGAAACCAAACCAAACGTATTTAAATCCTGTTGACTTAAGTGAGGAAAAATAACCAAGTGATCTATCCCATCTCTGTTAATCAATAGAGATCGGAAGGTTTTAATGTTGGCTGAAACAGGTGCTTGACAAAATTTCTTGTGACGTGGCTTCAATAGAGTCCCCCCAATACACAACTTGTAAAGTTTCAGATTAGGTAACATTAATACAGATTAGTGGATCCCTCACAATGTCTGAGGACTACACCAAACATTACAAAACTAGCCTACAGGTGCATATGTTATTAGAAATAGCATCTATCTGAAACATGATAGCTTTTTCCTAATATACTTGCTCTAAAATGGCTGATTTGGAGAGTCCAATGCAGAATACATCTTTATCGTTGCTATCTTATTAACATGTACTGAAGTGCAACCTGTCTTCCAGATGTGCTAATCAAAGAATCCAAGTGGACAAAACCCTACTTTGGTGAAGGACAAGCAGCACTGTCTTTCTCCCATTTGCACAAAGATGACGAAGGCTTGTACACCCTGCGCATAATTTCCAGAGGCGGAGTGCATGAATATACTGCATTTCTGTTTGTCAGAGGTATGAACAGCCTTGCTATTTAGGAGCTGATCTTGCTTGATTCTTTCTGAGGGATGATCAGAAGGGGTAGGGAGTTGGGAAGTTCTGGCTTTCCAAAAAGGTTGAATCTGTTCCTTTGAAACGCTTGACTATGTTGCTTGCAATTGTTCTGGTGATTGTAAAACAGATGGGCAAAAGTTTCGGGTCGACAACTTAAAGAGGGCACTCATAGTTAGCATTCATTTTGTCATATTTGTACCATGAGAATGAAAAGAATGGTTGTCTTTCTGGTTTGACAAATAAAAAAAGGGAAATGACTATATAAGATGGAACAAGGGTTGTAATTTGATCTCATCCTAACATTGGCAAATCCCTAGCAACTCTGGGATGGATTACACCAATCGTTAAGGCCAGAAGTGCAGCTGAAACATCTTCCTGTACAGACTTTTAGTCTGAGCTAAATAATGTTCAGCTAGCGTTCTCAGCAAATGAAAGCTACAGAGGTGAGCTGATTTATATTCCTTGACATTTTGACTCCAGTGATAAGCTCACCATCTTGTAAATAAGTCTAGTTGGTTTCAGTGGAATTTACTGAAGCTCACCTACTGACACACAGTGGCTTGTACTTGCAAGCTTTCCATGCTGTTCCATTTGTTTTTGCATGGGTGAATGGTAGGACTGTATTTTGTCCTTTCTCGCTCTGCCTGAAGCACCAATGTTCTCAGTGAAAAAGCTCAACCGTTCTTGTTTCTGCCTTCCCTGGAGCTATGCTGTCTTTCTCTGCAATATTGCTCCATGCTCTTCAACAACAGGAAGAAACCAGCCTTGGCAGGATAAAGATGGCATCAGGAGAATTCAGCCAGGGAAACCAGAGAAAGCTAACATTGCCCACTGTTAACTTCAGTCAAATGTTTGGTAACACAACTCCTAAAATATCTTCCTATTAGATCTATTGGCCTGGGTTAATGGGCGTTGGAATCCAAAATATCTGAAAAGGGTTAGTGTGCTAATTTCACATATCCATCCATTAATCCTTAGACTATTGGTATATGAGGCCAATATGAGTTGTGAAAATGCTTTTATGTTATGGGCATGCAATATGGAAAGTGGTGGATATGGAGGCCATTTCCTGGTATATGTAGATTCCTCTTTATGATATTATCATTGTTTTAATGTTCTGTATTAGCAGCCTTTTTGATTCTGCTGAATAATTCAGACTGAACCTTCAGCAAACTTGGCTGAAGGCAACTTAATTTACATAAAAAGCCACTGAGAATTTAAGAATAAAGTTTGAATTAGGATATAACATCTTTTAAAAATGTCCTGCTGCTTACTTCCATAAAGGAATCCTCAGGTTTTGTTAAGAAGATGCCTCACTAAATATTTTTAAAGGACATGTCCTTATAGGGACGCGTGGCTCCATGGCTAAGACACTGAGCTTGTTGATCAGAAGGTCAGCAGTTCAGTGGTTCGAATCCCTAGCGCCTCATAAGGGAGTGAGCTCCCATTACTTGTCCCAGCTTCTGCCAACCTAGCAGTTTGAAGCAGGTAAAAATGCAAGTAGAAAACTAAGCATCACTTTGATGGGAAGGTAACAGTGCTCCATGCTCCTTGGTGTTTAGTCATGCTGACTACATGACCACAGAGGCGTCTTTGGACAGTTTTGGCTCTTCGGCTTAGAAACAGAGATGAGCACCGCCCCCTAGAGTCGGGAACGACAAGCATGCATGCGCGGGGAAACTTTTACATTTACCTTATATAATTACTTTTGTCTCATCTTCAACCTACCATGGAGACAGTAATATTTAACTATTCCAATTTGCAGGTCTCTTGCAAATTTCCAGCAACAATTATTATTTTTTTAAAAAACCTCACATGCTTCTTGTTCCTATTTTCACCCTATACCTCAAAAGGAACAACTCAGTCAAGAAATCCAAATGATTTTGACAATTAGGAGGATAGAAGGTAAATTTGGGATAGAATTTTCACTATACTCTGCAACCTTCTTTTCAGCAATCCTCCATTTTGGTCTCTTTTTAAACATGGATATGGAGTTTTTTCAGAATACCACTGCTTTGGAACAGAACTGTTCCAGAATTCTATTTCAGAATAATGTTATTCCATACACATAACCTAGAGCAAGATTTGATAGATGGCTAAATTCACTGATGTAGCCATTGGTTAGAACTCACCAACTCTCCATTCCCCCAACCCGGTCTTTCCTTTATAAAGGAATGAAGAGTCGGTGATGAATGTTTTTCGTGAGAACCTGTGACATTTGGTAGAAAGGAAAATTCAGTCTGGGGAATCCCCCAATCATTTCCCCTCATATGACTCACACTAAAACAGTAAGGACAGTATTATTCTGTGTCTTTATTACTAAAACTGAATAGGGATCAGCAATGAAGACAGTGAGAGGTCTTTGGTGCTCTCTGAACTTGGTTGTTTTCTTGCAGATGTTTCATTACTGAAACTAGATAACATCATCAATGCTAGTAAGGCGTGGAGTTTGCTCTTAATTTAAAGTCTATTGGCTTGCCATGCCAGTGTTGGTGAGAGTGGTCTTGAAGGTTCTTAGGTTCATCTGGGTGTTGATCGTTCAGACAAATTGGCTATCAATGGACACATGTACATAAACAACATCTACATACTAGGGAAAAGAGATAATCAACAAGTCAAAAGACCTTCTCCGTAGCAATCACATGAGCATAGACTAACACCAAGATCAATATCAGACCAATAATCAAGAAGTAAACAATATCCAATCAAGGAACTGCCAAGCAAGCCAGCATTAAACAACCCAACCAAAAAGCCTCCAAGACCACTCCTGCCCAAGAACCAACCAAGCTCAGAGAGCACCAAGGACCCCTCAGTTCAACCCCACCAAGCTACAAATATTCTCCCTTAATGAAGACAGCACAATCAATAAATTATTAATTATTATAATAATTGATGCTGGTGTGCTTTTCTCCTAGCTCAAGAATGGAAAAAAGTGAATTCACTTGTTTGTGAGGGAAACTCCACTGTCTCCCACTAGTGTGTCATATTTATAATAGCTGAATTATACAAGAGTAATTGTATCTGCGTTTTTCTTGGGGTTTTAGATGCTGATGCCCTAGTGATGGGGGCCCCAGGGGCACCAATGGATGTGAGCTGTCATGATGCTAACAGAGATTATGTTATTGTTACTTGGAAACCACCAAATACAACCCATGAAGCTCCAGTGATCGGCTATTTTGTGGACAGGTATATATGGAAGGAATAGCATTTGATTCTTCTATATTTCAAATAAATTATCAGTGCTCAAAAGACAGTTTTTTGAATTTGATGCAAGTTTTGCTTTCTGTGGTAAGTTAGTATAATATTGTTTTTCAGTTGATTCAAAATGTAAAAGAGAAAAGGTGAGTGCTGAGGTGAGGCTTAAAAAAGCCTCTAAAAAGGAAGGACTGTGACAACTTTGATCTTTGCAAGCGTGCAAGCAAAATACCCCAGGATCACGGTGGCAGGGACAGCAACTCCTTCTGCTGCGCTGCGGAGAAGAGCCATGCTGTGCAGAAGGCTCCTCAGCGCTAGCCTCAGATCAGTGTGAGTCGCGGTCCCCTTCATGTTGGCTGAGGAAGGAGGGGAATGGGACCGCGGCTCACGCTGATCTAAGCTAGCACTGAGGAGCCTCCTGCACACGCGGTCCCATTCACCTCCTTCCTGAGCCAACATGAAGGGGACCGCGGCTCGCACTGATCTGAGGCTAGCGCTGAGGAGCCTCCTGCACAGAGTGGCTCTTCTCTGCAGCGCAGCGGAAGGAGTTGCTGTCCCCACCACCGTGATCCTGGGGTATTTTGCTTGCATGCTTGCAAAGATCAAAATTGTCACAGTCCTTCCTTCATGATGATCATTTGATGATGTCAGTGCCTCACCAGCCATAAACCTCACCGTACGTCACTGCATATGTATATATATATATATATAAAGTGTTATGTCAAAGCACCTGGTATGCCCAAATATGGGAGGGAGCAACTGCCTATCATGTAAAAGCAGCCCAGGCTCGAATCCCAGTAAGGGTATGGCTAGCTGATGAGAACTAAATAGCTTGAAATAGATCTATACTAGTCTCCCTTTATTTATTCATCAACACAAACACAACACAAAAATAGTTTTCTGCCTGGAAGGCTCCTAGGGTGGAGCTGAAAGGCAAATATGCTCCCTCCTATATTTGGGCATAGTAGGTGCTTTGACATAACATTTAATTATTTCCTTGGCTCAGCTGGTAAGGGAGGAGAACTTGTGGCTTAGAAGCTAATACAACTGCCTAACATGTAAAAACAGCCCAGGTTCGAATCCCAATAAGGGTATGGCTAGCTGATGAGAGCTAAATAGCTTGAAATAGATCTATACTAGTCTCCCTTTATTTATTTATCAGCACAAATGCAACACACATACTTGTGTGTGTGTGTGTGTGTGTTTTTGTGTATTCCAGCATAACTCTGGAACTCCTTGAGCAATTTGAACCAAACTTGGTACACAGATGACTTACTCTCTGGAAAAATATACTGTGGCAATAAAACACCACTAACACCCCTCAGGGTGTGTGTTCTGTTAAGATACAGCCTGTTGTGCCTTAAGATGGCTTCTACTGTACATCGCAATGGAATTGCCATGGTACTTCACATACTCCACAAGGGGTGGGGGTCCCTTCTGGTAAGGGGGAAAATCCAACATTAGAAATTACATTTGGTCCAGACATTTTCCCCCTAAAAATAAATACCCGGGCAACACTGGATTATTGGCTAGTAGGTGATAGCACTAAAAATATTATTCCATTGAAGAATCTTTTAGCAGAGATGACCAGAATGCCTGTTCTGGGTAGAATGACCACACATCTTTAAAAAAAAAATAAAGGTCAGTTTTTTATTTCTGAAAGCTGTCCTTCTAGCTTTATTTATTTTTTAAAAACTCATTTGAGTCCTTTATTTTGGTCATTTAAATTTTACCTTGCAAATGAGACCACTTAATGTACTCATGTGAAAACTATAGAACCTGAATTGCATTTTTAAAAAATAAATTTACACGTACTGTTTGATTTTAGATATTTTTCATTCGAATATACATTTTTGTATTTTTTTGTTTTGTTTTGCTCTTGAATTATCTTTCATAAAACAAAGTTTAAACAATTACAATTCTTACCTAATGCATGTCTTTCAGATTTACCCCTGTTTCAGGTCTTTCTTTTATTCTTTCTGAGAAAATACAGTCACTGTAATTCTGCATTAATAATTCATAACGATTAATAATTAATAATAATTGGGCATGATCTGCACTACACATCCCTCCCTGCAAATTGCCACAATTGCCCAGTGAATCATTTCGTTCCTTACTTCTTGGCTTACTACTTGTTCGGTTAATATGTTCATTTCCCTTTTTTATTAGGTGATAGTGGGATTATTTTAGTTCATTTATTTGATTTTTTTATCCTGTCTTTATTATTATGTTTTTAAATAACTCAAGGAGGCGAACACACCTAGTACTCCTTCCTTCTCCTATTTTTTCCCACAACAATAACTCTGTGAGGGTGGGTTGGGCTGAGAAAAAATGACTGGCCCAAGATGTCCATTCCACATAATCCTATGGGTCAAATTGTCAAATATTCCTGAGTCGCATTCACTTCCTGGGAAATATGTCATTTTCAATTTATGTAACAGTGGTCCTACTGTTCGGATCAAGGACCAATTTAGTTTAGCATTTTGCCAAATGCCCGAAGGGCCAAGTGGGACACGGAAACATACCCCTCTCTTGCCATTGCTGCCCTGCTATTATTATTTCAAGGCACACAATCCTTTATCTTGAGTCTCAAGACTCCCATCCCTTGGTGGATCATCCATTAAGTTATCCAAATCCCCTTTAAAGCTATTTATGAGAATGCCTAAGCTAGTGGTTAAAGCACCAGTCTGGAAATATGGAGACCTTGCTTTTAGCTCCATCTTAGGCACAAAGCCAGTTGGGTGACCTTGGGCCAATCATTCTTCTGGGCCCTAGGAAGGAGCCAAGGACAAACCACTTTTGAACTCTTGCCAAGAAAATTTCAGGGGCTTGAAGGAGGTGTGTCAGATGCACAGGAGCCCTGGTGGCCCAGTGGTTAGAACGCAGTATTGCAGGCTAACTCTGCTCACCGCCAGAAGTTCGATCCTGACCAGCTCAAGATTGACGAAGTCTTCCATCCTTTTGAGTTCAGTAAAATGAGGACCCAGATTGTTGGGGGCAATAAGATGACTCTGTAAACCATTTTAAGGAGGGCTGTAAAGCGGTATATTAGTCTAACTGCTATTGCTATCCAAAGCAATAGTCACTGGCCAAACCAGTCCGAACTGGTAGGAACCCATCTCTGAAGCCAATTAACATCATTGTAGTTGCCCATATTCATGAGCTATTCACAACAATTTCCTTTTTCCTCACTGTATATCTGTGAAGTTACAGTATTTTATCCTACTGCCTATTGTTTTATACTTACTTCATTTCAGCTCTATTTGGCACCTGATTCACAGTCAGTCAGTTTAAAGAAATCATTCTCGCAGCTAGACTAGATTGATAGAAAATCTTGAAAATAAAGTTTCTCTTTCCGTCTTTCTGTTATTTGCAGATGTGAAGTGGGTACCGAAAACTGGGTGCAATGCAATGATGCTCCTGTAAAAATCTGCAAATATCCGGTGACTGGATTGTTGGAAGGGCGTTCCTACATGTTCCAAGTGAGGGCCGTCAACCAGGCAGGGGTCAGTCGGCCCTCAAGATCCTCTGATGCCGTGGCGGCTCTTGACCCCGTGGACCTGAAGAGGTCACAGAGTAAGAAAAAAGAATCACCATATTTCTTCAGGGGAAATTATAAGCAGACTCATAAAAGAGGAATCTTGCTACAAAATGAGTGGGGCAGACTAAATTTTGTTTCTGAGCTGGCCATAAATCGAGTTTGCAGGCAGCTTACTTATGGCTACTTAAAAGAAGTGTTATGATTTCAGCCTATGTATGCTTGCATGGCAATTTGTATGCATCATCATCATCATCGCCATCATCATCATTTTAGCCATTGTCTACCCACTGCAGGATGAAGGCCTCTTCCTTATCTATCTGTGTATGTATGTATACAGAGAGAGAGAGAGGGAGGGAGGGAGGGAGAGAGGGATGGAGGAGAGAGGGAGGGAGGGAGAGAGAGGGAGCGAGCGAGCGAGAGGGAGAGGGAGGGAGAGGGAGGGAGGGAGGGAGAGAGAGGAGGGAGGGGGAGAGAGAGGGGGAGAGAGGGGGTGAGAGAGGGAGGGAGGGGGAGAGAGAGGGAGAGAGGGGGTGAGAGAGAGAGGGGAGAGGGAGAGAGAGGGAGGGAGGGAGGGAGAGAGAGAGGAGGGAGGGGGTGAGAGGGAGGGAGGGGGTGAGAGAGGAGGGGGTAAGAGAGGGAGGGAGGGGGTGAGAGAGAGGGAGGGGGTGAGAGAGGGAGGGAGGGAAGGAGAGAGAGAGGAAGGGAGGGAGAAGAGAGAGGGAGGGAGGAGGTGAGAGAGAGAGAGGGAGGGGAGAGAGAGGAAGGGAGGGAGAGAGGAGGGAGAGAGGAGGGAGAGAGGAGGGAGCGAGGGGGAGGGAGGGAGAGAAAGAGAAAGAGGGAGGGAGGGGGAGAGAGAGGGAGGGGGAGGGAGAGAGAGAGGAAGGGAGAGAGTGGGAGGGAGGGAGAGAGAGGGAGGGAGGGAGGGGGAGGGAGGGGAAGGGAGAGAGAGGGGAAGGGAGAGAGAGAGAGAGAGAGATGTGGCAGTCCCATTGTGAACTATTATGGCTAATAACTTTCAACAGTTATCCTACACTCTGTGTACAGCAGGGGTGGGTTGCTGCAGGATTACTGCCGGTTCGCTTCTGCTTGCTTCACTCGCCCGCAGGCGTTGCTTACGCATGTGCATTTGCCTTTAGATTGTTCTGCGCATGTGCAGAACGTTATAAAATGACTAAAAAACATGCTGGCAACAGCATGTTTGACTGGGGAATTGGTTTGGGGGTGTGGCCAGCCTGCTGTCCCTAATGGTTTGGCGACCCAGTCCCAATTTCCACTACCGGTTCACTTGAACCGGTGCGAACCGGTAGCAACCCACCTCTGGTGTACAGGTAGTCCTCGACTTACAACCATTCGTTTAGTGATTGTTCAAAGTTATAACAACACTGAAAAAAGTGACTTATGACCATTTTCCACGCTTAACGACCATTGCAGCATCTTCATGATGAAAATTGAGGCATTTGGCAACTGGCATATATTTTTGACAGTTGCAATGTCATGAGATCACTCTTTGTAACCTTCCTAGCTGGCCTCCGACAAGCAAAATCAATGGATCATTAAGCCAAATTCACTTAATGACCGCATGATTCACTTAGCACCTGCAGTGACTTGTTTAACAACTGTGGCAAATAAAAGGTGATAAAATTGGGCATGATTGACTTAACAACTGTCTTGCTTACCAGTGGAAATTTTGAACTCAACTGGGGCCATAAGTCAAGCATTACCTGCAGTAGTCCAGCTCTTTGATATGTCATAGATACGTATGGAAAAGATTCCACTAAGAACTATATTATTATGCCTAACACCGGCTTCCTTTTTGTCCTGAGTGACGGGGATTTCTGGTCAGATGATGAATTTGTTCAGAATTAAAAGGTGATCTTTTAAGGGTTTGTTCACCTTTAGCATCATCTGAATCAACACATGTCAGATACTAGAGCTATCAACATCTACCTTTACCTAATGTTGCTGATATAAACACCCATGATAGCTGAGAAGCAATCAAATACTACAAAGAAGGTGATTCAATGTAATTTTCAAAAGGTTCTCTTAGTACAGAAACTTAAATATAAACAATGTGTTTTTTTCCCCACCTTCAGCTATTCACATGGATGGAGGCAGGGACATTATCCTCCATCATGACGACTTGGAAGGTACGTGACTTCTACAGAGACAAGATAATAACCATACCCACAGTACTTCTGTGACTGTTACTAAAACTTTAGTCTTCTGGACGACATTCAAATTTCTTTTTCTGGCTAGACTCCTTTCTTTATGCATTTAATATGGAGTTAAACATGTGCATCTCTCTTGCTACCTACATGAGGAATTTAGTTAGGAGGAGAACCCGAGAACTAAGTTAATACATTCTTGAGTGATTATTGTTTTGAGTATCGGGAAATTCTATTTTCATTTTGTGCATGTAAGCATTCTACGTGTTTGCATTATCAGGCTAGTTCGGTATTGCTACTTTAATTTTTCTGATTTTTCCACCAGAATCTTAAGAACTGTCATTTGTTGAAGCCCTTTAGAGTTTAAAGCACAATAAATCATACCTGCTGATTAAGATCCCAGTGTAAATATATTTGAACATTTGTCTTCCCAGAGCAGAAACACCTGGGTTTTTTTGCTCTTTTGAATAGGGAATTTAGAGAGCCAGAAAAGTGTAGTTAATCAATACGGAGCTTATTTTCTTCCAAATTCAAATTGCAGTGCAAAATGCATAGGTAAAAGGTAAAGGTTCCCCCATGCATATGTGCTAGTCATTTCCGTCACTAGGGGGCAATGCTCATCTCCGTTTCTAAGCCGAACAGCAGGCGCTGTCCGGAGATGTCTCTGTGGTCATGTGACTAGCATGACTAAACATTGAAGGCGCACGGAGCGCTGTTACCTTCCCACCAAAGTGGTCCCTATTCTTCTACTTGCATTTTTTACGTGCTTTCGAACTGCTAGGTTGGCAGAAGCTGAGACAAGTAACGAGAGCTCACTCTGTTACGTGATGCTAGGGATTCGAACTGCTGAACTTCTGATTGACAAGCTCAGCGTCTTAGCCACCAAGCCACTGCATCCCTAAAAATGTATAGGTACAATGTGCTAAAATGCAAAGTGATATTTCTTTTGGTGCCTGGACAATGCTCAACAAATCAAGTCACAGGTTTTATCCCCCCCCCCTCCTTTTGTGATAACCCGTTTTGCCTACCATTTTGCTTTTGAAGGAAAACAGGTGTGGAGAGCCTACAAGAGCGGCCCCAGTAGTGATAATATTAAAAAAAAAAGTGCTGGGGATTTTCTCCGACTAGGATTAACATTAAACCAGCTCAGGCAAGCTGAGCCATTCCAGATGGGTCTTAAAACTCCCATCCTCTCTTTAAACTGCTGATCTTCGATGAGAAATGGAGGGCAGCCACAGTTGTTACAGGAAAATGACAATTCATTCCTGTGTCATATATTACCCCAGTTCTCATTGTCATTCCTAAACTAGGATAATATTTGACACCATCCCCCCCCCTTTTTTTTCTTTGGCTGGTATGATTTTATATTTAATTGCTGTGATCCTCCATGCAATTTTTTTTTCCCTTGCTCATTTTTCAGAGGCAGAAACTTTCGGGCTGCACACTTTGATCAACCTGTCTCCTATTTGCATAAAGCATAAAGACTTTATCAGGGCATTTAGTACTGCGCATGAAAGCGATTCAAATATGATCAAAGTAAAACAAAAATCTTAGGAGATGAATGCAGAATTTCCTCCTTCCCCCCCTTCAATTTCTTTCTTTCTTTTTTTAAAGCCAGCTGTGAAAAATAACTGCTAGTGCTCTTGCTTGGCTTTCACAAACTGGAAACAAATTAGCTTTGATAAATCACAAAGCTGATGCAGAGCCCTTAATAGCTGAGCAATGCGCTCTAATGAGATATTTTGGAAAGACAACTTTTTGCATCAATGCTAGCCTGGGAGATTAATCTGGTGCTGAATAGTTATTGAGTGTATTGCTCTTCTAGGTGATGTTAAAATCCCCGGACCTCCCACCAATGTGCATGCTTCAGAAACCAGCAGAACATATGTCGTTCTCAGTTGGGACCCATCTGTTCCTCGTGGCAGAGATCCATTATCATATTTCGTTGAGAAGGTACCATGCTTTATAATGACATTTGGCCAAGCTGAGGGGAAAAAAAAAGCTCTGCCAGGCAGGGGAGCGGGGTGGGTCACTCCATGATCGGAGCCTTTTATTATTTTTTTCTCTTCCCCTCAAGAGAGCAGCGGCAGGAGGAGCAACAGCCTGGCGTGCGCTCCCGATCCGGGCTGCCTGAGGAACAGGAGGGGAATTCGTCTGTTTAAAAAGCCCCGCGTGGAACTCCTCTTCTGTTCCTTCTTTTGCTGTTTGAACAGCTACATGGGGCATGCTGCCTTGTCTTTCACAGCCCCCTTGTTTCGAATTGGGGTGGGGATCCATGCAGAGGGACAGAAAAGATGGATTTCTTCCTCCCACACCAATTGGAAATGAGGCGGCTGTCAAAGCAAAGGAGCGCGCCCCACATGGCTTGTTCAAACAGAAGAAGAATTAACAGGAGGGGAGGATTCATTGGACAAGCCAATGGGAGCGTGCTGCCCTCTCCTCTGACAGCCGCCTCGTTTCCAATGAAGGGGGTGGGGAATCCATGCAATTTCCTACCTCTACATGGATTCCCCACCCTCCCTACATGCCCCTGCCAGCCAAAACCTCCCGGAAGGCTTCTGCTGGCAGGCGAGCAGGGGGGGAGGGGCAGGCCAGGGGAGGGTCCGTTCCGGTACCGAGCCCCCAGAAGCCCCAGTATGGAAAGGCACGCTAAATTCTTTCAACGTTTACCGGACAGAACCGGCTGAAACCCACCTCTGCCCTGAGTAGATAAATTAGTGTAACCCCATAGACTTAGAGGAGTGCAGATTTAGGAAAGGTCTTTAGACATGCCTATCTGAGACAGAGTCCCCATGCAGCTTTTATATCTGGAAAAATATACTCAGGATTGGCCTCGAATGAACTAATGACATCTTCTAGAACAGCGGTCCCCAACCTTTGCAGGTTGGCAGCCTGGCAGGGTGTGTGTGTGTATAGAGAGAGGATGTTTCTGTGTGAGTAGCAGTCACACACACGAGTGCATGCAGCTCCATTTAGAAAAACAGCAGGCACATCCCCCCACCACTCACACAAATGGAGCTTCATGTGTGAGCACAAGCACCTAATCTGTGCCCCCCAAAATAAGACCTCCCTGGATAATAAGCTGTGTCAACTTTGGCCACTTTAAAATGGGTGGACTTCAACTTCCAGAAAGCTGCCTGGGGATTCTGGGAATTGAAGTCCACCCATCTTAAAGTAGGCAAGGTTGAGTATCACTAATCTAGAATAGCTAGGCTAACAAAAAAAAAATCAAATAATAACCAGAATTGAGCAAGACTCACAATATATTTATTTTTCAGATAGTTCTAAATCAGTGGTTCTCAATCTGTGGGTCGGGACCGCTTTGGGGGTCGAATGACCCTTTCACAGGGATTGCCAAAGACCATCAGAGGAATGTATTGTCTTAACTGATTAAAGTCAAACACAGTCACCAACTAGAGCGGGCAAATCCATGCTCCTCCCTACCACGTCTGGCAGATTATCTAAGAAAAAGAGGAATGTGCAGCTATTGTTCATTAATTCAAGTACTTTGAGGACATTTGCAGCTCTGTACATGCGGTAATGATCTTGTTCTTTTCTTTACAGTCTGTTGTTGGCAGTGGGACTTGGCAGAGGGTCAACGCACAAGTGCCCGTCCGATCCCCTCGTTATGCAGTATTTGATCTTGCAGAAGGGAAATCCTATGTTTTCCGAGTTTTGTCAGCCAACAAGCATGGGATTAGTGATCCTTCTGAAATAACAGCACCTGTTCAAGCAAAAGAGGCCATTGGTGAGGAATGTCCCATGTTGGATCACGGCTAGGGTGACTCACGAACAAATCTATCTCAAGTTCTGGCTGACCTTGGGGCAGTCCCCCACTACCAGCATTGCTTAATTTTTCAGGATTATTATTACAGAGGAAAATGGAAGGAAAATGTTATTTACAAGGCCGTCTGTAGACATGTTGGCACCCTAGACAGAGTCATAAACTGACTCATCCTCCCATTTTGGTCAAAAATTGCCCTCTTGTTTATTTCTTTTTTCCCCCTCTCTTTTGAGTTTTTGAATTTTATGATTTTCAGGTTTGGAAAATGGTTTTATTTTTCTTTTCTCAGACATTTCCACCCTATTATTATACAATAAATAACAGAATAAGAGTGTGGGAGGGGACCTTGGAGGTCTTCTAGTCCAACCCCCTGGGTCAAGCAGGAAATCATTTACCATTTCAGACAAATGGTTGTTAATATTACATCAGTGCCCATTTTTATCTTATGGTAACAATGCTGTGAAATTGCAGACGTTGGCTACTACTTGGTGGTTTGTTTGTTTTTTTGCCTTTTTTCGATTGTGATTTTTGGAAGTCTTCACCATTTTTGGTACTCCCCTTATAATTTGGTGCCTCTGGGCTGGTGCATACTCATCCTTAGCTTAGAGCCAGCCCTGGTTATTTGAAATCTTGGAAGGAAGGCAGCATATAAATCTGTCAAATAAATGCAAATATACTCAAAATATGTGATAGATAGAAAACTCTTGGTGGCCAAGGCCAGACAGTTTGATTGTTTTTGAAGGGAGAAAGAACACAGCTGGGCAAAGCAGGGGTATAAAGTGCAGAAGACCTAATTTTCCAACTTCTCTTTAGGTTGAAAAAGTTTGGAGCTTTCCTTATTTTTTAAAAAGCTCTAAACTTAGTTACATAAAATGCAGATTTTGGATGTTTCCCATTCAAAAAGATTCTAAACTACCTGATTTTCAGCTATAGGTTTCAAATGGGGTTTCAGAAACCATGAAAAAGAGAGTAGGGGAATATTTCATCCTGAGCCCTCCAGATGCCTAGTTCTCGTATAGAACAAGAAACAATGTTGAAAAAAACCTGGCTCTGTGAGAATTCATCTAGTAATGAACAGCCTTGTGTTTTCCAACATAAAATTGACTGAGAAACTTTGAGATAACTTGTCAAAGCTCAGAGTAAAAATCATGTATTTTTACTCGTATTTCCTAGGAACTATTGCTTTCCAAAACATATACTTGATTTGCTTTGACTTGTGCTATACAATGGCCAGTGAGTGCGTCAGCCACCTAATGAGGAAGAAAGAGTCACTGGAGAAGAGCCTAATGCTGGGATTAGGGCAAAAGAAGAATGGGACAACAGAGAATGAGGTGGCTGGATGGAGTTACTGAAGCAGTAGGTGTGAGCTTAAATGGACTCCAGAGGATGGTAGAGGACAGGAAGGCCTGGAGGAACGTTGTCTATGGGGTCACGGTGGATCGGACAACAACATCCAATGGCGTTTCACAGGGACTTTGATTAGTGCATTCCTGTGTGGGAGACATGGACATTAGCACAATGGGTTTGAAGATTTTAGGGAAGGAGACATACGCTCCAAATGTGTCTCAGACATTAGCACTTTTGAAACCAATAGGACCCATCCAGCTGCCACTGAAATGGGTATTAGTTGTCATGGAGAAGCTCCATCTTCTTCTCCTTCATCTTTCTTGTGTGCAAACAGAAGCAGATCCCAGTGAATGAGGGAGGAGGAATTTTAATGAGTTTTCCCCCCCAAGATCAGCCTTGTGGATTTCTCCAAAGGTCACATTTACATAATTTACATTTTAGTGCGATCCTGGACTTATTTTCAACTTGGAAATCCCTAAACCAATTGATAGTTCAAAGATTTTTTTTTGAAAATTACATCCCCCTACCTTAGAAATGTTTAGACCAATTCAGGAATCTAGTAATAGGAAGCACTTGATAGGTGGACAAAAATGCCAGATCCAGTCTAAACATCTAGCTAAAAGTACAACCAACTGTAAAATATTATTATTTTGAATTTTCTTCTAATATTTGCTAGGAAAATTGCATGTAGACTTGAGAAAAATTAGTTATATTACTTACTTATTTATTAAACTTATATGCTACCTATCTCGTCTAGAGAGACTCTGGGTGGATTACAAACATATACCAATGCGTTCATTGTTATGAAGAGAGTAAGAGAGTAGGAGCAGAGCCTTCTCTGTGGCGGGCCCAGCCCCGTGGAATGACCTCCCCCCGGATATTAGGACTACCTCTGACCTCCGCTCCTTCTGTGCAAAGCTCAAGACCCACCTTTTCCAAGTAGCTGGCCTGGCTCAACCATAGTTTGATCATATCACTCCTGACGGGTTTTTAATCTTGTAATTTTATTTAGGGGATTTTAAATTGCGATCTTAATTTTGTTTCCATTTATTTGTCTACCTCCTCCATGTATACGTCTATATTTTTGTGTATGTATTGTCTATATTTGTATTTTATGTGTTTTTTACTGTACGCCGCCCCGAGTCCTTCAGGAGAGGGTGCGGCTAACAAATAAAATATTATTATTATTATTATTATTATTATTATTATTATTATTATTATTATTATTATTATTATTAAGTGCCTTTCTTTGTGCTGCAGTGGCACCATCAGCCCCTGGACGTGTTGTTGCGACAAGAAACACAAAAACCTCTGTTATTGTGAACTGGGACAAGCCAAAACATGAAGAAGATCTGATCGGCTATTACGTTGATTATTCTGTGGTAGGATCAAATCATTGGGAAGCCTGTAACCATAAGCCAATCAAGTATAACAGGTAAAAGCAATATAATATGTTTAACAAATTCCTTGACCTTTCGCATATGCCTGCATATATTTTGGTTAGTCCTTTCTACAAGCATAGCTGGTGGGGAATTCCTAGAGTTGAAGTCCACAGAGTTGCCAAGGTTGGACACCTCTGTTCTAGGATGAGGATAATCCATCGATTTAAAGGGTCCATCATTGGAGCAACCACGAGATTCTGAATTAATAAATAAAGAAAGAAAACAGCAAAGAACATAGCAGGAGGGCTGCATAGGAAAGTGACTGGCTGCTGGTGGGAAGGAGTTGCCAGCTTTGCAGCCAATCAGAGGTGGGCCTCTTACTGAAATGGAATGACATGCTAGGGATCATCTACATCAGGAATGTCAAACTCATGGCGCCATGTTGTCATCACGTGACGTATCAAGACTCCCTCCCTTTGCTAAACCGGGAGTGGGCGTGGCCAGTGCATGATGCATCTGGGCTGCGGGCCATGAGTTTGACACCCTTGATCTATGCTAAAGGGCTGAAGACAGCGCAGGTGAAAAAACAGTAAATTACATTGAATTAAAACAGGAAAACAAAGGCATTTGCAATGGTGTAGGAGAGGCAGAATATCCCTGAAAAGCGGTGAGTGAATTCCCCGTATCCACAACGCAAAATTGTGGGTCTGTCTTCTGTCCCAAAGACAGAAATAAAGCAATCATCTCTGAAAAAACCAAGTACAGTTTCTCTAACCGTCCATTGTCTGTGTAAGCAGGAACCTGATCAACAGTCAAAAATCAGAGTGTAAAAATCCCAATGGGCATATCAGAACGGACAACCTGTTCAGGATTAGGGTTAGCATGGGCAAGTTTCTAGATTCATAGTTTTTCACCTCACGGCTGTTTTGCGCAGATAAATTGTTTGTTGCATGGATAGGAGAAGCTTTTCCATTTTGTAACAGTTGAAGCAGATGCCTTTAAATTAAGCAGCAATAGCAGCTCACTTCCCTGTTTCTTCAGGTTCACCATGCATGGCCTGACAACAGGAGAGAAATACACCTTCCGTGTGAAAGCAGCAAATGCAGTGGGGATGAGTGAAAATTCGCAGGAGTCTGACCCCATCACAGTACAGGCGGCCCTCAGTAAGTGGGACTTGGTCAAGCATACGCTTTGAAAGGTTAAGGAGGAGTCTGATCCATTAGAAGCCATTTCTCCATAGTAACACCCAAGTAACCTCATCCAGTAGCAACAGTCATTATGGGTAGTAGTCTTACTTACAGCCATTCATTTAGTGACCATTTGAAGTTACAACAGCATTGAAAACAGTGATTTATGCCCATTTTTCACACTTACGACCATCACAGCATCGTCCTAGTCACACGATCAAAATTTCGGGTGCTTGGCAACTGGAATGTATTCATGACGGTTGCCGAGTTCTTTCGTGAACTTCCTAGTCGGTTTCCGACAAGTAACGTTTATGTGGGAAACCAGATTTGCTTAACAACAATATGATTCAGTTAACAATAGTAGTGATTAACTTAATAAATGTGACAGAAAGGTTGTGAAATGGGACAAAAATCATTTGGCAACTGCCTTGCTTAGCAACAGAAACTTTGGGCTCAATTGTGATAATAAGACGAGGAATATCTGTACTCTTAAAATGTAAACTTTTCCCATCTTGATGCCACCATACATTGCCAGCAGGGGGACTTTTCACATAATTGTAAACTTCCACATGATAAGACATTGTTACTAGTGGTGGGATGCTGCCAGTTTAACAACTGGTTCGGTGAGCCGCCACTTTGCACCTGCATGCGTATGTGCCTAAAGCGTTGGTGCAGAACACTGAAAATGGAGCATTTAGAAGCTCAGCTGCTTACTTTCCAAGTCAGCAACAGTAAGTAGAACAGTGAGGGGGGGGGCGGAATCAGCTGTGCCGTGCGATTGAGATGAGCTAGAAAGCAGGAAATAAAGGACAGGATAGGGCAGGGGCGGGGTCAACTGATGATCGGAGCTACCGTTTTTCCCAAACCGGTCCAAACTGGCTGAATTCCACCTCTGATTGTTACATGAAAATGTGAGTACCTGCTATGGGGAAAGGACTTGGCTTATAAAAGGAGAAGAATACCAAAGAAGAATATGTAAATTGAAGTTGGAGAAAACAGCCTTATTTTGGTATCTACAACTTTGGGGTGAATTATTTTGGCAAACAAAGTCATAGACACAGAAGGAAGAAAATATTGTTCAGAGAAAGGCACAAGTAATGTTTTGGTTAAGTTTTCTTAACTTCTAATATGCTTAGATTTAAAAATGCTGCTCTGTATATTTATTATGGATAATCCCCATTGATTATCAAGGGTCCTAACTCTTACAAAACATGCACTGTAAATAATTTTTTTTCTTAGACTAGTCAGTCTATAAATTCATCATAATGTAATCGAAGTATAAAAGAAAACAGTGTGATGTTATTGCTTTGTATGTGAACTATTTAGATATTTGCTTGACTTTTATAGCTTGCCCGTCCTATCCTTATGGAATCACCCTTCTCAACTGCGATGGCCAATCCATGACCATTGGCTGGAAGCTTCCAAGATACAGCGGTGGATCAAATATTCTGGGTTATTACATAGACAAACGGGAGGCAGAACACCACAACTGGCATGAAGTCAACTCTTCTCTTGTTAAAGAAAGAATTTATAAGGTCTGTATTGTTGCATATTCTAAATACTTGCAGCCAATATTGCTTGATTCATTCCCAATTGCTTGAATATTGCCAATTTCATATCAGCTGTGATGAACCGATCCAGACCAGATTCCATTATATAGACTAAGCAGCAGAGGTGGTATTCAGCCAGTTCTGACAGGTTCCGGAGAACCGGTAGTGGAAAGTTTGAGAGTGGGGAGGGAATGGGGATTTTGCAATATCCTTCCTCTGCCACAACCACAAAGCCATGCTCACAGAACCGATAGTAAACATTTTTGAATCCCACCACTGCTAAGCATATCTTATTTTGGTGTATCTTTCACACTATACTTTTTAAAAACATATTTAACAATATTATTTTTCTTTTTTTAAGTACAAATCCAATATAAACTATATTGATGAGCATACCATACACATAGAAATAATATTATCACTAGTGCTGCACGTCAATCTGTTACACTTTTTTTTACAAACTTGTGTCTTCCCAATGGTTTAACTGTCACATCAATGTGGCAGTTGTGGTGCATAGCAGAGAAGTTCAAAGTGCAGTGGTCTATTTCATTATTATTATTATTATTATTATTATTATTATTATTATTATTATTATTATTATTATTATTATTATTATTACTATTCTTATTACTCATGCTTTGAAGTATTTTGCAGCACTATCTTATACTTTGTCAGCTAATACGAAACTTTTTAATGTGTAAATGCTGTAAGACTTTGTATATATTTCAGTTGTTACGAGATCTTTAAGAAAAGTGTTATGCTAATAAATAGCTATTGTTGCAGCTAAAAAAAAAGAAATAATATTATTACAATAATGGCTGTTTATGTGCATACAAACATGCACACTTATTTTAAGAAAAAAAATGAAATGTTCGACACTTATTTCTTTGCTTATTGATTTGTCTGAGTCTATTCTATTCTATTCTATTTTCTATTTTCTATTTTCTATTTTCTATTATTTTCTATTATTTTCTATTATTTTCTATTATTTTCTATTATTTTCTATTATTTTCTATTATTTTCTATTATTTTCTATTATTTTCTATTATTTTCTATTATTTTCTATTATTTTCTATTATTTTCTATTTTCTATTTTCTATTCCTGTTCTTTCATTCAATGGTATCAGTTTATTTTGCAAATAATGAATTCATATTGGTTTGATCTGAACAAAGTGGACACTTTGCTTGTGGGAAAATGCAAGGAAGGAAAAAAAACACACCCTATAGAAAGTTAACATAATGCCATTTAATTCCTGCCTGATTTGAAACTAAATGATAATTATAGGTCCTATGATGACCTAGATTATCAAAATTGTCTCTCATGTATCAACCTTCCAAATTAGCAACCTCTCATTGAAATCTTGGGTCATCTGAGTGTAATATAAAGCAATTTTAGGTTACCATCTATAAAGGCTCATGATGCCAAAAGCTATCTGACCCATTAAGGAAGGAGTCCCCAACTTCCAGTCCATTGACTGGCAGCAGTCTGTGGCATGCCAGAAACTGGACCATGCAAACAAATAAAGCTTGTGAAACCAGGTTCCCTCTGGAGAGAAAAACCTCTCTCCATGGACCTGGTTCCTGGTACCCAAAAGGTGGGGGCCACTGCACCACAGCTCGCTTTTCCATTATTACTTCTGAGTTGCAATCAATCTTCCCTTTTAGGATTTGTATTTTATTTTATTTATTTTTATTTACTGAGCGCTTGTAGACCGCCCCCTCTCCCGAAAGGGACTAGGGGCGGTGTACAGTCCATACAAGAAACACATCCTACAAAAACTAAATAATTGAAACAGTTAAAATTGTTAAATAAGAAGATAGATATGGAGGAGGTTAAAAAGAAGGTTAAAAAGAACTGTACAGCTGAGTAAAGTATATAAATATAGTTTTAAAACCCCTAAAAATATCCCATAAAATTAAATTTAAAAACAATTCCCCTAAAATACCAGTTAAGAAATATGTCTGCCAGGAGGTAACAGTTATGATTGTGCCAGGCCAGCCAATCGGAACAGGTGAGTCTTCAATTTTTGTCGGAAGGAGCGGAAGTCGGTGGTGGTTCTAATGTCGGGGGGGAGGTCATTCCAGAGGGTTGGGCCCATCACAGAGAAGGCCCTACTCCTTGGTGTCGCCCGTTGGCATTGCCTAGTGGACGGCACCAGGAGAAGTCCCTCCCTGTGAGAGCGAATTGGCCGCAGGGATGTGTGTGGGAGGATGCAATCCTGCAAGTAACTAGGTCCTGTGCCATGGAGCGCTTTAAAGATGGTGATCAAGACCTTGAAACGCACCCGAAAAACCACAGGCAGCCAGTGCAGCTCGCGCAGGAGAGGTGTTACGTGGGAGTACCTAGTACTCCCGATGAAAGCCCGCGCGGCTGCATTCTGGACTAGCTGCAGTCTTCGGGCGCGTCCCAAGGGAAGCCCCATGTAGAGAGCATTGCAATACATGGGGCTTCCCTTGGGATGATTCCCTTGTAATCATTTTTATTTTCTTTTTTTAAAAATCTTGTTTATTTAGCTTTGCAGGAGTTAAGTCCAAGTGAAATAAACAGTTCTCAATTGGTTTGCTCTTATTATGAGATCATATGGTTATTACCTACATTAATTTTGGATTCTTTTTTTTGGGTAACGCTAACTCTTTTGTAAAGGTAGAGGATTTGCAAGAAAATGCATACTATGAATTCAAAATTGCTGCTGCAAATATTACTGGTGTAGGGAAATCGTCTGAATCCAGCGAGCTTTTCAAATGTGAGGCTTGGAACATGCCAGAACCAGGTAAGTAAATTGGATATGAAAATAATTACCATCTTTAAAATCGATTAGTGTTCGAACATGTTTGCATCTTAGTAATAATCTAACATGTTTTGTTTCTTAACCATGCTTCCTATGTCTTCCAAAGCTGGACAAGTTTTCAGGATTCTGAAACTTAGAAGCCAGGGGAAGATACATCTGGTTTAGCATCTGTACAACCAAGGAAGTTGGTTTTGAGGAGCAGCCTTTATGTTCCAAACAGAAGTGTCTTGGGATAGGAATGGGGAATTAAGAAGTTAAGATGGCACCTATGACTGCATAATTGAAACTTTGCCTCTTTTTTACATGTATCACATACATTAAGAAGGGGCAGGAGTTCATCCACAGCAGTGGCAGATTAAGGCTCACTGGTGCCCTAAGCACTGACAAATCTTGGTGGCCCTCCTTTGTACATACTGTAGAAATCTTCATTGTTTTTTTCTTCCTTTCTCAACTTTGTGGTGCCCCCTTTGGGCCTGGTGCCCTAAGCATGTGCTTAGTCTGCTTACTGGTTAATACACCATTGATCCACAGGGTCACTGCTGTGTTCTTGAGTTCTTTAACCTCCCACCCACAAATGCCCCTGGTTCCAAGTTTGCTTTGGATTGACTCAAAATCAACCTACCTGCCTACCTACCTTCCTTCCTTCCTTCCTTCCTTCCTTCCTTCCTTCCTTCCTTCCTTCCTTCCTTCCTTCCTTCCTTCTTTCCTTCCTTCCTTCCTTCCTTCCTTCCTTCCTTCTATTTCACCATTCCTTCCTCCCTCCTCTGATTTCACCTTTCCTTCCTTTCTTCCTCCTCCTCTGATTTCACCCTTCCTTCCTTCCTTCCTTCCTTCCTTCCTTCCTTCCTTCCTTCCTTCCTTCCTTCCTTCCTTCCTTCTCCTCTGATTTCACCTTTCCTTCCTTCCCCTCTGATTCCTTCCCTCCTTCCCTCCTTCCTTCCTTCCTTCCTTCCTTCCTTCCTTCCTTCCTTCCTTCCTTCCTTCCTTCTTTTCCGTTTCTCTATCTTTATTCTGCTTTTACCTTCCCAAGCTCAGTGAGCCAGTTCTTGAAACCCCAGAGCACACACTTGGCTTTCAAGTATGAGGAACAGGAGGAGGCCAAGAAGAAATGTTTGTTTCAAGGTTCAAAACACCAAAGGAACATGGGAGATATAGTTTTTGAAGGGAAAAATTATCCTCTGTTTCTGCTTTGTTTTAAAAGGTTGAAGGTAAAATTTAGATAATTTCCAAGTTTAATCCAAGTTAACTTTGGATTGCTTGTTTGTCTCTATAATTAAGCAAAGTACACATCAATTTATGCTTAATGTTTGCTTGTTTTGTTTTGGGGAAATATTCCTTCAGGCTCCAGTTTTTGATCCAAAACGAATGAAGCTGTCAAGAAAACAACAATTCTCATGCTGATAGGGAAGGAATTGTTGTTTACCTCCCAGAATCCTTTCTCTCACCTTCTACTATAGATTATTGCCTTTGTACATGTTTGCAAGGCGTCTGTTGAATTTCAAGCAGTCCCTTTGTCTACAATGGATGCATCTGGAACAGAGAAAATGTTTGGTTTATATACAGCCCGCTTTGTCCTGCATTATTTGAATAAAAGTGATTGAATAATGAAATAGAGAGATTGGCACAAATCTGTTCTTGTTCTTTTAATAGGATGCTATTTTAATGCTGAGATATAAATATTAATATGGAGAGCTGGCTGCAGTGGCATTACTAGGTTTGCAACCAGAAAGACTCAAAAGATAGTGCCAGGTTCTTCCTTCCTTTTAAGGCCCCCTCCCTCTGTCAATGGCCTTTCTACCAATCAGCCTTGCATGTGGTAGGAAGGAAGGAAGGAAGGAAGGAAGGAAGGAAGAAAGAAAGAAAGAAAGAAAGAAAGAAAGAAAGAAAGAAAGAAAGAAAGAAAGAAAGAACAATATTGTTCTTCTACCTTGGCAGTGACACAGCTCACAGTGCAGAAGTTTCACGTAGCAATTTGTGAAGTTAGAGTTCCAAGGCTTTGGCAACAGGAAAGTTTCCCATTTGCTGGGACTCTGGTTTTATGTTGTCTACTGCTACATGAGCTGGAGTTTTTCAGCTGGATTGCACAGGCAATCTTGTCAATGTCTTCATAGTATGGGCCTTCCTTCCTTCCTTCCTTCCTTCCTTCCTTCCTTCCTTCCTTCCTTCCTTCCTTCCTTCCTTCCTGTCATTCTCTCCCTCCCTCCCTCTCTCGCCTTCCTTCCTTCCTTCCTTCCTTCCTTCCTTCCTTCCTTCCTTCCTTCCTTCCTTCAAGCAGGAAATCCTGAAACTTTTCAGACAAATGGCTGTTCAATCTCTTCTAATCCTAACATCTCCACATGGAAATGATTTGAAAAATGCTGGAATAGCTGTACCACCCCTTTTGTAGCTTACAACGAGGTGGTCACCTTTAGTTGTCTGCACTATTAACCCAAGATACAATCTAATTATGACATAAAACATGCAAACAAAGATTATGTAGTTGTGGAAATAATGATGGGTGCTGAAAGACCATTTCTGCAAAATTTATATATAAGATCTAAAAGATTATACAATGCTCCATAAAATTCATATATCTTCTTTTTGGAGAAAAGAAACCTTGGTGGTTTTTTAAAATTGTGTCCTAATATGTAAATTACTCTCTTCTTAGATCTGGGCATTATAACATTTAATTAACATGAATTATTTAATTGATATTAAAGTGAAGTTAAGCATTAGCCATTTGTCCAAAGTAAGGAACTGCTTCTATGATTTGATGGGAGATTTAGATCTAGATCATCCATTAAGATACTCCACATTTACATACCAAAATTGTGTTTGGATTAAAAATGGGTCAATATATACTTTTGATCTCCCAAACTGAAATTGTAATAAAAAGATCATATATCCTATGTACCAGTGGTGGGTTGCAGGCGGTACACCCTGGTATGGGCGTACCAGAGCCTGCCCGGAGCACTACATACCATTCCAGTATGGTGCTCTGGAGGGCCCACCTGCCTGCCCAAGTTCCTTACCAGTCTTTTAAGTCTTCGGCGCTTCCGCGTATCCGCAAGGCATGTACAGCGCCTGTGTGACGCTCCGCTGAACAGCTGGAGCATCGCGGAGGCACTAAGACACATGCACGCACGCTCCGTGCATCCATGTGGACACCGCCGGGCTTGTTTCAACCATACTGGTTGGAACGGGATCCGGAACCCACCACTGCTATGTACCATCTACAATATGACAGCCACATGAACAGATTTCAAGCTTATGCATATTTTAATTTGAATCTACTGATTGGTGCCTAGTGAAAAAGTCTCAAGTTAAGATTAAATAATTTTTAATGCACTGGAGGTTTTCAGAACACCATTCTTTTATGCAAAGATGTGTTTTATCATTCAGCCATATTGTGGAGGGTGGTAGGTATGAAACATTTTGTGACTTGGATTGCTAAACCAAAGGTTGGCATTCAGATGCTCAGAGGCACCATTTTCCTGCAGACAATTTCCTTTGGTAGCTAGCAGATTTGTGCTTTTAGTTGGCTTAATTTTTTTTTATAAAAAGAATAAGATGCACTATCCTTTATCTGTTTAGGTCCTCCCTATGATCTTACATTTTGTGAGATTAGAAATACCTCCCTTGTAATGCTCTGGAAAGCTCCTATTTATATTGGGAACAGTCCTGTTACTGGATATTTTGTTGACTACAAAGAGGAAGAAGAGGAAAATTGGACCACATTCAATGAGAAACCAACACCGCACCATTACTTAAAGGTACAAAAATGTTCTGTTGGCTATAGTTTTGGTTTAATTTTTTAATTTCACCAGAAATAAGTATATTGACAACAATTTGCTTGTTTTGGTTGGGTTCATTTGAGCTCCAGGGTTTAGTAATTATGATCTAAACAACAGATTTCCTGACATTTCACCAAAATTATGCTTAGTATCATCAGAAACAAGATGGTCTGCTATGATCCCAGGCAGTTGAATAGGGGCTGACTGGGGTCCTATCTTTGTAACCAGATGTCCTAACTTTGATTGGTCTTCGCTGAGCTATTTTCCAATTGGTGCAGATGGGTGAAGGCTCATCTCTTCTCTATTGATTATTTCTTTGTGCCCAATCCTGATTGGTCACTTTGATAGTCTTGGTTCCTGACTGGTCCTTTGTTCATGGTGACTTCTAATTGGTCATTTTTGAAGTGCAGATTCCCGATTTTTTTCTTTTGTACATGCTGGGTTTTTATTGGTTAATCTGAGCAGCTGCATCCTTAATGAGTCCTTGTCCAGGCAGGTTTCTAATTGGTGTAGCACAGGAGTCCCCAACCCTCAGTCTGTGGCCTGGTGCCAGGCTGCAGCTCAATTTGGAATTGGGCCATGGAAGTGGTGGGCAAGGGTGTGTGTGCATGCATGCAAAGTGGCACTCATGTGTGTTCGTGAAATCATCCCCTTTCCCCCTGCCACTGTCACCAGCGCCACCTCCACCAGTCTGCTGAGCCGGAAAGGTTGGAGGCCGCTGTATAACAGACCATCTTGCTATGGAAGAGGCAAGACACAGTTCCTAGTGAAACATCAGGACATCTGCAGTCCAGAACATGGTCACTAAACCTTTGAAACTCAATACTGTCTAACAGATGCAGCCCATGAAAGCCAATGTCAACTGACTTTTTTATTTGTTATTTTTTAAACAATAAATTTAACTGCCAAATATTCATTATTTCTCCTTCATTACTATGGCTCTCCTAACCCTTTGTTAATCAGCATTGTGTTTGCTTTTTCTTGTTACAATTTTTTTTTTATGTGCAAGATAAAGGAAGGGAAGATTTTGGATTTCCAAGTTTGCAAAAATGCATTTGATGGAGGCCCCAAATCAAGAAAGACATGTGGTGATTGTTCCAAGCAGATTCCTTTACTGTTCCACACCTGCAGACAGAATCTTGCCAAAATGAACACCATCTATCTGCATCTACTGCATATACTCTGAGAATTATTAAAGAGGGGCTGTCTTCACCCTCTTTCTTTCACATAAAACATATGGACATCTTACTCCCCTCCCTCCTGGGAATCTAGCTCCTCACTACATTCCATTACAGTACAAGAGGAAACTCTTCCACTATCTCTTAAGTTTTATCGACTACATATGTGTCCTATTAAATTTTCCTTGTGTATCTTCTTTCAGGTCACAGAGTTACATGAAGGCAAACGCTACTTGTTTCGAGTTCGCCCAGTGAACAATGCTGGCATAGGGAAGCCGTCTGATATTTCTGAAGCTGTCCTTGTACAGGCTAAGCCTGGTAAGAAATAGGTTCTTTTTTTCCTGAAATGTAGAGCTCACACTGTCAGATTTGTTTTCTCCTAAAGCAGAGTTTTAAAAATCTTTCATTCTTTTCCAGCCATTTAAAGTTTGCAAACGTTGGTAGGTTGATATCAGAATTGATCAGGACCACATTCTCACCCAGATGTTCCCACAGCCACATATAGTAGAAACAGCTAATCATGTAAAAGACCATAAATATGACCACCTGCCATGGAGTACCCAAAGTTGAGGAGTTTTCCAGAAAACAGAGCTGCTACCCAAACTTTATCACCTAAAACATGGCTGAATATGCAAGGATTAAGAAATCCAAAACACGGTATTCAAAAGCCTCCATCTCCCCTTCAGCTTTTATTTTAACCTTGGGTTCCTTCTGTTCCAACTTATCAAGAGATTTGTGGATCCATTTCAAAGAAGAAAATTACCCATTTCCCCATTCAAATTTGTCACAGGGCACATTAGGACAGGGAATTTGCTGGGAATGATACCTTCAAAAGGATGAGGAGCCACAGCAAGATGCAAAAATCCATACTGTGTAGCACCCATAATTTCTTCTACCTGCACAGATGATGAGATGATGGGTCACTCGGTATGGCAGCGGGTTAAGCGTGCTGGTAACTATGGCAGGCACTGAAGCTGTTACGAGGCTAACAAGACTAGGAGTATTGCAAGGACACTGAATCAAGCAATGTCACAATTCTTTGCACTCTGCCTGTCTCTGGCATTTGATTCTGTGAATATGCTGGATGAAGTATTACCAGCTTCAGCAGCTCTGTGTTTTATTTATTTTTCTGTAAAGAATTCTAAAATTAAGTTGCCTTTCTTTTTTGATTTGTGATTTCTATGAATTCTTTCAGATTACAGCAGGAATGTGAAAAAATTTAGAGAAAGTTTGGACTAATTAAAGTCAATAAGGCCTTCATGGATTCAATACAATACAATACAATAGCAGAGTTGGAAGGGACCTTGGAGGTCTTCTAGTCCAACCCCCTGCCTAGGCAGGAAACCCTATATCATTTCAGACAAATGGCTATCCAACATCTTAAAGACTTCCAGTGTTGGGGCATTCACAACCTCTGGAGGCAAGCTGTTCCACTGATTAATTGTTCTAACTGTCAGGAACTTTTTCCTCAGTTCTAAGTTGCTTCTCTCCTTGATTAGTTTCCACCAATTGCTTCTTGTTCTGCCCACAGGTGCTTTGGAGAATAGTTTGACTCCCTCTTCTTTGTGGCAACCCCTGAGATATTGGAACACTGCTATCATGTCTCCCCTAGTCCTTCTTTCTCTTAAGCTAGACATACCCAGTTCCTGCAACCGTTCTTCATATATTTTAGTCTCCAGTCCTCTAATCATCTTTGTTGCTCTTCTCTGCACTCTTTCTAGAGTCTCCACATCTTTTTTACATTGTGGCGACCAAAACTGAATGCAGTATTCCAAGTGTGGCCTTACCAAGGCCTTATAAAGTGGTATTAACACTTCACGTGATCTTGATTCTATCCCTCTGTTGATGCAGCCTAGAACTGTGTTGGCTTTTTTGGCAGCTGCTGCACACTGCTGGCTCATATTTAAATGGTTGTCCACTAGGACTCCAAGATCCCTTTCACATTTACTACTGTTGAGCAAGGTACAATCTATACCTGTGCATTTTGTTTTTCTTGCCTAAATGTAGAACTTTACTTTTTTCACCATTGAATTCATTTTGTTAGTGCCCAATGTTCAAGTTTGTCAAGATCTTTCTGTATCTTAAGCCTATCTTCTGGTCTGTTGGCTATTCCTGCCATCTTGGTGTCATCTGCAAATTTGATGAGTTCCTCATTTATCCCCTCATCCAGATCATTGATGAAGATGTTGAAGAGTACTGGGCCTAAAACAGAGCCTTGGGGTACTCAAGATTCAGATTTGGGGAAAACAAACAATACTTACAGTATATTCTGAACTACAATCCTGCCTTATAGGTACAAAGGAGATCAATGCTGGTGTGGATGAGGAAGGCAATATTTATCTTGAGTTTGACTGCAAAGAAATGACAGATGCTTCTCATTTTACCTGGAGTAAATTCTATGAAGAGATAGATGATTCTGATAAATTTAATATTGACACTATTGGAGATCAGTAAGTGCATCAGATCCTTTATGAATGTTTTTAAATGTATGGTTTGTTTTAGAAAAATTACTAATCTTGCTTTTAAAAAAAACACATATATTTCAGCTCTAAACTCTATTTTAAAAATCCTGACAAAGATGATTTGGGAACTTACTCCGTTGCTGTTAGTGATACTGATGGGGTCTCATCTAGTTTCATTATGGACGAAGAAGGTAAAAACAAAATTTATATTTTCTTATTAACCTGCACATTTGAGTAAAGCTGCCATCTGCATTTTCTTGTTTCTTTGCCTGAAAGGATTTGAAACTTCTTTAGAGGAAAAAAAAAACTCTTTACAAAATAAATAGCCTATGGAATTGGCATTTTTGCTTTGTAAATATGCCGTAATATTTTACAATCAAAGTCTTCCATAGGGTTTCCTTGTTATAACCACAAAGTTTTAAAGGATTATTCCTTCAAGACATTACTGTATTGAATAGAATAGAAAATAGAACAGAACAGAAATAGAATAGAATAGAAAATAGAACAGAACAGAAAATAAAATAGAATAGAATAGAACAAAACAGAACAAAGAATAGAATGAAATGGAATAGAATAGAATAGAATTCTTTATTGGCCAAGTGTGATTGGACACACAAGGAATTTATTTTTGGCATATATGCTCTCAGTGTACATAAAAGAAAAGATACATCTGTCAAGAATCATAGGGTACAACACTTAATGATAGTCATAGGGTACAAATAAGCATTCAGGAAACAATCAATATCATTATAAATCGTAATGAATGCAAGCAACAAAGTTACAGTCCTGCAGTCATAAGTGGGAGAAGATGGGTGATAGGAACGATGAGAAGGCTAATAGTAATAGTAATGCAGCCTTATAGTAATAGTAATGAAAGCCAACCTTTACCAACTTCTGTATCTCAGAGGGAGTAATATCTCTCTGTTCCTATAGATGAGTAAAACTTTTAAATGGGCTGGCTTGCTTCTAATAAAGATAGAAATGAGAGCAAAACATTTGTGTGTTTCACTAGTTAATTTTGTCATTTCTTTGTTATTTGAAAATTGGCACACCCTGCAATTGCTTCCATTTCCCGAGACTTGATTAGCAATTCTAATATGTTAAGTCTTGCTAATCCTGGTCTCCGGTGCTTTGCACAATTTTTGTGAGAGCTTACTGACAGTTACTACATATACTACAAAAACATTTTCTCTCCACCAGATTCCATGTTTTTGCTGGAATGAGACCCCCTTTTAAAAAAATGATACGCTATGGAATTATGCTGGCAGATAAAACAAGATATAGATAACATTACTGAACCTGTGGATATTTTACCTCATATTTACATTTTAGTGCATTTCTTTATAATTAAAATATGGGTCATTATTTTTAAACTCTTTGTGTTGCCTTTGACTATTATGATAAGCTATGATTTAGCACAAGAATGTGTCTACATTTCCTGGAAATGGTATTTTCTTCACTTTTTATTGGAGCTGTAAGAAGTTCAAAAATTATTGCTTCGTTATCTGAGCTATAACCAACATCAATTATAGTTGCTTTAATAACCCAGTTTTGAAAACAGTGGTTGAATGGTAGTTTGTTTCTATTAGACCATAATTAAAATAAAGCATTCAGTGGTTGGTTGATACAACTAAAATGAAGTCGTAATGGTAGTGCTTCTTTAGGTTTTATCCAAGGGGATGGCTACACATTGGGGATGCAGCTAAGCTGGATTCTATTGCAAGATAGTTTATCATGAAGGTTTGATCCTTTCATAGGATGGTTTGTCATGATATCAGAATCCAAACTTTGCCTCTTTTTCAAGACTTGAATTTTCACACTTGTGTTCCTTTATTGAGCTAAAGTTTCTTGGTATTGCATAGATTCGTAATTTTTTAAAACTAATGTTTAGTTTGACGATCTACATATATTAAAACAATAGGTTAAAATTTGCTCTTCATTTCAGAGCTTGAACATTTGATGACACTAAGCCGTGAAATCAAGAATCCAAGTAAGTAGGAGGCTTGAATCTAATGTGCAGTCCCCGAAGTAATGCATTTGTACACGGTGATTGAAGTAAAGCAATAAAAACCTTTTTGGTAGAACAGCTTGCTTATCCTTCTATTAATTAAATGCAAATATTAGTTTCTATTTAAAGGAGATCTTCTTCACTATTGCAAATGTATTTGGATGAATGGAGTCAGATGGAATATATCTAATATTTGCTAGATTATGTATTTACCGTAAGAGCCGTAAATGGCGCAATAAATGCAGCTGGAATTTGTGTCCTTAATCATGCAGAACTTTTCTTAATACATACCTGTGATACAGATAGAAGAAAATATTTGTAGCTCAGGGTTGAACTGTGGAGTCCTTGGTGCCCTTTGACCTTGGTTGTTTTCTTGCAGACGTGCCATTACTCAACTAGTTAACATCATGAGTGCATAGATGATGATGATCAATGATGATGTTACCTAGTTGGGTAATGAAACATCTGCAAGAAAACCACCATGCTCAGATAACACCAAAGAAACACCATAAACATGTGAAAACACATTGGAAATGTTCTAAAGCTTTCACTGTATTTCTATTGTGTGTTGATTAAGATTTTTAGAAGTGCCACGCTACTGGCACTGACGTTTTGGATAGGTCTTCATGGAGTTGCTTTATATATGCTGTTTCCTTCTAGCTATTCCTTTGAAGTCTGAATTAGCCTATGAGATTTTGGACAAAGGAGAAGTGCGTTTCTGGATTCAGACTGAGAGCCTTTCATCTGAGGCCACCTATCGATTTATAATCAATGATAGTGAAGTTTCCAATAGTGATGTAAGTTTAGAATTTGGATGATATAAAGCAAAACTTGGGAAAAGTAGTCCAATTCGGTCATGAAAGACCGAATGCAATGCAATATTTTATTGTGTGTGTATATAGTGACAACATTATAACTCAACAAAAAAAACCATACTTTTTAAAAAGGACAATCACATGTTAAAATGTTTTAAATGAAATGGCAGCATTAAAAAAAAAAACTCTTCTTACCACCACAATTGAACTCAAAATGTCCATTCCATTCCATTTCAATGCCTGGAATTAAATGTACAAATAGGAGTGGTCTTAGCGGCACCAATATATTTAAAAATGCACATACATTTCCCCCCTTTTCTTTACGGAAAAGGTTTTATAATGCTAGTTACATGAAAAGCTTTTTAGGTCTCATGAAATATCCTTTCATTTCATTGCACTGTTCTATTGTATAGAGACAGGTCTAAAGAAGAACCATTCTGCATTATAAAATTGTAACTTGCTTACTTTTCATACCCTTAGTGGAGTCCTAATCCTGACTGACAGTATTGGTTGATTTTTGTTGTTTGCATTTCCAGTGCGAATAAACTCTTTCATTTCTCCCTTCTTTTCTAACTTCTATATTTTTTTGCAACACTACAAAAGCTTTGGCATCAGAGCCACTGCTTTTCTTTTCAAAGTGCCTTATATTATTTTACCTCTTCAATTAACACACCTTAAGGAGATATTTGCATTTGGAGATGAACTATATTTTTTGGGTAGAAATTCACATATAAGCTTGCATTTGTGGCTGCCATAAAACCATTGAATTTCCTCTTACTTCATAATGGCTGTTATCAGAAACCTCATTCTTTGTAGGTAGTCCTCAATTACCACCAGAATTTCCATCATAAGCCACTGTGTTCATAAATCATGCTGGACCCAATTTTATGACATTTTTTTGTAGTGGTCATTAAGCAAATCACTTGTGAAGTAAATCACAAGGCTGTTAAGCGAATCCAGCTTCCCGTTGATCGCAATCCACGATTATGCGATCGCAAGAGATTGTGACTGGTCATAAATGCAAGATGGTTGCCAATGCCCGAATGGCAGTCACATGATCACAGGGGCGGTGTGACAGTTGTTAGAGCAAGTATAGGACATGCCACTTTTTCCAAGGCTGCTGTAACTTTGAACTACTGTTAAATGAACAGTAGTAAGCTGTGGATATTGTATCCTACAGATAGCTCCTGATTACTTTAGATTAAGAATTCTTCTTAATAATAATAATAATAATAATATATTTATTTCTTAGCCGCACCCTCTCCCGAAGGACTCGGGGCGGCGTACAACGAAACATTCGAAATAAATATGTAAACAAAACAAACATCTAACAAAGGTACACTAAAACATACATACATACATAAGGAGGAGATCGATTGATAAAAACAATTAAAATACTGTATTTAAAACCCCTAGAAATTAAATATAATTAAAATACCCAGTTAAAAACCCGTCAGGAGCGATATGGTTAAATCAAAGTTGCCATTGGACCAAATAGATACTTTTCAATAAGATTCTAAGTGGAACACAAGTCTTTTGCTTTTCCTTTGAAATATATTTTTTAAATAAAAATGTATCGTTAAAAGAAGATGAATTTTATTAACATCTCTAGTTAGTAGTTTTCATCTTGTGAACTGGGGCTACAAAACAGAAGAAATGCTACATGCAAACATTACATGAACAATGAATTGTGTTTCTTTTTGGCTAGCTTGTTGAACTACAGCATTCCACTTCATTGGCTCATCCAACAAGGACTATTGGGAATTTATACTAGTCAACTATAACTAGTGGCCCAAACTTTCCCCATCCCAATGCAGAAAGATTACAGTTAAAGTTAGAGGCTCCCATAGAGCAGGGGTGTCCAAACTTGGCAACTTAAAGACTTGTGGACTTCAACACCCAGAATTCCCCAGCCACTCTTAAAGTTCCCAAGTCTGGAGGCCCCTGCCCTAGGTCAAAGTTGTCATAACTGTGGGTGTCACCTGGCAATGTAGCCCCACCGTCTTTGGTATGCTTAGAAGATGTTTTCAGTATCTGTTAAAAAAGGGGATGAACTTTGATTACCTGGTTATATTCACCATTTTGACTTCATATCTCTCCCCAATGAATATTCCTGGTTAATATTTTTCTTTTCTATATGAATTTAAGGACAGAATAGCTTTTCTGGGAGTTTGGTAGAATTCTCTGCTTTTTTTTTTTTAATGAAAAGCAAATTTGGTCCAAGCACTAAATGCTACTTCTATCCTACACCCAACATCATCTGAATATTCAATTTTGATTTGGGTAGTATTTTATCCTATCACTAGAGGAAAGAAATTGACATTTGTTCCCAGCAGGATTCCTGACAGATTTTTTTTTAATGCCCTTCCTGGGAACAGTTTTATGTGGCCTTAATCTAGTCATGGATTTCTTCCCCTGTGGACTAACATAGCTACGATTGTTTTTCACATAGATAAGATTAAACAAAGGCCGTACAGCATGTGCATAAATCAGTTCCCTGCTGTGCAAGTATCTAAAATGGAGCCTGGGGCCTTATAAAATTGCAATAGCCATTTGAAGCAGCTCTCAATTCTCATACCGTCTAAAAAAGGAACGTTTCGAGATAGTGAAGGGGAAAACCTGATAAGTAAATTTGGTGGGATTTTTTTTGAAAAAGAGAGAGAGAGAGAGAGAGAGAGAGAGAGAGGGAGAGAGAGAGGGGGGGGAGAGGGGGAGAGAGAGGGAGAGAGGGAGAGAGAGGGAACGAGACCCCGACCTCGTTTTTACAGAAGTGGCAAATAGGGTGGACAGATCCATAGATGTGATCCATAGGATGCCACCATTTTTAACTTCTGTGGACCTCTCTTCATATTTAAGAGGTCCCTAAGGGGATGTATGTAAGTGCACTAATGTGCCTATTGTCCCTATCATCTTTTAATTCTCTTCTTTTGCTTGTTCAAATTTGTAATTTTTGTTGGATGAATAAAAAAACAAATAACACACACCCACACACACACACACACACAAGCTCCTTAAACTCTGTCTACTCCTTAAAAGAGATTAAGGTACTGTAGTTATAATTCCCACCGATTTATTAATTTTGTCTCCGAGATTTCAATCAGTCTGCCAGCCCGTTTCATCCTGTGACAATTCTCGGCTGTAGCTATCCTGTGCCTGAGATGACCTTTCACCTATCTAATTTCCAGACACATAAGATTAAGTGTGACCATGCAACGGGCACGATTGAGATGGTTATGGACCACTTTACTCTTGAAAATGAAGGTACCTACACGGTTCAGCTCCAAGATGGGAAAGCCAAGGGTCAGTCCTCTTTGGTTCTCATTGGTGACGGTAAGTTGCCTGAATTTTTTGACCTGGAATGTTATGTGATAAATTTTCTGTCTTTTGGAATATCTGATGGATCCATTTATTCCTTCTCTTCTGTCCTTTTTCAGCTTTTAAGGCTGTTTTGGCTGAGGCCCAATTGCAGAGAAAGGAATTCCTGAGGAAACAAGGTAAAATGAGATCAGCTGAAGAATAGTTCCCCCCCCCCCCATTTTTTTTGGATGGCAGGAACATTCTGTAAAAACAATGCATATCCTTAATTCACTCTGGGATTAGTGAGGTTTACACAACACTTTATAGTAATCAATGCTTCGCACAATTGGGCCTACAAAAGAAAACAGTAATGGCCCACATGCTGAATTTAATGTGGTTGGATTATATCCTTTTGTCAATTTTATGTTTCTTATGATTCATTTCTAATGTATGCCCATCCTATAGTAAATAAATTCAGTATCCTTCTGCTTCACCCGAAGCATTTGCCATTGTTACCATAAGGTAAGCAGTTTAATAGTAATAACATCGGATTATGATTTGCTCCCAAGCTCTTTTTTGGGAAGACAAAACTAAAAAATAATATAGGAGCTTCATGCAGAATACAGGAAATATAATTCCAAGTCAATGTGTGTCAGTGCAGCAAAAGATAATATTTGGCACTGTCTTTTTGTTTACTTGTCTCTCATGCATTTAGTTTTCCTATATTTTAGAAATTTCCTTCCTTCCTTCCTTCCTCTTACATTTTGCTTAGAATTTTGTGTTTAAAAAGCCAATATTTTATTCATGGATACTGAATAGAATAGAATAGAATAGAATAGTCCAATTTCTTCTTTAAAACTTCCAGTGTTGGAGAATTCACAACTTCTGGAGGCAAATTGTTCCACTGGTTAATTGTTCTAACTAATGTTTGTAAAGAGAAATGTTAAATTACCATAATTTAATCCAAGACTGTGCATTTCCGCCCCTCAGAATGAGGACCATCTTTGGCCTTTGAGTAATATGGAGAAACTGCTGGATGGAACCAAAATAGAACTTTTTCTGGTTTCCTTAAGCTTTATAATTTACTCATATAATTATTCTCTAGTCCTGTGTTCACTAACTGTCCTGCCTTTTCACGCAAAACATTGCAAGCTATTATCATTCCAGGACTTCTGGGAATCCAGGTGAACCTGGAACCTCAGAGTTTGCTCATCTGCTTTATTTTATTCCCATTCTAAAGCCTACCCTGAACATCCATCTGCACATTTTTTTCTGTTCTTATGTCAATAACAGGGAGCCTCTTATTTCACTTGCGATCTGTGGCTGATCTCCATTGTCACCCTAGACACAAGGAGCTCTCAGATATGTTATTCCAGTGGTTCTGTTTCTCCTCTAACAGAATCTCTTGCAAATTACACAGGGTTTCTGGCACACAGCATTTTGATACACCCAACTGCAATAATGTGTGCACCCCAAATCCAGAGAAAAATAAGACAATGAATTCTGATTCTTTGGATTCTGCCAGAGGGACTTTCTAGGGTACAAAGGAGAGTCAAAATTTCCTCAGTTCATAATTCAGAGCTAACTTGGGTGAGCTTAGAATATGTTTATGGTATAAGGAAGGAACGAAGGCTAACATTCCTACGCTGAGCTGTTTTTCTAATGCGGAACAGTAATGCCTTTATTACCGTAGGAGCTTTTAAAGTTGATAATCAGTATTCAACATATGATTGTTTCTCCTCAGTGGACTCAGTTGCTGAAAGGCACATGGGTTGTGGGATTGCAGTTTTAACATCTTAGTTTGAAATTGGAATAATGAACTCGGCTATCTTTTTCCTTAGTTTTTATAGAAAACTAGCATTTCTCAAACATTTATTTGTTTTTGCTGAAGAACTGGATCAGTCCGACAAACTTTCTCTACTCACAAATTCTAGGATTCTTTTCATTTAATAAGTAGCTTTCCTTATGTGGCCATTTATGTAAGGACTAGAAACTAGGTGTGTTCACTTAATGAGCAATCTCTTTCCAGTTTTATTTTTCCTGTCATATTTATTAATTCTCTGAAGATCTGAATATGGCATATTTACCATTTCTTCTTCTAGGTCCTCATTTTGAGGAGTTTTTGCACTGGGAAGTTTCTGATGAATGTGAAGTCCGGCTGCTGTGTAAGGTGAACAATTATTTTTGGATGCATTTTAACAAAATTGCTTTCCAAAGGGGCACAAAATATGTCATGTCTTACAACCAGAGTATGAATTTAAAACAAAGGTATGCTCTCTCTTTATGAAACATTTTGTAATTTGGGACTGTTTTGCAGAAACCACAGAATGAGCTAACACACTAAAACAAATGAACTCCTGCTTATGCTAATCAAATAAGCTTAAGCATATTTGCAGTATAATCACATGCATATTATCTCTGAATAAATCCCATAAAGTGCAATAGAATAATGAAAAAAAAAAGTATTCCGGATTGCAGCACCAAAGTATTAATTCTACCCATCTTTAATGCTAAATATCTCTTCAAAGTATGCATGCACACATGTACACATACATACAAACACATACATATATACACTCTAAAATACGTTATAACTTTTGAAAGGGGCCTCATTTGATTAACCGAGATACTTACTTGACTCCTGTATTTATTTTGAAGTTAAGAAGGTACCGTTTTTGTCAGATCTCCAAATTATTAGAATTTGGGGTGTTTCACTTTCTGCCTGCTTCCCATCTTCTGATAGTTTGCCTCAGAGCCATGGTTTTATGCCAGTGACGGGCTTCAAAAAGTTTAGCAAGGGGTTCTCTGCCCAGTTGCTGGGGGGGGCATGATGGGCGTGGCCTACTTGGCCTCCTGCCAATGTGGGGGGCATTTTTGCCCTCGTCAGACTCCAGAGGGCCTTTTCTGACCTTCACGAACTTCCGGTGGGCCTGCTTTTTGCCCTCCCCAAGCCTCCGCACATGCCCTGCACTTACCTGCATCCAAAACAGGCCATGTGGGGACTCCTGGGAGGGGAGGGGTGGGTGGGGCCAGCCAGGAGCGGGATTCTGCACAGAATCTTAGCTAGAGGTTCTCCCGAACCCCTGCAAACCCCCAGTAGCCCAACTCTATTTAAATAAAATTGCTGATTGCAGAGCTATGTTATGGAATGCAGAGGGATATTATCCATGGCCTTTGTAACATGATCAAGTGCACATATCAATGGACTAAACCCTAATTATGAGACAAACAGATGATCCTTGAAAGACCATGTGTATCCTACTATTTGTGGCACTACCACAAGCCACAAAACAGTATTGTAGTTGGGGAGAAGCAGGAGCACACCTGCTGATTCAAATATTCTTTTTTTTTTTAGTCTGCTAGCTACAGACTCATTTATGCAGCGATGCAGGTATATTGTATTTTTAAAATAAAGATTGCACAGAGCAAACCTCACAACCTGGCTGCACGGTTTCTGAAGTTTGCTGTTGTTTTTGGAGAGGGGCAATTCCACACACATCTACACAACTGAGCAAGGATTCAGTTTTTAAAATAAAAATAGTGTCCTTATTCACAGCTACACAGATATCCCTTCCCTTTCACCTGAACACAAAATGGGGGGAAAAATAGGCTTTCTTTTGACTTATCAAGACCACAAGCCACAGAGAACTAACTATAGTCTCTGGCTCTTGGGATGGGATTTTTCACTGTGTTTCCTGTTGTCCTTATTCAGGTGGCAAATACCAAGAAGGAGACTTTTATGCAGTGGTACCGAGATGGAGCTGGGATGGATCTCAAAGAGCCACCCGATTTTCAAAAAGGCGTTTGCTTCCTGACTATTCCAAAGGTATGAATACAATGGACCTAATGGTGCCTCTAGATAGCTCAAAACCATAGAGTTGTATTTCCTGGATAGTGTAAAAGCAAAAGTTGCATTCTTGCTAATGTTCACTACTTCCTCTCCCCGTGTGTGGCAGGTGCAGGTTATATTTTAAACAAATGTCAGCCAGCTTACACGACACCTTTTTAGTCATTAATAAAAATATTGTGTTAATAACTTAAGGAAGTTAATAGCCTCCATAGTGAAGGCTTTAAGGATGAGCCTCAGTGTGTTATTGCAGCTGGCAAAAAAGCCACTGCAGTCCTGGGCTGCATCAACAGATAACATCATCAAGATCTCAGGAAGTAACAGTACTATTCTATACTGCACTGGTGAGGTCGCACTTGGTATACTGCAACCACTTATGGTTAAGATAAAGTTTCCCCTGCACATGTGTGCTAGTCATTTCTGGCTCTAGGATGGTGCTCATCTCCGTTTCTAAGACAAGGAGCCAGCGCTGTCCGAAAATGTCTCCGTGGTCATGTGACCAGCATGACTAAATGCTGAAAGTGGACGGAACACTGTTACCTTCCCACCAAAGTGGTCCCTATTTTTCTACTTGCATTTTTTTACATGCTTTCAAACTGCTAGGTGGGCAGAAGCTGGGACAAGAAATGGGAGCTCACTCTGTTACACGGTGCTAGGGATTCAAACTGCTGAACCTCTGATTGAAAAGCTCAGCATCTTAGCCCCTGAGCCACCGCATCCCTAAAAAGGGAAAGGTACAATGTGCTAAAATGCAAAGTGATATTTATCTTGGTGCCTATCCCCCCCCCCCCCTTTTTGTGATGAGCTATTTTGCTGTGCTTTCAAACTGCTAGGTTGGCAGAAGCTGGGACAAGTAACGGGAGTTCACTCCATTATGCAGCACTAGGGATTTGAACCGCTGAACTGCCAACCTTCTGATTGACAAGCTCAGCGTCTTAGCCCCTGAGCCACTGCATCCCTTTGCCACTTGTGGTTACCACAATACAAAAATGATGTTGAGGCCCTAGAACAGCGATGACAAACCTTTTTTGTCTCGTGTGCCATAAGTGGGGGGAGCGCAGGGGGGATCGTGTGCAGACGTGCCGCACCCATAATGCAATGCGCGGCCCCCAGTGCGTATGCACGCACTACAGGCACTCCCCCTCCCATTTTTACATGCTTTTTTCACCCTCCCCAGGCTCCAGAGGCTTTATAGGAGCCTGGGGAGGGCGAAAACAGCCTCCCCCGCCCCCCTGGATGCCCTCCGGAGGCATCAGCGAAGCCTCCGGACAGTCCCTGAAGCCTTTGGAGCACTCAAAATGATCCTCCGAGCAAACCGGAAGTGACTTCAGGGACCGTCCGGAGGCTTCCCTGACGCCTCCGGAGGGCTTCCGGGGGGGTGGGGGAGGCTGTTTTCACCCTCCCCAGGGTCCTATAAAGCCTCTGGAGCCTGGGGAGGGCGAAAAATGGCTTTAAAAAGGGTGAACTCAGCTGGCCAGCAAGCACATGCGCGCTGCCAGCTGACAGGGCAGCACCTCGCGTGCCATAGGTTCGCCATCACTGCCCTAGAAAGTGTTCTGAGAAGAGTTACAAAGATAATAAAGGATCTGGAAGCTAAATTGCTAAGAGGAATATATAGCCAAATCAAGAAAAGGCTCAGCGGAGGCCTGATAGCAGTCTTTCAATACTTGAAGGATTGGCCCAGGGAATAAGGGATTGATTTATTGCCTGTGGCACCTGAGGGCAAGATAAGAAGGAATGGGTGGAAGCTCATAAGAGGGAGAGCCAATATGAAACTAAGGAAGAATCACCTGACAATGAGAAAGATTAATAAATGGAACAGCTCATCTCCTGGAGTTGTCTGTGCTCCATCACCGAAGGTTTTCAAGAAAACAATTGGACAATCATTTGTCCTGGGTGGTATAAGGACTTCTGCCTTGGGCAGGAGGTTGGACTAAAAGCAGTGGTGGGATTCAAATAATTTAACAACCAGTTCTCTGCCCTAAGGATTTCTTCCAACAACTACTCAGAAAGTTAACAACCGTTCTCCTGAAGTGGTGCGAACTGGCTGAATCCCATCCCTGACTAAAAGACTTCCAAGGTCTCTTCCAGCCCTATGATGTTACAATTCTATGGAGGCAGATATATAAAAACATGGACAGTCCTCTTGTTCCACCTGTGGATAAAAATGTTGCCCTCAGTGCAGACAGAGAGTGGTTGGATTTACCAAAGTTTTAGTAACAACAATGTACTTGACTATAGAAGCCACAACTAGACTTGGAGAATCATGTTTTAATTGTGTCAAAATGTTTGCCTGACTTTTTGAAACAACAAACATTCTGAAAGTCTATTTAAAAGAGGCAAAAGAGCTCCATGACACCTCTTTCAACTCTCTGGAAGTATGTCTCCGGGCTTATTTGTTCTCCAGCTTTGTTTTTACGATACTCTTTCTTCAGTGGTACATAAGCAGTTTTATTTGCTTTATGATTCCCTTTTAACTTTAGTCAATTTTTACAACCTACACCTTTACTGACTTCTAGCTTTCTCATTATCAAAAAGGTATAGCTACTGAAACAAAATAAGATCTTTACCTTATTTAACAGACCACCAAATATTCCCAACCTTTTAGATTTCTATTTTTGTTCAATATGCACAGTTTCTTTTGATTGCAGGATATTGTAACTCCTGCATAACATTGCTTTAAAGACCTCATTTGAAACATTTAACATTTTGGGAAGGAAGGACGGAAGGACGGAAGGAGGAAAGGAAGGAAGGAAGGAAAGAAGGAAAGAAAGAAAGAAAGAAAGAAAGATAGAAACGTGCTCTTCATGTATTCTCAGATCAGTCCTAATTACAGATATGATCAAATCAAAGTCACATATATTATCAATGATTTCTCTGGAAAAATAAAATTTATATTCAAGTCCAGAACTGAAATCACTGGGGCTAAAAGTTTTGACTGGATTATAACTGAAATTTATTGTTGATTTCAAGGCTTCCAAATGACTATGCTTACATGGATACTTTCTCTACTTCATTTTAAAGGTGGCAATTGCTAGATAATTTCTTCTGTTTTAGATGAAAATGGATAATAATGGATGTAAACAGAAAATGAGAAGACATGTTCAGAAGTGCTTCTGTATCAGCATTTAATACCTGATTGCCTTTCTGTCAAAATGAGTAAATCCCTGAGCTTTATCAAGTCATTTGTGATTTATATAGATTATGCTCATTTAGGATGCCTTTTGAATTAAAAAGTGTGATCGGCAGCTTAGTTCATTTTAAGCGGAAGGTGTTAAATAATTGCCTCAGCTCGCTAGGCCCACATTGGGAATCTACTCATGTCATTTCTGCTGCGGCAAAATTCCAACTAAATTTGCTTTCTGATAGAGGAAATGTAACCTGACTGTAAATGGTTTTCATTAATTTTCATGTCATAATAATGTTACTGTATTTTTCCTCCTAGCTGTCCAAAAAGGACCAAGGTGAATATAAGGCAACGCTGTCAGATGACAGAGGCCAGGATATATCTGAACTTGATGTATCAGGGAAAGGTAAGGCCACATTTTGAGCAAGTGAAAGGTTCATTATTTAGCCTGAAACATGAAAAAGGGTTTAATTTAGCTACCGTTGACCGGAAGGGGGACATCCAGTTACCTTCCAGATATTTTGAATGCCACTGGCAGAAATGTCTTTCCAATGGCCATATAGGTTGGCCTGGAAAATCCTAAAATGGAAGATCACAGGAATGAAGTAGTATTTTCCCTTCTCTTAAAGTATACAATGTGAATATTCCTCTGTGCTCCATCTAGTGTAGACAGGTCCCACAAAATATTTCTCACGGCTCTATAGCACTTTACCTCAGACCATCAAGAATGTTTCTTTCCTTTAAAAGTGAAGGCAGTAGCCTTTGGATTTTTGACTTGGGATGGAGAAAGGAGATTTACCAAGCACAGAAGAAGCCAGAAATCCAGTAGAAGCTGCTTCAGCATTGCCATTACCATCCTTTGTATGTTGAACCACATAGAACCACATAGAACTGCTGACATTCATGCATCTGCAATTACCCACAACCTCTTTGGCAATTCCCACAATTCAGGAAAGCTGAAGAAGCACAACGTATTTGGTGATCCGAAATTCTTCGTAATTGTCTTCTCACATGGCACCGCAGCTTTCCATCTGTTGTGGTTGTTCTTATATGAGCACCTCACAAGATTTAGGGTCTGTTTTCTCATGCCTTTAAATCTAAAATACAGGTTTTAGAAAAGTGTGGCATCTTTCAGGTCTGTTGGGGTCTGTAATTTCCTCCTGTTGCTTGCAACAACCTCATGGAAATATTTACAATATTTCAGAGTGGTATTCATGTGGTGTCTGCTGATACACACAAACTAAGATAGTTCGAATTAAAATTAATCAAGTTATTGGAGAGACTCAGTCATTGTGTCACATTATTGTGTGAACTAGATAGTTCATGAAATATAGAGTGGTTTATTGGACAACCTATGGCATGGGAACATGGGAAGTGGATTAGTTAATCCAGAGATTTGCATACATGACATGAACAATGCAAGAAGAGAATACCGCACAAAAATATTTTTCACCGATTTCCATTTGTTAGCAATTTCCTATTAAAAAAAAAACTTTATTGGTAGCCTCAGTTTGTTCTACAGGACAATTACAACCTAACATCCGCCATAGCAACCTTTGGTGGGAAGAGGAATGTCTGTGGAAGGATAAGCCATTTGACCTTTGTCATCCCAGAGTGCTTTACTCTGGCTCCTGATAGGTTCACACAGCCACAATAGAAGTTTACTCATCCATGAGTTGTATTTGTCACTCACAAATGCCAATCTCTCCCTTCTCTTGCTGACATCTCAACTCTCCTGAGGGTCCGGTGACATCTGCTACCTAATTTGGTGCCAGCCCTGTGATTCTTTGCACAGTGGCAAACTTGGAGAAAAACAGGATGGGGGAAATTTGTCATTCTTTAAAAGAAAAAAAAAGATAATTGGAAAATTATAATAAGTGTCCCTGGGATGCCAAATAACGAATAGGTATGTGAACACATTGGGACACTGAGCTTTTTGATCAGAATCCCTAGTGCCGCATAATGGAGTGAGCTCCCGCTACTTGTCCCAGCTTCTGCCAACCTAGCAGTTCAAAAGCACATAAAAAATGCAAGTAGAAAAATAGGAACCACCTTTGATGGGAAGGTAACAGGGTTCCATGCACCTTCGGCATTTAGTCATGCTGGCCACATGACCATAGAGACGTCTTCGGGTCGTGCTTGCTCTTCGGCTTTGAAACGGAGATGAGCACTGCCCCCTAGAGTCAGGAATGACTAGTATATATGTGCGAGGTGAACCTTTACCTTTACTTCTGTGAACACACCTTTGCAGTCATCGACCTTTCTACCTTTGCGATATTGATATCCAGCAGTAGAAAAACGCCCATTGGAAAGCTCCACTTATTTCCAAACTCTTCCATGTTTCCAAATGGCAGTTCTATTCTTTTTGCAACTAAGTGTCCTGCTGTTGTTTGGGCGAATATACTTCCTACTTAATGAAAACAGCAGCAGTATTAGCAGTAGCAATTAAAACTTGCAGCTGTTGTCCAGGTTGCACTGCCAACTTTACAAAAGCGGAGTATGAAAAGGGAAAAAAAAACACTCCCCAGAAGTGTTTTTTTTTTTTTTTTTTGAGGAGGCTGTGCTGATGAGCAAAAGTTAATTTAGGCCTTTGTTCTCTGAAGCAGCAATTGCCTTGTAGGTATTGTTACCTGACCATGTCCAGTCAGTGGTTCTCCGAAAATGGTTTTACTTTTGTGCTTGATAGTTGGCTTCCAAATGTTATGTTCCTTCAGCAGTTGATCCAACCGCTGCCATTTACTCCTTTTAGGATCTCCATCTTGCTGCCACTTTAAATGTATACCCTTCTGTAAAATGGCAACACTGTTGATTGGCAAGGCAACAAAGGATGAACGAGATTTATCAAAATCGCCAATGAGACACAGCCGTACCAGTGGCAATGGTTACATTGGTCTCATTAGGCTTATCTATGTGCTTTATCTCTATGAGGACTACAACGGGTAAATGCAAAAGGAAGAGATACAATACAATACAATACAATACAATACAATACAATACAATACAATACAATAGTAGAGTTGGAAGGGACCTTGGAGGTCTTCTAGTCCAACCCCCTGCCTAGGCAGGAAACCCTATACCGTTTCAGACAAATGGCTGTCTAACATCTTCTTAAAGACTTCAAGTGTTGGGGGCATTCACAACTTCTGGAGGCAAGCTGTTCCACTGATTAATTGTTCTCATTGTCAGGAAATTTCTCCTCAGTTCTAAGTGGCTTCTCTCCTTGATTAGTTTCCACCCAAACTGTTTTCTGAAATAACTCTTATGGTATTTTTGATGTTTACCTTAATGTTTTCTCATATGAATACCACATAGCAGCCTGTTCTGTGCTGATTGGATATTGTTTCTCCTCTTCTCCTCAGTATATGATGATATAATCCAGGGATTGAGTAGAATCAGTGGTGAGTAAATGTCACTTGTATTTGTTTTATTTAGATCTGTAGGCCCACCCATCGGTGGGATTCAAAAAATTTTTACTACCAGTTCTGCGGGCATGGTTTGGTGGGCGTGGCTTGGTGGGTGTGGCAGGAGAAGGATACTATAAAATCTCCATTCCCTCCCAACTCCAGGGGAAGGTTACTGCACAATCCCCATTTCCTCCCGATCAGTTGGGACTCAGGAGGCAGAGAATAGATGGGAGCAGGGCCAGTCAGAGATGGTATTTACTGGTTGCCTGAACTACTCAAAATTTCCACTACCGGTTCTCCAACTATGTTACTCTCTATTTCCATGTTTTAGAAAATAACTATAAAATCTATATTCACTAACATAGAAGATACTACATAGCAATATTTGTATCCCCTGAGTAGCTAGCATTTGATTAGAATCCAAGTACTAGAAAATGCAATTGTGCTTAGCTTGAGGTGACCCAGAATCAGCAAAGTGTTACTCTCTGGCAGAAGTAAAATATTTTCCCATCTGTTAGGTTTTGCTTCATTTATTGAAGTAGGCTTAGGACAATTCAGTTTGTTATATCTGTAAATAAGAATTTATTGGGCATTACAACATCCTTAGTCAATGATTCAATACTAAATCATTTTAAATTTAGTATCTCACTCTTAAAGAGAAGTGTATGTCTAAGTTGGCATTTGCTAGCACTTTATAAGAATAAACAAACAGATGATATAAGAATAAACAAATGATGTTTTCTTGTTTTTGACATTTATCATCATTGCATAGTAAATGTTCTTAATCTCAGTACATTTGGTAATGAAGATTATACTTTGTAATTTGGAGAGAGGACATTGGACAGTTTTTTGATGGCAGCATTTTTTTAAAAAAAATTGATCAGCAATGGCCAGTAACAACTTTTGAAATGAATGTCATTTATTACATATAATAAAATACTTTTGTACTACAGTTTTAAGGTGATGCATATTTTATGGAAAACTTTCAGCAGAAGTATTTGGGGGTTCAAAATGTGAACTTTGAGCATAATATCCATTGTATTAAGAAACTGCTGTTATTTAAGAGGTTAGACCTTATAATTTTTTTAAAAAAACTGATTATAAGCAACATTTTGTTTGGCTGCAGGTAAGTCAGCTTCTCCTTTGAAGATCCACTGCACTCCGGAAGGAATAAGGCTGCAGTGTTTCTTGAAATATTACATGGAGGAAATGAAATCAAGCTGGTATCACAAGTAAGACAGAACAAAGTTTTGAATCCTGCGTGATTGTTAACTGGTATTCAGTAGCTATTGAAAACTCATTTTGGGAACGATGCTCATAATGCAGGCAGGAAAATTACAGCTCAGATGGTCATTTCTAAGTTTTTTTAAAAAAAGGAATAAATTTACATTCCCCTGCCATAGGTTTTGCATGACAAATGAGCCAATCTATGTTTTCATACTGTCATCAGCACAGCTGGCAGCTTTGACAGCGAATCCCCAGTCACCCCTGAATCATCCTAGGACCTTGCAAAGCAGGGAGCCTGGAACAAATCTTCAAGTCAGCAGCCACCCACAGCAGCCAATCCTCCACCCACTGAAAAGCAGAGATCTGTCAGGGCTTCAAGTTACAGATCTGTTTGGCTGAGGACGTTGATGCTTATTATTTATTAATTTTTTGTCCCGTCCCCCCCATGATTACTTTATAAATATAACTCAAGGTGATAAAACACTTGGTTGGAAGAAATGTCCATCTGGGTTCAATTCCAAGTGGGGAAAAAGACACTGGAAAAATGGAGACTGTTTGGAAAGATGGTTTTAATGGTGGACAGGACCACATGCTTTAAGATCTTGGGTGAAGAAAAAAAGGGAAGGGATGCTGAAAGTGCCTGAGTTTTATACCCTCTCTGGGCTTTTGAATTTGAGCTTGTGTTCTGACTGGTTGTCAGACTCCCATGGGGCCATGCAGGGGCAACTCTGTAGGCTGTCCTGAGTCCCAGCCTTGGTTGAGCCTTGCTGGGTAATGTTGCAATGAAAAGGCTTTGGGATTCCTATTATGGCTCTGCCTGGAGGAGGTAGATCTTTGTTATGTAGAATAGACTGGCTCAGACCTTAATGGCCCATTGACAAAGGTGGGAAGGATGAGTTTCTGCCTCCCTTTTAGGGGAAATATTCTGTCCTTTTAATATTTCCTAAAATATCTCTTCCTAGGAGAGGAATGGATGCTAACTTCCTACAACACTTAATACTCTTTTCTCCTCCTATTTTTCCCATAACAACCACCTTGTGAAGTGTGTTGGGCTGAGAGAAAGTGATTGGCCCAAGATCACCCATTTGACTTTCATGGCCAAGACAGGGCTAGAATTCACAATCTCCTGGTTTCTAGGACAATACTCTATCCACTACCTCTTTAACCATCTTTTTTTAATATACATCAGTTTCTTGTTAGGTCAAATCCCATCAATTTGGATTGCTCTGTTCTGGGCACCTATATTACCAGATTTTGCAGTGGAAGTGAGCTGGTTCTTTTCCTGATTTGATCTCAGATAGTACTTGGGAGCTATTGAGTCCTAAGCATTAAATATGCAAAGCAATACTGTATGAAGGTCATCTTACCTCAAGTTATCAGTTAGCAAAAGAACGAAGTTAAGGAAAATGTCTTATGATTCCCAGAGACTTTTTTTTTAAACTTGAAAACTTCAGATAAAAAATCAGGTTTCCTTTGAATTTTTCATGGCTGCTCCATATGCTTGAAGAAATGCCTCTGATTCTTCAGCTAGGTATCTCACAGCGAGCACCTTACTTCTGAATTTAGCTGCAGTTCTATAAAGTTCAGAATTACCTGTTACAGGTGTTAGTAGTTCTACGAAACTTCAAATGGGGTTTTTCCCCAGCCTTATGTGCGGATATTGGGGACTGTGCTTCAAACCAGAGCTGAAAGTCTCGTTTTCTTTGCCTCTCTTTCTTTCCTGCTTGTGACTCACAAAACTTGGATTAACCAGTCATATAGCTGCGTGCTTGCTTTCCTTTTGAGCATCTCTTTAATCTCCTCTATTTCCCCTTAGAATATTCAGATAGTCTTTCTTGTCTTTTCTCTCTCTTTCTGAAATGCAAGATACATCCTGAAACCACTATAAATGATAAACAGCAGAAGTAATAGAAATCTCCCTAGGAGAGAGATGCTTTTCCTTAAAAAAAAAAAAGCAAAAGCAAAACAAAATGAAATGCTTTTAAGCTTCATGTAGATTATTACATTGAAATACAGATAGAACAAAAATAAGTATGAAATAAATTAGAAATGAAAGAGGAAAGAATTTAAAGGAAAGGCCAAGTGGAAATGTTATTTTCTGAAAAAGGATCTTGCTGATTTTTTAAAAATTATCTCCAAATTTCCTTCTCTTTATAGGTACAGAGGATATAATACTTCAATGGCTTTTTGGTCAAAGATAGTCCTGATTGAAGTCTGCAAATCCCCAACCTTTTGCAAGATTGTATTGAGGCTGCAAGAAAATTCAGCTTTTTTACTTTTATTAGATTTCTTGATATTTAAATAACTCACATACCTCCAATAATGAAAGTGTAGAAAACTTTTCTGAACAGCAACTTCAGTACAATCTTGAAACAAGTGTATTTTTGCAGCTTTAACTATAATGCATATGCTTGTTTAAGATACACCTAGGGATTTGAACATATCTGGTGGCATTTATTGTTACTTTTTTGAACACCAGCTTCCCACAGACACCTTTTTGGGGGAGTCACGTGGCATTTAAACTTTTGCTTGAGATTTTCTGGCTGCTTAAAACTAGCTTTAAGACAATCAGGAACATCCCCGTCAGCTGCCACCTTGTGCTTCCTTGTGCTTTGCTGTTATGTGGTGACAGACTGCTCTGAATTAATTTTACTGTCTCTGAACTGGTGGGGGGGTAGAATGAAGGAGGAAATGCTTTGGGAAACTAAAATAAGTGCTACATCTCCTTCAGATGCTGCCTCAAAGCCACCCAGCTGGAAGAAGGAGGGGGCCACATAACAAACTACACTTAGACTGACTGTTAAGAAAGCATCTTGTCTGAACCTGATTGGCTATACTGACAGGGCAATGAAGTTAAGTTAAGGGAGGAAAAAGTAGAACTTAGGGAATGTCTATGGAGATTCTTAGTCAATCAGATCATGGTTGTCCCAAAAGTGCTTTTTCAAGAGGCAACTAGACTTTCTGATTTTTCTTTGAAAACGCTTTGCTTCTCTTCTAAGAAGCTTCTTCAGCATTCTTACAGGGATTGACCCAGACCTGAAGAAGCTTCTTGGATGAGAAGTGAAATATCGTCAAAGAAAAAGCAATTGCCTCTTGAACTTTAAACTTTTAAACTTTTATTTAATTTATAAACCGCGCCCTCTCCCAGAAGGGACTCGGGGCGGTGTACAGTCATATTAAAACACAATATAAATACATAAATAAATAAATATAGATGGAGGAGGTAACATATAAACTGTGAAATAATAGTTAAAATTAGAATTAAAATTGGAGATACATTAAAAACTACCCCTAAAAAAGCTACCCCGGAATAAAATGTTTGCCAGGAGGTTAAAAATGGGACTATAAATGGGCCAGGCCAGCTAATTGGAACAGGTGGGTCTTGAGCTTCTGTCGGAAGGAGCAGAGGTCGGTAGTGGTTCTAATATCAAAGGTGAACAAGCACCTTTGGTAGAGCTTAGGGATTTGGGTGCATGGTTTTCAGTTCTGGTTTTGCAATACTGCAATACACTCGATCGCCAATGAACTATGCCTTTCAACAAATGGAGCCATGGATCATTTCTATTTAGAACATAGGTGTCAAACTCATGGTGTGGTGTTGCCATCACGTGACGTTTCATGACATTTCTTCCCTTCATGGAACAGGAGTGGGCGTGATCTGCGTGTGACGCATCTGGCCTGCGGGCCGCCTATTCGACACTCCTGATTTAGAGGTTTAAGTTGTGGAAGGTCTGACAATCTCTCTCCTGTTTTGTAATGTCCAAGTATAGCAAAACGGTGCGTGTTTGCTTGAATGCAGTCTCTTGGTTTATCTAGGGAAGTTAAGGTTTCTTCAAGTGAAAAGATGAGAATTGGTGGTAGTGATGAAGTCGCATGGATACAGATATGTGAGCCTACCGAAAAAGATAAAGGAAAATATACCTTTGAGCTGTTTGATGGCAAGGAAGCCCACAAGCGGACCCTTGACCTATCTGGGCAAGGTAGGAATCTTTACCACCCGTGCAACATTTTAGCCCCGTCAAACATATTTTGGAAACTGCCCTATTTCTCTTTGGTTTATTCATAAGCATCAATTCTGTGCTCAAAATGTTCCAGGAACATGCATTATCTTTATTCATTCCACGTCTCATCAAGACTGACTTTGATCCTTGCTTTTAGATTTTGTTTGATGTTTCTGTACCACACTGTAGGCTGTGGGTGGGTGGGGGATAGCAAGGCAAGTACATATGCTCCCATTTGTGCCAACTCATAAAGTCAACTTCCTAACATGCTGAAATGTTTCACTGCAGCTTTCGATGAGGCCTATGAAGAATTCCAGCGGCTCAAGTAAGATTTTAATTTAATTTATTTTTTTTTGCTTTGGACATAAACTTTGCAATTAGTTTATTTTGGCTATCAGTGTCATTATACTGGGATGTTAATTTTTTCCCCCATTTTTTGTTTTCAACTTTAGGGCAGCTGCTTTTGCTGAGAAAAGTAAGTATTTGAAAGTAAATAAACAAACAAAGGAATATTCAGTATGAATATGGAAGAACAGAAGATAGCATTCTAATAAAAATGAAAAGGGTAGCTTTGACAAAATGATGAAAAAATCGAAGTCTTATACAAAGAACTGTTGTCATCAAACATGTTGAATGATTGTGGTAGAAATACGAGATGTGTATAGATAAACAGATTTGCTTCTTTGGTTCAGTGAGTTGGCAAACAATTTGACTCACCTTAGACTGACCGAGATTCTCCCTTTTTCCATTCAGTCAGGAAACACGAATACAAATCTTGATTCAGAAATTGCTTTCCCCTCTTTTATCTAGTTAATTATTTTATATTATTGGCTGGCTGGCTGGATCGATTAATTCTTTATTATTGCCCAGGGCCATCCAACAGTCTAGAACTAGAATATCCGAGCGATAATGTGTATATAATAAAGCAGGCGTAGACAAACATAGAGGCGATAGACTATAGGACAGCAACTGGGGGAAGTGATGGATTATCAGTTTTGCTGGTGCCCCGTCAGCAGAAGATAATGAGAGGTCGCCAACAAAAACTGATAGGCAATTTCTCTCAACATGTCTAGTTGACTCATACAGTCTCCTGTTGCTTTAATGCTACACTCTCTCTTATTATTGTATTATGGTATGGATGGTTACTGCAAAAGGCTATTTTAACTTCTAGCCATTGGCTATAATAAAGAATTCATTCGTTTGGTAATTGAGCATCAACAAATAACTAGATCCCCCCCACATCATATTGATGGAACGGAACAAATGAAATAAAAATAGAAATGGCTTATGAGGCATAAGGAATGTCAAATACTAAGTGCAGAAGTGCTCTATCATTCATCATGTTTTGTTTTAAAAAATGAAATTTCAGATGACATTTTTGTTTCTTAGTGAATTGGAAATTTGTACACAAAGTTGACCTACTGCAAGGATCAAACTTGACAACTTCCATATGATTAGGCTGATGTATTTGTACACAACAGAATTATTTCCATTAGGGAATCCTCTAATGGTGGCAAAGTGGTTAAAATGCAGTATTGCAGGCTTATTATGTCAACTGCCAGCAGTTCGATTCCCACTGGCTCAAGGTTGACTCAGTCTTTCAATCCTTCTGAGATCATTAAAATGAGAACCCAGATTGTTGGAGGCAATATGATGACTCTGTAAAAACTGCTTAGAGAGGGATGTAAAGCACTGTGAAGTAGTATATAAGTCTAAGTGCTATTGCTATTGTTATTCCCTCCTTTGAAATAAAAATGATAAGGATTAGTGTGTGTACAAATGCATATAGTATCAAGATTGCCCTTGCTAAGAAGCTCATAATATTTTAGAACAGTGGTCCCCAACTTTTCCGGCTTTGCTCACTGCAAAAGGGGGGGGGTAGGAGAGGGGATGGTTTTGTGTGAGTGGCAGGCATGCGTGCGAGCACATACTGCTCTACTTGCATAAGTGGAGCTCTATTTGCACAAATGGAGCTGCTTGCACATGCACTCGCCCACTGTTTACATAGTTCGGTTCTGGACCGATGACCCTGGGATTGGGGGCCCATGTTTTAGAAAGATACATGCATTAGTTTCTTGGATGGCAACTTTCACATTGGTCTGGATAGACAATATTTGTGGGAAGGCATGTTTTAAACTTGCTTGTCTATTTTTCCATAGGGGTATTGCTGGTTGGGCAATTTATTTTAAAAAAGTTTCCAAAGAAAAGAGTTGCCCTGATGCCGATAAATCTGGAAAATTATGGAAGTTTTCAAAAGGATAGTGCAAGGATTACAATAGGATAATATTAACCCCTTTTTTGACACCAAAGAAAATTATAATGGCAGATCACCCCACTTTCCAAATGGATATTTAAAGTCCCCTTCTCCCTATTCTGCAGCAAAGCAGGGTACACTGAGATACAAGCAATGTGCATTGAGGATTAGAATATTGCTATGATATTTCACTATGATATTTCACTTCAATGCCTCTGCCCTAAAGTAGGTTAGGCAATCAGTCTGGAAAACAATTCACCATAATTTGAAGTTAGGGCTGTAAGTTGCACACTGTGACTGTCCTCTCGGTTCCTTTCTCCATTTGCTGTCCTGGTATTATTCTTAAGTGGGGATAAATATATCTATTTCCTCCCTGACAAACCACTTGTGACACCTCAGGGGGTTCTGTCAAGTTTATCTACAGTTAGGTACCGGTATGTTTGGGGAACCAAATGAATACACCTAGTTGGGATGAAATTCACTCCAGTTTGAAAGGGAATATGTAGGTATGCCTTTGGGGAGACCTACATAACTCAATGTAAAGCAAATATGATATCTTCCAGGGAACAATAAACATCTGGTTTTTGCTATGTGTATGGAAGTGCAAAAAAGCTGGTGGGTGATTAGTAATGTGGCAGATAGAAATCTAAATACTTGAATAATTTTAGGAAGTGAATTAGCAGATGAAAATAAGTATCAGGGTTAATCCTCAAACTCAATAGCTATCTTAATTTGTGTTTAAGAACCAATAGTGCTGCAGGTAAATTTCTGTAAAAAGAGCCGTGGTGGCTCAGTGGTTAGAATGCAGTATGACAGGTTACTTCTGCTGACTGCCGGCTGCCTGCAATTTGGCAGTTCGAATCTCACCAGGCTCAAGGTTGACTCAGCCTTCCATCCTTCCGAGGTGGGTAAAATGGAGACTCAGATTGTTGGTGGCAATATGGTGACTCTGTAAATCACTTAGAGAGGGCTGTAAAGCACTGCAAAGTGGTATATAAGTCTAAATGCTATTGCTATAATGCTTATTAGAAACAAGGGGCATGGTGGCTCAGGGGTTAAAGACATTAGTGATGGGGAAGAAGCAAAATGTGTGCTGTAATATCAACATGTGAATTCCATCTTGTTTGTACTTGTGTCCTGATGTTAGTTTTGCTACAGTTTTTAATGAAACATCCATTTGCTGGTCCATAGGACATCCCGGGAAGCTCCCAAGAAAGAGACAGGGGTACTAAACTCTGCTGCCCAAATGTCCTAGCAATTGATATTGAGAGGTATACGTATACCTCTCAATATCAATTGCCTCTTATAATAGTCTATCTATCTATCTATCTATCTATCTATCTATCTATCTATCTATCTATCTATCTATCTATCTATCATCTATCATCTATCTATCATCTATCTATCTATCTATCTATCTATCTATCTATCTATCTATCTATCTATCTATCTATCTATCTATCTATCTATCTATCTGTGTGTTCCAGTATAACTCTGGAACGCCTTGAGCAATTTCAAGCAAACCTGGTACACAGATGACTTACTCTCTGGAGACAAATACTTTAAGACAACTCTAACACCCCTCAGGGTGTGTGTTCTGTTAAGATACAGCCTGCTGTGCCTTTAACTGGCTTCTACTACACTGCCATAAAATGACTTCTATTGAACATCACAGTGGAGTTGCCATGGTAACGGCTTCACAGTACTCCACAAGGGGGCTCCCTCTGGTAAGGGGGAAAATCCAATATTAGAAATTATGTTTGGTCCGGACATTTCCTCCCTATAAATAAATACCTGGGCAATGCTGGGTTATGGACTACTAGATAATAAAGAACCAAATTAATCAGTCACCAGTGGCAATCCTACCTTCTAAGAAGCACAAAGCCACCAAAGTTAGTAGCCATCACTGCATCTTGAGTGAGCAAATTTTCTTGTTTACCTGTGACGAAGGAATTCATATCTCTTCAATCTTTCCTCATTCGGCTTCCTCAAAGGTGTTGTTTTTATATGGCTATATCAGGTTCCACTTATTCATCCTTTTCCCCCCTACAAACTGAAACTTTCCTGGTGAGCAGCTCCTTGAATCCAGATAATGTTTGTTTCCCTTCTTTGCATAGTTTCTACAGGCTCAGAATTGAGTGCCATATTCCAAACTGAGTTGTGTCATTGACTTAAAAGCAATAAAAGCTTGATTGCAATTCTATTTTAGAATTTGCCATTTCACAGCCGCCACATCTGGGGTTTATGTTGCCATCCAGCTATATATCATAACTCTCCAGGATGCCTTTGCTAAGCTTCTTCTTTTTTAAAATTCTAATTACTTTAAATAATTCCAGATTGCCAAGCAAACATGGCCATCTCAGTGCTCCTATCTGACTCCAGATATCTGTCTGTGGTTACTGTATAATGTGTTTAGTATTGTCATCTAGCATCAAGCTTTCAGTAGTGTGTCTTATTTCATCATTGAGTTCTGGGCATTTTTGAATGCAGTCTGTTGCCATTTTGATGAAGCATCCTGATGACCTTATGGTCATTCCATTTCTAGTCACGGCTATATCCAGTCATTTCAGGTTTCCTGTAGCAACGCTTTACTCCTACTGAATGAATCAATCAACGACACCCCCCTCCCCCCGCCCTATTATCTGTACAGAAAGCCTGCTAAATGGATAGATGTAAACTTTCAGAGATGGCCAGCAAAGGTAACCACAACCAAGTCTTTTGAGGGCTGCTTTGGATTTAAAGCACTGTTAGAGTAGGACAGAGTCCTGATTTGGAGTGAGGTTTGGAGGGTAGCAAAGGTTGCTGGTGTTCTTCGGGATGCTGGATGCTGCAGACTTACTTTCTTTCTTTCTTTCTTTCTTTCTTTCTTTCTTTCTTTCTTTCTTTCCTTCCTTCCTTCCTTCCTTCCTTCCTTCCTTCCTTCCTTCCTTCCTCTCTCTCTCTCTCTCTTTCTCTTTCCCTTCCTTCCTTCCTCTTTCTTTCTTTCTTTCTTTCTTTCTTTCTTTCTTTCTCCCTCTTTCTTTCTTTTCTTTCTTTCTTTTTTTCTTTCTTTCTTTCTTTCTTCTTTCTTTCTTTCTTTCTTTCTTTCTTTCTTTCTTTCTCCCTCCCTCCCTCCCTCTTTCTTTCTTTCTTTCTTTCTTTCTTTCTTTCTTTCTTTCTTTCTTTCTTTCTCCTTTCTTTCTTTCTTTCTTTCTTTCTTTCTTTCTTTCTTTCTTTCTTTCTTTCTTTCTTTCTTTCTTTCTTTCTCCTTTTTCATATTTTCTAATTGCCCATTCCCCTCAGAGCCATAGGAGTCTTCTGTAGAGCCATGCTTCACATAAAGCACAGAATCAGGGTAGCTGGGCTCCTGCTTGAGAAAGACCGGGTGCTCTTTTATCTTGGTTTGCTATTGTTGCATCTTTTCTCTGAGGTAGCCAGAGCACTTAGACAGAGCATAGTAACTTTATATTTGTATGTTCACAGATCGTGGTAAAGTGGTTGGTGGTTTGCCGGATGTTGTGACCATAATGGAAGACAAGGTATGGATTAAAACCTCTTGGTCGGCTTAGTTATTTTTTAATAGGAGCTTTTGTGTATACAACAAAAAGGGCCTCCTTTGAGAACATTTGAGTAGTACGAACCCATTGGACTGGGTTCAGGATAGAAAGCGTATAGATGCTTTTAAATTTGGTATTGGAGAAAACACCTGAGAATACAATGGAGAGCACAAAATAAATGAAGATAGATAGATAGATAGATAGATAGATAGATAGATAGATAGATAGATAGATAGATAGATAGATGAATCAGCAAACAAATCAACCAGAGTCCTCTTGAAGTGCAAATGACCTGGCTCAAATCATCATACTTCAGACAAATTGTGAAGACCCACTTCTTGGAAGAGAAAATGATGATAACCAAGATGAATGAACCAAGTTATGGTACCAATGGGTATCCCATTGGAAGACCCAAAGAATCAGGTTGGGGACAGACTGTCTTGGGGAAAATCCATCTACCTGGTTACTGAGAATTTACATCGATTCAATAGTACATGATCAGCCAATCCCTAAATGATACATCCCGTACAAATCTATAATAGATGCTAACTGGAAGGTATATCTAATGCAAATTTGTCTTTGAGGAATATGCTTGACGCTTTTGCTATTGCACCTAAGACAAGAAGAAATTTTGAATAAATGCTCAAGTGATTTAATGAACTGCAGCATGGAAATATGTCTTCAACCAGTGCCAGGGCAGAGTGAGGCTAATTTACAATGGCTTGAGTCTGAAGTTAAATAAATGGAAGAATTTTTTTTTCTCATCCTCTCTTGGATTCTCTTATATACCAGGGGTGCCCAACTCCAGGTCTGTGGACCGGCATTGGGCTGTGGCATGCCAGAAAAAGGGCTGCGTAAACATGTGAAGCTTTCCCCCTCTGGTCCATGGAAAAACCTCTCTCCATGGAACTGGTCCCTGGTACCTCAAAGATTGGGGGACACTGGTACATATGATCTGAAATTCTGGAGTGTTCCACATTCTTCCCCTTCCCTAAACCTCTCAGTAGAACCTCTGGTCATGAATGCTTCAGACCACGGCCAAATCAGGTTCTGACCAAAAAATTCACGATATTTTTTTCATGGCCAGTTTCCCCTTCTGTGCCATATTTTTTGTAAATGCCAAATTTCCAAAATTAGGTTCGGGTCACGACCAAATAGGTTTGTGACCAAAGTTGTTCAACGAATTATGGTTGTGACCAGAGCAGTGGTGGGGTCCGGCAGCTGCTACTGCCGGTTTGGTCAGGGATGTGCCATGCACGTGTGCACTTGATGCACAGTACAACAAAAATTGCTCTGTGCATGTGCAGAAGCAAAAAACAAGATGGCGCTGCCATAGGCGCTGCTGGGAGAACCGGTTTCGGGGCGTGGCATGCCTGGGTCGCTGCCGGTTCCAGTGACCCAGGCTGCCAAACTACTACCGGTTCGGACAAACCGGTCCAATCCGGTAGGAACCCACCTCTGGATCAGAGGTTCTACTGTACTTCCAATTGTCTAAAAACACTGCATAAGTTTTCTTGTTCTTCTTTTTGTTTTAGACCCTGAATTTGACCTGCACCGTGTTTGGTAGTCCCGATCCTGAAGTGATCTGGTTTAAGAATGACAGGGAAATCGAACTGAGCGATCATTACACAGCTAAACTGGAACAAGGGAAGCATGCCAGTTTGGTCATTAAGGGGGTGTCATCAGAAGATTCTGGAAAATACAGCATCAGTGTCAAGAACAAGTACGGGGGAGAGATAGTCGATGTCACCATCAGCGTGTATAAGCACGGGGAAGAGATCCCGGATGTTAAACCTCTCTCAGGTGAGAGAGTAAAGGAGATACCTGCGAAGCCAGCTAAATAAACATACATGGCAAGAAACATGCTGGAAAACGAGTGTGCTTGATGAAGAAAAGGCTTGAGAGAAGCTGTAGTTTTGTTTGTGTAATAGTTCTGCAATGGAAAACTGGCGATGTTTAGGAGACAGTTATGTTTTTTTTTTTGAAGGCTGCATCTTGGTCTCTTTTTCTTATAACATCATCTTATAATGCCATCACAATTGACAGTGACATCACTCTGACAGTGACATCACTCTGATTAGGAGCATCCCATGGCTTGCCATTAGTAAAAGACCATAATCATGGGAGCTGTCACTAGTTTCTGCATATTTCAATCATGGTTTGTTCTATCCATGAAATGCAATTCTGTGTCTTGCAAGTGGAAACTGGGAACTGCTTAGCTATAGATCAGGAACGCTGCTTCTTAATCTGAGCTGTGAACTCTCGTGGCTTTTTGTAAAACCCCGCTGAACTCAAAACGCTGCAGCGATGTAAACGAATCGAGGGCTGCAGCTGCAAATAAATCAGAGGAGTTGAACACATGACCTTCTAAGTTATCCTTTGTGGCATTGCAGTTTTGTAGTGCAAGCAAATCTTTAGTCATACTTTACAATCACCGCGGACTCATTTAAACCATAAGTTTCACAGTTGTTTGTGTCCCCACCCCTTGCTTTGTGCTAATAAAAATCCCCAAAAGTCACCTTGTGGTTTTCTCTCTCTGCACCAAATGACTCTTAAATTAGTTGTGTTTCCTCCCTTTGGCTGTTTAATTATGGTCTGTTGCATCTTCACAGCTGGCAGAAGGCAGACCATGGACTCACAATAAAACAAGTGAATGATGGATACTCGGAGTCACTCCATTTTACTTAGTCACATTATTTTTCTTTTTTTATAGTGTGGCCAACAAGAAGTTGGAAATTAGGAACTGGTACTTGGTAGCAGCCTAGGGTGATGCAGTATCGCAGGCTAATTCTGCCGACTGCCAGCAGTTCGATCTTGACAGGCTCAAGGTTGACTCAGCCATGTATCTCTAGGGGATGGGAACATTCCCTGCCTCCCCACTCTAATGGGTCAGAAAGTTGTGCCTGGCAAGAGACTGTCCCTTAGATAACCTGGTCCCAAGCCATGAAGGGCTTTAAAGGTGACAACCAGCATCTTGAATTGCACCCAGAAGCAAATCAGCAGCCAATGCAGCTCCTGCAGCAGAGGTGATTCATGTACACACTGGGTTCTGCACAAAACCATGCGGGCTGCTGCATTTTGCACCAACTGGAGCTTCCGTATGCTCTTCAAGGGCAGCCCTATGTAGACTGTGTTGCAATAGTCAAGACGGAAAGTGACTAGGGCATGAGTGACTGTGAGTAGGGATTGTTGATCCAGGAAAGGGAAGGGCATAACTGGCACACAACCTGCAGTTGCGCAAAAGCCCTCCTGGCCATGACTGCCACCTGCTCTTTGGTGTAGTTGTGAAGATGCTGGCCTAGGAACCAGGAGACTGTGAGTTCTAGTCCCACCTTAAGCATGAAAGCTAGCTGGCTGCCTTTGGATCAGTCACTCATGCCAACTCACCTCACAGGATTGTGATTGTGGGGAAAATAGGAAGAGGGAGAAGTATTAGGTATGGTCACCACCTTGAGTTACTTATATAATAATAAAGGTAGACTTTTTTTTAAAAAAATCAATTAATCGAAGAAGCAAATTGGATTAATCTCTCCTTTAATGTTTTTCAACCTCAGCAACTTTTAGACGTGTGGATTTCAACTCTCAGAATTTCCTATGCTGGCTGTAGGGAGCTGAAGCTCTCAAATCCTGAAGTTATGAGGTTGAGAAACACTGATCTAAGCAGTCAAACCGGCGGCCCCAGGGCCAGATCCGTCACAGCAGGCCATGCCCATCCCAACTCCACAAAGGCAAAACACATCCGTGATATGTCACAATCCGGCCCGATCGAGTTTGACACCCGTGATCTAAAGTAATCCAGATTCACTGATGATATTCTTTCAGCGAAGACACTCGCCTACACGGAGGGAGGTGAGGTGGGGAGAGAAGCAGAGACTCCAATTATTATTTTGCATTCCAGCAGCCATTGAGAAGTATCCTTGGGCCCTGAAGACAAGGTTAAACTCATCTTGACTATGCTGTTAGCTAGCCCACGTTAGCTAACTAAGCTTCAGCCATTACCTTTCAGGTGTGAGGGAAAGAATTTATGGTGACATTTAATCTTTTGCTGAAGTAAAGAAATTAGTACATGCCGGAATGCTATTTTCAAAAGGTTGATGATTTTTATAATAGCCACTTAGATCCCCCCCCCCCTGTTTTAGAATTCAAGGAAAGTACTTTATTTGGATTTTTAAAAAAAAGGTTTGTGAAGAGAGAAGGCATACTGTAATAGCCTGACTACAGGTACTCCTCGACTTACAACAGATAGGGACCATTTGAAGTTACAACGGCACTGAACATCCCCCACCCATGGTCACGTGATCAGGAATTAGGAGGAGAAATTTTGGGCTCAATTGTGCTTGTAAATCGAGGACTACCTGTAATCTCTACCCCGTTTCTCCGAAAATAAGACCTCCCAGGATAATAAGCCCAATCAGGCTTTTGAGTGCATGTACTAAAATAAGCCCTCCCCGAAAATAAGCCCTCCCTGAAAATATTTAAATGCATGCGCAGCTGGTCCCCCCCATTTCCTCTGGTTGTTTGCTGCGCAAACAACATGAGGTGAGGAGGCGAGGCTGCCGGGGGGGGGGGGGGAAGGGAGGGGGGAATATGCCCCATGCACCCCACATATTCTTACCTAACGGCCACCCTGCTCCTTCTATCATGCTAATGGCAGCCGCAAAAAGAGCGGCTGGCCAGTGATACGCCTTGCATCCCACTCCTTACCTACTGCTGCCTCCAGTAACCATGACCACTTTTGCCACACACGTCGCTGGGTCTCCTTGTTGCTTGCCCCACATGCCCTAATGCCTGTTCCCACAACCCCAGCCACCGCACCCCTTCTATCATGCTAATGGCCACTGCAAAAAGAGCGGCCGGCCTAGCGATGTGCCTTGTGCCCCATTCCTTACCTACCGCCATGTACTCCTGCAGCTGAGGGGTGCTTTGATTGAAAAGCGTCCAGTTGACAAGCAGCTGTGTTGTCCCACTCAGCAGGAGCCATGAGGTGACCATGCTCGCCGCCTCCTGCACCTCAAAAAAAAAAACAACAGACCCCCCCGAAAATAAGGCCAAGCGCTTATTGCGAGAGTCAAAAGAAAATAAGGCCTCCTCTTATTTTCGGGGAAACACAGTAGCTGTATATTAAATGGGATTTTTCCCCCTATTACTTTACATTGAAAACAGGCAACATGGCAACCAAAATGAACAAAAGCTAAAATGTTTGGGATTTAGGAAACACGTGGTTTGACATGATTGAGGTGGATAAAATCATGCATGGCATGGACAAAATGGACAAGGAGGAAAATGGTCAAATATGAGGCCAGCTCCCGAAGGCGATGATCTAGCACGGACCAAAGCAAGCATTTCTGCAACCTTCTATGAATAATCTACGACTTTATTATCCTGAGACGTGGCTTTTGTCTCTAACCAGGACAGGAGGTCAATTCATGGAGGACACGTGAACTCTTGTTGTGCTTTCAAATAATAATTGCAAAGAAACAATGCCAAGAAGTGGTACAGGTAGTACTCGACTTACAACTATTCATTTAGTGTTGAGAGTTAAAATAGCACTGAAAAAAGTGACTTACGAGACCATTTTTCACATTTACGACCATTGCAGACCATGATCATGTGATCAGAATTCAGATGCTTGGTAACTGGCATGGATTTATGATGGTTCAGGGTCCCAGTGTTATGTGATCAACTTTAGCGACCTTCTGATAAGCAAAGCCAAAGGGGAAGTCAGATTCATTTAACAACCGTGTTATTAACTTAACAACTTCGGTGATTGACTTAATAATTTTAATTTTTCTGTGGTAAGAAAAGTCATAAAGCTCATAATGCCTCACTTAGCAACATAAACTGTGGTCGTAAGTCGAGGGCTATCTGTATATTCACACGAACACAGAACTGCTGTTGTGGGAAAATAGGTGGAGGGAATCTGTTATAATTGCCTTAAGCTCCTGAATGAAAAGCCAGACGTGAATCGAATAAACCCAGAAATAAAATACGGGACTAACCTGAATGTTGGCTTGATCCAACATGGCTAATCCTATGCATTTAAAATTCTAATTTAGCCGTTTGCCAATCCATCCAACTAGGCTGATGCACCTAATCAATTGTGGCTGGTTTTGAAATATTAAATAGAGTTGGACCTGTTTATATTTGGATTGGAGACTACCAGAAAATCATGGAGCTGCGCATTAGACTGAGAAGTCAAATCCCAGAAAAGGCCAATGGCAAACTAGAGTAACATTGCCAAGTAAAGAGCACAAATATTTTCCATCCAAAGTTGAGATTTAAAGGAATTGGGCTTTATTTTAATCTTTAGAGCTCACCAAGGGTGACGCCCGGATTTTTGCATGCCAGCATAGAGCAGGGACCTCCAAACTCGAGAACATTAAGATTTGTGGACTTCAACTCCCAGAATTCCTCAGCCAGTAATTCTGGGAGTTGAAGTCCAGAAAATCCTAAAGATGTCCAGTTTGGGGACCATGGCATAGAGCCGTGATGGCGAACCTATGACACACTTGCCACAGGTGGCACACGGAGTCCTCTCTGTGTTCATGTGAGCCATCGCCCAGCTTAGTTCTACCACGCATACGTGTGTACTTCCCGCAGCAAGGTGGTTTTCGGGTCTCTGATGCGTGGGTAGTGTGTGTGTGTGTGTGTGTGATCCACATATGATATGTGCATGGGTAGGGATGGGGGGGGCATGGGGGTCTCTGTTTTTGGTTTCAGGAGACTTCAGGGAGGCCTGCTAGGCCCAAAATGGGCCACTGGTGGGGAGGGGGGAGGCGCCCCCCGCAACCCATTTTTGGTCCCAGGAGGCTTTATGGAGCTCTGCTAGGCCCAAAATGGGATGCGGGGGGATGTGGTGCCTTTCCCTGCAGCCCATTTTTGGTTCCAGGAGGCTGCAGGGATGCCTGTTAGGACCAAAACAGGGCATGAGGGGGTGGGGGGTGAATATGCGCAGGGGAAGCACGGGGCGGGGCGTGAGTATGCAAAGGGTGCGGGAGTAGCCCAGGGAGAGTCATGCACACATGCACAGGGGAGCGGGATGCATTGTATTATGGGTGTGGGCACATATGTGCTATAGCGTATACACATGCAGTTTCGACATGGGAGGAGAACAAGGTTAGCCGTGACTGGGCCTCCAGCTGTGCACTCTTCTTTGTGACAGGCATAAAGATTAGTAGTCAATCTTACTTGGTAGAAGGTAGAAAGAGGGGAGGGGAAGGGGGAAGAGGAGCAGAAGAGAAGGAGGAAAGGAGGAGGTGGAAAAGAAAGAAAGAAAGAAAGAAAGAAAGAAAGAAAGAAAGAAAGAAAGAAAGAAAGAAAGAAAGACGTAGTCTTTTTTCTTAAAGGAGGCTTTAATGGAGAAAATAAAGTGGATATTTCCAAAACTTGTGAGAATGAAACCTCTAGGTGGCACCGAAAGAACAAAGTAACAGAAGAAAGCTTCAGGAAAAACAGTCCAATTCTTTTCACTTCGATCGTTTTGATGCAAATGTGTCATTTGGGGAATGGGAGATTATTAAAAGCATTATACTTTTGCCAGAAAATTATAGCTTCCAGGAAATGAGTAGTCTTTTGTTTTTGTTTTTGACAATGTGACTGGATGAGGACTTCACCTGGTGAAATGCAAAATGTGGTCCATGAGGCATTACCTATGTCTTGTGATGCCATGCTTTTCAGTGGGGATGAGACTGTAAACCCAATGCAGCTGTTGCAACTGGTCATAAGAAACAGGAATGTAAGTGATTCAGGGGTGGGTTCCTGCCAGTTCTAACCTCTTCTATAGAAGAGGTTCCACAAATCTACAGTGCCGTTTAGAACCGGTTCCAGCTCCCTTCCCCCCCCCCCCCCCCGTCCGCACATCATCAAGATGAAGAGCGAGAGGAGGAATTCTGGGAGTTGAAGTCCACAAGTCTTAAAGCTGTCACGTTTGAACACCCCTGGGGTTTTTTTCCTAAAGGGTTAGGGGTGCAAGGGTCTTGTAACTTGTAACTTGACAGCTTTAAGACTTGCGTGCTTCAAATGCCAGTTTCTGAGCCAACATTTTGGTTGCTAAGCAAGAGCGTTGTTAAGTGAGTTTCACCACATTTTACAAGTTGGCCACGCCCACCCAGTCACATGGCTGGCAATCCACTCCCACCCGGTCACATGGCCGGCAAGCCACTCCCACAAAGCAGGCCACACCTACAGAAGAGGTTCTATTTTGTTTTTGAAATCCACCACTGAAGTGATTGCTTTACATGCCAAACCAGCCCAAAGTTGCTTTCGCAAGAGGCAACTGGACTTTCTGGTTTTTCTTTGAAAACATTTCACTTCTCATCCAAGAAGCTTCTTCAGCAGAGTTCTTTCAGCAGAGCTGGAGAAGCTTCTTGGATGAGAAGTGAAACATCCTCAAAGAAAAAACAAGAAAGTCCAGCTGCCTCTTGAAAAAGCCTCTTTGGGACCATCATGACCTGGATGACTGAGAATCTCCATAGACATTTACATTTACATAGACTTTGTGGACTTGGAAGTACAGGTGGTCCTCAATTTACAAACATTTGTTTAACGACCATTCAAAGTTATAACTGCACTGAAAAAAATGACTTACAACTGGTCCTCACACTTACGACTGTCACAGCATCCCCACGGTGGTGTAATCAAAATTTGGGCACTGGGCAAAACCAGCATTCATTTACAACAGTGGTGGCCACGGTCCTGGGGCCGTGTGATTGCCATTTGCCACCTTCCCAGCCAGCCTTTGGCAAGCAAACTCCAAGGGAGGAGGGAGCCAGGTTTGCTTAAGGGCTGCAGAGTTCACTTAGTAACTTTAGTGATTCATTTAACAACCTTGGCAAAGATGTAAAGCTGAGCCTCGCTTAACAGTCACTTTTTATTACTAAAAATTCTGGTGCCAGTTGCGGTTGTATGTCAAGGACTCCCTCTATCAGTGTTCTGTCCCGTGATTCTAATGAATATGCAGACACAGGCTTGGCTGTCTGCCACGACTAATGACGGAGATAAAGCCACCCCTTGGCTAGGAGCCTAGAATGCTATCTTCAAGAAACCAAGATTAGACTTACGGAATGCTTTCCCAACGGCTAGTAAAGTGGATTGTTGTTTCCTGCAAAGATTCCCCTCCCGTCGCTCCACCTATAAACTCTTTGGGAGGGGCCGCAACAGTAGCCACCTGTCCCTATTTCCTTCTATGATGTCTTCTCCACAGCTGCTCCCTTCTCTTCTCAGCTCTACACACAGGCATATCAGGGAAACCTCCCTCTGTTCCTCCTCACTGCTCCCTGACTCAAATGTTACCTGGTGGCCAACAGGCCTCTCTAGTCCCTGCTCTGACTCCAAACACCCTCCAGAGTCTTCCTCATCCTCCAGAGCAGTCCCATAATGGTCATCGCTGTCAGAGTCCACCAACAGCTCAGCTGGCCGCTGCTGGGCTATAACAATCAGTCTACAAATTTTATAGGAGAGAGGATAGCACGAAACCTATGGGAAATAAGGTTTTTCAGATTGGGAAAATATATGTGTGTGTGTGTGTGTACGCGCGCACGTGCGCACACTTATTATTCAGATTCATGCAGCAATTTCATATATATATATTTTATATATTTCATATATTATATATTTTATCAGCACAAATACAACACAAATATAAAAAGGCAACATTAAAAATAAAAATATGGGTTTCTGCCTGGATGGTTTTCTGTGATGAGCCGAAAGGACAGAAGGAGGGAGGAGTGAGCTCCCTCCCATATTAGGTCATACCAGGGGTTGTAACACAAACATATATATATATATATATATATATATATATATATATATATATATATATATATATATATATATATATATATATATATATATATATATATATATATATATATATATATATATATATATATATATATATATATATATATATATATATATATATAGCTTTGAGCATTCACGAACAATTAAAACAAATTTAAAAACAATAGGAAAACATACAAGAAGTCATCACAAAATTCATAAAACACACAGCTGAGGTATTCCCATTTATCAAAACCATCTGTCCAGCCATTCCACTGACTCTATCACATTTTTAGATCCCCATACCTATTGGCAAAGAATAGTAGCAATACTACTTAGACTTATATACACAGTGCTTTACATCCCTCTCTAAGCCGTTTACAGAGTCAGCCTATTGCCCCCCACAATCAGGGTCCTCATTTTACCCACCTTGGAAGGATGGAAGGCTGAGTCAACCTTGAGCCAGTGAGAATCGAACTGCCAGCAGTCAGCAGAAGTAGCCTGCAGTACTACATTCTAACCACTGCACCACTATGACAAAACCGGGTCTTCAAGGCCTTGTGAAAAGACAACAGAGTTAGGAGCCTATTGCCTCTAACAATCTGGGTCATCATTTTACTGACTTCGGAAGGATGGGAAGCTGAGTCAAGCCTTAGCCAGTCAGTATTGAACTGCTGGCAGTCGGCAGAATTAGCCTGCAATATTGAACTTTAACCACTGCCACACCATGGCTCTGCTAAATGCTAAATACTAATTCTCTCCAAAAATCAATGTTATTACAGGTTGTCCTCAACTAGCCACTATTCATGTAATGACCATTTGAAGTTGCAACAACACTGAAAAAAGTGACTTATGGCCATTTTTCATACTTATGACCATTGCCTCATTTGGTCATGTGATCAAAATTCAGGTGCTTGGCAACTCTTATGTATTTAGGACAGTAGCACTGTCTTGGGGGTCACGTGGTCACCGTTTGTACCCTTCCCAGCCAGCTCCTGCCAAGCAAAGCCAATGGGGCAAGCCAGATTTGTCTAACCCCCCACCTAACGATTCACTTAACAACTGCAGCGATTCATTTAATAACTGTGGCAAAAAAGGTCGTAAAACAGGGCACAGCTCAATTCACACCTGCCTTGCTTAACAGCAGAAACTTTGGGCTCAATTACCTAAGTTGAGGACTACCTGTATTGTATCGGTCAGTTATGTTCGTAAGTCGAGGGCTACCTGAATTGATCATCGGTCAACCTGTGATTCCCACATCACCTGAAATCTACGATGTTTTTCTTAAGTGAATCATCATCGTTGAGTTCACTTCATCCCCCCCTTTGGAATTGGGAGACAAAACTTTCACGGCATGTGGAGTATTGCTGAGTAGCTTTTCCTTTCACAGGAATCGTCAAGAATGTTCCTTTTTAAAAAAAGACAGAAAGAAAGAAATCCATTTACCGTTTTAGTCACTGGTACGTGTGATTGCTATCTTGCCTGCTCACTCAGTGCAGATGGTAAATTGATCTCTTCCACTGTCGGAAGATGGGAAAGAAAGTGGGGTGGGGGGGAGGAGAGAAAATGATGAAAATACAACACTAGGTATGACTACTTGCCTCCAGAAGTTGTGAATGCTCCAATACTGGACGTTTTAAAGAAGAGATTGGATGACCATTTGTCTGAAATGGTATATGGCAGTGGATGCCAACCTTTTTGGCACCAAGTTCCCAAAAGGGAGCGTGGACGTCGTGCTTCACGCTCTTCTCGGCCGCAACCTAGAAGAGGAGCTGTCCAGGGAGACATGCGTGTGCCGGAAAATGAACTTTCAGTTTTTGGCATGCGCATGCACGCACTGGCCAGCTAGTCTTCCGGTTACTGGTACACATGCATGAGCAATGATTAACTGGCCGACGTGCATGCTTGCGGCGGTAAGCGGAAGACCCTCTCTTCCAGTTTGTGGCATTGCCGCACGCACAAAAGCCAGCTGATGGTCACATGTGCATGCACGCCAGGAACCCCAAAGAGGAACGGGCTACACCGCATGTGCCAAGTGACATGGCTCCACGCATCACTTTGGGCACTATCCTATCCTATTCTGAAAACTCTAACCAGGGATCAGAAAGGGCTTCTTTTCTGACATAGACAGAGTAAAGTATGTTGCAGGCAATAGCAACAGGAACAACTCATTTTTCAAAACCCGTCAGAGATAGAGGTAGTCTTCGACTTACGACTGTAATGGAGCCCAAAATTTCCACGCTGTTAAGTGAGTTTGGCCCCATTTTACGACCTTCCTTGCCACAGTTGTTATGCGAATTGCTGCAGCAGTTAAGTTAGTAACACGGCTGTTAAGCGAATTTGGCTTCCCATTGTTCTTTGGAAAGGTTGCAAAAGGTGACGCCTGGGACAGTGAAACTGTCATCTGTCCCTGCCAGTTGCCAAGCATCTAAATTTTGATCACATGACCAAGAGAAATGCTGCAATGGTCCCTTTCCTTTCCTTCTCTTCCCTGTCCTCTAAATCTCAAGATAACACAACATATCCAAATTATGAAATGCACTGTAATTGAATTTGCCTTATCAAAGCAAATAAACTCTCATAATAAAGCTTTCACTTATACCCATATTGGTTTTCTGGTCACAAAAATATCTTTCCAAGGAAAGATTATATGTGTGGGATCATTTTCCTGCTACAATGCGCCAGACAAAACAATGATATGATATACAGCTTTAATGACATGCTTTTATCTTTAGGCTGCAAACTCATAAATAAAACCCTCTTTATCCAGACAAACGTGCTGCCCTTTCTATTCTTCCAGCATTTCTTGGCAGGACTACAGAACAAATTACTTTGCACTAATTAGCATAATTATCAATGTTGGTGTGTATCAGACATCTTGAGTGGGAAAACCCATCAGATTGAAGCTGCCTCTTTTCATGTCAATACAAATGAAAAACCTTCCCACCACAGAGCCAAGGATAGGTATATAGTAGTTGAGGTTCAGCATTGCTCAGGGAAGCTACCCACAATGTCTTTTGGCTGTTATAGTTAGAATGGAACAGGCAACTTTGTCGTCGCCTGCCGAAAGCGGGCGTATGCACCTGCACCAGGAGTGGCTTCTGGCAGGCACTACTGCTGGTTCACTCGTGAATGCACACGCACATGCGCAGTACAATAAAAAACTGTTCGGTGCATGCGCCGAAGTGAAAAACAAAATGGCCACCCCAGTTCCAAACCAATACCAGTTCGGCTGAACTGGTGGAAACCCATCAATTGCCTGCACCCATAATTCATGCCCCACCACCCACGCATGACTCCCCGTGCTCCCCTGCCCCCCTCTGCATGTGCCCCACTCCCCCTTTCTCATTTTTGGTTTCCAGGTTGGTGCAAAAGGCTTTCCAGATCCAAAATGGAGTTCACCCCCACCCCCAAATGCAATGTGAGTGCCTCCCACACATGCGCCACTCCACGCATGTGGGCCTGTTTCCCAATGGTGGGTTTCAAATTTTTTTAGAACCTATTCTGTAGGTGTGGCCTGTTTGGTGGGAGTGGCTTGGTGGTCATGTGACCAGGTGGGCGTCGCCAAGTTGGAAAATGTGGTGAAAGTCACTTAACAACGCTCTTGCTTAGCAACCAAAATTTGGGCTCAATTGTGATCTTTCTCTTTCTTTCTTTCTTTCTTTCTTTCTTTCTTTCTTTCTTTCTTCCTTCCTTCCTTCCTTCCTTCCTTCCTTTCTTTCCTTGTTTCTTCCTTCCTTCCTTCCTTCCTTCTTTCCTTCTTTCTTGTGTCTCTCTCCCCCACTTATTTTCTTTCTCTTCCTTCATTCCTTCTTCCTTATCTTTCTCTCTCCAACTTTCTTTCTTTCTCTTTCCCTTTCTCATTCTTTCTTTCTCTCTCTCTCTCTCTCTCTCTCTCTCTCTCTCTCTCTCTCTCTCTCTCTCTCTCTCTCACACACACACACACACACACACACACACACACATCATTTCCCTCATGTCTGCCACTGACAGCTCTCAAAGAAAAGGTAGTATAAGGACTTGAGAAGGGGTTGGACTAGATTACCTCCATGTTCCTTTGCATCCATCTATGTTCTATGTCCCATTTAGTCACAAACAGCCATATTCACTTTAAAGTTGATCGCAAACTCCACTCACCCTGCGCCGGTGCTGGTCTCACCCAAGGAGGCGAGCTGTGAGGCGGGGGAAATGGGGGAGTCTGTGGCACCACATCTCTCAATATTCTTCCCCGCTTCGGTTCTGCAGGCAGGAGGTGCTGCTGCTGAGGTGGCATGATGGTGGTGGGAGAGTCAGGGCACTGCCCGCTGAGCAGCGTGACCCACAGTAAGCCCAGCAGTAGCTGCTGCTGTCACCAGCCGCCCCATGCCGCCATCACTCGCTTCCCTTCAGGCCTGGCAGCCCAGCATGCAGAGGGGGAGCAGTGGCAGCGAGGGCAGCCGAGCACTTTGATGGGCGCTGAGGGAAGGAAGGAATGAAGAAGAGCTGAGCTGAGGGGGAAAAAAAAGCTCTACCGGGCAGGGGAGCAGGGTGGGTCACTCCATGGCAGACCAGTCCCGCTGCTGCAGAGTCTTTTATTGTTTTTTTCTCTTCCCCTCATGAGAGTTGTACTGACAGCAGTGGCAGCAGGAGGAGCAACAGCCTGGCGTGCGCTCCCAATCCGGCCGGCCTGAGGAACAGGAGGGGAGTTCGGCTGTCTGAAAAGCCCCACATGGAACTCCCCTCCTGTTCCTTCTTCTGCTGTTTGAAGAAGCCACGCAGAGCGCACTCCCTTGTCTTTCACAGCTGCCTCATTTCCAATTGGGGGTGGGGAAAAAAGAAACCCATCTTTTTCCTCCCTCTTCATGGATCTCCGCCCCCCCATTTGATGCCCTCTATCAAAGAAAAGAGGGCAGTGCATGCTACATGGGCTTGTTGGGGCCTCCAGACGAACAGGTATGGTAAGGCATGCTAAATTTCACCAACCTGTATGCCCGTACCACTCCGTACCCGCTAAAACCCACCCCTGATGCTTCTCTTGTATGTGCCCCTCCCTCCACGCATACATGGCAGAAACCTGAAGACCAGCTGGCTGGTGGGAGGCATGCGTGCATGCGTAGTGGAGCTGGGTGGGAGCGACAGCTGGCGTACCCCCCGAGAGGTCTCTGCGTGTCACCTGTAGCACACATACCATAGGTTCACCATCACGGCTCTATTAGAAGACCTTCAAGGTCCTTTTCAGCTCTGTTACTCTGTTATTCAGTTATGCTATATTTTTCATGGAGTTCTGAAATATAACACTGCTGATTTTATATCAACACAGTGCTGAAAAAAAACAATGCAGTGTCCTGAATTTTAGCAGGAAACAATGCCCTGATTTCTGGGGAAAAAAATCCTCCTGTGGATGGAAAAAAAAAAGGGTCACCGAATCCAAAATATCATCTTGCTTTCACCCATACCATCATTTTACCACTAAGCTTGCACACTGAAGCCATTATTAAAAAAAAATAAGAGAGCCCACTTTGTTCTGTGGTAAAAGTGTCGGACCAGGAATGGAAGACTCAGATCTTTCTCCAATGCTTCATCTCAAGTAAGAGCAGCACTTGTTTTTAACAGGAGACCTGCCGAAATATACACTGATTTTGAGATTGTGGAGAGAGGGCAGAGAAAACAGTGACAATTGCCCCTATGCTTATACAGTTAAGGTGCTGGTGTGCTGAAGGGGAATCTGAATTCTTCCTTCTTCTTCCTGCTTCAACTTATTCTCCAAAGCATCTGAAGGCAGGACAAGGAGCAATGGATGGAAACTAATCAAAGAGAGAACCAACCTAGAAAGAAGGAGAAATTTCCTGTCAGTGAGAACAATCAATCAGTGGAATGGCTTGCCTTCAGAGGTTATGGGAGCTGCATCACGGGAGTTTTTTAAAAAGAGATTGGACAACTATTTGTCTGAAATAGGGTGGACTAGAAGATCTGCAATGTCTGATTCTGTTATTCTGTATCCTTTTTCACATGTTCATCCCAGCTTACAATGTTGAGCAAGATTTGGAAACCATGACTAGCTATCAAAAAAAGCAATCACGTCAATTCCACTCCTCCTTCATATATTCTCGTCAAATGTCCAGGTGATTCACATTTCTATTTCTTTTATTTTACAACCCTATTCTCCTTTCTACTTGTGGATCAGAGCTCAGTTGTCAAACTTCCTTTAATGATATGTTCTGAAGATAGAATCAAGAAAAGGGGTGAAAGCCAAAAAACTTTATTTATTCTGTTTTACAGGCTGTTTTTTTTTAAAGCACAGATTTGTGATCAAATTTCTAAATTTATTTAATCTCAATGATCTGCAGAAGGCCATCAGATTAGAACCTTGGGCCTCATCATACTGAGATTAGGCCAGGGGTGGGTTCCTGGACCAGTTGGTACTGGTTTGCTTTGCGCATGCTTTGCTTTGTGCGCCCGCCGTGCATTGCTTGCGCATGTGCGGTTGCTTGTAAATTGTTTTACGCATGCGCAGAAACATACCAGCAATGGCAGAAGAGACTGGGGAACTGATTCGGGGGCGTGGCCAGCCTGTGTTGCTGCCGGTTCTGCGACCCGGGCTGAATCACCACTTCCTGTTGGGCCAAACCAGGCCAAAAAGGGAGAAGCCCAGCTCTGGATTAAGCCCTTCAGCAAGATAGCCCAGCAGCCCTCTTTCTAAAAGTTTAAGACAAAAATGTACACAGTAAGTTCAGTCATTTTGAACTGTAAGGCCTTCTTTTCTAGCACTTCCTAGAATGGCCCTGTAAACATTCTTCCCTCAGACAAGTGCCCAATTTCCATTTTATTGTTCCAGTGGATCAGTGGTGGGTTCTGGATCCCATTGCAACTGGTATGCTGTGATGGGGCTGGGCTTCCACCACGTGCATGCGCACTGCACGTGCATGAGTACCCACTGCCCGTGATGCTCCAGCTGCTCAGCGTTACATCGCGCAGGTGCCATATGCTCCGTGCGTATGTGCAAATGGCCCGGTTCCGTCAAATACAGGTAAGGATGGAAGGCGGGCGGGGGGGGGGTAGCCTCCAGAGCACCATACTGGAATGGTATCTGGTGCTTCCAGCAGGCACTGGTACGCCCATACCAGGGCACACCGGGTGTAACCCACCACTGCAATGGATGCATCTCGGGAGATCTTCAACTGTAGAGACTGTTGTTTCTTCCTAAATGCTAACCATTGCAACATTTAGAATGGAATGGTCCAGTGGTGGGTTTCAATTAACCTTCCCTACCAGTTCATAAATGTGAGGGCACATGCCGCGTCTGCGCATGCCACTGCTTTCTGTGCATGCACAGTGCTCGCACATTACATTGGGGTGGGTGAGCGGAGCCTCCCACAGTCGCCGCTACCGGTTCGCCGAACTGGAGAAAATCAGCTGAATACCACCTCTGGAATGATCCATGGATTGGATTTTACAGTGCCATCATTGTTGCCATGTGTGTAGCCACGAAAATAAAACCAATGGATGATGGAACAAATTAATCCAGAGTTCTCACTTGAAGAACAAATCACCAGAGTAAAATGATCACATTCTGAACACATTAGGCAAAATCCCACCTCCTTTGGGAAGTGGGAAGAAAGAGAAGAAGTGGATGACTAGTAGCAAGGTGGATGTATAGGAGATGACCAGGCTGATTCCGAGGGCAGAGTCAAGCAGGTCATCCATTTGGAGTCTCTACGCTCCTACAAGAGATCTATGTCCAGCCCCCCTTGAAGTCTATTGCTTTGACTTTTAGTAGATCAGATTAGTGTAGGAAGTTACCCCTCATACCTCTCCTAGGAAAATGAGATATTTTAAGAAATATTAAAAGGGCAGAATATTTTCCCTAAAAGGGAAGCAGAAACTCAGCCACCCAACTTTGTCAATGGGCGATTAAGGCCTGGGCCAGTCTATTCTACATAACAAAGATCTACCTCCTTCAGGCAGAGCCATTTAATTGCCCTTCATTGCACCACCCACCAAGTTTCAACCAAACCTAGCACACAGACAACCTACAAAGCTAGCTATGACCTCTGACAGCAACCAATCAGGATATTCTTCCTGTGCCCCAGGAAGTGCAAAGCCAGAGAGGGTATAAAACCCAGGGACTCTCAGCATCTCTCCCTTGTTTTTTCTTTACCCAAGATATTGAAGCATGTGATCCTGCCCACCATTAAAACCATCTTTCCAAGCATGTTTCCCCATGTTTCCAGTGTCTTTCGCCCTCTTGGAACTGAACCCAGAAGGACATTTCTTCCAACAATAGCATGAAATAAACTTGAAGTGATTTGAACTAAAGTCCTGTTTTGGATAAATTGTGCCTGATAGCATGATTATAATTACAGTGGTGGAGAAGTTCACCATTGATAGATCTGAAAGCTCAAATTGGGGACAGATCATCTTGGATAAAATCTATCAGTGTGACTGCAAATAATCAACATTTACTAAATGGCACATGATCAATCAATCAATGAATCAATAAATTACTGAAATCACATTTCTATTAATACATTTTTATGTAGTGACTATGCAAGAAACAGAATGATCACGGGATAGTGCTTGAATGATTAGGAATTCTTTCTCCAGTCTACCTCTGCCTGAGAGTTTTATGTACAGTATCATATTTTTCTTGGTTCCATACAGGATTCCTGTTGTATATTAGCCACGCGGCCACGCCTTACCTGGAAAGACCACTGACTAAACTAATAGTACATAGAAAAGAAAGCCAAGCCTCTATTCTTAAGATTATAACTTTAAAAAAAGACATATCCAAATAAGGAAAAAGTTGATTGGAAAAATAGAGAACAAAAACATACAGGGACTTTAAGTTTGCATCCTTCTAAGACTGATATCCTACCTTTCAACCAGTAGATGGCACTCAAGATTATAAGGTTCTTTTAAGGACCACTTGTGATACATTTTTAATATTGTACTGTAATCTTATCTGGAGCAGCTTGAATGGATAGAGCTGGAAGGAAGAGGAATCAGATATTGTCACTGGCCTTGACGTCTGGGGCTCTTGGTTGTTATAATCCAACACATCTGGAAGGCACGTTTGGCGCTGCTGTTCTGTTATTTTCTATTGCCAGTGGAAATGATAAAGCACATTTCTCTCCGAGGATTATCTGGTTCCATCAGTTCCTCTGAGACATCCTGCCATGTAATGATCCACCCATTATGATAAATATATTGGCCAGCTGTCTCTCTCTCCCCCCCCCCCCATCCCTTTGAAGTGCCCTTCTGCTTTGCTTGGTAAAGCCCAAGAGCTAATTTTGCATTAATTGTGAAACCCTGATCCAAGAAAGTCCCTTCAGCAGTATCAAAGCCTATTCATTGCAAGGAATGTTTTATCAAAAAGCCCAATGTTATTACAGAAATCTTCCTTCAGCAAAAACAGCTTCCTCCCTTCAGTTTTCTTCGTCTGATCACATTATTACATGTAGTAGCCGGCTGGCTGTTTAGATGTCTGTGTTTTGATGATAAATATTATTTATTGTAGCACAGTTTTCTGTCAGAGTGGTGTATGTTTTTGCAGCTTTCCAAATGCATTTCAAGATCTTAACTTGTGTCTTTATCTTCTGAGGATAATTGCTATAACAAACTTGTCGAAATGCATCTAGTAAAAGAGAATGGGAAGAAGCAATGACTGCATCTGGACACATCAGCTTTGAGAAGGCAGCACTGAACTGCAAAGCGGGGAGAAAAGGGAAGGAGGAATCCTTCAGGAAATGTTTCCTCTCTGGGTTTTTTTTTAAAATCTATATTGTTTATGGCAGAGATATAAAACCCCTTAGGATCTGGCACAACTACAATTTACTGGAACAATATGGAGCTTCTGAAAGTTTATGCCAGCCTGCCTCTCTTTAAAACCTGATATACTTAACTGCAGTAGTTGTTTAAGCAGGCAATTTCTGAAGTTTCAGCTAAGAAAAGATTTCTTTTGACCTGGTCTGGTATGGAAAAATTCTGAAAGGCTCAAGACCCTTGGAGATTTCGTTATGCCACATGGAATCACTAATCCAAACACTGTCAGAGGGTTAGGAGCAGAATTTGTCTGAGCCTTTTTACAGATAAGCAAAACGCTGCTCAAATTTTTGTGGTGGATAAGAAGAGATTGAAGTTGTCCTCCTCCTCAAACAAGTATGAGCTCCATACTTTTCCTTCCTTCCTTCCTTCCTTCCTTCCTTCCTTCCTTCCTTCCTTCCTTCCTTCCTTCCTCCCTCCCTCCCTCCCTCCCTCCCTACTTCCCTCCCTCCCTCCCTTCTCCTGCTCCTAGAGGTTGAGAGAGCATACCCATGATCATCCCCCAACTTGATAGATATGCTATCATCTCTCAGTGATTGCTCCACTAAACTTGACATTGGACAAAGCCAACCAGTCACTAAATGAAAGAAAAGAAAGAAAGAAAGGAACACAGGTTTAATACAGAAAAGGCAACAAAATTATTGCAGAGGAAGCACTGCAGTTTTCAAACATACTTATAATAACTGTTTTGGAATGACTATTTATATGAAGAGGGATTTTTTTCCCTCTTGAATTTAAGGAGTATAGCTTCTTATCACAATGTAAAAATTCTAGCTTTTAGAATCTGTGTTTTTAACTTTCCTTCATCATCCCCTCTCTTCCCCTAAACAACTGATTGTATAAGCATATGCCTCTCCTAGGATAATAAAAGTCACAATAATGGATTTACTGCCCTTTGAGGAAACATAAGACTCTTGGTAGCTCTCACTGAAAAGGTCTGACAGAGACACTTCTCTGGAAAGAGGATTCTTTTATTCTCACTATTATTCACGATTAGCATCCTAAGAACTTGAGCTTCAGCCTTTTCAGAAATTCAGGCTCTTCCCTTCAATTCTTCTCTCTGTCTTACCTTTTTTCTCCAAGGCTAACATGATCTGTGCATTTAGAACCCCACCCCCCCACCCCCGGTTTATAAAACTTCTGTCTTTACTCTATGAATCTAATAAAGTGGTGGAAAACCACAAAGCTTATATGAAACCAAATTTGTTATGGTATTTAATGTATGATGCTTTTAGCCTTCCTTCCTTCCCTTCCTCTCTCTCCTTCATTCCTTCCTTCTTGTCATTCCCTCTCTCTTCTTTCTTTCTTTCTTTCTTTCTTTCTTTCTTTCTTTCTTTCTTTCCTTCCTTCCTTTTTTCTTTCTTTCTTTCCTTCCTTCCTTCCTTCCTTGACAATTATCATTGTTTCATGGAGGAATAATATTACATTTCTTACCAATATTAGGTATGTCAGTTATTTTTGTTTATGTTTTTCAATTGTGCCTAAAGATTTCTCAGTGATATATGATTCCAGTGTTCTGAGATAGGCAGACATTATTATTTTTACCGAACCTTTATGATACCACAGATATTTCCTTCAGGGCTGATTTCTACAATCCGTACATTTGGATGTTTCCTTTCCTTGAAGCTTGAACTCTAGGTGTTCTTCTCTTTGACAGGCTTAATACATTGGAATGTTTTCTCATCCGTGTTTGAAGTCTCTATACACATTGTAAAGAAATAAAGAAAAGAAGAAATTGAAGAGAATTATATTTATGGCAAAACTGTTACATCTCACTTCGGGCCCAATCTTCTGTATCACACCATAGGAGACATACTAAATTACTTCAGATATTTTGTTTCCGTGTGGATTTTTTTTAAAGCTTGCTCTTATATGAAAGTTGTACTCTATGACATTTTATCCTTGGAACTGTATACTTCCCGGTGGTTTAAGGTTTAAGATTTAGTACACCTTAATGAAGCTCAGACAAACAAATCAAGTACAACTTTGTAACCCCCTTTATCTTCAGGTATTCCTTGACTTACTACCATTTGAGCTGTGGTTATGCAGTGGTTAGAGTGCAGTACTGCAGGCTACTTCTTATTTTTTTAAAATATATTTTTATTATTTTTACATTTAAAAACAATGCAATAACGCGGAGTCGGAGTGACCATACATTCACATTATATACAGCTAGTTTCAACCATTAACAGTTAAACTACTTGATACATTGTCTGACCTTCTGTCCAATCACAATATATACATTTGTTCCCGTCTTGTCATCTTGTCTTATATCAATCATAAAATCTGTTCCATACTTCAAAATATTCTGATTCCCTTTTATTTTTAAGTTCAAGAGTGAGCCTATCTGCTTCTGCACAGGCCACCACTTTTTTTTAAATATATTTTTATTATTTTTACATTTAAAACAATGCAATACCGCGGGGTCGGAGTGACCATACATTCACATTATGTACAGCTAGTTTCAACCATTAACAGTTAGTCTACTTAATACATTGTCTGACCTTCTGTCCAATCACAATATATACATTTGTTCCAGTCTTGTCATCTTGTCTTATACCAATCATAAAATCTGTTCCATACTTCAAAATATTCTGATTCCGCTTTATTTTTAAGTTCAAGAGTGAGCCTATCTGCTTCTGCACAGGCCAACACTTTTCTGATTATATCAAGCTCTGATGGTGTATTTTCTTTTTCCAATACTGTGCATAGGTTATACGCGCTGCAGTTAGTATATGTATAATTAAATAAAGTGTATCTTTCTTATACCCCTCCGGTATTATGCCTAGGAGAAAAGTTTCTGGTTTAAACATAATTTGTTCTCCCACCATTTGTTCTAATCATGATTGAATCATTTTCCAATATTTTTTGCCTCATTGCATGTCCACCACATATGATAGAAAGTGCCTGGTGTTTTTTTACACTTCCAACAGTTTGGGGCCAGATTTTTGAACATTTTGGAAAGCCATGCTGGGGGGAGATGCCATCTGTAGAACATCTTATAAAGATTTTCTTTATATGCCGTAGCCAATGTTAGTTTCTGATTAAGTATCCAAAGTTTTTCCCACTTAGCCAATTCCACATTGTAACCAAAATTTTTCGCCCAGGCGACCATGGTTTCTTTGACATGTTCCTTCTCTAGCTTATATTCCAACAAGAATCTGTACAGCACTTTGATCACTCTATTTTCTGACTGTATCAAAAGTTTATCTAATATTGTGTAGTCTTTGGCAATACCTTCGTTCTTCCTATCCTGTGCATACCTTGATTGTATCTGTAAATAAGAACACTATTCTACTTGTACTCCTAGTGATGTCAATTCTGATCTAGTTTTGAGCTCCCCCTGTCTGTTCAATAACTCTTTATATGTGACTATATTTTCCATATTGATTAAATTTGGGTGTATGTATGCTTCCATCGTAGATAGCCATATAGGTATTTTGGCATAGTGGTCATGTTTAATTTTGTTCCATATTAGTAACAGAGATTGTCTGATGTAATGTCTACTAAAATATTTGTGTGCAGATCCTTTTTCATACCAGAGAAAGGCATGCCAGCCTGCTTGGAGGTCATGGCCTTCCAATTTGAGTAATCTTTTATTTTTCAGCATTATCCATTCCCTTACCCATGTTAGTATGGCCGCAGTATAATAAAGTTCCCAATCTGGAACACCAAATCCTCCTTTTTCCTTAGTGTCTTGCATAGCCTTAAGTTTTATTCTTGGTTTTCTTCCCTGCCAAATAAATTTTGAAACCAATTGATTCAAATCCTTGAAGACACCTTTTTCTAATTTAATGGGAATATTCTGAAAAAAGAAATTTTGGTAATATATTCATTTTTATAACTGCGAACCCACCCATCAGGGACAGTTGTAGGTTTTTCCACCTTTCTAGATCTTTCTTAGTTTTATTAATCAAATTAGTATAATTCTCTTCTTTGATGGTCACACACCTCACAGATAAATGTATACCAAGATATTTAACTTTTTTGACAATTTGGATACCCAATTTCTTCGTTAACTCCTCTTTCGCTTTTGATGTCATATTTTTAGTCAGCATTTTGGTCTTTGTCATATTTATCTTTAAACCCGCTATTTTCCCATACTCTGTCAATTCTTCAATGAGTTTTGTACCAGACTTTATAGGATCTTCTAACACAAACACTAGATCGTCCGCGAAGGCCTGTAACTTAAATTGCTCCTTTTTGATTTCTAGTCCCTTTATCTGTACCTCTTTACGTACATTCCTAGCTAATACTTCTAGGGTTAATATAAACAGCGGGGGGGGGATAGGGGACAACCTTGTCTTGTACCTTTCTGGATTACAATACTTTGTGTTAATTCACCATTGATTATTACTATGGCTTTTTGATTTGTATAAATTGCTCTAATCGTGTTTATAAATTTATCCCCACAATCCATGTATTCTAATTGTTGGTGCAAAAATTCCCAGTTGACATTATCAATGCAGGCTGACTGCTGGCTGACTGCAATTTGGCAGTTCAAATCTCACCGGCTCAAGGTTGACTCAGCCTTCCATCCTTCCGAGGTGGTTAAAGTGAGGACCCAGATTGTTGGGGGCAATAGGCTGACTCTGTAAACCGCTTAGAGAGGGCTGTAAAGCACTGTGAAGCGGTATATAAGTCTAAGTGCTATTGCTATTTGTTTAGTGACTGTGTAAAACCACAGTCCGGGCTTTGCCATACATGGGGGAGGGACCCCAGCACAGGAGGTGGGTGGTGGGAAGAGTTTTACTGGAGGCTACAAGTGGAGAGGGGTGTGGAGCCAGCTGATGAACAGCTGATCCCAATGGACTACAGGCTGGCCAATGGTCAGCTGATCGGGGCCCGCAACCTGGCCAACAAGCAGCTTATCGAATCTAGTAGCATCCTGGCGAACAGCTGACTGGGTCTGTTGGATGGTCAGCTATTCCAGCATGCGGAAGGGCATGGCTCTAGCCTTCAAAGGGCACTGGGAGGTGGAAGCTCCCAGTGCTAACTTTATTCCAAAGCTTTTGTTGATGGAACTCACTGTGTGCTGAGAATCGGGTCTAATAAACTATTTGGAACCCAGAGCAAGTGGAGTCCTAACTGTGGTTTAGATCCAGAACTCGGACCTCTGAGAGACTGTTCAAAGTTATAATGGCATTGAAAAAAGTGAGTTAGGACCATTTTTCACGTCACCGTTGCAACATCCCCATGGTCACATGATCAAAATTCAGATGCTTATCGATTGACCTCTATTTATGACGGTTGCAGTGTTCCGGGGTCATGTAATTATCTTTTGTGACCTCTGACAAATAAAGTCAATGGAGAAGCCAGATTCACTTGATAATCATGTTACTTACTTAACAACGGCAGTGATTCACTTTAACAACTGGGATCAGAAAGGTTGTCAAATGAGGCAAAACTCACTTAGCGACTGTCTTATTTAGCAATGGAAATTTTGGGCTCAATTGTGGCCAGAGGGCAAGGGCTACCTGCATTGATCCATTTGAAAGATGTGAGATTGAAAAATGAATGAAGCAGAAATGTGGGTCTCATCCTGCAGATATGCTTGCAAAGTTGATGCAAGTAAACAATAACATTTTGCACATACGCCCTGCCTACAGGAACTCTGGATTCTTCCTCCCCTTGTTTCTGTGCATTTTTATCAGTAGCTTAGATATAGCAGGTCCGAAAGCATCCTTGGTTCTGAAAAACACCCATGAATTTGAACAAGTTGGATACATTGGAATGCAGGTTATTTTCTGCATCAAGCAAGGAAGATCTGCCTGTGAAGTCAACTATCGAGTAGGCAGCCTGATAGTTGCAGAATGAAAGATGCAGAATTATTGATAAATCTCATTGCTATAAATTTTCGTGTTTTTATATCCTTAGATTAACCTTACAGCATGTATCCACATGTCTCTAACATATCCCAATGTAGCAATAGCAATAGCACTTAGACTTATATACCACTCCATAGTGATTTACAATCCTTTTTAAGAGGTTTATAGAGTCAGCATACTTCTCCCAACCATCTGGTCTTCGTTTTACCAACCTCAGAAGGATGGAAAGCGGAGTCAACCTGAAGCCGGTCAGGATCAAACTCTTGGCAGTGGGTAGAATCAGTCTGCGAAACAACCTTCACTGTGCCAAGAATTGTACAAATTGACTGAATAATATTTTGAGACAGGCAACGATGTATGTCTCTATTTAGAAAGCACAGCTGCTGGTTATGACCAGTTGCTTATTCTTGTAATTAGGCAAGAGGCACTGTTTTATCTTTGTTTCATTAATAAAATTCCTAACACTCCTTTCCCAAATCCAGGAAAACAATCCAGCTTCATAGCACTGATGATGTTACTTAGTTTGGGTAATTAAATGTCTACAAGAAAACAACCAAGTTCTGAGAGCACCAAGGACCCCTCACTTCAACCCTGAGCTACAAATATTCTCCTTTATTGGTATCAGCCTCATTCCTTTGCATCTCTCAATATGCTTCCAAAATGTAAAACTAATGTCAGCTGCCAAAGAGCTTATCCAGGCCAGTATTGGCTCAGAAATTACATTGGCTAGTTGAGGTTAACTTGGCCTATTAACAATGGAATCAGTAAAAATGCAGAATGCTAAAAAATGTTACGCTGCTTACACACAATGCCCTCCTGATGTTCCCCATTTCTTTGCCAATCTAAAGCTACAGAAGAATAAAAGAACTCGCCTCTCTAAATCATGATTTGTTAGCCTATATTTTTGCTTTTGCAGAAGCAGCTACATACTAAATTAATACTTCATCTTTTCTTAAATGGAAACGTTGAAAATGTCATTAAAATTGAGCTACGCATTTTTCATTTTGAGGGAGACACAAAGAGCTTGTTTCATTTCTCGGGAAAAGACATGGAGATCAATTAGTCCAAGTCCAATTAATACTGAATTGTATCCCAGATGATTTATTTGGTTTAGAACCTGGCTTTAAACATACTGATAGCATGTGGCATAGATTTTTTTTAAAAAAAGTTCTTAAACTGCTGCTATCATCCTCCTAAATTAATGTTAATGTAGGAGTGTGGATGATGTTATGTCCAAAGCTTCTTAATAGTGAGTCAAACAGTTGATCTATCAGCAAAATTTAGTATATTCTGGAAGCAGCTTTTGCATAACCTTTTCAAGTCAAACTATTTCAACTCCTTTATCCAAAAAAACTGATGAAAAAACTGATTCTAGCGGCATGATAATGGACTAGATTTACTCCTACTCGCAAAACCATATAAATCCAAATTTTCAAATAAGATATAAATATTTATATTTGTGAATAAGGGACGTGGTGGCTCAGTGGCTAAAACGCTGAGCTTGTCGATCAGTTCAGCGGTTTGAATCTCTAGCTTCACGTAACGGAGTGAGCACCCACTACTTGTCCCAGCTTCTGCCAACCTAGCAGTTTGAAAGCATGTAAAAAATGCAAGTAGAAAAAATAGGGACCACTTTGATGGGAAGGTAACAACATTCCGTGTGCCTTTGGCTTTGAGTCATGCCGGCCACATGACCACGGAGACGTCTTCGGACAACACTGGCTCTTTAGCTTAGAAATGGGGATGAGCACCATCCTAGAGCCAGAAATGACTAGCACACATGTGCGAGGTAACATTTACCTTTACTTTATTTGTGAACATGTGTAAATATAAAATTACATACATATAAATAACATGTATTTATTGATACCAATAAGAGTAAAATGTACAGAAGCAAAACTGTAAAGCAATACCTAAGCCACGCAATTGATGGAATTCATAAATGTATAAATTTATTCATTTTGAATCAACCTGAGCTCCTTTTTTATAATCAGAGGAACATGGTAAACATCTTGACTTAATCAAAATATTTAACAAAATCTCCTATGAGACTTTGGCAATCCTTATTTGGCAACTGCCTTGTTTAGCAAGTGGATGGAGTTACGACAATGATGGGAAAACCAACCTTCATGAGCAATTCTCCCAATTACATCCTTCTCAGATCTGTAAAGCAAAGACAAGCTGAAGTAACATCACAAGTATGACACAGTTTCACTTAGCGATTCCTTTTCTTAACAACTACGTTTGCTGGTCTCTAAATGAGGACTCCCCATTCTAGAAGTCGCTAATCTGATGGAAAGTTGGTTGCACAATCTTACACAGGGAGTGTGCCTCAATAGCTCCATGTCAAGATGAGTGTTGTGTGGTTTGAGTTGTTGACTTGTATATCCCAGGACTCTTGTCCAGGCCTTGCTGTGCTCAACAGATTTATAGCTTGACTGAGGGGTTAGAAAATACAGATTCTGTCCAATTTGCAGATGAGAGAAAGAAAGGAGGAAGCGATATATCTTAGAGGAGACTACCAAGATTCGGGCATATCTTAACAAGCTGGAAAAATGAGCAGAAACCAGTCAGAGGCATTTCGAGAGATATGCAAAGTCTTTTATTGGAAAATCAAAGGCCTAAGTAGAGAATGGGAGGACCACCCGGACAGCAAAACATGCCAAAAGGGTTTCATTATCTTGGGGGTAATGAGATAAATAGGACACAACAGATGGGCACAGGAATTATGGGCTGCATTAAAAAAAAGTTTAAAAAAGATAAAGGAGTCCCTGCAGATTTTACTCTGCTAGTGGTTGCTGACTAGAGGGGACAGTGCTCATCTCTGTTTCAAGGCCCCTGAACCAGCAGTGTATGAAAGCATTTCTGTAGTCATGTGACCAGCGTGATGTCACAGAATACTGTTACCTTGCTACCAAAGTTGTACCCATTTATCTACTCATATTTATCTACTTGTGTGCTTTCCAACTGCTAAGTTGGCAGGAGCTGGGGCAAGTAATGGGAGCTCATCCCGTCATGTGGCACTTGAGTCCTGAACCTGAACTGCTGGCTTTCCAGCTGACAAGTCCAGCATCTTAACTGCTGAGCCACCATGCTGCCCTATGTCAAAAGAAGACTAGAAGATTATTGGCCAGATTATTTGATTGTTGCGAAAGAGTGAAAATGAAAACAACTAATGCTAAAACAAAGGTGGCCTTCTTTGGTAGAAGCAGCACTAAATACAGATAGATAATCAGTGCCCAACACATAGAGCAATGCCACTTAAGCTTGATTAAGAGTTGGCCAGAACTGTGCTTGGGTGTCGTTGCATACCTACACTGCAAAGGGATTAATGGCAGGGGTGGGATTCAGCCAGTTTGGATCGGCTTGGGTGAACCGGATGCTAATTTTACATTTTACATTTTACAACCTGCCTGTTTCCAGTCTCAGCAGGCCCTCCAGAGCCCGGCGGAGGCCATTTTTGCCCTCTAGGAGGCTCAAGGAAAGTGTGGTGCAGGAGGCTGAGTAGGCCACGTCCACCATGGGCGCACCCACCCAGCAATCAGGCAGAGAACCGGTTGCTAAAATTTTTCAATCCCATCCCTGGTTGGTGGGTATGTATAGGTTGCAGATGGCTCAAATTGGGCCAGTGCGCAGACCTCCCAAATCCCAACTGTGTGTTTTGTGGAGGTGTCCGTCTTGCAGGTTGATTTGGTTGATCAACTTCCTGTTCTGTACTTTGCTATTTTAACGCCCCTAGCTGCGAAGTTAACATTTGGAGAAACATAAATGGAACACCTATGCAACCCTCCCCAAACAATAGATGTTCCCTGATGTGTAGTGACAAAAAAATCTAATTTCAGGCTTTAGGCTTCATATTTCCTAAGTCTCTTCTACAGAAAATGCATTTGGCTGTTTTAGCAATTGCTCAACACACAGAGGGCACGATTCTGAAGTTTTTCTAGTCCAAAGGAGTTCAGCTAATAGCCCCTTAAACTTAAAATATTCTAGGGCTATGTGATAGCCCAAATGTGTTAACAGAGAGCTTTTATATCTAGCTTGTTTTTGAGATTACTAGTGAACTGCTCTTTTTTTTTTGAATAGACAGATGATAGGTCAAATTGGTTGATTGATAATAGTTTTCCAAATTGGTTAATCTGTTATTCTTCCTCTCTACTCTGCAGTGATAAGGCATATAAAATATAGTTTTCAATTCTGGGCACTGCATTCTAGGAAGAATATTGACAAATTAGAAGGATTGCCCAAAGAAGAACAATCAAGATAATTTGAAGTCTAGGGGGAAAATCCTATGAGGAATAGTTGAAGGTTTCTGGTATATTTAGTCTAGAAAATACAGCAGGAATATTGTTGTTTTTCAATATGTGAAGGACTGCCATGTAGAGGAAGGACACAATTGCTCCCAGTTGTCCCAGAAGGTAGGACAATAAAGAAATTACAACAAAATACATTTCCTTTGAACATTTCCTAATCATCAGAGTTAAATAGAATAACAGAATAACAGAGTCGGAAGGAACCTTGTAAGTCATCTAGTCCAACGTCCCACCCAAGCAGGAGACCTTACACCATTTCTGACAGATGGCAATCCACTCTCTTCTTTAAAGCCTCCAGTGATGATGCTTTCAAAACTTCTGAAGGCAAGCTGTTCCATTGGTTGATTGTTTTCACTGACAGCAAATTTATCTTCATTTCTAGGTTGAATCTTTCCTTGTTCAGTTTCCATCCATTATTCCTTGTCTGGCCTTCAGGTACTTTGGAGAATAGCTTGACCCCTTTCTCTCTGTGGCAGCCCCTCAAATATTGGAACACTGCTATCATGTCTTCCCTGGTCCTTCTCTTCACTAGACTAACCATGCCCAGTTCCTGCAACCGTTCTTCATATGCTGTAGAACAGATTGTTTTTGAACAGGCCTGTTAAATTGGTGACCCACTGGCTGGATACATCATGCGTAGGCCATGCCCACCCCCGCTTCGCAAATGGAAAAAAAATGATACGATCTGGCCCGTGACACAATTGAGTTTGACACCCGTGTCTTAGAAGGCCGTGGACTTTCCTACATTGGAATTGTTTAAAAAGAGACTGAATGATCACCTTTTGGGGATGTCGTGTTATTTAAAAAATTACAAAATTACAAATTGTTTATAATAGTTATAACAAATGTCTGAGGCACAGTGTCCCAATCAGATGCTACTTAAGCACCCTGTCCACATTGCCCATGTTTATCAAGGGGATGAAGTAAAGCAAATGGATGTTGTGGGTTTATTATTGTGCCAAGCTTTTACCTCTTCTCTTGGTGTCAGCTGTGCTAGGCAAATCCTGCTAATTCAGGAGCTGCCTCTCTGGATGATTCAAACCAGCTAATCTGCTTCAAAGGTCAACCTAGGATCCAATTAATTGTAGATCCAGGTTTACCTGGAAGAGACATTTTTGAAATTGTCACATCAATATGGTTTGTTTGGGCTTCCAAACCATATTATATTATAAGCTGCCCAGAGTCACTTTGGATAGTGAGATGGGCAGTGTGTGTATGAATGAATGAATAAAGTCTTTGGCAGTAGTGGTGGTGGGCAGAAATATTGGCCATTAAAAAAAATCTTGTTAGAAGCCATCAGATAGTTTTCTGTTGTACAGTAGGCAGTGTTATTGGTGTGAAGCAGTGGTGGGATTATTTTTTTTTACTACTGGTTCTGTGGGCGTGGCTTGGTGGGTGTGGCATGGCTTTGTGTGCGTGGCAGGGAAAGGATACTGTAAAATCTCTATTCCCTCCCCACTCCAGGGGAAGGTTACTGCAAAATCCCCATTCCCTCCCAATCAGCTGGAACTCGGGAGGCAGAGAATAGATGGTGGCAGGGCCAGTCAGAGGTGGTATTTACCAGTTCTCCAAACTACTCAAAATTTCGGCTACCAGTTCTCCAGAACTGGTCAGAGCCTGCTGAATGCCACCTCTGGTGTGAAGTCATTCAGATGTTTTCAATTGTATCAATTGGTTAACATTCTCTATCAACAACTCATTTGTTGAGTGCTTATAAGTTTCCACTTGTGTCATCAGTGATAAAATCTAACCACTTGTAAACCTATTTTCTGATTGCCTTTATTCTAGAAAGCATCAGGTCTTCTCCAGTGGCTCTTTCCTTAACATAGTATGTCTGAAGTACCAAGGTTTTAGCTTCTTTTATTAGTACTTCCATTGGGCCTTCTGGATTTATTTGTTTTCTCATTTGTGGTTTTCCTTCAACTGATATTGAATGATTTGTTCTTCTTGTGTTCCAAGGAATTTTCAGCAATTTTCTCAAGCACCAGAATTGAAAGACATCAATTTTTATTTTGTTTGGCCTTTCTGATGGTCCAACTTTCACAGTCATATATTGTCTCTCAGAAAATCATAACCTTGGCAATATTTACCTTTTGTGGTCATTGTGGTTTTTTAATCGTTTGTCTAGATTTAGATGGCGTACAAAGGTAATAAACATATGTGTATTTGTGTATGTACTTATGAAGGTGATGTTTGAGTATCATTTTACCACAGGTATCTACATCTTTAATTTTATTAAATTCATACTTGGAAATCTATGCTGAAGGAAAAAAGAAGAAGAAATAAGTATATATGACTTGATGCTTAATTAATAGATATCAGGTCATTTTAATAATAAAGAACCTGACAAAAGAGGTTATGGTTTTGAACATTGTAAAACTGAGTTTGAAATGAAATAATTTACAAATGCTGACCATGTAATTGTTAAAATATCTATTGATATTTGAAACAGAACAAATGAAAGAATGTATGATGAATTTATATTTTAGAAATTTGTCTTGAAAGCGAAAGCTTCTGGATTGGGGCTAAAAGGCAAAAGCGCAAGCAGTATGCTCTATCCCATATTTGGGTAGACCAGGTTGCCCTGATAAAAAACACTTAATGTATGATAAAGTGGGCTAAACTTTTTGGTTATAATATAGGGCACAATGGGAAAATATGTGGTTGAAAGAACTGAAATTTACACCATGTTATAGAGAGAAGTCTATAGAACAATGTATTATTGTATGTCACAAGAGAATTTGCCTAAAATATTTAAAGGCGCTTCAAATACATGTTGGAAATATGAAGAACAAGAAGGGGTACTTCATTATGGCTGTGTAAAAAAGAAAGAAATATTTGGATTCAAATACAGAGACACAGATTCAGAAAGTTTTAAAGATTAATATATAATTGAGACCAGAGGTCTTTTTGATGGACACATAGTTGGAAAAAAGTCATAGAACATTGTTTTTTGCATATGCTAACTGCAGCCAGATTATATGCACAAAGATGGAAAGGCTTGAATACCTACAATGGAGGTTTGGTTGGTAAAGATGGTAAAAGATGCTGATTTGGCCAAACTGACATTTTTGATTAGAGAACAGACAGTATCTATATTTATTTCTGAGTAGAGATCCCTTATGGACTTTTTGCAGAAAACAGAAAAAAATGAATTTAAGATTTATCATATTGATGATTAGATAGGATAGTTTATAGGAAAAAGAAAGCTATGCTGTAACTTTAGAGAAATAAAGTTAGGTGGCTAGATGCCTCAATGGCTAAGACTCTGAGCTTGTTGATCAGAAAGGTTGTTCAGCGGTTCGAATCCCTAGTATAGGTCTCCTGAGTAACCTCCAAGGTTCTTTCCAACTCTGTTACTGTGGAATAAATTTATAATTGTACCGAAAATTGCTGTAAAAAAACCCAGAAACCATTCCTTTATATATTGTTTTCCTTCACCCCCTTTCCTTAATACTTTTAGATTTCTCCTTGATTCCTTTCACTTTCTTTTCTTTTTCTTACTTTTCATTAGTTTGCATTAGTTTTTCTCTTTTTAAAAACACTTTTAATAAAATAATTTAAAAACAATAATAAAGAACCCTGCAGGTTACATATCTGAGTTTCTGGCTAGAAAAATTGCATCTTTTCATCGCATTTTTCTTTGCTAGTTCCCTGGCTAATAGCATACTGACATAAATGTTTTCAGGTATTAAAGTTCATGTGGAAGTGTAACTGTATTACTTGGTAAACACTGGTTTAAATGTCCAAGCTTCTAGGCTACTCTAAGATAAGTCATCATCCTGAAATAATGATATTTCAGAACTGAAACAACGAAGTGCTTCTCAGTTTCCAATGGCAGATACTTTCTTCGCTAGATACCTTGACTTAAATAGCATCAATTATTCATCAATTTGAATATTTCCCCCCTGAACAGTAGACAACAGTGAGGCAGAACTGAGGTTTCAGTCTTGGATTCCTTGTCCCCAGTTTTTAATTACTGCATATTTAATTTCTGCCAATAGAAGAGAATATTTGTAGCACAGGGTTGAACTGTGGGATCCTTGGCGCTCTCTGAGCTTGGTTGTTTTCTTGCAGACATTTCATTACCCAACTAGGTAACATTTTCAGTGCTTAATTTAGATATGCTCTAATCAAATATGGGAAGCTTGCTCTTCCATGAAAGCCTCAAAAGAGCAGAAAGCACCCTCAGTAAGTTACCTATGGTCCACTTTGGTGTTCTTTCCTCTTATTTGTCTTCCAATGCTCCAGAAATTATGGACAACCACAAATGACAGAACAACAAATCATCTGTATCATTACTGACCTTCTGTCCTGGGCATAATTCTATCCATCCCAATGCCAATATGGAAATTAATAAAGAATATATATAGAAATGGTACCTCACAATATAAACATGAAGGCCTGGTTTTGCCATCAGGCCTGCGCCCCCCCCCCCCCCACGACCGAATGGGATGTAGCTCATGAAATGGCTCATTTGATTGTTGTCACTGGGGAGAGTGATATGTATGTGTGTGTGTATGTGTGTGTGTGTGTGTGTGTGTGTGTGTGTGTGTATGTACACATACATACATATGCCCAAATATGGTATACCCAAATATGGGAGAGGGCTCACTACTCCCCCTTTCTGTCCTTCGGCTCATTACAGAAAACCATCCAGGCAGAAAACCATATTTTTATTTTTAATGTTGCCTTTGCTATGTTTGTGTTGTATTTGTGCTGATAAATAAATACCAGTAAGGGTATGGCTAGCTGATGAGAGCTAAATAGCTTGAAATAGATCTATACTAGTCTCCCTTTATTTATTTATCATCACAAATACAACACACACACACACACACACACACACACAAACACACAAACTAAACTTTTCTGTTTTGAGAGATTCTTAAAGGTTTATGCCCAGTGCACTGAAAAACCTGTAACCAGCCAGACAAAAAATGATGGCTGTAGAAAAGAAAGGATGCAAATAAAAATTCTGAACTATACTTCACTTACAATAGAATGTTTGATTAGTTGAACCTTTCATTGAACAAAGGTGGCACCAATAAAATGCAAGGGAGACGTGGAGTAGAAACTATGCCACTTTTCCTGGGAAAATAAAGCATGTCTCACTTTGGTACAATCATAGATAAATACAGTATTAATACAATATCTACATTTAAGAGCTTGTTAACATCTGTAAGGAGTGATTTCCCCTCCCACTTTATGAAAAACATCCTGTGATACAGCGGACACTTCAACAGGAGAGTCGTGTAACTGAGCAAATGGAATTTCGCCCCCTGTCTTCATTTTCTAAACTTTGTTGAATTGTGCAGCTCATAACACATTCAGAATGTACTACCGGTTCAGTGAGATCTACTGCAATTTCATTCAAATGTCTCTTCATTTCAAAATAATTTCATTTCCTTTGTAAATACGCCTTGCAGGTATACCCAGAAAATAGGATTTCTTTGTAAGGATTAAATAAGAATGCTGCACCTTGTTGCTTGTTTAGACAAATGTATTGGTTTAGCAGATTTCGGAGCCAGAAGAATGTAGAGGTTTAAGGCAAGAAGCTTCAGAGCCACACCTTTATTAATAATAGCAAACTCCAGTCTGTCAGAACTGAAGAAGCTTCTTGGATGAAAAGCAAAATATCTTTAAAAAAAAACCCAGTTGCCTTTTGAAAAAGCACCTTTGGGACAATGATGATCTGGGTGGTTGAGAATCTTCAGGGCCATATCCCATCTTCATCCAATTTCCATGCCTTGCCAGCCACTTTCTCAGGCAAGAACTTTATATAAGGAATGATTGATTGTGAGGAGACTAGAAGGCGACCAGTCTCTAGTCCACCTGCCACTCTCAGGGTTTGCGAAGAGGGGGGGGGCAGCCTTCAGTTGGAGGTGGTAAGATTTGCCGGCTTTCCTACCTATCTATTCTAACTGTGCCTCTGGTATACTTTCCTAATTATCAGCTGCAAAATTGTGATACAAAATCTCTTATACCATACTAGCTGATAATCCAGCGTTGCCTGGGTATTTATTTATCCCAATCCGATATTAGGCAAAAAAACCAGAATGAATTATATGCATAGTGTCAAATCAAAGTAATTTTATTTACAGGCGTTTAGAATAATCAAAGCCTTGTTGAAAATGTCCGGACAGAATGTAATTTCTAACGTTGGATTTTCCCTCTTACCAGAGGGAGCCCCTTGTGGAGTACTGGGAAGCCGTTACCATGGCAATTCCAGAAGCTGTTTTAAGGCACAACAGGATGTAACTTAACAGAATTCCCCCCCCCCCCCAGGGATGTTAGCGGTATCTTACCCCCACAGCATTTGTCTCCAGAGAGTAAGTCATCTATGTACCAAGTTTGGTTGAAATTGCTTGGCCTGGAAGGCTCCTAGGGTGGAGCTGAAAGGCAAAAGCAGTATGCTCCCTCCCATATTTGGCCATACCAGGTGCTTTGACATAACACACACACACATACACACACACACACCTTGCATTAGCATTTACATTTTGACAGGTGGATGGGTGGATGAGGAGATCAGATGACAAGAGAAGAGGAGGTGGCCTTGGCTACATTTTGAACAATCTGGAACTACTTTTTCCCTTCTTCAGCCCTTTTTCACCTGATCTTATATACCAGCATATAATGAAAGAGGTGACAATTCTCTCCCTTACTGACATATTTTCCCCTCTTGTCCTCTGAGCTCCACCAGGCAAATTCACATCCGGTGATTCAGACTTGGGTCAGTGGTTTTGTTAAGTGAAGCATCTGTTCCTCCCCCCACTCTGTGTGTTCCCCCCACTTTGTTGTTCTCACAGAGAGCTAATTTATTTGCCTTTTGTTGGATTATAGATTTGAGCTTGCTGTATAGTTTAAAGTGATCAGGGGAATTCATGACGGGAGTTTAATTTGTAGAGTTTGTAGAGTTTATGCATCTCTGTCAGCAGAAGGCAGGATGCCTGAGCCCCTGCAGCTAATTAATAGAGGTGAAAAGAACATTTGAACCATTCCTAAGGCTGAGCGACTTGCTGATAGCACACAGGAAGTTCGTACTACAGAATTGTGTCCAGTACCTTTGAAATGATAGAGTTTGTTGTTATAAATTATTTGCAACTTTAAGGATCAGTTCTTTACCTTTTTTAAAGAAGTTCGCTAAAAGCAGATACACAAAGCTAAATTTATTTATTTTTAAATTAAATTTGGGCCATGATTTAAAAAAAAAACAGGAAAGGAATTTGGAACTGATTTGAAGGAGTTAAGTTTAACTTGTTACAGTTGGAAGGGACCTTGGAGGTCTTCTAGTTCAGCCCCCTGCTCAAGCAGGAGAACCTATACCATTTCAGATAAGTGACTGTCTGGACTCTTCTGCTGGAAGTTAAAACCCACCCCTTTCCTAGATAAATGAAATATTTTAGGAAATATTAAAAAGACAGAATATTTCCCCTAAAAAGAGAAACTCTAGAGAGGCAGAAACTCAACTGGAACTGAGCCCAGAAGGACATTTCTTCCAACACTTCTTAAAAACATCCATTGATAAAGCACCCACAACTTCTGAAGACAGGCTGTTCCACTGGTTAATTGTCCTCACCATTAGGAAGTTTCTCCTTAATTCCAGGTTGCTTCTCTCCTTGATTAGTTTCCATCTATTGCTTCTCATCCTGCCTTCAGGTGCTTTGGGAAACAAATTGACCCCCTCCTCTTTGTGGCAGCTTCTCAAATACTGGAATACTGCTATCATGTCACTCCTAGTCCTTCTTTTCTCTAGACTAGCCATACCGAATTCCTGCAACTGTTCTTCTTATGTTTTAGAATCAAATTGGAATGATCAGAACTTTAGATGCAAACTGAGTATTACTCCAGATATGTATCAGACAGCTTTTAATATTGTGGAGCAACATGTTTTAGTGTTTAAATTAGCAAGAAAAAAAACCAGAAGTTGTTAGAAAGATATATTAAAAAAGAATCAGTCTGCAAGAGGCTTAATTAGCTCATCAGTTTTAAGTCCCCCTTTTCCCCAGTGAGTTTGAATTGCAAAGGAACTTACAGTTTTGATTAGGAAGGAGAAAACAGATCTCAGATCTTCTTGATATGACAGAGTACAGAACAGTATTTAATAGATGGTGATTTAAAGTGCAGAACAAACATTATAATTCATGGCGGCGTTGCTGTTATTTATCAAAATGTAGTATTTGAATTAATAAAGGTCGTAGTTCTTTATAGATGAGAAATTTATATTCTTACTCTGCACTGTTCTATTACCACAATGCAGAAATGTTTTTATTTTAAGTAAAAAGAATTCCTGTTAGGGCACTGTAGATCTCTGATGTGATAGCTTGTAGTTTTGTTTGCATTTTGCACAATAAGGTGTATAATAAGGCGCACTTATGGAGCTAATGAACCCTTGGCTTTGGTTTCTATAAATTTTGGAAGCACCAAATATAACATTTTCATTTTCTTAAATGCCAGAAACACAAGTAGTTTGTAGGTTAGCCAAATGTTTATTTCTTTTTCAAGACATTATTTATGACACCTTTGCTTTTTCAAGCACAGAAGACAGCCCTCCGCCCAGGCCCTTTTCTTCTTTTTATTTTTTAACATATGCAAAGAATCCTTTTGGTGGTGGTTCCTCTACTAATCTCAGCTCGCTCTGAAGATTATTTTTCCCTGATAACATCTTTACAAATCCCAGCTATCTATAAGCACTCTTCCTTTGTGGCAATTTATCACCTGGAGTAAATAATGTAGGATCAAGAGAGGGGAGATTATTTTTTGGCAATGTTTTGGCTTTTAAGGGTAACATTAACTTATTCTTCTTATCCTCAGAATATTTACACCAGTCTTCTGATTTTAGCAGGAAATGTTTTGGTTAACTCATTGCAAAACATTGTAAAATTAGACAATTTCTAAGGCTGATTACAGTAAAACTGTAAATTGATTGAAAGAGATTGAAGATAGGTGAACTAGAAATGTTATAAAGGGGATACGTTAGTAAAAATTGGCTACTACTTTAAAGTCAGTTTTGCAAATCTGAGTGAAGTGATTTGCAAGTTTAATTTAAAAAGGAAAGTATTTTCTTACTTTACTCAGTAGAATACAACCCAACAATCACGCATTTTCTACTTATTTGCAAAGATAGGGTAGGATTGGAGGAATCGTTGATTTCCTTCAGTTAATGCTGCACCAGCTCATTTTGAATTTGAAATAAAATGTTATCAGCACATCCACTGAGAGACAATGCTGATTACCACTTAATACTTCATTAATTATTAGTACTTAATGCTGATTACTAACTTAAATAAAAAAGAGTGATTTAGTACTCAGTTGCCATTTCAAACAGGTGAATTATCTAAAAATGCCAGTTTACTCCGGAGAAAGGAGAAAATAGGAAACATAAAGAAAAGCTAGAATTATCAGGTACAGAGTTCTAAATAAAATCAGTAAAGTTTGAATGGGCCTTAAATTTCAGAACAGTGTACATTTCAGTGCAAAGGAATGGTTTGGTCCCTTGCTTGTCCTTGCCTTTTTATAGTCCTGTTCTTTCTTTTTGTTCTGGTTTCCTAAAGAACAGTTTTGTTACATTTTTCTTGGATCGAAGAGAGAAATAAAATCCAGTCTCTTAGGGATGGATGTGAGTTTGTTCAATCTAATAGTGTCCTTCACTCCATGTATTACAGGCCATCACAAAATTGCCTAGCGGCTGAAGCTACCTCCTAGTGAGTCAATTACAGAATTATGAAGATACTGTTTAGTTTTCACCAAATAAAGCATTGTGCAAAATGTATTAGGTATGATAAGCATTTTCTTGAGGGGGGACGGATGGACGGACGGAGGAATATGATCTATTGAAGTCTCACAGCACGGAGATAATAAATTGGGCTCTAAGAGCCATGGCAAAATGTACTGTGTACACTAAACTGTGAGACAGTATTACCTAGTGAGTTTCTTAGCTCAGCAGAGATTTAATTTGGTCAAAGTTTAGCACTTGATTTAAAATGTCACTCCAAGTTTCTTTTTGATCAATTTGAAGGTCCAAAGAAGCTTCCATAGTGTTCAAAAGAGCTATGGATCAGAGCTAGACCAAGCTATTTTACTCTGTGATACAAGGTAGAAAATGGTAGACTTTTACTGTACTAAGCCCATTTCAAATAGGCGAACTGTCTAAAAATGCTTTATTTACGGAAGCACAGATAGAACTTCATAGCACTCCTTGTCTTCAAGAGTTCATGAGGGCATTCATGTTTCTTAGCACATTTTTGCCCTCACAACAACTTTGTTAGGTTGTTTCGAGACATCAAAAGCTTTATATGCTTGAACTGACCGCTTCATTCCGCCGAATAGTAGGACTGACCTTCTAATCAATTCTGGAAGGCAGAAAAAAAAAGTGGTTATTAGAAAAGTACATGAAGATTATATCCCCTGTGGGGGAAAAGGGTTCAAAATTTATATCCAATAAAAAAGAATGTCTTAATCCCTTCAAAATCTGCAGGATGTTGATGATGTAACATTAAGTTATTCCATAGCATTCTTTTACACAATTGAATATATTACAACCCTATCCATAGCCGCCTCTCCCAGCACCCTCTTAGGGAGAGGGAAAAAAACTTAAGGAGGATAAAAGAGATTAAATAGCTTGTATTCCTGAACTCAGCATGTACCTTACAATATATTCCTAAAGAGCAACAATGCTGTACTTCGAAAATAAAGGATTTCAAAAAGAAATCCAACGGATGCTTTTCCATTTAAATGGGGAGCATCTCAAAAAGAAAGCTGAAGCCAGGTGTGAGGTCCTAGAAACAAAAACATAATTATTGCACGAACCCGGCATCGGGAACACGAATCAATTGGCTGCAGTGTAGCAGAAGTATTCTGATGCAGCAAAACACGGGGGACTAGTGTGAGATTTGCTGGTCTTAAAGATTATGCCTCACTTCTGCCTCTACTATTTTTATGTTGTTGCTAATGTGGTTCATTGGGAGGATGAAGAGGCATTTGACATTCACTCCAGAAGTGGTATTCATCAGGTTCTGATCAGTTCTGGAGAACCGGTAGCGAAATTTTGAGGAGTTCGGAGAAGTGGTAAATACCATCTCTGACTGACCCTACCCTCATCTATTCTCTGCCTCCGGAGTCCCAGCTGATCGGGAGGGAATGAAGATTTTGCAGGAAATCCCCTGCCATGCCCACCAAGCTATGCCCACCAAGCCATGCTATGCCACGCCCACCAAGCCATGCCAACAGAACCAGTAGTAAAAAAAAAAATGAACCCCACCACTGGTCCACTCCAACAACTATGTAAAACCAAGATCCTTCTACTTTTATGTTCTTTAGATTCATCAACCAGCATCACTTCTCAGATGAGAAGTTTTCAGACTACAATGCTGGAGAATTTTCCCTTGATGATAAACATTTTTATAAATCCCAGCCATCTATTTGCACTCTTCCTTTCTGGCCAGTCCTCATTTTCACTGTAATATGTATTTTTGTTGATATTCAGATCTTCTGTTAGCTTTTATAAGGCCACATTAGCACCTTTTGCAATCGGTCATTCCCCTCCCCCCACCCCCAATTAGCCTTATTTTTGAGTCTATGTTTAGTGAAGGCCGGCTTGGTGTACAGATAGTCCTTGACTTACAACTGTTCATTTAGTGACTGTTCAAAGTTACAATGGCACTGAAAAAAAGTGATTGATGACCATTCTTCACACTTACGTCCATAGAAGAATTCCCATTGTCACATGATCAAAATTCAGATACTTGTATTTAGGACAGTTGAAGTGTCCTGGGGTCACGGGATCATCTTTTGCAAACTTCTGACAAGCAAAGTCAATGGGGAAGACAGATTCACTTAACAACCGTATGCTGTTATAACTTGCATGCCATTGCTAAACTGGTAGATTCGAAGACTGAAGATGCATCTGACATCCACTCCAGCAAGTATGCAAAGGCCATAACCTTCTAGGTTTATGTTCTCCAGATCATCAACCAGCGTGGCTTCTCAGATAGACCTCCAGATTTTCAGACTACAACGCTGGAGAATTTGGCACCTATGGATGCCAGGCCATGTCTCCTGTGTAAAGAAGGATTATTTCATCAAAATAATTTAATATTTTGCAAATGTTAAAGTCACAGACGGACACTTTCTAAAGAAAAAATTCTTGCTGACTTTTTTTTTTTTTTTTGGCTTCATCAGGTTTTGTTTTGAAGGATTTTCTTCTGAACAAGAGTTCTGTAAATGTTAACAACTTCAGGAAGGTTCTTTTGAAGAACGAATTTCATTGTTGTTGACATTAAGAAGATATACACCTGAGTGTGGACACAGCACAGCCAAACTTGTGTTTGCTTTTCTTGCCATTTGGTTAGATGTCTTGCAATTTTTATTGCTTCATTGTCAATTTTTGCAGCGTTGTTCCATCAAACTTATTTTGACATCTTATTTGAGGTACATTTTGATATCTACCTTTTCTTTCCTCTGACATTTGTGTGAACAGAAAAGACTTGTAGAGCAGTGTTTCTCAACCTTGGTCACCTGAAGATGTGTGGACTTCAACTCCCAGAAGTCCATGCATCTTCAGGTGACCAAGGTTGAGAAATACTGTTGTAGAGTCTCTGTTTGCCAAATCCAAATGAGCAGCGAAAGAAAAGGTAAGGCATGCTGACAACCTTCCTATTTGGCAGAAAAACATGATTTGTCCATTGGAGAAACTGAATTTGCACTGGAAATGCCTTATTCCTAGGAGTGCTTCTAATAAAAAGTCATTTTTATGTTAAAACAGCCATGGCTTTTTTGATCTGCTGCACTTTTCTTGCGATATAGAGCAATTCCCATTTGCCCCATAAAACAGTATCTTCTTAATTATCTCAGAAATCAAATCCAAATGGTAGTATGTCAGGTAGCTGTTAGTGGTTTGTCATGCACTGAATTAAAAATCAAATTATGGCTTTGCTAGTATTGGGACATCATTGATTAAAGGCTTGGTGGCAAACATTTTTTTTTCATTTAAAATGCACCACTATAATATGGATAAAGCAATCTCCTTCTCTTCTGGGTGCTGTTGCTTTCATTGAATTAGAAATATGAGTGATACATTAAAATAAGCAGTCTAAAAGCTGAGCTTTTATTCAAATATAAAATATGGTGATCAGTGATGAAATTCATTTTTTTTACTACCAGTTCTGTGGGCATGGCTTGGAGGGCATGGCAGGGGAAGGATACTGCAAAATCCCCATTCCCACTCCACTCTAGGGGAAGGATATTGCAAAATCTCTATTCCTACCCCAGTCTGAGACCAGCCAGAGGTGGTATTTGCCGGTTCTCCGAACTACTCAAAATTTCCACTACTGGTTCTCCAGAACCTGTCATAACCTGATGAATTTTACCCCTGATGGTGATACAGTTAGTACGTGACTTACAACCAACATTGACCCAAAGTGAGACAGTTGTTAAATGAATTTTGCCCCATTTTATGACCTTTCTTGCTATTGTTGTTAAATAAATCACTGCAATTATTAAGTTAGCCACATGGTTGTTAAGTGAATCTGGATTCCCAATTAACTTTGCCTGTCAGAAGGTCACAAAAGGTGATCATATGACCCTGGGATATTATCATAAATCTGAGACAGTTGTCAAGTGTCCGAATTGTGGAGGCTTGCTTGCTTGCAATGTGACATAAACAAATTTCAACCTTTGCAATATTTTTTTTCAGCAGCTTAGGCCTCCCCCCCCCCCTTTTTAAAATCTTTAATGTTTTCTATACTTGATTTGTGTTTTAGGTAGTTTTACTTCCGCGATGCTTTCAAGACTCTTTTTTTTCCTGCATGATTTTGAGATCAACCAAAATAGCTTATCAAATATCATCAGAGTTACTTATTTTAGCCTCTTCTGCTTTTAATTGATGTCTGCCTTTCATGGAGTGCTTTATTATGCTGCTTTTGATTTGCTTTATATGGCTTTCAGATTTTATTTGCCCTTTTACTGCATGTTGCCCTGAGAATTATTACTCTGGGATAATTAATTGACCGGACAGACTGAATAAATAAATAAAACTTGCAACTGGATTCTCAGAAAGAGATTATAATAATGAGTACTTAGGCTATCTGCATTCATTCCTAATGGAGTCAGTTGTTACTATGGTGATATCTGCCTTATGCACACCAAGACATAATTATTTCTGGTTAGCTATGAAGAATCTTTGGAAACTGCAATTGCCTCATAATGGACAGAGAGAATGCTGATTGGTACTTACTGATATTACACCTGCAGTTGAAAGGGCGTATCAGTTACCAATTTATTCTTGGTATCATTCAAATGGTGGGTAATGGCCTTTGAAACGTTACATAGTTCAGATTTAGGATAGTTTAGGCAGGAATGGCAACTAGATGATTTAGGATAGTTGGAGATGATGATAATGATGATCTCCAAAAGTTTTAGTGATTCGGTATATTAACTATGTTGGCGTGGCCTTCTCTGTCTCTCTGTCTGTCTCTCTGCCTTTGTCTTTGTCTCTCTGTCTCTCTCTGTCTCTCTGTTTTTCTGTCTCTGTCTCTCTGTCTTTCTCTGGGAGTTCTGATAGACGAGGGTTTCGTGGTAGGGATTACATAAAGGAGATAGCTTAGGCCCTCAAGAAGCTTAAGGCATTTATTTTTAGACTAATTTAGACTAATGAACCATGAAAAAGTTACACCACTGAAATAAATCCCCATTTAGTCCTGAATGTTGATGTCATCAGTAGCATACTATTGAGCAGACAGGAGCAGCAGATGTCTTTGGTTCCAGGTTCTGCCAATTTCCTTCTTGCTACCATTCCTTGTCTCCAACAAATATGATTAGTGTGAGTAGGGATACTTACCTGGGCTGCATCAATCTGTAAAATTACTAGCTCTCAACTGAGAGTTCTGTTGAGAGTCACTGTTGGGACTTTTGCAATCCTGACATGGGGAGCCCAAGTGCAGGGTTCCCTCCAGGGCCTCAGAAAATCAGTAAAGATAGGAAATGGCAGTGAGTGTGAGAAGAGTCAACAGTGCAGGGACATCTAACTCATGTGGCATTGGAACTTTTGTGTCAGGTGTTAGATTGGGTATTGATGTGGCAGAGACAGGCTTAACGTAACAACAGCTCTTTATTAACAAGTAACAGTATGTACAATCCAGCAACTGCTTGGTCTGACAGCAACCCTTTTATAGGGAGCTGTCAGACCTCTCAACCAATAGGATTGAACCTCTGTTCCTTGGTGGAAACCATGGTAGATAGATTGAATATCTAACACCTCTCCCCTCTTAGTTGGGATGTTCCTATTGGTCACATAATCTCGCAGGTAGGTGGGTTTTTGTTTAGCTATACCAGACCTGCGCAGTTCATTTGGAACCGGTTCTTTGGGCAGGTCAGACGGACTTGTCTGCTCTCCAGCTCCGCTTTGTGGAACCTCCTGGAACTTTCCCCAGGCTGCGGCTGGAGCTTCTGGGATTTGCTCGCTTGGAACTCACTGTGGGCATGTAACAAATTCAGATAAGTCCCCTGGTACCCTCGGGCTTGAGTTGGCTGTAGAAGGAGTGAGCGTTTGCTCCTTTTGGGTAAGGCTTTGGCTGATTTGTTCAGGAGTTTCATTTGGTGTTCTAAGAGTGGAGATGGAGAGGCGACCATGGAGTTGGTAAACATGCCTCCTCCAGTTTCTTCTGTCCTCGAGCTCTAACAGATAAGAGCGAGGCCCGGTGATGCCTATCACCATGGCAGGGATCCACAGAGTGCCCCCAGCATAGTCGTGGGTGTATACCGAGTCCCCTACGCTAAAGTTTTGAATCTTGCTTGTGGAGTCAAGGGGCGATGTGGCAGAATAGTTTGGGTGTAGTCGGTCTAAGTGGGACCTTAGGCAGCGACCCATGAGAAGGTCGGAGGGGCTTCTCCCAGTAGTGGCACTTGGCGTGATATGTTGGATTAACAAATAGTGATCAACCCGTGTTTGCCAATCCCCCGGGCCCATCCTAGCGAGGACCTCTTTTGCAGATCGCACCATTCTCTCTGCTTGTCCATTGGAAGCCGGATGGAATGGCGTGACCAGCGCATGCCTAATTCCCTGACTTGCTAAGTAGGTCTCGATTTGTATGGCCGTGAATTGGGGCCTGTTGTCAGAGACCAAGACATCGGGCAGGCTGTGCATGGAGAAAAGTCTCCGTAGCACCTTTATGACCACTTCTGCCATGGTGGAGGTCAGCAGGACTACCTCTAACCACTTCGAGTAAGCGTCCACAACTACAAGGAAGGTTTGGCTATGAAATGGGCCAGCAAAATCAATGTGCACCCAAGACCAGGGTGCTTGAGGACACTCCCACTCCTTAGCGGGTGCTTCTGGGGGGGGGGCTAGTCTGGATTCCTGGCACGGTGTGCAGGTAGCCACCCATTCTTCTATCTCCCTGTCCATGTTAGGCCACCACACATAACTCCTATCCTGACAATTCCAGGATGCCCCACATGCAAAGCTTCCAATACTGCCCTGCACAGTTTGTTTGGAACAACCACCCGGTCCCCCCACAGTAAACAGCCTTTGATTACCGACAATTCATCGCGTTCGGTAAAGTACATTTTAAAATCAGCCCCAACAGGCTCCTTGGGCCACCCACTCCACACCCAGTTCAAAATTTGTTTGATGGTGGAGTCCTTAGTAGAATGACGGGCGACGTCATTGGATGAGACAAATCCAGTGTCCAGGCAGTCAATGAGCAGGACCGCTGTCTCGGGAGTGGGGTCAGCTAGCAGTTCTGGTAGGGGACAGTGGATCAATGCATCTGTGTGCCCCAACGTGGAAACGGGGCAGTGGATTACTTTGTAGGAGTAGGCAGCCAGGAAAACAGTCCACCTGGTCATGTGAGGTGATAAAGACATAGGGGTAGGTCGGTCCCCAGCCAGTAGTCCCAGCAATGGCTTGTGGTCAGTCACAAGTTCGAAATCCCGGCCATACAGGTACTTGTGGAACCTTTTAACTCCCGCTACTACAGCCAAAGCCTCTCTTGGCTGTAGTTTCTTTCTGCGGAAGACAAGGTTCTTGAGTAGAAGGCAATAGGGGCTTCTGTGCCATTGGGCATGCGGTGGTTGAGGACAGTGCCGATGCTGAATGGGGATGTGTCGCAGGTTAACACCAGCGGCAGGGTCTGACTGGACCAGAAGGGAGTCAGCTGTCAGAAGGCGCTTGACCGTGGCAAATGCGGTAGCCTCGGCTCTGCCCCAGGACCACTTGGCGTTCTTGGCAGGAGACTATACAATGGTTCAGCGACAGTGGCTCTCTGTTTAAGAAAGATGCTGTAGAAATTAAGGACCCCAAGGAATGCCTGCAGCTTGGTTTGAGTGCGGGGTGTGGGGGCTTCCTGGATTGCTTTTATTTTTTGTGATTTCGGGTGAATCCCAGAGCCATCGATCATGTACCCCAGGAATTCAACCCTTGGTACATTAATTTTGCATTTTTCTTTTTTGAGCCGGAGGCCTTTTTCTCGAATTCTGGCCAAAACCATTCTTACTCATTTTAAAAGTTGCACCTCGTTTGCAGATGATGCCAAGATGTTGTTGAAATAGGGAACTACTCCTGGTATCCCCTGCAAAAGCCGTTCCATGATGCTTTGGAACAGTCCAGGGGCAATACTAACACCAAATTGCAGGCGGTGGCATTTGAATACACCCCTGTGTGTCACAATGGTTTGAGCCTCCGCTGTAGCGCCATCTACAGGCAACTGTTGGTATGGCTGCGCCATGTCTAATTTTGCAAAGATTTTCCCTGGGCCTAGCGAATGTAGTAAGTGCTGTACAATGGGTACAGGGTATGCGCTTTGTTGTAGCACATTGTTTATTGTACACTTATAGTCTGCGCAGATGCGGACTGACCCATCAGGCTTGACCGGGTTCATGATAGGGGTCTCCCAGCGTGCATGGTCGACTGGTTCTAGGATTCCCTGGCTCACGAGCTTGTCAATTTCCTGTCAATTTTAGGGCGGAGAGCGAAAGGTACTTTCCTGGGTTTTAGCCTAATTGGTGCTATGTTGGGGTCTAAGATACAGGAGATTGGCGTCCCCACATACTTACTGAGACCGGTACCGAAGACGTCCTCGAACTCCTTAAAGATGGTCTCCGTGCAAGGGGGAGCGGTGGTGACAGGAGAGTAGCATATGCCAGCTCGTGGCTTTCACAACAGAAAGCCTTACGCTAGCCTCCCACCGCTGCCCCCCTTGCACTTAGTTGCTTACCTGAGGGAAGTAGCAAGCTGCTGGAAGACGAAGCGAAGGGAGGACCCAATCAGCAAGTGTGATGTGACAGCTGCTCGGGATTTTGACCATTAGCACCGCGCTTTTAAACGGGTATTAGAGGCGGATGGGTCGACTCCAGCCCGCTCAGTGATTGGCTGGACTCCAGCCAATCAGTGAGCGGCAGGCTGGGCTAGTTTAGTGCAGATGGGCGGGGGAGTGAGTGAGCTGCAATGGAATGGGCGGGGCAAGCGAGCGACAGGTCCGGGGCAGGCGTTCTGGAACTTACTTCTGGGTCCACCAGTGGAACCTCTTCTAACCGATATGGTAGATTTGATGAACCTCTTCTACTGAACCGGTTAGAACTGGCAGGAACCCACCTCTGCACTGATGGCTACTCTTTATATCATCATCCTCATCCTCATGGATCGGTATACCATATATGAGCTGCAGAAATCCAATCATCCAGTAGATTGGGATAGATACGGAGAAGTTTATTTCTTTGCTCCCATCTAGAAGCTAAGGTAATTTTGTTGCCCTGTATTCAGTGGTTGTATTCAGCCAGTTCGCACTGGTTCAGGAGAACCAGTAGTGGTTACCTGCGGGACTGCCCACCTGCACTGGCGCTATGCCATCCTATTTAGTCATATTTTCTAAGCCACGCGCATGCATGCAAGCCACACGTGCGAGCAAAGTATATGTGCAGAGGGCTGCATGCATGGAAGGCACACAAGCAAAGTGAGCATGTGCGCATGCTCACAGTGTTGGTGCACAGCGAACCGGTGGAAAATTATATGAAACCCACCTCTGCCCATCTTGTAGAGTTAAAAAAGAAAGGCTTTTAGGTAGGGGAATCTTCTGAGGGGAGGATACATGAATGAAGGGAAATGGGTGTTTTGGGTGATCAAAGGGTTTAAGGGAGAGCTGCACCTGATGGGGCCACATAGCCTTCCTTTCCCTTTGCTACTCAGTTCCTGTTACCTGAGGGACTAGGTATCTGAGCTCTCTTACCCCTGAGATGTCCCAAGTGTGAAGTTTGCCTTGGAGTCTAGAGCATCTACTCCGGTTCTTGGTGGTCATGGCCCATGGGTTTTTGGAACTTGGACCTCTAAAATGGGGTCTGGATTACACATAGCCTTTAGAATTTTGGTTACCTACCTCTTCTAAGAACTGTGTCATTCCAAAACTATCAATCCATAAGAATGTCTGCCATTTGTATTGCACAACAATGATGTAGAATACAAAAAAAAAAAAGCTTTCTCTAAATTGTGCGATTATTTGCCCTGGTAGGTTTGGCTGCTTTCTTTTTCCTTTTTTCTATGGTATTTCATCATTTGGTGCTATCTGTCTTATTTAGACAGGCTTTTGTTTCATCAGTAGATGCCTTGGTTTTTATCTGCTGCATCTGTCTTGTTTTATTATTGTACTTTTTCTTCATTTCCCCCCCTTTTTCTCTGCTGCAGTCACTAAATGTTCCACCCTGGAGTTGAATTAAAACAAAGTAGTACAGTTTCTAGGACCACTGGGATACATAAGACTCCAAAACCATGGTTTGGCTCCTAGGATTCTCTTTATCAAATTGTAACATTTAAGATGAATAGGAGGTTAAATGGAATGGAGAATAACATCTTTTCCAGATGTGAGAACAATTAAATTGTTTTGTTAAAACAATTAATCCGTTGAACGGCTTGTCTCTAGAAGTTGTGGGTGCTTCGATACTGGAGATTTTAAAGAAATGATTGGACAACCACTTGTCTAAAATGTAATAGGGTTTCCTGCTTGAGCAAGGGGTTGGACTAGAAGACCTCCAAGACCCCCTTCCAACTCTGTTATTCTGTTTTTCTCTTATTAGGTTATCATCTTCTATATTTAAGTTTAATCTTTTAAAATTTAAAAACAATATTTTTGTTTAATTCCACCCACTATTGGTGGCATTAGTAATTTTGAGTATATTTGCAGTATACCTCCTACCCAGCACACCACAGTATAATAATTCCTGGCTTTGACAACTGTGCATTTCTGCTGTAGAATAATCAGCTTCCCAGTGCTACTTACCTCCCTGCAGCATTTTAATCTGCCTTCTGATTTTGGTATAGTTTATTTAAAGTGCAGCTACATGGGAGAAAAGCCCCTGGTTAGAGACTTTGATCACTTTCCTTTCTGCATTTATGTGGGTTGCTTCAAATTTGCCATCTGGTGCATGCATTATTGAGGTCTGCCCAGTGCCAGCAAATATCATGACTCTCAGTAATGCATTTGTGGATATAAGCAGTAAAGGGTCTTCCATATGGATCCTTTAAGTTGCTTGTCTCCTGTGCTAAAACCAGCTGGAAATGAAACAGGATTAAGAAATTGCTATCTGGATTTCAATCTGTTCTTCAGCTTTGGATAGCAATGCATGCCAGGTCTCCTCTTCAGAGTGTCCTCTTAACATAACCCTCTATGTGCTTCTATATCCTTCCTTCCTCTGCCAGGAAAGCATGCCCAGTCCTCTCTCTGGCCACTTATTATGCATCCTAACTATCACTATACTGGTTGCTCAGGCATAGAGGAAGCAGTGAACTGATACTTCAGAACATCGCTTAGTGGAGACATGTAATGCCCGAGACCTGCCTTGCACATCCATCTTGATTTGAGCTTATTCTTCTTGGATACACACATGCCCAAATTGTCTGTGAAGAGCAGTGATCAGGGGAGGGGTGTGTACCAGACGTCCTCTCCAGCAACCAATGGCAGCACAGATGTTGCCATTATGAAAGGGAAGCCCAGCAGAGAAACTGCATGGCTGAACTTGTGCCAGTGTCATTTGAAAACACTGTTGTCGAAGTGCTGCAGAAAAGCATGATTGGAGACGGCCTCCATGCTGAGACAGAGGATGAGAGGAGGGTGACATTCAAGTCCGTTCCAGTCCTCTCAATGGGACGGCTGAACTGCTGTCCATCCTCAGTTAGTGGGTGTCGTGTTGAAAAGCCAAACGTGTGCTTGAATCAACCCTTTCCAAACAGGCCTTATTACTTGTGTGATTCACATTTATTCCACTCCTAATTCCAACTCGATATATCTTTCCCCGTGCCGTGCCAACGCTCTGTGTAAATGGCATTCATGACTGAAGCACTACTTCATCCTGGAGATGCATTTTAGCTCCCTAGGTCTGACAATCATTGCGATTCTATCATAAATAGTGCTGGGTAATGTTTCCCATTTACCAAAAAAAAAAAAAAAAAAAAAGTCCTTGTCTTAAGACCACAGTTGAGCCCAACATTGCCAAGCAAACAGTTGCTAAGTGAGATTTGCCCCACTTCGCGACCTTTCATGCCACCGTGGTTAAATGAATCACTGCAGTTATTAAGAGAGTAACATGGTTGTTAACTGAATCTGGCTTCTCCATTAACTTTGCTTGTCAGCAGGTCACCAAAGGACACTGCAACTGTCATAAATACATGTCAGTTGCCAAGCATCTGAATTTGGATCATGTGAGCATAAGGATGCTGCAACACTCATAGTCCTTTTTCTGTGCTGTTGTAACTTCAAATGGTCACTAAATGGATAGCTGCAAGTCAAAGATGGATCTGGCCTACGGGATGCTTAGATCTGGTCCTCGGGGCCACCCTGAAAACAGCAAAGGACGGCTCCACAGTGCCTCCCCCAATGAAAATGGAATTCGGGAGGGCCACACACGCCTCCCCCGAGCTCCAAAACAATCAAAAACAGAGTTTGGGTGCCCGTTTTCAGTGGCATAGCATTCAGGCCACCACAGGTGCCCCTGACATGAGTGACATCAAGCTGGCCACCTTCACCCTGCTACCCCCCCCCCCCCCCGAGATCAAACATAACCCTGATGTGGCACAACCCTGATGCGCTGGGTTTCTGGCACACATGCACACCCAAAATCAGCTGGCTGGTGTGCACGTGCAGGGCAGTTTTCGGCACTGCTGCGCATGAAGGGATCGTGCTCCAGAAAAGCCAAATTTCCAGATTCTGGCACGGATGCACACACAACAATCAGCTGGCTGGCATGCATGCACACATCGGTTTTCGGCACTGCCATGCGCATGAAGGACAGCTGATCATCTTGGGGGCATGCACGCCAGAAACCTGGAAAACAAACAGACAAGCTTGCGCTTGCTGGGTGACATGGTTTCATGTGCCACTTCACCATCCTGGGTATATATGCTATGTCTTTATCTGACAAAGATATGGAGGTTGAGAGTGTAATAAATTGATGTTTCCAGGCTGATTCTAACTGTGTTATCAGGGTGCCGCATTTATACATTTATTGGTTGTTCAAATGAACAGTAACATCTCATCAATTGGTTCAGATCTTCTTTGCAAGTAACTAAGCTGGTAGTTAGCACCAATCTTATGGTAAAATCATATTTACATGTGTGTTATAGGAAGACTGCTCTCAGCATAATTTTTCTTATAAGCTCCAGAGGCACTCTTAAGATTTTCTAAATTTTCTTGTGGAAAGATTTACTCAAACGTTAGGCAGAAGAGTAGCAGGGAATTGGAATAGAAAAGAGCTTTGGCTCAGTATTTGGATGGATTAAGAAAGAAAACTAGTTGACATATCAGAATAAATCTTCTTGATCCATGTTCTCTTGTTTAAAGCAGCATTTTCCCTGGACAGAAAAGGATCAGAATGATCTATATTGTATAAAACCCTCTTGAAAAAATAATATTTCAAAAGAAATTTATAAGACACCTGAAATATTACATTTAAGTGCTGTCCAATTATATTGGCTGTCCCATCAACTTAGAGAAAACATTGATCCCTGGATGCAAAAGAAACAAACCCGTTAGATAAATGGAAACTTTTATGAATGTCCAATTTCTGGGCATGCCTCAGATTATAATCTTGAAAGGTAACAAACAGGAAAAGACATACAGTGAATAAGAGCATTGAATTCTTCAGCATCATCCACTGATGCAAGTGAACAAAATAGATTGTGTCATGAAAAAATGATATACTTCATGAAGCAAAGTTTCCTTTTGTGGATTGTAAAACCAGCTCCCTCTCATATGCAATGAATTGCCATTTTCCTCTTCATCTATAGCAATAGCAATAGTACTTAGACTTATATACCACGTCACAGTGCTTTACAGCACTCTCTAAGTGGTTTAAACAGTCAGCCTATTGCCCCCAACAATCTGGATCCTCATTTTACTGACCTCAGAAGGATAGAAGACTGAGTCAACCTTAAGCTGGTCAAGATCGAACTCTTGGCAGTGGGTAGAATCAGTCTGCAAAACAGCTAACCACTGTGCCAAGAATTCTACAAGAATTGAGTGAACAATATTTTGAGGCAGGCAACAATGCATGTCTCTGTTTAGAAACCACTGTTTCTAGTTATGACCAGTTGCTTATTCTTGTAATTATAATTGCAAGTATGTATGAATATATTGTATGAATGAATTGCCATTTTCCTCTTCATCTATAGCAATAGCAATAGCACTTAGACTTATATACTGGAATGACCTCCCCCCTGATATTCGAACTACCACCGACCTCCGTTCCTTCCGTCAAAAATTAAAGACTCACCTATTTCAATCAGCTGGCCTGGCACTCTCTTAGTTTTACCTCCTGGGGATATATTTTAATTGGGTTTGGGTATTTTAATTGGGGATGTTTTTAGGGTTTTTATGGTATATTTATTTCTTGTACAGCCTTATCTCCTCCACCCAAATGTATTTAACTGTTTTATATTATTGTATTTTTATCTGCATTTGACTGTACACCGCCCCGAGTCCCTTTTTGGGAGAGGGGGTGGTTTAGAAATCCAATAAATAAATAAATAAATAAATACAACTTCACAGTGCGGTACAGTCCTCTCTAAGTGGTTTTCAGAGTCAGCCTATTGCCCCCAATAATCTTTGTCTTCATTTTACCCACCTCGGAAGGATGGAAGGCTGAGTCAACCTTGAGCCTGGTGAGATTTCAACTGCCAGACTGCTGGCAGCCGGTGATCAGCAGAAGTAGCCTGCAGTACTGGACTCTAACCACTGTGCCACTGTGGCTCTATTTACATTGTAGAGCCACACCTGCCTCCTTTGTATTGCACTTCATGAGCCTTCTTTGCTAAGCATAGACCTGGATGAGCCTTCATGATTGCTATGATCAAAACAGAACAACTAGCCGGCATGCAGAGTGTTAGGTAAAGTCTTGCTTGGTGACACTACAAATGAAACTCTTCTTACTGTCCTCATGCATATAGATGGGAACAGGAAGCCGAGATCATGGCCTCTAGGAAATATCAAGTCAGTTCAGAATGAGAATTTGGAAAGAAATTTGAAAGCTTATGTTTTGCCACAGTAATCCCTTGAAAGCTGTGGATTTTGCATTGAAATGATAGTAGGGGAAACTGAAGTGCTCATATGGATATAGTGAGGAAAGAAGTTGACATTTCAGATCAACAAAAATATTTGCTTGTGGATTATCCTGTTAGAAGCCCAGAAGAGATTAAGGTGTTTGTATGGACTTGGTTTTGTCTCAGGATTCCATACCTTACAAAGCATATAGAAAAAGAAGAGGAGGTCAAAAAAACATGACGGAGACCCGGAAGAAGATGGAGAGACAACATCAAAGGTTTACTACAACAGCATCAAATAACAATGGTTGAGGCTGCCAGATGAGTAAGAACCAGAACTTTATATCTCCTTCAACATCCAAGTGGAAGGAGGAGGAGGGGGGCAGGAGGAGGAAGAGGAGGAGAAGGATTGGTTAATATGAAATAAGCCAGTGGGAAGCAAGGAGCAGGTCAGGTCACCAATAACTAACCCTGATTCTGATATTGTCAATGCCAAGTCCCTCCTAGATGCGTGCATATGTACATATGTGTGTACATATATCTGTACACACTTCCTCTGGAAGCCCAACATGGCACATAGTATATTTCCCTCATTTTTTACTCTCACAGTAACAAATCCATAAGGATACTTAAATTGAGAGACATTGACTACCCCCCCCCCCAAAGTAATTCAATGAGCTTCATGATCAAGTGTGGACCTAAACCGCTACATCGCCCCACATCTCCTTGACACTAGATATGTTAAGGCAATATAAGTCATCCTTCACAATAAATGGGGTAGGACTAATTGGCGCCTTTCTGTTCATCCCTTGAACAAGTATAAGTAGTTGGCATTAATTGAGCTACTGTCAAAATCTGACTTCCTGTTTTTTTTAATTATGCCTTGACTCTGATCTGTATAGCAATCTGGGCATTAGGAAACAAAGTGTGATGTGATCTTTGTTTACTTAATTCAGCAATGGCGAACCTTTTTTGACTCGTGTGCCACAAGTGGGGGGAGCGCAGGGGGGTCATGTGCGGGTGTGCTGCACCCATAATGCAATGCACGACCCCCCCAGTGTTCATGCACGCACTACAGGCGCTCCTCCCCATTTTTAAATGCTTTTTTCGCCCTCCCCAGGCTCCAGAGGCTTTATAGGAGCCTGGGGAGGGTGAAAAGAGCCTCCTCCACCCCCCCGGAGGCCCTCCGGAGGCTTCAGGGACCATCCAGAGGCTTCCCTGAAGCCTTCAGAATGCTTAAAACAACCCTCCAAGCAAACCGGAAGTTGTTTTGAGCGCTGTGAAGGCTTCAGGGACCGTCCGGAGGCTTCCATGACACCTTCGGAGCGCTCAAAACGACCCTCCGAACAAACCGGAAGTGATTTCCGGTTTGCTCGGAGGGTCGTTTTGAGCGCTCCGAAGGCTTCAGGGAAGCCTCCGGACAGTCCCTGAAGCCTCCGGAGGGCCTCTGGGGGGGGCTCTTTTCGCCCTCCCCAGGCTCCTATAAAGGCTCTGGAGCCGGGGGGGGGGGGGCGAAAACTAGCTTTAAAAAAGGGTGAATTCAGCCAAAACAACACGCCTCACGTGCCCTGACAAATGGCTCCGCGTGCCACCTGTGGCATGCATGCCATAGGCTCGGCATCACTGACTTAATTAATAAATAATGGGAGTAATATGTTTAACTGGAAATTTAAAAGTATTCTGAAGCCACCGAAGAACAAAAAAGCTAAAAAAATGTTTTTTTTTCATGCCACAAGTGAAAGTTAAGGGAATCATTTTCACATTGTTTAGCTTCTGAAGAATTTATCAGCTAATTTTAGAAAAAAAAATCACAGCAAAAGATTATCTTCAAGTGTCTCCCCCGCCTTTCTCTTCCCTTTTCATTCTGCCGCACTGAGCAAATGTTTCCCAGGAAAAGCTTCTTACTTGCTCACCCACTTCAAAAGTCATTTGGCTTGAGAAATAAATGATCACAACCCACTCAGTAACTTAACAGAAGGAGAAAAACAAAAGATTATGTAAATAGGTGCAGACTTGCCGATAAGAAGAAATCTTCAGGAAAGCTTGTTTATCACCCACAATTCTGATTTACCATCCTTCCCTCCCAGTCATGTTCATTTTGAATTGTGGTCCTTTTTTTTTCTTTTCTAAAGGGGGCAGGGGGTCTATTACCGGTACTTTTCCAGAAGGGTCTTGAGGTATATTTTTCAGAGGCTGATGGGATTCCTCTATATCTGTTCTGGTTAAGAATGCTGTTGCTATGTTCTCTACCAATGATATGAATGGATTAGAATGTAAGGGAATTGCTTCAGCATTACTTGGGAGAGAATGCATTCTGCAAGAATCGTTCTCATTCTATAAGAATCTTCCAAATGCTAATATGGGAATGAAACTATTCACTGACTTCTCTGTCAATTTGGAGGGTATTTTTTGGAGAAGTAATGCCAGGAAACTGATTTTTAGATAAATTGGTTGGCTGGCTAGCTCTGCTTTTTATTGTCTTCCTTTGTGGAATCTTCATTCATGCATTCCAGCACCCGTATCTTGGATCACTTGAACTGTCTGTACAAAAGCACCAAGATAGGTAGAATCTATTTTTCTTCCATATGTAGAAATGAATTCTGAATGCTGCAAGAATCTCTATCTAAAAATATAATTATCTATCTAAAAAATAGAGTGCACTGCACAGGCATGAATACCTATCTATATAGTTGCTGGAATACACCATCAATGTATACGTTATCAGGAAGAGAATAACATTTCATAGATGTGTATGAAGCTCATTATTTTTAGGGATTTAGGGATTTCTGGAAACACATTAAAACATCTCTTCCTTTAGAAATACTAGTAAGGAAACTGCATGTCAAACAGTGACGAGTTACTACGATAACACCAACCAGTAGTCCAAACTTCTCCTTGTTGGCATATCACAAATGTCCATGCGCTGGTTTATCCCATAGGTTAAGTCAATTTCGAAACATTCCTATCACTTGTTTGAACACTTGTTGATACTCCAATTAGAAAAATAAATGTTAACCCCAACATAATTTATATAGTGACTCCTAAACTGAGTTTAGTAACTCTTAAGCTCTTACATAATTTATATGGAGACTCCTAAGCTTCTATAAGGAATGCGATGGCTCTGTGGCTAAGATGCTGAACTTGTGGATCCGAAGGTTGGCAGTTCAGTGGTTTGAATTCTAGCGTCGGTAATGGAGTAAGCTCCCATTACTTTTGCCAACCTAGCAGTCTGAAAGCATGTAAAAATGCCAGTAGAAAAATAGGGACCACATTTCATGGGAAGGTAACAGCGTTCCATGCGCCTTCAGCGTTTAGTCATGCCGGCCACTTGACCACAGAGATGTCTTCGGACAGCGCTGGCTCTTCAGCTTTGAAACGGAGATAAGCACTATCCCCTAGAGTTGAGATCGACTAGCATATATATGCAAGAGGGACTGGTTTGGTGGCATGGCAGGCCTGGGTCGCTGCTGGTTCCAGCGACCCAGGCTGCCAAATCACTACCGGTTCAGCTGAACCAGTCTGAACCAGTAGGAACCCACCACTGATACCACTTCACAGTGCTTTACAGCCCTCTCTAAGTAGTTTACAGAGTCAACCTACTGCCCCCAACAATCTGGGTCCTCATTTTATCCACCTCAAAAGGATGAGATTACCTGGTTCCTGATTGCAGTGCTCTAGCCCAAATGCATAGGGGCCCTCACGGCAACAGAGCAGGGAAGAGGATACTTCTGAATCATAGAAGAGATAACGTCTATGAACAATAGCAGAGTGAGGAAGAATCACAGCAGAGATGACACAAATAAATCTCCAGGTGGCTTTAACGACTAGTTAAAAGAATGCAGATGACCAGCTGTCTGCAAGGTGTATAAATCCTTCCATTCCCCACCATCCAGTCAGAGCTGAAGAAGTTTCTGGGGTGAGAAGTGAAACCTCTTCAAAGAAAAACCAGAAAGTCTAGTTGCCTCTTGAAAAAGCACCTTTGGGACGTCCATGACGTTACTTTTTAGAGGAGCTAGGATTTAATAACGGAGGATGCCATCTATTTTTGCTTTCCCACAAGAGTTGCCTCCTTATTGTGGCAACTAGGCACTGGACAATTCAGATAAGCTTTCTCTCTCTATCAGTCATGTAAGCCTGGATATGCTGGCTGATTTGCTATCACAAAGCATCGTATGTTTCAGGGGCGATGTGATGAAGTGTAATGAGATGAAGACTTAACACGGTTTCCCTTGCTGGGGGACCTTTCATTGCTTGCAGTTTTGAGCCATGCTTGCAAAAGCTGGAAGCTTCTGTGCCTTAAATAAGCCAGTCAAGGCAAGAAACGCGGGGGACGTCTGACTTCAGTGAGTCCAGAGGGTTGCTTTGATTGAGCATTCATTGAAGTGAAACATATCTTTGGAAATCCATTCGGCAGTCAGAAAGAGTATGGCTATTGGATATCTTCATCTGAAGAGCTACCTCTATGTTCACGAAGCATTTTCTTCCTCCTGCAGACAGAATTCATCCAGGGGAGGGAGAAAACGGTGAGAGGATTGAACTACCTATACATCCGGGATTTGTGCATTTCAGCACAGAGCTCTGATCTCCCCGCACTCGACACGCCAACTTCTCACCTCTAGTCTCAAGTCTTTGCTGCGATGGTCAAACTTTCCCTGCGGGAAAAAAAACCCAGACGGCAGTGAAGCTTTTGATGGAGAAGTTTGGAGAAAAAAGTTCTGTCACCCCTCATGGCCAGCAGAACATGTGGCACTTTTGCGAAGCTGCCCCTGGGCCTATTAAAGATGGATTTTGATTGACTGACTGCTGTCTCAGTGCTTTTGCTCTTTTCATTTTGATCAAGAATCTCTTGTACTGAGAAGATGATATGTTTTTTCACGGAGAGGTATGAATATCATTGAGTCTGTGTGTGATTGCACAGCATGGAACTGTCATTCGGAGCCTGCTGAAGATGAAAGGAGAATCTGTGGTTGAGGAAATAGGCTGACTCTGTTTTGCCTACAGGGATGTTTGTTCTGTGGCTGGGCTGACTAATTTATGGCTGACAAAAACACACACACACACACACACACACAGAGAGAGAGAAAAACCCATCCTTCTGCTAATAATTTCTGTCATCTTTAACTTTCAAATTTATTCCTTTATTTCTTGGCATAATAAGAAATGTTACGTTTGAAATTAATAAAAGAAACACGGAATTAAGATCTCAAACCCACAGAGGTGGGAAAAAGGAGGTCTTTCATGTGTTCCTAGTCTCTACTCCCCATAGATTATTCTAACTGAATTTATAGTTAGAATAATATAGGAAATAGAAGCTCGCAGAGCACAGTTGCTTCATCCTTCTTAATCATTTTGTTTTTTCACAAATACTGGTGATTTGTTGCCATGGACATAAATAGTATTTTAATGACATAGTAGGTCATTGACTAAATTTTGATAAATACCCAATAAATAGAATACTTTATTGGCCAAGTGTGATAGATACACATGGAATTTGTCTCCGGTACAAAAGCTCTCAGTGTACATGTTATGTATTGAATACACAAAGTTGTGTTAAGCCAGTGATGGCGAACCTATGGCACACATGCCACAGGTGGCATGCGGAGCCATTTGTCAGGGCACGCGAGTTCACCCTTTTTAAAAGCCATTTTCCCCTCCCCAGGCTCCAGAGCCTTTATAGGAGCCTGGGGAGGGTGAAAAGAGCCTCCCCCTCTCCCCCTCCCCGGAGGCCCTCTGGAGGCTTCATGAGCTTCCCTGAAGCCTCCGGAGCGCAAAAAAACGGTCCTATGGAAGCTCAGGAATGGACTTCCGGTTTGTTCTTCAAACATGAAGAATGTTACATTAAATAAGGCTGGCAAATATTTTTGATTTTGATGATTCCAGAAAGGGTCTTGGGGGACCCTCGTGGATCCTAAGGCCATCTTTTAAGAATCAGATCTTAGACCAAGACTGAAATTATTTTATCTAGTGTACACATTTAAATATGGCTTATGTAGATTGTGATACTGGTTTGTTCTCATAAAAGCTTTTCCATTATAGGAAGTTAGCACCTGCCCCTCACCTAGAAAAATGAACTATTCTAGGAAACATTAAAAAGGCAGAATATTATGTTTCCCTGCATGAGAAAAGGAGAAACATGTTTTAAAGACACAAAGCAGTTTCCTGCAGCTCCCTGCCCCGCCCCCTTCAGATCCAAGGTGATGGGATTAAGACATGGCCCTTAGGACATGATAGGATTAGCCCTCTACTCATCTCACCACATGGTACCTGGGAAGATTACATCATCCAGCATGGCTCAACCAAGCCTGGAACTCAGGACAGCCTACAGAATTGCCCCTGCATGCCCCATGGGAATCTGACAACCAATCAGAATACAAGCTCAAATTCAAAAGGCCAGAGAAGGCATAAAACCAGGACACTCTCAGCATCTCTTTCCTCCCCCCTCCAGGACTTCAAACCATGTGGTCCTGTCCATCATCAATAAACCTTCTTTCCAAGCAACTTCCATGAATCCAGTGTCTTTTTCCCCACTTGGAACTGAACTCAGATGGTCATTTCTTCCAATACCATCTAGATAATTTCTTAAATGTCCCAAGTGACCACTTGCATGAGCAATGCACTACAGCTTTTTCTTTTGCTTGTAAAAGTAAGGGTGGCAAAAAAAAAAAGTCTGTATCCTTGAATGTACTGCAATGGAGCTTATAAAGAGAAATCTGAGGTTTGGATTTTGTTTGAATGGCACTTATTCAAGAAGAGTGCTGCAAGTGGTTTGAGCTTCTGTTATACAGTTCTTCTAATGGTTTATCAATTGCTGTAAGAATATCTTCATAAACATTTCAAAACATGGACGTTTCTTCAATATCCCTTCAAAATGAAGACTTTCTTCTTCTTCTCTGTAATGCAAATCTGGTATTTGTTTTTTCAGATTCGCTGTTAATAAAATTGAAAAAATTCTATCCTATTCCACCGGCTTTGGCCCCTAATTAAATCTTCCTCTTTTCTCACATTATGCTGATTTTCTTTTTTTCTGGAAAGATGCATTTCCCCACTGCCTTTTGAAAATTGAGGTCATGTTTTTCTTCTGTTAATATTGTGCTTTCCTCTTTATTTCAAAAGATTGGTTGAATAAACACCATCAAGACAGTGGGGATGATATATGTTGATTTTCCCCCATCCACATAATAAGAGGTTGGATATTGCCTCCTAATTTAAGGGTGTAGGAATAATAAAGTATGAGATACATTGCAATTCTTGGTCTTCCTGTTCAAGAGTTTAGTGGGAATGGAAGTTCCAGTTTGCTATAAAAGTGCACATAATATTTTTTAACATTCTAGGCAGCATTGTTTTCTCTAAATTCTTTTTAATTCTTACTCATCATAAACCAAGCTTTATGTCTGGCCAGGAGAAAAAAATGAATAGGAAGACAACCACTGCAGCAAAAACCAAAAAATCCACATCTCAGGGATAGACACAGTTATATCATTAGGCAAAGTAAGTTAGCCACTTCAGGCAGATTTGGGGGTCATGAAAAATAGTTATTCTTACTGTGCTTTAATTGATTGATTGATTGAATTGATAGTAAAGGTTGGAGACTTTGTGTCTCCAGTCCCTAAATCCCTTAGAAAAGGATGAATAAGTAAGCAGTTAAACACATAAGAACAAATTAAGGGATGTCTTGCTTGATCTTTTGCACTCAGAAGTTCATTAGAATGGTGAAAACACATCTCCTGATTATTTAGACAAGCATACAGACCGTGAAAGCGGGGCCTCATGATCCTTCTGACTTTTTGGGTTCATGCTGTGGGAAAAAGTATCCATCTGGTTCAGTTCCAAGCTGGGAGAAAAACACTGGAAACATGGAGGCTGATTGGAAAGATGGTTTAATGATGAACAAAACCACCAAGTTCATGGTTCTGGTGCAGTTGACCATATGGAGTAGAGAGTGGGTGGTGGTGTTTATACATCTCTTGGGCTTTACATTTGAGCTTCCTATTCCTGTGCAAGGACATGTATTCTATTGGCTGTTGTAGGGGTTATGTAGGGGTCATAGCTGGCTCTATAGGTTGTCTGAGCTCCTAGGTTTGGTTGAGGTTTGCTGGGGGGTAATGCAATGAAGGGACTTGTGTTCTGAAGGGGTGTTGAGTAATTCCTATTGTGGCTTAATGGCTTTTTCCTGAAGGATAATCCCATCATCCTGGAGCTGAAAGTCTTTTCTTTTGTAGATAGACTGGCCCAGTCTTTCTTAATGGGCACAAAATATCTGCTGGGGGGGGGGGGGGGCTATTAAGACTGAGTCTGCTTCCTGCCTCTAAAAATATGTTTCTCCATTTCTAATTTAGGGAAATATAATATTCTGCCTTTTAAAAATATATTTCTCAAAATATTTCATTCTTCTAGGAGGGTGGGACTTCTACACAATGAATTTATTTATTTATTTGTTCGTTTATTGACTTTATTTGCTGCCCGTCTCATAATGAAACACCACTAATGCTGGGTGACTTCCAGGATTAAAACATTAACATCTTAAAAAATATTTTTAAAATAATAAAATAGAAATCCCAATCAAGATAACATTATCATTAAAAAGTTATTACATTTATTGGAATGAGCTCTGCTTGTTGTATATACAATGGGTGCCCAAGGCCAGAAAATTGCTTCTCTTCTTGGCTAAGAGGTCAGCAAATTGTGCTCATAAATAAAGAGTACTCTTTTACTTTCAACTTTCTGGCTCAGAATCTTTCTGGGGGAAGGCAGATGGGGCCCAAAGAATCACTGACTTTTTCAGCTAATAGATTTCTGCCTCCTAGTTCAAAATGCTTTGGATTTGGTGCATGCTGACTGGGATGCAAAATGATCTAACCAAGACGTTGGAGGGATGGTGATTTTAATTAGCACTTGGGAAGTTTTGTGCAGTAAAACTAAGTGACAATCTAAATGGTGATGTTTTCTTGTATCTTATAGGCCTCAGTGGGTTGATATCACAGACTCCAGATTCTCAGAAAGAGAAGTGAGGAAGAAAAGCTGGAGGAGCTATGGAAACCGTGGATTAAAAAAAAAAAGACTTCTATTCTTCTACTACTGCTTTGCCTGCCATTCAGTGGCAACAGGAGTATAGATCCTTTGTTGGAAGTGAGCAAGCATGGCCCCTGTCTGGGCAATGCAAGACATGTGATCTTAAGTAACGTTATGTAACCGTTGTCTCCAATGAGTGGAGTGAAAAAAATCAAAACAGCATCCATTTACCTAGACTTGCTGATTTTTAAATGTATATTGAGATGGCCTGAGGCCCAAAATAACAATTCCCCTTAAACTAACCACCCAGATTGGCTGTTCTAGTTTGCATTATAAAATGGCTTGGCCTTGGACTTCATTGCAGGGCTTTAGAGATCAAACTATAAACCACTGCAAGGGAAGCCTTTATGCTGGCATCTGTCAGTGCATATGCCAGCATGAATTCTGTTTGGCCCTATTTTCCTCTTATGATTAAAAATAATATTTACATGCTCTGCAAATTGTAAAGTTGCACAAGAGCCTTAGTGAGTGCTTCTGGGTGCCAGAGTTATACTTTTTGAATTTTTCTTTTTTTTTTGTTTTCAAAGTTTTTTTTTAAATACAACTTTACACATTATCGAAACGAAGTGTTGACCCGATCTTCCCTTTTACATCCTCTCATTTACCTAATCCATTTTACATCATAACTTGGTTTTCACTTTCAGCCAAATTATTTTCTTCCATTATTTTCCATTTTTTATACTCATTTTTCTTAGTACATAAACAATATCTTCAATTGCCCCTTTAAAAATTGCACCAAATTATCATTTCAGATTTCTCTGTTGGTCTATTTTACTATAAAGAATATATATCCGCTATTTACGTTTTGGCATTGAGAGCATTTCTTTCTTTCTCATATGTTTTTCCTTAACAACAATACAGAAGGATAAATATTTCAATAAGCCTAATACTTGGTATAGGAAGAATCAAGAGTTATGCTACTCTATTTTAAACCTTATCAATGTTTGTCTGCACATGTATAGCTGAATAGTTTTGCTTTTTTAACTTGTTCAATTCTTGAATCTAAACCTAGATTCATAGCTGTTAGCTCAGATTATTTGGAACAGGTATTAATCATTTTGTAAATTCTAATGTTTCATCTATCCCATTTAAATGCCCAATAGCACTAGCGATAGGACTTATATACTGCTTCATAGTGCTTTAAGGCCCTCTTGAAGAGGTTTACGGAGTCAGCTTATTGGTTGCTCATTTTACTGACCTTGAAAAGATGGAAGGCTGAGTCAACCTTGAGGCTTGTCAGGATCAAACTCCTGGTTGTGGGTAGACGTAGCCTGCAATACTGCACTCTAACCATTGCACCACAATGGCACTTCATATTTAACAATTCAGAAATCAATTTATAGAGTAAAGGTTGGCCTGGTTGGCAGTCTGGTGGTTCGAATCCCTAGTGCTGCATAATGGAGTGACCTTCCGTTACCTGTCCCAGCTTCTGCCAACCTAGCAGTTCGAAAGCACATAAAAATGCAAGTAGAAGAATAGGGACCACCATTGGTGGGAAGGTAACAGTGTTCCGTACACCTTTGGCGTTTAGGCATGTTGAAAACATGACCATGGAGACGTTTGTTAAATATGCACATCATATTTAACAATTTCATATTTAACAATTCAGAAATCAATTTATTGAGTGGAATCCAGATTTAGTCTTGCTTAAAGCAGAGCTGTTGAAGTGACCAAACGAAAGGTCTCACTGATCTGAAGTAGTACCAAGATTGGATTTTACAAAAGGATTGAGTAAGATAGGAAAATACTGTGGTGCTGTATTGTAGAAAGGGGTCTTTGACAATGGGATAATGGCTGCAAAGATTTCATTTAGGGACTCTGAGTCTCGACCAATGATTTCCAAATTGGAATTCACATTGGGTTTGGGTGAAGCAACAAGTTACATTATAGTTTGTCAACAAACACACATTATTGCATGCTGCAGTGTTCCTTGCAAGTGGGCCCTAAACCAAGTCATGGAAAGTGCCCTCCCAAAATTGATTTATCATTTTCTCAGATCAGCTAAGGAAAATTGGTTTTCTCCTCTTGTAAAAAAATAGAAGAAGAAAGGACAAACTGAAGCTCTTGGGAAGGAGCCAGTAGGTGTAATGGTAATATATCCAGCTTCTGTTTGCTGGGTCTTCTACAGATAGTCCTTGACTTATGATCACAATTGCCTGATTTTTGATCATGTGACTGTGAAGATGCTGCAACAGTTGTAAGTGTAAAGTTAGTTGTAAGCAGGGACGTGCGGTCAGGGGAGGCAGGGGAGACAGAGCCTCACCGCTCTCATCATGAAAAGAAAAAAAAAGGGAAAAGGGAAAAGGCACACGTGGTCCGATTCCCTGCCTTCCTGAGTCAACATGAAGGGGACTGCGGAGCAGCCTCCTGCACACATGGTCCCATTCTCCGCCTTCCTGATGACGTCCCCAGCCTCACCAGCCATAAACCTCACCGCACATCACTGGTTGTAAGTCACTTTTCAGTGTATGTTGACTAGATGTTGAATAGATGGTCATAAGTTGTACAAAGAAACAATTCCAGAAATGTTCTTCCATGATTTGTTTAATGTGCTGTCAGAACCAGAGAAATTAATCACGATTCATCAAAAGAAGAGAGCTGTGTTAATCTATATAAGCCCCAAATTAGGTGTCATCTGGTAGCACCATTCCAGGCGGACACTAATTTAATTAAAAGGCATCAATTTTTATGAATTACAACTTCATCAATAGAGATGAGGTGGATGGGAGAAAGCAGGTAATGAAAACGCAGGTTACACATCAGACACATTTAAATCCTGGATCAGGTTAGCTACTCCTTGTATTTGAGGAAATGAGCTGTACTTTGTGAAAACATATCAGCAAAAGAAACCAGCATAACTTAAGCAATTATTTAACATTAATGGTGTGTACCCATCCTAGCTCGGTGTAAGAGGAAAGAGCCAGGTTTCTGAGGCTTTGTGGATCTCAGAAGTAACGTTGTTCCAGAAAACAGGCTCATACAGAATAAGAAGGTTGGAAGGGACTTTGGAGGTCTTCTAGTCCAATCCTCTGCTCAAGCAGGAGACGTGATACCATTCCAGATAAATGACTGTCCAATCTCTTCTTAAAAACCTCCAGTGATGGAGCACCCACAATTTCAGGAGGCAAGCCACTCCACTGATTGACTGTTTTAATTGTCACAAAATTTATCCTTATTATTTGGTTGGATCCAGTGGTGAAATTCATTTTTTTACTACTGGTTCTGTGGGCATGGCTTGGTGGGCTTGGCAGGGGAAGGATACTGTAAAATCTCCATTCCCACCACACTCTGGGACCAGCCAGAACTTGTCAGAATCTGCTGAATTTCACCCCTGGTTGGATCTTTCCTTGATTAGTTTTCATCCATTGTCTTGCCTTAGGTAGACTTCCTCTTCTCTGTGACAGCCCCTTAAATATTGGGAGAATGCTATCATGTTACTATCCTTTTCTTCATCAGACTAGACATACCCAGTTCCTGTAATCCTCCTTCTTATGTTTTAGCTTCCAGTCCTTCATCTTTGTTGCTCTTCTATACACTCTTTCTAGAATCTCTACATCTTTGTTATATTGTGGCAACCACAACTGGATGTAATATTCCAAGTGTGGCTTTACCAGGGCATTATAAAGTGGTACTAATCCTTCATGTGATCAGAATCCTATCCCTCTGTTAATGCAACCTAGGACTGTGTTGGCTTTTTTGATGACTGCCGTACACTGCTGGCTCATATTTGAGTGGTTCTCCACTGGGACTCTTTTGCTTTTATCCAGGAACTTTTAGAAGGAAAAAGGAACACAAATGCACATTGGGTGGGTATTTTTCTGACTTGTGTCCAATTTATTATATTATTTAACATAATGTGGTTTTGAATATTCTCAAAGATAAACACTGGTGAACTTTTTTCTGACAGAAGAACTGCATCAGTAACAATTTCCACAACAGCAATTTATATAGTCATCTATCTATCACCCTGGTGGTAAATCACTAATACAAGCCAGCTTTATATTACAATAGTGACGGCTGAGCAATGCTATAATTCATTAATGTGAAAATAGCAGATTCGGGAGAGTGCAAATATTGAAAGATAACTAAGTGACATTTGTAGATAGGTTTGGAAATGCAGATTAAATAAATGCACAAATCTATTTTCACAATAAAATTGATGCTGAACATTTTTTTCCATTGCTATCGTTGAACTATATATTTTCCTGCACTTTACCCTTCCAACCAAATCCAAGAATTTATTCTCCCAGGCTCTCTAGATAGCTTAATTGAGAGTAACTTTTAAAGCAAAAGCATATTTTCAAGGAAATGTCTCCTTAAAGGCACAGCATAAAAATGAGCTTTAAAGGTCCATATAAATGAGCCTTTGCTAGATTTATGCGTGTTATTGATCTTTCTGGGTTACAGACACTTTCTTTTAAAATTGTTAACAACTGAGCAATAATCCCTAGAATTTTATGTTGGTAATACTAATCAACTGACTTCTCAGAATGTGTCCAAATTGAAAAATCCGGAGTACACCATTGATCTAACTTAACGATATTCTGCAACTTGAGAGCAATATCTGAAGCCAAAAATGGAGTTAGAAAGATATATTTTCCTTGACATTTAAATGATGCTCTGGGGACTCATTGCTTAAAGCTGTACCAAACTATAGGTACGGTATAAGATCAGAGGGGGGAAAGAGAGAGGGGGGGAGGGAGGGAGGGAGGGAAGGAGAGAGAGAGAGAGAGAGAGAGAGAGAGAGAGAGAGAGAGAGAGAGAGAGAGAGAGAAAAGCATAGTGATTAGAGTGCTGCCTTTGACATAGGTGACTGAGGTTCAAATTCTGGCTGGTATTTATCTTACCAATAGGGTTCCTTGCAAAAAGACCCCTAATGCTTAACCTGCATACCTGGATATGAGAGTGACTTCAACTAAGCAAGCTGATTTGGACAAGATCCACATCAGATGTTGTGTATGTGCAACAGTGGTGGGTTTCGGATCCCATTGCAACCGGTACGGTGCAACAGGGCCAGGCGTCCACCACATGAATGTGTGCAGCATGCACACACGTCCTTACCTCCTGCGACACTCTGCGATGCCCCCACACGCCCCCACGACGCCTCCGCGACGCCTCCACGATGCCTTCGCGTACCTCCGCAATGCCTCCGTGACGCTCCAGCTGCTTGGCGGAGTGTTGTGCAGGTGCCATATGCTCTGTGTGTAGGAGCGCCAAAGAACTCAAATACTGATAAGGAGCATGGGCGGGTGGGCGGGCCCTCCAGAGCACCATACCGGAATGGTACCCGGTGCTCCCGGCAGGCACAAGTATGCCCGTTCTCTTCCCAGTTGCTGGGGGTGTGTGTGGCCTAGTCAACTTCCTGCACCATGGTGGGGGGCACATTTTTACTCTCTCCAGGCTCCGGAGGTTTTCCTCCAGCCTCTGGGAGGGCCAAAACGACCTCCCCCAGACTCCAGAGGTTCTCCAGAGGTAGGAAATGGGTCCATTTCTGGACTTCCAGTACTTCTGGTAGGCCTGTTTTTCACCCTCCCAGAGCCTCCATGCAGGCCCTACACTTATTTTGCATCCAAAATGGGCCGTGTGGAGAGTCCTGGGAGGGGCAGGGCAGGGCAGGTGGTCAGCCAGCCCTTGCAACTACCAGTTCAGCGAACCAGATTAAAATGAACATCCAGTTTGCCTGAACTGGTCCGAACCAGCTGAATCCCACCCCTGGAAAGATGGAAACAATATAAAGAATAAAATATATGTTGATATAAAACTTCTCACAGGATGTTGCAAGGATTACTTCGAAAAAATCATTTTGACAAGCACATAGCATTCTTTCTGCCATCAGTAATCATCAGAGGTCTAAACTCAGGCGGTCATCATAATGGTGCTTTTGAATCAAAATGGAGAAGTTTTACCATCCAGGGACTCGAGCCTTCCTGATGCAACCTTACATCTGTGCTTTATGAGCATGCAACATCAAAACAAACTCAGGACTCGGTGTTGGTTGATAAATGATTTTACTGCTGCGCTCTGAAGAAGTTGAAAACAACAAGGAAGAGCTGTCCTTTACAATTGACACAGAGACCCCTTCATCCTGAGCACAGTAGAGACAGTGCATAAATTATATGAAAGGAAAAAATGCAGTGACCCTTGAAAGCAACAATATACCAGAATCCAAGTTCCTGGGAATTCTGATATAGAACATTTCAAAGATATAGGTACTAAATTAGGCTGGTTTTGTTCAGAGTCTGACAATAGAGAAGAGAGTATTTATTGATCCAACTTCCTCCTTGCAGAAATCCAGGATAGACCATCCCTGACAGAAGAATAGAAGTACCTCAGCTTCTATTGCTTCCATTGCTGATCTTCCTTCATCATTAACATGCCTTAAAAAAAACCTTTCAGCTTGTCTTCAGTTATTATGCTGCAAGGAAGAAAATGCAATACAGGTAGTTCTTACTTACAACCTTAAAAGGTAAAGGTTCCCCTCGCACATATGTGCTTGTCATTCCCGACACGAGGGGGCAGTGCTCATCTCCATTTCAAAGCCAAAGAGCCAGCACTCTGCGAAGACGTCTCCGTGGTCATGTGGCCGGCATGACTAAACGCCAAAGGCGCATGGAACACTGTTACCTTCCCACCAAAGGTGGTCCCTATTTTTCCACTTTTACAGGCTTTCAAACTGCTAGGTTGGCAGAAGCTGGGACAAGTAACAGGAGCTCACTCTGTTACACGGCGCTACGCATTCGAACCACTGAACTGCTGACCTTCTGACTGACAAGCTCAGTGTCTTAGCCACTGAGCCACCGCATCCCTTAGGAGTCTCCATATAAATTATGTAAGAGCTAAACTCAGTTTAGGAGTCACTATATAAATTATGTTGGGGTTAACATTTCTGCGACCTTAAGTGAGCCTCAAATGTCTGTTGATATGTAAGGCAATACTTAAGTGAGTTTAGCCCCATTTTACGATCTTTCTTCCTACAGTGGTTAAGTGAATCCTTGGAGCTCTTAAGTTAGTAACATGATCATTTTAACTGAATCTGGTTTCCATGTTGACTTCGCTTGTCAACAGGTCGCAGAAGGTGATCACATGAGCTTGGGACACTGCAGCTGGCATGAATACAAGCCAGTTGCCAAGCATTTGAATTTGGATCATGCAACTGTGGGGTTGCTGCAACTGTTGTAAGTGTGAAAAATGACCCTACATCACTTTTTTCAATGCTGTTGTAACTTTGAACAGTCACTAAATGAATGGTTATAAGTTGAGGACTGCCTGTAATTGAGCAAATTTTCACAATTGCCCTTTACTTTTCCTGCCTACCTTTCAGATGTGGCCTTGAACTAAAGCATGTTGCATTGATCCACTCCTGGCTGCCCACAATGATGTTTTGGGGAAACAAATATGTTTGGTTTACTTAATGTCTACGGAGATTCTCCAGGTCATGCGAGTCCCAAAGGCGCTTTTTCAAGAGGCAACTGGACTTTCTTGTAGGTTTTTTTAAAAAGATGCTTCGCTTCTCAACCAAGAAGCTTCTTCAGCTCTGAGTCAATCCCTTTAAGAATGCAGAAGAAGCTTCTTAGATGAGAAGTGAAACATTTTCAAAGAAAAACAAGAAAGTCCACTTGCCTCTTGAAACAGAACCTCTGGGATGTTTTGTTTTCTCTGTTCCATTTCATTCTTCTTTTGCATTGGAAGATGATAAGATGCATTTTATTTCACTGCAAAGGTGAAAAATACTGCAATAATGGCAACTTTCTTGTGTCGCTTTGCAGGAGGCTTGATTTGAGCAGATGGCAGACTTGAATAGAAAATGTTGTGTTTTGTATGAAAATAAATTTAACCTCAGGCAAACACATCATCACTTACAAGCTGCTTGCTCTTCACAGTAGCTTTGCCCAAGGTACAAAATAATATACAATAGGCTAATTTTAATGGAGCTTTACAAATGCATTAATTCATGTCAGGTGTTAGAAGGGCAGAAAGGGCATGGTGCCAGCATTGTTACTTTGATGGAAGAAGAGCCTTTGAAGGGCTCCCTGGAATCCTGTTTGAAAGGCAGATTTGAAGTGAATTCATTGAGCTCTTAGGTTACGTTAAATGCTCTAAAGAGACAGTTGCCTCGGTACTTGGGGCTTTGCAAGGGTTCTTTGCTTTACTTAAAAGTTCATTGAAACAACTCTCCGAAGCCTTGTGATGCTCTGCTTCTAAAGCAGTGTTACTCAACCTTGGGAACTTTAAGATCTGTGGACTTCAACTCCCAAAACATTCTGAGAAGTTGGTAGTCTGGCTGGGGAATTCTGGGATTTGAAGTCCACAGATCTTAAAGCTGCTAAGACACTGTTCTAAAGGGAGACTTCCTTTGCCTTATCCAATAGGAAAAGCTGCATGAGCAGAAGCCCCTCCTTTTAATTAACATGGGTGCTTTCATTGGTCAAGTCTCTATGAGACTTCTATACCCAATGTAATGGATAACAAAGCATTGTCAAAGCCAGCAATATTGAAATAATAAAATAAAAATAAAAAAAACAAAAAATTCACAGCAACAGAGTGACTGGTGATGGGAGTGTATTGCTGTGTTCTCAGCTCAGGCAGAGCAGGGTTTGGGGATTTGGAAACAGTGACCAGATAGTATGAGCATTTTTATATTTTATATATTATAATATTTTATATTTCCCTCTAGGAAAATAACATATATCATGTGACAGCAGTCAAAGAATATATTTATGTGTTTATTTAATTCATTAATTTCAGAAGCCACCCATCTCACAGACCCACAAGATAGCCAGGAAAATAAAGAATATGCAAATATACAGAAATACTGAAGAATATAAATACGAGGCAGCAATGAAAAATATTCAAGAACATAAGACTACAATATACAAAGAATAAATCTTCCCCAAAAAACCCTTCAAGGCAGCAAACACACATCACTATCTCTGTTATGTCTGCATCAATGTTCTACCCCATGTAGGTTTTTTTATTAGCTTACAGTATATAATTAAGCAGGCCTATGTTTCAGTGGTCTCCTCTCACAGTCCCCCCCCCCCTCAAGACAAGGAGGATAAACTTATCTTGGACTTCTATCAAAGTTCAAGGCTGAAGAGTGGATGAAATCACCAAGGTTAAGGAGTCCTTGTTCATACCAGATGGTGACAAGATAAGAAACATCTGTTTCTGAAGGTTAATTGGATTGAAGATAAGAAAGGTCATCCTACTTTATATACTGTAGGTGTCTCACCAATGAGAGGGCAAAATGAAGAATAATCCAAGTATTTGATGATTAAAATAAATGTTTGCATGACCACACCCAGAGTCATTTTGAAACAAGATGGGTAGCAAATAAATTTAATGAATAAATAAATAATCCTGAAACAATACATAAAAATATAAACTATAGAATTCTCTGTACCATGCACCTAATGGAAAGCAATATATACCACTATTTAACTTCTCCTTGCCAATCTTCAGGTTCAACTCACCAGCACTACAGTTGGCATCTGGCCAACCTCATCGAGGCACAGAAACTAAGCAGGGTTGGTTCTGGTTAATAATTGGAGGGGATTCCCTGAGGGATGGACAGGGGCTGGAGCTAAGTAGAGAGCCTTTCCAGAAAAAGGCAGGGGCAAATTTCCCTACAGTTCAAGAAAACTGGGATTTGAAGATTATAAGATTTTCACAAACTTTTGTGGATTATTATTCTTTTGGGAAACTATAACTATTCCCTTCACATCTGAATCCTCTGTTTATATCTGGACATACAGCATTGTTGTAAAGGTTACAATATAATTTTTAAAGAAAAATTGTATTTATTACATCATAAACACTACAGTGTGACTAGACAAGTCTAGTATTTGATATTAAATCTTCCACCTCCTCCTCTTTCCTGTATTTTGACTTTTTTTTTGTACTTATTAATCACCATTGAACCACAGGGAACATGGCTATCTAGTTTATATCCCAGTCAGTCTATGAGCTGATCTAAAGCAAATCAGAAAATGTGATCTATTCTTCTTTGCAAAAAAAGAGAGAGAGAGAAAGAAATGGGGAAAAAGCAGATATGTATGCTGTCATAACTAGATATAAAACTGATATATATCCAATTAATTGAAATTAAAGCAGTCTTTATGATGGAAGAATGAAAGCCAAGCTGTGAATAAAACCTGTGTGCTGCCAGTGCGATTTGTCAGGAGGGTGTGTGTACATATGTTTAAAAAGTTCAAGATTCTGAGTGTGACAGCAAGATGCTTCATTTTTATATATGTCACACATTTGGGACACATAAAAAGTGGTGGCCACTATCTTGACACCCCTCCCCCCCCCAATCTTCCCTGTTGATGTCCCTGGGTGCTGACTTGAAATATGGCAGCCTTTGCCAATTAATGTGTAGAAAAAAAAATCCTAAACAATATGGATTCAGTATCTGAATATAGGTTGGAAAATTGTACAGAATGAGAATATCACAACAGTTTTGCTAAATAGGGTCTAAGTGAGAATCTCGTGCGTGTTCCCTTTTTTTTTCTTCAGTCATTTTTTATGCCTTGGTTTTGAAGAATTAATTATTTTCCCTGCATTTCTTTCTTTAATGGAACATTTAGGAATATCACAGTCCTCCAAACCTTTGCACCTTATTTTGTTAAACCCTTTTAGATAATGTGTGATCTTACGGTATTTGCATATAGAGCCCTGGTGGCACAGTGGTTAGAATGCAGTTTTATAGGCTAACTCTGCCAGCTGCTAGCAGTTCATTCCTGATTGGCTCATGGTTGACTCAGCTTTCCATCCTTCCAAGTTTGGTAAAATGAGGACCCAGATTGTTGGGGGCAATATGCTGACTCTGTAAACCACTTAGAGTGGTCTATAAAGAACTGTGAACTGCTATACAAGTCTAAGTGCTATTGCCAAGGGCTATAGTTTCCATGTCTTGCAAAAACAACAGCATTTATTTACTTCACAATGGAATCCTTCTTATTCTAGATGAGAAACAGGGAAAAATAAATCTAATATTTTGTAGAAACAGAATTGGATGTAAATTGCCTGAATGCCCAATTTCTTGGGAAGCCTGTAGTGTCTTATCAGAATTCTCCAAGATGGTCAATAGAGATCTCCAAGGCTTGATGAGGCCATCCAAGGGGGTTGATATTGTTGCAGTTGTTATTTTAGTGCTATTAGTGAAAGTGGTACTTATTAAATTATTTAACTAATAATTATTTTGAAAATAATGTTTGGGGATCCATGAACAATCTGAAACTTTATAAAAGGGTCAATGAACTAAAGAATTTGAACACCTCTGGTTTTTATATATGTATAAACTGTGTGTGTGTGTGTATGTAAGTAAACAAAAAACAAAAAACAGACAAACAAATAAACTATACATCCTATCTAGAGTGAAACATCTTCACTACAATTTTTAAGGTGTTCAGTCCACATTGGAATTTACTCATTGGATAACTCCCTTGCTATTGTGCCTTTTCACCTTGCTGGGACAGGAAAGCAATTCCTTTGCTTTCTGTTTGCCTGGACATATGTACTTTTATGTGTGTGTTTATGTGTAAATTGAATTTATTTATAGAAAATTAATGCAACTAATTTTAATTAATGCACATACATGTAGATATAATAACAGGTTTTTAATTAATATTCCTGTCTTGTAGGTCTCCAATATCTACTGTAGTTGTTGCAAGTAGTGCTATAGCAAAAGCAGAGTGGTATAACATGGGGACTAACATCTAGAAGATGCCTGGTTCAAAACCCAAAAGGGATGCTTTTATGTATTTATAATTCATCTTTTCCCCCCTGAGCTACCTATTTTCCCACTGGTGCATTGATAAAGCTACTGTTTTTTAAAAAAAGGCTAGCAGTAAAATAAAATATTTGGGAATGCAGAAATTTGGAGGACAAATTGAATAAAGAGAACATAACAATCATGGATGAATATCTGAAAATTTAAAATACAGTGTGTGTGTGCATCTGTCTGTGTGTGTTTGTGTATGTGTGTGAGAGAGTCTGTCTGTCTGTCTGTCTGTCTGTCCCTGGTAATCCTTGGTGATTTCTGAGCTTGGTGGTTTTCTTGCAGGCATTTCATTACCAAACTAAGTAACATGATCAGTGTTAGTAGGGAATCGGATTTGCTCTCAAATGTAATTTAATTTCTCTAATTTAAAGTATGTCTGAGTTGGAATAAAATGGAGCTCCATTCAAACATTGAAACCCATTCCTTGTTATGCTTAATAGACTTGTTGCTAGTACATCAAGTACATCCTGTTCTGCCCTGTAGCTCAAACTAGAATCCATATTCTTCTTTTGTACTTGTTGATGAGCTGCTAGGTTTAATTTGGGTACCTCTGTGTTGCTGTTGATGCCTCGGCTTAGATTTGCATTTTACAGGAGTATTAACAAAATTAGAAGTGGGCTTTCTATTCACAAGAAAGCTCGTGTGGTTAAGGACACTTAATCTTTCCCTATTTTTTGTAATCAAGTTTAATTGCCCTTTCACTTAATCTCAGAAAGGAGAGCATTTTATTTGCTTGTTTATCATTTCCCTGGATGGAAAACGTTCTCGGATTTAAATTGTCTGAGTAACTTTTAGCACTACATTTTATGACTTTGGTCTACGGCAGATCAGTTCTGCTTCCTTCGTTCCTTGACTTCTTGGAATTCCGAAGCTTTACTTGGTCCTGCAGGTCTATTCAATGTATGGTTGGCAATCCAGGTTATTTCTGCTCAGGAGCAGCCGTGTCCTTGAGGGGCACATTGTGGGCCTGTCATCTGAATAGGTAATCAGCAATGCGAAAAGGAAGTTTCCAGCAAGGTTCTGGAAGAAAGTCAACTTTCTCCCGCAGTGAGAAACCTTCCTTCTGATCTATCTTCCTGAATATGACTTGGATTTCTAAAGACAAGAGTCTCCCATAAAGGGAACCTATATTTTTATTTATTATGTAAGGCCGGTCAATGAGCAAAATAAAAACTTTGAATGACAATGGGAATATTCTGAATCTTTTTTTCACATTCAATTTTATATGGAATATTAATATTATTACATTGAATATTTAAATTTAATATTTAAATGTATACATCTCATTCAGAGGTGACTCGAGGTGGCTCACAGCCAAGCAAAAGCAACGCAACAAGAGATCAGAAGAGTAGAATAATAAATATTAATGTCAACGTTGACTTGAAGATTAACGAAGATGGGAAGGAAGGGAGCAAGATGCAGACAGGGAAGAAGTAGGGTCCTATCTCAGTCCATTGACCACCGCTAGTATGATGTAATGTGGACTCCAGTAATATAATGATATAATCCAGTAAGATGCTACAATAATATTCTATCTATATGAAAATGGCTGTGTGTGTGTATGTTCCAGCATAACTCTGAAAAGCCTTGAGCAATTTCAACCAAACTTGGTACATAGATGACTTACTCTCTCGAAAAAATAATAATGTGGGAGTAAGACACTCCTATGTGGTCAAAATGTGGCTCATATTTATGAGGGTTATAGTGTCTCAGGGAGATATGATCACCTTTTGTGACCTTCTGACAAGCAAAGTCAAGGAGGAAGCCAGATTCACTTAACAACTGTGAATTTGTTAACAACTGTAGCGATCACTGAACAACTGTGGCAAGAAAGGTTTGTAAAATAGGGCAAAACTCACTTAACAACTGCCTCACTTAGCAATGGAAATTTTGGGCTCAATTGTGGTCATAGATGGAGGGCTACCTGTACTGTATTTCTTTAACTATTATATTTTATGTCCTGTAGTGAGATAACTCTCAATATTTGCCCCCAAAACTAAACTACATTTTACTTTTCTATGACATCAACTAGTCTCATTTATTTATGCATATATCCAAAGCTGATAGCATATAATAATGCATTTAGGATTATGACATTTCAGCTCCCTGCTAATTTAGGGTACTCTCCTGATCTTACATAACATTCTACCTCCCCAATAATTTTTCAGATATTTGTATAATTGCAGATTTCATATTGGCATAACAGAAGGGAAATCTTTTCTCCTTGTCTCATCTCTGCATATTAATAGAAGTACTGAAAGGTCTATGGATCAGAGAGGTATTAGACCAAAACAAATGGCTTAACATAAATCTCTTTGATGCTGCTCAATTCAGTAATACTATGTACAGTTTCATATGTTGGGGAGAAAATAAGAAACAATGTGACTATTTGGCCCAATTCATTAATTGAAGCACTAATTAGCCTACAGACTGAAAAAGGCCAAGAAGGTTCAGTGTATGAGATATAGAAAATAAATTGATAGGGCAAATTTTCATAAATCAAATATTGATAGGAAAAAAAAAGGTATGGAAATAACTTCTCTGGACTCCTATGATGGTATTAAATGCAATCTTACCTTACATTATTTGGAGTAAGATTCCAAGCTAAATAATTCTAAAACAACAAGCTAAATAGAATTAAAAGTCAATCCCTAGATCAGTAGTAGTCAACCTGGTCCCTACCGCCCACTAGTGGGCGTTCCAGCTTTCATGGTGGGCGGCTGGTAGGGGTTTGCTGTAACTCTGCTTTATAAATTTTATAAAGTAAAGTTACTTCCCTACTTTATAAATCACCATTGCTGTGGAACTGGTGGGTGGTTAGAAAATTTTACTACTAACAGAGATACAAAAGTGGGCGGTAGGTATAAAAAGGTTGACTACCCCTGCCCTAGATACTTGAACAGATATAAGATACATTGTAGAATGGCCATGACATTCATTGGTATGATTAAGTCCTGCTCAGGAAATTATTCCCTAATTAAACATAGATGAAGAGCATATTGAGGTCAGAGTCTGATAAGGCAGCTTTGTAACCATATAAGGTTGTGATTGTTCAGATGGAGAAATAAATACATTTCTGAGATAAATTAAATGTCAGAGCCATATGAGTCTTGATTATTCTTTGTTACTACTGGTAAAATACTAATAAATACCAGGACATACTAACATACTTTTTAATATGTATTATGTTTCAGATTGAAACAAATGTAAAACTTTTACTAAAGCTGCCTTCTCTAGATCTCACCTTCACAAATAATTATTATCTGTCTGATTTTTGGTTTTAACTTAGAGGAATGGCTGACATGGTGGCTGCGGGAATCAAGGTAAAACACATGAAAAACAAATTTGTACTAACATAATGCAAGGTTTGTAACTTTTGTTGATACATTATGATATCACATACTGTCTGGTTTTAAGAAACAAGAATGACACACTGAGGTACTTCTGAATAGCTTCTTTATTGTTATTTGCTTGCAGACAGAATCTTGCCTGATTAAAGCAACTGTCTGCATAACTATAGATATAACTTTCAAGGATGTATATTCTACCTGTGACCACCTCAAAACGTTACTTTGAGAAGAACTACAAATGTTACGATACCAATAACTAGATCGTTCCTCTCATTTGCTTCTGCAGAATCTATATTTTGGCAGTTTATACATGCTATGAAGAATGTATCTCATACTGCATAAAAAAATTAAGATTCTTCTAAGACAGGATCTGAGAATCTAGCACATTTGATGGCCTTCACAACTCTCGCTGCTGGCCAGTTGGGATGAGAGTTCAATTCCAAAACATTTGAGTGTACCAGGTTGGTTCACCTCCATTAAGAATTTTCTGAATATTTAATTTTACCCTCTTTGTTTTTTCAAGAAGGTTAGCAACTTTCATATTTTCAGTTCAAATCTGCCAATAGTTATTTTAGCAACAGACCTTTGTTGGTTAAGAGTAAAATGTTAGACTTAGCTAAAAAGGCAACATGAAAGATTTCATTTGTGAAAATTTGACCTTTTTTTGGTTCTAGGCAGTCTCTTGTGGTTTGAGCTCAATTTTTTGCTGAGGCTTCAGCAGTTTTTGAAGAATCTGCCAGAAAACTCTCATCAAACTCTGTTCCTGTTAGATTGGGTAATGGATAGGCACACACAGGCTTAACGGTAACAACAGCTCTTTATTAACTACAACAAGTGAGAACAATCTAGTGAAGGTTGAGTCTGACAGCAGCCCTTTTATAGGGAGCTGTCAGACCCTTCGACCAATAGGATTAAACCTCTGTTCCCACTGGAACAGAGGACCTTGGTTGAAACCACTGTAGTTAGTCCAATTATCTAACATCCCTCCCCTCCTAGATGGAACAATCCTACTGGTAACGTAGTCACTCAGGTAGGTGGGCTTTTGGGTGGCTCTGCCTGACCTGCGCAGTTCAGTAAGAGGGGTTTCCTTGGACAGGTTGGACAGGCCTGTTTGCTCTGTACCTCCACTTGGTGGAAGCTCCTGGAACATTTCACAGACTGCGGCTGGAGCTTCTGGAGTTGGTTCGCTTGGAGCTCACTGTGGGCCTGCATCAAAACCAGATACATTTCCTGGTACCCTCGGGCTTGAGCTGGCCGTGGAAGGAGTAGGCGTTTGCTCCATTTGGGTAGGGCTTTGGCTAACTCATGCAGGAGTTACCTCTGGTTTAAGAGTAGAGTTGGAGAGGCGGCCACGGAGTTAGGCATTATGCCTTCTCAAATTCCTACCATCCTCGAGCTCTAGGAGGTAAGAGCGAGGGCTAGTAATGCCTATCACTGTGGCAGGAATCCACAGAGTTTCCCCGGCATAGTTGTGGGTGTATACCAAATACCCTACGCTAAAAGTCTGAATCTTGCTTGTGGAGTCTGGGGGCGATGAGGCAGAATAATTGGGGTGTAGCCGGTCTAAGTGGGACCTTAGCTGGCGACCCATGAGAAGCTCGGAGGGGCTTCTCCCAGTAGTGGCACTGGGTGTGATGTGCTGAATTAGCAAGTAGCAACATGGTCAACCCATGTTTGCCAATCTCCCGGGCCCATCCTAGAGAGGGCCTCTTTTGAAGTTCTCACCATTCTCTCCGCCTGACCATTGGAGGCCGGATGGAATGGCACGACTAGGGCATGCCTGATTCTCTGAGCTGCTAGGAAGGTCTCAAATTGCATGGCAATGAATTGGGGCCCATTGTCAGAGACCAAGACATCGGGCAGGCCATGTGTGGAGAAAACTCTCCGTAGCACCTTGATGACCGCTTCTGCTGTTGTGGAGGTCATCAGGACTACCTCCAACCACTTCGAGTAAGCGTCCACAACTACTAATAATGTCTGGTCATGAACTGGGCCAGCAAAGTCAATGTGCACCCTAGACCATGGTGCTTGAGGTCGCTCCCATTCCTTAGCGGGTGCTTCTGAGGGAGCTGGTCTGGACTCCTGGCATGGTGTGCAGGTAGCCACCTATTCTTTGATCTCCCTGTCTATGTTAGGCCACCACATGTAACTCCTAGCCAAATATTTCATCCTGACAATTCCAGGATGCCCTAAGTGTAAAGCCTCTAATACTGCAATGCGCAGTTTGGGTGGAACAATGACCTGGTCCCCCCACAGTAAACAGCCATTTACAACTGATAACTCATCACATTTAGTAAAATACATTTTAAAATCAGCCCCAACAGGTCCCTTGGGCCACCCCCTCCACACCCAGTTCAAAATTTGCTTGATGGTGGAGTCCTTTGCAGATTGACGGGCAACGTCAGTGGACAAGACAGGCCCAGTCTCCAGGCAGTCAATGAGGAGCACTGATATCTCAAGGTTAGGGTCAGCAAGAAGTTCAGCGGCTGAGAGCATCAGCGTGCCCCAAAGTGAGCTGTCAGACCCTTCAGCCAATAGGATTAAACCTCTGTTCCCACTGGAACAGAGGACCTTGGTGGAAACCACTGTACTTAGTCCAATTATCTAACATCCCTCCCCTCTTAGATGGAACAATCCTACTGGTAACGTAGTCACGCAGGTAGGTGGGCTTTTGGGTGGCTCTGCCTGACCTGCGCAGTTCAGTAAGAGGGGTTTCTTTGGACATGTTGGACGGACCTGTTTGCTCTGTACCTCCACTTGGTGGAAGCTCCTGGAACCTTTCACAGGCTGTGGCTGGAGCATCTGGAGTTGGTTCGCTTGGAGCTCGCTGCAGGCCTGCATCAAAACCAGATCCTGGTACCCTCGGGCTTGAGCTGGCCGTGGAAGGAGTAGGCATTTGCTCCGTTTGGGTAGGGCTTTGGCTAACTCATGCAGGAGTTACCTCTGGTTTAAGAGTAGAGTTGGAGAGGCAGCCACGGAGTTAGTCAATATGCCTTCGCAAATTCCTACCATCCTCGAGCTCTAGGAGGTAAGAGCGAGGGCTGGTGATGCCTATCACTGTGGCAGGAATCCACAGAGTTTCCCCGGCGTAGTTGTGGGTGTATACCAAATCCCCTACGCTAAATTTATAGGTAGCTGTCAGACCCTTTGACCAATAGGATTAAACCTCTGTTCTTACCGGAACCGAGGACCTTGGTGGAAACCACTGTAGTTAGTACAAGTATCTAACAGTTCCCTTTCTTTAAAAAATTCTGCTCATCCACTCACAAAAATAGCATTTTGTGGTATTCTTTCTACAAAAAAGATGGATGAATGTTACATTTGTCCATTGAACTGATTTTCTGGTCTAGTATACTTAAAATTAACAAGGGTGAAAAAATAAAACCCAGTATCTTTTCTGTAAATCAGGACAGGCAAAATATGATAATTATGACTTGGTAAGTCCACACTTGGAATACTGCATTCAGTTTTGATCACCACAATGTAAAAAAAGGTGTTGAGACTTTAGAAAGAGTGCAGAAAAATGATGCAGAGAAGTGGCTAAAACATATGAAGAACGGTTGCAGGAACTGGGTATGTTTAGTTTAATGAAAAGAAGGACTAAGGGAGACATGATAGCACTGTTCCAACATCTAAGGGGCTGCCACCAAGAAGAGGGAGTCAAGCTATTCTCCAAACCACCTAAAGGCAGGACAAGAAGCAATGGATGAAAACTAATCAAGGAAAGAACCAATCTAGGACTAAAAAGAAATTTCCTGACAGTTAGAACAATTAATCAATGGAACAACTTGTCTCCAGAAGTTGTGAATGCTCCAACACTGGAACTTTTAAAGAAGAGATTGAATGACCATTGTCTGAAATGGTATAGGGTTTCCTGCCTGAGCAGGGGGGAGAGGGGGGTGTCTGCAAAGTGCTATGCAAATTGATTATAGAGGCCACATGGAAGAGCTCCAGACTGTCTCCTCCCTAATTAAGAATTGGGGTAATCCTTAACAAGGCTGCTGAATGACAACCAACTGATGCAATAAGGAAGGCGAAGTAGGCACAGTTTGCCAATCTTATCACCATTGTGAGGCTGAAACACAGGCATATGCCCAGTGCATGGTTTTCTTTCAGTTGCTACTAGATGCGAAACACATCTAGCAGAACTGCCTGCTAGAGAACAGGAAAAGCCCCCAAAAGTGCTTTTGAAAAGCAATGGCTCCATAGGGGTGGATCATTGGATCTTGGCATTGTAGAAGGCATGGATAGCTACCAATCACATCTGGTTTATGGCATGATCTGACCATGTGGGAACTGGGTGATGAGAATCCCCTCCATCTCCAGATCATACAACAGTTGCTGAGAGACAAAAACAAGGTCTGAAAAGGAACTGCCTACATGTGTTTCAGGCCTGAGATTATATAAGGAACACCCATAGTTGACATTGTTGTCATTAAGTCATGTTTTTGCAACCCAATGGAGCAAAGCATGCCAATGTCCCTCCTCCTAGTCTGCCATTGTTTGTCCAAGTTCATGTTCATTGCATCAATGACACTATCCAACCATCTCATCCTCTGTCATCTTCTTCTCCTTTTGCCTTCAATCCTTCCCAACATCAGGATCTTTTCCAAGGAGTCCTCTCTTGTCAATGGGTGCCCAAAGTATTCCAGCTTCAGCTTCAGTATCTGTCTTTACAAAGAACATAAATTGTCCTAGAGGTTATAAATATCTGAGTTTGATTGGAGCCAACCCCTAAGGCAGGCAGATTGATGCTCTTCTGGAACCAAAAGTGGTGGTCTTGCATTGCCAACCAAGAAATCAGTTCCAGAAATAGTTGGAGACAAATCCTGCTAGTACATCAGCCCAATCTATCAAATTGATGTCAATGCCCTGATATCTCAAGAGTGACAACTTGTGACAACTAAGATGCCTTTGGCAATCAAAGCAAAGTCGTGTCTTTCCCTTGGCATCAAGGATGCTGAAGGATTGGCTTCCGGTTCCGGCGGCTACGGCGACAGGCAAGTCTTTGCCTGCTCCCGCTCTCCCGGTGGGCTTCCCCCGCTTCTGGGGGGGCACAGGACACCCCGGAGAGGCGTCCTGCCGAGGAAATGGCTCGCGGAGGGTCCTGGCGTCGGCGTCGGCTGGCGGGGGCTTCTCCGCTTCGTTCTAGGCATCGGGGAGCAGTTTTGGAGGGCGCGCGTGCGTCTCGCTCCATGCCGATCGGAGAACGCACTCTTGAACGAAGCAGCGGCAGTATGGTGAGAGGCTTCCTTTCTTCATTCCCTCTCTTTTGAATCGATGGACTTTTCAGCACTTTTAAAAAGTTAAACTTTCGGATCCTTGCTAGAGGTGCGGCTAGAGGGAGGGGGATTTCCCCCCCTCCCTTGGACAAGCGGCTTGAGAAGATTTTGCTTTCACCCCCAGGGGAAGGAGGAGGGGGGAGAGCCAACTAATGATGCCTCACCCCTATAAAAGTGACTTTCATTGGACTTAGCTCCAGAACTTATGGGTGAACTGAGAACTTTCTGAACTTTTAAAATTTTATTATGCCTCTGAGCCCAAAGCTGGCAGGGCAAGATGGCACACTTCCGTTGTCTTCATGAACTGTGAAACCTGACTCCACCTTTAAAATTCAGGCTTCCGGTCTTTGTCTCCGAGTCACCCAGAGGAATCTCTTGTGGATTGTTATTTTCTGAACTCTTTGGAGAAAAAACTTTCATCTATCGCTAGAGTGACTAAAGAAACTCCCACCTGTTTGGATCCTCTGCCTTCTGAATTCGCCTGCCTGCTCTACTTCTCCAGCTGCCCAGTTTCTACTCTGACTGATCTCCTTGCTTCATAAACCATGTCTCCAAAAAGACCACCTCCTGGAAAGCCTGGCTTTGCTACCTCTGCCCCAACGTCTGCAACGTCTAGTCCAGCTACACAGCCAAAGATAACAGAACTGATGCAACCCAAGACTACAGAGATAGACTTTCAACAAATGCTTCAACAAATTTTACAGGGCCAGGAGGAAATTAAGAAACAGTTAAGGGAAATGAAAGATGAAATTAAAGAGAATCAAGCCCAAATCTTTAAGAACTCACAGAGACTGGACCTTGTGGAGGGTGGGGTGGCGGAGGCGAAAGGGGGGGTAGAGGCTTTACAGAAGGGGAACAAAGAACTTGACATCCAACAAATGAAAACAGAGTTTGAGAGAATGTCCTTTTATCTTAGATTTCAAAATGTAATAGAAGCAGATGGGGAAAATATAAGGGACATTATGACTAATATTTTAGCTGAATACATACACAAAGATAAACAGCAGATGGAATGGGAGATAGACCTAGCCTATAGAGTGAATTCAGCATATGCCAGAACACATAATGTACCCAGGGAGGTTCATATTAAATTCCTTAGGAAAACCACAAGAGATGAAATTCTGGGTGTACAAAGGGGGCAAACACTGACATACCACGACAGGGAGATAACCATTCTGAAGCAGATTCCCCAAAAAATTAGGTAAAAAAGGAAAAGCTATTCGCAATTGGCGAATAAATTATACCAGAAGGGGGTGTGGGTTAGATGGTTGATGCCTGAAGGTATGCTGATATTCTGGGAGGAGACAAGAATCAGAATCAACACACCCATAGAGGCACAGGCCTTTATGGAAAAAAATAAAGCGAACCTAGAAAAAACAGAAGACACTACAACGGTCACGCAGGACACGGGAGGGGCCGGAGCTCTGCCAGCGGGGGGTGAAGGGGCAACACCAAGAAAGCTCAGATCACAAAAATAAATAAGAAAACCACAATGTTATAAACAGACCGAAAGTAATAATGAATTCATAACTAGACTATATATTATAACTATATAACCTGATTGAAAATTATTTTTTCTAGAATTAATATGCTGATTTTTTATGATTATGTATTAAGGTTTGATATTTAGATGTAACCTAGGAGTTTGGAGGGAGGGGGCGTCTGCCACACTTGCAACCGCCAACATTTGTAACCATTCCACTTACCCTTTTCCGCATAAATGTTTTAAAAAAACCAATAAAACTTTTTGAAAAAAAAAAAAGGATGCTGAAGGATTCAATGTATATGCTATATTCATATACATCTGTTCTTACATGTATGCCTAATGGTTAAGAATGATAAGATTGTAAATGTTTGGAGGACCAGGTTTTTGAAGAGAGTTTTGATAGAATGAAAGTGATCCAAACCTTTAAAAAAATCAAATGGGAAATTCACTACTTTTCATACTGAAAACTGTGTGTGTGTGTATGTGTGTGTGTGTGTGTGTGTGTGTGTGTGTGAGAGAGAGAGAGAGAGAGAGAGAGAGAGATACAGAGACACAGAGAGACAGACAGACAGACAGAGACAGAGACAGACAGGCAGGCTGGCACACAGAGAGACAGAGACAAAGAACAGAAAGAAACAGAAAGGCACAGAGAGAAAGACAGAGGGAGAGAACAGAGAGAAAGAGAAAGAACAGAGAAAGAGAGGGAGAGGGAAGGAGAGGGAGAGACAGATAGGGAGGGAGATAGAGACACACAGAGAGAACAGAAATAGAAAGACACAGATAAAAAGACAGAGAGAAAGAAAGAGGGAGAAAACAGAGAGAAACAGAAAGAACAGAGAGAAAGAGAGGGAGAGGAAGGAGAGGGAGAGACAGAGAGGGAGGGAGATAGAAACAGAAAGACCCACAGAGAAAGAGAGACAGAAGGAGAGAGAACAGAGAAACAGAAAGACCCACAGAGAAAGTGGGAGAGAGGGAGAACAGAGAGGGAGGGTGGGAGAGAGAGAGAGAGAGAGAGAGAGAGAGAGAAAGAAAGAAAGAGAGAGAAAGAAAGAGAAAGAGAGAATTTGGAGATCTTTCAGAGTATTTCATATTTTATAGTTTCTTTGACCTAAAGCTTGTTGTTATTATTGCACATTTTGTCCCTTACTCACCATGCCACACAGTATTGCATGTTAATTGTGATTACATGTCTGACAAAAAGACAAATGGCATGTTTACATGATGTGAGTTCTAAATAGACACCCAGTGGTGAGGCTGCCATTGACATCTGTTTTCTTATTAATGCTGAGATCCCTTCCTCACTTTTGTGGGATGATGGCAAGAATAAAGAACAGGTCTATTCCTTTCTTATGGTCCTTGCCATAATCCGCTTTGATTCCTTGACTTAGCATTTTAAAAGAAACCAGTGATAGTCTGTCACACGGTAAGAAAGCTTAAAAATTTTCCTTCGCGGGGGAGGGGGGGAGAGCCAATGTCACGATGATACGGATATGTGGTCTTGATGCTCCAAGACCGCAGCCGATACTTTTGCCGCTGGGTGGTCCAATCGGACCTAAACCATCCTGCAGAGACGGTGAAAAGGAAAAATATGTCTTGCTGATCTCAGGGACATCGCAAAGTCCCTGATCGATCCAAGAGAAGTTCTTCAAGCTGGCGACAAAACATCCAGCCATAAGGCTGATGAAGTCGGGGCGGCTCCAAAATGGAAGGATACGGAAAGAGAAAGTGTTTCCAGCTGGTGAGGTATTTTTACCATTTTAAAAGAGACTGCCTATAAAAAACTTAAAGTTAATTTAAATTTGAGAACAGAAGAAATAAGCGGTGGAATTAAGCTTTGAATGGTTTTGGACAGTGGGTTATCTTACTTTTTAAATGCTATGTTCATGGATGGAATTTATGCAAGCCTTTTAAAATGAATGGATTAAGTTTTCTTCTTCTATTTTTTCTTTTATTATTATTCTTTGTAACCTATGGACTAAAATTCTCCTTCTTCATTACTGCGGGTGTTTTTACCCTTTTCTTCTCTAACTCATTCAAAAATTTGACTTTTTTAAACTTGGAATATTAAAAAGATACAAAAGGAAACAAAGAAAATTGTAACAACAGAAGGAAAGAAAAACACTGCTACTCGGAGGCTGGAGGTTTGTGTATTGGAAACAAAGCACTTTTACTTTCCTCACTGATTATTCTGGCTTGGCACTTCAAGGTCTCACTGTTTGTTTATAGAGAATGATAAGAAGAAAAGCATACAGATGTTCCTTTGAAGTATATCTTTAACCAGAGAAAAGTGAAAATAAGGCTTTATTGTGAATTTATGCTTAATTTTGTAAAAACCTTCCAAGCCAGAGCAGCAGTGTTTGTCAGCTGGAGGTAATGGCACAATTTCAACAGCAGAAATAAACTTTAAGCCAGTAAAAGATATTGTTAGAAATTCAGAAATTATCAAACACATTTGAGAGGACAAAGAAGAAGTTGGAAAACCTAGAGCATTTAACAGTAAAATATTATGAAGTAGTTGGGGATGTTTATCAAATGGAAAAAGTGGAAGTTAGAGTCCTAAAAACCGAAGAGGAAAATGACCATAAAGAAATTAAATCTGCTGATATCTATGGTGATTGGTTCGTGTCTGGAAATGGAAAGAGTGGAACACTGAAAAAGGAATTAAATGGAGGGGAACTCTATTCCAGATGGCAAGATACAGAAGAAGAAAAAACAAAAGAATTTATGGATTTAAAGAAAGAAATTTTATTAGCAACATCATTGATAACACTACTGACAATTAAAGATAAGCTGATTAAGGAAACAGAAGAAGGGCTTCGAAATTACATGAGAGACTTAATAAGCAATGAGTTGCTAAGAGGAGTCCATACAAATTTGATTAAGGAGATGATTAGAGGACTGATACCACAAATGGCAGAAGACATGAGACTGTTTTGCTACTGGAAAGATACAGGTTGATAGATGGAAGTGTATAATTTAAAACTAGTTAAACTTAGTGAAATTTAGTGACAATAGATATAGTCAAATAAATAATTGACAATGATAATAATGTATACATATGTATTGTTATGATAAGTAATAATTAAATATGAATATTGAATGGTACCCATGAAAGGAAGATTAGAAATCTTTTTGGTTATATAGAAAGGCTAATAAAAAAGAACTAAGTTAAATTTAATTAAAATTTGACTATTAGGGGGAAAATGTTATGATACAGGATACAGTCAAATAAAGGAGGGATAATGATAACAACGTATATATATGTATGGGTACAACATAAGGAAACTGGATGTAAATTTTGAACAGTGATTTGGAAAGGAGGTTTAGAAATTTTTGTTACTAAATATTATGGATGTTCAGCTAGAATAGGCCATAAGGATTCAGGAGGATTGGAGGATTTTAGAAATAGCAAATGAAATGCCAGTATGTGGTTATGTTTTAAATCGTGGTATATTTTATAATGAAGGACGTTTAAATAATTATAGTCAAATGAAAATGGAGGTATGATGATGGCAATGTGTATAAATATCTGAATTAAAATACTTGAGTTAATATGAATTATGGTTGATGACTGTGGAAGAGATGCACGAAAGTTTTTTGTAACCAACTGATAAACTTTCTACAGTATGTAAAGAAGGAGGATACTTTGTATTGTGTTTGTTTTGAAATTTTAAAATAATTTTTTTTATTAAAAAAAAAGTTCATTCGCGGTTCTCTTTAGATAACTTTTCTCCAAAGACCCTGCCTCTCCTCTCAATTATTGATCTGAACTCCAAAGCAAAAGAAAATCTCTCTCTATATAGCAGGATTAAGGCAGGACATAAAGCGAGATTTGGACATAACATGAAACAGGGTCAGACTATAAGACCTGCTGGGGGCCCCATCTGTCCCTTCTATTTTGTTATACATGTACTGAGTCTTGAACTGGAAACTTGAACTCCGGAAATACAAATGTCAGACCACAACATCTGTTCTAAGGAGGCCAAGTCAGTTAGAGGTCTCGCCTACGAGTCAGGCATATAGCTTAACCACATACGTCAGAATGAAATTAGTGTTTCCTGTATGCTTTTCTGCTTAGAATTAAGGAATGTAGCCAATAAGAATGCTTTAAAATATTTCCGTGTTTTTGATGCTTTGAATACAATATAAAAAGGTGTGTTTGGATTAGAACGCTGTCCAGATGTTAGAAATTGTTATCTCTGTCTGGACCTTTGGGCCAAAATAAAGCTTATCTTGACCTCACAGTCCAAAATCTCCTGATTTTCTGCAACAGGATAGCAAGAAGATGTTGGTTTGAAATATCATTTGAAATGAAAACAAAGAGAAAAGCTTTCTTAAGATTCATATTCTTGCAGCCATTGGGCGATCAACAGTATTTGAGAATGCAAGAAACAGCACTATGAATTTATATTTGTTTCCAACTGATTTGTTCCCAGAGCAGTTGTCCCCTCAAGATCCTTCTCCCTCTCCCCTTCCACGGTTTTTATTGATAGCTGCAGATTTTTGAACGTCTCGCGTTGAGGCCTAAACCAGTTGAGCAAAACTAAAATATGGACAATAGGCTTTGATTAAATTTGGACCCGATTATATGCTAGCCTCATGTCAGGAAGGGTGACCAATCAAGTGAGGAACGCTGTGATTCTTTGTTAAAGCAGCCATAAAGTGGAATTAATGACCTGTGTCATTGGATTTGCTTGATTTCTCCATTCACTGATCCTTCCCCCAGTTCTGCTGAAGTTACATCCCTAGATTGATGAAAGAAGGAAACTCAGGTTCCCAACTGCTGGAGTTTTTATTTATCCCTGTAGCTTTCAGGACAGACTGAGATTTACAGGTCAAGAGCCCCAGTCAGTATTCTGATGGGAAAGCCTCTTAGGGTTCAAGGCACCAGCTCAGGGCCTGCAGCTAAAATGGATCAGCTGTCAAACAGATGAATAAATGATCTGTAGAATTTGTAAAATTTTCTACGGGGGCATCCTGAAGGCTTGATGAAGGAAGATTGCACTATACCAGACCAAGGGTTTCCAGACTTTGCAACTTTAAGGCTTGTGGACTTCAACTCCCAGAATTCCCCAGTCAGCATGGCTGCCTGAGGAATTCTGGGAGTTGAAGGTCACAAGTTTTAAGGTTGCCAAGTTTGAAGATCCCTGCGCTAGACTGAGCCACTATTGACTTGTGTGCCTCGTCTTTACACCAGAAACATCCCTCTCAATTCTCATTTCTACATAAGCTCAGAGCCAACGGCTAGGCATTTATGGTTTAATTAAAGGGAAACGCAGAATCCTGTGAACTCTGCGGTACTCATTGCCAATTTCACAGTGCCCAGATCAATCTAGGAATTCATTATTGTACTCAACAGCGTAAGAGGCAGTTGAAATAATGATCCATTGTTCACTCCAGGGTGCATTAACACATTTCTTAGATCATTTTCTCCACCACCCCTCCCTTGAGCTTGCTTTTTTAAAAGCAACTTCAATATCCACTTGGATTTGTCGATATTGTGGCCTTACAAAAAAAATATATGTGGATTTATACCTATACTTATACCAGCTACAGTGGTTTCCACCAAGGTCCTCTGTTCCGGCGAGAACAGAGATTTAATCCTATTGGTCGAAGGGTCTGACGGCTCCCTATAAAAGGGCTGCTGACAGACACAACCTTCGCTGGATTGTTCTCACTTGTTGTTGTTAATAAAGAGCTGTTGTTACCGTTAAGCCTGGGTGTGCCTATCCAGTACCCAATCTAACACTGGCAATGAAGGTGGGATTGGAAGGCAACTAGGTGAACCGAAAAGAGCGAAGAAATCCAGCAAGTACATCCAGCCTGGAGCTCAGCGCGGCTTAGAGCAGCCATTTTTGAACAGCAAACTCAAAACACCCTCTGTACACAAAATGGCCCCACTGACTCCGTATGACCCAGTCACCAAACACTGGGACTCGTACATGCTACAATTTGACTGCTTCCTCAAGGCAAACAACCTTATGGGCCTTTCTGTTCGCAAGAAGAACATGTTCCTTGGGTACTGTGGCCAGGAAGTGTTTGAGATGGCAAAAGACCTCTCTGAGCCTAGAAGTGCACCAAACCACAAACCAAGGCCCAGCCATGGGGCCTGGCAGAAGCCACCACGGCACTCAGTGGGCAACGACAGAGTCACCCACCACAAATCAATCAGCCAAGTTTGCAGCCAGTGGCCTCATTGACTGCCTGGAGACTGGGCCTGTCTCGTCCACTGATGTTGCCCATCACTCTGCGAAGGACTCCACCATCAAACAGGTTTTGAACTGGGGGTAGACGGGGTTGCCCAAGGGGCCTGTTGGGGCTGATTTTAAAATGTACTTTGCTAAACACGACGAATTATCGGTTGTAAATGGCTGTCTACTATGGGGGGACCGGGTTGTTGTTCCACCCAAACTGTGCATTGCAGTATTAGAAGCTTTACATGTAGGGCATCCTGGAATTGTCAGGATGAAGTCTTTGGCTAGGAGTTATGTGTGATGGCCTAACATGTACAGGGAGATTAAAGAATGGGTGGCTTCCTGCACACCGTGCCAGGAGTCCAGACCAGCTCCCCCAGAGGCGCCTGCTAAGGAGTGGGAGTGACCTCAAGCACCATTGTCTAGGGTGCACATTGACTTTGCTGGCCCAATTCATGGCCAGACATTCTTAGTAGTTGTAGACGCCTACTCGAAGTGGTTAGAGGTATTCCTGATGACCTCCACAATGGCAGAAGTGATCATGAAAGTGCTACGGAGACTTTTCTCCATGCATGGCCTGCCCGATGTCTTGGTCTCTGACAATGGGCCCCAATTCACGGCCATGCAATTTGAGACCTTCCTAGCTGCTCAGGGAATCAGGCATTCCCTGGTCGTGCCATTCCATCCATCCTCCAATGGTCAGGTGGAGAGAATGGTGAGAACTGCAAAAGAGGTCCTCTCTAGGATGGGCCTGGGTGATTGGCAAACATGGGTTGACCATTACCTACTAATTCAGCACATCAAGCCCAGTACCACTTCAGGGAGAAGCCCCTCTGAGATTCTCATGGGTCGCCGGCTAAGGTCCCACAAGCAAGATTTGGACTTTTAGCAAAGGGGATTTGGTATACGCCCACAACTATGCCGGGGAAACTCTGTGGATTCCTGCCACAGTGATAGGCATCACCAACCCTCGCTCTTACCTCTTAGAGCTCGAGGATGGTAGGATTGGAGAAGGCATATTGACCAACTCCATGGCCGTCTCTCCAACTCCAATCTTACACAACCAGAGGTAACTCCTGCACGAGTTAGCCAAAGCCCTACCCAAACAGAGTAAACGCTCACTCCTTCCACAGTCAGCTCAAGCATGAGGGTACCGGGAAACTTATCTGGCTTTGTTGCAGGCCCTCAGCGAGCTCCGAGCGAAACGGCTCTAGAAACTCCAGCCGCGGCCTGTGAAAGGTTTCAGGAGCTTCCACCAAGAGGAGCTGCGGAGCAAACAGGTCCGTCCGACCTGTCCAAGGAAACCCCTCCTACTGAACTGCGCACGTGAGGCAGAGCCACCCAAAAGCCTGCCTACCTGCCTGACCACGTTACCAGTAGGATTGTTCCATCTAAGAGGGAATGGGTGTTAGATACTTATACCAGCTACAGTGGTTTCCACCAAGGTTCTCTGTTCCGGTGGGAACAGAGGTTTAATCCTATTGGTCGAAGGGTCTGACAGCTCCCTATAAAAGGGATGCTGTCAGACTCAAGCTTTGCTGGATTATTCTCACTTGTTGTTGTTAATAAAGAGCTGTTGTTACCATTAAGCCTGTGTGTGCCTATCCAATACCCAATCTAACACTATCTTTCCAGTGTATTTTAGTGGCACGGGATCATATCTTTATCCCAGGGGTGGGTTCCAGCCAGTTCTAACCTCTTATATAGAAGAGGTTCTACAATTCTACAGTGCCATTTAGAACGGGTTCCAGCTCCCTCCCCCTGCCCGTCTGCATAGCATCAAGATGAAGAGCGAGAGGAGGACTTCTGGGTGTTGAAGTCCACAAGTCTTAAAGCTGTCAAGTTTGAACACCCCTGGTTTTTTTTAAAGGGTTAGGGTGCAAGGATCTTGTAACTTGACAGCTTTAAGACTTGCGTGCTTCAAATGCCAGAGTTTCTGAGCCAACATTTTGGTTGCTAAGCAAAAGCATTGTTTAGGGAGTTTCACCACATTTTACAAGTTGGCCACGCCCACCCAGTCACATGGCCGGCAAGCCACTCCCACCTGATCACATGGCTGGCAAGCCACTCCCACAAAGCAGGCCACACCTATGGAAGAGGTTCTAAAATTTTTTGAAACCCAACAAATAAGCAGTTCATCTCACCGAACAGGTACTATCAGTGGTGAAATCTAAAAAAAATTCTTATTGGTTCTGTGGGCATGGCTTGGTGGCATGACTTGGTGGGGTCATGTGACTGGGTGGGCATGGCTATGTAGGGGAATCAAAAGACAGAAAATCACTTTAATAATGTCCTCCTGGAGCAGGGTTGGACTAGATGATCTCCAGATACATTCCATCTCTCAATTATCCTCTGAAGTTGCGTCTCATGCCATGTTTGTAGTACTTCCTTCCTCTCCTTTTTCTTTTTCCCTCCCTCCCTCCCTCCCTCCCTCCCTCCCTCCCTCCCTCCCTCCCTCCCTCCTTTCTTTCTTTCTTTCTTTCTTTCTTTCTTTCTGTCTGTCTTTCTCAGCACCCTCCATTCCCCCATTTTTGTCCTACCTGCTGGGAGAAAAAACAGAAACACACCCCCCCCACGTTTTTGGAGAACCTGTAGTAAAAAAATGCTTACAAAGTAAAAAAAAAAAACGTTGCGAAGCTCAGCTGTGCAATGTGTGATCGTCAGAATTTTGGTTTTTAAAAAACTTTTTAAAAGTATTATTTACTACCAGTTCAGGCGAACCGGCCTGAACTGGTAGCATTTCACCCCTGGGTACTATGTAATATTTTGGCACTGGTAGTTTTGCCCAACCCCCGTTTTCTTGGACCTTTTCTTTCAGAGTATAGATAGAAAGTAAACTGAGTTGCAGAACCTTGACTATGATTAGGGATTAGGTTATGACATCGTTCGCCACCCTTTGCGAGCATGAGTTTGTGCAAATCTAGTATTAGAAGGGTAATAACAGCTGAAAGAAAATGACATATACACTTCAGTCACTAAGTGGCAATAGTGTTCCATGTGTTTCCCTCCCCGTTTGCAAAACCCAGTGGGAAAATTTAGGGTGCTCTGCAGATCTTCACATTTTATGCCTACTATTTTTTTTAAGCCTGAATTATATATGGTGGCTTTATTATATGCGCTACCATCCACTGGGGAGAGCATCACCAAACATATTTTCTTTTGGCCTGCAGTGCTTTAGTGTCATATTGAGTGAATGGTATTGATGGAAAACCGGTGGTGTGCAGAGATGGATTCCTTTACCGAGTTGCCTGCATAGGAATAATAAGAAAAATTGCCAGGAGTTGCTAGGAATATTCGAAATGTACGATCTGCAGGCTGAAAGGTGGGAGGTTTCCAGTGACTGAACATTGTCCGCTTCTGATCCAGGCAAAGAGCCTCTATTCTTTCTTTGATTTAAGAAAGGATAACATTTCTAATATATTTTCAATTCAATGGGCGGTACGGATAAGGAAACAGATTTATATTGTATAATCTTCATATTAACAAAGATCCCTTCCCTTTCTCCTCTTAGCTGACGTTTAGAGACACTTCATCTTAAGCCACTGCCTTCGCTTTTATTTATTTTTATCCTCCCTTCTTATTTTTCAAACAGATTAGTTTGAAATTGGATTAGTAAACATATACAAAACACCTTCTTTCTCCTATTTTACCCACAACAACCCTGTGAGGTGAATTGGGCTGAGAGAGAGCGCGATTGGGCCCAAAATCACCCAGCTGGTTTTTATGGCTAAGGTGAGACTAAAACTCCCAGACTCCTGGTTTCTAGCCAGGTGACTTAATCACTAGACCAAACTAACTTCATATTACAGACCAGTGAGGGTGAACCTTTTTGGACTCCTGTGCCAAAAGCAGAGGGAGCGCGGGGGGGGGCATGCACAGGCACACCACACCCATAATGCTATGCGCGCCACCCCACCCATGCGCATGCATGCGACCAGCGACCCCCCCCTGCCATTTTGGCATGGGTTTTTTTGCCATCCCCAGGCCCCAAAGGCTTTCTAGAAACCTGGGGAGGGCGAAAACAGCTTCCCCCGCCCCCTCCAGTTTGCTTGTAGGGTGGTTTTTGTCCTCTGGAGCCTTCAGGGAAGTCTCCTGAAGGCCCCTGAAGGCTCCAGAGGGCAAAAAACAGACCTACAGGGAACCCGGAAGTTCGGGAATTGTCCATAGGGCCAGTTTTTTGTTCCTGAAGTTCTGGTTTGCCCGTAGGGCTGGTTTTTCGCCCTCAGGAGTCTTCAAGGAAGCCTCCGGAGGGTGAAAAATGGCCTCAAAAGAAGACCGAAGTCAGCTGGCCAGCGCATGTGCCTTGCATGCCCTGAGAAATGGCTCCGTGTGCCACCTGTGGCATGCATGCCATAGGTTCGCCATCACGGTTATAGACAGTTGACTAGGCTGCTGATCCCTGTCCACTTCACAGTGAAGGATCAGAACAGGTTGACTTCATTTGGCAGCATTGCTTTATACAAGTGCAATTGCCTGGACCAAAACAGGACAGGCCAGCACTTCAGAGAGGAAGGGACTAAACCCTGAGCCCCTTTGTAAATTGATCCCATGCTAATAAATATTAATAAGAAGCAGTTAGACCTTGATCCATGAATCTCCCAAGGACAATCCTTTTGCAAGGCTATGCAGCGCTTGGCCTTTAAAGGAAACCAATGCTTTGGAACATGTGGAGTATACGTATGCAGCAAATGTCCTGTAAGGTTTAAAGTTGTATCTTTCTCTAAAATATTGTGGCAACTAAGAAGGTCAGTTGCACAGCTATGGAAAAAAAATGCAGCTATTTTTAGAAGTTATGGGCCAGTGTTTTATAATATCCCCTGGGTCCCTACACGCCTTCCTTCTAATTAATATGGGATATAGCCACCAATGGTAGCAGCCTATGGCTTCCAGATGTTGTTCCAACACAATCTCCATAAGGCATATTAGAATATGATTAGATTAATTTAGGGGGCTAAAGCCACCCATGGTTACTAGTTTGTAGGCCTTTTAACTTCCCACTGGATCCTATGCAAGGTCTCTTAAATATCAGCTACTGGAGAGCAACAGTAAAAGAAGGATGTGCCCTAGAGCAGAGGTCTCCAACCTTGGTAATTTTAAGACTTGTGGACTTCAACTCCCAGCAAAGCTGGCTGAGGAATTCTGGGAGTTGAAGTCCACAAGTCTTAAAGTTGCCAAGGTTGGAGAACCCTGCCCTAGAGCTTTTCCAAATAAAATAGTTGGTTGGTCACTGTGTGAAACTTCATGCTGAAAGAAATACATGCTTGACTTGATCCAACAGGACTCTTCTCCCACTCTCATCATGAGGAGGGCACCTTGGGAGTTAGAGTTACCTTGGTCTGTTTTCTGTAACATATTGTAATACTACTAATGATGGACACACTTTTTTTTTCTCCCGGAACATTCTTTCTGCATTTCTGTCCACCATCTCTTTTACACGGCTTTGTAAGAGGTGTCAAAAACATAGATGTATGCATCAGTCATGCTTGCTTTAAGCCATGTCAGGATCTAAATTCCAAATACAAGTAGCTGCAATGTTATATTCCCTGAATATTGAAATGCAATTTCAAAAGCACCATAAAATATGTGACAGGTATGCTTTGATGAAAATGTCACATTGGGCAGTGGAGCTCCTGAGTATTTAAAGCCTACTATTTTTCCATTTTTATTACCATTTTTCCCCCTCAGAATATGCCTTTAGGAATCATTCTGCCTTTAGCAGCTAAGCATAAACTCCAGAAATATAAGAAAGTAGCTGTTTGAAGAAGGTGCAGTTTTGAATTTCCAACAAACACAACAACAGGGGCAGAAGCACAAGGGACACATTATGAAACGTTGTTGATGGTATGCTGTATTAATGTCATGACTTACACACTTCCATGAGAGGTCAGGATGCAGATAGGTAATGACTGCGTTGCACAGAGAGATGTAATTGCATATGTGTTGTTGCCTAGCACAACACACATGCAAAGTTGAGGTATGCTGCAGACCAGTGGTGGGTTTCTACTGGTTTGGACTGGTTCTCCTGAACTGGTAACTCTGCCGTCAAGCAGAGAGAGAACAGGTTCTCTGTTGATTTGAGAGTGGGCCCTCCCGCCCGCCCCTGGGTTACACTTACCTTTATTTCAGCTTCCGAAGCCCAGCTGATCAAGGATGGCAGATTGAATTGCTGCTCCTCAGCTGTTTTCCTTGCTTTCTGAGCAAGTTTCTTTCAAAGGTAAAGCCACACGTGGAATACTGCATTCAGTTCTGGTCGCCACGATGTAAAAAAGATGTGGAGACTGTAGAAAGAGTGCAGAGAAGAGCAACAAAGATGATTAGGGGACTGGAGACTAAAACATATGAAGAACGGTTGCAGGAACTGGGTATGTCTAGCTTAAGAGAAAGAAGGACTAGGGGAGACATGATAGCAGTGTTCCAATATCTCAGGGGTTGCCACAAAGAAGAGGGAGTCAAGCTATTCTCCAAAGCACCTGAGGGTAGAACAAGAAGCAATGGGTGGAAACTAATCAAGGAGAGAAGCAACTTAGAACTGAGGAGAAATTTCCTGACAGTTAGAACAATTAATCAGTGGAACAGCTTGCCTCCAGAAGTTGTGAATGCCATTTGTCTGAAACGGTATAGGGTTTCCTGCCTAGGCAGGGGGTTGGACTAGAAGACCTCCAAGGTCCCTTCCAACTCTACTATTGTATTGTATTGTATTGTATAAATGTGCATGCGCACGAAGTTAACGAGTAGGGATGCCAGTAGGAACCCACCACTGCTGCAGACATGCTGTGCAAAAGATGCACATGTAATGTAGAGACCCATAGGACTGTTGCATTGTTGGAAAGCTGCCTAGAAAGGATGAGAAAAAAATTGGCTGCAATTCTGTGCAAAGTGATAGCTACCTTTTTTTTACCCTGCCTACATGAACAGGGGGCACAAATATGAACAGCTGATCGCCATGCTTTGCACTCCTTGTGTAAATGGTTTGAAAGTTTTATATAACTCAGAGATGATCTAGAGTTATATGTTATCTAAGGACAAAATGGGAAAAGAAAAAAAACCCCTAAAAATATAGATCTGGAAGAACTGGAAGATTTGTATATATTGCCTAAAGCTTTTTTTTAAAAACCTGAATGTGAAAGAATGGTAGGGTTTTTGGTTTAAAATGTAAGCTGTTCAAAACACTGGTTCAACAAAACAGACTGAAATATCCTGTGCTGAACACAAAACAAAACAAAACAGACTACACAAATGCTTAATTTGTTCTATTCCTATATTATCAGCAGACAGAATATTGAAATAGATGGAATCCGCCACAATGTACTCTTTTTATGGAATAACAGTGCCATGGATATTGTATTGGGGGAGCTATGCTGTTGAAAGCCTTTGCATTTGAAGATAGTGTTGTGGTGAGACAGCAGCCTGCGGAGCTGGCAGCAGAGTTGGACAACAAGGAGGTTGGGGAGGAACATGGGCAAGTCCTGGAGTCTGGGGAAAGCTCGGATGAGGGATCTGCACCTGAGGCAGAGAGTGGGCCAGGGCCATCTGGGAGTTATATGCTCCCTCTGGAATCTCCAGAGTCAGACAGCAGCGAGGCAGACGAACGGGCTCCCCCTGTTCCCAGTGCGCGCATGTGCAGAGCTGCCAGAAGCAAGAACAGTTAAGACAGAAGGGACAACACAGGAGTAAGGCTTGGAGGTGATTGGCCCCCTCCCATAGGATATAAAGGAGGAACAAAGGCATGTGAGCATTTGCAGGAAGCAACTTGGTTGAAGTTGGTCAGTTTAGCTTCTGAAGCTCCATTTTGACTCTCTGCTCTGTGTGGCCTTGCCAAGCTAATTGCCAATTATATCTTTGGCAGCGTTTCAAGGAAGATAAAGATGGATGCTTATCAGCCTTATCTCGAAAGACTTTGGCAGCCTACTGTAGGACTCTTTACAACTATTTAAGACTCATTATTATGAAATAAAAAGAGGGTTTGGGGGACTAAAAAGCACCTGATACATCCAGCCAACAGGCCATGAGTTTTACACCTTGGTCTAGATCTTGTCTGCCAGTCAGTCAAGGCAACTCTGAGCTGGATGAGTCAGTGGCAGACAGTTTCCTACCTTCCTGTATGGCTCATTGCATTGCTCAACTTCTTTCATTAGATCAGTACAGATACAAAAAAATAAAATAACCGGTAATTGCTTGCTGGCATCACTGAGGACTTCTCTTGGCCCTTCTGTATGGTCACCTTTGGAAACTGCGGAGTGATCATAACAATCACTCAGCCATCATGGTAGCTGCTCAGCACATGAGTGGCAAAGCAGTGGGTCCCCTTGATAAGCCACTGAGCATCCTTTGCAACCCCTTCTTACTGAAACCTTCAAGTGCCTTCAATAAGAGAACAACGAAAATTGGGTCTCTAGGTGTGTCAGAGTACAGTTCTTTTTTCTTTTTGCAACCGAAATACATTCAGGTTTCAATTGTTATCCTTCTGCATTGGCACATTATCATCACTATCTCTGTGACCTCTTTTATACAGGAAAAGTGTTCTGTAGCAGTACACCACAGGATGCCTTTGAAGAAGGCACTTTGTAAATTGGCCTTTTAAATGGAAAACCACTGGATGCTCTTCCTTTGCCACGAGGTAGACACGTCAAATCATCTTACCTGAAACTTGGCACGTTGGATTTTCCAGTTTCTATTCTCAGCCGGTTTTAAACTTTGTAGTTCCTATTTTTGTGGAAGATGGGACAAGGTTTGCCAGTTTGGGTAATTGTTTGATCTACAGCAGGGGTGACAAACTCAAGGCCAGATCCAGCCTGTGGCGTTCTTAGATCTGGCCCTGGAAACAGCAAAGGAATGGAATCTGCCAGCGAAAATGGAGTTTGAGAGGGCCATGTGCAGGAGGGCCGCAGCCTCCTGCAGCCCTCTGCCAGACAAAACGGAGCCCGGGAGGGCCGTGGATGGTCTTCCCAGGCTCCATTTTTGGCTGTGATGACATCCTGCAGTCCTCCGCCAGCGAAAATAGAGCCCACGTGTGCCACGAGCAGGAAGGCCACTGCAGGATGTCAAGCTGGCCACGCCCACCCTGGCCATAGGCACTCCCTCCCCCCGAGGTCAAACACAAACCTTGAGGAATCCGAATATCTAGACCCACGCCAGTCCGGCTTCCGGCCCGGACACAGCACGGAGACGGCCTTGGTCTCCGTTGGTCGATGATCTCTGGAGGGCCAGAGATAGGGGTTGTTCCTCTATCCTGGTCCTATTAGATCTCTCGGCGGCTTTTGATACCATCGACCATCGTATCCTATTGCGCCGGCTGGGGGGGATGGGAGTTGGAGGCACCGTTTTGCGGTGGTTCGGCTCCTACCTCTCCGACCGGACGCAATGTGTGTTGGCAGGGGGGCAGAGGTCGACTCTGAGGCCACTCACTTGTGGGGTGCCTCAGGGGTCGGTCCTCTCGCCCCTTCTGTTCAACGCATATGTGAAGCCGCTGGGGGAGATCATCCGTGGTTTTGGGGTGGAGTATCATCTGTACGCTGACGATACGCAGCTGTACATTTCCACCCCAGACCACCCCAACGAGGCTGTCGAGGTGATGATCCGGTGTTTGGAAGCCGTCGGGGTCTGGATGGGGGACAACAGACTCAAGCTCAACCCCTCCAAGACTGAGTGGCTGTGGCTACCGGCACCCCGGTTCAGTCAGTTGATTCCATCGCTGACCATAGGGGGCGAGCAATTGCCCCCTGTGGAACGGGCGCGCAATTTGGGTGTCCTCCTAGATGCCCGGCTGTCAATGGATGACCATGTGGCAGCCGTGGCAAGGGGGGCATTCCACCAGGTTCGCCTGGTGCGCCAATTGCGCCCCCTACTGGACCGGGATGCCCTACGCACGGTCACTCATGCACTGGTGACGTCTCGGCTGGACTACTGCAATGCCCTCTACATGGGGCTTCCCTTGGGACGCGCTCGAAGACTGCAGCTAGTCCAGAACGCAGCCGCGCGGGCTATTTTTGGGAGTACTAGGTACTCCCACGTAACACCGCTCCTGCGCGAGCTGCACTGGCTGCCTGTGGTCTTTCAGGTGCGTTTCAAGGTGTTAATCACCATCTTTAAAGCGCTCCATGGCTCAGGACCTAGGTACTTGCGGGATCGCATCCTACCACACACTTCCCTGCGACCGATTCGCTCTCACAGGGAGGGGCTCCTCCGGGTGCCGTCCACTAGGCAGTGCCAACGGGCGACACCTAGGAGTAGAGCCTTCTCTGTGATGGGCCCAACCCTCTGGAATGACCTCCCCCCCGATATCAGAACCACCACCGACTTTCTCTCCTTTCGACGAAAATTGAAGACTCACCTGTTCCGTTTAGCCGGCCTGGACCATTCATAACCTCATTATACCTCTTGGCAGATATATTTTAACTGGGTAATTTTAATTGGGTATTTTTTAGGATTGTTTATATACTGTTTTTATCTGCTTTACCTGTACAGTGTTGTATTGCCTCCTCCTCTATGTTTTTATTTTTGCATGTTTGTAGTCCATTTTATCTATTCATTTGACTGTACACCGCCCCGAGTCCCTTTGGGGAGAGGGGGCGGTATAAAAATCGAAAATAAAGGTAAAGGTAAAGGTAAAGCACAGAAATTACTATGTGGAGATGCACATGGCTTAGAGCAGGGTTTCCCAACCTCAACTTTAAGATGTGTGGACTTCAACTCCCAGAATCCCCTAGCCAGCATAGCATAGCTGGCTGGGCAAGCACACTAGTTGCTCTTTGTTTCTAATACTCCATGAATTGCAGGACTAGCAAATATAGTAATTGGCTGCCCGCAAGTCAATTTATTAGCTTCCTTGATCAGAAGAGCAGTTGCGGCCAGGATTTTAAGGCAACATGCCCCGCCCCCCCCTCTTTGGCTACTTAATCATTGTTTTGACAAATGGGTTGTTGCCACTTCCCTTTTCTTGAGAGTCAACTTTGACCTCTGCGGCTAGGCTTTATACTTCCCGTTCTTTTGCAAGCTTCAAACTCCATCTTTTACTTTATAATAACAAGATGAAAGGGGCCCCAAGAGGTTAGCCAGCCTGACCCCGTAGGTTCACTCTTAATGTCCAAATTTCACTTTACCTTCTACTTTAGGCTGGAGAATTCTGGAAGTTGAAGTCCACACATCTTAAAGTTGAGGTTGGGAAACGTTGACTTACGGGATATGTTCTTAATTGAAAATGTATTTCGAAGGGCATCTGACCGACCTCTGACTGAGATGAGGAAAGGGAAGAAAGACATTTCAAGCATACCTTTCTTTTATATGAGAAAAAAAAGGTATAGGATTTCCTGCTGATTGTGCAGCCGAATCAAAAGCAGAACAATGAGAGAACTCATCCCAATCCCAGATGTTTACCTAAAATGCCATGCTTAATAAAATAACATTTAATTAGCAAACATTGAACCGGTACACACCTTGACCTTTAAATCCTGCTGCTATTTAGGCACTTTGGAGAGATATAAGGCCTGCCATTAGCTGAATGACAACCTCCTGGAGCAATGTGTGGCTTATGGCCTCTTGGAAAATGAAGGCAATAAATTAGGCCAAAGCCCTGTGTGGCATTGCGCTTCAAAAAAAGCTCATAAATGGCGGATCTACGAAATGACAGGAAGGCCTACTTCTCTGTGAGAAGGGAATTGCCAAATGTCACAGCAGATCCTGGTTTATTTTCTGTGGAAGTTTTCCCCAAACTTACAAACAAGTGCGAAAATAGCTGATGGAAAGCAAAGCTGACTAAATAAAAGTGTGATCCTTAGAATAAAAGCAGCCACTATTTTTCAACATCAGGAGTAATCCCTCTGCCTTGTCCTAGTATTCACATTTATTCTGATTGATAGTTTTGCCAGCCCTGCTACTTTAGCCTTTTTAAGCAATCAGTTGACCATCCTTGGCAAAAGAGGTTACTTAAGCTGAAAAAGACTTTCTCTCTTCAGCTTATAACTTCTTGAAAAACAACTGTGGAATGACTATTAAGGATAGGATCCTACTTTCCTACTTTTTCCCATATTGCTCTGAAAATTCACTTAAAAATTATAATTACACACCATAAGTGAGGGAAGGGGTACCCCTCAAAAGAAATTTATTCCTTCCTTCCTTCCATCCATCCATCTTTCTTTCCCTCCTTCCTTCCTTCCCCCCCTTCCACTTTCTTTCTTTCTTTCTTTCTTTCTTTCTTTCTTTCTTTCTTTCTTTCTTTCTTTCTTCTCCCTCTCCTTCTCCCTCTTCCTCTCCCTACCTTCCTGAATTTTTATGTGGGGGCTAATGTGCTTGCCATTTTTATCCTTATGAATGTTTTGTTTGTTTTAGCTTCATTTTCGTTGACTGAAAATTGGAAATCTGTAGACTGAAATTAAATTGAAACATTAAAAATTACAACAACAGAAGAATAAGCTATGTGAACAAAGAGAATCAAAGCCAAAATTGAACATATTTCAAATGATAGCATGATTTTGATTATGTAAGATGAAAGATGAAAAACTGGATGACTTCATTAATGATTGTAGCAAAATTGCCCCTACTGAGTATAAAGAATGTCAAGACAGAGTTGCAAAAATTGTGTGCTGAAACTTATGTAAAAATGTAGTTTTATTGGGTGCTGCCTTCAGGGAGGAATGGCAAATGGGAGATATTATGGCTGTCTACTGGATTTGGGCTACCAAGAATTCACTCCAGAGCAAGGAGGGATCTTGAGATTATACATATATACTCTAGACATCTGTTTTTCATTATGTTTTTCTCTTTCTTTTTGTTTTTGTGAAGAGATGGCATTTTTCTAGTCTTTTGCAAATAGATAGAAGTTGTAGAATTCCACCAAACTCAGAGTTGTCAATGTAGCCTTTGATGGACTTATCTGACCAAACTTCATTTAATCACTTTGGAGTTTACCTTTTTGTTGTTGTTACTGAATGTTAAAGATTGAAAACCTTCAGATCTGCAAATTTGCTTGTATTTGCTTGGTGAGTTCTTCAAACCATTGAAAAAGAAAATTATGAGTTTAAACTTTTGTAACAACTTTCTTTTCAGAATATATAGCAAAAGGTTGATGAAAGACTATTACTGTTGCCTTTAGAAAATTTTAAATGGATTAAGGGCTCAGACAGACTTGATTTAAGACTTTGAAGTTAATTGAAAGGATATTTTCTCCTGGGAAATTCCCTTGTTTATACTTGGAGACTGATAAAATGATGTCGAAGGTTGAACACTAGAGGGCACTAGACGGCTTTCTTAAAATAAATATTTGTCCAATAGGTGCAATAAGTTTTCAAATTATTTAATTCTATAGTGGAATCAGATTTAGTATCAGTATTATTGAAGAAGAACAAGCCCCAATGAATAAAACTGAAATGGACTTACAGTTGGATTTAAAAATAATAGCCTTCAAGAAATAGAAAGTAATAATGAAATTACAAATGAAACTGGATGAATATTTAAAATATACAGATAATCCAGAAGATTGATGTGGATACTTTTTTTTAATATATTGGATTTACAAAAGGGATTTGTTGGGATTGCCATAGTGGAATTACAAAAGGATCCAACAAAAATTTCAAGAACGTTGAGAGAAGTGACGAAGAGAATATGGGGAAAAAAATGATGCTAGAACTTTCTTTGAGGAATTTAAAAATTATTGAGGAAGCATATTGGGAAAGAAGAAGGAATACAGTGTTGGTTTATTTGTCCAAAGATAAAATAATTGGTTGTTATTTCTGGTAACGTTTAACTTTTTTGAGAGAGAGATTGAACTTTGATTATTTGAAGAGAGGGAATAGGGCTGAATTTGTTAAAATGTAGAGGAAGGATTCAGATTGGGTGTCATAGATATAATTTGTATTCCTTACAAATGGTTATTTCTGAGAGCAATAGTACTTAGATTTATATACCGTTTCACAGTGCTTTACAGTGCTCTCTAAGCAGTTTACGGAGTCAGCATATTGCCCCCAACAACCTGGGTCCTCATTTTACCCATCTTGGAAAGATGGAAGGCTGAATCAACCTTTAGCCTGGTGAGATTTGATCTGCCAAACTGCTGGCAGCTGGTGATCAGTAGCCTGCAATACTGCATTCTAACCACTGTGCCACCGTGGCTCAGTTGATAACCCTTTCTGGATGTTCACTGTTTAGTAGAGAGTAGTACTAGAAAGAGGTTTATAGACATCGGGGTGAGATATAGAATGAGTGTTGGTTGTATTTTAAGAGATAGTGACAATTTGTTTCTGTTGATTATATTTCTTGGGCATGAAAGGCTTATTTGCTATCTTTTACCTTTCCCGTTTTCTCTTTTTACTTTTTCTGGATGTGTTACATTTTTTATTCTTTTTAATGTATTTCTGTTTCATATAATTGTATAAGTTTTATTTGCGTAATATAATCTTTAATTAAAATATTGAATGCAAGTGAACTGGGATGCCCACCTTAGTAGATAAGAAGATCTTATCTTAAATTTGTGAAATTTTAAAATATAGAGAAATTACTGCTATCGAGAAGAAAAAAAAATGCAGTTCATAGATATTAGCAATAACATTATGAGCATATTCAATTCAATTCTATTACTTGTTTATGTTCTGTTAACTCATCTTTAGCCTTTAGTCTGGTCTAGAGATTAAAATGCTGGCCTAAAAAGCAGCTGACTGTGAATTCTAGTTCCACTTTAGGCATCAAAACCAGGTGACTGTGAATTCTAATCCCACTTTAGAAATTGAAAGCCACCGGGTGACTTTGGGCTAGTCACTCTCTCTCAGTCCAATTCAGCTCACAGAGTTGTTGTTATGGGGAAAATAAGAGGAGAGAGTATTAGACAAGTCTGTTGCCTTATTTACATGTTACTTATAAAATAGTAAAGGAGGATAAAAATCTAATAAATAATAACTTTATGTTCAGGAACACATCCTCTACGTAGAATTCCTGCTGAATTCACATCTCCAACAGGAAAGAATTAAAGCAGTCTTCCTCAAATTCATGTCCCGTGGGATCAAATCTTCCCAGAATAACTACGTAGTTAATATTTCTGCTAAGAATTCTGAGAGCTATACCCCAGAATGGAAAAAAGCTGTAGGAATGAACAGATTTAGTAAAAGTGAAGGCCAAACTGAGTGCCAAGTTTGTATGTTTGTAACATCTCCTTTTGGATCGCATCCTTTGTGAGACAGCTGCTGTTTACTTCATGAGGAAGAAGGCTGCAACCTGAAGAAAAAATTTTCATTGTTAAGTAGCTTTCAGATATCAAGAAGCCTGTCTGTAGACATGCAAAGACTTCTGGGGAAGCAGATTGAAAACGAGTCCATTCTGAATTGTATTCATTTTCCAGCTCCTCGTGTGCTTTGCCACTGGCAGAAAATTATTTTTAATTACACAAGTAAAGCGAGATGATGAAGGGACATTAGCCAATAACAAGCCATTCTCTTTCATCTTTTGGAGAATCCACAAACTTGCCGTTGTTGGCTCTGCCTTTGCCTTGATAAGGTGACTGCTCTCTGTTAAAGCAGGTGATGTTCTGTTGCCTTTCTAATTTAAAGGAAATAATTTGCTTGGCACAGAGTTGTTGTAAGCACGCTGTCACCCAACTGCTTTTATCTGGAGTTTATGTTAGAGAATGAAAGGGTGAAGCCATATATCTTAAAACAAACTGTGTTCTAAATCTGCCAGAGAGGTTTAGCCTTGGAATAGAAGCTGAAAAGAGCTTGGATTTAAGCCGTCACTAAAACAATTGGGATGAATTACAGATTTTTGTCCTATTTTTTTTTTGCAGGCCCTCTACTAACTTCAGAATTCCCAACAAACTATGTCACTCCAACATTGTGTAGATTCATTTGATATTTAGGTTACCTGACCAGTGCATGTGAATCACAGTATAATAGTCCTAACTGACTTTGTGTCTAAAATGGGACTAGAACTCTTGATCGCCTGGTTTCTAGCCCAATGCCTTAATCACTGCCCCAGACTGGCTCCCACTGTCCTGTATACAATCCTATTGTTTGTCTATCTCTATCTCCATCTCTGTCTCCCTCTCCCATTTCCTATCTCCCATCTCCCACCTCTGTCTCTATCTCTCTATCTCTATCTTTCCCTGAAAATATGCCTCTTAAGAGTTCATTTTACTCTTTTGTAAATAAGCCTAGATGTTTGAATAATTGAGAAATGAAGATTGAACCTAAGTGTCTTTAGAAAGTGAAAACAGGAAAGCTTAGTGTACATGAATGATCAAAACAGGTATGAAGATAGCAATTGATTATGAACATTGGTTTGTTCTCTATCCTAAAACCAGCATAATATGCCCTCATAAACCTGGCTAGGTACAGTATATGCCTAATGGTCAACTGGGAAGACAGGAGCTTCTCCCCTTCAAACCCTGTATGTGGCTCTGCCTTAGGCAGGCTTATGCTGGAGATGGCTGGGAAAGAGCTTTCTGTCTGTAAACACATATCGAATTATGACCCAATCCATCAAATTTAACACTGTGGAGAAGATTTTGAACTTGAATATGTTCCTGATCAGAGGCCTTTGCTCTGATTTAATGTTTAGTGGCTTTGTTTGATTACCTGAAGTGATGTCATTTTTAGAGATCTATTTTGAAGTTCCATTTTGGTAAACTGAATGACAGTGATTATTGCTCTCTTGCTCACTCAGTCTTCTTGGGAGGAAAAAAAAGGGATATTTGGAAAAACTCAAGGAATTACCTCCACTTTAAGAGAGTTTCAATCAATACTGAGATTGACTTCTCTTAAGCTTGTGTTAAGAGTGGATTGTTTCTTCTTTTATGCTTCTGAAACAGGAAAGAAAAGATTTCTGAGTATTCTCCATTTGCTTTATATTAATAAAGGCTTAAAAACTTCATGGCAAAGAAGAAATTGCAGAAATGAACCTTTGTAAGTCTCGGAAAAAGACCAAAAGCCTGAGAGAAAATTGCTCATGGCAAGAAATCCTGAAAGTTATTTTATTCCTCTGCAAAAACATTGAGTCTAATTTTGGAAAAACAAAAGAACAAATACAGTGCTTCTCTTGTCAGGCTACGTTATATTACATTTTTCAGAGAGCTGGTAGGCAGCTAAATTCATTCTGTGAGACATAAAACATGAGAAACATGTTTTCAGAACAATTAATGGCAATATTTTATTTTGGTTTCTGGGAAAAATATATATATTATTCCTAGAAAGATAAGCATCTTATGACATATGTTTTAGGAGGGCTGTGCATGTTTAATTAATTTAAAGCATAAGACACTTCCGAACAGGTTTATCAAAGTTCACAGTGGAATTCAACCTCTGAGCACCTTCAAATAATGGTTCACAGCTTGTGTTGCAGCCACAGCATATGGGTACATAACAATTTGGCCTTTGAAGACATTGTGACGGACTTTTCTGAAGTGTTAACTGAAACAAGCAGAAGCAAATGGTGATTCTGCCAACGCTTTAATGAAATGAAGCAAGACTCTCTGCAAGGAAGGAAATTGTACTGACCTGGACTCACATACAGCTCGACCGGAAGATGTCTAATGAGACAGATCAGAGATGATAGTTGTTCAAATGTAGTTCAAATGATAGAAATTCGGGGTTAAATTGAGAAGGTTTAAGTTTAAACTGAAAACATCAGAAAAGCTTTTTGGAACGCATCAGTTTGCCCTGTACTTGTATACGAAGGCATACATTGACCCTGACACGGGTTTCTATTTCAAATAGCTTATCAATTGATGCATACATTAACAATAGGGGAACATGATTTTGCTCTCAGAAGCCTTTAGTATAGTTATGTTTGTTATTTATGTTTTATACAATAGAAGTTAAAAGAAACCCAAAACAAATTGAGGCATGAGTTGTAATTCCACGATCTGTAATTTACCTAGAAACATGGGAGAAGACTACCCAATGGTCCATCCAGTCTGCCCTTTGAGTTATTCTTTGTTTTTCTTTTCAATTAATTAGTTAATTAATTTTAATTATTTTGTTTTATTTATATATTTAAAATAGTGCCTTGGTGGCGCAGTGGATAGAATGCAGAATTGCATTGTACTCGCTGCCAGGAGTTCGATCCTGACGGGCTCAAGGTTAACTCAGCCTTCCATCCTTCCGAGGTGGGTAAAATGAGGGCCCAGATTGTTGGGGGTAATAGCCTGACTTTGTAAACTGCTTAGAGAGGGCTGTAAAGCATTATAGGGTGGTATATAAGCCCAAGTGCTATTGCTATTATATTTATTTATTTTAATTTTTGATGGATGATAAAGGTAAAGGTTTCCCTTGCACATATGTGCTAGTTGTTTGAAATGGCTCATCTCCATTTCAAAGCTGAAGAGGCAGCACTGTCCGAAGACATTTCCATGGTCATGTGACTGGCATGACTAAATGCCAAAGGCACACAGAACATTGCTACCTTCCCACCAAAGGTGGCTCCTGTTCTTCTACTGGCATTTTTACATGCTTTTGAACTGCTAGGTTGGCAGAAGCTGGGACAAGTAATGGGAGCTCACTCCGTTACGTGGCACTAGGGATTTGAACGGCCGAACTGCCGACCTTTCTGATTGACAAGCTCAGAATCTTAGTCACTGAGCCACCGCATCCCTTGATAGGCATATGTTTATCCCATTTCAATAAAAGCTCAAATGTATGCTTGATCTTGGTTTTTCCCATTTCTTTATCATGGACATGCCCACTTTGATGAATGTGGATGTCAGTTTGCCATGCTAAAATCATGGTGGGCCACGGCCACAAAATGACCATCCTTAGTCTACAGGGATGGGGAACCATAGATATTGAAACCCGTTTCAGACTGGGTTTGATTGCAAAAACCAAGAACAGTAAAATGGAATGGAAAGCTCCAGATTATATTCAGCAAGCCCAGGATAGGCCTGGTCATTTAAACATGATATATAGTAATGAAACCAAATTTTATTGTGCCAATAAAACTTCAGAATGGAATGATGAAGAAATCATCAGGACAAACAGAGGCTTTGGAGAAAACCCTAATAATTGTGGGAGTACCAAATGTTGTTTTTAAAATCCTGGGGTCAGAGTTTATTTCTGTTCCTTTTCTCTTAAATACATTTCAAGAAAGGCCTTCCTAACAGGAAGTGGGGGTGAAGGTTCGTTCTCCGGGCTTGTGGGTTGGTTTCTGAATGTTTCATTAACAGGCTGGGTAACATCTTCAGTAGAGTTTAGGGGATGTCAGTGTTAGCGTTCTTCTGTTTATAAGGTCTTCAGGTGTAGGTTTGTCAAGTGAGGTTCTTGTGATGGTGAGCCCTCACGCTCGTTATACACCCATGCTACAGGTATTTCCATCTATTGCATGCGGGAAGTGGCAGCCATCATCCTGTTCTGTTCTGAAGGCCATGTGCCTTCAATGTGAAGAAGTGTCTATGTGAAGAATACTAAAGCAAGACTGAGCATCCTTCCAGGAATGGATGTAGGGGTGACAGATCCTGCTGCTGGAAAATTACAGTGGGTAATCTCCAGTTTAGTTTGTATATAGCATAATCCCATCCAGTCTCTTTTCATTAGATAGTTAGTTAGATAGATAGATAGATGATAGATAGATAGATAGATAGATAGATAGATAGATAGACAGACAGACAGACAGACAGACAACAATTAATTACAAGTGTTAAAATATATAAATATTTTAAATTTAAAGGTAAAGACTAAAGGTAAAGGTTTTCCCTATCCACTCATGTCCAATTCTAGGGGATGGTGCTCATCTCTGTTTCCTAGCTGAGGGAGTCAGTGTTGTCCGAAGATGCTTCTGTAATCACATGGCCAGTATGGCTATATGATAAGGTGCATGGAATGCTGTTATTTTCCCACCGAAGTGGTACCTATTTATATACTTGCATTTGCATGCTTTTGAACTGCTAAGTGGACAGGAGCTGGGGCAAGGAATGGGAGCTCACTCCATCACACGGCACTTGAGTCTTGAACTTGGGCTGGCAGCTTTCCAGATGACAAACTCAGTGTCTTTAGCAGCTGAGCCCTTGTGCCCCCTGCTAAATTTAAAGATATACAAATTTGATAAACCAATATCCAGACAACAGCAAGAAGAAACACCACTAGCAAAAACATAGCTTGATGCTTATTATTACACTTCAGAAAATCTTGCAAAATCCCGTTAATTTTTAAAATGGAGTAAAAGACAGGGAAAAAAAGAGAACAACAGGGAAAGAATTTACATTATCTATGTATTTGTATAGCTATATATCAAGGGACAGAACTTTCTACCTTTTTGGATTATACTGCCATGGAGGGACCATCTGTGGAGGAATTGTGTGTGAAAGAGACACTGGGGTGCACTAAGAGAGCTGCTTCCCTTTATAATGAAATAAAACAAAGTCATCTTAAAAAGGAAAATGAGACTGCAGAGTTTAAATTCAAGCAGTTTAAAATTCCTCTGCCACCACCACAATAATTTTCTCTGGCCTACCTCACTATTATTTTGTTGAATGGCCAGAAAATGGGTCTGCAAAGATAAGAAGGCAGTTTGAACCCACTTTTAGTAAACATAGATTCGGAAAAGTAAGCCATTAAGCCATATGATCTGCATAGGGATTATACCTAACTAGTCAATTTATGAGTATATAGTGAACAATTAAGAATACTATTTCATACATATGAAATGGTTACAAATTCAGTGGTGGGATTCAGCCAGTTCGCACCTATTCGGGAGAACCAGCTGTTAACTTTCTAAGCAGTTCGGAGAACCGGTTGTTGGAAGAAATCTCCTTTTGTTTTGTTCCACTTTACAGGGCTAATCCTGTAAGGAAGGCAGGAAGGAATCATTCTGGTGTTGTTTCTAGCCTAATCTTTATTGCCCTGCTTACAGAAACTGCCTCTCCGGTAAACCCTTATTACATTGTAACAGCTAAGGAGAATCACCCATCGAAGTGAGTGGTATTGAGTTGGCCACGCCCACCCAGTCACATGACCACCAAGCTCCACCTACTCAGCTGGTCTTTAGGCAGAGAAATTATTTGAATCCCACCACTGGCTTCAATCCAGAAACAAAGTTTCTATGTTTGTGGAAAACAAAATGTGATCCAGAAGAAATTGTTTTTGACAATAAAAAATAGGCAGAAAGAGAGAGTAAGGAGCATCCATAACTCTCTCTTTAAGAGATAAGAAAAAAAGTTTGACATTAAATGAAGTGGATTCCAAAGATATTTGGAAGCTGTGTTCCAGGTTTGAAAATTTTAATTACCTTTGAATTGTTGGAAAGTTGGAACAGCATGTATCGCTAGTATGGCAGTGAGTGCTGTAAATGCACATAAAATTGTTTCAATAAAATGAAAATTAAAGTAATTTTTTTATAATGTAGGTATTTCTTTTAGCCACATAGCTGTTTTTCTTTCCTTAGTAGCAGCTCCAATATTTAATAAGAGTCTGTGAAATTCAAATGCATTTTCCAATGGAGCCAGCTCTTTTATATGTTTACTCTTATATTATGGGAGCTTAATTAAAAATTTGCTCATCAAGCTTTGGAGAGTTTAATTAAACTCAATGAAGAAATTACAGAGTAATAAAAGGAACTGCTTTAAAAGTTGTTGGGGTTTTTTTTTGTTCTGATATCAAATAGAAACTTTGCTCTCTACTAATCCAGACAAATCAAACCCACCACTTAAGAAGTTATGTTAATTTTACCTTTGTCCTCATCTGAAAATTATTTTCCTTTATAGTACTTGACCAGCATTTGCAGAAACACCCCAATAATGACTTCTGTTCTGCAAAGCTCTTGAGTGGAGACATGTTACAAAAGAGAATGATAATTCTGAATTCTTTCCACTTCTAGGCTATATAAGATTGTATTGGGAAAGGATTTGGGCAGTATGTTCCTCAGAAACGTGAAACTATCATTAACTAAAGTCTGACCAACATATGTACTGTCTGAAGACAAAAAAAAAAAAGCAGAACCTGAGATGAAAATATTGAAAAATTGTATGTAAACAATGGTGCTTACATTAAAAAGAGAGAAATACATTTTAGATATTGATGAAATGGGGCAAGAAGTATAAATCAGTAAAATATATGTAACAAAAGAAAATGAAAACAGGCTATTTTAGGGAATTAAAAATGGTTGGGTGGTGACTTCCGGTTCCGGCGGCTGATGGCGACGGGCAGGGACTGCTCGCCCCGTGCATCCCCGGTGGGCTCCCCACTCCTTGGGGGGCACAGGACGCCCCACAGAGGCGTTCTGCCGGAGGAGTGGCACGGCGGGGGGACCCCTGGATCGGCGGCGGCCGGCGGGGGGCCCCCGCCTTGCTCCAGGCACCGAGGAGCATGAAGGGGAGACGCTCCGGCGTCTTCGCTGTGAGGCTGTGCGGAGATAAAGAAAGCTGAAGGATGCGGCGGCGGTGCAGTGAGGCCTAGACTTCCTCCATTCCCATTACTAACTTTAAAATTTGTCAGTTGTGCAAACTTTATTTCTCGGCTTGACTTGGAGAGGCGCGGCTGGAGGGGAGGGGGATTCCCCCCCCTCGGACAAGCGGCTGGAAACAAGTGTGCTCTCAGCCCCAAGGGAAGGAGGAGGGGGAGAGCCAAACCAAAGATGCCACACCCTTACTAAGTGGATTTTCGGACTTAAACTTATAATATAATGAGATCTGGAAGCTTTGGGAATTTTGAACTTTGAAAACTTTATTTGTTGCCTCGAAACCCGAAGCTGGCAGGGCAAGATGGCACACTTCCGTTGTCTTTATGAAATGTGAAACTTGACTCCACCTTTCAAACTTCAGGCTTCCGGTCTTTGTCTCCGTGCTACTCGGATAACTCTCTTGTTGATTGTTTGTTTTTGAACTCTCTGGAGTGAAAAACTTTTGCTCTTCTGCCAGGGTGATTAGAAAATTCCCCTCTGCCTGGACCCTCTGTCTCCTGGACTCTCCTGGCTGTTCTACCCTTTTGACTGATCCTTCTCTATATTGACTGGACTCTTTACTTTATAAACAATGGCATCTAAAAGACCACCTCCTGGAAAGTCAGGCTTTGCTGCCTCTGCCCCGACATCTGCAACCTCCAGTCCTAGTACACAATCAACATTAACAGCCTTAAAGCAACCTAAATCTATGGACCTGGAGTTTCATCAAATGTTTCAGCAAATTCTACAGGGACAAGAGGAAATAAAGAGACAACTGAAGGAGATGGAAGAAGAAATGAAAGAGAACCAGGATAAAATTAATAAGAACTCACAGAGACTGGATCTTTTGGAGGATGGGGCGGCTGAGATGAGGGGGGGGGGATAGAGGGTGTGCAGAAGGGAAACAAAGAACTTGACACCCAACAAATGAAAATAGAGTTTGAGAGAATGTCTTTTTATCTTAGATTCCAAAACGTGATGGAGACAGATGATGAAAATATAAGGGACATCATGACAAACATTTTGGCTGAGTATATTCAGAAGGAAAAACAACAGATGGGGTGGGAAATAGATCTGGCTTATAGAGTGAACTCAGCTTACGCTAGAACACACAATGTTTCCAGGGAGATACACATTAAATTTCTTAGGAAAAGCACAAGAGATGAAATTCTGAATGCACAAAGGGGGCAAGCCTTGACATACAAAGATAAGGAGATAACCATCCTGAAACAGATCCCCAAGAAAGTGAAGGAAAAAAGAAAACATTATTCGCAATTGGCGAATAAATTATACCAGAAGGGGGTGTGGTTTAGATGGTTGATGCCTGAAGGTATGTTAATATTCTGGGAGGAGACAAGAGTTAGAATTAATACACCCATAGAGGCGCAGGCCTTTATGGAGAAAAACAAACTACTCCTAGAAAAACCAGAAGACTCCTCAACAGACATACAAGACACGGGAGGGGCCGGAGCTCTGCCAGCAGGGGGAGATAGGGCGACATCAAGAAAGCTCAGATCACACAAATGAGTAAGAAAAGTCACCTGATATAAACTGATCGAAATTACCAATTGAATTTACCACACTGACTATATGTTATTACTTATTATTGAATCTTATGCAAATGTATACTATGAGTATGGAGGGGGGGGTGCACCTACCGCATTTCGCAGCTGCCAAAATTTGTAACCTTTCCCTTACCTTTTCCCTTTGTAAAATATAAAAAAAACAATAAAACTTTGTTTTTAAAAAAATGGTTGGGTGGTACATTGAAAGTCTAACTTTTAATATTCATACTATTTGAATCCTTGGCTTTCTCTGCCTAATTATATGGTTGGCCTTGAACCCTGAGCCAAGTCTTCAGACCTAGGATTTTATTAGAAAAACACTAATCTAGGGAATTATGGCCCAGGAGCAATTTTAGAGAACAGAAACACAGATAATACGGCATTTTGTGTACATGTTTTATTTCTTAGGTTTTTTTTTATGTCCTTCTTGAAGACCCGGGAGAGGTAACTGCCTGTATTTTCTTCTGAAAAATTTGCCAGCTGTTTCAATAAAGCAGTACTGTATTACATATTTTGCAGCCCCTTTAGAGTGTGTGATTCAGTTACAATTCTTCTGCAGCATTTCAGTACAGAATAATTTTATTTTGTGCCTGGACCCAGGTTGGTTTCTAAGGCATCGTGACATGTATCTATGAGTAATCTTGATTGAGTTTAATGGAATATTGTTTCTAAAATAAAGCATGCTTTGAAAGGAATCTTCGGTGCTCCATTGTAACTATTTTATAGTAGTCCATGTTAAATTGTGTGCAAACAACAATGTATTTAATTAGGTAAGTATTAGTGAATGTCTCTTGATGTTACAAACTTATACTTTGAATATAAAGGGGTGTGATGGCTTAGCAGTCAAAGACACTGAGCTTGTCAGGAGCTCAGGTTCTGGGGCGAGATGGGGTGAGCTCCTGTTACTTGCCCCAGCTCCTGCCCCACTAGCTTGTAACAGTGTACTGTGCACATTGCATATAGTCATAATGGCCGCATGACCACAGAAATGTCTTCAAGCAATGTTGGCTCCAGAGGGGGGCTGCTACCGGTTCGGGCGAACCGGTAGTTCCCATCACCGGCTGGACCTGCTCATCCATCCCCGCACTAGCTTGTCCTATTTATCTCAATCTCTGGCTTTGTTCCCCACCCACGAAATCCAGCTGATTGCCCTGCCTCAGCTGTTCTACTCACTGTGGCTGCCTGAAATGATTTGCTATGTGTTTGAAGCTGCGTGAAAGCGAGGAAGATGTGCGCATGAGCAAAGCGATTGGGCCAGAGGTGGCTTCCTACCAGTTTGGCTGAGTAGGTAGTAACTCGGCTGGACACGCACCTGAAGCATGTCTCTGAGTGAACCAGCAGTAAAAGAAGCCGAAACCCACCCCTCGATTGGGCGCATGCACATGCTCACATTTCCGAAGAACCGGTTGTTAACGTATGTGCAGCTGACATCTGGTTGGCTCCTTGGCTAAGAAATGGAAATGAGCACCACCCCTTAGAGTTTGGCACAACTAGACGGGGAAAATCTTTACTTTTATCTTGTACTTTGAATACATGCACATACAAAAAGGTTTGCCAGCTTTCTATCACTTTTTAAACCAATTATAAATCCAGGTGACACCCATGGTTAGCGAAATATTCTCCCCAAAAGCCATTGATAGTCACTTCAAAAATCTTTGTATTACTATCAACAAAACACATGTGAGTTTTAGAATTCGGAGAGCCACATGGAAATATGATTAACTGATGATGGATAGATGAAGGCAGGCCATGGACATTAAGAGCCAAAATCCTTTCTGATATTACACCGGTTTAAGGATGGCTCTTTCTCATTTTTGTACCTAGGCCTCGTTTACTGATTGCCACATTCAGTGATCCATAATCTAGATCAATTGCACCAAATTTCTCCCATCAGCACAATTGGCATAATCATCCATTGACTTGCAGAAAGGTAGTCTTCTACCTCTTTCCAGTCCTCTTCCATGGACTCAAATGAGGGAGAAGCTCAACTGAGCTTGCAAGGTCTTGGATTTGGCATGAATTGTTTTCTCTGATCTCTGCTCCTAGCAGGTAGCATCCTTCATGAGCTGATGAGCTCTTTTAGCGTAGCTTTGTTGAAGTTCCTGATCATATTGAGCCACTAACCATCATACAGAGACATACTGGAAAAGAGGCTTTATGACACTGAGCAATTGCCAGCACTCTGGTAGTTCGAGACCAGCTCCGTGGGACAGGGTGAACTCCCATCTCTTGTCCATAGCTCCTACCCACATATCAGTTTGAAAGCATTTTTTTGCAAGTAAATGGATAGGATTCAAAAAAATTTACTGCCGATTCTGTGGGCGTGGCTTGGTGCATATGGTGTGGCTTGGTGGCCTTGGCAGGGAAGGATACTGTAAAATCTCCATTCCATCCCCACTCTGGGGGAAGGTTACTGCAAAATTTCCTCAGCTGAGACTTGGGAGGCAGAGAATAGATGAGGGTGGGGCCAGTCAGAGGTGGTATTTACCGGTTCTCCTAACTACTCTAAATTTCCGCTACCGGGACTTCTCCAGGACTGGTCAGAACCTGCTGAATACCACCTCTAGTACCGCCATTTTGGTGGTGGGAGACTGCTGGCTGTAATTACATGAAGGGAGCTGGAAATGGTGCTGGATCTGCCTGGACACAATCAATGGAAGAACTACTTCCTCTGAGAATGTTGCAGGCCAGCTGCTGTGAAGCTAGTTAGTCTTCTTGTGGTATACCGGTGCAACAAATCAACTAGCAACTATTGGCTGCAAGAACTTCTACGGTGTGCATAACATTGTAGCTTCCTTGGCCTTGTATGCCACACAATAAATAAATAAAATAAAGTAACAAACTGACAAACTGTTAAACTGTCAAACTAACAAACTAACAAACTAACAAACTAACAAACTAACAAACTAACAAACTAACAAACTAACAAACTAACAAACTAACAAACTAACAAACTAACAAACTAACAAACTAACAAACTAACAAACTAACAAACTACAAGAACTCTTCTCTTTGTCTTCTAATAGGGCAGGTTGTATCATCAGGAATCTATTTTTGCAATCTCTCTTTTTCTTCTCCTTGTATGCTCAGAACTTAGTTACCCGCAAGTTGCCTGAAAATTGTTCTGAATTCCAACAGGGTGGAAAACCTTAATTCTGATTGTTTCCTTTCTCCACTGGCCCTCCTTCTCCATCTGACCATTTTTTTTTCTTTTGGAGAACTGTAATCATTGACAGTTTTTGCTGCAGAGCATTCTCATCAACTGGCCATTTGGTGCTCAAATTATTTGATTTTTTTTCCTTCAAGAACTACTATAAGTTCATGCACGTTTGCAGTAGATATGTGCCAGGTTGCTTTCAGGCAGGACATCAAGCAGTCAGCAAGCCCTGCAGGTCAAAACCGCAGAGTCTGCCATTCATCTTCACATTTCCTTCTTATGACAGCATCAGTAGAGATGCTTCTTTACAGGCTGCTGTGACAGCCAAGGACAAACCTTTGTTTTAGAGAGAAAATTGACCCGGGTTTGACTCTTAAAGTCTTGGTCACTCAGGGAGCCTATTTTGTATATATTTTTTCTGTATCTGATCAAAACATCTCTTGAGATAGTATGTTGATAATAAATACACGTTTGTACTTTCTCTTTTCCTTTCTCTAAAGCAGAGGTGTCAAACTCACATCGTCATGGCGGTGTCACGTGATGTATCGGGACTTCCCCGCCTTTGCTAAACTGGGTGTGGGCATGACCAGCGTGTGACGCATCCCACATACAGACTGGGTGTATGACAGCCCTGCTCTAAAGGGATTGTTTTATTTTCTCCTAATAGAATAACAGAGTTGGAAGGGATCTTGGAGGTCTTCTCGTCCAATCTCCCACACTGGCAGGACACCTCATACCATTTCAGTGAAATGGCTGTCCAATCTCTTCTTGAAAACCTCCAGTGATGGAGCTCTCACAACTTCTGGAGGCAAGCTGATTCTGATTCATTGATAATTGTTCTGACTGCCAGAAAATTTCTCCTTATTTCTAGGTTGGTTCTCTCCTGGATTAGTTTCCATCCATTGTTTCTTGTCTTGCCTTCAGGTGCTTTATGCCATTTTATTATGATTATCTATGTTCTTTAGAAGAAAAGGAGAAGTGACCTAAGCTAAAAGTGGGATCTTCTCACTTGTATTCTTTCCAGAAAATTAAGAGGAAAAAATTATGCTCAGTTTCAACAGAAGTCAAATTTGCAGATTGCTAACTCTCTCTACTCTCTCTATCTTATGGGATGCGGTAGCTCAGTGGCTAAGACACTGAGCTTGTTGATCAGAAGGTTGGCAGTTCAGCAGTTAGAATCCCTAGTGCCGCGTAACGGAATGAGCTCCCATTACTTGTCCCAGCTTCTGCCAACCTAGCAGTTTGAAAGCACGTAAAAATGCAAGTAGAAAAATAGGCTTTGGTGGGAAAATAACAGCGCTCTGTGCACCTTTGGCATTTAATCATGCTGGCCACATGACCACAGAGATGTCTTCAGAAAATGCTGGCTCTTCGGCTTTGAAATGGAGATGAGCACCACCCCCTAGAGTCGGGAACGACTAGCACATATGTGCGAGGAGAACCTTTACCTTTACCTTAGTTTTCTCTTGTGTTGCAATATCACAGATCACACCCTTCCTCTTCCTCTTAACCCTTTGCATCTAAAATTTGGTTACACCTCAGCTCTTGACATTATTTAAACTTACAAACAGATGTTGAAAGAAAGAAAAAATTCTGAGTTAGTCTGTGTGCCCTTGATTAAATTTGCACAATGGTGTCTTTTCTGGAGGAGACAGTATTAATGCGAAGAACACAACAGGAAACATCAGCCAGGAATTTTAATTGTAATTGGAGAAGTGCTCCGAGGATCACCAGCAGCCAACAAGAGAGCAAGCTGAAAGCCTGCCCCAGTTCATTGACATGCAACCTTAGGTAGAACTTTTAGAAGAGTCCCTCATAGCAATATCTTAAGAAAGGGGTGAGGAATAGCAATACCAGTAGCACGTTGACTTATCTCAGTGCTTTACAGCCCTCTCTAAGCGGTTTACAGAATCAGCCTATTGCCCCCAACAATCTGAGTCCTCATTTTACCCACCTCTGAAGGATGGAAGGCTGAGTCAACCTTGAGCCTGGTGAGATTTGAACTAGAAGATTTGAACATAGAAGTAGCCTGCAGTACTGCACTCTAACCATTGTGCCACCTCAGCCCCTATGATTGTGGACTTGTGGACTTGTGGACTTGAACTCCCAGAATTCCAGCATGGCTGGCTCAAGAATTCTGGCAGTTGAAGTTCACAAGTCATAAAAGGGTCATTGTTCCCAACCCTTGTTGGGAACAATGAGAAAAGTGAGAGAAAAGATACTCACAGGCTTGGTACAAGTTTAAAGAAAGGAAGAAGGAGCTGAGGGATCCAATAAACCAGCAACAAATGCAAAAGAAAAGGCAAGAGGTATAGTCAGGTAGAATCCAGAGTTCTAAGCATATCTCCTGAATAGATGTGAACTGGCTGAATCCCACCACTGAGGTCTTCTCTCCAAGACGTCCCAAATATTTTCAAAAGGCAACTGGACTTTCTCTGTTTTTTCTTGAAGACATTTTGCTTCTCAACAAGAAGTAAAACATCTTCAAGGGGGGGAAAGGTTCAGCTGCTTTTTGAAAAAACACCTTTGGGACAACCATGACTTGGATGAATCTCCATAGATACTCCTCTCCAGGATTATTTTTGTAGGCGTCTACTTCCTCCTCCTGAGAAAAAAGTCCAGCAGGACCATAACAGCAAGGGATTGCCTTCTACCTTCGTAGATAGAAAGCAGCCCTTGTTTTTAGGGGTTTCTCTAGAGCAGGGATGCCCAACCTTGGCAACTTTAAGACCATGTGGCTGGGGAATTCTGGGAGTTGAAGTTCACAAGTCTGAAAGCAGCCAAGGTTGGACACCCCTGTTTTAGAGCATTGCTCTGTTCTCTTGGGCAGTGCTTGCCTTCTTCTGATAACTCCTGTGCTGCCTAAGGTGCAATGGAGAATGTTAATCTCTCTCAGCTTCTGATATGGGAAATAACTTCCGTTTTAGCTGACTTCTGATCTGAAATATGCAAAGGACTATTGTGTCCTCTGCCTCAGGCATTGCTACATCTCAGGCCAGACAGATTTGTGTTTATGCTTCAGGAACAGCTTGGGGCCACCAGATAGCCACCACCTGCCAAGCTTTGAATGAGTTCCCCGGGGGCCTCTCTAAGACCCTCCTATCCTTGGAGATAGAAGATATATATTATTCAATAGAAAAAGGATAATAACATTGATTTGGTATTATTACATTAAGGATAGTACAGGATATAGGGTTAAGCATAGGATGCAAATATCACTCAGATTGGCTAAGGCATGGGCCGTTGAATAAGTCATGGTAGCCTAGCTTAGCTATAACACAATGCCACAATTGCGTGGGCTCACGTATTGTCTTATGCCAAATACAAATGAATTCCCGCTCAGCATTTGATGTCATGACTGCCACTGAAATTATTCAAATTCCATGCCAAATGGTAGCTTAAGAAGCCAAACTGGGGTTTGTCTTCTATTTATAAATTATCTCATCTCACAATGCATAACTTGGATCGAATGTGTAAACTGGAATATGAAAGCACAGTTTTGAGGCTGGTTTGCAAAGTACGGTTTTAGCTGTCGGTCTTTTGCTATGGCATTTGAATTCATTGTTGCTGAATTGCGATTAGGGGTGTTGAGCCTTCAAAGAAGTTGCCGCACTTGGAAAAGTTTGCAAATGTATGAACTTTTAACACAGGACTGAGCAGGTGAAAAACAAAGGCAGATAAATATCTCTGAGTGTGATTTGCCTAGTATGTATTTGAAAACGAGCACTGTATTATAAATTCTAAATAATTATGGTTAGCACACTTAACAACAATGGCAAGAAAAGTTGTAAAATGAGTCAAATCACACTTAACAAATGTCTCATTTAGCAATGTAAAATTTGGACTCAATCGTAGTTGTAAGTGGAGGTTCTCTGTGTATCCTGAATTATTGTTTCCCTTGATGGGAAGTGTATATAAATGCCTCTTCCACCCCAAGTAACTTGTGCACCAAACACTGCTGTAAAAGAACCGCATTGTAGCCAGTATGTTTTATGCTGCTCATAAGCTCGCATGCCTTTGGTGTGGTATCCATCTATTTTGCATGTGACCTTCACGTCCCTGGCTTCCCCTTGGTCTGCTGCTATTGTTAGATCTGAAATGTTTATGCAGGAAATTTGCCATATGCTAATCAGACCTTATTTATAACTGTGTTTAAATGAGGTTCAAAGGTCAGCTTCCCTTTAAGAAAAACAGCTCTTTGCATCCATTTATTTCTTTGGGTGTATGACTCTTGACAACGTTCATCAAGCATTTCACAATGGGTGCAGCTGCTATTTAGGAGGGGGGTATTAAATCCAGGGTGGGTATAACAAGCAAGGGCAGCTGTCAGAAAGAAAAAAATGTAACCTGTCAACAGTCATGGCCTCTTCCTTTCCACAAATTCCAGTGCTATAGTTAGAGCTGAAACTCAGAACCAAGCTTAGGGCTTCCCAACCTAATTTCTATCATTGAACCCAGTTTGGTCTAGTTAATGTCAATGCACCAGGCTAGAAACCAGGAGACTGCGAGTTCTAGTCCCACCTTAGACATGAAAGTCTGCTAGGTGACTTTGGGCCAATTATTCTTCCTCAGCCCCAATCACCTCGCAGGGTGGTTGTTGTAGGGAAAATAGGAGGAAGAAGGAATATTAGATAGGTTTGCTGCCTTCAGTTATTTGTAAAAATAATAAAGGCAGGACACAAATAAATAAGAGAATAGAAGATAATGGGATAAAGACATAGAATGGAATATAGAAATGACTGCACTTTTAAGTAAATCTCTGGTAAATCAATTGTAAATCAATTGTTATATATCATCAAATAAAGTTCAGTGACTGCATGAAGAAAGGGTTTTTATCTTTTCCTGAAAAAAAAAACCCCTAATAGTTCATATTTCATATACATTGACCAGCAGAAGGCACGAGAGGACCAGTTACATCCTATTGGGACTCATACTTATGGGCAATCGATATTATCATATAGGGTTCAAATACTCTAGCACAAGGATGTCCAACCTTGGCAGCACAAGGATGTCCAACCTTAAGACTTGTGGACTTCAACTTCCAGAATTCCCATGCTTGTTGGAAACCAGTGGGAAGGTTATAAATGGGGACCACATGACCCTGGGACAATGCAACTATCATAAATGCACATCGGTTGCCAAGTGCCCGAAATTTGAACACATGACCATGGGGATACTGCAACGGTCATAAGCAAAACGCACGCTCAACGAATTGGTTGTTAGATCGGTTGAATCACACCACTGGATTAAGGGACTGGAGGGTAAACATACCAAAAACATTTTCAGGAATTGGGTATGTGCAGTTCAATGAAAAGAAGGGCTGGGGGTAAAATGATAGCAGTGTGCCTTATCTAAGGGGCTGCCTCAAGGAAACAGGAGTCAACCTATTCTCCAAAATATCCAAGGGCAAAACAGGAAGCAATGGATGGAAACTAATCAAGGAGAGAACCAACTTAGAATGAAGGAGAAATTTCCTGATGATTCCTGCATCTCATTCTTGCATTGCATTACTCTTTCGAATATTACTGTATTTTTCGGAGTTAAAGACGCATCTTTTTCACACCCAAAAAGAGGGTGAAAATCTGGGTGTGTCTTATACTCCGAAGGTAGGCCCACCCACCTGTTGGCCCCCACCCATCACTGCCTAAATCCTCTCCACACCCTGGAGCCAAGCCGAGTGGGAGCCCCAAAAGTGAAATGTCCCTCCTTTCTGGCCACCGCTACCATTGGCTTGATTCCCTGGTGCAATTCGCAGAGCCACTTGGCCTCATGAAAACACAGGGGTAGTAGTTTTTGGCAGGTTCCAAGCGGCACCCTAAGTGCTGCCGCCGCCGATCTCCCAGCATGCGGAGACTGAAAAAGTGATGCTTGTTTTTGGCAATCCCCGTCGTCTGGAGTGGCATTTTTCAGGCAATTAGCCACTTTTTTTGGCCTCTGCCCAAATCGGGGAAGAAAGTGTTTTCGGGCAGCAATGCTGCGATCCCCTCCCCAAATACGAAAACGGGGCATGCAGCCGGGGTTCCCACAGCCCAATCACTCCACTTAAACGTGTGTGGGTGATAGGTTTTTTTTTTAAATGGATAAAAAGATCTGTGCTGCTCATTATCAAAATCCGAGTGGAAGTGAGGATGCTGCTGATCCTGATGCTGGTAGGCAGAGCAGAATTCTTTTTTCTTGTCCCCCCCACCCCAAATTAAGGTGCATCTTATACTCTGGTGCGTCTTATACTCTGAAAAATATGGTAACTATTTGATTGAGTGTCTCCTTGCCTTTTCTGAAATCTGTTTGTTCATTTGACATTTTTTTCCTTGCTGTCCATATTCTTTTATGTAAGATTTTTAGTGAGTAGTTGGTTAAGTGTCTAGTAATTTGACCATTGCCTTGTTGCATCTCTCTTTCCATTATAAATGTATATGTATGTGCATGTGTAGGTGTGTATATCAGTCAAGGAATCTGGCATTCAGCTTGTCTAAATATTAAAACCACATTCCTTGCTTGCTTGCTTGCTTCCTTCCTTCCTCCCTTTCTTTCTTTTCCTCCATCCCTCCTTCTCTCTGTCTTTTAATAGCATTGAAGAAGTGGCTTTCTATTGTCTTCTGCATTTGATTCTGGAGTTCTACTCTTGATTGAATTGGTTTTCCTCAATTCTCAGAGCCCCATCTGTTCTTACTTCCACCAGGAATTATTTTTAGCTTTGATGTACATTTTGATCTTACCGCCAAGGAACTCCACTAGCATCACCCTTGGAGTCACTGAAACTGCTGCCTTCACATGGAGGCGATTTAAGGAATTGGAACTCAAATGCAATTCTGGGCTTGGGGCACCCCCAACTATAGAGTTTCCAATTCACAAATGGAGTCCTGCAAAATGAGATCCGAAAACTACATCTGTAAAGTAGAATTTCCATAGAACCTGAAATAAAACAGTATTCGGAAGAAGCATACATATTTACAAACAAAATACAATATGATTTGAAATGTAATGTAATAATATCATATTTAAAAAGCACACTTCCCTTGAATGAAAAGTAATGTGAAAAATAAAAAAAGGTTTTTCAAAATTCTTTTTTCCTTGCTTTCAATGCCCTATATTTTTACAAAATGGTTATAGAAGTTGTCTCCATTTGGGCTACACAAAGGAAACAGAATCACATACATTCAAAAATCCATTATCATGGGTGTTTTCCTCTTTCAAGATATAGCTTAGCATTTATTTATTTCTCTTCTCTCGTCTTTATCCATGAGAGGACATTTTCTCTGAAATTACAACTGTTAAGTTTATTCAAGAGTCTTGAGTGAACCAATTCAATCATAGCTTTTTCAAAGGGCACATCAGTAGGAACAACAAGAGCAGACTTTAATATAGTCAAGGACTTGGAATAGAATGAAAGCACAATCGAATTTGAAATAAAACATGATTGCTGTACATAACACAAGTAAGATATGGTAAAACAAATCAATATCCAAAGAACTGACAAGTATTTACTTCAAATAATTAACATTCACGCTCATAATCATATGACCCCGCCTGTTTTTGTCTATGGAAATGTCAAAAAAAGCAATGGATAACATTTATTGCATTGAGCTATCTTGTGTGCAATTGCCCTGTGTCAAGTTGTCCCAAGGCACATTGCTCACAGCAAGATGGCTGCAGTGAGAGAGCCATGGCAAATTGGCTATGGAATTCCAAATCTTTTCTTACCGGTTCTATGAGAGCATACTTCGTGCACGGGCTTGCGCTTCATGCCCTTGCGCATCTAACATGTGCTTTGTGCATACGTGCATCACTCAAAGTCCACCCTTAGTGTCAGCGCTGGTGAGCTGAGCTGATTTTTATAGGACAGGAAACAACGGGGGCAGGCAGGCGGGGCCAACCAGAGGTGGCATTTGCCGATTCTCTGAACTACTCAAAATTATGCTGAACCGGCTGAATACCCCCTCTGACCTGCAGTATGCATCTTCTGCCAGTACAGGTGACATGGTTTTTCAGGTAACCTGGGCCCATGTCAAGAAGGGCTCTAAAAGTGATAACCAACATCTTGAATTAGACCCAAAAGCAAACTGGGAGCTAGTGCAGCTCGTGGAATAGTGGGGTAACATGGGACCACCCTAGGGGCACCAAGAACTTCCTCATGGCTGCATTGTGAGTTGGCTTTAGCTCCTGGCTACTCTTCAAGGGTAACCCTATGAAGAGCACATTGCAGTAGTCTAAGAGAGAGAATGGGCAGCCCTTGAGTAACTGAGCACTCCTGGTTCCCAGACCCTCTTCCAGTCCCTGCTTGGTCCTACCAGATGGAAGAGAGGGGGGTTGACCTAGAAGACAGCAGCCAGCACTGGCTTGACACTGGCCAGGCTAGTAGCAGGCACATGGTAAAAATAGTCTTTTGTGATCCCTAAGAAGAGAGGATGTAATCAGAAACACGGCCAATGAAGAAGAAATATTTTCTTTTCTCCAACCAAATAGAGTTCCAGCTTTTAAAAAAACAAACACTCCGCAACAATAAAGACTAATGTCAGCTGTCTTCCTGCCAAATCTAGAGAGGTTATTTTTGATATTAATTCCCATCCTTGGCATTAACTAGCAGCTTGCTGTTGTCCAGTTAAATTTTGAAGAACACCTTTCCCTTGCTGATAATATCCCCCCATCAAAGGGATGTGGGATTTAGAATGCACACTGGCCATCCTTTCTACTGTTCCAAACATGTGTTCTTTTGTCATTTTGAATTAAGTTAAATCTTCCATTTTGGCATTTGGGACAATCAATAGCATTTCTAGCAAAAATTGCCCTTGGATTTCTGGGCAAAATGCTACAGTATATCTTCTCTTTTATATTCAATCTCCGTAAGCAAAATATTTCCCCCCCCCCCGACACATATTTTGCTTCGTTCTCCTCGCACCCCCTTTGTTGAATATATGCACAAACTTCCCTGCTTTTCCTCTTCATTCACTCACATACACATAAAACACACACACCAAAGTTGGTATTCTGCCAGTTCGCACCAGTTCAGATGAACCGACAGTGGCGTTGGTGCTGACATCATCATGCATGCGCAGAAGTGCCACGTTCGAGCGGAGTGACTGCGTTTGCGCTCCCGCTACCAATCGGTAGTGAAGAAAATAGGATTTCATGCCTGACACACACCCATACAAACATGCATCCAAACACAAACAGGTGTTTTGGTTTTTTGTTTTTGTTTTACAGAGGCTACCGAGACAAGCTGGAAAATTCTGGATGACTACTTGATGGAAGCAATTTCTAAACAGTTTCAATGTTGTGTCTCTTGAGATATCAGATGAGTGAGAGTGATCCTTGACCATGGTACTTGGGGACCGCAGTTGCAGCAAGTAAAAATAATTCAGTTTCAAGATTGAGAATTACTTAAACAGCACACCAGGCTGTGGTGCCAGATTCAGTGGTCTACAAGCAAGACTGCTCAACTTCAAGTCTTCAACACCTCCAGAGAGGCGGTGGGGAGAAAAAAATACCAGCATTTTCTAAACCTTCGTCAAAAACCAGCAACTTTTCCATATGGTGACAGCCATCATGAAATCTTATGAAGTGGTTGGATGATCTTCTCCCACTCAACCCTCTAAATTGCTTCAAATCCTGTGTAATTTGACTATTTTACTTTAGGGTCTCCTAGCTTCTGCATAAAAGGGGTGAACATTTGTTGAAGATTTTGCATGCAAAGATCTCATGAATTTTTTTGCCAAAACACTCCAGATTTAACCAGTTTAGATGGTTTTTTTCTTCAGTTTTTCAATTTAAGAATTATGGATACCACATGAGTATGTTAGAAAGCCCCTGAAGTAAGAGATTATTCCATTCTTCCTTTAAAAACCCACCAAAATGCCCCAAAAATAAGATGCATTTTTTGGGCGGGAAAAAGGCTATGAGAGGCATAGGAGAAGGTTTTAAGAGTGGTCTCTGAATCCTCGGAGTGGATCCTTAATCTGACTGAATTAAAATGGATGACAGGCCCTTGCTTGCATATAGGTAGTCCTCAACTTACAACCACAAACTGAGCTCAAAATGCTAAGTAGTGGCTACAAATGGTGATCACCATCACCCCAGGACATCTGACAAAAGCCTAACTGTTGGTTCCTGGAACTGCTTAAGCTTCTGGGCTTCCTCCTGAGCAGAGGTTGTAATCAGCCAGTTCGGACAGGTTCTGGAGAACCGGAAGTGGAAATTTTGAAGTTTGGAGAACCAGCAAATAGACTGGCCCCACGCCTGCTGCCTCCCAGCCGATCTTCTTTTGTTGCCCTGAACAGGAGAACAGAGATGAAAAACAGGTTAGTGGGGTGGGGAGGGAATGGGGATTTTGCAGCATTCTTCCCCTGTCACGCTCACAAAGCCATGTGCACAGAACCGGTGGTTAAAAATGTTTGAATCTCACCATTGGCATGCCTACTCAGTCACATGACCACCCAGCCACACCTACCCTCTCACATGACCACCCAGCCACACCTACCCTCTCACATGACCACCCAGCCACACCTACCCTCTCACATGACCACCCAGCCACACCTACCCTCTCACATGACCACCAAGCCACGCCCACAAACCAGTTGTTAAATTTTTTTGAATCCCACCACTGCTCCTGAGGCATTGCCACATACAACTCAGTGTGATAAGGAGCTGTTGTTCCCAAATGATTTGCAGAAGCAGGCTGCCCTTCCTGCTCAAAAGTGGTGAGCATCCTCCTCTTCGCATTGAAGGAGAGAAATAAGGGTCGAGCAGTTTTGAATTACTTATGTATGGATTTTTCATCTGAAAGTAAAACTATTCATGGAATTCCTATCTTGTCATTCTAACCTCTTTTTTTTCCCTAATGAATCTTGCTTTTCTGAGCTCAAAGGGACTTGTTTATTCAATTGAACACTTCCAGGCCTGAGTGCCATTGGAGAAATCTGACAATTCTACTCTGCAACCCACTCGAAGCAGTGGCCTATCGTGGAGGGTGGGCACACTTGAAGGTAGAGACGAGAAGCAGAATGAGGAGTTATCCACATAAAGATGACAACCAGCTCCACACTCTCTGCTGTTTACTCTGCTCTCCAGAAGCTTAAATAACTATGAAAGAGAAGGGGGATATGAACAGAAATACTGCAGCAAAGACATTGAAAGAGTTGTCATGCTGCAGTGGTTAGCATGCAGGCTGACTCTGCTCATGGCCAGGAGTTCGATCCTGACCAGCTCAAGGATGATTCAGCCTTCCATCCTTCCGAGGTGGGTAAAATGAGGACCCAGATTGTTGGGGGCAATATGCTGACTCTGTAAACCAATTAGTTGTAAAGCACTATGGGCAGTATATAAGTCTAAGTGCTCTTGTTCTTGCTAAAAGCTCAAGCAACAATTTCTCAAGGCTGTTAAAACTATCTGAGACCTACCCTTGAGATAGGAGTGGAACCATAGGAAAGTTACCATACCGAACCCCAAATCTCTCATGCAGTTCTGGAGAATAACATGCTTGAAAGCTGCTGATAGATCCACAAGCATTAATTGGGAGATACACTCCTCAATCCCACACTCCTCATTAGATCATTCAGCAGGACAACTAACTTAATCTCTCTACACTGTCCAATAGCAATAGCAATAGCATTTAGATTTATATACCACTTTACAGTGCTTTACAACCATCTCTAAGTTTCAGCATATTGTCCCCAACAATCTGGGTCCTCATTTTATCGATCTCGGAAGGATGGAAGGCTGAGTCAACCTTGACCCTGGTGAGATTCAAACTACCAAATTGCAGGCAGCCGGAAGTCAGCAGTAGTAGCCTGCAGTACTGCACCTTAACCACTGCACCACCACGGTTCTGGTCCAGGTTGAAATATATCTAGATATAATTCAGAGGATCCTAAAGTTGTTTTGCTCCCAGCTGTTCAACCAGTTTGGCTAAAATGGTAACTTAGAAACTAATCTGTTTCAGTGGATGCAAAAACCATTAAGGTAGAGATGGAGTCATTAGATGAATCCTTTGGCCTGAACCACAACAAAAGGAGTCAAATTTGTTTTTTCTATCTGTGGATCATCAGCCTCAGGGCAGAAAACCAATAAGTAACCTGTTTCACTTTTATTTTGTAGATAAGATTTGAACTTGGTCCCTGAGTCAGTCCAAAGCAAACTGGACTTTATTTTATTTTTGAGGGGGTGGGTGGGATTAAATTGAACTTAATTCTTTGCCCAAAGTCACTCTGGCAGCACAAACCATTTCATGCCTAGTCAGCTCCATTTAACGGGAGTTACTTTTAGACTTTCATTTGTGATGGTAACTTGTTAAATTGCAGCTTCATAGTCTACTTGGTGGCTTCAGAGAGCATCTCTTTGTTTTTGACAATTTAACTTTTAAACGGATAAATAAAAATGTTACTCACTTTGTTTTGGCTTAAATAATGCCCTTCGTTAGATGAATAATGGATCCGAAGCCTAGATGACAAATTTCCTACTCCCACTCTTATGCTACAATTCTGCCTTGTTGATTAGCAACAGAGGAATGCCTCCAATGACCAAAAAAAAAAAAAAAAAGCTTGTGAGGAACGCTTAAAGTAAGACAATATTGCCTTTGATGAATTACAGAGAGCCATTTTTAACTCCTGACTTCACTACCAAAGAAGGTTTCTCGTTTGGAATTGTTGGTGCCTTTAACATCTTTATCTCGGTATGCAAAACTATGGGGTTTTGTTCAGACAATTAAGCAGAAGCTAGAATATTTATGTAAGAGTAAGGAGGAGTTCAAAAAGACACCCCGAATCTCACTGCAATGAAGAATTAATCAACTTGACAGTATGTGGAAGAAAACACATCAAGAAAGTGAAAGATGTTCAAACTGAAACAATTCATGTATAAGATTCTTGTAAGTAAAAAGCATCTAATATTATTACAGCAGTTAGCATATGCATATTATTACAGCTAATTCAGTATGCTTTGAAAGGATATGTGGTTTTATAAAGTTTACTAAGAATATTAACACATTGAAATGGAATCAGCTTTTCAGATTTATTTCATTGTAGTGTAGATCATTTTACAGAATTGTTGAGCTTCACAGCTTTGCCACAGAATAAGAAATGCCCAATCTGTTTCTTACATTTCCAGCAATTTTTAGTAAATGATTTCTGACTTTTAATAATCAGAACTGGAGTAAAATACCAACAATATAAAAATTATAGCAATTTTCTTATACCAAATATAATATTCAGAATAAAGCTATTTTTCCCTTCCGTTGAAATTTTCATTGTTGCATCTCTATTAGCACATTCAAATTTGGTATCCAAGTACCGTAATCATTGCGGACTGTGAACTGAAGAAGCTTCTTGGTTGAGAAGTGAAATGTTTTCAAGGAAAAACAAAGAAAGTCCAGTTGCCTCTTGAAAAAGCATCTTTGGGACAACATATAGTATCGTTGACAAAGTAGTTGAAAATATGCAGGTTAAAATATTGTAGGATTTATGGATGCAAACTGATGAAGTCTAAATTCATAACATACCAGATGTGGTTGAAAAGAAGAAAGTGTGGATAATTGATGTGGCCATACCAGGGGATAGTAAAATAGAAGATAAAAAATTGGAGAACAGCACAAAATGTCAAGATTTTAAAATCCAAATTGAAAGATTATGGCCTAAACCAGCCATGGTAGCCCCACTTGTTAGCAGCACACTGAGTACCATATCAAAAAATCTTGGACAGTATTTAGAAAATCCACACGTTGACAAAATTTCCATCTGTCATTTAAAAAAGACTACACTGCTTGAATCTACAATATATACTGTGCTGATAACATTTCAACATCCTAGGATGCACATGAAGGCCAACACCAACTAAGGAACTGTCAGCTGTGATTTACCTTTGTTGTGTAACTAACAATAATAAACAACCTAAGCATATGGCTGACAATGCAACAAAATAATAGTATTTACTGGGAAGAAAGAGGCAATGATTTAAACAGTAGAAGTCCCTGAAGCCTCCTTAACTTCTCAGACTGTCATGTGTCAATCTTTGTCTACCACAGCAAGGAAAGGAAATGGAGTTCCAGCTTCTTCCCAAGTGCCTTCAGTCTCCTGACTGACTTTCATGGTCTGTTTTGGTGTCACACCTCCTGTTCGTCTACAACAACCAAAGACCTGTTTACAAGCATTGGTTATAGAGGAGAGAATGTATTCTATAATTTCACACTTTGGCCATATTAGACTGGCATTACCATGGCATAGAGCTGTGATGGCGGACGTATGACAAGCATGCCATAGGTGGCAGACAGAGCCCTCTCTAGGGGCACATGAGCCGTTGCCTCAGCCCAGCTCCACAGCGCATACGCACGCACCTCCCACCAGCCAGCTGATTTTCAGATCTCTGCTGTGCTTGTGTGGGGATGGGGGGGCATGTGGGAGACACCGCGCATGTGCTCAGGGGCAGGGGTCATGTGTGAATGAGCAGTGGAGTGCAGGGGGGTGTGGTGCACTCCCTGTGCCCCATTTTTGATCCCAGGAGGATTCAGGGAGGTTGGCTAGGCCCAAAATGGGGTGCGTGGCGGTCATGTGTGCATGCACAGGAGTGTGGGAGTGCATGGGGGGAATCACACACACACATGCGCAGGGGGGCAGGGCTCATAGGGCCTGCTGCATGTGCATTGCATTATAAGTGTGGGCATGCACCCGCGTTCTGTCGGCACACAACGACAAAAGGATTAGCCATCACTGGCACAGAGCATAGTGTCTTCTTTTTTTTTACTTTTTTTGAAAAGTTTTAATAAATTTTTACAAATATTTTCCCCTTCCCCTCCCCTTCCTCCACCCCAACCCTACCACCCCTCCAAGCCTCCCTCTCCACAACTTCCCAAAGCAAATACCGGGTATAAACCTTTAACATTCATACACTAACATAGGCTAACTAACTATAACATCTTTGCTCCCTCTTGTATTTTAACTCCCCTTTTATTAAACCAAATTTAGATAACCTATAACATTCCTTACTCATTCCTAGACTAATTAAAGTTCCTTTGTCCAATGTTTATTTTAAATATAGTCAATCCATCTTCTCCATTTCGACTTGTATTTCTCTTCTGAACAGTCTTTCCAGTATACTGAAATTTTTGCCATCTCTGCTAGATTTACTACTTTTAATGTCCAATCTTGAATGATAAGCAATTCTTCCTTCTTCCCGCAATCTTGTTGCCATTATTAAGTTCAAAATCAACCTAGTCTCTATAAATATACAGTCTGTAATTATACCTAGCAAAAACAACTGAGGAGTGAACTTCAAAATGCTTTAGTTTCCTTACAAATCCACCATATATAATAATACATAGCATCAACACAATCACATTTCCATTTAAATTATAAGTTGAGATGCACACAAACTAACTTTTTAAGATCTAAACACCATATAAAAACATCTTATATAGAGTCTGTATCAAATTTTATTTTTGCATAAATTATCATTTCTTATCCAAATCTTTTTCCGTATTCCCATCATTATTAAAAACTATTGGAAATTCTCCTATTTACCGTCTCTATCTATATTTTATGCCCCAATGTTCTTAATTATACTTATATAATCTCCCATTTAAAATTGTAATATAAACTCCTAAATATGTAACCTTTTTTACTATCACACATCCTATTAATTTTTCTGATTCTTCTTTTGGATTTATCCTGGATCATGAAGCGCTTGTAGTATTCCATTCCTTGTTTCCCTGATAACAAAGTAAATTGCATTATCTCTTGATAGTTGTCTCTGTCTGATGATCCATGAACTAACCCGATAATTTTTTTCAGTCTGCCAACCATATTCTGCTTTTAGTTCACCAGTTAACTGAGCGAAAGCTTCTACAAAAATTTCTTTCAAATTTTCTTCATTATATTCTTTCAAACCTCTTATTCTCAAAACAAATTCCATCACTGTGTATTGTATCATTGTAACTTCTGCCTCTGATTTTTCAATCTTGATTTGAAGCTCATCGACTTTATTCTCCAAATTCCCATTAGATTGAGTGATTTCTTCCACCCTATCACTCAATGATGTTGCAAAAACAAACGAACCCTTAAACACATCCACTGTAGCCTCTCTTATTTGTCCTTAATTTCAGACATTTCATCAGACACATTTTTAAGGGCAGTTGCAATCCACTCCTGCAAAAACAAAACTTGTGCCTCCAAAGCACCCCGGAGAGCTTCAAATGTCACCATTTGTGTATCCGTTCTAGCACTCTTGGAGGCACTTATATTGGTTTGTTTTAAAAGCATTTCCGAATATCCAAATCACACTTTCCAGCAACCAGCTTATTGAGTCCAGAAAGTCCACTTAATCCCCAAGATTGTTAAATCTTGTAACTTTAGACATGAGCTCTTCAGACTTTTAGCAACAATAACAAACAATTAACAAATACTTTCCTTTTAAGTCTCACTTTGATCACACCCTTTGACTTGCAGACACCATCTTTATTACCCTTTGTTCTTTTTAATTTTCACAGAAGGAAGTAAAACTGCATCGGAGTTAAGGCTTGTGCTCGCAATTATAAAAACTCCCATACTTGCTTTGCCTGCTTTTTATTCAAATGTAGATAAGCATTGATTGCAGGGGGTGGTCGCGACGTCTTGTTTCTGCTGCAGCAGAAGTGTCCCAAGATGCGGAGCTTTGTCGGGCTGCTGGGGAGCTCTCACCCTTCTCACCACAGAATTACTCCTGCGGGTTTATGGGGGGTTCTACCCTTAATGCCTGGCTGCTCTCCTTCCCCTCTTTTCCCGAGGGGAGAGTTTTCAAGCCGCTTGACAGCTGGTTTATGCTGTTCTAGCAGCTTAAACACGATCTTGGGGCTGGCATTCCCAAAGAAATGTCTTCCAACGCCTATGGTGCCACCTGGAAGTCCATAGTGTCTTCTTTTGACAACTAGGTGCTCCAGCTGGCCAGTTTGAAGGCCTCTTCAGCTGAATTCTGATCATGCTGGAATCAGCAGGTAGAGCTTTGCATCGCAAGTTGCCCAATGTTACTAATTGCTGAAAATTAAGCTGCCAATAAAGCGATAGCTGTAGAGTTCTGTTCCCAGCTTGGCAAATTTAATTGAAAGGACAACATTTCAGTTGAAAGACCAAATCCAAAGGATGTTGAAAAGAATTCTCTTCTTTCCCAGAAAATCTGGAGAAATGCAATGGATCTTCAACAGTCATGACATTATTTTCAAAATGGCAAACAACGATGTGTTTTCCTCCCTCTCTAAACTTTTATTAGCCCTGAGAGGAGGAGGAGCTGATTGGATTTCAGTTGTATTTTGCTTTTTTATACCAATTAAATTCATTGATTTGGAGGGGAGGAATGTTTAAAAAGAAGAGGAAGGAGGAAGAGGAGAAAGCAGCAACAGCAGGAGGCGGCTGTGGTAATTATTTAAAATCCAAAATTGGAAAGCAAAGAAGGTTAAACAATATTTTTGCCTGGGGAGAAAGCCAATGTTACAAATTAAAGAAATTAGTGAATTTGACCCATCTCTACAAGATTAAGTGACACAGTCAAAATGACATTTGCCATTGGATATCTACTCTGAGTTCAGTTTATGCAGACACCCAAGTTTTTCCAAATTATTTTTGTAAGTTTGCTGGTGTCTTAAGGGTACAATGGCAACTTTAAGGATAAAGCTCAAAGCAACATTTTCATAGTTTCTTATCTACTAGGGCAAAAATTAGTAGCACGGGATAGGGATGACCAAGGCACAGATCAAATGCACTTCCCAGCATCCTGACAAAATGCCTAACATTTCATAGCACAAGTTTTCTTATTTTGGGGTATTTAGAAGGACAGTGGTGTCACTTTATGGTGGCCAAAAATGAGGAGTTCTGGTAGCACTTTTTCTAATAAATGTTATGAAAAGGCATAATCATGAACCATAGTTCACTTCAACAGCTACATAGAGTAAAGTCTAGTGAGATATTGTCGGCAGATATTCCTCCGGACATTGGAGGAAGAGCATGTGACGGTGTCTCTAATCTTGTGTGTGTGTCCTTAGTGGGGCCTATGATGGTCCTGTTGGTATAGATGTGTGGGCACATAAACCTCTGGGTTTGTTACAAGTTCTGTTCCCTATGTTGGCATCATTGTCAGTGGTGGGATGCTGCTGATTTAACAACCAGTTTGGTGAGCATGCACTTTGCACACACACGGAGCGTTGAAAATGGACCATTTAGAAGCTCAGCTGCTTACCTAGCAGTCAGCTGGGGGGAAATCAGTTGTGCCCACAATTGAGATGAGCTAGAAAGCAGGAAATGAAGGACAGGATAGAACAGGGGCAGGAGGGCAGGGCCAGCTGATCGATGAAGCTACCGGTTCGCCTGAACCTGTCCAAATCGGCTGAATACTACCTCTGCCCCTATTGTTTCTTGTTGCTTGTGAGAGTCTGCTTCAGGTTGTCTATTCAGGTAGTCCTCAACTTACAACCATTTGACTAATGACCATTCAAAGTTACAACAGCCCTGAAAAAAGTGGCTTATGACCAGTTTTCATATTTAATGACCGTTGCAGGGTCAGATCAGGTGATCAAAATTTGGGGGATTGGCAACTGGCATGTATTTATCCACAGCCCCAGGATCATGTCATCACCACTTGCAACCTTCCCAGCTGGCTTCCAACAAACAAAGTCGACGGGGGAAGTCAGATTCCCTTTAACAACTGTGTGATTCACTTAACCACTGCTGTGATTTGCTTAACAATTGTGGCCAAAAAGGTCATAAAATGGGTCACAGCTTACTTAATAACTATCTTGCTTAGCACTGGAAATTCTGGGCTCAGCTGTGGTCACAGATTGAGGTCTACCTGAAAATCCGTATCTGCCTTAGGCCCAACCTATCTCAATGAGCAACTCTCTTAATCTATCTTGTCCCAAGACCTTCAGTTATCTTACAGGAGTGTGCTATGGACATTACTCTGGAAGTAGAATAAAAATTTCAGCGATCAAGATATATTCTTCCTCTCCCTCCATAAGACATAGATTTCAGCCAACCTATCTGATCTAGCAATAGTAATAGCACTTAGACTTATATACCACTTCACAGTGCTTTTACAGCCCTCTCTAAGCAGTTTTTACAGAGTCAGCATATTGCCCAGAGGTAGGTTGCTAATTTTTACTACCGCTTGAGGCATGCAGCCACATGTACTCCTGCGCTGCTTCTGCACATGCATAGACGCATCCGGGCAGGTGGGTGGAGCCTCCCACTGCCCTACTACAAGTTTGTCCGATCTAGGCCGAACGGCAGCAACCCACGTCTGATATTGCCCCCAACAATCTGGGTCCTCATTTTACTGACCTTGGAAAGATGGAAGGCTGAGTCAACCTTCAGCCTGGTGGAATTCAATCCGCCAAATTGCAGGCAGCCAGCAGTCAGCAGAAGTAGTCTGCAGTACTGCAGTCTAACCACTGTACCACCAAAGGAAAACCCTATTTGTATAATTTGGTTGAGGCTGAAGAAGCTTCTTGGATGAGAAGTGAAACATCTTTAAGGAAAAACAAAGTCCAGTTGCTTCCTTGAAATTGCACCTTTGGGACCACCATGACCTGGATGTCTGAGAATCTCCGTAGACATTTACCTACTTGTATAATTATCTATGAAGATCTTCTAAGCACCCTGGCCTCTTAGCTACTAAGTGATCTGTTCATCCAAAGCTGCCTGGGCTGGGTGAGGGGAGAAGCCGAAGTCACGATGACACAACATGCAATCTCAATGCTCTGAGATCGTAGTCAATACTTTTGCCACTGGGTGGTCCAAACGGACCTAAACCGTCCCGCAGAGACGGTGAACAGGAAGAATACTTCTTGCTGATCTCAGGGACATCGCAAAGTCCCTGATCGATCCAAGAGAAGTTCTTCAAACCGGTGACAAAAAATCCAGCCATTTGGCTGATGAAGTCGGGGTGGCTCCAAAATGGAAGGATATGGAAAGAGAACGTGTTTCCAGGTGGTGATGAATTTTTACTGTTTTAAAAGTGATTGCCTATAAAAAAAAACCTTAAAATTAATTTAAATTGGAGAACAGAAGAAATAAGTGGCAGAATTAAATTTTGACTGGTTTTGGACAGTGGGTTATCTTACTTTTTAAACACTATCTTCATGGATGGAATTTATGCAAGCCTTTTAAAACGAATGGATTAAGTTTCCTTCTTCTATTTTTTTCTTAACGTAATCTATGGACTAAAATTCTCCTCTTTCATTACTGTGGGTGTTTTTCTAACTCATTTAACAATCGACTTTTTAAAAACTTGAAATACAAAAAAGATACAAAAAGAAACAAAGAAATTGTAACATTGTAACACTGCTAATCGGAGGCTGGAGGTTTGTTTATTGGAAACAAAACACTTTTATTTTTTTTTCACTGATTATACTGGCTTGGCACTTCAAGGTCTCACAGCTTGTTTATAGAGAGTGATAAGAAGAAAAGCACACAGATGTTCCTTTGAAGTATATTTTTAACAAAAAAAAGTGAAATGTTATTGTGAATCTTTACTTAATCCTTTTAAAACCTTCTAAGCTAGAGCAGCAGTGTTTGTTAGCTGGAGATAATGGCACAATTTCAACAGCAGAAAGAAGTTTTAAGTCTGCAAAAGATACTCTCAGAAATACAAAAATTATCAGATACACGTGAGAGGATAGAGAAGAAGTTGGAAGACTTAGTGCACCTAACAGCAAAATATGATGAAGAAGTTGAAGATGCTAATCAAATGGAAAAAGTGGCGGTTAAAATCCTAAAAATCAAAGATGAAAATGAATATAAAGAAATTAAAATTGCTGATATTTATAGTGATTGGTTTGTCTCTGAAAAGGGAAAGAATGGAATACTGAAAGAGGAATTAAATGGAGGGGAAATCTACCCCAGATGGCAACATACAGAAGAAGAGAAAACAAAAGAATTTATGGATTTAAAGAGAGAAATTTTATTAGCAATATCATTGATAACACTACCGACAATCAAAGATAAGCAGATTAAGGAAACAGAAGAAGGGCATCGAAATTACATGAGAGATTTTATAAGCAAAGAGTTGCTAAGAGGAGACCATACAGAGTTGATTAAGGAGATGATTAGAGGACTGACACCACAAATGGCAGAAGATATGAGACTGTTTTGCTACTGGAAGGATACAGGTTGATAGATGGAAGAGTATAATTTAAAACTAGCTAAACTTAGTGAAATTTAGTGACAATGGATATAGTTAAATAAATAATTGATAATGATAATAATGTATACAATGTGTAGTGTTATGATAAGTAATAATTGGATATGAATATTGAATGGTACCCATGAAAGGAAGATTAGAAACCCTTTTGAATTATATATAAAGGTTAATAAAAAAAGAACTAAGTTAGATACAGTTAAGTCTTGATTATTAGGGGGAAAATGTTATGATGCAGGATATAGTCAAATAAAGGAGGGATAATGATAATAACGTATATACGTGTATGGGTACAACATAAGGAAATGGAATGTAAATTGTAAACAGTGATTTGGAAAGAAGGATTAGAAAACTTTGTTCTTAAATATTATGGATGTTTAGCTGGAATAGCACATAAGGATTTAGTGTAATTGGAGGATTTTAGAAATAGTAAATGGAATGCCAGTGTGAAGTTTCCAAGAGTTGCCTTAATTAATATACAAGCCCCAAGACAAGGTTCAAAAAAAACCTCATTCATTTATTAGGACTAACATCTTGGCACGGACTTCTGTGTAGCCGAAACTAAATCCCACTAAATGGCGTCTGAAGATTTACCCCTGTCTCCCCTCCCCTCTGGCTGAGGTCATCAATCACATTCTCCAACAGGATGTTATGGCAGGGTTCTGGACATGCACATTCACATCCCAGTACAAAAATATGAGACTTTTACTCTGGCCAAAAGTATACATGGCATTCCCCCCCTCCCCTTCTCAAGTTGATAGTAGTCATGGAAACGCTTTAGGCGTTGACAGCCAGTATGTGGTTATGTATTAAATCTTGGTATATTTTATGATGAAGGACGTTTAAACAATTATACTCAAATGAAAATGGAGGTATGATGACAGTAACAGGTATAAATATCTGAGTTAAAATATTTGAATTGAGATGAATTATGCTTGATGACTGTGGAAGAGATGCACGAAAGTCTTTTGTAACCAACTGATACACTTTTTACAGTATGTAAAGAAGGAGGATTCTTTGTGTTGTGTTTGTTTTGAATTTTTTTTTGAAAAAATTATATATATAAAAAGAAGGTGCCTGGGCTGTTGAACAACCCCTTGGGCACCCACAAAATCCATTCAAATAGAAGATTCACCAAAGCAGTTTGTGTGTGTAGTTATGTGGGTTTACATGTGTACATGTACTTGTGTGTGTGTGTGTGTGCTGGGATGTTACAAGGAAAGCTAAGTGCCAAAAGTCTTGTTACCTAAATGAATTTTCATTTGTGTGATATTGAATTCAGCCCTTCTTTGTTACTAATTCTAATCATATTTCCCATTAACTCTGCCCTGCTCCAATAATATTTGGAATAACTAAGAATGTCAAAGCTATTTAACTGAAATCCTTATTTTGAGCTCTCAATAAAGGAGCTGCTCAGCTGGAAGGCTTAAATGAATCCATGAGATTTTACATAGTGCGTAATCCCCTATGTCGGTGATGGTGAACCTTTTTTGCCTCGGGTGCCAAAAGCATGTGCATGCACACTATCGCGCACTAGCTTGCCCACCCCTATAATTTAATGGCCCCCCATGCCATGCCCCCTGCACATGCGTGTGTGACCCCCCTGATGCCCCACACATGTGCACATGACTTTCTTGGGGCCTGGGGAGGGCGAAAATGGCCTCCCCCACCTCTCTGGAAGCCACCTGCAAGCCAGAAATGAACTGTTTTCCGACTTCCGGTGGGCCCAGTAAGTCTGTTTTCACCCTCCCCAGGCTCCAGAAGCTTTTTGGGAACCTGGGGAGGGAGAAAAATAGCTCAACAAGCAAACCGGAAGTTTGGTGGCCCCGTTGTGCCATTTTTCTCCCTCTGGAGGGTGAAAAATGGCCAAAAATCAAGGCTGAAAATCAGTTGGCCAGTCCGCGCTGGAGCTGACAGGGCAATGTCTTATGTACCTTCAGAAATGGCTCCTCGTGCCATCTGTGGCATGCGTACCATAGGTTCGCCATCACGGCCCAATGTTGTCAAAAGCCAAATCTGACAATCTGACCTAAGAAAGAGTATGCACATTTCTCTATGGTCACAACACTTTCATCTGTGAGCCTGACCATCTATTTGAGATACAATGGCTGACAAAGAAGCTGCAGAAATGTTGAACAGATGAAATGCGATACTGCCCAGAAACCAGAGACGGAAGAGGCAAGGAAGAGGCCACCATCTAATGCCTGGGTAGAGATAATGAATGTTAATGGACAGTAGAGCGTTGGGTAGCTAGAGGGCACCTTGCTTAAGATGGAAATCTCTATGGCCATGTATCAGTCTTCTTCTTGGAAAGTGGTGAACTATAAAAAGGTGAAAGTCCCAAAGGTACTTTTTCAAGAGGCAAATGGACTTTCTGGTTTTTGTTTTCTTTGAAAATATTTCGCTTCTCATCCAAGAAGCTAGTGAAGTCTAGCCAAGACATCTAGTGAAGAGAAGGACCAGAAGAAACATGATAGCAGTATTCCAATATTTGAGGGGCTGCTACAGAGAGGAGGGGGTGTCAAGCTGTTTTCCAAGGCACCCAAAGACCGGACAATGAATAATGCAGGGGTCCTCAAACCTTTCAAACAGGGAGCCAATTCATGGTCCCTCAGACTGTTGGGAGGACAGACCAGCAGGGTCGGTGTGGCTAGGTAGTCATGTGACTGGGTGGATGTGTCTAGATCATGTGACTAGGTGGGCGTGGCCAATTTAACAGTCCATTAAACAATGCACACAAAGTAAAGTTTAATTTGATTTGCTTCTGAGGGTGTTTTATTTGCTTTTGTTTGCATGTTGCTCTTTTGGTTACATTTTCTTTTTACTAGATCGCTTTTTCACTTGTTTAGGAGTCTAGTGGTCCACTTCAGGAAACTCAGTTTTGCAGCAATTCTTCTCAGCCCCAAGGAGCTTATAATTGACAAGTCTCTCTCTCTCTTTCTCTCTCTTTCTGTCTTTCTCTGTTTCTATCTCTCTCTCTCTTTATCTTCTGGAGGTGTGGGAGGTGAAAAAAGGGTCCATTTTTGGCCTCCTAGGGCATCTGTGTGCCCTGTTTTTTACCTCCCCCACCTCCAGAAGCATTCCGCAGGCAAAAACCTCCCCCATCTCTAGAATATCTCTGCAGACCAAAATTGTTGGCTTTACCTTTCAATTTCAACCCACAGGCCTCATGATGGTAAGTCCAGCCCTTGACCAAAGGCTGGGTGAAGAAGCCTCATGGTCCTGTGTGGCCAGATTAATGGCTTTGGTGGGCCGCAGGCGGCTGTAATTTGAGGACCCATGGATGAAAACTGATCAAGGAGAGATTCAACCTTAAAATAAGGAGAAATTTTCTGGCAGTGAGGACAATCAACCAATGGAACAGCTTGCCTTCAGAAGTTGTGGGAGCTTCATCACTGGAGGCTAACCAGCTATGCCCACCCAGTCACATGACCATGGAGCCATGCCTGTCCAGTCACATGACCAACAAGCCATGCCCACTGTTAGGGATGTAACCCTAGGCTTGGCTTGGCAATGTATATAAGCTGATTACTTTACTGCTACTTTAAATGTTAGAAAAATGTAATTGGCTTGTTACCTCAAGCAGCCATAAGAGGGAGCCAGAATGGCTGTTATCTCTCTGTTTTGTTAGAAGCTGGTTGGTGTATTTTGAGGTATTGTGGTTTGCTACTGTTTAGCTATACTTTGTGTGTTAGACTGACTATTTTGATAACTGAATTACTGAACCGTGTATGACTTGGAGTGTCAACCGGACTCTGAATACTTCTATATTTCTACATAGTAAACTACTATATATCTATACTATTCAGTGTCTCTGTATGCTGGTTTGTGCGTGTTATTCCATATCACTCTCATTATGCTTCTCTGCATACTTGCTCTCCTAATGGGGAGCTTAATTACTTAACACCCACCATCATATGACCAACAAGCCATGCCCACCAAAAAAGCCACACACATAGAACCGGTTGTAAAAAAGTTTGAAACCCACCCTGTCTATAACTGAGTCGACCATGGCAGTAATTCAAGATACGGGTAATCTTTGATTTAGGAATGGTCACTTAGCAACCATTCAAAGTTACGATGGATCTCTCCGGCATTACTTACAACCACAGATTTGAAGTTCAGACAGCTGGGGCACCTCTACACTCATATAATCACACTTTGGGTGCTTGGAAATTCAAACCTGCATTTAAAGGCATTTGTAGTGTCTTTGGTCCCATGACTGTGATTTGCAACGGTTTTGCTGATAACCAGTGCTTATTTCTTATTTCTGGCAAAAAAACGCCCATTACCAAAACAAGATTTGCTTAATGATCACTGTAAAAAAGGTCATAAAACTGGACACGGTTACATGGTAACCCCACTTAACAACCATCACAACTTACAATCATAACTATGGGCTCAATTAAGGTCCTAAGTCGAGGATGGGATTTACTTCCATATGTGCAAGTATAAAACTTACCTTTTTCTTTTACCTAGGGTCTAACTCAATCCCAGTTTAGCACAAATCCTTTCAAAGTGTATACAGCATACCCTGTTCCTCTGAAAATAAGACCTCCATAAGACCGCCCCCAGACAATAAGCTCAATCAGGCTTTTGATTGCATGTGCTAAAATAAGCCCTCCTGGAAAATATTTAAATGCCTGAGCAGCCATTTCCTCTGGTTGCTTGCCTCGCAAACAACATGAGGTGAGGAGGCAAGGCCGGGGGGAGGGGAAATGGAGGGGGAACATGCCCCATGCGCCCCACACTCCCTTACCTAATGGCTGCTCCTGCAACCCTAGCTACCACGCCCCTTTGGTCACGCTAATGGCTGTTGCAAAAAGTGTGGCAGGTCCAGCGATGCGCAACACAGCAGCAGCCATGAGGTGACCACACTCGCCACCTCCTGCACCTCAAACTAATATGACCTCCCCGAAAATAAGGCCAAGCGCTCGTTTTTTTTTGGGGGGGGGAGTTATTTTCAGGGAAACATGGTACAATTCTAATAATTTCAGCAGTTCCTCTGGGTAATGAAGTTGCCTTGCATCGGGATTGGTGGCAAACAAAATAAGTAAGTAAGTAAGCAAATAAGTGTGTGTGTGAGAGAGCATTCTGGGCAGAGTCTGCAATTGAGAAAAGAAAGTGGATGAGAAGGACGAAGGGGGCAGAAAATTTATACCTGGTGAAAGTTTTCATAAAATTTGCTTTGCTACTTGGATATGTTATAAAGAAAACCTCAACTCTTGCCCTTCTTTCTTTTTAATAATCGGACTGAATTTCTTGATACAGGTAGTCCTCAACGCACGACCACAATTGAGCCCCAAAATGTAGGTTGCCAAGTGAAAAAGTTGCTAAGTGAGTTTTGTCCCACTTTAGGACTTCTCTTGCCACAGTTGTTAAGTGAAGCACTGCAGGTGTTAAGTTAGTAACATGGTTACTAAGTGAATCTGGCTTCCCCATCGAGTTGGCTTGTCAGAAGGTGAAAAGGTGATCACATGACCCCAGGGCACTCCAACGGTCATAAATGTGAGCCAGTTATTAAGTATCTGAATGCAAATCATGTGATCAGGGGGATGCTGCAAGTGTGAAAAATGGTCATAAGTCACTTTTTTCAGTGCCGTTGTTAGTTTGGACAGTCACTAAGCGAAATGTTGTAAGTGGAGGAGTACCTGTAATTGGAATATTTTACTCTTTCCTTGGCTAAGCCTGTTCAGCTGTGGAATGCACAACATTACCATGGTCATATCTGGCTATCAAAAAACCAGTACTGCATCTATTGTTAATCTTGTCTGCTTCCGCTCGTTGTGCAGAGTCTTCTCTGTATCGAGTGTGTTACATTCCCCCCCCCCCCCTTTGAGCGTTGATTAAAAAAAAAAGTTACTCTGTCCTCTCACTGGAGCCAGCCTCTTCTTTCTCATCATCCAGACTGGGCGACTTTGTCATTGTCACTCGACTCCTTGTCAAATGTTTGCAGTAAAAGCATGAAGCAGAAGACAGATGCCTTTTGCAGTCCAGGTTTTAGTCAGACTAAGTTTAGGAAGGCCAGTCTTGTTCTCCAAGTTGTTCGTTTGCTGCCTGCTTGACTTCTTGAACATATTTTATGCTGTCAAAAGGCTACTGGATCTTAATGTGTTCCATTTTCACAGGCTGTGTATGGCATGGAAGAATTAAGACAGAGATTATGAATCCCAGGAGTGGATTCTCCTTTAGGAGTGAGTCTACAGTAGAGACCTTGCTAAAATAATCGGGGCAGCTTCCCTTACTTCATCAAAGGAATCAGCTAAGACAAATTTTGTCTTCTATTCATGCCTGCAGCAGAGTAAGAGTAACTTACTCTTACTCGTCAACTAGAAAATCATTGCAGCATTTATTTTTAAAAAAATGGGTGGACGTTTCAAGCAATTTGAAATGAAAGCCCTAGACTTTGATGGTAGGTGGGGTAAGTCCAGAGGTGGTATTTAGCAGATTCTGATCAGTTCTGGAGAACTAGTAGCAGAAATTTTGAGTAGTTTGGAGAACTGGTAAATACTACCTCTGACTTGCTCTGCCCCCATCTATTCTCTGCCTCCCGAGTCCCAGCTGATCGGGAGGGAATGGGGATTTTACAGTAACCTTCCCCTGCCATGCCCACCAAGCCATGCCATGCCATGTTACACCCACCAAGCCACGCCATGCCATGTTACACCCACCAAGCCACGCCCACGGAACCAATAGTAAAAAAATTGAATCCCACCACTGGGTAAGTGTCTGCATATTAGGGACCTAGGCATCTTCCAAATGCTGTTTCTTCTCCGAACGATCTCCTTCCCCCTTTTCCTTTCCTAAAAGGCGGGGAAAAAGGTTAGGAGCAAAAGCAATGGTGATTCCTGCCTCAGTTGTTACAATCCATTTCAAAATTCACCATCGGCAATGATCCCATCAACTTTAACAGAACAAGCCACTGGTACTGTATATAAATAGAGGGCAAACCCAACTCCCTTCTAAGCACTGATGAGGTTACCTAGTTTGGTAATGAAACATCTGCGAGAAAACAACCGGGCTCAGCGGTCATCAAGGACCCTACACCCAACATACCCTTTATGTTTTGAACTAAGGAAGAACTAAGTGCCAGCCCAGCTGCCTTGTTAGTAGTTGTGTTTTACCCAACAGGCAATTGATCATCCTAGGTGTGGATGTGTAGCACCCATGAAAGCAGCAGATTCAATCATTGATTCAGATGAGCAATGTGCTGATGGAGAACCTCCCCCCAGATGTGCTCCAGAGCATCACATGACAGCAATTCTTCTTCTTGACCCTTGGCATTTTAAAGGTTCATTATTTCCCAGTCAAGCAAATCAGAGTTATGCACAGAAATACATTTTTCCCCCTGGATTCTTTAAATAGACAGACAGCGTACCTTCCTTTTTCTCCTTATGGACCTCAAAAGGCCAGCATCGGGGACAAAGTTCTTCATGAAATATGGAAGCATTAAAAGCATCTCCCTCACTTTGCTCTTTCTTGTTCCTCTCTTAAAAGAAAATGAACAATGTGAGTAGAAACGGGCACCAATTTGAGGAGCAAAGTTGCCAGGTTTCAGCCTTAAGCACATTTTTACCACTGATTTATATGTCCCTGAACTCTACCTGGAAAAAGAACTTTCTGGTCGCGTCTCTTTTCCTCTCATTTTACCCTTGCTCTGCCCAAATCGTTTTGTATCTGTTTTAAGCACTTACAAATGTCCAGCTTGGGATTTGGAATACAAATTTTGTGCTGCTTTGAAACCTTCTTTTCTCCAATGCATATTTCATGAGTCTCTTATTCTCCAAACCCCCAGCTCTCTTTGCACAGGTTTCTGAAACCCAAATGCCGAACCCCTGTGGTATATTCATAAAACTGAAAGTGGCATCGTTTTGAAAGAGCTGTTAGAAAGGAAGGGAAGAAGAGAAGAAAGAAAGAAGGAAGGAAAAGAGAAAAGAAGGAAACAAGAAGAAGGAAGAAAAGAAAAGAGGAAGGAAGGAAGGAAACAAGAAGAAGGGAAGAAAGAAAGAAGGAATGAAAGAAAAGAGAAAGGGCAAAAGGAAAAGAGGAAGGAAGGAAAAGAGGAAGCAAGCAAGAAAGCAAGGAAAGAAGGAAGGAAGGAAGAGAGAAAGGAAGGAAGGAAGCAAAAGAGGAAGGAAGGAAGGTAGGTAGGTAGGTTGGTTCTGGATTTACGCAAGTCATGAAATAATCTGGAATGGAATACGTTTGCTTTACTGTTAAAGGAATTGTTGACTTGTTTCAGTCTGAACCAGTTACATGATTGCAGGGTAGATATGTGGACAAATATACATTTTTCATGGCTTATAAACAAGCAATTTTTCAATATACCTATAAATAGCACACACACACACACTCACACACACACACACACACACACAACTTCACAATCTAATATGTTTTGAGAAAAGAGGAAAGAAGAATCTCCTGCTTCTCCAGAACATTATCCCATCAGCATCTGGAAGAACCTTGCATCCAAATATACATACATTTCTTGCAGCATTAATTTTGAGGAAGTAATTCTGACCTTTTTCTACGTACAGCCTCAAGTGCCATTGGATCAATCCTGCAGGTTGGAGGGCTTGAGATCCAAAGCTTCTACTTACAGAATATGTACCGATCTTTACACTTTGATCACATCTCCTGCTAGTTGCTAGCAGCTCCTTAGCTCTCCTGCCACCACCTAACCTTGGGGGAGGCAGTATATTTCATCTGATGTCCATTCCCCCCCTCCAGCCCATCACAGGGGAGACACAAAAAGTCAGAATGTCAACATTAAAATAATGTTGTCAGTGTTATCTCATGGCATGTAGGATACAAATGTTATGAATGAGGTTTTTACCCCTGTGAAACACACATCCGTCTCAAACAGATAAATAAAATCAAACTATATTATGAGAAAAAAACCCACAAAATTTAAGATTCCTTTTAAGCTTTAAGTATTAAAGTGGAAAAACTTGTTATGGAAAAATATGCTTTCAGAATTGCTATTATCATGGTAGTAAAGGACAAGTCCCTTTCGAGTCACTTTCGGGAGAGGGGGCGGTATATAAACGCTAATAATAAATAAAATAAATAAACAAGAATGATGGGGTGGCCTAATGGTGAAGATGCTTGCCTCCCACTCAGAAGGTTGAGAGTTCGATCCTAGGTGGCAGATGTTCCTCTATTAGGATGCAAAGAAAATATATCTGCTGTGAACTCCACATAGGTGTCAGGAAGGGCATCCGGCCAGTAAATGCTCAGCTCCATCCAATCACTCCAACTCTACCACAAATTAAAGGGTTATAGTGTTGTAAAAAGGGAGTATGGTAGAATAGCACAAATTAATTATAAAAAGTAGATAAAATAAATTACAGTACTCTGGACAAACAGGATGGTGGTTATGTGTTATAAATGCAAAATATGATAGAGCACAAGAAGAAAATTAAGCATATTAGAGATCTCGAAAAAGCAAAAATTTAAAAAAATCACAAAGAAAGCTTGATATATATAGGTGAATCTTGACATCAACCCTGTAATTTGAATAGAGAGAATAAGGAAATAAATATTAGTACAATACAGAAATAAAGAATGCGGAAATAGTAATAATGAAAAAAAAATCTGTATTGTCAGTTTTATGCAAAATTTTGAAATGTTGTAATTATCCCATTCTCTGATGAAACTCTTTTACTAGATTCTGATTTAATATTGTCTTTTGGCCAAAGGTTTTTGTCTCTATTTTCTTTCACTATCCTGGCATTATCAATTTAGCTTGGGACATTTTAAATATTCAAATATCCACCACTTGTGCTGGCAAATGCCCACAATAAAGTAAAGCATAAAGAATACAGAGATAATTAAAATAAACTAGCAAAGACTTTTAGATATGGAAAGCTATTTCTATAGAAATACGTTTTTCTGACACAAATAGCCTGCTGTTTAAATTTCCGGGATAATGATTGAAATTCCAAGGAGAGGCAACGTGGCCTAGAGGAAGAGCTCTCCCCTGACAATCAGGAGGCTGTGAGTTCAATCCTAGGCAGTGGCAGATATTTATATCTCTGGGCACAATGAGTTATTGTCTGCTGTGAACTCCGCATAGGTGTCAGGCTGGGCATCCGGCCAGTAAATGCTCTGTTAAATTGCCCTGATGCAAGAGATTACAAGGTCATTAAAAGAAGAAGAAGAAAAAAACTATTAAGATTCCAAAACACTAATCAGAAGCAGTAGAGAAACATAAAAACCTGGTCTCCACTTAGCTATCCTTGCAGATTTCTGCAACTCTTTCTCCCAAGAGAAAACCTGTCTGCAGCAGATGGTGGCTGAAATAAACTGACTTTGGACATGACAAGGAGCCATCTCTCATCATAGGGGTGTAAACTGTAAATCTTTGTTTGCAATCTGGCATACAGGCTAAACCCACAACAGCTGTATAATATGATTTTTTTAAGAACCAAAACAACGTATGTGCCGTGATCAAGGACAACTGCATTTCTTTGATAAGTTATTTTGGTATTTGCACAATTCACTTCTCTTTTTACACACACAGATTTGTTCACAAGGTCTGGATCTCTGGAAGGGAACTTTGAATGAAAAGCTTATTTGGCCCATAGGTCAGTAATGGTGAACCTTTTCGGCACCGAGTGGCCAAACTGGAGTGTGCGCATGTGCTGGAGCCCCAGAAACTCAAAGTCAAGCTGGCCTGTGTCTTCTGATTTCTGGTGCACACATGCATGCTGGCCAGCTAGTATCTGCATGCGCCGGAGCTCCGGAAATCCGAAGACCAGCTGGCTGGTGCGCATGCATGCACCGACCACCTGGCCTTTTGGTTTACAGCATGTGCATGCATGTGGGGCAGCTAGTCTTTGGGCTTACGGCACTCCGGCATGCACGAAGATCAGCTGGCCGGCATGCATGTGCATGCTGGAAATCAGGTGCCACAGGTTCACCATCACGGATCTAGGTTAAAGAAAAAAAACCACACCTGCTATTGTGTATTGTGGAACGGCATCGATGTGAAAGGATTTCTGTTGGACATCTTGTTAGCTTCTGCCAATCAAAATAAAAAGTGCTTGTTTTGATATTTAAATTATCTGACAGAAGCTTCCTAGATTCCTACAAGGGCTGAGATCTTACAGAATAGCCTTATCTCCGAGACCAATTGGTCTAAAGTGTGTTTAAAGACCCAAGTCTCAAAACTTTACTTGTTCCATATTCCCAAAAGAAGATGCAAAGCGTTGTCTTAATCAAAGCATTAGGGTTTTGCTAACCAATTGGGAGCTGCAATAATTTAACTGCAAGCATCTCTACTAGAAGGCAACAGGTTATCCTTATTTTATTCCCTTAGGAAAACTCCAGTCATTTCCAAGCCTTAAACTCCTAACCAGCTAATCCAATCTTGATGTTTTATTCTGCTGCAAATGCTTTTATGATGGTGGCTATTATATTTCTAATATGATCCAGCAGCTTCCTTCTTCTGCCTTTAAAGTTCCATTGCCCCATCCTCTTGCTATTTTCAAAGCTGCATTTTGTGTGAAGTAAGTTTGATCCAGAAAAAAAAACAATTGCTAATGTAGTTAAAGAAAAGGATGCTATTCTGTTTTTGAATCTCAAACCGATTCCCATATTTTTTTCAAAAGAAACTCCAAAACTAATTTTCAACATGCTTGGAGGGCTGTAGAAGAATACCAACATTGTGGTCCTTCGTATTCTCTGAGCTTGGTTGTTTTTTTTGCAGATCTTTCATTACCAAACTAGATAACATCATCAGTGCTAGTAGGGAATGGGGTTTACTCTCATTTTATATACAGGTGGCTCAGAAGTGGGCTGCCATTTCTTTTACCACCAGTTCGGGCACGCTCATGCGTGATTCTTCTGGGCGGGTGGGCGGGTGGGCGGAGCCTCCCGCCACTGCTACTACCAGTTGGGCCAATCCGGGCTGAACCGGGAGCAGCCCACCTCTGAAGTAGCTTTCCCTGTCAGTATTGGTAGAACTGAATTTAGTGGTTCCTTGTTTGGGAAGGAAGGAATACTCCTATCAAAACTGACAGGGCAGGCCACTAGTATATAAACAGAGAGCAACCCAATTCCCTATCAGTACTGATGATGTTACCTAGTTGGGTAATAAAACATCTGCAAGAAAACAACCAAGGTCAGAGAGCATCAAGGACTTCATACTTCAACTCTGAGCTACAAATACTCTCTTCTATCATGGATAGAGAATGGATTACTGGTAAGGATATGTATCTTTCTTCCAAATGGTCTGGCCGATGTGTGTGTATGTGTGTGTTTTAAATATTGTGTTATCCTGTATACCACCTAGACTGGATTTGGTGGCCTACAACTCCTCCTTTACCAATCCCCACCAACCTATTCCAACTTGTTTTACTGTTTGCCTCTTGTACAAGAGTGGAGGTCTGGCTTTCCTATCAGATGCCTTCTCCATCCACAAATGATTGGCAGGATTTGCCCTTAAAAGGAGAGAGGTAAAATACAGCTTGCTGGGAGGCTTGTAAATGATGGAGTTAAAGGAGAAAAAGGAGAGGCTGCTATAAAACAAGAGAAATCTCATGTTCTAAGTTGTGTGACAAAGCCTGAAGGTCAGGCGCAGCCGTTTGATGAAAAGGACCTTGGCAGGTAAGTTTCTTTTTAACTATTAATGACAGAAAAGAGAAGTGGAAAAGAGAGCTGGCTGCAGATACCCAGCTGGCTAATCACTGAAGTCATTCTAAAGATGACTGGGAGCGGAAAAAAATAAGCTCCATTCCTCAGCACTCAGGATGACCTATGAATGCAAAAGCCTTGTTTGAAAAGATAGACTCTGCTTTAATAATAGACTACGCGTTGGCCAAAGAACACATACAACCTTGAAGAATACAGAATTAGACTCAGCGTGCGTTATTATCTATCGTGGGGCCTCTTGCTTTGTAGCCCAAGCTTGCTTCTCAAGTGCCCGTACCATGTTTCCCCCCAAATAAGACAGGGTCTTATTTTATTTTTGACCCCCAAATAAGCGCTTGGCCTTATTTTCAGGGAGATCTTATTATTTTTGAGGTGAAGAAGGTGGCAAGTATGGTCACCTCATGGCTGCATGCTATGTTGCAATATTTTTGGAGAGGGCTTATTTTTTGAGGGGAGGGCTTATTTTAGCGCATATGCTCAAAAGCCCGATTGGGCTTATTATCCAGGGAGGACTTATTTTGGGGGAAATAGGGTAGAAGATGGGACCAATCATTCCAATAATATACAAAAGCATTCCTGGCATTTATCAGGACATTGATGTGGATCTGTCAAAATCTGTAAGTTAATTGAGCACTGAAGTTGGAATGGCGCAAGACTACCTAGCCCTGATATTTAGACATTTTTGGATAATCTCTTCCCAGACTGGTCTGCGCAGTTAACAGGATTTGTATCTAGGAGTCTTCTGGTGGAAAATGGAAAGCTTTCTTCATTAAAGGTGACCCATCCTTTAGGCCTAACTGACCTTGACTGATCTTAAAAAGCTTAGCAGAGTCAGATCTGGATGCGAGATTACTTAGAAGCATCAAGGCTTCAGGTCAGGTTGCAGAGGTTGAAAAATTATCTGAGAAGAAAACAATGACAAACCATTTTCAGTCTGAGATGGCTGCATGCACGCATCAATGATGTCAGCAAGAGTCAAGCTCATCTTAAAGGAGATCAACCTCAAGTTGCTCTCAATTTGGAGAACCTGTGTCCCAAGGCAGTATGCTGCCATCTTTGCTTTTGAAGATTATCTGTCTGTCTGTCTGCCCTTTCCTCTCTCTCCCACACACATCTATTGTCTGCCTGTCTGTCTATGGAGATTTTCATTCATCCAAGCCATGGTTGAAAAAGCACCTTTGGGATTATCTATCATCTATCTATCTATCTATCTATCTATCTATCTATCTATCTATCTATCATCTATCTATCTATCTATCTATCTATCTATCTATCTATCTATCATCTATCCATCCATCCATCCATCCATCCATCCATCCATCCATCCATCATCTATATGTCTGTCAAATGAGATTTTCAGTCATCCAGGTCATGATTGAAAAAGCCCCTTTGTGATATTTATCTGTCTGTCTACCTGTCTACCTGTCTACCTGTCTACCTGTCTATCTGTCTATCTGTCTATCTGTCTATCTGTCTATCTGTCTATCTGTCTATCTATCATCCATCCATCCGTCCATCCATCCATCCATCCATCCATCCAGTGGTGGGTTCCGGATCCCATTCCAACCAGTACGGTAGGAACGGGCCCGGCGGCGTCCACATGGATGTGCGCAGCACGCACATGTGTCTTAGCGCCTTCGTGAGCCTCTGCGAGGTTCCAGTGGAGCATTGTGCAGGCGCTGTATGTGGCATGCCGTGCGCAGAAGCGCTGAAGACTTAAAAGACCGGTAAGGAGCTTGGGTGGGCGGGTGGATCTCCGGAGCATCATACCGCAAGGGTATCGAGTGCTACGGGCAGGCTCCAATATGCCTGTACTGGGGCTACCGCCTGCAACCCACCACTGCATCCATCCATCCTCTTTCAGGCCCTGGTGTTTCTCAAGTATCTGTCACTCCTTCCTGAAATTCTGGTCCCTTGACACTGGTACAGGATTGTGTCAATGTTCACATTATTTAAACAATGGAGTTAGACTTTCAGCTGCTATCGTGATTTCTTGCCGGTTGATTTTGGAAGTTTTTAATGATACTGAATTAGGATGTATTTCAGGTGTCATCTTTTTTCCCCTGGAAAACAGGTGGAGATCATCTCTCCGCAAACCATCCACCGCACTGCCACTGTGGATTACAATGTCACAGCAGCCATTGAATTATGCAGGGGTGTTCCCTTGGGCAAAATGTAAAGCATTCAAAGATCATCTTTTTTCCTGGGTGACCTCGAGCGAGGTTAAACGTCCGCTATTTGTTTTCCCAGACAAAACTGTTAGAAGGTTTCTTCTTTTCTTAGTCTGCTTGTTTATCCACTGTGTTTCTTCTTGACATAAATCAAAGCAATGTGCAGAGAAATTGGCCATGCATAGGAACCAGGGGTGTTTCTCTCTGATGAGGCACAAACCAGTGATGTCCGCACACCTGGGACACAGCAGGTAAATCTGCTAAGTTTCCCCATCTCCCTCCCTCCTATAAGGGCTTACAGATACAAAATCTGTGACAGAGATGTGAGTCTCTGGACAAGTAACTAAAAAAAGAAAGAGAGGAGAAAGCCCCTTTGGACTGCAATTTGTAAGGCAACCTGTAATAAATGCACTGTGACAATCAAAAATGCTCCAGAATGGTTCGGTTGCAATATAACAGTAGGAAACCAGCAAGACCCAGAGATTGCTTTTAAATCATAGCTTGATGGCAGACCAAGCGTTGATCTATATGGGAAATTAAAAGATAGCCATGTGATGAAGCAGTTGTCAAGGCAAATGAATTTTCAAGATGCGCTGAATCAAAGCAGAGCAGGGAAAGTCTCCCTTTCATCACTTGCTCAAAATTAAGCTGGACAGAAAATGGAACCATCAGAGCATCTAGTAACTGCAGGAGTCGCCGTAATACGTTTTGAATTGGTTCTCTGCTTCGGATAGCCCTGCAGGTCACAGGAATCCACCGACGTTTTAACAGATCCTGGCAAGCAAAGACTTCCCATTTATTTCCAATCCTTCACCTGTGAAACAGGAATCATGGTAATGCAATTTAGCAAGGTATTGTCCTGATCTATGGGATGTGATAGAATCTTGGTCTCCTTCAGGTACATCAGCGTGCTATCCGTAAAAGAGAGAAATTGAGACAAAGATCAACTTCAGAATTATTTTAATCTCAGGATGATCCCAATCATTCTATCTTCTTAATGGTGAGAGGAGGCAGAAGCACTCCCAGGTTCCCCCCTTCCCCTAAAATTCTCCTTTCATTCCTATGATTAGATAAAGGAACAGTATTTATGTTAGGTTTTTTTCCCCCCCAATGGCATTGGGGAAAATGGGATTATATTCATTATCAGAAAATATGTAAAAGTGGGAAGATGACATCCTCTACTAAGCATAGAATCCTATCTGACCCATAAGTAATTTAAAAAGCCCTACCTCCCTTCTTTTTTCCCCCCCAAAGCCCTCAACCTGTACGTGCAGATAAAGCCTACAGATACAGACTTCAATGGATAGTTAGGACAAAACATCTGCAACCAGCATTCCTTCCTTCCTCTTTTAAGGACCCTTCACTCTGATTTTATGAAACTCCTGCTTAGAATGTTTGGAGTTTTGAAGGCTGAATCCGAATGGGCTCTGATTAGGGTCTGCACTGGCCATCATCCTGATTTCGGCTAGGAAGCACTGCAAGGAAATTGGAGACAAGTTCTGAGTAGGCATTTTCAATTTGCATCTCATTACTCCCATAGAGGCATGCACGGTTCCACATTGGTCTGAGAACTGTAAAGGACGTGTTCATTTTGTTCCTTTTAGAATAGTAAATAACTGGATGGCCCTAGGTAGGCAGCATTTTGGTAAGCAACTGAGCATGGCAGTAAAAATGCCTGGCGCATGAAATATTAAACCCCTTCTTTTTGCACAATATTCGTGGTTTGCAGGAAACAAGGACTGAATATAGATAATCCGCATTTTTTCCCCATATGCCTATTTTAAGCACAATAGATAGGTCCTGCATGGAAACTATGCGGTGCTGTATATTGGCCACTAGGTGGCACTATGGGATTAGCTGATTGTCAGAGTTTGCCTGGCAATTGGCACATAGAGTTCAAAACCGTTTTATTTCTTTGATCCCTCATTGGCTTCAGTAGTTTATTCCAATCCTACAGCAAATTGGATTTATCTGGCATAGATGCAGCTGCAATCGGTGGATAGACCAAAGCTCGGTCTTAAATTAATTTTGGTCATTTCATAAAAATAAATATCCTTTTTTTTTTTTAAACGCAGTGAATGAACTGTTAGTAGGATTTGTCTTTCCAACCAAGTTTCTGATTGCATTTCCTGGAAGATACCTGATTTGCATAGCTATTCCCTCATTCAGCTGCCCATTTACAGATGACCTCATCCCGGGGTACAGCTGCCTAGCAGTCGCTTCCATACTGATCCGGTTACTTCTATGGTCTTCCATCTGTGTGTCTTGTTCAGGCGTCATGTTTGTGGAATATATATGTCCACACATGGAGCAACTTGTTTTTCTCCTCCTCTCTCACCAGGATAGAGCAGGGGCTCATCTAGGGAAACTAATTGGGAGGCAGAGACAAAGGGGCATTTCTTTTTCCAAAGCGTAGTAGTTAAACCTTGGAATTTGCTGCCTTCAAATGGCTGCCAAGGGAAAAGGGATGAAAAGAATACCAAACACGTTTATGGCTATTGATACAGTGGCCGCTGGCATTCAAGGGGAGGGAAGGCCTGGAATACAAACGGATGGGGAACAATCATCGAAGGAGGCTCTCACTTACCTCTCCATGATGCTGGGGAGCTTCCTGAATGCATCTCACTGGCTGGTGAAATGTAAAGCTGAGTGTGCTGTTGATCTGATCCGGTGGGGCTCTTAACATGTTATGGTTCATAGCACAGTCAGCCAGATGTTCAGACTAGATTTGGCATTTTTCTCCATCTATTCAAATTCTGAAGAGCTGTAGCAGCACAGTGGTTAGAACAGCGTATTGCAGGCTAGCTTTGCCTGTCAACCAGCAGTTTGATCATGACCAGCTCAAGGGTTGACTCAGCCTTCCCTCCTTCCGGGGTGGGTAAAATGAGGACCCAGATTGTTGGGGGCAATAGGCTGACTCTGTAAACCGCTTAGAGAGAGAGAGCTGTAAAGCACTGTGAAGCGGTATATAAGTCTAAATAACATTGCTATTTCCAAGGACCTGGGATAGACGGATGTTATTGTTTGATATTAAAGGTATCGTCACAGGATGTAAACTGGTCCAAGTAAAGCTGCCTTTTGCAATTGATTGGTTGTGATTTTGTCAATGCCAGTGGTGTTCAAATGGAGCTCCAGTTAAATGTCTATGGAGATTCCCAATCATCCAGGTCATGGTTGTCCGAAAGGAGCTTTTTTCAAGAGGCAACTGGATTTTCTGGATTTTTCTTTGAAGATGTTTCACTTATCATCCAAGAAGCTTCTTTAGCTGAAGAAGCTTCTTGGATGAAAGGTGAAACATCTTCTAAGAAATAAAACCCCAGAAAATCCAGTTGCCTCTTGAAAAAGCATCTTTGGAGATCCAGTTGTTTTGGGATTGCATCCAAGGCCCCTATGACTATTGGCACAATCTTTGATTTCTTTTGCCACAGTTGTTCTATTTCTGTTTGCAGGTCTTTGTATTTTGTCATCCACTCCAGTTCTTTCTCTTCTATCTTGCTGTCTTCAGGTACAGCCATGTCCATTATCCAGACTTTTTTTTGCCTTTCTTATCAACAATTGCTAAGTCTGGGGTTTTCTGTGGTGCCTGTCGTTTGACGTCTAAAGTTTCAGAGCACTTTAGCTTCTTCATTTTCTATGATTTTCTCTATTTTATTTATATCCCTCTTTTATTATTCTTTTTTTATGAACAACTCAAGGCAGCAAACCTATCTAATAACCCTTCCTCCTATTTCCTCCAAAGCAACATCCTTGTGAGGGGAGTTCTTCTATTAGTTTAGCAAGCAATTCCTTCTTGTGTCTGATTGTTGCTAGGGTAAGATATGCAGAGCCACTTATGGCCTGATTCCAAATCTTGATGACCCCCCCCCCAACATTGAAGCACGCAGACATCTGTGGGGACCCCATTCAGTTGGGATTCACATGTGGGGGAGAAATTTCCTCCCCCTCCCCCCATATTCTGATATGGCATCTCTCCAGCAGTGTGACAGAGCGAAGGTGCACTTAGTCGCTGAAGTCAGCAAATATTTATTTAAAATATTTATGCCACACACTCCCTTAATGGCTCCGGGCAACCGATGAAGATACCATAAAAACATCTATAAAATCAGCATTAAAAGCGCGACAAATCTAAAAGACAAAATTAAAGCGGTTGCGGCATTGTCAAAGCCTGAATAAATGAATGAGTTGAGCCTTCTTTCTTCCTCTGAACTGTTTTAGCTGCGGGGTAGCAGTTTGGGCCATGACAGGAGACTCTCTTGGGGGGAAGCAATTTTTATCATTGTTGTAAGCACAACTCGGCAGAGTCATTCTTTAGAAAGGAAGGGAAATAACCTTGACAGAAATTTGCAAGAGCCATGTCCTAGGCAAAGTGGGCTGAAGCCCCAGGAAGCAAGAGAATACCAGGAGTTCTCGAGTTATGATCATAATAGGGATCAAGATTTGTCATTAAGGGAAACATCATGTGGTCCTGACTTGGAACCTTCCCTACGGACTTTCCCATTGACTTTCCTTGCCAGATGTTGGCTGGGAAGGTTCCAAGGCAAATGGCCATGGGATGCTGGCAAGTGTTGTAAAGAAACGATAGTTGCCCAGTGACAAATTATGATCATGTGATGGCGGGGACATTGTGATGGTCATAAGTGTGAGAATCGGTCATAAATGCACAACGGTTGCCAAATGCCCAACCATGATCATGTGACTGTAGAAGTTGCTGTAATGCAAATGCAAGGACAGATCGAAGGGGGAGGACCAACCGTAAATCTCACTTTTGTAGCCTTTTTCTAACTAAATGAATCCTGCTAGAATACAGCAGAATGAACACACTGTAGCTGGCATTCTGACCTAGGTTTCCCAAGAAATTCCCAGCAAACTCCTGGTCCCCACAAAAACCCCTTTTATCAATTTACTGTGAATTCTGATCATTCACATACAGCAAAGGCTTTCAAGGGAGGATTTACAGTCACAGACCTTATCTGACTTGGAGGGCTGCCGGCCGATATCTTCAAAACTTGGCAAGGGGTCTCGGAGGGTCACGAACCAATTAAGCGAACAAATTGTCTCCTGCAAACTCCTCTCCCGTTTCACTCCTCTTTTATTTCCTATGGGAGGTGCCATTCATCCTCCACCTGTGGCCTTACTCCCAAGTCAACCCCTGTTCTTTAGTTGTTCCCTTTGTCTGGCAACTGTGCACATACTCACACTGGGAACAGCTCCAGCTGTCTACCTCACTGATGTCTGACTCTGAAGCACCTGATAACTGGCATATGGCCATGGCTCCATCTCTGCCTCTGATGCAGAGCCCTCATCAGAGCCTTCCCCAGACTCCAGGACTGGCCCATGTTCCTCCCCAACCTCCTCACTGTCCAAATTTGCTGCCAGCTCTGCTGGCCACTGGTGAGCCACAACAGCTGGCCACTGTCTCAATTCCTCCTCCTCCTCCTTGTTGATGAGAATTCCTCTCTTAGGAAAGGCAGCTAAATCCTGAATTCTTCAGAATTCTAATAACTGAACTAAGAAAGCTGAATTGCCTTTTGAATGGGAAAGCTGCTCTTTCTTTCATTTTTATTTTTATTTTTAAAAACTTTAGTTCATATATTTTGAAACAGCAAGGTTAAAAGCAGTGAGAAAGAAGATCCAGCATTTTTTTTAAAAAAAGGAATGCTGGATTTGTGTAATTTTTTAGGTTTCATCAGCCAAAGAGTAGAGTGCTTTTATTAATTTTCCCCAAAATTGGTTTCAAGGGAACTGTTTCATTGTTTTCCAAAGGAGAGAGAAATAGAAGAAACCTAGATGAAAGCATACTTAAAAATCATATAATGCAAACGAAGTAGAATTTTAGGGGAAAAAATGCTTGGTGTCAGATTGTATGATGTAGTCCCTGGTTGCAGCCTGTTGCTACCTGTGGAGAAAGTTCTCATTGCTCCTGTCATATAAAAAACTACAAAGGAATCAGGGATATAGTAGCTCCTTCAATGCTAGGCGCGAGCCATGCTGCATGTGTCATGCATGTGGGCTTCTCTGCAGCAACCAGTTGGCTAACTGATAATCAAAATGTTGTACTAGAGAAGCATTTGGGCTCAATCAACATAACTCATAGCTTTCCAGACACAAATCAGGTTACCTTCCTTCCCTTAGGCTATGCAGAGGACATTTTAAATGTTGGGCTTCTTCATTAAATTGGGATTGTCAACATGTTGTGCTTTAAGAAAAGCTTAAAAGACTTCAATGTCAGGTTGGGCCATCTGTCCAGTAAAAATCTGTCATCCCTCCATCTCCTTAAGAATATTTTTTTAGGGCTGCTGTTCTTATTAGAACAGCGTTTTAGGACCCACTTTCTTTCTGCTCTACATAAATGACCTTTGCGATCATATCATAAGCAGCTGTGTCCCCTTCCCTGATGACGTAAAACTATTTAACACCACCAATAATGCTGCTACCCTACAAAGCAGCCTTGATTATGTGTCAGGATGGTCGCACAATTGGCAACTCCAAATCTCAACCAACAAATGCTCTGTCTTACACATTGGCAACAAAAATCAAAACACCAAAAACAAGCTGGGCAGATACAACCTTGTAGACAACCCTCACCCTCTCAAGGACCTAGGAGTACTCATCTCAAACAATCTAAGCCCCAGAGCTCACTGTAACGGCATTGCCAAAAAGGCACTAAGAGTTGTTAACCTAATTTTGCAAAGCTTCTTCTCTGGTAACATTGTACTGCTAACTAGGGCATACAAAACCTTTGCCAGACCAATTCTCGAATACAGCCTGTCTGCCTGGAATCCACACTGTATATCAGACATTAATACAATTGAATGGGTCCAGAGGTATTTCACGAGAAGAGTACTCTACTCCTCTGCTCACAATAGAATCCCTTATGCCACCAGGCTCGAAATTCTGGGCTTGGACAACCTGGAACTAAGCTGCCTATGGTCTGACCTAAGCATAATAACATTTCCTGAATAATCCCTTCAAGGTCATGTCCGTATCTCTCTGCAGCTGCCCAGATCAGCCTGTTACAAACCAATTTAAAAAAAAAATACAAATGTAAATCTGAAATAAAATCTAATGCTCCAGGCAGAACACAAGATGATGCTAGTCTGCTTCAGATGCCATGTTCTCTGCCCTAAAAGAGTCTGGACTGATGGTTCAAATTAATTACAGATTTTTTTAAAAAGGAATGTATGGAGGAAAACGTATCTCCTTGAATAGCCCGAGGTCTGTAATAAAAACTAAAATTAAAGGCAATTCTCTCTCTTGTACAGCAAAATAAGAACACGAGGCAACAAGACTTTAGCACAGCAGAGAAAACAGATATCATAAACGTGGAACACATTCATATCCAGATGTTTTAGCTAGAAATAATATTTTGAAATCAAAGTTTCTTTGCTTCAATTACCCGTATTTTTTTCCTGACACCTGGACATTCCAGTTTTTAATCAAACTCTTCGGGGTATTCATGTAATCCCTAGTTTTTTTTCCAGATTTAGTTCACAGATCTTTGCTTTGAAAAGATTAAATGGTTTTTATTTCTAGCAGAGCTAAAAGCTGGGTTTTCTCACTGTGTATGTGGCTTAGAGCATCTCTCTCTCTCTCTCTCTCTCTCTCTCTCTCTCTCTCTCTCTCTCTCTCTCTCTCTCTCTCTCTCTCTCTCTCTCTCCTCCCTCCCTCCCCCTTCTCTCTCTGACTTGTCTCTCTCTCTCTCTCTGTCTCTCTCTCTCTCTCTCCCTCCCTCCCTCTCTCTCTGTGTCTTCTCTCTCTCTCTCTCTCTCTCTCTCTCTCTCTCTCTCCCTCTCTCTCTGTGTCTCTTTCTCTTTGTGTGTGTGTCTCTCTCTCTCTGTCTTTCTCGCTTTCTTGTCTTTCTGTCTGTCTGTCTCTCTGTCTCTGTCTGTCTGTCTGTCTGTCTGTCTGTCTGTCTTTCTGTCTGTCTGTCTGTCTGTCTCTATCTCTCCAATCTCCATGAGGGGCTGTTGCAAGGATGAAGATTGTCAATCTACCAAAAGGGTGGCAAGCAGGTTACATACACAAGATAGTGTGAGTCTTTGAATTGAAGTTGGATAGCAATGTGAAATCTAAAAAAAACCACACACACAAAAAAACCACCCAGCTACACATCAATATTATTCTCTAAATCAGACTTCTATGATCATGAAGAAGGAGCTTCCCATTGGAGCCCAACTTTTCCAACTTTCTGAGGGTCAGAGATGGTTCATATGGGATAATCCAAAACTGAAGATGCCAAAAATAGCCATGCAAACATACATATGGAAAACGTGTTTCTCTTGAAATCTACATTAAGGCAGGAGTGAACACATTTTTATAAGCATGGGCAGTGCTTCACAGGGCCTGTCTCAAAGAGGGAGAGGCCACATCATACCTGTGGGACACATAATGATTTTGAAGGAATCTTTACTTTTGGCAGAGGTGGTACTAATGTATAAAGTTTACACTGCAATTTATACTGATTTCCATTCATCGTACTATTGGTTTTTGGGTACAATAAGATCCACTCCCAATTTCTTCGTACCAGTTTTGAGCCATATTTCTCCACTGCATCTACAAATGCTCTACTATAAGAAAATAATTGGTAACATTCGCCTGCCAATCAATGCAGATATGACTGGTGCTATAACAAACAGGCTTCGCTCTGGATATCCAACCTATTAGGACTGCCAGAAACATGATGGATAACTACTTCAATCTGCTTCAGGCCTAGACACAAGAATGGGCCTCCACTATTCCTCTAGAGTGTCCCAACACCCCATGTTTAACGGCTAAACCAGAAGGATTCAATCTACCCTGTAAGATCTGGTCAATCCTCAATAGGATTATGACCAGGTCTTTCATTCATTAATTTTCCCCATGCCATAAAATTTGTTTATAAACAATTTTTCACTTCATTTATAGAAAAATTGCTCTGAATTATTATATTGCTGTTATTATCAGATTATTGACTGAAATTATCTTAAACCCAGACACACACACACACCATATCCTTACAGTGTGAATAGGAGTACACCAGAATAGTTTTCAGTATTACTATGCCACAGTGTGCTTGCTTTACTATGGAATAAATCCAGTGCAGGGAGATTTTCTCCTGGGTTACTGTATATAGGATAATGGTAGCCTTAAGTCAACATGTAGTCTGAATGTTGTTTGCTGAGAAATGAGCACATTTAATCCTATTTTAATCTCTTTGGTAAGTGGAGCTCTCATTCCCTCCTGACCTTTGGCCACAAGTATAAAACACAGAACTGCTATGAAAACTGGAAGATTTAAACATTCTTTCAATCTCTCCTCAGAGAGTTGGAAACGTGAGCTTCAGTGAGAAGTCTTTGTTTTATTTTTCCTTGAATATGTCTCTTAATAACGTTAGCATTGGGGTAATGGGTAGATAACAATGGGCAGTGGAAGATATTCACCAAGTTGGGGATATTTTTAAGATGATTTGCCCACCTGCTCCCATGTCAAGCCATTTTGCCTGCTATTGGTGTGTGGCAATGCCTTAAATATCCCTTGAGCCATCACAGTGCAACTCCAGAGCCATAGACAATTTCTGGTTCCCTTTTTGTGGCACCTCCCTAAAACCAGAATTAATGGAAATTGGTAGAGCAACTATTCACTACTAGCTGATAACCTGGCGTTGCCCTGGTATTTATTTATAGGGGAAAAATGTCCATACCAAACGCAATTTCTAATGTTGGATTTCCCCCCTTACCACAGGGAGCCCGCTTGCGGACTATCGTGAAGCTGTTACCATGGCAACTCCACTGTGCTGCACATTAGAAGTCATTTTACAGCAGTACAGTAGAAGCCACTTTAAGGCACAACAGGCTGTATCTTAACAGAACACACACACCTGAGGGGTTTTAGGGATGTTTTACCCACACTGTATTTTTTTCAATAGAGTAAGTCATCTGTGTACCAAGTTTTATATATATATAAATATATATATATATATGCTGGTTTTGTTTGTATATATAAATATATATATGCTGGTTTTGTTGTATTCGGGTCTTTTCCCATGTAAGATTGAGATTGTCTTTGCAACGTTTCGGCAAGATCTCACTTGCCATCTTCAGGCTTGGGCCGAAACGTTGCAAAGACAATCTCAATCTTACACGGGAAAAGACCTGAATACAACAAAACCAGCATACCTACACCCATGAAAATCTACGAAAACAAATATATACATACATACATGCATGCATGCATGCATACATACATACATACATACATACATACATACATACATACATATATATATATATATATATATATATATATATATATATATATCCTATATACACAAACATAACAGGGATTGGAACACAAATATATATTCTGCAGCTGGAAACATACATCATCTCTAGCGAAAACCACTAAGAATGCAGTATTGGAGACTAACTCTGCCCATAGCCATCAGTTCAATCCTGACCAGATCAAGTTTGACTCAGACTTCCATCCTTCCGAGGTTGGTAAAATGAGGACCCACATCATTGGGGGCAATATGCTGACTCTGCAAACCTCTTAGAGAGGGCTGTAAAGTACCACGAAGTGGGATATAAGTCTATGTGCTATTGCTAACCATGCTATCAAATAAGTATGAAGCTCCCCCAATCTAGAAAAAAAATACTGAGTATACAAACTTATCTTATGTTGATGACATGATCCTAACTGTTGGCAAGTATATTCCTGTCTACTGTGGACTTTGCTGACTTCTGTTATAATGTGAAATCTGTTTTTACCACAACTATGTGAGAGGGAAGGAGCTTTCTGGACTCATATTCTAGGTATCCACATTGCAAACTTGAGAGAGTAGATTATTTTTGTTGTTCAGTCGCCAAGTCATGTCCGACTTTTTGTGACCCCATAGACCATAGCGTACCAGCCTTCCCCATCCTCCACTGTCTCTCGGAGTTTGCCCAAATTCATGTTCATTGCGTTGTTGACACTAGCTAACTATCTCTGTCTCTCCTGTCCTCCTTTCCTTGTTTTGAAAAGTAGCCTTGACATTGTATGAATACCAGAAAGAAAAAGAAAGAAAAACAAAACCCGATATCATTTTCAGCAAAAAGGATTAAACTTTATCAATAACCAGAGCAGCTTCCTCCACACACTCTTCTATTTTCAAATTTCACACTTTTTTTTGTATGTGCCTGCTCATTTAGTGTTAATAAATTCTTTCCTTTCTAATCCATTGTTCTTTAAACAAATAACAGAAACTGTAAAGCAAGTAGGAATGGTAATAAGTAAACAAGTGAAGGCTAAAGGCAGTGAAAATACATAAATCAGCACCCAAGAGCAAATTTGTAACACTGAATTGCCAAACAAAATATATTAAACAGACTTAAAAGCACGACAATAGAAATAACATGGGCAACAACGTCCAACTTTATTGATAATAAGAAACAAATTTCTTCTTCTTCTTCTTCTTCTTCTTCTTCTTCTTCTTCTTCTTCTTCTTCTTCTTCTTCTTCTTCTTCTTCTTCTTCTTCTTCTTCTTCTTCTTCTTCTTCTTTTCCTCCCCCTCCCCCTCTCTTTCTCTCTTTCAGCTGTAATACAGAGGATAGATAGGAAGTTCCATTTCATGAATTGAAATAAACCCATATGATATTGTCCATTTGCTTGTGCCACTATATACTTATGAATAACTAGACAACCCATGTCCCACTGTGTCATCATCATGGTTGGATCTTGCAGACACCATGGGGATTATGAATACTAAGTCACTCGGGGGTTGTTTATATAAAGATGTGCTTATCGCTGATGGGGACGAATGGAAGTTGAAAACTTTGGAACAGCTGTTGGAAGAAGGAATTACTTTAAATTGGTTACATTACATACAGCTACAGAAGAGATGGGAAGAAGATCGCAGGGTCGGTTTTATGGATAAAGAAGTGGAACTGATTAAGCAGATAAAAGAGACTGGCCCAAAACAAGTTAAAAGAATATATAATGTACTGTTAGAAAGAGACTCAGAAAGTGAATTGGTCAAGGATTGTATGATTAAATGGGCTCAGAATTTTGGTGAAGTGGTTATGTTGGAAACGTGGGAAAAAATATGGGTTCAGAATGTTAAATTTACACAGTCACAGAATTTAAGGGAGAACTTTTATAAAATGTTTTACAGATGGTATTTAGATCCTAAAAAATTATCATGCATGTACCCAAATGTTCAACCAAAATGTTGGAGATGCGGGTGTCTAGATGCTACCTTTTTTCATGTATGGTGGACTTGTAACAAGGTTAAAGCTTTTTGGATAAAAATATGGTGGGTTATGCAGAATGTATTTAAGAAAAGAATACAATTCACTCCGCAAATGTTTTTATTGGGTATAGCTAAGGATTTTACCAAAGGGGAAACAAAATTGGTCTTGCATATGGTTACAGCAGCTAGGTTGTTGATTGCGCAACATTGGAAAAAAGATTTTTTACCGACAATTGATCAATGGATTCAGAAGGTGGCGGGGTTCGCCGAAATGGCAAAAATTTCAGCTTTCTTAAAAGCTCAGAAACAGGAGAATTATACACAGGAATGGGTAAAATGGATTGATTATATACAGAATAAATACCAGACTAGGAGTTATTATGTTGCCTTTAGGTAAGAATGTTTAGATTGATAGATGATCAGAGTAAATAATATATGGGATGTTTGGAATTGTTAGAGTGGTATATAGCGGAAGTCAGGGGGGTGGGTTTGTGTGGGAGGTGGGGGAGGGTTAGGGTGGAGGGCGGGGTAATATATATGTATGAATAAATTAGACAATGGGATTAACGAAACATTGTTATTTTAGGAGAAATTTATATTAAGAGTTATAGATGTCAAATTAGCTTAGAAAATGGGATCAATGTGCTATTATTAATCTAAGAGAAATCTATATTGTGTTTGTTGGGAGGAGAGGGGCTACAATTCGAGTAATTTACTTTAAGACGGGGGGAGGGAAGGGGGCAAAGTATTTGGTATAATATTTGAATGTGAATTTTTGCGGGGGGGGGGGTTGGGGGGGCATAACATTTGTATGAGATTTACATTGTATGGCGGGGGGGTGGGTGAAAAGGGGGAAAATCTGTTTGTACAAAACTCTTTTAATAAAAAAAAATTAAATAAGTTCACATTTATATGCCAATTAAATCTAAGCAAAATACTGTTGCATCAGCAGGCATTTCCCAATAAATCTAAAGGACCATCAAGTGCCTCCTTTCCATTCTTTCCTATCAATAGCAACGTTTACCATAAAATATTCAACAAGTGGACCAATTGATTTCAGTGGGTTTAGCCTACTTTTGGAATGTGGCTGTTTTGTAAAGTGCTAATTTTCAAGTGAAGTGGTTCACGTTATGCTTACAAGCTTTTCATCTGCAGAATAACCCCTGCAATCAAAAATCAATGCACATGTACAATGTGTGTGTGTGTGTGTGTGTGACATTGTGCTTTAAACAACTGTAGATTTGCTTTGATTCTGGGAGAATGGATCATCTGCAAAGCTCAGGGGGTATTTATGCACGTGGTTGAGATTTGCTCTTTCATCTATCATAGTTTCCTGTTTGTTAAGTATCCAGCTTTACAATCTAAATCCTCACTGCTTCGTCTATCTTGGAATGAAGTTTTCTCTACAAAGTGGATTAAAACTGCAGCTCTATAAAGCTCACATGTTGACACACTGGTTGAGGATGAAGAGATCTGATTTCAGAAAAAACTTTAGACTGCATAGGGAGTAAACTGTTTAATGTGATTTTATATATTCTATAATGTGATTCTATATATATATAAGGGTGCGTGCATAAGCCTACCCTCCCTGTCCTACTGTCCCCATTGATCTGTACTCATTTTCTTTGTTCATGTCCATGTTTATACTTATACTTGTTATCTTGTTTGACAAACTAAATAAATATAAATTAATAAAATATATGTTTATGCCTCCCTCTGAAACTTACAGTATATGATTGAGTTCATAGTAAACAAAGCATATGAAAAAAAAAATAGAGAGCATAATGCCAACTCTGTGATCTTTCCAAAATAGCCTTGGTTTTTCTACTGTGTCCATAAGATGCAGGTCGGGGACGTCCCCTTAAAATACTTTTGTTGTCCACCACAGCCTGCTGTTTAGAAACTAAATATGATAAAAGCAAACAAAATGTCCTGTCATTTTCTTCCTCCATCATCCTAACACATACTGTTCTTCCTTTCCTCAAATGTGGAATAACTGTAGACATATTGGCTTTGTGTGTGTGTGTGCCAGTTTAACACTCATGACTTCATTGGGCTGATCTAATACCCACCCAGAATACAAAATCTACAGTCTATAAGGTAAAGGTAAAGGTTCTCCCACATATGTGTGCTAGTCATTTCTGGATCTAGGGGGCGGTGCTAATCTCTGTTTCAAAGCCAAAGAGCCAGCACTCCAAAGACATCTCCATGGTCATGTGGCCAGTATGACTAAATGCTGAAGGAACAGAGAACGCTGTTACCTTCCCACCAAAGTGGTCCTTATTTTCCTACTTGTATGGTTGGCAGAAGCTAACCATGCAAGTCAGACAAGTAACGGGAGCATAGTCACATGCAAATATACATCAATCTAATACAAGATGTTGGAGAATAAAAAAAAGAGGGAGAGAAAATAAACCCAGCACAGGCTGAGAGGAGAAGAACATATCTAGGAAAGCAGATGCAAATCAGTGTCTTCTTTCTTGAAACAAAACCTTGATTGCTGATGGTTGCCATGTGCTTCAGGTTAAATACAATGAGAAAGCCTACATTCAATGTTTATGGATGTAGCATCTGCAGACACAGAGCTAGATTCAAGATATGATAAATCATCAATCTATCAGGCAGTAAAAGACCTTCAAGTCTACCCCAAATTGGGATTGTGTATGTACCTTTATACTTACCCAACTTGCTATTTCCTTTTAACTTAAAAGTTTTAAGTTAAGCAACATGTACGTACACACACACACACACACACACATGCACACTCCAATAAAACTGTTGTAAGTTCCAAAATGGGTTTTGCTGCACCTTTTAACACCAATCTTGTTTTTCCAGAATCAAAGGCCTAATAGTTGATTCCAGGCAGAAAACTAAAGTGAAAACAGGTCTCATCTTGTCTCAGGCCTAGTCCGAGAACAACATAAAACTATCCAGCCAAAGTTCAGTTCTTTATCTGTATACACCCTATAGACACAATCTTGTTACCCTAAACCTATATTACTCTATCCTAATTGATACACCCTTGGAAATTCCAGAGAGTGGCTATCTTCAATCTCTTCTTCTTTCCACGATCCAGCGCCAGACTATGCTGTTTCTTGTCTTTTCTCTCTCACTTACTCAGTCACAAATGACAGCAAGAGGCACAAATAGAGAGGCTATTTGGTAGTTGGGGATAAAACCTTCTACCTTAAGTGACAGGGGAAAAATTTTCTAATATGCTGGACTTATTATTATTATTTTAAAGCACAGGGAGAAACAATTTAACAAAAAAAAAAAGAGGAATCAAGTTTCTGGGATGTTTGACCTGACATCCTTCTCTTTGCTAACAAACTCCCCAAAAGGATTTTAGATGGAAGATGAATGAATAAACAGGTGGCCTTTGATCATATAACAAGGAATCTAGTCAATATATTTCTGATATGCCTTCACTATCCTTTGTGTTCTCTAGAATGTGTTAGACCAGAGGTCTCCATCCCCAACCTCCATTCCGTGGCCCAGTATTGGGCTGCGGCTGATTCGGAACCAGGCTATGCATGCGGCAGGCAAGAGCACGCAAGCAACTCCACTTGTGCAAGTGGTGGGCATGTGCGTGCTCAAAACTCCATTTGTGCAAGCAGTGTGTGTGTGTGTGTGCGTGTGCGTGTGTGTGTGCACCTGCTGCTTGCATAACTAGAGCTGCGCCCAAATGCATGCTCACCCACCATTCGCACAGAACCATCCCCTCTCCCCCACCGCTGCCTTTGTCAATTCACAAAGCCAGAAAGGTCTGGGACCACTGTGTCTGTAAAGCCCACAGTTTTGTTGGTCCTAGTGGTTTCACTAAATTTTGGGGAAAGATGCTCCACCACAGTGGTCAAATTATTTATTTCTAACTATAGGATTGTGTATCAGATTCATACAATCTATGAACCAGCATCTAAAGTTGTGATAATGCAGTGATTCATTAGATTGGATAGACTTGACCACTCTTGTGAATCCTTATGGGAGGATATTAAATCAGAACTTGCTCATTCTTGACTTCATAGCCCTTGATGTGACCCACATAATGTCTTCCTTCTGCTCCAGATTTTCCCACCCAAGACAGATTACCCTGATGGTTTCTACTTACTTTCATGCTTAAATATTTCTCCTTGTCAATAATATAATTGACCAGAAGTGTCAACACTTTAATAGCATCTAATTAAAGGCTTCAGGATCTGTTTCCCAGCTGGCCACTATCAACTATTATTTCCTCTGAAAATGGAGTCATTAGTATTAGCCAGACTAATAATTAAATTGTTCTGCCATGCTGAGATGAAATGAATGGGCTTGTTTGGGTGGAGCTTCGAGGGATGTTGGTGGGTTAGTGGCTCCAGTTGCATCTTAATCATCTCATTCTTCTGTTTGATTTTTCCAGCTTTGCCGTAAATTAAATGTATGATGGAATTATAGACACTCATTAATGTCAGACTCTGTTTTCAACATCTGAAAAAGATTATTGCAGCTATTATCAACTTTGGAGCTCTGGTAGTTCTTCCCTGATTTGGTGGCATCTGTGCCCTGGATCCTTTAGCTGTTGACTGTAATTGAACAGCTATCACTGTAGCCCTAAGAGATACTTTCAGACAACATGATTAATAACCAACCTTCCTTGCCAGCACAAGGACCAGAGTCCAATGGGCCAATGTTTTGTTTGGAAATAAAGCTTTCTCTTTATCAGAGGGAAAATGTGTCCTTCTCATAATTGTTCATCTGCCATAGACAACAGCAAACAGAACATTAAAAACATTGTGGCACATGATAAGAGAAGAGAAGAAAGGAGAGGGTCCATTCCAAGATTCTGAGTAAGATAGCAATGATTGGTCAATCATAGTTTAGCATGATATGTTATGACTGTACATATGTTTAGATGGGTGTTTCACTTGGTTAGATCAAGACGTTGGACCTGCTTCGTGATAAGCAAATTATCTACCTGGCTTTGCCGCTCCATCTCACAACAACCTACATAGAAATTTCTTTTGACTTGGAGGGGCACCTCCAAAGAATGTTTTAGTTGGCTGCCTCTGAATGTGGCTTTGATACTGAAGAAGAGAACTTTAACTTTCTCCAGCAAGCTTTCCAAGAGACTGAGCACCTCTTACAAAGCTTCTTCTGGTTTTTGCAAGTCTTAGATAGGAATAACAGAATTGGGAGGAATCTTAGAAGTCTTCTAGTCCAACCCCTTGCTCAGGCAGGAAACCTATACTATTTCAGATTAATTCCAATCTCTTCTTAAAAACATCCACTTAGCTTCTGGAGGAAAGTCGTTTCACTGATTAATTGTTCTCACGTCAGAAAATTTCTCCTCAGTTCTAGGTTGCTTCTCTCCTTGATCACTTTCCACTCATTGCTGCTTGTTCTACTCTCAGGTGCCTTGGAGAATAGCTTGACTCCCTCTTCTTCGTGGCAGCCCCTGAGATATTAGAACACTGCTATCATGTCTCCTCTAGCCTCCCCCATTAAACTAGACATACCCAATCCCTGCAACCATCCTTCTTATCCTCTTTAGTGAGGAGATCCAAGAGATATCTAAGTAGTGTGGTATGTTTCATTAAAGATGTGTGATGTTGTCTGTTTGCTTTGCCTTGCTTTGATGAGGAAACTTACATCACCTCTGCAGCAAGAAGCTTTTGGGGAAGCAAATCAAAGTCACCTCTCAGAGGCCTATTACATGCAAATTCAACCAGTGTTGATAAATGCATGGAATGTTTTGATGACTGTAAATAGCTCCATTGCTCTTTTAGTTGGGTAGCATTTTTCCTTCTGAGGCAATATCATCAAGAGGACATGATATAATTCTGGTAACTAAAATGTACTCATTTAATGGTGGTGGTGGTGGTGGGGGGGAGCCTGAAGTCTTTGATTCTTGGATCATCTGGGAATTAGAAGCTGGTCACAGGGGATATCATAATTATAGGGAGGATCTCAGAAAACATAGATAAAAAGAGCCATCAGTTGCCGTTTTTTCAGTAGCATTTTAAAACAAGGGTGCAAGACTAGTAAAAACAAAGGACTGGTATAAGTCAGGGCAACATTTTTGAACTTTCAGCTGAAAAATAAGTTCAAAAACTGTTATGTCCTCTGTCCATTGATAGACAATTTTGCATTGTCATATAAAAAGGGACCCTAGAGAGAGATCGACTTATTTCTGGATTATAGGTGTATGCATATTTTTCTCATTATATAATTTTGGTAGGGGGGCATGGTGACTTAGCCATTAATGGAACTGAGCCTGTCAGCTGAAAAGCTGACAGCCCAGGTATGAGACCCAAGAGGCGCACAATGGGGTAACCTCACATTCCTTGCCTCAGCTCCTGTCCACCTAGCAGTTCGAAAGCATGCAAATGTGACTAGATTAATAGGTACCACTTCGGTGGGAAGATAACACCATTCCATGAACCTCTGGCATATAGCTATTCTGGCCACACAACCACAGAAGTATCTTCAGACAATGCTGGCTTCTTGGCGAAGAAACAGAGATGAGTGCCACACCCTAAGTCAGACATGTCTGGACAGAGAAACCTTTATCTTAACCTTTAATTATGGCATGGAGCTTTTCCTTGACATAGGTTCACAATGAATATGAGAAAAGCAGAGGTGGGTTGCTCCTGGTTCGGCCCGGGCGAACCGGTAGTGGTGGCGGTGGGAGACTTTGCCCACCTGCCAGATGCTTCTGCTGATGCGCAAAAGCATCAAGGCATGCGAGCACATGTGCATGCGTGCATGAACAAACCGGTAGTAAAAAAAATAGAAACCCACCACTGGACAAAAGGAACTACTTTTGTAAATCTGCACGTTCTTCTGTATGTAATTTGGATTCCTGCACAGGTTCTGTATTGACAGCTGTCACACAATACCCATTGCGGTGAATAACATTGCAGAGGCAAATGGTTATTTTTAACATACTGTCCTATTTCTGATTCCAATTTGATTCAGGCTTCATCGCTCCTCTTGCTCCCTGTCAACTGATTTCAATCTACCAAGTGCTTCCAGATACAATCCATTTACTGTGGTTGAACTTCAAGTAGGCAACATTAGTTTCCAATTGGAAATATTATATCTCAGAATAGCAGTCAAGTTACCATCAACAAAGAAATAATTCGGTACCCCTGAAAGTACCGTATGCCCTTGTACTAACAATGGTACAATATTTTGGAACCTAAATTCATTTTTCTAATCTATGTCATGAAAGATGTGCTTTTTATTGATACACACATATAACAAAATATTTCATTAAAAAAAAACCTGGACAAAGCAATCTCAGGAGGCTCTCTGACGAGACGGGAAATGCAAGGCAAAAACCATCCATCTCACACTATTGTTAATTTTTCTAGATATTGACACAGAACAGAGTGTTTGTGGATGCTTTTGGAATCTCAATAAATACCGGGCTTTATTACTGAAAGCACATTTGTAGCACAAACCAGAGAAAATCAAGATGTGTATCTAATAGCTAGAAAGACAGGAATCACTCTGAGATTTTGAAATTATCTTCCTGCAAATCTGACTTTACAAAATTCTTCGGACTGCACTGAATTGAATATCTTATAAAGATAGGCTGTATCAAAGAGACAATATCTTTGATCAGGTATCCTTTTCCTATATCCTATATAATGAAATGTGGTATATGTGAATGCGTTTGTGAAGATGTTTTTCTGTGTCTATGTATGATGTATGATTTTTAATGTAGATAATAGATAGAAAGATAGATAGATAGATAGATAGATGATAGATAGATAGATAAATAGATAGATAGATGATAGATAGATAGATAGATGATAGATAGATAGATGATAGATAGATGGACAGATAGATGATAGATAGATGATAGATAGACAGATAGATAGATGATAGATAGCTGATAGATAGATGGACAGACAGACAGACAGACAGACAGACAGATAGATGATAGATAGATGATAGATAGATAGACAGATAGATGATAGATAGATGATAGATAGACAGATAGATAGATGATAGATAGATAGATGATAGATAGACAGACGGACAGACAGACAGACAGACAGACAGATAGATAGATAGATAGATGATAGATAGATGATAGATAGATGATAGATAGATGATAGATAGATGATAGATAGATAGACAGATAGATGATAGATAGATGATAGATAGACAGATAGATAGATGATAGATAGATAGATGATAGACAGACAGACAGACAGACAGACAGATGATAGATAGATAGATAGATAGATAGATAGATAGATAGATAGATAGATAGATGATAGATAGATAGATAGATAGATAGATGATAGATAGACAGATAGATGATAGATGGATGATAGATAGACAGATAGATAGATGATAGATAGATAGATGATAGATAGACAGACAGACAGACGGACGGACGGACGGACGGACAGACAGACAGATGATAGATAGATGTGATAAGTGATATAAAATATTTCATTTAAAAATCTCAATATCTGAGAATGAGGAGGACAAAATAGCACACTTATTATTTCTTAATAAGGGTCAGAAGCAAAGGTCTGCTCATTATCTCTTTTTTCTACATCTCTATGTAAATCACGGCAATTTGTTGGGACAGAAATAAATCACATATTTCTTTACCAGGCATTAAAACATGGTGGCTTTGGACAAACACTTTCAAATGTCATGCAACCTACTGAAGTGAAAGAAGAAGGAGCTGTAGGAAGCACTGAAGAAATAAGAGTGATGATAGTCTATGTCTGGATGAATATAAAGATAAAGGTTTCTCTTGTCAAGTTGTGTCCAACTCTAGGGGGTGTTGCTCATTTTTCTTTCTTGGACGAGAGAGCCAGCATTTTCCAAAGATGCTTCCATGGTCATGTGGCCAGCATCACTATTCTGTGCCAAGATGCACAGAATGCTGTTACGTTTCCACCAAAGTGGTACCTGTATATCTACTCACATTTGCATACTTTTGAACTGCTAGGTGGGCAGGAGCTGGAGGAAGTAACAGGAGCTCACCCCATCTCAGAGCGCTTGGGTTTTGAACTTGGGCTGAAAGCTTTCCAGATGACAAGCTCAGCATCTTTAACTGCTGACCCATCATGCTCCCCTGGATGAGCACAGCTTCCATGAATGAGACAGGGATTGGAGTACCCACCTCCTTCTGCATTATACTTGCTCATCCTCAGCATCAAATTCAGAGATTTAAGAAATGATCAGGTTGTTTCTGGATGGGATGGGATGGTTTGCTCAGAAGGAAAAAGACTTGTTATATTCAATCAACATTATAACAAGAATGAATGGAAAAGTTTCAACGGATGAGTTTGTTAAAATCCTGGAAAGGTACTTGGAGAATCCCATTCAAAACATCAAAAGATATGAGATTGAACAACATACATTATGTTTAGTGTAGCTATGTGCTATAGAAGGAGCCCAGAGACCATACATTTCCTTTGCAGCAGTTCAGTGAGAAATGTATATGTATGTGGGGTCCTTGGTGCACTCTGAGCTTGGTCATTTTCTTCAGCACTGATGATGTTACCTAGTTGGGCAATGAAATGTCTGCAAGAAAACTACCAAGCTCAAAGACCATCAAGGACCCCACGCTTCCACCCTGAGCTACAAATATTCTCTTCTATATAATTATGTGAAAGGAAGTTTATTACTGAATTGGAAAAAAAAGTACAAGATAAAATCAACTTGTCTAAAATCACATAAAAGAATGCTACATAGATTATATGATACAATGGAGAACTTGGATCTGAAAAGGAATGGTTGATACACCAGAGAAAATGGAAGGAAGGTTATCTATAAATGGGTAAATTTGTCTATATTGATTGAATATTTGCTCAGGGGCACGTGGATGGAAAACATTTCAATGCCTGCTTATTCTGATATAATAGTTACGGATAACATGTCTATTGTAAAAAAAGGTTTCTTGAGAAGATGACATTCTTCTGCCCATTCTGTTATAGTGAGAGCCAATGTTGGGCATGTGGGAATGGGTTACTGAATTAGTGTGCATAGTAAAAGAAGAAACGAGGTCAGTGGGTTCTGAATGAATTGGAAATGCACACTTATACAAACATCAATATACTGTACATCTACGTCTATATCTATGTTCACCTGTCTGTCTGTGTTTACTGAGCCATAGTGACACAGTGGTTAGAATACAGTGTTGCAGGCTAACTCACTGCTCACTGCTAGGTGTTTGATTCTGACCGGCTTCAGGTTAACTCAGCCTTCCATCCTCCCAAGGCCGGTAAAATGAGGACCCAGATCATTGGGGGCAATATGCTGACTTTGTAAAGTGCTTAGAGAGGACTGTAAAACACTGTGAAATGGTATATGAGTCTTAATCTTATCTCTGTCTTTATATCATCTATATCTCATCAGTGGTGGGTTGTTCCTGCTTCGACATGGTTCAGTCAAACTGGCAGTAGTGGTAGCGGGAGGCCCTGCCCAGCTGCCTGGATGCTTCTGCGCATGCGCAGAAGTATTGTGTGTGAGTGCATGTGCACGTGTGAGAGCCCCCAAACCAGTAGTAAAAATATTTGTGACTCACCACTGATCTACATTATGTATTCTGTCATCTATCTATCTATCTATCTATCTATCTATCTATCTATCTATCCATCCATCCATCCATCCATCCATCCATCCATCCATCCATCCATCTATCCTCTATCTATCTATCTATCTATCTATCTATCTATCTATCTATCTATCATCTATCTATCTATCTATCTATCTATCTATCTATCTATCTATCTATCTATCTATCATCTATCATCTATCATCTATCATCTATCTATCTATCTATCTATCTATCTATCTATCTATCTATCATCTATCTATCTATCTATCTATCTATCTATCTATCATCTATCTATCTATCATCTATCTATCTATCTATCTATCTATCTATCTATCTATCTATCTATCTATCTATCTATCTATCTATCTATCCTATCTATCTATCTATCTATCTATCATCTATCTATCTATCTATCTATCTATCTATCTATCTATCTATCTATCTATCTATCTATCATTCATTCATTCATTCATACCCTAGAAGCAGGGGTCGCTTGCAAAGATGAAAGGTATGGAGAGGAACAATGAGCACTGTTCTTTTTCATATTTTATATTTTTATTCTGTTGGCTTACTATTTTTTTATTTTCTGTATTTCACATAGCACTGCTTATCCCAAAAGGGAATTCTAGAATATTTGTGTATCCATGTGTCTCTTATAAAATTTTCAACAGTTAACTCTTCCACAATAGCAAATTCAGATAAAGAGAGAGTTCCTGAGTTTTTTTTTTCTTTTGAACAATGTAATATATACATCTTTTAAAGGGGGAAATGATGTGATGGAATGTTATGGTAATTTAGGCAACAAGCATACAAAATCCTTTTTGATTAAAACCTATTAGTATGGATTTTAGTGGGGCTTATTCCCAGTTCAGTAGGCAGCTTAAAAGCGAAGATTTGCCCCCATATGGAGAAGTAAATGCTGCAGTATTTTGTGAAGCTTACTCTTACATCAGTTACCATAACCTTCCAAAATATGATATCAAAGTCATCAAATATAACTTTTAAATAGGGAAACTTTTGGTAGGAAGGCATGCATCCTTACAAGGATTTAGTTATATGTGTGTGTGTGTATGTGTGTGTGTGTGTGTATGTATGTGTCTTTGTCTTTGGTGCTCTCTGAGTTTGGTGGTTTTCTTGAAGACGTTTCATTGCCCACACTAGGTAACAACATCAGTGCTAGTGGTAATGATCAATAATCATCAGTAATAGAAAGGTCTGCAAGAAAACCACTAAGCTCAAAGAGCACCAAGGACCTCTCATTTCAACCCTGAGCTACAAAAATAATCCTTTATTATTGCTGTGGCCTGTTGGCTGCAATCAGAGCTAGCAGCAGCGGAGGAGGAGGAGGGGGAGGAGGAGGGGGAGTCTGGGCCGGCTTCACAGCCTTTGGAACACTCTGATGAGGAAGCAGCATCAGAGGCAGAAGCAGAGCCTGGGCCTTCCGCCTCCCCCAGGTGGAGAAGCAGCTGCCTTCAAGCCCTGAGCTGAGTGAGGGGGAGGGGGAGGAACAGATGAGGCCCATCCCATAAGTGCATATGAATAAAGAGGAGAGGAGAGCAATGGAAGGCAATAAGCCGGGTCTCAGGGAAAAGAAGTCGTAGATGCTAGCCAGCCCCTCCCTGGCTGGGAAATAAATAGTAGGGGTTTGGGAGTGGCCTGTTGTCACAGACAACCATTCGTTTTCCAGTGTACATCAATCAAGTCGGATTCCTTTGCCAGAACCAGGTTTATCGGGACTAACTGAGTCTTCCTGCTGGGAAATAATAGGGTATGAATTTGCCTCAGCTGGTGTGAACAGGGATCGTTTCTGCTTGGCTTAATCATTTTATCCGGAGTTCTCATGTGAACAGAGACTGTACCTGCCCTGTTTTAGAAGGGGAAAAGACTCATTTGTGACTCATTATTTTTGGTTTTGTCTAGGCAATGTGAATAAAGACTGTTCCTGCCCTGTTTTAAAAAGGGGAGGTTGTTTTACTCATGAGTAAGTGGTTGATTTAAGTCGAGGACTACCTGTAAAACAGTAGCAAATGCAAAGGGAAAAAACTGAAGGAAAAGGAACTGCCACTCCACAATCCCATTTTTTTGTTTGCTTGCTGATTCAAAACATTTATATGGCTATTCATCTTTTAACCAATTCTGTGTGGTTTCCAATTGGGGTGTTTTTTTTTTTTAACCAAAAACTTTGTTGGATGTGCCCCAAATCAGAACTGTTTAACCCAATCTGCAGGACACTGTTGAGAAAAACACCTCTGCCCTTTGTTTCTCAACTTCTTGGCCATAAGAAAAGACCAGGCAAATAGGAAACTGCTTTCCGATGTCACTTTGATATTCAATTTGTCCTCTCCATTCGTTCACTCCCCACCTTAACCCCCTTCTAGAACAAAGCAATTCAGCACAGGCTTAAATTAAAATTACATTTAATTAGGCTAAAAGATAACAGGCTTAATATTCTTACGTGTCATTATGTTCATCCACCCAGGTGTTCCTATATGAATAAAAATTATTAGAACATGGAAATAAGTTGAATTACCCATTTGATTGCTGGGCTAACCAAATTAGTGCTGCAAAGAAGATCGGTCGCCATATCTCAACCTTTTTATACATCTCACTTTGCTATTAATCATAGTTTTTGAAATTCATGGTGATATTCTTAATTTCATATCTCCCACAACTGGCTTAAATAAGTCTTCACTTTTCCTACTGTTTAATTAAAAAATCTTGAATAACGGAATGAGTTGCTTTTGATGCTGGAAATGTATTGTTACATTCTTGAAAGGAGCTATCCAATTGGTGCACTGAATGTAAAGTTTCAGCGGCAGACAAAATTATGTTTTTATGTATGTAATTTTTATTATGGACTTTGATTACAGTAATAAAAGATAGTGCAAACTAAAGTTAAAGAAAGGAAAAGAATAGTAAAAAAGAACAGTAATTGGAAGGAAGTATAAACTAAAGTTAAAGAAAGGAAAAGAATAGTAAAAAAGAACAATAATTGGAAGGAAGGAAGGAGGGAGGGAAGAAAGGAGGAAGGGATGAACGGAAGCAGGCAGGAGGGAAAAGAAGGGAGGAAGGAGGGGAGGAAAGAGAAGAAAGGAAGGCTAGACCAAAGAAAAGAATATACTGAGGAAATTGAAAAGAAATATATAAAGGAGTGATTCCTAACATTCATTACAAGTATAGACAAATTTTATAACTCTTCAGGCTCTATAAGATCACAAATATCTCTTCATCCCAATTTCAACCCTTAGCTATAAACTAATCCATTAAAAAAACAAGTTTTCAATCCTGATGTCAGCAAAAAGTCTATAAATGGTTGCCAGAGCTTTGCAAACAAAAGCTTATATTAATCTTGATCATATAAACCAAGGTTATATTCTTTCCTTTCATTTGAAATAGCCTTAACTTTTAGTTCATTCAATATTGTAGCAGGATTTGATTTCTTTCCATTCATCTTTATCCCATCTCCCAGCCTTCTTCAAGGGTTTAGCAAACTTCTTTTGTAGATCCAGCAAGAAAACATTGTCTGTGTTTGTCATCTGTGTTTCCCCTTTAATATTTAAAACTTCAGCCAGTTTCTTTTCTATATCCATCCTTTTCCAAGTGCAATTTCTTTGGCCTGTGATTCCACTGGCATCAGTGGAAAAGGCCAACTAAGGACCCCATCCGCCAAGGAATTTGGGTGAATGGGAAGAGAAGAGCATTTTCTGTTGTGGCCCCAATCCTGTGGAACACTCTACCCAGAGGTGGGTTGCTAATTTTTTTTACTACCAGTTTAAGTGTGCTTCCGCGGTTTCGCGCTTCTGTGTGTGCCCGCAGAGGTGCCCATGTGCGCTGGTGAACCCGCCCACACAGGCATATGCCCTTGCCATCAATGCTTCTGAACATGTGCAGAAGCATCTGAGCAAGTGGATGGAGCCTCCCGCCGCAGCTACTACTGGTTCAGATGATCCAGGCTGAACAAGCAGCAACCCACGTCTGATTCTATCACTGAAGGTAAGAACTGTACCCACCATTTTGGTCTTCTGGAAGGGCAGTAAATTTGGTATTTTCCAGTTGGTTTTGTGTCTCAAAAATATTTACTGTAATTGATGGGGTAAGAAGACCTCATCCCTTTACTGTCCATCTCTTGGTTCCTGTTTTTTTTTAAATAGTTTAAAATAGTTTTTTTAATTTGCAATTTTTAAAACATTTTAACTGTTTTTCTATTTATTGTTGTATGATTTATAAGTCACCCTACTGAGGAGATGGGCAGCATATACATTTAACAAATAAATATTACTTTTACTGTAAATAATATAGGAGGGAATCGTGTGGTGTCCTACTTTCCATCCCTTTCTGCCACAAAAATTGGGATGGAAAGTTGTATAATAAAAAGAATTGAAGCTGGAAAAATCAATTTGATTCAATTCAATTGAGAATAGAGCTAGAAGGCACCTTGCAGGTCTTATAGTCCAGCCTCCTGCTAAAGCAGAAGACTCTACGCCATTTCAGAGAAATGGCTGTCCAGTCTCTTCTTAAAAACATCCATTGATGGAGCACCCACAATTTCTGGAGGCAAGTCATTCCACTGGTGAATTGTTCTCACAGTTAGGAGACTCCTCCTTAATTCAAGGCTATTTCTCTCTTTGATTAGTTTCCATTCATTGTTTCTTCTCTTGCCTTCTGGTGCTTTGGAAAATAAATTTATCCCCTCTTCTTTGTGGCAGCCCCTCAAATACTGAAATATTATATCATGTCACCCCTGGTCCTTGTTTTCTCTAGACTAGACATACTCAATTTTTGCAACTATTCTTCATATGTTTTTGTCTCCAGACCTTTGACCATCCTTGTTCTTCTCTGCACTTTTCCAAAGTCTCAACATCTTTTTTGTCATGTGGTGACCAAAACTGGATCCAATATTCCAGAAGTTGTCTTACTAAGATTTTATAAAGCAGTACTAATACTTCACTAGATTTTGATTCTCTCTCTTTGAGGCTGTCCATTTAATTTACTCACAGTAAAACTGTTTCCAGTGGCTCTGGAAAATGTAGCGTCTTCTGATAGTTGCAGAAAATATACATGATTGAAGTCAACTCCTCTATTTTATTTAATCTCCCTCACGCTGTTCATTTCTCTTTCTCCCTCCTTTGGCCTGCCTTTTGTTACATTGTCAGTTTCCTGTTGATATTTAATAAAACGAAAATGTTTAATAAGGTAAACATCAAGCTATATTTTTGCTAGCTGAACTGAGTGATATGTCTGCTTGCTCTGATTGATCGGGAATGTGGAGGGTCCAAATTAAGCTGGAAATTACCCACAGTAATTTCCCAATAATTATATGTATTCATTGTCTAGCACCCAGACACAAGAAGTATACTTTCCCAAATTTGAGATTTCATTTAGCTATGCCTCTCTTTCATTTAAAGACATTGATGGAGCTGTACTCTACTGATTGGTTTAATTCCTAAAGCAATTTAAGCCATTAGCCATTGCTTCTATATTTTCTCTGCAAATTTTATTAATTAACTTGACACTATGCATAAATTACTACTACTTCTATTTAGTCATCTTCAATCTACAGTTGATTTAGATTCTAATATTTTATTGGAGTTGTTAAAAAATATTTTTCTCCCAGCTTAGCATCCCTTGCTCACTCGTAGTTGTTCTTGTATCTTCTAGACCACCATAAAGGATAGCAATAGCACTTAGAATTATATGCCACTTCACAGTGCTTTACAGCACTCTCTAAGTGGTTTAGAGAGTCAGCATATTGCTCCCAACAATCTGACTCCTCGTTTTATCAACTTGGGAAGGATGGAAGTCTGAGTCAACCTTGAGCCAGTGAGGATCAAACTGCTGGCAATTGTGAGTGTTAGCCTGCAATACTGCATTCTAACCCCTGTGCCACCACAGCTCCTTCTAAATGTATTTGTCAACCCCAGAAGTGGCCTAACTGTGGCCATTTTCTTTTCTGTAGCTTTCCTGTAAGGAGGTTTCTCTTAGCATTGCTTCAGGGCTGACACAGTCTGGAGCTAAGGGGTAGGAGGATGTGAGTGTAGAGATAATTGAGATGTTGTATTCTTTCCCCTGGGAATCAAGGACATTCATGCAAATGTTTGAAAGGTGGAGACTGAAGTCACCTAGCAAGTGGACTATATGCTGATTGGACCATGTAACTGGTGACTTTGGGGGGAAGTGACAAAGTTTTACTTTTAGTTGGCTGTAAAACTGGTGGGAACTTAGAGCTGGTTTTCCACCAAGTCTGTGTCAATTTGATACTGTATGTTCCAATAAAATGTTCTTTGAGGAATATGCCCACCTTGGTGTTCTCATTGTTGGGGATGTATTACTTGGAACCTTGACGGTATGACTCAAAAAGCTCCTAGAAAAATGTAATGGGTCCAATGCTGGTAGAAGCTTATTGGCTACTTAATTTCAGTCCTTAAATTCACATTTTTGTAGATATAATGCCGTGATGACAAACCTATGGCACGCGTGCCACAAGTGGCACGCGGAGCCATTTGTCAGGGCACGCGAGGCGCTGCCCTGTCAGCTAGCCAGCGCGCATGCGCGCGCTGGCCAGCTGAGTTCACCTTTTTAAAAGCTATTTTTCGCCTTCCCCAGGCTCCAGAGGCTTTATAGGAGCCTGGGGAGGGTGAAAAGAGCCTCCCCCGTCCCCTCCGGAGGCTTCAGGGAACGTCCGGAGGCTTCCCTGAAGCCTTCGGAACACTTAAAACCACCCTCCGAGCAACCCGGAAGTGACTTCCGGGTTGCTCGGATGGTCGTTTTAAGCGCTCTGAAGGCTTCAGGGAAGCCTCGGGACGGCCCCTGAACAGGCACAAGACGTGCGTCTCCATCGCCCAGGCCCGGATCGCCTCCGCCGCGCGGCGCCTCAGGCTCGGTGTCCTTGCACCCGGCCTTCACATCGCTGCCGCCGCCGCTACCACCGCCGCTAGGATGGGCTCGGCCGAAGGGAAGTCCGTCAGGCCTCGGCCGCGCCGCCCTCGCCTCCTCCTCCTCCTCCTCTAGCCACGCCATCGCAAGGATTAAGGCGAAAGGGGGTGGACGGGGAAAGCGAAGAGGGCTTTGCATGATTTTTTTCGCCTTCCCCAGGCTCCAGAGGCTTTATAGGAGCCTGGGGAGGGTGAAAAGAGCCTCCCCTGCCCCCCCCGGAGGCTTCATGGAACGTCCGGAGGCTTCCCTTACTACATCGCAAGGATTAAGGCGAAAGGGGGTGGACGGGGAAAGCGAAGAGGGCTTTGTTGTCCTCCTTCTCTTCCTTTCCCCCTCCGGCTCGAACGCGGCGCCGGCAGGCAGCGAACGAGTCGGAGCCTGCCGACTGGAGGAAGAGGGTGAGAGGCGGGTCCTGTGAACGGTGGCAGAAGCGGCGGCAAAAGTCGTAACTCGGCGGCGGGCCGCCCCGGCTGGGAGACAAAGGAGGGGAAAGGCGGCAGGCAGCCGAGTTGCGACTATTGTCGCCGCTGCTGCCGCCGTTCACAGGACCCGACTCTCACCCTCTTCCTCCAGTCGGCAGGCTCTGACTCGTTCGCTGCCTGCCGGGCCCCGGCGTCACGTTCGAGCCGGAGGGGGAAAGGAGGAGAAGGAGGACAACAACCCCCCCTTCGCTTTCCCCGTCCTCCCCCTTTCGCCTTAATCCTTGCGATGGCGCGGCTGGAGGAGGAGGAGGAGGAGGCGAGGGTGGCGTGGCCGAACCCTGACGGACTTCCCTTCGGCTGAGCCCGTCCTAGCGGCGGTGGCGGCGGCAGCGATGTGAAGCCTGAGGCGCCGCGCAGCGGAGGCAATCTGGGCCCGGGCGATGGAGACGCACGTCTCGTGCCTGTTCAGGGACCGTCCCGAGGCTTCCCTGAAGCCTTCAGAGCGCTTAAAACGACCATCCGAGCAACCCGGAAGTCACTTCCAGGTTGCTCGGAGGGTGGTTTTAAGTGTTCCGAAGGCTTCAGGGAAGCCTCCGGACGTTCCCTGAAGCCTCCGGGGGGGGCGGGCGGGGAGGTTTTAAGTGTTCCAAAGGCTTCAGGGAAGCCTCCAGACGTTCCCTGAAGCCTCCGGGGGGGGGGCGGGGAGGTTTTAAGTGTTCCGAAGGCTTCAGGGAAGCCTCCGGACGTTCCCTGAAGCCTCCGGGGGGGGGGCGGGGGAGGCTCTTTTCGCCCTCCCCAGGCTCCTATAAAGCCTCTGGAGCCTGGGGAAGGCGAAAAAATCATGCAAAAATGGGTGCGTTGTGCGCGCATGCGCACTGGGGGTGCATTGCATTATGGGTGCGGCATGCCCGCACACGACCCCCCCGCGCTCCTCCCACTTGTGGCACGCGAGCCAAAAAAGGTTCGCCATCGCTGATATAATGCCTGCTTTTTTCTAGAAAAAAGTATGATGCTTTGGGGTTTGACCTTAAAGACCTAAATAATATAATGTACAAGATCTGAAGGACTTCATCCACTATGCTCTCGCCTTGTGGAAGTTGCCACTGAAAGCAACAAACACTAATTACAGGGTGGCCCAAAGGTGCTTTTTCCAAAAGGCAACTGGACTACGTGTTTTTTTCTCCTTTGAGACATTTTGCTTCTTATTCAGGAAGCTTTTATCTGAGTCAATTATAGATATGCTCTACGGTCCAGAGCCCAGAACAGGGCCCTTTGTCCCAGGCTGTGTTCCTTGAATTTTTGGTGCCATCAATATATACATTGAGTTGACTGTTCAACCAATTTTGTATCTCCTTAAGTGACAATGAAGTCCAATACAAACTTTGCCATTACTGAACTCATTGAAGGTATTGTGAAATGCTGTTCTCCAGAGGTTTTCTTGGTTCCACTGTCAAGTTGATTCATCCGAAGCTACTAGGATCCTCTTTTTTCTTCTTTTTGAAGATAGCAACTTTTGCCCTTTTCCTGTTCTCTGGTACTATTGTATCTTCCATGTGTCCTCTTTTCTCTCAGAGATCACAGAAAGGAGTTCTGAGATGACATCCACAAGGTCCCTCAAGTCCTATGGATATCATTTCTCTGCCCTCTGAAATGTAACAGATATTGAATACTCAGGGTAGCTACCGTGTTTCCCCGAAAATAAGACAGAGTCTTATTTTCTTTTGACCCCTGAAATAAACACATGACCTTATTTTGGGGAAGGTCTTATTATTTTTAAGGTGTAGGAGGTGGCGATCATGGTGACCACATGGCTGCTGATGTGTTGCAATATTTTCAGGTAGGGTTTATTTTCAGAGGAGAGCTTATTTTAACACATGCGCTAAAAAGCTCAATTGGGATTATTATCTGGGGAGATCTTATTTTCAGGGAAACAGGGTAGGTCCTGTTCAACTATCTTTTTACTTGCTTTGAATTGCTGTTCCATCTTGGTGTCACTTGCTCTCTTGGTATAGCTGAATCCAACTCCCCTTTAGGAAGAAATATATGGTTGAGTAGCTCTGCTATCTTCTGATCCCCCTTCTCCCCCATTATCTTCTGCCCATCTTCTTCTACTAATGGGTCATATAGCTGAACACATCATCAAGAAATAATAATTTTTTTTAGCATCAGAATATTATCTGGTGTAAAGTGCAGTCCAGGCAGTTGCCAGGAGTCAAGGGTGAATCAATGGGAGGAGGAAGAGGAGAAGGAAAAAGAGAATTCCCCCACCCTAGAATTCTGCTTCTATTATATATAGTTTGAGTGCTTGCACTCCCTTTCTACTCCCAGCTTTCTATTTTGGCATGTTATAAATGAGTCTTACCTAAAATAATTGTGATTAACTGATGTGTTGGCACTGTGTCTGAAATTATGCTGAACTGATTCTGTATTCTGTGCTGTTAAACATTTTAAACTGTTGCTTGCAAAAGAAAGAACACCACAGAATTACAAACAGGGGCATTGAAGCTAAGTTCTCCCTTTCATTTCTGGAGGGATTCTTTCAATGACCAGTCCAAGTCTGCTTTTTCTAATTTTCTAATTTCCTTTCTTTTCTGCCCATCTACATCTTCCTTAAGTCCCCAAACCAGATTCCCCCCTCCCCCCGGACTTGTGTGGGAGAGGGTCCTCTTATGGAAATTGGGGAGAAATATCATTTCTCCCTTTTCCATTAGCAAGTTCTGAGAGCATGTTTTCCTATTCTTCACAAGCAGAGATCTATTAACCAGAGCTCTGGATCCAACTTATAGTAGAAAAAAATTATAATGGAGCATTTTGGCCTGAATAGTTACAATGCATCATGTAGACAGAGAGAGAAAAAATAACCAGAATCACATCACGACCAAGCCATTTTACACACATATTTCATGTTCCTGAAATGTGCTAGACACAGATATGACTGTTAATTTGCAGAATGGTGAGGGTTTTTTTCTTTTCTTGCAAGGAATCTGATCAGTTGACACGGAAAGAATGGCTTCTAAGAAATTCAGCTCTCTGTCCTATTACATTCTTGGCTGCTGAACTTACTAATAAGGATGTTGATGTCAATTATTCTGATCATTTGGGGGTAAACATGACACCTACAGAGTGGGAATTGGACAGATCACCATTGTGTGACACGTAAATGTTTTTGTTGTTTGCAACATTGCAATGAGGTTATCATTATGCATGTCTGCGTCTCATTTACTTCAGTGGAAGACAGTGAAACATTTTTTTTTTAAAAAAGTTTCTAATTGCAGACAATCGGATTCCAGTGTCTTAGCTATGAACAGAGTGCTCTTTCTATCTTCATTGATTCGTACTGGATTCGTAAGCAGATGAAAAAGGCAAAAAAAAAATATGCACGACAAATTAAAGAACAGTGAACTTTCATTCCTTTTCGTTATATCTCCCAGTTTATTTTTATTTTTTTACAAAATTGCATTCATTGGATGTCAATGAGGTAGTTTGATCTGACCTTGGAGGTCAATAAAAAAACAATGAGAAATGCCATCTGGATTGATGGCAATAGCGTTTGTTTCTCATCTTTATTGAAAAACCAAACAATATATTTGCAGGATAGAAAATGTTGCTCTTTGGCACTATTAGTCATAGAGAACAATGAGGAGGCCTAATAAGGGGGAAAATTCTGAAAGTTTTTTCTTAAGTCTAAACTAGAGGGCATTATACTAACTATTTATATTGCTTCTTCCAATTCACTGTCTGGTAAAACTGTGCTCCATCAAAATGCACAGCACATACTAAGACATGATAGCAGTCTTCCAATATCTAAGAGGCTGCCACAAAGAAGAGGGGTCAACCTATTCTCCATATCATCTGAAGGCAGGACAAGAAAAAGAAAAAGGAGAGTAACTAATCAAAAAGAGAACCAACCTAGAACTAAGAAGAAATTTCTTGTCATTTAGAACAATGAATCAGTGGAACAACTTTCCTCCCTAGGTTTTAAAGAAGATATCGGACAATTATGTTATTCTATTCCTTGAGATATCCTTAGATAAAACACTATCAATGCTAACAAGGCTTTCTTTAGACACATGTATATGGAGAAACATTTGGAGTTGTCTCTGCTTAAGCCACAAACTCTTACAACACACTTTTGGAAACTGTAGTGATAGGCAACCTGAAAATCCAGAGTTCTATAAGAATCCTAAAACCTGGGTTGCTGTCCTCTAGAGCTACCCTAATATTTCTCACCATATTGTAATTGTTAAGCTGATACATATTGGAAATAAATCCAATATACACATTGTAATATTATTGACATTTAATTTAATTTAATTTAGTTTAATTGATGGGGTGAGATCAAATTTTGGCCCTATCTACACTTTGGAGAATGACCCTTGGCCTGCTACTGAAAAGGCAGGTATCATCTTCATAACACCAACAGATCTGGAGTGGAACCATATGGACAAATATAAGATGGCAGCAAAGAATCTGAATTTTCCAAGTTGGGAGTGCGGGTTACAACTGACTAGTGATCATATGGATTTTTGTGGTCCAGATGTGGTGATCTTATTAATAGTTGTGGAGTGAATTGCCACAAACTTCTCTTCCCATGCAAGTTGTTGTTGTTGTTGTTGTTGTTGTTGTTGTTTTGTCATGGGTTGGACTTTGATCAGCCAAATTGGGACACTGGCTTTCTTTTCTACTCTGTAACACAACACTGTTCTTCATTTAGATTTAATTTAGGGTGTGGTGGAAACCCAAATGGATTCCTAATCATAATTAATGTTATTCACACAAACATGTTTCAACGAGCTCTGGATTAGTGAGATTCTGAAGTTTTTGATGAGCCTAGGTCTAATCAGATTCATAGTTTACTAATCCATATAGTTTAATGGATACAGTCACGATAAACAAACTGTCTTTACCATTTATGCAAACTTTACCATTTCTGTGTTGGTGATTTACCAAAAATCCTATAGGGTTGATAGGCACGCAGTACTGTTTTACATGGATTTCCCATCCATACCATAATGCATTTCTTTGCATTCTCTAACAGGCGAATGTTCATATAAATGTCATTACTCAGAGAACTGGTTGTTAAAAAAAAAAGGAAAAATGTAGTTGAATGGAAATTTGTGGGCTAGAGTGATTGCAGAGTGTGTTACTATACATAATTTATCCTTCTCAGATTTATTAAAAACAAACAAGCAATGAGTAACTCATACTTATTAATAATAATTTTGGATATAGCTCAAGGTAAATTGGATTCTGCTATATTAATATTTTTAGATGCTGAAAAAGTTTTTGACATGGCTCAGATTAATTTTATAAAGCAAGTTATTGCATAGATATGATTCCTGCCTTTTTATTGAATAGGCTGGAACTTACTAGTTGTAAACAACAGCAAGAGTAATAATAAATTGATTAATTTCTGGAACAATTGTATTACAATATTGTTATGAAGACTGCCTATTTCTTTCATTTGAATTTTGACTTAATTCTTACACCGCTAGCACTTGTGTTATGAAACTTTGTGATTATTATTATTGCATATGCGGATTCAAAATATATAAAAAATTATATCCTGGTGACATTTTGGTAATATTGGAAAATTATTTCATCTCCTAAACTTGATATGGGTGTTTCCACAATTCAATAAATATTCAGTTCATAAGATCAATTGGGTTGTTGTTGTTTTTTACTTTGCTGATTTGATTTCATCTTATCTTATTGTTATTTTGTGTTTGTGCAGAGCATCCTTGATGACGTCTGGGTGGATGGGCAGATCCTCCCACCCCTGCTGCTACGGGTTCGCCCGAACTGGGGTGAATCGGCAGAATACCACCTCCGATACATCTATTCCTTTATTACTATATTTAAAACATAGCTGCATGAATGAGAATTGAGATGAGCATAATATAAACACGAATGATAGGGAGACGGGCAGCATATACATTTCATAAATAAATACATAAAATAAATAAACTTCATACCGCACAAGTTTTCTGAGCACGAGAATTAACTTTGGGTTCCCCCAAGATTTAAATGGTTCAACCTTGCAGGTGCCCTTGCCTACAATTTGATGCTTAGCCTGCAAGCACCGCTAATGAAACTGATTTTCTTCTTGTTAACTTGTTTGGACTGTTCTGCAGAAGAGATCCATCAACATTACACGGCATTATTTACGGAACTATTCTGATCTTCCCCGACACAATATTGGGAGGGTTGAAATTTTTGCTGCGTGGCCCCTTATCTTTGTTTAACTTCTTTTCCAAATGCTTTGCTGAAGCCTTGTTCCAGAGAGCAAGAGTGAAAGCTTTTGGGAGTGATAATGCTTTGTGCAAACTAAAAGGAAACACAATTGAAAATCACTACAATTGTAGTTGGACAATATATTTCGCTTGTCACCTCCAGGTAGGACATCAATAAATATTGCTGTTCTGTGCTCTGAAATGTCTGTCATTATATTAAGAACAAGAACTGAGAGTGCCCTGAAGTTTAAGAACCAGTCTTAAGCTGGCTTCACAGCCTTTTGCCATGTTTCTTTCTTTCTATATTTCGTATAGGCTTCAATCCCAATTTTCCTGCGTTAATAAATTTTGTCTTGTGAAAGAGGCAGGTAGGTTACAATTAAGAGATTGTTGGGAGATTAAAAATACCACCATATTTATTTGTCATTCATTGAGCAAATTTATATCGTCATCATCAGTGGTGGGTTCCTGCTGGATCGCACCGGATCGCGCGCGCTCCCTTTCAGCGCTCCACCTGGCTTGCGCGCTCCCTTTCAGCATTCCACCTGGCTTGCGCGCTCCCTTTCAGCGCTCCACCTGGCTCTCGCGCTCCCTTCCGGCGCTGAAACCGGAAGTACAGTCTTGCCCCGCCCCTGGCGAAGCAACGACGCCTGCCTGCGCTCCACCAGCTTGGCTGGGAACGGAGATGTTTCCTCAGCGGAGCGGAGCGCCTGAAAAGACTTTTCAGGCGCTCCGCTCCGCTGAGGAAACATCTCCGTTCCCAGCCGAGCTGGTGGAGCGCAGACAGGCGTCGTTGCTTCGCCAGGGCCGGGCAAAACTGTACTTCCGGTTTCAGCGCCGGAAGGGAGCGCGAGAGCCAGGTGGAGCGCTGAAAGGGAGCGCGCAAGCCAGGTGGAGCGCTGAAAGGGAGCGCGCAAGCCAGGTGGAGCGCTGAAAGGGAGCGCGCAAGCCAGGTGGAGCGCTGAAAGGGAGCGCGCGCGATCCGGTGCGATCCGGGAGGAACCCACCACTGGTCATCATCCATTCACTAGAAATGATTCTGGGCTGCATACAGAAAAAAAGGAAGTATAAAAACAATCACCCTGTCAAATATAGTCATATTTTTAAAAAGTACACTCAAGAGAGTTGATAATTAATGAAATCACCTGAAGCTGCCATTGGTTCCTTGAAACCCCTTCCCCCTTAGGCCTGATGGCACAGCCAGGTCTTGAGAGACTTCTGGGAAATAAGTTATGACTTATTCATGCCTACTTGCAATAAGCTATAGTGTTCAATGGACCAGTTGTCAGGATAGTAGTAAAGACTTGAAACTCTAAAGCCGGGGTGTCAAATTCAAGCCCTGGGGGCTGGATCTGGCCCATGGGGTGCTTAGATCTGGCCCACAGGGTTGCCCTGAAAACAGAGAAAGACCAGCCTGTGGTGCCTCTGCCAGTGAAAACAGAGCTTGTGAGGGCCACGGGTGGCCCTCCCCCTCTCCATTTTCACTGGCAGAAGGTTGCAGGAGGCTGTTGTAGGCGAAAACGGAACACAGGAGTCCATTTTTGCTGGCAGAGCGCTTGTGCCGCCACAGGCACCCCAAGGTCATTGAGCTAGCCATGCCCACCCTAGCCCATGCCCACCCCAGCCCCCCAAGGTCAACCCTCAATGAAACTGAGTTTGATACCCCTGCTCTATAGCATGACATTTTCTTTGGCGATATTGCACAGGGGCATTCTTCAGATCAGCTGGGAAGGTGTGCTTTGCTGAAGCTACCTATAGGAGGCAGCAACAGGGTGTCTCTTTGCTGTCATCTAGTGGCAACATTTGCATTTTTATAAAAAGGTGCATTTTTATAATACATATCAAGCATGACTGGCTGGTACACTGAATGATCATGATAGTTTGGGGAGGCAGGGAGAGTGGTACAGAGGCATGTGAGATGGGAAGGGGAAGAAGTGGCAAAATCTGAGACATGAGACAGGACCTCATTATGCAAAAAATACTTGAATCTATTATTGAGGTAAAAATGTGCTCAATTTTCCAGCTTCATAAATTTTCTTTCTTTCTTTCTTTCTTTCTTTCTTTCTTTCTTTCTTTCTTTCTTTCTTTCTTGCTTGCTTGCTTGCTTGCTTGCTTGCTTGCTTGCTTGCTTGCTTGCTTGCTTGCTTGCTTGCTTGTTTTTCTTTTTATTCTTTTCTTCCTTCTTCTTTATATTCCTTCCTTCCCTCCCTCATTTTCTTTGTTTTCTTTCTTTCTTTCTTTCTTTCTTTCTTTCTTTCTTTCTTTCTTTCTTTCTTTCTTTCTTGCTTGCTTGCTTGCTTGCTTGCTTGCTTGCTTGCTTGCTTGCTTGCTTCTCTTTTCTTTCTTTTCTTCCTTCTTATTTTCCTTCCTTCCCTCCCTCATTTTCTCTGTTTTCTTTCTTTCTTCTCTTTCCTTCTTTCCTTCTTTCTTTATCTTCATTCCTTCCTTCTCTCCCTCACTCTCTTTCTTTTCTTCTTTCTTCTTTATCTTTCTTCCCTCCCTCCCTCTTTTTTGCTTTCTTGCTCTTCTCTCTCTTTTCTTTCTCTCTCTCTCTCTCTTTCTTTCTTTCTTTCTTTCTTTCTTTCTTTCTTTCTTTCTTTCTTTCTTTCTTTCTTCTCCCTCCTCCCTCTCTTTCTTATCTCCCTCTCCTCCTGAATTTTTATGTGGCAGCTAATGTGTTTGTCATTTGCATCTTTATGAAAGTTTTGTTTGCTTTAGCCTCACCATGGTTGTTTTACGTTTAGTTACAATTACTGAGTTACAAATGACAGACTCAATAATTCCTCTGTAAAACTGTATGAACAGCTCCTGGGGCAGTCTGAATTAGACCAGATGCAGGAGTTAGCAAGAGTGGGGGAGTTCCTACCAGAAACATTACAATAAAACTGTGAGTAGTTTGCATCATTTTGGCATTAAATAAACTGCATTATTGTTGTTTAATTCAAAGTATCAGGGCAACAGCATCTGGGGGGGGGGGGGGAGAAAAGTCAAGCTTGTGGTCACAAACACAATGTTCTGCCCCCTTTTAAAATGTGAATTACATTTAAAAAAGAATCAGGGTTTCAATCACATGGTTGCATAATGACTATTTTGGAGTAGGCCCCTGTTCCAGGACTATGACAATTCACCATGGGCAAGTCAAGAGTTACACTAATATCAAAGAAATGGTGGAATAGAATAATTAAAGAAATGATGCAAAAGGAAGGGCAGAATCAGAGTTGGTATTCAGCAGGTTCTGACCAGTTCTGGATAACCGATAGTAGAAATTTTGAATAGTTCAGAGAACCGGTAAATACCACCCCTGACTGGCCCCACCCCCATCTATTCTCTGCCTCCTGAGTCCCAGCTGATCAAGAGGGAAGGGGATTTTGCAGTAACCTTCCCCTGGAGTTGGGAGGGAATGGAGATTTTACAGTATCCTTCCCCTGCCACGCTCACCAAGCCACACCCACCAAGACATGCCACACCCACCAAGCCATGCCCACAGAACCGGTAGTAAAAAAAAAATTGAATCCCACCACCAGGCAGAATGAAATGTGAATGGCAAAATTAAAATGAATTTTATTTATTTAAAATAATTAAATAGAATTATTAAATTGCCCCCGCAACAAGGTTTCCCGTGGCGAATTGGCCATGGCGAGTTGTCCCACAGATAGTTGGCCATGGTGAGTTGGCTGCAGCGAGTTGGCTGTGGCAAGTTGTCCTATTCCCCCCTACTCCTCTTGGATGTCTTCCTTTGGATGCTCAGCGGAAAAACAAAAAGAGTTCCTAACACTTTGCTTGAAGAAGCTGAGGCAGGAAATGCAGATACTTTTTTAAAACAATCTTTAGAAAACTGTTTCATCAAAATAAAGCTCTCCAAACAGCAGAAAGATATCTAAAATAATGGTAAACAAAGCAGAATGGTCTTGCTGGAAATTGTGTTTGACTAATTCTTTTTTTTTAAAAAAACAAATTGATGTTGGCACACATGGTTTATATTTCAGCCTGTCACATTTGCTGTTAATTTTTTTTATGCTAGCAAACAAATGGTGCCAAAGCTTCTTCTAAGGCATCATTTAGATTGCATACAACTAGATCATTGCAGCAGTAACAGATAATTTTGCAATTGTGTAAGCTGTTGTGTTGCAAACAAGGCCTTTAAGAACCCCATGGAGAACATCAATTAGTTGAAATTTAGCGTGTCATGACTGCCCCACCCCAACCTACTCTTCAATGTGATTTTAAAAATCCCGAAGTTTTGAAGGTATAAATGGGAATGAAGAAGAAACATCTGAGTTATTAGATACAAAGTGGTCCCTTACCAATAAATAAATAAATAAATAAATACCAAATGCAACTGGTTCGCTATGAGATGATGAAACCGAAGCTGAATTTATCAGATTTCTGATTATGGTGAACAACCTACAAATTTTCTATTTATCTTACTGTTGCTTTTATTCTGATATCTAGATAGATCTACAGTATCCCCATTTAACGCCTCCCTTTTCTGCAGTCTGCTTAAAAATATTATTGTCATTTGATTGATTAGGTTCTGCTCTTCTTAATGGTATTGATTTTTTTATGGGAAACAACTGGAGACACTTAACATTCTTAGTAAAGTTAAATGTGTTTTAGGTCTATATTAATACCAATTTATTATAGAGTAAGACCCACTGAATCCAGGTGTCTGCCTGCCTGCCTGTCTGTCTCTCTCTCTTTCTGTCTGTCTGTCTCTGTCTCTTTGTCTGTTTGATTCTCTTTCTGTCTATCTGTCTCTCTTTCTGTCTGTCTGTTTCTCTCTCTGTCTGTCTGTCTCTTTGTCTCTCTGTCTGTCTGTCTGACTTTGTCTTTGTCTCTGTCTCTGTATCTCTTTCTGTCTGCCTGCCTGCCTGCCTGCCTGTCTGTCTGTCTGTCTGTCTCTCTCTCTCTCTGTCTGTCTCTGTCTCTCTGCCTGTCTGTCTCTCTCTTTTTGTCTGTCTGTCTCTGCCTGCCTGCCTGCCTGCCTCTCTCTCTCTCTCATTTCCACATCCTATCACACCCAACCCCCTTCATTACAGTGATTATTACCCCAATTTAAGTCTCACTTCTCAAGCAGTCCTCGCTGTGAAAAAGAATCCTGATCCTAACTAAATAAAGGAGAAGCTTATTTGGAAAGCAGGGCTGAACAGAGCATTGTTGCTGGGAAAAAAGACTAAAGTTGGTAAGAAGTTTATCTAATTTTGTTGCTATAAATAAACTAAAGTATGGTTTAATTGAAAGAAGCTATTTTATATAGAAACACATCAACCACCTGCTGCACCTGGGAACAAAAGGCTACATTTAAAAGCCTTGGCCTCTCCGCTGAATCCTTGATGTGCTTCTATTGTACAGTGTTCTGCGTGCATATAGACTTTCTATAAGCTATGGACTCTTCTAAGAAGCTGGCACAGATATTCTGCTCTGTATTGAGGAAGGAGTCTATTTTTGAAGAATTGTGATAAACAGGATGAAAATAGTTACAGCAACTCTTGTTCTTTCCTTGCTTTGATGCAATGTAATGCTCAGAGGTCAGTATAGGTGGCCATCTTACAACCACTCTTTCAGAGACCATTCAAATTATCAATGATGTTGAATGAGTGACAGTTATTACCGGTCCTTGGCATTCTGGCCATCACAGCATCCGTGCTGGCATGTGATTGTGATCCAGGTCTTTGGCATCCAGCTCACAATTATGAGGTTGCAGTGAGCCATAGTCACATGGTTAAAATTTATGGCCTTACTTCCCAGCTTCTGAAAAGCAGTCAATGGGGAAGCCAGAAGGAAGTTGGAAGTTGTGGTCAGGCGAGATTGTTGCTTTTAACAACCTTCACGGTCCTCGCTTAACAGTGGCAATCAGAACTGCTAGAACTGCCATTGCTAAGTGTTGTGGTCACATGACATTATGGTATGTATGTATGTATGTATGTATGTATGTATGTATGTATGTATGCATGTATGTAACTCAGGTTTCATATTTTAAGCTAAGCCAGAATGAGTGTGTTTTAAGTTACTGACAACTCATTCAAGACCTTAATGAATTCATAGTCCTTTAATAAAGTATATAGATAGTATATAGATATTGATTCTGTTGCCCCCGAGGATTTGGATAGGTTGAGTGGACGGCTGCGACCCACCACATGTTTAATGGACCCGTGTCCCTCCTGGTTGGTACTGGCGTCTTGGGAGGTGACCCGAGGCTGGCTTCTGGGCCTGGTGAATGCCTCATTGAGCGAGGGATCCTTGCCAACCGCCTTGAAGGAGGCGGTGGTGAGGCCCTTACTTAAGGGGCCTTCGCTTGACCCAACGGAGCTAGCTAATTACCGTCCAGTCTCCAACCTTCCCTTTCTAGCGAAGGTTGTCGAGAATGTGGTGGCGCAGCAGTTTCCACGACACCTTGACGAATCCAATTATCTAGACTCACGCCAGTCCGGCTTCCGACCCGGGCACAGCACGGAGACAGCCTTGGTCGCTTTGGTCGATGATCTCTGGCTTCTGGTTTGTGGTCGGGCTTCTGGTTTGTGGTCATTACCTCACATTCCTACGCAACTGCCGAGATCAAAATTTAACCCCCACATGCTTCCAATTAAAATTCCACTCCAACTCTGCAGCCACCAAACGCATCCTGAAAAGAACAGAAATGGCCCTAATCAGAAATGAACTTCACACAAAAAGATTCCACCTAGACCAAATCAACAAAAATCTCCTTACACTTCACCTCAAACTCAGCAACAAGATCCACCCTACACTTTGGGACAAATCGAAACAACTCGCCACCTGGAGAGCCGAAACACAGACCACCCTCAAGACAGACACACATACCAATAAACTCCGAAGACTAAAGGAACGCCAGAAACAAACCCCTCCCCCCTCACACCCACACATGAAACAAACAGTGCATAACATCTCAGATAAGATCCTCACCAAAGCTGAAACCAATGTCCTTGCCAGAGGATTCAACTTTGCAGTCGCTCCCAAACACATCCCCACTGAAACCATTATATGCGGAGTTGAAACCAGCCTGACCAAAATCAACCCCGATGATGCTAACAGAATCAGACTCGAAATCACCAACATCCTCTGCACCAGCAAGCCCCCCAAAAGCTACTTACCCAAAGAGGAACAGACAGCACTACTTAACCTAAAAGAAGACACTAGCATAATAATCCTTCCAGCAGACAAGGGGAACGCCACGGTGGTCATGAACACATCTGACTACCAAACCAAATTAACCAACCTACTCCAAGACTCCACTTACAAACCCCTAAGCACGGATCCCACCACCTACCTAGAAAAAACCACCAGATCCAAAATAAAAGCCTCCCCCATCAGCGAAGAGATCCAGCAAAGACTCATTCCCAGAGAAAAATCATCCAGATGCCCTAAGCTCTATGGTCTCCCCAAGATCCACAAAGAAGGAACCCCACTCAGACCCATAGTCAGCTCCATAGGCTCACCTCTACAAAACCTAGCCAAATTTCTCGCCAAACAACTACAGCCCTATGCAGAATCCATCACCTCACACGTAAAAAACTCATTCCAGTTCATAGAGATCATAAAGAAACAAAACTTACAGCCCAGCGACCTACTCGTGAGCTTCGATGTTGTATCACTCTTCACCCAAGTACCAATCAAAGAAGCCTTGATAGCTATCCAAAACAAATACAACCCCCCCAAACATACCCTAGATCTGACCAACCACTGCCTATCCAACACATACTTCATCTATAATGGACAAAAATACAAACAAACAGAAGGAGCACCCATGGGATCACCCCTCTCACCTGTCATTGCTAACCTCTACATGGAACACTTTGAAACCCAAGCTCTAGAAAAATCCGATCACAAACCCAAACTCTGGCTCAGATACGTAGACGACACCTTCATAATCTGGCCACACGGGAAAGATAAACTGGACAACTTCCTCACACACCTCAACAGCCTACACCCCAAAATACAGTTCACCATGGAAACAGAAGCCAATAACCAACTCCCCTTCCTAGATGTCTTAGTCTATAAGAAATCCGATGGATTCCTAGGACACACCATCTACCAGAAGAAAACACACACAAACCGCTATTTGCACGCACTCTCACACCACCACCCAGCACAGATCAACTCTGTAGCCAAGACACTCATCTCCAGAACAAAACGCTTAGCTGACGAACAACACCTCAAAACCGAACTACACACTCTCACCAATGTACTAACATCCAACGGATTCCAAAGAAACAATATCACTAACCTAATCCAAAAAGAAAACCCCACTAAAATCCAAGACAGTGAACAAGAAAACGGCAAAGCCCTCCTCCCATACATAAAAGGCACCACAGACAGAATCAGCAAGATCCTCCACAAACACAACATCAAGACAGCATTCTACACAAACCGAAAAATATCCACCATCCTGAGAAACCCCAAAGACAAAATAGAGTTAGAAAATCAAGGAGTATATGAAATCCCATGCACCACCTGCCCCACCACATACATCGGACAAACCAACAGAAGAATAAAGGCACGCATTGAAGAACACAAAAACTCAGTCAGAAAGGAGGAACCAACTTCTTCCCTGGTCCAACACCTCAAAGCCACAGGACATGATATAGACTTTAAAAAGACCAGAACTATTGCCAAAATTGAACACTTTAACAACAGAATAATCAGAGAAGCTATTGAGATAGAAAAACGACCACACAGCATGAATAAACGAGATGATACCTCCCGCCTACCAGCCATTTGGAAACCCGCCCTCACTGACAAACGAGTCCCTAACACTAAGAATGATACCAAACCCACACTCACGAAAACCACACAGGATGTCACTATCACACATCCACGCAAAAAGCAAGCCCAAACTCACACCGATAATGACCACAAACCAGAAGCCCGACCACAAACCAGAAGCCAGACCACAGCTGCATTATTAGCCACTTTAAACCCCTCCAATCCATACATGAAGCAAACTGATGCCCACCACGAAGATGTGGCACGACCACAAACGCGAAGCCAAACAACAGTATCGCAGCTCACCAGCTCAAATCCCTCTGCTACTCAGACTAACACAAGCACAACCAGGCCCCCACCCAAACAGAACACGCCCCCATCCAATCAGAGCACAGCCAAACTCCCATCCAATCAGAGCACAGCCAAGCCCCCTACCAATCAGAATACACCTCCACCCAATCAGAATGCAGCCAAGCTCCCACCCAATCAGCACAAACCCCCACTGGCAGTTAAAAAGAGGAACCGGCTGAGATCTCACATTGCTCCTGGAAGCACCAAGCCGGAAGCACCAAGCCGGAAGCAGCAGCCTGAAGATGATGAATGAGACTTCATCGAAACGTCGTGGGAGAAAACCCGAACAACCAAAGACATACATACAAACACCCGCGAAAACCTCCCTCCCATATGTGGTCATACCAGGGGTTGTAACACAAACACATACTTATTTCCCTGGCTCAGCTGATAAAGGAGGAGAAGTCTGTGGCATAGTGGCTAAGACTCTTGCCTAGTGTATAATACAGCCCAGGTTCGAATCCCAGTAAGGGTATGGCTAGCTGATGAGAGCTAAATAGCTCGAAATGGATCTATACTAGTCTCCCTTTATTTTATCAGCACAAATACAATACAAATATATATATATATATATATATATATATATATATATATATATATATATATATATATATATATATATATATATATATATATATATATATATATATATATATATATATATATATATATATATATATATATATATATATATATATATATATAAAAGGCAACATTAAAATACAGAAAGAGGGAGGAGTGAGCTCCCTCCCATATGTGGTCATACCAGGGGTTGTAACACAAACACATACTTATTTCCCTGGCTCAGCTGATAAAGGAGGAGAAGCCTGTGGCATAGTGGCTAAGACTCTTGCCTAGTGTATAATACAGCCCAGGTTCGAATCCCAGTAAGGGTATGGCTAGCTGATGAGAGCTAAATAGCTCAAAATGGATCTATACTAGTCTCCCTTTATTTTATCAGCACAAATATATATATATATATATATATATATATATATATATATATATATGTATGTATGTATGTATGTATGTATGTATGTATGTATGTATGTATGTATGTATGTATGTATGTATGTATTTGTGTTACAACCCCTGGTATGACTAAATATGGGAGGAAGGTCACTACTCCCTCTTTCTGTCCTTCGGCCTATCACAAAGACCATGCAGGCAGAAAACCATATTTTTATTTTTACTGTTGCCTTTTATATATATATATACACATTAGTCAGACAACAGTGTATCTCTTCATCAAAGCATGCATATTGTTTCCTGCTATATGGAAAATTGCCCTGCTCATGCCTACGGGAGTATTTAGACAACCATTGCAGTGATTGATCCTGCCCCAGTTAACTGGTTGAGCCTTCTGAGGATTGTACTGCTAATTGTGGTCACCAGTTTGGGAAAGTTGGCATAATATTCAAAATCCATGGTAGAGAAAAGGGCAGTTCTCTAATATTTTAAGCATTATTGTGATAAGTATCTGAATTTGGCTTTTATATCATCTTGTTTTGCTTGGGTATCTATCTATCTATCTATCTATCTATCTATCTATCTATCTATCTATCTATCTATCTATCTATCTATCATTCTATCATTCTATCATTCTATCATTCTATATCATCGGTTCATCCATACATCCATTGTAGAAGGAGTGGCACAATCTGGGGGCAGAGTTAAAAGAGGGATCAGCCTAGAATCACTACATAGCCACAAGCAAAATAAATCCAACCCCGCTTGAATTTGGTTGACTTCTTATCTATTTCCAAGCAGGTGCTAACCATGAGTCGAGAATATTCCTATGCATAGGCATGAGTAGCCATACATCAGTTTAACTGGACCTTTTCTGTTTGCCTGTTTGTCTCTATCTCTCTATGCACACACATAGACATAGAGATAGACACACTTGCCAAATTGGCTGGCAAAGTTCTAGTCAACTTTGGAAGCTTGCAAATCACTACCATAGGGCAACTTCCCTAAACTATCCAGGTGTGATACCTTCCAACACATCTTTTTCCAGCCAACACAATCAATTGATGGTGAACCTTGGAAGTGGCAACAAAACCCATGCAAAAATTGTTAAGTTGAGGAAAGCTGCCTTAGGAACTTAAACATTTTTGAGATGGGCCAAAGGTAAAATTTGCAACTTGGTGTAGATGCTTGAAACTATTTGCAGGTGTTCCAGAGAGCATGCCAATGTATTGCTCCTATACACAGCAGCATCTTGGCATACTGTGATATGAGTCTATTCAACACCTAGTGTGAGTCCTTAAAGGTTGAATCAGGTGCAGCTGTGTTAATTTAAGGTTATAGTTGAAACCCCAAGCATGTTAGAAAGATTTGGCATTGTGGCTTTAGATAAGGGCAGGTCCCAATGGAGCATCTTTGGAACTGCAGAGCCTTTGAGATGTCCACATTTTTCATGCCCTCCATCAGAGAGCGGCCACATTTCTAAACGTGATGTTCCTAGGTGGAGCAAAAGGTTCTGCCTTGAGTCAGTGTGCCTCCAGGGAAACTTCAACTTCAAAAGAGGGGAAGGAGATTAAAGCTTGCCTTCCCACAGAGGTGATTCCTTTGTTGGACTCCAGAGACTAAACCTTCAAATGTAAAACTCCTGGCACCAACTTACAAGAATTTCACCCTACCCATTAACAACCTATAATGTTTAAACCAGGTGATAGCGTTCTTTTTTTTCCATTTCAAATTCCAAATTATCCAGACTAATTAATGGGACATTAATAGAGAGGGACCTTTATATTTTATTTTCTGCAAGTTGGTGCAGCTGACTTAATGAAAGCATTAAAACTGTCCGAGTTAGTACAGTTTCTATCTATTTTTTAAAACTGCCGTAGTGAAAAGATGGATAAAAGGTAGTTATATATTACTTCTTTCAGGTCTTGGATAGATGAATGACAATATGCCAGAAGAAAGTTAGTGGCCATCTGTATGTATCTATATACTGTATAAAAGCCAAATACCACTCACTCACCATGAAATCTCCAGAACCGTAAAGCCTACAAAGTTAAAATTTGACACGTATGTTCCTCTTGACTTCTAGGTGCTTGCTAAGAAAGCATTTTTTGAAATGACCATCAGATAATTAGTATTTCTTATACAGAGATTAACACACTCTGATGCTAAGGAGTTCTACTCTCCCTCCCCACCTGAAAAGAACTCTGTTCCATCTGCCAGTTGCCTCACATTCTGTTACCTCAGTTCAAACTGGCAAATGTTCTACTCCTTCACTCAGGAGAAGTCTGGGGTTCCTTACAATACTAAATGTAAGTACCTCGCCAAAATGTCTATGCTGTCTACTTATGGAACTGCTTCTGGATTCAAGGCAGCAGAAGCAATACTCCCTTATGTGTTTCAATCACCGACCACCACTGAGCCAACGGATTGAACTGGAGTGAACTGGATTTCTCCTGGATTGCCCGATCACATAGTTTTGTTGTGAAGCACGGGTATCCAGCTAGTACACACACACACACACACACACACACACACACACACACACACACACTTGAGAGCTTTCCTCTGGCTGAGTTAAGTATATAGGACAGGGAATTATATTCTTTTTTTCCCCATATGTGCGCTTCTGAGTCATTGATCCTGGGAACTGCCTGGACATCCCTACAATTTTTTTGACAAGATTGGGGAAGAGATTTGCCACTGCCTGTTTTCTAGGGCTGAGAGGGTGCGACAGGCTGAAGGTCATCCATTGTAGATGACAAAATTTAATTGAGCAGGAAAACATCTTTCAGACAGAACGCTGTCTTCGCACTTGGTTATTTTCCTTAACCTCTCTCATGAGCCCATGGACTTTGTGGGACACTTTTTTTTTTCATTCTCTATCTGAGAAAAAAAAATGAAGAAAACTGAACAGTAGCTTTGCTCTTCATTCATTCTCAGTCAGCCAGCAGAGGCTTTCTGGAACCCTTCAGAAGAATCTTGTTATTTTTATTGTTCTTCTCATAGTACCTACTCAAAGTCAGACTCAAATATTGAAGGCGATAGGAGTTGTGTTCTAATTCAACACCGTGTTCTCTCTTTTGAAGTATGGAAGAAATAACAGCATAGTTCTTTCTGAGATAATATCTGAAACAATCAGTGGTGTTGAAATGGCCTGAACTACACTGGAAAAGATGCTCGAGGTTAGGAGCAGAGCACTGCAGGTGGAAACAACAAACCCATTTATTCCTTGGACGTGCTCTTTGCTTTATTTGCAAGGGGGAAATTACAAGCCAGTTGTCCACAACGTGTTGTTCATTCATTGTGTTTCTTTCTTTAGACTCCAATTTCTTCTCCAACTAGAGCGAAGAGGTGGAAAATCTATAGATAGACATAGAGATGCCAATCTCTCAAAAATAATTATTCTGTTCCTCTACAGAGTTAATTCTTTTCCCAGCATTTAAGACTGTGTGGTGACCTTGATTACCTGCAAGAAAATCCCATTAAATACAAAGGAAATGACTTCTCGGAAGCTACATACAAGAGTTCATGGCACCTGTAATCAATCTCTCTTTTTCTTTTAAGCAAAATGTAACCCCACGTTCCAGAAAGAGTAGAAAAATATAAAAGTACTCCTGAACGCAGATCCTACCCTTCAATTTGCGCCAAATGTTATACTTCCATGTCTGCCTATTTCCTAGTGATTCATTTCTGAAGCAGCCCCTTCATTACTCAGAGATTAGGACTATTTTGCTACAGATGAACTTTCTTCAATGAATAGCATTTCTTATGGCAGGGGTGTCCAAACTTGGGAACTTTAAGACTTGTGGACTTCAACTCCCAGAATTCCCCAGCCAGCCATGCTGGCTGGGGAATTCTGGGAGTTGAAGTCCACAAGTCTTAAAGTTCCCAAGTTTGGACACCCCTGTCTTATGGCAATGTTTCTCTCCTCTGCCCCCACCCTCCCCCAAACTCAGCTGATTCATGACATACTGAGTCAGGGGTGAAATTCAGCAGATTCTGACAGGTTCTGATAGGTTCTGGAGAACCGGTAGCAGAAATTTTGAGTAGTTTGGAGAACCGGCAAATACAACTTCTGACTGGCCCAGAGGTGGGTCGCTGCCAGTTTGGCCTGGATCGGTTGAACTGGTAGTGGAATTCAGGCCTGGGTCACAGAAACAGCAACAACCCAGGCCTGTCAAGCCACTGAACCAGTTCCCTTGCTGCTGCTTGGCCGCCGCCATTTTGGATTTTAGTTACCATGCATACACAATTCACTGTAAATTGTTCTGCAAATGCACACACAACAATTTACACTGAACTGTGAACACACACGTTGCGCTTGGGTTGCGAACTGGCAGTAACGCCAGCAGCACCGCACTCTTGGACTGGCCCCAGAGTTGGGAAGGAGTGGGGATTTTGCAATATCCTTCCCCTGCCACGCCCACCAAGCCTTGCCCACAGAACCGGTAGTAAAAGAAAACTGAATTTCACTACTGTACTGAGCATATAACCTAGTATTAACTTCTGAAACATCATGGATAGCAAATGCTTTGCATTTCACTAAATTGATGATAGTCTCTTTCAATCCCTGGGACCCAAGGTTGGGTCTGGATTTTTTTCTGCTTCTACTTCAGAGGTTGGGTTTTTATTTTTTTTAAAAAAATTGAAAACAATTAAACTGTTGATAACTATTACAGAAATAGAAACAACAGGTATGATCCATTCTTTTCCCCTGAGATGAAAGAAAGAAGGAAAGGAAGAAGAAAGAAAGGAAGGAAGAAAGAAAGAAAAAGAAAAAAAGAAGGAAAGAAAGAAAGAAAAAAGAAAGAAAGTAGAGGTGCCTATATCTATATCTATATCTATATCTATATCTATATCTATATCTATATCTATATCTATATCTATATCTATATCTATCTATCTATCTATCTATCTATCTATCTATCTATCTATCTATCTATCTATCTATCTATATATATATATATATATATATATATATATATATTAAAAACACCATTCAGTAAGGCTAAAGCTGTTTTTCTGACACTTTTTCTCTCTCCTTAATTGTTCTTCCCTATAGGATAAAAAAAAAAAAAGGTAACAATGAGCTTTCCTGATATTTTCACAACTGACCCTGATCTTCCACCACCAATGTATCAATAAGGAGAAAAGAAAGCTTTGAGTGACCAACCTATTATCGAAGCATTGTGACTGGACTATTAAAATGTTCTTATCTATAAGCCTTCACAGGAAATTCCTTCCAGACTCACAATACCACACAAAGTCAAAATCAAAGCACACTTTTTTTTTTCAACTAGACTTCTAATGTGCTGTTTGTTTAATATAGAATTTAGATGATGGGGAGCTATTTTTGTACACTTCAGCATACCATGATAACTTGCTTTTCCAGTACAAAATTAAAACTCCTGCCAGTGGGCTACCAAAAGGGAAAGGGGGGGGGGGATATCTGAGCAAGGAGCACTTTTGATTGACTAAGCTTCTGCATCTGCTGTGTGTTTTCTGACACAAATACAACACAGAAGGAGGCAGTATATAATGGGAAAGGACTACTTTGAGAGCTGAGAAGATAGCAGAGGCAAACTTAAGTGTACTGCAGGATGCCTTCTCTGTTCCACATTGGGGTGATAAAGGAACTCATTCCTGGGTTTGAGAAGTCCATACTGCATTTCTTTCCATCAGTGAGTCTAGCTCTCTTAGCTCACTTTCATTCTGTTTGTTCAGTTCATTTGGTCTTAATTTTTACACTTGCACAGAGGCAGCCCTTCCATCTTTCCAAAAAGCAGGGGATAGGCCATGATAACAAAAAGAGAAGACTGGCATTGGGTGAAGGCTCTAGATAAGCCTACCTTCAGCGCTTAGTTCCACTTTGAATATCATCCCTCAGTAGAAACACAAACTGCTACCTATGGCTCAAGGTGCTAAGTAAACCTAACTAGAATATGATAGGAGAAAACAAAAGTTATTATTAGCCTTTTGAGACAGGCCACATCAGGAAACAGTGTGCTGCAGCTGCCAAAAAAGCCAGCACAATCCTAGGCTGCATCAACAGAGGGATAGAATCAAGATCACATGAACTGTTAATACCAGTTCATAAGACCACACTTGGAATATTGCATCCAGCTTTGGTTGCCATGATAGAAAAAAGATGTTGAAACTGTAGAAAGAGTGGAGAGAAGAGCAACAAAAATGATAAGGAGACCAGAAGCTAAAACGTATGAAGAACGATTGCGGGAATTGGGTATGTTTGGTCTAGGGAAAAGAAGGACTATGAGTGACCTGAGAGCACTGTTCCAATATATGAGAGGCTGCCACAAAGAAGAGGGTGCCAACCTATTCTCCAAAGCACCTGAACGCAGGTCAAGAAGCAATGGGTGGAAACTAATCAAGGAGAGACTAAATCTAGAACTAAGGAGAAATTTCCTGACAGTAAGAACAATTAATCAGTGGAACAGCTTGCCTCCAGAAATTGTGGGTGCTCCAACATTGGAGGTTTTTAACAAGAGATTGGACAGTCATTTGTCTGAGATGGTATTGGGTCTCCTGCTTGAGCAGGGGGTTGGATGAAAAGACCTCCAAAGTCCATTCCAATTCTCACATCCTGGACATAAACTGTTACAACTTCTTCCCTTAAGACAGGGGTGTCCAAATTTGGGAACTTTAAGACTTGTGGACTTCAACTCCCAGAATGAATTCTGGGAGTTGAAGTCCACAAGTCTTAAAGTTCCCAAGTTTGGACACCCCTGCCTTAAGACAACAGTACAGGGCATTGCATGCCAAAACAACCAGACACAAAGACAGTTTCCCCCCTCCCATCACTCTGCTAAACAGCTAATTCCCGCAACACTGTCTTATGCCCTCGGATGTCAAACCATCTAGTAGGGCTCTATTACTATTATCCTCTCATCTTTCCTATTTCTATTTCCTTAGCTTCTTATGATTATAACTTTGTTGTTTGTATCTTATGATTTATGTTGATTGTTTCCATTTAATACCTTTCTGCCTTATGATTTGTTTGCATTTTGTGGTTATGTTGTTTCTGTTTAATATCCAATTATGATTTATGTGGATTGCTGTTTAGTATCCCATGACTATCATTGAGTATTGTATCTTATGATTTATGATTGTATTTTATGATTTTTTTTATTTTTTATTTATTTGTCAAAAAGTACAAGGAAAGAAGTATGAAAACACATGAAAAAAATGGCACAAATGAATGGATGTAAATAAGCAAAACATAGCCATACACACATAAAAAGAGTACATATAAATGGGACAATAGGACAGGGAGGCACACTGGTGCGCTTATGCATGCCTCGTTAGGGACCTCTTAAGAAATGTGTAAAGTCCACAGTAGACAGTTTAAGGTAAAAGGAATGGGGGACAGAGAAACTAACAACAGGATCAGGTAGGATCACACATTTACTACTCTATTGCTGAAATCGTTTTTCCTGCAATCAAGATTTGAACGGATTACATTTAGTGTGTATCTATTGATAGCCCTGGTGTTATTGCAGTTGAAGTGAAAGTAGTCATTAACAGGTAGTACGTTATGGCAGATTATCTTGTGCACTAAGCTCAGGTCGGATGGTAGGCAGCCTAGTTCAAGGTTATCCAGGCCTAAAATTTCAAGCCTGATGGCATAAGGTACTTTATTGTGAGCAGAAGAGTTGAGTACTCTTCTTGTAAACAACCTCTGGACCTTCTCTAATGTTTTAACGTCCAAAATGCAGTGATCGTGATTGATCACTTATTGCTTGTGCATACACTGAGAGCTGATGCATCACAGACAAATTTCTTGTGGGTCCAATCACGCTTGGCCAATAAAGAATTCTGTTCTATTCTTATGCTGTTATTCTGTTAAAGGAAGTCACTTTATTGTTCCAAGGAATAATACCAGCATCTATCAGAAACTCTGCTAGAATTTCACACTGCTTCCTCTTCTATCAAACAGGTTCAAGGTGGGGTTAATCTGAGCTTCTTTCTCCTACTTATCACGTGCCCAGGACTGAGTGGTGTCTTATTTCACCTTGACTGTTCCTGCACACCTTCCTCAAGGCTATTCATATGTGGCTCTGCAGTACCAGGTAACTTAAGCTATAAAATGTAAACTCATTAACCAAATAATGTACAATATTTTTGTGAATATGTTTGCTTATACATTAATTTTAGCTTTCTTGCTGATTCAATAAAAAAAAACACACACCCAATTGTGATGATGACTGCTAATTAATAATTACCAGTTCATTTTACTACTTGAGGATAGCTGTGTGATTTTGTGCTTGTACCCCCATGCTGGTTTTGTTCTTTCCACTGGTTTTGTTCTTTTCATCCAGTGTTGCAAGTATTCAATCCCTCAGGTGTGTTATTAAAATCCCAATTTCCAGGTAATAGAGCATCATTTTACACTATATGATACCACGTTGTGGTTTTTACTCTCCGAGAGGTCCCGTGTTAGAAAATCTGCAAAGAAATAAAAGGAAATGGTTCCTTAGCAACAGGAACTCTCTATGAAAGAAAAAGAATAGATCTCTCTGTTTGCCTGGTGCTCTGAAAGTACTTGAAGCTTTTTAGACCCATTCTCAAAATATTTATGCTACTAATATGAAAAATAAAGGAAATCATTTCATATCAAAGTACTGACAAAGTAACTTCTAAGAGCTTTAAATACTTTATCCTCAAAATTGACATGGTGCATCTTACTGTCTTCTGAAAGTGTCTATATTAAAATGATATTAAAAGTTATGTTTTGCACATTTTATCCTACAGTGGTGCAGTTTAGTTCTTCTCTGGTACCTGCACTTTGAGTAAACAAGGCATAATAATAAAACAAACCACCCAAAAGCAAATTGGATTATAATAAGGTAAACTAAGGAGTCCCTGCTCCTAAAGGCTCAGCAGCTAAGATGCTGAGCTTGTTGATCAGAAAGGTTGGCAGTTCAGTGGTTCGAATCCCTAGCACCGTGTAACGGAGTGAGCTCCCGTTACTTGTCCCAGCTTCTGCCAACTTAGCAGTTCAAAAGCATGTAAAAATGCAAGTAGAAAAATAGGAACCACCTTTGGTGGGAAGGTAACAGTGTTCCATGTGCTGTTTACTCATGCTGGCCACATGACCATGGAGATGTCTTTGGACAGTGCTGGCTCTTCAACTTAGAAATGGAGATGAGCACCGCCCCCTAAAGTCAAGAATGACTAGCACATATGTGTGAGGGGAACCTTTACCTGAGGAATCCCTGCAGATTTATTCTGCTCACCATTGCTGACTATAGGGGACAGTGCTCATCTCCATTTCAAGCCCATTGAGCCACTGAGTCAGCGATGTCCAGACATTTCCATGGTCATGCGACCACTGTGGTGTCATGGAGTGCTGTTAACTTCCCACTGATGTGGTACCTATTTATCTATTTGTCTTTGCATGCTTTCGAACTGCTAGGTGGGCAGGAGCTGGGGAGAGAACAGGAGCTCACCCCATTGTGTGGCACTCGGGTCTCCAACTGCTGAGCTACCACACTGCCTTTTGTAGATTATAATGATGTTCTATAAATCTGTGATATTTCCACATCTTGAATGCTGGCTACATTTCGGCTCATCATGTTTGGAAAAGGTTAAAATAAAATTGGAAAAAAATTCAGAAGAGGAGAATCAAACTTATTACAGGGCTCAGACACTTTTCTTACCAGAATGATCTTTAGCTGAGAGAAGAGATGGTTGAGGAAAACATCACTGTTTGCCATAAAGAAAGTGAACAAGCAAGAGTTGTTTTCTTCTTTTCTTTCAAAATCCCAATGAAACTGATTGGAAGGAAATACAGAAGAGTCAGAGAGAAGCACATCCTCAGGCGCTCCTAATTAACCTATAGGAACAACTTCCACATTACACAGTGACCACTAACTTGGGGGACTTGCCTCCCGTACACATGCTTGCAACAGAAACCGGAAGTAAGTTTCCTGGCATGCACATGCTTCCTGGGCAACTCCTCTTCCTGGTCGTGGCTCAGATGAGTGCGTGTAGCATGCCTGCGCATGCAAAGGGCTCCCTTTTCGGCACTTGGTGCTGAAATGGTTCGCCACCACTGCTATAGGAGACTGGATTTTTATTAGGTGAAATACAGCATTTAGGCCCTCCCTAGTGTGTATGTAGCTATTCTATTCCAGAAAGTCTTCTATAACTATTGGAACTTGATCAACTGCTCCCTAAAGCAAGATACATATATAATACCTGAAGGTGGCATTTTGCTGGTGGGTGAAGATGGACTTAATTACTAGAAGAAAAACCGAAGGGGAAGGGCTCGGCATGACAGCATTGTACTCATTGTTGGTGAATGGCAAGAGTGCAAAGAAAGTTCTTGAGATGGCAGCTGCAGACAGTTCAACCTGCCTTAGACAGTCCTTGAGGCGTGACTATGGCAACAAGTGACTGAGGGAGGAAGCCTCTTCCTCAGAAGAGAAGCTGTCCGCCTCACTCCGTGTCGCTGGACGACTTCTCTCAGAACAGACAGTTTTACTCACCTCGGAAACTTTAAATGGGGAGGCATTTGCATAAAATGGAAGTTATATAAGCCAGATCTTAAGTAACCCCAGAAGCTCTGGTATATTAAGCTGAATATATTCATATATTATGAATATTATTAAATAACTCCTGTGCAACTTCCTAATCTTCATAAAACTTTAAGGCTGTACAGGGTAGTTACAAAAGGAGCCAAGCATTTAGCTTTGCAATGTTATTCAATCTAATATATTTTGTACAGAAGCAGCAGGTCTAATGTGCTACAGGTTTGGGAGAACTGCTTCATTGGCATAAAAAGAAGCAAAACAGCCTTCTAAACTGGCTGGTTTTACTCCAAGACCACCAATGGCACCTCCAATAACCAGAAGAAAGTTCTGCACCTTGGTTTCACAGAGCTTTACCTAATAAAGGTTGTGGCTGCAGCGAGAATATCATCTTATGGTTTGCTGGGCTGTGTATGCTTTTCGTTGTATTTGTGGTGTTCTGCTGCATGTTTTAAATCATCAGGAGGCTTGTAGGAATTGAGCAACCTGGAAAAAGTAGGAACTAACCAACTAAGTAACTAGGTAAATTGTTAATCAAATGGGCAAAGCTAAATGAAGTAGTTGTGTTGGCCTATATAAAAAAATATATTTTGACAATAAAATGCAGAAGGGAGCACACAATTCCTTCCTTCCTTCCTTCCTTCCTTCCTTCCTTCCTTCCTTCCTTCCTTCCTTACTTCCTTCCTTCCTTACTTCCTTTCTTCCTTCCTTCCACCTTTAGCTTTTCTTTTCTTCCCCTTTTCTTGTGTAATTTAAGGCATTTCCTGGGATCTATCAACTGCTATTTGAATTTCTGCAAATTCAGATACATTAGAGTGGCCTCTGGCCCTTTCAAAGGAGAAAGTGCAATACTGGGCCATGCATGCTCTTCCTTCTTTGCAACTTATTATCTCGAAAGCTTGCATGTTTCTGAACAGGCCATGGTACTTCAGAACCCAATATAGCAGGACCTGAGCTGTAGTATCAGCAGCCTCTTGTCCACAGGGGCACAGACTCTGCTCATTGGAGAATTTTATTTATTGGCCATCCAAAACTGCTGTGAGGAGAGCATGGAAGCATGCTACAGTTAGTGCTCTTTGGACTTTGGAAGCTGTCATGTGGTGCAAGTATCTCAGTGGCTTGTAAAAAGGGGCTTGACCAGTGGTGGGATTCAGCCAGTTCGCACCACTTTGGGAGAACTGGTTGTTAATTTTCTGAGCAGTTTGGTGAACTGGTTTATGGAAGAGATCATTAGGGTAGAGAACTGGCTGTTAATTTGTTTGGATCCCACCACTGGGCTTGACTACTAAAACAAAACAAAACACTTAGATAGAGCAAATTGATCCTGTTGGGCTTCAAGACCAGTGATGGCTAACCTTTTTGTCGTTGTGTGCCAAAAGTGTGTACCCCGTGCCCCATTTTGGGTCTAGCAGGCCTCCCTGAAGTCTCCTGGGACCAGAAATGGGCCACGGGGGGGGGGCGCCACAACCCACATGCTAGCACACATGCACACACAACTCCCCCACCCCTCACGCATGCGCACACATCTTCCGTATGCGCCTCCCCCCCATGAGACCCGAAAATTAGCTGGTCGGTGGAGCTGAGCTGGGGAGATGGCTTTCATGCCTGCAGAGTGGGCACCTGTGCCAAAGCTGGCACGCAGAGTCCTCTCTGCAGTCACGCAAGCCGTTGCCAGTTCTAGGACTTTGTTACATTGTTCAATGAGATGTGGGCACACGCATATAACCCATCATTAGCAACACCTCCTTGGAAAGTCGAGATGTTGATGGTTTTGCAAAGTTGTCTTGACCCGTATGGATTGTAGTTGTCCTCAATAAGGAAAGAACTCAAACTGGTGGGAAGGAAATTCCACCCTCATGATATGCTACAAGTCCAGGCGCCCATTTCAACTGGAGTGCAAGGGGCTGCCTGGAATATAGGACTTTAGACTGGACCCTTTTATGAGGAGTAAAGGATGTGTAAGGTCCTAGCTGGGCATCAAAAAGTAGTTCTGCACCAGCCTTAGCTGCATGTAGCTTCAATGCTGCTCCTTTGGTGAAGTGAAAAGCTTGAATAGTGGCCATGTTTCCCCCCCAGCATTATATGATATAATTTTGGTGCACACTGCCTTTGGTAGAGCTGTGGAAAACCATGCCCAAATACTTAAAAGATTTCACTTATTCAATACCCTGGCCATTTATCCTCCAGGTATGCAGTTTGGATCTCATTGCAAAACTATTTTCTTTTCTTTCTTTCTTTTGCCAAGGTACAACCGTGTCTGTAATCAGCTGCAAGCAATAACTTTGTTAATCTCATTTCATTCCTCCTTCTGATGGCTTTCTGTTGGAAGAGCAATCACTCGAGACCTATTATCTCTTGTCAGTTTGCTTTTTTAAAACATTTACAGACATGCATGCATAACAATATACTGTACTCTTACAACAGACAGCAAAACTATTCCAACTGCATTGCATTTTCAAAGCGTGCAGCTGTTTCAGGCACAGGTGCACGTACTCTTGTTGAGTTTACCAGGGTCAAACTAGAGGATTAAGCAGGGATAAGACAAGAATGTTAAAAATTTGGCAAAGGAGCCTCCTGAGCTCTGGCAATCTAGGCAGTTACTATATATATGGGGGGGGGGGGAGGGGGAGAGATAAAGCAACAGAACATGATGAAGAAATGCAAAAAGAGAATGGCATATTTTGCCTTTCTCTATAATATATTTAAAATATTTGAATCTCACCTTTTAAATATATATACTTAGTCAGTTCAAAACAGCAAAAGATACCTAATATTCCTTCCTTCTCCTATTTTTCCCATAAAACCCACACTGAATTATTAGTATTCATTCCCCACTTTGCAGCCAAAAACCAGCAAATTGATAAACTGTATTTTCCTCACATTTCATCTGCAAAATTGCAGTCATATCATTTATCTTTTTCTGTCTTTAATAATTTAGGGGAGATAAATGTTATGTGCCCTGTGATGTTCAGAAGTCACTGAAAACTTGGCTGCTCTCCCTGGTCCTTGGGCAAGGTAGTAGTTCAAGTAGTTGTTATATAGCAGTTTTACCTTCTGGGTGTCTATGATCTGTTTCTTGTTGTAGTGTGTTTTACTTTTCTTAATGGTAAATGGCCCAGAGGGTCTCTAAATCTGTTGAAAAAGCTACAATAAGCTAACTATGAAACAGAGATCACTTTAACGATTTGATTGGATAGCTTTTTGGAACAGCTGAATAGCAGCAAACTAACCCAACTATATTATCCAATAATACTCTATAGAACAAAAATCGAATATCACAGGAAAAAAAATAGATAAGTCAAATGACAGGTAAACAATTATTGGTTCATTGATTAATATAAATTAGGCTAAATCGAGGGTTGCTATTCACACAGTGGAACTCACCTTATTCATGCTACTGGAACCTACTCCACACCCAGTTCCCAAGCTGCCAGAGCAAACCTGAAGAGCCATTAGTAGCTGCAGGAGGAACAATGCATTCTCTTTGTTTAAAGGTGGATTCTCCTCCGTGTGTGTGTGTGTGTGTGTGTGTGTGTGTGTAGAGAGGGGGGGGAGGGAGATCAAATGTCTGCAAGAGCCTGTTGACTTTGACAGGTGCCTGTTTGAACTGTGTCCTGAATATTTTGTCTATAGTATAAGCACAGCTGTGAGCCATCAGACCACACTAGTGCGAGGTTTGTTAATATATGTGGCTGTGCTGTTTTACAAAGGGTCAGAATAAGAAAAACTACATTTTATAGTTGATGGCTTAGTATAGAAAGAAGGAGAAAGGAACAAAGGAAAACTAGAATTTAGCTACATATCAAAATGCCTAAGTTTTTAAATATAACAGTACACCTTGACACCACTAAAAATATTGATTGGCCTTTCCATTATATTGAAAAAGAATCAGCAAGCACAGTTCTTCAATACAACACTGTTAAGTCAGTGATGCCATTGTCCATCTGTCCATTTTAAATAAATAGCAATAGCACTTAGACTTATATACCACTTCATAGTGCTTTTATAGCCCTCTCTAAGCAGTTTACAGAGTCAGCCTATTTTCTCCAAAAATCTGGGTCTTCATTTTACCCACCTCGGAAGGATGGAAGGCTGAGTCAACATTGAGCTGGTGAGATTTGAACTGCCGAACTGCAGCTAGCAATCAGCTGAAGTAGCCTGCAGTACTGCACTCTAACCACCGCACCACCTCAGCTCTTGAATGAATATTTTTACTATGCCATTTAAGTAGTAGATTCACAATGCTTTATATAAGAACAAATTCCTTATTTTTGGTATCTAATTCACATTTTAAATCACATTACTTCTGCACTATATTGATTAACTTGTATATTTTAAACCAACACTGGATCATAATGGGGCAAGCTCATACAAATATTATATGTGAAAATGTCCCTGCCATTGTTTTATACTTACAGCAAAACAAAGCTAAAAATAAATTCTTTTAAAACACTTTGGCAATTCCAATAAGCCTCAAAACAATTATACTGAAAGAGTCTGTTCTGAAATCATAAAAAATATACCTAAGACCCTTAAGCATTGATTTATTAATATAAGGTACTCCAATTCTTCATTCAACTGTTCTTACAAATGCCACTATCCATCTTAGCAAAACTCTTTAATTGTCCATTTAAAAATATTGCTGATTTAGAATAATCCAAAACACATTTCAATATTCCTAGTACTTTGGCAGTTTTACAGCCTGCTAAAGCATCTGGACCTAATTGTGAAATCAAAAGTTGTTTTAATTGGATACACTATAATTCCCCAGTTTTAGGCAAACTAAACTCCTGTTGCAATAGCTCAGCTAGTTTAAACACTGGATTTGCTGTGGCCTGCCAGTGGCCAGCAGAGCTGGCAACAGATTCGGATAGTGTGGAGGTTGGGAGGAACATGGGCCAGTCCTGGAGTCCGGGGAAGGCTCTGATGAGTGTTCTGCATCAGAAGCAGAGAGGGGGCAAGGGCCATCTGACAGTTATCAGCTGCCTTCGAAGAAAGGCATCAGTGAGGCAGAGGAAGAGCTGGAGCCTGTTCCCAGTGTGCGCATGCACAGAGTTGCCAGATGAAGGGAACAGCTAAAGAACAGGGGTCGACTTGAGAGTAAGGCCAAGGATGGTGAATGGCCCCTACCATAGGGAATAAAAGAGAAGCGACAGGGAAGTGGAGTTTGCAGGATACAATTAGTTCATTCCTCCATTCTTGCCAAGTATTGCGGCATCTGAAAAATATCAGACTGGCCACTCACCAAGCCTGATAAAGATCAGTAATTGTGAACTATCTTGAAAGACTGTGGGTCAGGACTTTGCTAGAGAGGAATTCACTGTAAATTAAATAAAAGGGGTTTATCGGGACGAGGACTCGGCTTCATGCTGCTGGGGAAGCCTAGGTCAGAACAGGACTGACAATTCAGTTGATCTAAACCAGGGATGTCAAATTCACGTTGTCACGACAGCATCATGTGATATAGCAGGACTTCCCACCCTTCACTAAACCCTGCATGGAAATGGCCAGTGCGTGACGCATCTGGCCCATGGGCCAGGTGTTTGACAGCCCTGATCTAAACTCAAGACTCGTGGAATTCAACTTCCAGAATTCCTCAACCAGGCTGGTTGAGAAATTCCGGGAGTTGAACTCCACAAGTCTTAAAGTTGCCAAGTTTGGAGATCCCTGATCTAAACTTTAATACCTCTATGAGCTTATCCTTTACAAAATAAGCAATCTATCTGACATTAGGCTGACATATAGTGCCATCAGGATAATGTCATATAAGCTGGGACCTTACTCAAGAGACAATTAATGGAAAGTTACTTTATCTGAGGTAGTCCAAATCTCATTACATAACAACCTACTGATCTACATACTGTAGTACATACATAAATACTGCTACTACTACTGTATGTAAAATTAAACAACAGTGGAGCCAATTTTCATAACACTGTTTGCTGAAGTAGGTTTTATCTTTGATTTATTGGTTGCTGGGGTTTTGCGCTTGATTTTTCTGTTCTGAATTCCTTTCCTCATTTTTCATGTGGTAATTGGTAAAAGTCATGTTGATGGTATGTTGTTAATCCCTTTATCATGTCTCTGGGTATTGTTCTGAAATAAATCAGAAGTCATTGATTTTAACCTCAACAATGTAATTTAAAATAGACGGAATGCATCAGGGAACACAAAATATGTTGACAGTATTGCTTTGTTTCAATGTATTTAAGCAAAAAATCTTATCTATTATGGCTCACTCATTCTTGTATATTAACTCCTGGATAGTAGAAATGCAAAGCTGCTGTTTTAAATGGAAAAATAATCAGATAGTTATAGGAACCAACTGTTAAGTGAGATACTTTTGCTTCTTATAAAATATTTATTGCTTCCAAATTGATATGCTGATATAGAAGAGCTGAGCCATGCAAAATGTCATTTTTTGTTCTTCTTCATCTCTATTTTACAATATACTAAACCTCATGGTAAGGATATCATCTATTGATGAAGGGAACCAAGAAATATATAATATTTCCAATTGCAGCTCATTTCATGAGCATATTCTTTATTTGCGTTCCTCAGTATTTCTTTTTCATTTCAAGAACTGTTACAATTTCCAGGACTAATTGCTCATCGTTCATAGTTTAAGGTCAACAAAATTAGATTCTGGGAAATGTGTCCTTCTGAGAAACAAATTTGTTAAAATACATGCTTACTAATCAACTGGAGCTACCATTACTTCAAATATCTTGTGTTGCTATCCTAAACCCACTTATTTAGGATAAAATTGCACTGAAATGAGTGATATTTAAATGCTTATATGAAATGCTTCTATTTTCTCTGATTAATATAATATACATTCTTCTCCAAAAAAAAAAAAAAATCCAATTTGTTGCATTTTGTTACAAGTAGTCCGGAGGTGATATTCATCAGGTTCTGACCAGTTCTGGAGAACCGGTAGTGGAACTTTTGAGTAGTTCGGAGAACTGGTAAATACCACCTCTGACTGGCCCCGCCCCCATCTATTCTCTGTCTCCTGAGTCCCAACTGATCAGGAGGGAATGGGGATTTTGCAGTAACCTTTCCTTGGAGTGGGGAAGGAATGGAGATTTTACCTTCCCCTAATCCTTCCCCTGCCACGCCCACCAAGACATGCCCACCAAGACATGCCACGCCCATCAAGCCACATCCACAGAACTGAAAGTTTAAAAAAATCCCACCACTGAAGTAGTCATAGGCAAAGGGTGTCTTATTTTCCATACTCCCAACTCCTCTGATATAATTTTTTATGCATTTTTGATTAACAAGCTGCATTTACAAAATTTGAAAGAATATGACTATTGGCATATAATGACATCTTGTTTCATTAAAGTTTGAATCAGATAAATTTTTGTCCTAATACCTAATTGATCTGCCTACCTATTATCACCTGTCCATCTTATTTTCCAGCAAATGCTTTTCAATGAATTTTGTCAAATGAATGAATAAAATCAGGCCACAATTGTAATCTTAATCAGTTTATAGTTTTAATCTTTAAGACAATATCCTTTAAAACTGGAAAACTTAGCATGAAGCCAAAATTGGTTGTTTAAGGACTTAGAATTCTAAAAGGAAGAATAACACTTAAGCAATTTTGAGTGGGATTTTGGGGAAACAAAGAAATTAAAAAGTTGTATCGTGTTATGGGGGACCTAAGAAAACACAGAGTATTAATTTTCAAAGAGATTGTGTTTTCTTAACTGGACAGATGTTTCAACCTTTCTCAAGGGAATGGGCCACATTTTTTCTGTGGCAAGATGCATTTCCACAGGGATATTATATCGGAAGCTGTACCAGATACTAACTATATGTGGAGCTAGAATAACAATGGGTGAATTGTTGCTTGCAGTTGTTTATCTGGTGCCACCTTTTTTTCCCTTTATTGCTATTTTCTCCATTTCTTTATCTTTATAGAATTGCTCGTTTCTAAAGGACTTTGGGTATTAAGGCTAGGTTTAAGTGTATATAGACTGAGCCTCAGGCTTCATTACTTTATAACAGTGATGGCAAACCTTTTTTGGCTCGCGTGCCACAAGTGGGGGGAGCGCGGGGGGGGGTCGTGTGCGGGCGTGCTGCACCCATAATGCAATGTGCCCCCAGGGCGCATGCGCGCACAACGCCCCCCCCATTTTTACATGCTTTTTTCGCCCTCCCCAGGCTCCAGAGGCTTTATAGGAGCCTGGGGAGGGTGAAAAGAGCCTCCCCGCCCCCCGGAGGCCCTCCGGAGGCTTCAGGGACTGTCCGGAGGCTTCCCTCAACCCTTCGCAACACTTAAAACCATGCTCCGAGCAAACCGGAATTCCAGTTTGCTCGGAGGGTGGTTTTAAGCGCTCCGAAGGTGTCAGGGAAGCCTCCGGACGGTCCCTGAAGCCTCCGGGGGGGGGGGAAGGCTCTTTTCGCCCTCCCCAGGCTCCTATAAAGCCCCTGGAGCCTGGGGAAGGCAAAAAATAGCTTTTAAAAAGGTGAACTCAGCTGGCCAGTGCGCGCATGCACGCTGGCCAGCTGACAGAGCAGCGCCTCGCGTGCCCTGACAAACGGCTCTGCGTGCCACTTGTGGCATGCGTGCCATAGGTTCGCCATCACGGCTTTATAACATACAGAAAATTATTCTTTTCTGTTTGAATATAAGGAGGAAAATGTTTTAATGATAGGTATTTTTAAAGACCTCAGTTGAATCAAAAAGATTGGCAAAAGGGTTCAATGCTTTTTAATTCTTGGTCTTTGTTTTCTATTGTAAGTTTTTACTCTAACCACCATCCAAAAGCACCATATTATTTACATATGTTAGCTACTTAATGAATAACTATTGATATTATATTTCAATGAAAGTCAATTTTGGTTCTCTGCCCATGATATAAGGCATAAAAGAGTATCAGCAAGGTCGCTGCCAAACCATAGTTATAGTTTTTTGACATTCTTTGGAAAAGTGGTCCAATTTGTTCAATGCAGTATGATCCAGCAGTTTAATCTACGATAACATTGCCACTTATTTAATTATGGCCTGGAGCTGCATAGGAAAGGGGGAGGGGGGTTTCCTTCTGAAACGAAAATTACAGCATCTGACATTTCAAAAAAATCCTATAAGAAATTGCATTGTTTCAAAACACATCAGAACTCTTGACTAAAAATAATACTATTTCAATATTTTGTTAACCTCTAAACAAATTGGGAAGCTGGAAAAGGGCAGAGGACAAAGTTCATCAGCAGCTCTGCATGTTAAAAAACAGATTTTTGCACACCTGTATCATTCATTTACCCTTATATCAAATGCTAACATCTAACTAAGATTTGAGGTCTGCAAACAAAATTCAGTTATGAATATGCTATCTATGATATATACAAATGAAAAAATAAACCAGGTGCAACAATTGGATAAATGAGTGTCCCAATTGTTGGGGAAAGGTCTGCAACTGATGAGAATCCTAGAGAAAACAAATTATCTGAACCCATTTCATACAGGTTTCAGGCCAGGATTTAGTACTGAGATAGTTATGCTTATTGATGGCCTGTGTCAATGTCAGGGTGAAGTTGCTGCATCCATCCATGATCTCTCTGCAGTTTTTGATACCATCAATCCTGGTGTCTTTTTGAGCTGGCTCTATGGGTTGGAGATTGGAGGGACCATTTTGTGGTAGTTCTCTTCCTTTCTCTGGGGCTGGCTGCAGTGGTATTGGTTGGAGGAGAGATCATTCCCTAGTCCTTTCCTTTGGGAGGTGATACAGAGTTCTACTCCCTCTACTTGCCTTTTCTACACCTACATAAAATTGCTAGGTGTAATCATCTATGGGTTTGGGGTTCAACATAATCAGTATGTTGTTAATACTCAATTATATCTTTTGACCCTGAGCTGGCCAGGTGAGGTTGTCAAGGGGATTTGAATAGGGATGATCCATTTCTGACTCAATCCTGCCAAAGCCAAGTGGCTGAGATTGTTTGGGTCACCCAGACTGGGGATATTCCATCTTTAGTTTTGGATGGTGTCACCTCTTCAAGATTGGTGCATAATTTCTGGGTCTTCCTAGACTTGCAGCTCTTGGTTGAACAGCAAGTAACAGTTGTGACCAGGAAGGCTACATAACCATCTGGTTATGATACATAATCAGTTGCACCCTTTCATACATCAGGGAGCCTTTCATAGAGTCACTAATATCCTAGACACATTGTCGCTTGACTAATTCAAAGTGATCTACATAGGAATCCCATAGGAAGCTTCAACTGGTCTAGAATGCAGCAGTATAAGCAGTAATGGCCATGCCTTGTTATAGCCACATATCACTTCTGCTTTGCAAACTACACTGTCTGTTTGCTTCTGGATCTGGTTCAAGATTCTAGTTGTTATCTATCAAGTCCTATATTTTATAGAGTCTGATTATTTGAGGGAACCCCATTTGGCTGATTCAATCCAGCAAGATTGGCAGGCTATTGGTTCCTCCACTTAAGCAACGTCATCTATCAGGATGCTGCAAGTAGGCCTTCTCTATAGTAATGCTTGCCTTCTAGAATGGATTTTTTCTGTAATTTCTTCGATTGTTGTGAACCAACATCAAATTCATTGGAAGTTGGGTTGCATACAAATTACACTAGTAATGCTAAAGATATCCTTCCAATTTGGAAGGAAATAATCATGTTAATGTATGCATTTGAAGAGTCAGAAGAATAATGAGAGAGAAACAAGAAGTTAAGAAAAAAATGGAAAGGCTATGAAGGACTCCGCATATCTGATCAATCTCCATGCCTACAAAAAATTGGCTAATCAAGCCCAGCCATTCTTGCCTCAAACTACTACTTACATGGGGTGTGTGTGTGTGGAGTTGGGGCAGGGATGGAGATTGCAGATCTTGAAATAGGTTCAAGTTAAGGTGCAGAAAAGAGAATACTGTATGCATCTTTTCTAAGTCTTTCTCATGTATTGAATGTTGGTTTTTAGGCAATATAACCTCTTGAGAAACCATTGATCTAAGTCTGATTTTTTACAGGTATTTTATCTCCTGCCATTTCAACATCTAACTAACTAGGGCACTGTGGCAGCAGCTGCAGGCTATCTTGACCCCTGGCAGCAGGATGGGCTGCTGGAGCACTTGACATGAAGAGCATGTGGTGGTGCCAGAGGGGCTTGTGAATGTACTTGCCTGCTTGGATGATTAGAAAATACATTTTATAATTGCGCTGAGCTGGAATTAGGAAGGTTTTTCTACAAATGGTAGAAAAATGGATTCCAAATGTTCAGAGAGAAAGAAGCAAAGCAACTAGGCTTAAACCTGGAAAGGCTGAAGATTGAAGGGATGCAGAAAGATAGCAGCCTGTACACCATGAAAATAAGAAAGAAAGAAAGAAAGAAAGAAAGGAAGGAAGGAAGGAAGGAAGGAAGGAAGGAAGGAAGAGATTTTTGATGCTCCTTACCAGCTTTTCACAAGAAAACTCAATGAGGAAGCAGAAAGTTGAAAGTTGCTCCTGCTCCCACGGCTTTTTTGCCCACCAGCAGTCATTCTGTTTCTCTGTTTAGCTAAGAAAATATCTCTGAAATGATGATGCAATGAGACATGGGCTGTCTTGCTGTGATAAATACAGGCACAAATTCAGGGAAAGAAGAATATACTAAGTAAATGTTTCTTTTGATGACAGGCAAACGTTTGGAGGCTTAAGAAAATAATAGAAAGATTCTAGCTAATTGTCACGCCAACTATGGTTCTGCATGGACTCAGAAGCTTGTGAAGAACAGCTTCTTGGTGACTTTCTGAGGAACAGCTTTTGGGTATCACGAAATTTCTCATGTTGTGAAGAAAGTAATGTAAGATACAATGACTTTCCCCTCCCCTCTCCGTGAGAAATGGCAGAGATGTTAATGGTCCTATTCCAGATATAAATTTGGCCCTTTGATGAATATAATTTCTTACTCTGGTTGTCTAGAATGGCAGTGTAAAAACCCTAGTATATGTTAGGTAGAATGATGCAAAGCACATGGCCTTGCCTCCAATCACTGGAATCAGTGGTGGGTTGCAGGTGGTATGTCCTGGTACGAGTGCACTGGAGCCTGCCCGGAGCACCGGATATGGTTCCGGTATGGCCCATCCGCCTGCCCAAGCTCCTTACTGTCTTTTAAGTCTTCGGGGCTTCTGCGAACGGCACGTACAGCACCTGTGCGATGCTCCGCTGCGCAGCTGGAGTGTCGCAGAGGCTTGTAGAGGCGCTAAGATGCCGGCGCATGCTGCATGAGTGTGCAGGCATGCTGCACACATCCATGTGGATGCCGCTGGGCCCGTTCCAACCGTACCAGTTGGAATGGGATCCGGAACCCTTCACTGACTGGAATGGATGTCATTAAAACATTGAACAATGAGTCAGCTGCTGGCCATCTTGATGGAAATGTTTTTATGGTACACAAATGCACAAAAAACATGCAAAGGTAATGAAGTTGAGTAGAACATGGTGGTTTCTATTTTGCTTTATGGAACCACACTGGTGGCACTTTGCACTCTTCCATGTTTCCTTTTGTGTAGGTATGCCTCTTACCATTTAAAAGAGGGGTGCTTCGCAAGCTAGACCCGTGATGGCGAACCTATGGCACATGTGCCACAGGTGGCACGTGGAGCCGTCTCTGCAGGCACGCAAGCTGTCACTCTCACTCAGCTCCACCATACATGCATGCACACCTCCTGCCGGCCAGCTGATTTTGGGGTCTCTGGTGCGCATGCAGGAGATGCATATGCATGCATCGGGGAGCTGGGGTTGTGCATGCATTGCATTATGGGTATGGGCTGGGCACACACACACTTTCAGCATTTGAGTACAAAAGGGTTAGCCATCACTGAGCTAGACTAACACTAGAAAAGAAACCCCTATCCTTGAACTGTTAAAGCTGCCCTTCCTAGTGGAAGATTTAATGTAGCTGTTTCAGAGCCTAGCATAGGTAGCCTCCATATTGATCTCTGGGTGGACATTACAAGAGGATGTAGCAGCTTCAAGGCGGCTGCTTTGCTAGTGCCAGGACACTTTCAAACTATTATTGTCTAAAAAAAGTTGTCAGTCTCTGTATGATCCAGGATTTATTTATCCGTCTTGAAGAACAATAAATCTCCCGATGCATAATTCAAAAGCATTTTCTTTCTCGTATTCTGCATCCAGCCTTCACAGACAAATTTGTCACTGCCTTATTCCGTAGGATTAATCTTTTCCTCTCTCTCTTTGTTTTACAGCCCGCTGACCTTTTTCGGTGTCTGAATTTAAGAAAACAAAAACTATCCGGCATCTTCTTTTCTTCTCAGTCCATTCTTAAGTTCTTTAAGCCTGCAGACTCGTATTACTTAGGCTTTCTTAATGCATAAAATTAAATCAAATCTTCACTTTTAGTTTTTATAACAAGCACCTCTAAAAGTCTTTATTTTCAGATAGGAAAGCGACGTCATCTGCATATCATTTCAGATTTTGATTCCAACAGTTGCTTCTTCCAATCTCAGCATTCTTATAGAAAGTTTGCTCTACATAAAGCAGCTCCAGGAATAATCGGCATCCTTATGTCACTCCCTTTCCTACTTGATATTACTGTGCTCTTTTGAATTCAGTTCTTACAGGAGCTATGTGTTCATTTTATAAGATTGTTCAGAAAAAAAATCAAATGTTCTGACACCCTTATTAGCTTCAGTATCTTCCATGTTCAATGAGGATCTACATAACTAAAAGCTTTGGTGTAGTCAGTGAAGCAAAGCTAAACCTCTTTCTTATACTTCTTGTTCTTCTTATCCATCCTGTATTAGTTGGTTGATCTCACAGTGAATCGGTTTTGATTGTAGGGAGATTAGTGGTGGGTTGCAATTTCGTTAGCACCGGTTTGCCGTGCGCATGTGCCTTCCGCACAGGCGCCTGGCCTTTGGCGCATGCATACCTTCCGCACATGCACCCAGCCTAAAAAGCATAGAGCTGGGGCAGGCCCACCCACGATTTCTGCTACCGGTTTGGGTGAACCGGTCTGAACCAGCTGAATACCACCTCTGAGTGAGATATACCTGCACAAAGTAGCCATATCTCATGTCCTTCTGCTTTTCTTGAAACCTGTGTATCCTTTTGACATTCCTGTCTCCTTGTAGAGCTCCATTTAATGCTTTTACCCATCCAATCCACTCAGGCAGGATGGACATGCTTTGAGTCCTGTTGGCAAAAATAATTTGTTGGGATCTAGAAAACATGCCCTTTTCTGCCCCAGTGTCCAGTTTGTGGATCATTCTCCCTCCAGAGATCTGGATAGCCCCACTCTGCTTGTCTCTCCCAAAAATGTTTAGACCAACTTTTGTGTCTGGGCTTGGAGCCTCAGTTGTCTGCAGGGACCCACACCTTGTTTATGTTAGTGATTTGCGTTGATCTTGCTCAGCTGTTGTGTATTTTAACTTCTGTAATGTGTACAGTATATGTGCATCTGTTTTATTTTAACTCTGTTTGCTCCCCAGAATTCATCTTTCTTCCCTTTTCTTCAGTACAGACATATTCCTCAATTTTTTGGGCCATGCCATCTTCTCTGATATTTGTTATATTTGTTTATTCAATGTATTAAATAAACTTATTAAAGTTTATTAAACTATGTCCATCTAACCAATATAACTTTGGGTAGCAAACAAAGACTGGAGCTGTTACCACTTTAATTGCCTGTTCACCTATAGATTTAAACAGTTCAGTGAGTATTTTGTCAGTGTCTCGTGATTGTCTATTAAACCCATATTCCACTGCCTTTCATAATTCTGTGGAACCAGTTTCTAAAGACACTTTCTTGGTGAAAATGCTTCCGTCATTCTACAATCCTATTTTTATTTAATCTCACTGCTTTCTATTTATAAAATTCCTTGTGGGTTTTTTGTTGTTGTTGATCATATCATATTCCTTATTATTTTATTTGATAATGTAATTGGTTGAGATTTCTTTCCTTGTTGTTTCTTGCTTGAAGTTGGAAATCATTTCATGTCCTTCTTGCTGTCCAAGCCTTCTATTTTCCCTTGATTATTATTACAGCTTACTCCGAAAGCCACTTTGATCTCTGCCTCTTTGAAATGTCTCTTAACTTTTCTTGTAATTCCTCGGGTTTACTTCCCATTGCTTCTCAAGTCCTTTTCTGCATATATTTCAGAATTTATTCCCTATTTTGATTTTCTATTCTGATTGTATGTCTACCAGATCAAACCTTGCTGACACATCTCTTCTCTTTAATTTTCTTTAAGTTTAACCTGTATGTCGAATAGCTATAATTATTGGCCCATTGCACAATCTGCTCCTGAAAGTTTTCTTGTGAACTGGGTTGCATATCTTAATTTTTTGCTTCTTTTTTTTAGCTAATCAGATTCTGATGCTGTGATTTGGGGTGGTGGTTGTTAATTAAAACAGAAGGTGGTAACAAATTAAGAAAAACCAGAAAGTTCAGTTGCCTCTTGAAAGAGCACCTTTGAGATATTAAATTAAGAATTCTCTCATTCACTTATTTCCTGCGCCATTCAAATCAATTTGTGTACTGTGTTCTTCCATTATGCCCAAATCCTGGAGTCTGGGAAAGGTTCTGATGAGGGCTCTGCGTCAGAGGCAGAGATGGGGCCAGGGCCATCTGACAGTTATCAGCTGCCTTCAGAGTCAGACATCAGTGAGGCAGATGAACAGCTGGAGCCTGTCCCCAGTGTGCGCATGCACAGAGTTGCCAGATGAAGGGAACAGCTAAGGAACAGGGGCTGACTTGGGAGGAAGGCCACAGGTGGATGAGAATGGCCCCTCCCAGAGGAAATAAAAGAGGAGCGAAAGGGGAGTGGAGTTTGCAGGAGACAATTAGTTTGCTTAATTAGTTTGTGACTCTCTGAGACTCCTTGCCAAGTTTTGAAGATATCAGCTTGTCAGCTCTACAAGCCAGATAAAGTCTGGGACTGTAAATCCTCCCTTGAAAGACTTTGCTGGATGTGAATGAGAGGAATTCACAGTCACTTAATAAAACTGTTTTTGTCGGGATAAGGAGTCTGCTTCGTGGTTTAGGGAAGCCTAGGTCAGAACACTTTCTTCACCATTCATACAATGCCTAGTGATTCAGAATTGTGATTTGGAAGCCATCCAATGCCTTGGAATGACATCCATCACATAGAAAATTGGTGTGAAAGTGCCTTAATAGTTCTAATGAAGGACCCATCTTCACATCTCCTTTGGAACTATTCTGAGATCTTTAAAGGCTCACTCAGCATGTTGAATCTCTACAAGGAAAAAAGAAGTCCAGTTATCAAAACTCAACTCCCAGACAACTCTACCTGGATGACTGAAGAATCTTCATAGACATGAATCTCCAAAAAATACCACTCACTATCTTGGGAGCTTCTCATTAGCAGCTTGGGGACTACAATGCTCCTACCCCAACGCAACCCTTAACAGATCTAAGCAGGTATTTCATGAGCTAGATTGGCTTCTTAAGGGCCCCCAGCATTTATTTGTCCTGTTTCTCACTGTCACACAAGGTGCTGTACCTTCTGATTCAACAGCCCCTGAATATAATACCAGTACCCAATCAGGTCCTTCCTTAGCCATCATCAATCCCTCTTTAGCAAACAAGACTCCCAAGAAGCAAGAATCTCTCTGGCGTCCTGCTCTGCCATGGCAAAATAAGAGCCTTGTGAGCAAATGGCATTGTCTTGGCTTTACCATCAAGCCCAGGGCTTCATTGTTGGTAACCGCTGAGCAGGGAAAACCTCAGCTGTGCACACTTGGCAAAGAGAGGGTTTAAACTGGGCAGAGACTGCCTTCTATTGTTGGACGCAACCCCGGCATCGAAGCTTTGTACTTCCTGAATTCCTGCTTTTGGTTCCTGCTCCATTTTGACCTCCACATTCTCCTGATCAAATGTCTGGCTTATCCCTTATTACTTTTGAGCCTATTATTGTGTGGTATTTGATCAGAGACAGTCTGACCAGGATTACACCTTCTCTTTAGCCTCTAGTAAGCTGTGGGCATTCTTTTTCCTGCTTCTCCTACTCCTCCTCTCTTGCCTCCTTCTGCCTGTCTGATGCTGTCTCTCCAGACAAGCCTTCCTGATCATCCCAAAGGTGCTTTTTTTAGGAGGCAACTGGACTTCCTTGTTTTTTTTTCTTTTGAAGACATTTCACTTCTAATCCAAGAAGCTTCTTCAGCTCTGATAGGATGGTGGAGAATGGAAGGATTTATATATTCCTTGCAGACAGCTGTGCCTCAAGTCACAGATAAATCTCCAAGTGCTTCAACCATCCTCTAAAAAGATGCAAACGAGCAGCTGTCTGCAAGGAATATAAATCCTTCCATTCCCCACCATCCTGCCAGAGCTGAAGAAGCTTCTTGGATGAGAAGCAAAACGTCTTCAAAAGAAAAAGAAAGAAAGTCCAGTTGCCTCCTGTAAAAGAATCTTTGGGACAACAGTGACCTGCATGACTGAGAATCTCTACAGACTTTAAACCTTCCTGGTATTTTTACAAGCCTTGCTGCACAGATATTGCTCCTAAACACGTTACTCCTTCTGCAATGTTTGTCTATTCCCATCCAGCATCTCTGTAAGCCTCTCTCCAAAGCACTTGCATCACAGTGGCACTTTGCCTGCTAATTGACATTTTTCTTCCTTCACTGAAGCCAGGACATGAGATCCTTCTTTTTTAGGTGTGTTCTCCTTCCACATTCCTGCAGAGCTTCAATTGCCTTCAATCCCATTGTGTGTGACAGTTGGTTGCACCATTCCCCTTTCAATCTTTTCGGAAAGGGTGAACCCAGTAGGAATTTAAGGCACCTGCTAAGTCCAATCATCATGGCACAGTGGCATTCTTAGTGGAAAAATTGGGGAAAGGGTTTATCAGTACTATCCGTTTTCGATCTTAAAATTTTGCAACCCATTTATTTTTTAAGTCAACGAATAACTGAACAAGTTATCAACTGTTATGTTATGTTCAGAATTGTTATAACATTGACTATTGTCTTGCTCAGATTTCAAATAAATAAGGCACCAGCAATTGAAATGTAGAACTGCAGGACAGGGAGATTTGTGTTGTTGGCTTGGATGGCCACACAATGTCCTTTTAAACATTTTCAGGGAATGGCACTTTTTGTCTATCATCTGAAACATTATTTGATGACATAAAGCATTGGGGGACAGTGTGTTCAAATGAGCCCCAGAACCAGATCAATGGGGTAACTTGATAGGAATTGTAAGATAGGGTGTGTTTGTTGTATTTTCAGAGCTTTTATAAAAGGATCTTTGTGTGTTACCCATGACTCACCATAAATAATTTGTCTATTATGGGAATAGACGGAGAATCATTTTCTCTTCATTTGTAATTCTTATCACGTGAAATGGCCAGAGGAGAGGATCATAGGTTTTTTTAATAGAAAAATATGCATAGTGACTAATAATAATAGTATTAGGCAGCATTTGTCAGGATGACAAAATCATAGATGACTCAGTTGCTCTAATTCAGTGGTTCTCAACCTTCCCAATGCCTCCGCCCTTTAATACAGTTCCTCATGTTGTGGTGACCCCCAACCATAAAATTGGTGTCTTAGTTCCTAAGACCATCGAAAATATGTGTTTTCCAATGGTCTTAGGCAACCCCTGTGAAAGGGTCATTTGACCCCCAAAGGGGTCCCGGCACACAGGCTGAGAACCACTGCTCTAGTTGTTTCAAAAGGATCGTAACCAGAGGTGGGTTTCTGCCGGTTTGCCCTGTATCAGGCAAACCAGTAGCGGTGGCGGCAGGAGGCTCCGCCCATCCACCTGGGTACTTCTGCACATGCGCAGAAGCATCGCGCAAGTGTGCAAGCATGCATGAGTGAACTAGCAGAAAAACCCACCACTGATTGTAACTGATACCTACCTAGGTCATAATAATATGGGGGGGGTGGGTGGAAATCCAGCAGTAGGAACTTTTTCCATGAAAGGAAATAAGAAGCAAAATAGGTGTGATTAATTTTAACCCAGTTACTTTTACATCTTCCGCCTCCTTCCAAAATGCAAAGAAATTGTGGAGAGAGGCTGAAAGTATGGCCCTCTGCAGAGACATAAATCATTTGAGGAATGGTGATGGTGGCAGGGCTTATCCAGAGATTTCAAATGGTGAGAGCTCCGCCACTACTTGAAAGACTGATATATTGTCAATTGCATTGGAGATATTTTTTTCATTACATAACCCCTTTAATAAAAACATTCTCAGTCAGATTTGTTTTATTTGAATTATATATTTCCTGACAAAAAAATAAGCCCCTGTCCCTAAATGGTGCAAAATTTTGTCTTGTAATGTACAAATTCAGCCAAGGCTAATAAGATAATATAAGACAAGGCATATATTTTGTTCAGAGGTAGGAACACTATTGTCAGTTCACACTTGATGTGTGCTTCGTGCGCATGTGCAGTACAATTGTTCTGTGCATGCGCAGAACTCAAAAACAAGATCGTGGTGCCTACGGCAGCACCCAGAGAACCAGTTCGGGGGCTTGGCAGGCCTGGGTTGCTGCCGGTTCCAGTGACCCAGGCCGCCAAGCCACTACCAGCTCGGCTGAACAGGTAGGAACCCCCCACTGATCTTGTTGTCCCCTTGTCTATCTTTGAAAAACATTAAAATAAGAAATAATTTTAAGAATTTGTTTTAGCTTCAGCGACCAAATATCTGTCCATATGTCTGACTCTCTATCATATTAGTCCTGTATGGTTTTTCCATCTTTTTTTTCCAGATTTCAGTCCAGAATTAAAATTCAAGATTCTGGCCTTCTCCAATATAGTCTTAATTAAGGGATAGCTGAGCCCTTGCCCACTCAAAGGGCAGATGCCAAAAATTATTTGGAACACATCAGAAAGTTGGCCTTCTCTCCTATGAATCCCCTTCTTTCTGGGAGTTATGTTTCCATATGTACATATAGCAGTGAGCCCCGCAGATCCTGATTTATGGCATGTGCACAAAGCATAAACACCACTACATTGCTGGAAACCTGGCAAAGGCTTAACCATATATATATTCCATTTTGTGTAAGCAGGTAAATATTACATGACTGTGAGCAAACAAGACAAGACTTAAGCAAGCAGATGCTTAAATGAATAATTAAACATATGAATTTCTTTTCAAGCAGTTTGGTAAATGGTGGTGTTTTCTGTTGTAATATTCCACACCTATTATCTTCACCCCAACCTTTGGGATAGACGACTGATGTTCTTTCTTCTTTCCTGGGTTCATTTTCTTTGGCATTGTTCTTCTTTTGTCTTTGTGCTGTGTTTTTTCTCCTGCCCTTCTTTGTTTCTCAATGTTCTAACAATTATAACCCCTCCCCCACAATCTTGATGGGAGTTAGGTGGCCTATACATTTAATATAGTAAAATTAAATAAATTATTAAGACTGGAACTTTCTTTAATTTACAAAGGATCTTTTAGTCTTCTAACTAATTTGAAAATAGTGTTCCTTCTTTTCAAAACATAATTGTTAATCTATGTATGTACTCACATACATAGAGAATATTATTGGTGACAAAACATAAAGATATATATTACCTATTCTTCATGATTTTGAAGTAGTAAGTTTAAAAGCATCCACAGTACTCTGATCCATTTTATTGACCTTGGGTTACTTGCTTGTTTAACTATAACCACCTATTCTTTTACCAATCATGCCAATAAAAGCCAACATATTTTACATTCAGGTATTGTTCAATAAGCAGTTCTCCATTGTGCTGTTATTTGATTCCAATTGTCATTCTTAAGTTTCAGTCAGGTCCATTATGCGTTAAGTTGAAAAGAACTCCAAAAATGTGTCACCATCCATTTATCTACATCAAACATTCCAAATGTTTTTTTTTTAGGACAGGATATGTCTATAACAAGAACTAGGTTTCAGTCCAGAAATAAATTCAAGGTTCTGGCCTTCACTAATACAGTCTTTAATAAGGGATCACTAAATCTTTGCCCACTCAAAGGGCAGATGTCAGGGCACTTCCAAACCAAATTCTATGTTCTGTTATTTCTCTCTATAATCAAAACTAGGATAGAGTGAAGCTTTGAAAGGATGCTTCACTTTGACAAACCTTCACGTGGTTGCACAAAGCTGCACCATTCCTCTCCCTTTTAAAGGTTAAGCAAGTTCCACCCAGCTTTACTCACATTATATGATAGCTAAGGAAAGCTTCTAAAAAAAGTAACACAAGACAACCCAGTTATTTTTGTTCACTGTTACAACTGAGGAAACTGTATGCCTCCAAGCTGGGTGCCTTCACTGAACATTGCACAATTGCCTATGGTGTGAAGGGAAGTTGGCCAACTGATAGGTAACTGATAGGTTGTTAAAACCACACTTGGAATATTGCATCCAGTTTTGGTCTCCATGATATAAAAAAAGAAGTGTTGAGACTCTAGAAAGAGTGCAGAGAAGAGCAACAAAGATGATTAGGGAGCTGGAGGCTATGGGAATTTGGTATGTCTAGTTTAATGAAAAAAGGACTAGGGGAGACATGATAGCAGTCTTCCAATATCAAAGGAATTGCCATAAAGAAGAGGGGGCCAACCTATTCTCCAAAGCACCTGAGTGTAGGACAAGAAGTACTGAATGGAAACTAATCAAGGAGAGAACCAACCTAGAACTAAGGAGAAAGTTCCCCACAGAACAATTAATCAGTGGAAGGACTTGCATCCAGAAGTTGTGGGTGCTCCAACACTGGAAGTTTTAAAGAAGAGATTGGACAGTCATTTGTTTGAAATGATATAGGGTTTTCTACTTGAGCTTGGTCTAGAAAACCTCCAAGGTCCTTTCCAACTCTGTTATTCTTTTATCAGTTCTGTTATCTGATAGATCCTTTGGTGTCTTCTCTACCAAGTATCTTTGGTGAAAGCTGAGAGCACAGGCAGAACATGGCTTGCACTGTGCTAGAGACATGATTGACTTCTTGATCAAACCTTTTGGCTTTAGCAAGCAGCCTGAAGGCCCTACACAGGGATCTAGAAGAGATGTTGATGCCTCCTCAGGTCTTACTAAAGGAAGCACTCTAGAAGAGAAGAAGGGTCCTCCAAGCACATACCAGAAGTATTGTGTCACTTGATTTATCATCTGTACTATAAGCAATTCTGGACAATATAGCAAAGCTGGACAGCCTGGAACCAGCTCAGCACATCCTGGAGATCTTCCTGCTAGGAAGTTTCGTTGCATACATTGTGTAATCCCACAGGTGATCAACCTGGAAAAGATCCTCCAGCACTTGGGAGGAATCTTGAGAGGGACCTCCTCTCACCGCACCTCCCTGAAGCCTTTTGAATTGCCACCTGCATTGCTTTAGAAGGCAAATGCAATCATCCCTGCACTTCAGCAGAGTGAAATAAGCAGGACTAAATAAAAGGCTGTTTGGGGTAGGGATTAAGGTGCTCACCTAGAAACCAAGAAACCATGAGTTTTAATCCAGTTTTAGGCATAAAAGAAGGACTTGGATGAGTCACTGTTGTTACAGGTGTTATGTCTACTTTATATGCAGCTCTATCATTCTTCTCTATTGTAGTTGTTTCTTGTATCACATGGTCACTCTAGGATTCAACTCTATTGTTCCTATGATGCATCTTCTGTTCCTGTTGTATTACTCACTCTCTAGTTAATAGTGGTCTCCAAACTTGGCAACTTTAAGACTTGTGGACTTCAATTCCCAGAATTGGGAGTTGAAGTCCACAAGTCTTAAAGTTGCCAAGTTTTGTTCTCCACCTTGAGTTTTGTTTTATAAAATAATAAAGGTGGGGAAAATGTTTGATAAATAAAATAAAATAAAAGCAAAAGAAACTAAAGGAGCTCACAAGTTGATATAAAATTGTCCTATGTTGCATTTGAAAGCAAGTATCAGTAAGATACAGTGCTAGAGTGAACCTCAGTGACAATTGCATGTTTCACAATTTCCGGTCTTGATATTCTCCTGTCCTAAGATACCAATTATTTTTACTTCAAACTGGCACGTGGCAGATGGTTTTTCAGAAACATTCGTACACAAATACTAAAACGCAGTTGCTTATTTTTGCCTTCTCGGTGGTTGGGGAAAAAGGAAAGTAAGAGAACAGGAGAGTAATCCAATTCAAAGTTTTATAGTTTTTTAATACCTCCATTTTTTCATTTGACCCAATAAATTATGGCGTATCAATTTCAAAAACTGATTTTGTGCCCTGACAGGCAAAAGAAGCAAATTGATTCTGGTTGTCAAATAATAAACAACTCGAGGATGCCAGAAGCAGCCATTTTCCCCTCAAAATGTCATTTAGTGGGAAATGTAAAAATAAAATGGCAATTACTGTGACAATGTCAAATAAGAGCCATGGGCTGTCATGAAAAAGCTGTTCTCTACCGGTTGTAATTGATTTCAATAAGACCATACATGCAGTAACAGCTTATTGACTCACTCTCTAACTTGAAATCAAGAGTGCTATGAACACTTAAAAACACAATAGTTATATGACCCCAGTGTACTGAAGTGTGCATTATTTTTCAGGCACCAACTATCACTGTCCTAAGGACTTACTCCTTTTAAGAAGTGTGATCTGTATCTATTCGGTTTGGCATTTTCTATTTGGTGACATAAATTACAAGTGTAAGTACCATTTCTTCTGAGAAAAAAGCTTTTATTTATCTGAAGAAAACTAACTGCTTAGAGATTCCTGGAGATATTGAAATAATTCACGATAAAACTAGAACTCAAATTGTTTGCGATATACAGAAATACACTTCTGGGCAAATCTGACTTCATTTCACAACAGCAGTAGTAAGAGGAAGAATCAATCTTGCAATGAAGTCATAGTCTTCATTGGCAACTCTTAATACTTAACATATTGTAAAAGACCCTCCAGTTCTTGGCTCAAAGCAATGCAAATGTTTTATTAGGTATAAACAATGTGTAGGAAGAACTACTGCACCCAAATGATGAAAATGTCAAACCAACACACAAATGGCACAGCATACCATTGTAATTTTAATTTAAACAAGTTAATGACTGTTGGGAATTCTATAACTTATCTGATTTATAGAAATAGCTCAGAACAATCTTTGGGCGTACTAATTTTCTGTTAAATAAATAATCAGTTAGTTGTGTTCTGGAAACTGGTCACTGGGATTTGCATTCCAGGAAAATCCCGAGTTTATGACCCACAGATGCCTAGTCTTGTGTTGGTCAACATCAAACAGTTTCCATCTGGATTATACATTTCTGGCATGTAACAAACATATAACAAAATAGAATAACAGAGTTGGAAGAGATCTTGTCCAACCCCCTGCTCAAGCAGGAGACCTGGTACTGTTTGAGACGAATACATAAGAATAGATGCATGATGCCAGGCAGCAAAGAATTCTAAAGTAAAGGATTTTAAAACTAAATTTCAATCATTTGAAAGGTGGGGAGTATACGACAAAGTCTCAAATCCCATTCTGTATATAGTGATACTATAGAACCCTTAATCCCTTAATTCAGGGTAGAGACTGGATGGAGCTTCCTGGTGCCATATGAAGTTCACACAGCAGATATTTGTTCTTTGTGCCCTGAGAAAGGAACATCTGCTGCTATCTAGGATTGAACTTTCCACCTTCTAAGTGGGAGATGTGCATCTTCACCACTAGGCAAATTAAAATAAAAAATTCCAATTGCCTTCAAAATAAAAGGAACACACAAAAGCCAGACAGGGACTCCTAAAGGGCAGGATGTGGCCCAGGGGCTGTAAAATGCCCAGGTCTATTATAGAAGAATAGTGAGGAGGTTTGTTCTTCTTTTTCCATTGTATCTGTAGAAATATTTTTTGGAGATTTCTGTACAACCTAAGATGAACCATAGAACTCTTAAGTTTTACTATGGAGCTAATAATCACCTTCAGTCTTCTTAAGTTACATCGTTATACAACCTAGCACAGTGTAAGAATGATGTTTAATTAAAATATACTCCTTAAATGAACCACAAGGGGGATGTATATGAACACAGCCCCCCCCCCCAAAGTATCTATATCTGCTGAAATGTCCTCGGGTTGCGGCAAAGGAGATGTGGAGGTGTGGATTTTAAACATATCACTCTTATGAAAGTGCCTCGTTGCCAGGAGTGATGAATGTACTTTAAAAAGTATAAGGTGAGTGCAGATGGACCTCAGTGTGAACTTTGGAAGGCGCCAAGGTGCAAATCAGTATACATGTTAGTTTGAGGGGCCCACCCACCATCAGTTCTGAAGTTCCTAACAAGCAGAAGGGCTGTAAGATGATTTTTGCTTTGTAGATGACTGTTGATTTGTTTTCAGTTAATAAAATCCTTTTATCTCTTCCTCATTAGTACACTCATTGCCTCTGAATCCCAGAACCTATTAGTCACCAGCTGGCTACTGATGGCAAAACACCATATCACATCTTCCTTCTATGCTACTTCCACTAGCGACTGTGGTGTTTTTTTTTTTTAAAAAGAAATGCATTTCAGATGGAGCCAGCATTGCTGTTATATTGGCAGTTCCTAGGAGCAGAAGACATTATCTTCTTTGTGAAATGCCAGATTTGTGCACCCTGAAAGTAGCTTTGGGCATTTCCTCCAGACTTCATAAATAACAGTTTGTCTTTTCCTTGAATCAGGAGACAAGTATTTTGATATGTATGTATGTATGTATGTATGTATGTATGTATGTATGTATGTATCAGGGGTGAGTTTGGCTGCTGCTACTGCCGGTTTGTTCAGAGATGTGCTGCGCACAAAAGCTTGATGCACGCTATGCACGCATGCACAGTACTAAATATATATCTACATCTATCTGTCCGTCCATCCATCCATCCATCCATCCATCCATCCATCCATCCATCCATCCATCCATCCATCTATCTATCTATCTATCTATCTATCTATCTATCTAGATATATCTAGATATATCTAGATATATCTAGATATATAACATATATATTTGTACTGGCTACATGACCAAGCTTTATTTAGTTACAGCAACAAGATTAGGCATGGCTTCTGTTCTTACAGCTTTATGTAGTTGTAGTTTAGGGAAACAGTGGTTTCTCCTACTCAAAATCACCTCCACTGAGAACAGTAATTGAACATGGAACATTCAATTGGTCTCTCAAAAGCATGGAAAGGTGATACAGGTGGATTCAGGTTCAGGACCACCTGAATCCAGGTGGATTCAGGACCTCTTTCCCATCTCATTCCATGTCTCTTTTATATCTCACCATCCATCCATCCATCCATCCATCCATCCATCCATCCATCCATCCATCCATCCATCGTTGTTCTTGACAAGAGTAAAAAGAAATGTGCCTATTCTTCTCCTTTTGTTCTTTAAAATTCAGATCTATTCCAACTTCTTCATTTTTGAGAGACAGCAATTTCATTTGAGTTTCTTAGACTTTTTTTAAAAGACGAGTCTGTATAATCATTGTATATCCAATTTGCATCCTGGCCTGTGATTACTGGGATTCTAAGCATGATACTCAGAAGAGCTCCTAAAAAGGCTAATTTATGAGTAAGAGTGTATGTTCTTTCTTGACATAAAAGACTGCTGTCTTAGTAATAAATAAATAAACACTTTTATTACTCCATTTCATTTGCTTCTTCTTTGGAGGAACATAATTTAGACTAGTTAGACAAATTTGAATGTGATCTTTTCAGATGCAAGTGAATAGTTTTCTGAAAAAAGATACTTAGGATTGTAATTTGGAGTTACGTGAATATTCTTAAGAGAAATACTAAGTTTTTTCTCCTTTGCTTTTTAACCTCTCTGCTTCATTTCGGGCTAATCAGATGTATGCTTTCCCACCTCTTACTTCTGGAGTTCTTATGCAAAAGATCATAGCTATAATATTTAATTTAATTCTTGCCTCCTATTGCTTGTTCTTCCTCTTCTCTTCCTCTAATAACCCATTCAGAATGCAGACTTCGTCCATAAGAAGGTTTTGCATTCCTACTTTCTGAAACAGGCCAAATGCTCTTGAGGTCGACTCAACTATTTGTGACTATTATGGGCTCAGCCCTGGGAATGGTTTGCCATTTCTTTTGAGGTGGGTTTGTGTGTGTGTGTGTGTGTTTGTGTGTGTGTGTGTTTGTTTCCAATATAGCCCCCAGGCCCTGAGCTTTCCTGGTGGATTCTCATTCAAATAGTAACCACCTTGCTTACCTTTTAGACAAGGTCGGTTAGACCTTGCTAAAGTATTAAGAGTACTTCTTTTTGACTTTAGCTGATCTCAGAAGTTGAGCCATACACAGACAATAGAAGGGGTCTCTTGAACCTGAGAGCAGGACATATGACATCGAACCACAAATTGGTTGGTAACCAGTACTAGAGGCAAATACAAGTTCAAAGAAGAATAGAGTTAAAAATTAGCAGGATTTACACAAATTAGAATATGTATGCAATTGGAAATAGGAACATGGTGTCATATCATATGCCTGGTGATGTCATTAGGGCAGGGGTGTCAAACTCACGTCAACATGGCAGTGTCATGTTAACTATCGTGACTTTCCCCTCCCATCGCTAAAGCAGACATGGGCATGGCCAGCACTTGACACATCCAGCCCACGGGCAGCGAGTTTGACACCCCTGCATTAGGCTGTAACTACGGTATGAAGAATATAAACACAATGGAGCTTGGAATGAATAAGGGTTTTATGACTAAGTTGACTATGTCATTTTCCTGGGAAAGAGTTTTTATCATATCTAATTTCCAAATTTGAATAGCTGAGCCATTGCACTGCTTTCTTTGGGGAGGAATATTGGCCCACCTGAAATCTCCTATACATGTACATAGGAAAAAAGCAATGGTGAACTACTTCATATTGTCACAAAGAAGAGGGGGACAACCTATTCTCCAAAGCATCTGAAGGCAAAACTGGATGGAAAACTAATCAAGGAGAGAAGCAACCTACAAAGAAATGTCCTGACAGTAAGAACAATTCCCTAGTGGAGAAGCTTGCCTTCAGTAGTTGTGGGTGATCCATCACTGGAGGATTTTATGAAATAATTGACAGCAACTTGGCTGAAAGGGTATAGGGTCTTTGGCTTGTGCAGGGGGGTAGGACTAGAAGACCTCAAGATCCTTCCAACTCTGTTATTCTGTTATATCATTGCAATGAAATACTTGGAATCAGTTACAAGGAATCAAGCTCACTTTATAGTCATATATATTGTACTAACGTAAAGTCATATTGTACTAAAGCATAGTCATAATTGTTGTACAATGCTGTCCAAATAACTGCATTACTTTCTTTCCTAAATATTCCTTGAATATTTATCCTAAATATTCCTTTCTATTCCATGTATTATCTCAGTAGATAGAAAAGTCAAATGATGGATGTTGCAAGTGTAGTAGCAAAAATTTTTGATTTTAGAAAGAAAGATGTATTATAAAATGGCTGAAAGAGTAATTAATTTAGAATCTGATAAGAAATGAAATCATCTTTAGAAGTTTTAATTACCATTTGATATCTGAATTACTTTGATAGAGCTGTTTTATTGGGTTGCTACAAAAACTGAAACCAATTTTAGGAAATCAATTAATTTCTGAGGCTTCTTTCAGAAATTTATCAAGTTATCAAATAGTTACCATAACAGTATTTCTTTCATCTCTGCTTTACAAATTCCTTATTATAATGTTTGTTTCAAAGAATGGCTATTGTGATTCTGCATACATACAGTAACTGCTGATAGATAGCATAATTATGAAAAGATCATCACTTCTTGGTTCTCTTATGTTCAAATGTTGGTCTGCTTGGAAAACTGTAAAAAGAGCCAATTAGAAGAGAATATTTGTAGGTCATGGTTGAACTATGGAGTCCTTGGTGTTCTCTGAGTTGGTAGATTTCTTGCAGACATTTCATTACCCACGTAGATAACATCATCAGTGAAAGAAGACAGAGGGGTTTTGTCAAGGTACTGAGGATTTAATAGCTGCCAGCTGGTGAAAGGTTGTAAACTGTAATCTGCAACTTGATGCAATATAATATAAGGCTGATGTAATGAGCCTGATTCGTTGCAGCTATGGTATAACCCTTTTAAGACTCAGATGGGAGTTCCACACAAGTCTATACATAGGTGACTATTAGAGGGCATTTATCTCTCTCATTGTGTATTCAGTTCTCTCCTTGTGTCTGTGGTGAATGGTAAGGGAATTTATCTCCTGTATGTATCTGTATGTATATTTCTGTATATATAAACCACTGTTAATTGTCTTAAGGCTCTGTGTGCTGTGTTATTGCTTCTGGGTTTATCACATAATACTAGTCACGCTGCCAAAACTCTGACAGGTTTGCTCTCTTATTATATAATAGTGGCTTGCCCTGTCGGCGTTGGTGGTAGTGTTCTTAGTAGTTCCTTGATTAGCTGTTGTTTACTGTTAGATTGTTTGTCTGAGTTAGTAGTTTCTTGTTTGGGATATTATTTGCTTCTTGATTGTTGATTTATTCATTACTTTATTGTTGAATCTTGGTGTTAATCCCAGTTTATCTAGCTGTTTTATCAGCTTTAGGACTCTTTCTACCAAGTGTCTCACAGTTGCTGAATTTAAGATCTTTTCCCCCTTTTATTCATTCATTTAAGAGTCTATATGTGATCCTGAAGTGGTTGACGGTTACTACTTGTAAAATGCCCATTTTGTAATGAACGAGATAAAGTCACTTTGAATGACTTAGCATGATGAAAAAGGATGACGTTTTAAAATGAACGAAGGAATAAAACACTAAACATGGGCACGAAGTTCAGCCTCCGATAAAATATCAGAGTGCTTACTTTCATTTGATTTTCTTCAGCTAATAGAATGATGGATAACTTCTTAGAGTGTTGTATTTCTTAAAGAAAGAATTATAGTCTGACTTTGATCTAGGGAGCCTGTCCAGAACACCTTCTGAGGTTACATTGCTCTATAGATGCTGGAATCAGCGTTTCACAGGGGAGGGATAAAAGGTATCATAAAGCACCTAAATGCTTACATGTGGCCACATTTCTTGACACTATTGATTCATGAGACAATTTTTTCCACTAAACCAGATCCTGAACGGGGTGTGCTGTTCCTTTGAAAGCATATATTTCTAGTATTCTGCAACTTCTAAGTAAGCTACAACTGTCAAGACAATCAAATCTTTAGGAGCATCCGGGTTACACTTGCCAAAAAGTAACATAAATATCTAGCACCAGGTTCCGTGATACTCAAATATTCAGCATCCACTGGCTTTCAATTGCTTTCTGCAATTTCCTTACCAATTAATTAATTGAAATATTATCTTCTAGAGGATCAACATTTATTTATGCCTCAATTATAAAGAGAAAGATTTATTTGAGAGCCTGACAGGACAAATTGAGGTTACCGGCTCAATAATTAAGATTGTATTCATGGCATGCTGAAAACTTTCCCGAGACACTAAATATTATTTAAGAATAATGAAAAGGTTGTTATTTCTGAGATCCTGGGAGAAATATGATGGTCACCCATCAGAAAGAAACTATCCTAGTCTAGCCTTTTGTTTGGCATCTCAGTCAGATGTCCATGAGTTGCTGACAAATAGGAGGTGGAAATGGAACTTTCTCCCATATTGTTCCCCTGCACTTCCTCCAAGCTTAAAATAATTTTATCTCTTCAAAAATGAAAACCCTTTTATAAATCTGCCCTGTAATTTATTTACCCAATCCAGGTGGACAAGTGGATATTGCGGCTGGATACAGTGCAATGTGATCAAGTATAGTGCAGTGCAGCCAGAGAGAGTGCAGTACAGCCAAGTAGAACACAATGTAGCTAGGTAGAATATAGTATGACCTGGTAGAATTAAGTGCAGCCAGATACAATGTGGTTAGGTAAAGTGCAGGAAGAATGCAGTGCAGCCAGGAAGAATGCAGTGTGTCCCTACACTATGTGTGCAGAATGTAGAGCAGTGTGGCTAGGTAGAGTACAGTATAACAGAGGTTCCCAATCTTTTTCGGTTTGCGGCTCCCATAACACTTCGGATTTCTTCCGCGGCTCCCTTAATAGGTACATCCGATTTTTTTTAAATTTTTGACTTTTTAAGGATTTGGAAATCTACTTTTTAGTTCGTTAAGGTTAGGTTAATTGAAAAATAAATTAAACACGAGCTTTAAATTCACAATTTATTGAACATCGTTTAATGATTTAAAATTATTAATGGGATGGATGGGCTTGTTGTTCGCTGCACAACTTCTCAAATCTTGGAATAAAATTGGAAATGGCGACTCTCATTTGTGAATGCATGACAGTAGTTTGGTTCAGGCCTTGTTGAAGCTGAAACGAAAGTAGGCCATGAGAATGTGACCTTTAACATACATAATGCTTGCATAGGTTGATGGTTAACTGTAAATATCTAACTGTGTATAGGATGTTTGCTGACCACAATATTTAACTAACCGTTTATCTAGCTTAGCATAGCGTTTGTATAGGTTGTTGGTTAACTGCAAATATCTAACTGTGTATACGATGCATTATTAGGGATGTTTTTGAAAACCCCTTAACTGCTACATACCTATTAATTATTTTCTTGTGGAAAATTGCTGATGTGTCCACTCCCCCGCCCTAAAGAAACTGCTTAATAAAAAGGGTCTGTACAGAACATGTCAGGAGGAATGTAGCCATACATCCTCCAAGCACTCTGTGCTTGCCTACCTCGAGCTAACTCTTTGTGTGGTGTCTTAATTTGCGGCCTTCGTCCACGTGTGGACTCTCCAAATTCCCGGTGAGGACCGGGGCTCGTTCTCCCACCCAAGGGAGAACCCTGAAGGCCCAGACAGGCGAACCCGGGCTCAAGTATGTCGCGACCCTTGCAGCGACATCTGGGGGCTCGTCCAGTCCTGTATTAGCGACATCTGGGGGCTCGTCCAGTCCTGTATTGGCAACATCTGGGGGCTCGTCCAGTCCTGTATTGGTGTCTTCATGGGCACGATCGTTGTCTAGCGGTGTGCTCTCCTTCACTCCTGTGAACTTACCCGGCCGGACGCGCCACTGTGCACACGTAAGTCATAGGCTCCTCGGGCTCAAAGGTTTCTGCTCATCACCGAGAGGAACTTTTCGCTCTCGTGAAGCGTATTAATTCTCTCCAAAAGATTAATAGCATCACTGTCTATCCGCTTTCTCGAAAATCTATCGCTTACTCTCTATCCTAATTCTCCTTCAGACGATTCTTCCGTTTCTTTTGTTCCTAATCTTTCTCCTTTGGACGAAACCCCGAAGGTTTCACCACCTCCTTATGAGGCCCCCAAAGTCTCAGTCGCTTCCTCCGCTCCCCTGGCGGAGACTTCTGCTTCTTTTCCTACTGAAACTCCTACTGACTTTCCTGACGTAGATCCACGGGCTGGCTCCTTTTCTGCCTTTGTTGCCTTGTATGTATGTATGAAATGAAGGAAGTTCCTACTAAAGGTTTGCCTTCAACCTGAGTAAAAACCCTCTGCACATTTTTCTGACCAACCTACTCTATTAGTCCTAAAGTAAAAACCTGGCCTCCAGAAGGCAGTTTTGATTTAGATTTTGTCAACAAATTTGCTGATTTTTTGGCCACCATCAGATGAATCAAGGGCCCCACCCAGATGCAAATGATGTGTTAATGAAAGTCTCCATACATCTTGGATCTTTAAAAATATGCCAGCATGAGCCAACCTAGAACCCTGGCTGAATGCAAACAATGTGTGGACAAACATCTCTGTACATTGTTTTTATACATCTTGATATTTAAAAATGCCAGCGCATGCTGGGATATCAAGATAGAATTTGGATCTTTAAAACTTAGCCAGCGTCCGCTGGCAGATCCAAATTAAGAAACGAACACCCCAGGGCAGAGACAGGCATTAACTATCTAGTGCTTAAGGAGATAGAACAGCCGGGTCACTTCAAGCAAAAGTAAGAAATTTAGCAGGTAACAAAAAGGTAAAGCCTGTCTGAATGGAAGACCTAGGTAATTGGACTGATTTTATTAACATTATTTTTTCTATTCCAAAATTTGATTTTTTTTATTTTATTTTCAAAATAATTTTTTTTTTCAGTGTCTTTTAATTGACTATGTGGTCTGTATGACTTTTCTGCTTGCCTATTGTTCTCAATTCTTTGCTTTCATAAGACTGTTTTTTTTTTTGGATGGAAGATGAAATTGTTTATAAGGACTCTTATGAAAGTTTCCTACCTTGCAATATTGTTGTTTTTGTAACACTAAAAATTGTTTTTTGCTATTTTATTTTTTCACATCTTTTTTTAATAAGCTTTTTAACTATATTTCTGACTTTTATTATGTGTGTCAATTTATTTTTAATTTTTTGGAAACTATGTTTTTTTTTCTTTAGATTTATTTTTGATTATTTTTTTTCTCATCAAAATGCCTGGGGACTGGCACAATTTTGCCATATGCCACTCAACCAGGCCAAGCAAATTGTTTTATTTTGTTCCTAGTGTTTTGGGGCATCCCCCTCTGGGGACAAAGAAGTTAATTTTTATGATTTGGCCTCTAATCACTATGGCAAATGGATGTCACCTATGTTTTCTTTTTTTTGGCTCCTTAGAACTAAATTCATTTATTTAGTTAGGGGGTTGGACTAGAAGACCTCCAAGGTTTTTTCCAACTCTACTATTGTATTATTATTGTATTATCTATTTTTAATTTTTGGCCACATTTTTTTTTTCTTTCAGCCTTTATTGCCTTGGGCAAAAAATTTTTTAAAAAAAACTGACAATGGCCTGGCCTATTTTTCATTGGCCTTTTTGTAATTTTGTACTAATTGCACCAGTTTTAATTTTGGGGTTTTTTCCTTATAATTCCACAGGTTAAGCCATTGTGGAACGTGTTAATTGGTCCTTCAGGGACTGTTTTTTCAAACATATAAAAAAGGAGGGATTTTGGGTACCTAGTAATTTGGTGTACCCCAATTTGGCTAATTTGGCATAGGTAACATAATAGATTTAAAAAGTTTGTTTGCCTCCCCCGCAAGGGGGACGAGGATATGCTGTGCTTGTTTTTACAGATTTTTATGGATTCTAGTACGTGATGTTTGTCTAGACAAGAATATTGTCGTACCAGTTCCCAAATCCAGTTCCAGAGATGACCAAGATGACTTTACAGACAGCACAGTGGCCAATACGATCTTGCCAAAACAGCTGTCTAGTGATATGAAAAACCAAAAACCACCAAAGCAGTGCTGAAACAACGACACGACAACTTATGTGCTGCCATTTTTGCCAAGTTTTTAGTCATCATTAGTCATCATTTGTTTATGTTTACTTGTTTTGTCATCTCACCAAAAAACTCATTTGAACAGTGACTGCAATAAACATCTATGGGTGCAACTAACATTACACACACTGACTTGAACTGTACATGAAACATTTGCTTTTTATATGCTTGGATCCTGTTTGAATTTTGCCTGCAGTAATTCAACACTTCATTGGTTCGAATTATAAGACTATCTTTCATTGAGGATTAATTGCTTATGATCCTCCCTCTGAAAAATGTAACATGTGTTAATGTAGTTAACTGTATATTTTTAAGTAATAAGCCTTATTGTCTCTTATTTCTTCCTCCTATTTTGCTCTTAATAACAGTCATGCCTTTCCTAATGCTGATCCGGAGTGTTGGATGTGCCTTTTTTTTCCAACCACCATTTTATGAGGCCATAGGTTCTGCCGTACCTTTTCAATCTATGGTTGCTCTCCAGAATTCTCTTACTTCACTATCTGAAGTTGTTTTACAAAATAGAAGAGGATTGGATTTGTTATTTTTAAAACAGGGCGGCTTATGTGTAGCTTTAAAAGAAGAATGATGTTTTTATACTGATAGTTCAGGCATTGTGCTTGATTCTATGGCAGAATTAAATACCCGATTGAAAGAGAGAGAGTCAGAACGCTCCAAGTCTCACACATGGTATCAAGGAATGTTTAACTTTTCTCCATGGCTTACAACTTTGTTTTCAGCCCTTATAGGTCCTTTGATTTTGATTTTGATTGCTTGTATCATTGGTCCTTGTGTTATGGGAAAACTGCTCAGGTTTTTACGTAATTGCCTGGGTGACATAGATAAAGAAGTTGATGCTACTCGCAAAGATTTAAACCTACTGCAAAATTTGTTACCCTCCTCGCATGACACCTTCAAACAACCGTTGTTAACATTTTCGGATTCAGACTCTGATACAGAAAGTGAGCTTCAATTCCCGGATAAGGTGAATGGTTCTTCTCACTGCCTGCCGGAGGGTGGGCTGTTAGAGGAACGCATAGCCTTGGAGGGATATTGACCTCCTTTTAAAACAAAACAGAGGAGATGTGAATGCATGACAGTAGTTTGGTTCAGGCCTTGTTGAAGCTGAAACGAAAGTAGGCCATGAGAATGTGACCTTTAACATACATAATGCTTGCATAGGTTGATGGTTAACTGTAAATATCTAACTGTGTATAGGATGTTTGCTGACCACAATATTTAACTAACCGTTTATCTAGCTTAGCATAGCGTTTGTATAGGTTGTTGGTTAACTGCAAATATCTAACTGTGTATACGATGCATTATTAGGGATGTTTTTGAAAACCCCTTAACTGCTACATACCTATTAATTATTTTCTTGTGGAAAATTGCTGATGTGTCCACTCCCCCGCCCTAAAGAAACTGCTTAATAAAAAGGGTCTGTACAGAACATGTCAGGAGGAATGTAGCCATACATCCTCCAAGCACTCTGTGCTTGCCTACCTCGAGCTAACTCTTTGTGTGGTGTCTTAATTTGCGGCCTTCGTCCACGTGTGGACTCTCCAAATTCCCGGTGAGGACCGGGGCTCGTTCTCCCACCCAAGGGAGAACCCTGAAGGCCCAGACAGGCGAACCCGGGCTCAAGTATGTCGCGACCCTTGCAGCGACACTCATTTCTTGCTCGACGTTAATTTTCGAGCGATATTTACTTTTTATTACCGCGACTGCCGAAAACCCAGCTTCGCACAAATAGGACGTTGCAAAAGGAATTAATATTCTTAGGGCTTTGCAACTAAGCAGTGGGTATTCCTCTTTTACTGATATCCAAAAATCAGAAAGTTCCATGCTAACAAATTTTAACTTCAATGTTGTGTCGCAAGACAACTCAATAAGAGATTCTTCTTCTGTAGAGGTAAATCCTGATGGAGCCTTGGCTCTAAATGGGTCTTGAATCCAAGTAAATTTTTCAATGTTATCTGCTTCAAAGTATTTTTCGAACCATTTGATAAGCTGAGATAGGTGATCTTCAAAAAGAGATTTTAAATTGCAAGACAAACTGATTTCATTGGAGGTTAAAAACTGGTGCAACAAGGGAAAGCAATCATTAAGATCATCTTCATTAATTTTTAGTTTCCATAGCTGTAATTTTTTTCTGAAAGCTGAAATCTTTTCTGTTAACTTTAAAATGTGCATATTGCGTCCTTGTAAAGAGAGATTCAACGCATTCAACTATTCAAAGATATCACATAGGTATGCGAGTTTAATCAAAAAGTCTGTTTCTACAAAGTATTTGGCATACTCATGTTTTTCTTCTTCAAGGAAAGTGTATATTTCTTGCTGTAATTGGAACGTATGAGACAATACACCCCCGCGAGAGAGCCATCGTGAGTGGCAGTAGTACAACAAAGATGTGTATTCACCTCCCATATCTTCACACATTCTTTTAAAAAATCTTGCTTTCAGTGGCCGAGTTTTTATATAGTTTACTATATTTACCACACGTTCTAAAACTATATTTAGTGGAGGACTTATATACTTTGATGCAAGTGCTTCTTTGTGAATGATGCAATGGGTCCAAACTGAATCTGGAGCTTTGTTTCGAATAAGCGCCTGCAATCCTCCATAAGAGCCGGACATCGAACGACCACCGTCAGTACAGACGCCAACGCACTTTGTCCAGTCTAAATTATTTTCAACCATAAATATATTCAGGATCTCGAACAAATCCTGAGCCTTTGTACTTCCAGTAATACTTTTACAAAAGAGAAGGTCCTCAACGATTGAATTACCATCTAAGAACCGTACGTAACAAATCAAGTGTGCGTCCTTATTATTGTCTGTGGCCTCATCGAGTTGCAGTCCATATTCACTTCCTTTTAATTTTTCAATTAATTGTGCATTGAGATCCTCCCCCATGTGCTGAATTCTGCGACTGATTGTATTGTTAGACAAAGGGACATTTGAAAGCAGTTTCCCTGCCGACTCACCAATCATAATGTTCACTAAATCTACAGCAGCCGGTAGAATGAGTTGCTCTGCAATAGTATGGGCCTTTTTACACTTAGCAACTCTATATGCAACTTTGTATGATGCTAGCAAAGCATTATTTGGTATTGACATATGTTTATAAATGCTGCCTTTTTGTTGTTTTAATTCAATTAACTTTCTTTTAAAAAAGTTGCGAGGTTTACCAACAAAGTTAGAATGGTTGGTTTCTAAATGTCGTTTTAACTTACTTGGAAGCATACATTCCGGTGCCAAAACTTTCATGCACAATACACACTGTGGTCTCTCTTTATCATTTTCGTATATTGATGTAAAGCCAAAATCCAAGTAACTGTCGTCATATTTACGACGTTTTCGTTTCTCGGAACCCTTGCCACTAGTTTGTGGAACTTCGTCTATAGATTTAGCACTATCTTGATTATTCAAGTTTAATAAGAATTTGTCCATTTTAGGGTGATCAGAAAAATAGCTTTTGAAAAGTAACTTAACCACCACACTATTAAGTTAGCCCAACAAACAAAAACTTATGCGAGCACTGAGAAGGTGATAACAAACGAATAGAAATCCGACTTGTAACTGCGCATGCGCACTAGACATTTCAGAAATGGCGCATCAGCGTTAGACCCAGCAGGCGCAGGTATTAATTGAATATTTCGCGGCGCCCTTATGACAATAGCGCGGCTCCCCAGGGAGCCGCGGCTCACACTTTGGGAATCACTGCAGTATAACCTAGTAGAATGCAGTGCAGCTGGATAGAATTCAGTCTGGTCAGGAAGAATGCAGTGAAACCAGATAGAGTGCAGTGCGGCTAGATAGAGTGCAGTGTAGACATGAAGAATGCAGTGTAGCCAGGTAGAATGCAGCATGACTAGATAGAATGCAGTGTGGACAGGAAATTAAATGAGCCATGTATAGTGCAGTGTGGCTAGGTAGAATGCAGTGCCGCCAGGTAGAGTGCAATGGAGCATGGCCAGGTGGACAGGTGGCTGCTATGGCATGGCATGATCGAAGTCAGGCATTGCCAGGCTGCTGCAGCTCAGTTATAAGTATGACCAGCCATATGTGTGTCAGTGTATGTTTTTGTATGTACATATGTGTGCTGTAGTTGGGCATGTGCTATGAAGTCTGAGATCCCTGGCATCTCCAAGAGAAAAAGTGGTGGGAGGGGGAACAATTTACAGGAGTGACTTGCAACCTTCCCTGCTGGCTTTCCTATTGACTTTGCTTGTGGGAAGCCAGCAGAGAAGATCACCAATGATGATCCAATGACTGTGGGGTTCTGGGATAGCCAGAATTACAGGGTCTTGACTGCTATTCATTCAGCATCCTTGTAAATGTTCACTGAATTAGTGATTGCTAACTGAGAACCTCCTGTAAAAGCCTTGGAACTGTGAATAAATAAACATAGGGAAGGAAGGAAGGAAGGAAGGAAGAAAGAAAGAAAGAAAGAAAGAAAGAGAAAAGAAAGAAAGAAAAGAAAGAAAAGAAAGAAAAGAAAGAAAAGAAAGAAAAGAAAGAAAGGAAAGGAGCAGAGGGAGTTTAGCTTGGAACAATAGTTAGAAGAATAGGGCAAAGGAAAAGTTTTGCCTACTATGAGGCAGCCTAAGGAGAAGAATGGAATAATTGCCCAAGAAATCAACCAGTTGGAAGTCCCATCAAAAAAGAGGGATCAATCAGCTGGAAAATCAGCTTGATGATTTTCACAACAGCTTTTTTTTTTTCAAAGGCAGGTGTTGCAGTGAGCATTTTTTGTTAAGGGATGGGGGGAGGGTCGTTTTATTTCAATGTATTTTATGCTGTTGAGTTCTGCTGCACCTGTGAGAAGATTGCTTTGTTGTGTGCATGGAAGATTCAGCGGTAGCTTCACTGCAGGACACACACAGACTCGTCTCTTTGAGTCCTTAGCTTATGATTATTTAAAGTTATTCTTATATCTGTGGGGTACTTTCTGTATATCTGTATCATTTTTCTAAGGCAAGTAGTAGAGGTGTCCTTGTCAGATCATAATTTAGAGATTCATTTTTTTTTCTTATTAGAAAATCCAGGAGGGAGGGGAAATCACCCTTAAGAACTAGTTAGTTCTGCTATTATAGGTAAATGTTGAACCGTTCCTTGAAAATGGGGCATGGGTATCTCTACATTCTATCACATCTCATGAGGAATTACAGCAGTAGATGTTGTAGAGAAAAAGACAGAATTTTTGGGAATCAAATGATAGACAAATTTATAGGTGGAGGTGGAGGGGAAGAAGAAGGAGAATTTCCTTATCAAACAGCATGGAGAATCCCTCCCTCCCTTCCTTCTTATGCACATTTATTAATATTTTCTTCATTTCTTCCTTCTTTCATTTTAAGAAGACAGTAAAAAAAGAATGATCACACATTTCAAATTATCTCTCAATTTGCTTCTAAGGAATTTGTCCTTTGTTAAATTTAGATGAAGAGGAGATGGCAGTCAAGGATCAAGTGAAACATATAATGGCATCCAATTCCTAGGAATTCCTTTGGTATGCTATGTGGAGAAAAGCTGGGGGCAAATAGCATGGTTTGGAGCAGACCATGTGCTGTGATGTTGTGTAAATCATACCTGTACATAGGTTCAAGTGAGGGCAAGTGTTCCATTTTTCAGAATGGTAAATTCCTTTGTTGTCCTGCCTATTTGATATATTTTAATTGTACAGAACTGATACCTGGCTTGAAAAGAGGCAGTTTTGTCATTCATGTGTGATGGACATGAATGTGTTTTCAAGTGCAGTTAGATGTTGAAGTCAATAAACTGGTAATCTAATGACAAAGAGGCTATGCATAATTTCTGTGCATTCAAATAATCTTATATAGCAGCAGATTGATACTTATATGGGGAAAAAATGTGCAACCAAGAAATAATACATATCCTCATAAAACGTGTGTCTGGCTGGAAACATACTATCCTCTTCACACAAATACTGTGAAATTACTCCATTCCTGCTGCTCATATGTTATTTCTGTTCAGGACAGCTTCAGTTGATAATTGGAAACATCTGCATCAACAGAAAGATTTCCATCCTTTAAATTAAATGTGGAGATTCTGAATTTTCCTGTTCCATTCCCCAGGAATAGGCTGCACTGAATTTCAATAGTAGCACACCAATATTCATGGCATGATTTTTGGAGGGGAGGGTGTGGTTGTTTTTAAAAATCAAAATAGAAAATAAGTGCTTGAATTTTCTATTTTATTTTAGGAAAAAAATGAAACCTATTGAAATAATCCACCCTGTCCCTCAATAGCTTTGCCTTATGATACATTTTAAATTGTTTTCCACCCCACCACTGCACTTAAGCAGTGGCTAAGCGGCTTAAAAAGACACTGGAGAAGTTCTCTGCTCTGGCAATTCAAGTCTTACCACTGCATAATGGAGTGAGCTCCTATCATTTGCCTCCACTGCTGCCAACCTAGCAGTTTGAAAGCATGTCCATGAAAGTAGATGAATAGGTACCACTTCTGTGAGAAGGTAACAATGCTCCATGTTTCACCATATTCTTTGTGCTGTGGCATAATGTTATGCTGGCCACATGAGCATGGGAATGTCTTTAGACAACATGGGCTCAATGGCTTAAAGGGGATGTTGGCAGCTCTTTCCTCCCCCTGCTATAGCTTCCTGTCAGCTGAACCCAGCACTGGCTGGCCCTGCCCCTCGCCCTCCCCTCCCAGTCACTCTTCACTTGCCCTGAGAAGGTAAGGGTGTTAGTGGGGTATGGAGACTCGCTCCATATTCCAGAGCAGGAGCAAAGTGCCCCTGTACTTGCCGCATCTCGCGGGTGCTTCTTCCGGCCGTTGTTGGTGCTGCACGCACCTTGCTTACTTACAGAGATGCACAACTTACTCTCGGCCCTGATACACTGGCCCAGCCTGGTTGCAGTTGAAGCTCCGCATCATAATCGGCTCCAGGAGGAGGAGGGGATGCCGTCTCCCCCATTGTGAAACATGCTAAATTTAATTGTGCTGCACAAGGTACTGCGAGAGCAGCGGGCAGGCCATGGAGGCGGCAACAGCAGTGTCATCAGCCGCAACTGAACTAGGCCAGTATCTCGGGGTGGAGATCAAGACGTGCATCTCCCTGAGTGATCGAGGTGCTGTAGCACCAACAAAGGCTGGAAGAAGTGTATTTAATGATGTAAGTAGTCATTTTAGTTTCACAAGATTTTTGTCTATAAAATAGACAAAAGAGGAACAATAAAAGAAACTGTTCAGAAATAATGCTACATGTCTTTCTTGGTTCTTGGGAGCCTGACACATATATATAGTATTCATGGTTATTCCGCTTAAAAAATCCACTTGGTGATCTGGAAGAATAATAATTGTCCTAATTTTTAAAAAAAATCTTAAAGAATTCTTCCACAGTAGGGGAAAAATAAGAAATTAATACAATTGTTTATACTTAAAACAATTTAATGTCTAAGAAAGGGGCTTTTTAAATATTTAAAGAGCATTATAAAACTTCACGGGGCCTTTAAGAGCCTAGAAGCAAATCTCTTTTTATAACTACCTATCAGCTCCATAATTGTCTATTTAAATAGCCCCCCTCTAGAATAAGTGCTATAAAATATATGGCACTTCTAGTTAAGATGCCATCATATAAAAAAAAAGATGGATTTGTCATATAATGAAGATATTTTCTCTACTGTTACAACTGGGTTCAACTGGTTATTCTCCAGTTACTTCCGTGAATAATAATGTCATGCTTTGAAATAACCACAAAGCAGCTAAGTAGACAATAGGATGTGAAACAGTTGCATAAAAGGAACAAAGGAAAACAGAAGCAAAGGGAATTACAATGAGTCACAGTTAATGAGTAGCTCATTAATTGGTAATAATATTCCTGTGATAATCATGGTTATATGTACCACAGAGTCGATAATTATTATTACAGTTCATTGCATAGCCTGCCAGATGTTCAGACTAGATTTGGCATTTTTGTCCTTCCCAAGGACCTAAGATAGGTAGATCTGGATGTTTGATGGTGTTATAGATATTGTCTCAGGATGTTCCAAGTAAAGCTGCCTTTTGCAATGGTGAATTTGTCAATGTTGATGGTGTTCAAGGGTGCTCCAGTTGTTTTGGGATTGCATCCATGGCACCTATTACTATTGGTACTACCTTTGCTTTCTTTTGGGATGGTCATTTTATTTCTATTTGCAGATCTCTGTATTTTGTTATCTTCCCCAGTTTTTTCTCTTCTCTTCTATTGTCTCCAGGTACTACCACGTCCACTATCCAGACTTTTTCTTTTTCCTAACAACAATTGTTAAGTTTGCTGTGCTATGGGGCAAGTGTATGTTGATTTGAATTCTAAAGTCCCAGAGCACTTTAGTTTTTTCATTTTCTATGATTTTCTCTATTTCATAGTCCCACCAGTTCTTGCTTGCAGGCAAATGGTATTTCTTTCAGATCTTCCAATGCACCGTTGTTGCTACTTTGTCACACCATTGTTTGCAGTCAGTCTGGTACTAGCCAGGTGATCCACTGTTTCTTCAGCTTCTTTGCAGGGCTGGCACTTGCTTTCTGTTGCTGTCTGCTCAATTCTGGCTTTCTATGAATTTGTTCTTAAGGCTTGGTGTTGTGTAGCCAGAATTACCCACTCCACCTCTTCCTTCAACTTTCCTGCTCTTAGCCATTGCTAGGACTTCTTATTATTTGTTTTTCCTTCTACTTTTTAATGTACTGGGTATGTAATGCTTTGTCTTCCCATGCCTCTTTTCTTTATTATTATTATACACACAAAAATATAAAATCACAGTTGCCAGTTCTTCAGCTGGTGTTAGCCTTCATACACATTGCATTCTTCCCAAGGATTGAGGATGTTATTATGTATGATGTAGTATATGTGCAGATCCAAGCAGTCTGGCCTTTTGTAATTGACTGACAAAAATGTTATCTAAACATCTTCCAAGATATTTTGGTATGGCATCCAGAATACTGATAAACATTGGGACCATTTATTATTTATTGTTTTGCAGTACAAACTCTCCAGTTCAGCTTTTGTCCAGCTAATAATTCCAGCAGTGGGACATGTCACAGATACAGCCCAAGTATTGATAGGTTTTTTTAATTATTTATTTTATTTTTAGACAAACATGAAACAAACAAACATAAACACACACAAAATAAAAACCCTTCTCCAATTACTTACAGTGTGTCAATTTGTTACAAAACTTTTGTGCATTCTTATAATAATCTTCACTTGCAGTTTACATAAAGACTCATATCATTAATCTAATATATATGCAATTTTTATGGTTATTAAACATTCATTTGGCTATAGCTATTATTACTCCTTTTTATGTAAAATATTCTAAATTTAAAATAAATTTAATTTATGGCATTTCATTACATCATCCTGAAATCATCCAATGGTATTACATCTTTATATTCTATTCTATCTAGAGTTATTTATCTTTTATAACAAAACTTTTCAGCATTCTCTCCATGGTCCTCACTTACAATTTGTGTAAAATTTCATATTATCCATCTAGTATATAGATATGGAGTATTTACCATTGTTAATCATTTATTTAACTATAACTATTATTATTTTATTTTATTCATAATACCCTAAATTTAACTAAGTTTAACTTAATTTTTATTCTAACATTTCATTTCATCATCCTATATCCTTCCAATAGTAGTACAGTCCTATATCTCTTGCCATTTGAATTCTAATTGTTTTCTTGATAAGTCTTATGTGGACTTCCCTTGGCACCTTGTTGTTCATTGCATATATTGTAGAGATTCAAAACCCTCCATCTGTTCCTTCCACCCGCTTGCCTTTAGTTATTACCGATGCTTCAGCCAGAATTTCTCTCATTGTTTCTGCCAGATTTTCTCCCTTTTCTTCTTCCATGTTTTGAAGTTTGAGATAGAATTCCAGTTCATTAATCTCTCCTTTCAACATTCCACTCCTGTCGTTTCCAACCACGCTCGATTTGCTGTCAATATCAATAATGTTCTTCTCACTTTGTTGATATCAACGCTATCTTCAAATTTCATCATTGTTTTGTAAATATTCTCAACTCTTCCCTCTATTTTTTCTGTTTTTGTTCTATGTTCTCCATCCTCTTGTCAATGTTTTCTGTACCTATTTGTACTTTTTGAATTTATAACATGATTTGCAACATTAATTATTTTTCTTCTTCATGTTGCACAATTCTTCCAGGTTATAAACACTGCCACTAAAACATCCAAGGCTTTTTTGTTAAGTTTCAAACAAGTTCACTATAATCTTTCAAGTCAAGGCTTTCTCTTCACTCCAGTCCAGCATATTGATAGTACTCCAGAAGAGCACCTGCATAAACAATCTGTACTCTTCCCACTATCCCTTTCAATAAACAAAATCAGGAGCCTTGAAGTATAAGATATGAGTCAGATGTTCAAAGGAAATAAGAAAAAAAAAACAATGTTTCCAAGCCTCCAGCCTGTAGGTGGCAGTGTTACTTCTTTTTCCTCTGCTTTTACCCCTCTCTTTAAATTCCGAACTTAAGAAAAAAAGTGCTTAAAAGCAAACAATCCAGCCAAGCGTTGTAAAAAGAAGAGAAAGAAAGTCATAATCCACCAATATGAAAAAAGAAGAGAAATAGAAGAAGAGGGGAAAAAGAAACCAGTCCAACTTAAAAAATAAGAGGCATTTGTAAAAGTTCCATCCGTAAAAAAATAAAAAAATAAAAAGATAACACACTAAGTTTAATTCAGGCTTAATTCACTGCTTACTCTCTTCTGTCTTCAATTTTAATTTTACTCCAAGTCTTTTGGGGTGTTCTCTTCTCTAATAGTAAAATTTATCTCACCATTTCGACACACTCTCTCTCCTTCTTTTCTTCCATTCAGGCGCTGTCCCAACCTTCTGCATCTTCAGTGGCTGCTTCTCTTTCGCCGGAAAAAAACAGCTTCTCCTGGATCAATCAGGGACTTTATGATGTCCCTGAGATCAGCAGGACGTGCCCTTCTCTATCACCATCTCTACGGGACAGTCCAGGTCCAAAAGGACCCTCCAGCAGCAGAGATATCAATAGCAATCCTGGAGCTCCAAGATTGCATGTCGTGTTGTCGTGACGTCAAGCACCGTCTCCCCAAGTATTGATAGTTTTGATGAATATTAGTAAAGAATACATTGAAAGACAAAACTGAATGGTTGAAACAACACCAAGTATTGATAGTTTTGAAGTTGTTTCAACCATTCAGTTTTGTCTTTAGCATTTTTCTCACTCTTTCGATGTATTCTTTACTAATATTCTTAAACTTATCCATGCTTGATGTTATCCAATTGTAACAGACATTTATAGGCCCTCCCCCATGAGCACAAGTCATGTAGCAGAGAACAGAAACAGAAAGTCTGTACTATGTTGAGTGGAACAATGTCTCTTGAAGACAGCACTAAACTCAAGACTCATATATTTTTTTCTTGCTTGCAAAACATTTTGATAGTCAAAATATTTAATAAGAATATTCCAGGAAACAAAGATAACATTCTAAAGATAAAAATTACTACATTAAATTGATGTAGGTAAAACAAAATTTTCACAAATCAATTTTTCAACTGTAATCAATTTGCTATAAATTATCATTGTTACTTGTTCTATTTAATATACCGTACCTAACAATTGTACAATAATATTAGCAGTGGATGTCCTGCTGTGGTATTGAGAAATATATGAGCAGATAGAAACATGAGTATTGAGAGGAAGAAATATGACTATCCAGAAATGATTTCTTTGTCAATTTTATGATGTGATTCACAAGATTCTTTTATGGATATAAACTGTAAAAAACAAATACAAGGAATCTCATGACACTTGGAAGTGCTGATATAGCTCAGAGAAAACATTTGGCAAGCATTTTCATTTATCATATCTCATTTTCTTGAAATACCTTGATTTCATATCTTGATCTTTCTTTCTTTCTTTCTTTCTTTCTTTCTTTCTTTCTTTCTTTCTTTCTTTCTTTCTTTTTTCTTTCTTTCTCTTTCATATACTGCCCATCTTGCCTCTGTACAAGTTATTGTTCCTTTGGTTTTTGAACTGTACAACTAGCCAAACAACACAAATGTAGCTTAAATACATTTTGAAAATGCTATACAAAAGATTTTTTCTAAAGGCAGAACAAGCTAGGATGTTTTATAAAAAAAATATGCTGCTTATTAATTAAGGACTTTCCTTCAACCTTTTTTTTTCATGTTCAAAAGCACGTAGCTAAAGTCCATGCAGGTTTAGATGCTGATAGTTACAGAACTTACTCTGTAATAGGAATGCATAGAATAATATTCTCAGATTTTGATATCCAAAATATTGATGTCACAGCATGATAACTGACTTTCAGCATGGTTAGTCAGACATATATTAAGTTCTTAAGTGGTTCATGAATTGGGCTACGAGTGGTTTTTTAAAAAAAAATCCCTTGTTGATTATAATTCATAATTGAAGAGCACAGAAACCATGACTATTAGAAGCTCCATCAAATATCCAAGACACCCTCCTCTCCCTCAAGCATCAAATTCTCACAAACAATGCAACTTCAGTGATCTCACACAAAGACATAGAAGGCTTACAAGTTCCTTCAGTTCAGAGGGACCTAGCTCACCATGTCCTCACCAGAAGTCCACAAGGATTGCAAAAAAAGAAGTGAAAAGAAATTTTTGAGAATCATCTTAATAAAGAGACAGAAGTAAGAATAGTTTGGGTTGTGAGATAAACAAACTTATATGAGAGGATCTTTCATGCTGCACAGGAGTGAATTTAAAAAGAAAAGGCAAGAAAAAATAAAAGTGATTTTGGGTGAGATTAAACAAAAGAAGAAGAATTTAAAAAGTCCCCAGGGAGAACAATTATTACGCACCAAATTAATCTTCTACAGAGACAATTATCTATGTTAACAGTGAGAGAGATGGAAATAAAGATGGGTTGTGCAAAAGAAAAACATTTTGAACTTGCAAATAAACCAGGGAAATGATTGACAAATAAATTGCAAAAGGAAAAAAAAGAAAAGATCTACTGCAAAAATAGATAATATAAATATGCCAAAGTGTTTAACCAGTTTTGATCTATTTACGTAAAAGTCATTGAAAAAAGTCTGTAAATATTTACCTAAACAAAATGTATTAAAGATGACAAAAATTAAGAGACAATTTTTAAATAGACCTATAACAATAAGAGAAGTTTTCGGAGGCTAGCAAAAAGAGTGAAGCAAAGGCCTCTATTCCAGATGGCATTCTGGTTTCTTATTATAAATGCTTTGAGGATTAACTTTTACAGGCTTTACAACAAGCAATGAATATTAGAAGGAAAGATCCAAAAGAGGAAGAAGAGTAGGAGGAAGAGAAAGAGCACCTTTTGAGAGTGCTACAGACCATTATATTTATTTTTAGAAAGTGCTTACCATATTTTGAACTATTTTTTTAAAGATGCCAGCAAATCTACATATTTCATGGATTTTAAATCATCTACCAGGCAGAGAGAGCCCCTTCATTATCTACAGCCTCACAGGAGTTTCATGTATCGGCACCAAGCAACGCATGAATTTTTATAATAATAAGATGACAAGGGATTTCAAAGCTGTAAGTATGATAATGCATTGATGGCATTTCATGATACATTCCATTGATATTTTTCCTGAGATACATAATCTATTCGGTGGAATAATAGCTAGCCAGACAGTGAATGGTGATGAAGCTTAGAACATTGGAGATAAAATACAAATCAAGTTAACTTGAAAAGGACTCACAAGTGTCATAATTTTGAAATGGCACTTTGGCACAAGAAGTAATTAGGGGCTTGAATAAGATATTGCCATTGATGGTGGAATCCTGACAGTGACAGAAATGTATACCTTACTGCTCTATTCACCTATTTTTTACTCAACTTCAGAAATCATGTGGGAGCTTCAATTGTGAACAATACCAGTTCCATTAGTTTCCACAACTGACCATTACACAATTTACCAAGAAAGCTCAAAAAAGATGATTTCCAGCATGTGGTTTCAATATTGTGAATCGGAAAGCTCTCCTTCCCCTTCCCTTCCCTTTCCTTCCCTTGTGTGAAGAGATAACATGATGGCCATCCTCTTCAAAAGATTCTTATTCAGACAGTACAAATAATTTGTTCCCCTCACCAAATCTTAACATGGACAAAAGTGTATTTTTAATTAAATATGACTGTATCGTACTTAATATGGCTCTGATTGTATATGCTCTGCTCAGGATTACATATCATACCTTCACATTGGTTTTCCCCCCTCTTTATGGTTAATCTTTCGATTCTCATGAAACATTTCCTCTAAATTACTAATTGTACTGATGGTCCTCATTTAGCAGCTGCCTTGGACAATGACCGTTCACACTTACAGTAACAGTACACAAAGAAAAGTAACTTTGTGACCAATTGTCGCATTTACCTTACACAATTTGTCAAGCAATGCAAAGTTGATTTAAGATAATATCAACAGTCACAGTTTCAATTAGTGACTATTTAGCTTAACAACCAAGTTATCAGGCTCAGTTGTGGCTGTTGAATGAGGACTACCTGTACTCTGGACAAACAAGCAGCCTATATATGCCCTTTATTTTTCATCATCAGACAAAAATTAAAAAAGAGTATTCTATCAAAGATATGATTAAATTAGATTGTATCATATCTAGCCTTGGCCAACAAGAAGCTTGATATTATTTTTGTAGTCTTCATATTGCCTTAACCTTCATGTCCTGTAGCTTTAAGGTGCTGGAAAAGGGAGGAAGTTTTTTCTTTTTTTCTTACTGCGTTCTTGTGTTCTGCGATGTGTGCATTTATTCTCCTGTTCGTTTGCCCTATGTATGTTGCAAGGCAGATTTTGCATGGTATTTCGCAGACTCCTTGGTTTTCTAGCTGGATTTTGTCTTTGTCCCTTTTCCAGCACCTTAAAGCTACAGGACATGAAATTAATTTTGAAGGAACCAACTTAATCTCCAAAACTGAACACTTCAACAAGAGAATAATTATGGAAGCTATTGAAATAGAGAAACACCCCCACAACATGACCATACCTCCCGCCTACCAGACATCTGGAAACCAGCCCTAGTCAACAAATGAGCCCCACCCACCACCCAGGCCCTTACAACACAAAACAACAATGGACACACATCCAGCACCAATCAGCACCAATCTACCAATCATGATACACCCACACATCCAATCAATCCACTTACTGAAACAATGCCAGCACTCCACACAGCCCCACCCAGATTTATAGAAAGATGGCAGCTCTGATCACACTTTAAGCCAAAAACACCAGCCTGAGGATGGCGAATGAGACCTCGCCGAAATGTTGCCAAGACAATCTCAATCTTACATGGGAAAAGACCCGATACAACAAGACCAGCATACATACATACATATAGATCAATTGATCGATCGATCGATAGATAGATAGATAGATAGATAGATAGATAGATAGATAGATAGAGACAGACAGAGAGACAGAGAGACAGACACACACACAGAGAGAGAAAGAAATATGATAGGTAGGTAGGGTAGAGAGAGAGAGAGTAGATAGGTAGGTAGATGTTTCCAGGTGTATTTATCCATGTGCTGGAGAAGGAAATCGCTGACAATCTGCAGCACCTAAGACTTTGTTTCTGCTGGCACAGCACTTGATCAATGTAATTCTAATCAATCAGTTAAAGAGCTTTCCAAAAGGCAAAAAAAAATTTTTTTTTCATTCTGCAAACCTCCCAAAAATGGCCCGTTAAGCATGAATAGCCTGGGGGGGGGGGAAGCTTGCAGAGTGCTTCTGTGGTGGGTGGGGGTGGGCAAAACCCGAGCAAAAACGCCCTGTTTTTTGCAAAAATGCCCTGTTTTTTGCAAAAACGGCCCCGTTTTTTTTGTCAAAAGAATTGCATGCATAGCCTTATGGATATTTATAGAGTGCTGCTGGATGCTTGGGGGGGGGGGGGCAAACAACAGCCCGTTTTTCACTCATTTCTGCCCTCCCCAGCCTCCAGGAGCTGTCTGAAAGCCTCCTACAAGCTATGTATGGCCATTTTGGTGAAGGGGTGGGGTTTCAGGAGGCAAAAAATGCTGTATTCAGTGTATAAGATGCACCCAGATTTCCAGCCTCTTTTTTGAGGAAAAAAGGTGTGTCTTATACTCTGAAAAATACAGTAATTCCTCTGAACAACATATACAAAAATGAAGTTACTGTGATTGTACATTAATAATGGAGGAAATGAGTTTGAAATGTTTAATGAATATTAGCATAATGTCCTTTTGGTCAATTATAATGTAACTAAAAGTTAACAGAAGCAGAAATGATTTTTATATAGGAATCTAATGCAGCAAATATTTAGACAGACTTAGGAATCTCATGTCAGTCTTTGTTGTATTGGGGAACTCAGAGAAAATATGCTATGGGCTATACAACTGACCTAGGGTAGATATCCAATTGATTTTTTTTAAAGGGAAGTTTTCTTTCTCTGCTGCCAAGAGAGTTTATATCCAACCATATTTGGTCTGCAAAAATAAAAATGAAATAAAAAAATTGGACCAACATTGGAATTAGCTTCTACTGCAGTTATCTGCACAGTTAATTCTATGGGTTGGGTCATAGAGCCAGCCCATAGCTGTATGGGTTGAGCCTTAGAAGCTCTAAAGCAGGAAATGTTCTTTGGAAAGATTGCAAAATGATTTCCCCCCCAGAGGTTGAGATATGAAGGACAGATTTGGTGATTCAACTCTATTCACCTGCCTATCTCTTCTCCCCTCCCATCTCTGCCCATTTGGCCACCCTGTACTTGCCTTGTGGGATGGCAAGCAGCCCCAGAGCTGAATGACTGATTATGGAGGTTCTCAATCATCCAGGTCACGGTTGTCCCAAAGGTGCTTTTTCCAAAAGGCAACTGGAGTTCTTGGCTTTTTTTCCCTTTGAAGACATTTTGCTTCTTATTCAAGAAGCTTCTTCAGTTCTAACTGAAGAAGATGTTAGAACTGAAGAAGCTTCTTGGAAGAGAAGCAAAATGGTTTCTAAGGGGAAAAAAAACCCAAGAAAGTCCAGTTGCCTTTTGGAAAATGGACCTTTGGGACAGCTCAGGGTCTGCATGCCACCCCCTGGGAAATATAATGGCATGTATTGATGAACTTTCTGAAGGCAGAGAAACTTTAGGAAATGTTCACTGGAGAAGCTGGATCCAAAAAGTAGGCAGCAAAGAGAATGAAAGGAGATAGCAAAGGCAGGAAGTTGTTTCAGCCCCTGTGGCAGGGACTGGGCACAAAAGATAAGAAAGAAGGCAACTGGGTGATGAATGCCTTCTGGTGCTTCCTGGGGTGAGTCATCCCAACAGCTACCCAGTTCTGTGGTTGTTTGCTGCACCACAAGACTGGGTCTAGGGCAGGCAAAGGGCAGAGATGTGAGGAGGTAAGTGGTTGAGGAAAGTTAGTGACAGTCCCCTAGGTTAGTGAGATTCAAGACTGGGAGGGACCAAGCCCAAGAATAACTTGGATTGGGATGGGTATTTGTTTAACAACCCATAATTCTCAATGAACAACCACAATTGATATACTGAGCTAGTGCTGTCATGTTACATCTCCCTTTACAACCTCACTGACTTACAACGGAAATTTCAGCCCCAACTGTAGTTTTAAGTCAAGGGTCTACAGAATACTGAATAACACAGTTGGAGAAAACCTTGGAGGTTTTCTAGCCCAACCCCTGCTCAAGCAGGAGATCCTATCCAATCTCACTGTCCAATCTCTTCTTAAAAGCCTCCAGTGATGCAGCATCCACAACCTCCTGTAGGAGTTTTAATCTACCTGTTGAAAAAGGTCAGGCAGTTTTCTAATGTCTATCATCAACATTGCTAAATAACTACCATCTGCTGTTTTGAGTTGAGGGATAATCCTGAACTGTATGGAGGATACATCTGGCAATAAAGCTGTATCTGCATATTGATTTAGTCAATTCTCAATACATTTTCCAAGACTTTCATGTTAACTCATGGATGAAAGCACTCTATTTTAAGTTATAAATTATAGGCCTCTCTCCTGCTCTTTCCTTATTTTGTGGCTCCGAAAGAATGCATATTATTCAACAGGATTCTAGATATATATATTTTTTCAGCAGCTAATAAGGCATACTTATCTCTCTTTGGGGGAATTGTAGATTATGAAATGCAGGCTGCAATCTAACTACCAGTGTAATCTCCATATTCTTAAATATAGGAAGGCATTTATTCTTGCCCAGTTTAATGCTATCTCTACTCTGTACCAAGTTTTGAAAACCCAGGGGTCCCAGTAACTGAGGAAGCAGACATAATAGGGCAGGTGGTACAGTTTTGTTCTTTCTTTTGCCCTTTATGTGTAGAATTTACCACTGCAATGCTTCTCTTACCCCCTGGGAGAACAATTGAATTTAACCCATCTCTCTAACAAAATTAAGGTGGCCAGATTCTTCTCACCAGCTATACACCTTAAACCTAAGTCAGTTGACCATGTTTTGCAGTCATTCTGGGATTAAAATTCATAGTTTTGACTTTGTTAGTAAATCTATCAATGTGACACATGAAAGCCTCACACTTTGAGGGGTTACCCTTGAAGCGTAACTAGTAGTTTAAATTCTGTGTGGTTTGGCAAACTGGCAAATCTCACCACTGGCTGGCCCCACCCCCACTCATTTTTTTGCCTGAAAACAGCTCCAAAATGCCCCCCCAAATGGCCTGAAATCAGGCTGAAAAATGGGCAGGGCCAGGGCCACGGCCAGCCAGTGATGTGATTAGCCTCAACTGGCTGAATCCTACCTCTGCCTTTGAGGCGAGTAGCCAGGAGGGGTGGTTGGGTATGATGAGTGACGTCACCCACCCAGTCACATGACCAACCAGCCACGCCTACCCAGCCAAAGAACCGGTTGTTAAATTATTCAAGTCCCACCACTGCCTTGAAGTCCATTTGGACATTTTAGCTGGTGCAAAAGCATGGCAAGAAGAGCAGACTTTGGGGCCCCTAGAATGGCCCATATGCCACCTCTGCTTCGCAAACTTCACTGGCTACAGGTTTGCTTCCAAGGGAAGTTCAAGGTGTTGGTTATGATCTCTAAAGCCCTACTAGCATAGCTCTAAGTTACCTCATGAACCACTAGGACAAGCCTGCCTTATTTGTGCTGGCAGAGAGGACCTATTTTGGATCCCTATTTTGGATCCCATTGACTAGCAGGATTCAGAAGAAGAGACTTCTCTGCCGCAGTACCCTCCTTTTGGAACATCCTGCCCTCTAGGACAGGGATGTCAAACTCATCACAGCGTCATCATGTACCGTATTGGGATTCCCCCCCCCCCCACTTTGCTAAACAAGGCCAGGGCATGGCCAGGGCATGACGCATCCGGCCTGTGGGCCAAAGTTTGACAGCCCTGCTCTAGGGAAAGATCTACCCTCAATCTCCTTTCCTTCTGTAAAAACCTGAATTCCTGATTCTTCTGATTGTCCTGGGAACCAAATGGGGGAGTTCCACACCAGAGGTAGCTGCTGGATTGATGGTAAACTCTACCTCCCCTCTCTTGGTCTCTCTTCTCCACTTGTCCATCTTTTTGGTTATCAAACTGATGTATTATTATTATTCTTGTTGTGTTCCTTTATCATCACTTATTTTATTGTTCTCTTATTTTACTTTTGTTCTGTCTGCACTCCTTTCATGGTCTTCCTTTTTATTATTGTAAGCCATGTAGAGTAGCCTCATACCAAGATAGGCCACGAATAAATTTAACAAACAAATAATCAGTCTACGGAGTGAGTAAAGACTTTTTGGAAGAAATGTCCTTTTGGGTTCAGTTCCAAGTGGGGAAAAAGACACTGGATTTATGGAAGTTGCTTAGAAAGAAGGTTTTAATGGTGGATAGGATCACATCCTTGAAGATGTTGGATGAAGAAATAAAAAGGAAGAGATGCTGAAGGTACCTGAGTTTTATACTCTCTCTGGGCTTTTGAGCTTGTATTCTGATTGGTTGTCAGACTCCCATGGGGCCATGCAGGGGCAACTTTGTAGGCTGTCCTAAATCCCAGGCTTGGTTGAGCCTTGCTGGATGATGTAATCTTCCCAGGTGCCATGTGGTGAGATGGGTAGATGGCTAATCCTATCATGTCCTGAGGGCCATGTCTTAATCCCATCACCCTGGAGCTGAAGTGGTGGGCAGGGAGCTGCAGGAATCTGCTTTGTCTTTGACATGTTTCTCCTTTTCTCATCCAGGGAAACATAATATTCTTCCTTTTAAATATTCCCTAGAATATTTCATTCTTCTAAGAGAAGCTAACTTCTTCTAAGAGAATGCTAACTTCCTACAGACTAATTTAGGGAAATGATTGGTTAAAAGAGTTGCTTTCATCAAACATCTTCACAGTTCAAGCACAGGTGTGATGAGAGAGAGCAGAGAGAATGGAGAGAGAGAGAGAGAGGGAGGGAGAGAGGGAGAGAGAGGGAGATCCAGTTTTATGTATAAAGCATGGCTATTCTTATTTATTTACATTATCACAGCATTTTTATGTCACTCTACTTCCCAACAATTCTGAGTTTAGGGGAGTAAGCCAAATAAAATTTAATTTTGAGGAACCTACATAGAAGAAGCCCATATGTTGGCTGTTAAATAAAATCAGGTAAAGGAATATGAACTTTTTCTATAAGATTAAGTGATACCACCTTCTTTTCTTCCAGATGCAGTTGTCACACTGTTGTGCCCTCGGGCTCTCCTGCTTGGTAGAAAATTCTAGTGTTTCCCTGACAACCCTGAAGTACTATATTTTGATTTTTCCTATTCTAACTTGAAAAAAAAATACATAAAAAACCCCAGACCCTTGCCATAAACAAGGAAGAGATGAGTGTCTCTGGAGATCTATTATTGAAAACTCTCAGAAAATGCAATTCTACAAATTTTTTAAAAAAACTACAGGTAGTTTCAGAATCATACTTTTTCTCCTCTTTCAATTCTTTTTGTCTCATACTTTGCTGACTTGCTCAACTCTGAAGAGGGACCACTTGTCAATCTTGATATGGAAAAGACCTTCAAGGGCAGGAAATTGACAGTGAGAAAAATCCCAATTACTTGTCAGAAGCAGTGATTGGAGGAAAAGACATTTCTCAAATAATTCTGAAAGAACACAACAAAGGCAGAGGGAATTTGGGGAAGAAAATGAAAATGCAAGCCAAGGAATGGATGACTTCAGGCAATAAAGCTAGTGTTTTTGTCAATATTTAATTTTTTTTTAATTTTTAGTATTTAATGTTTTAATGTTCCAATTGATTTATTGGTTTTAAGAAGTTGCAAACTGCCCAGAGTGGCTTGATAGTGAGATAGATGGAATAAAATTTAAAATAAATATGGATAAGTAATTTAAAATACTAGACAACAGTATCATTTTTGGTATGAGAGAAGGCTCTTGATGATCAAAAGATCAAGAGATCTGAATAGATTCCTATTGTTTTCATGAATGACAAACTTCCATCTCACAATACAGGTATCCTGAACTCATGACAACTGAACCCAAAATTTCTGTTGCTAAGCAAGAGAATTGTTAAGTGAGTTTTGTCACAGTTTTTAAGTGAAATACTACAGTTAAGTGAATCTGGCTACCCCATTGACTTGGCTTGTCAGAAGGTCACAAAAAGTGATCACATGATCTCAGGATCACCGTAAATATGAATCAGTTGTCAAGTCTCCAAATTTTGATCACATGACCATGGGGATGCTGCAATGATTTGTAAGTGTGAAAAATAGTCATGTCACTTTTTTTCAGTGCCATTGTAACTTAGAATGGTCACTAAAGGAATGTCTGTAAGTTAAGGATTACTCTAGTTGTAAGACCAGTCTGGCAAACAGTCAGAAAAATGTTTGTTACTATGTAAAAGCATAACATTACCTGCTTTTTATTTAACATCTTCTTTCATTGTAATAAATATAACACAGTGTTGTCTTCAAATTTTCCACTATATTTATTTCAATTTATTTAATTTAATCATTTTCATTCATTCATTCATTCAATTTCTAAGGCCACCTATTTCAATCAATGACTTTGGACAGCTTACAAATCAAAACTGTTAAACCTTCTGGGGTTCCCAGAGCACATTTTCTTGGCATTATCAGAATGAAGCTATAAAATTACCATATCTGAGACACCAAAATTAGGATGAGAGCAGGTTTATTTGTTCATTATGTATATTCTTGTCCACCATCTTGTCACTGGGTTGTTTGCAGTCTAGTTACCTCTATCAAGTAATGGAAAAAAAATTAGTGATTTTAACTTAGAAAATATCAAGTTATTTGCAAAAAGAAAATAGTTGCAATAAAACCACAATGCCTCCAAAATTGAATTAATTTAGTACACAGCAAATATTTTTAAACCCTAGAGATAATTAAATCATTGTGATTATATCAAAGCTAGGTTATTCCTTGGAGCTTATTTCATAAATGTGCAGAAACCTTAACATGCACTGCAACAATTTTATTAGTAGCAATGCTAAATCTGGTAGGGCAGATTATGATGTATGCTCATCAACCTGTTATTTGCACCAAATGTCTCTATTTCACACATGAAACCATGTCAGAAAACAGAGGAGGCAGCTAATCGGTGTAGCAAGAATCAGTGAGTTAATGCAGATTTAATTCACACACACACACACACACACACACACACACACACACACACACTCTGTATATATAAATGGCTGTGTATCAGTGAGTTAATGCAGATTTAATTATATATATATATGTATGTATGTATGTATGTATGTATGTTTGTATGTATGTATGTATGTAGGTATAGGTATAGGTATAGGTATAGGTATAGGTATAGGTATAGGCATTGCATTGCATTGCATTGCATTGCATTACATTATATTATATAAATGGCTGTGTTGTGTATGTGTGTATGTTCAGCATAACTCTGGAATGCCTTGAGCAATTTCAACCAAACTTAGTACACAGATGACTTACTCTCTGGAAACAAATAATGTGGGGGTAAGACATCCCTAACACCCCTCGGGGGGCAGGGTGTTCTGTTAAGATGCAGCCTGTTGTGTCTTCAAATGGCTTCTACTGTACTGCCGTAAAATGGCTCAGTGCAGTGGAGTTGCCATGGTAATGGCTTCACAGTACTCCACAAGGCAGTCCCTTTGGTAAGGGGAAAAATACAACATTAGAAATTACGTTTGGTCTGGACATTTCCCCCCTATAAATAAATACCCGGATAACGCCGAGTTATCAGCTAGTAGGGTATTTATTAAGACTACTGAGTCTTAAGACTACTTAAGACTACTGAGAATAGCTTTAAACTAACCTCCAATCACAAAAGGAATGAACATCTTGGGAATTGTTCTTTCTTGTTCATGGCTTAATATTTACCCAAGGTTACTTAAAAAAATATTGGAGGAAATTGGACCTACTATGGTGCAATTGGTTTGATACGGTTAACTGACTAATCAATAAATTATTTTTAAAATGCATTTGGGTTTCAAGTGTACCAGGATAAATATGAAAGGGAAGAAAAAAGCAAAAAAGAAAACGAAAAAAGAGAGCACAGTCTATGTATATATGGAGCTCTCCTATTCCCCTCCCTTTTAAGTACAGATTTTTGACCTTTGAAATTATGAAAAAGGACTAATCTCAACCCAGACATTTATTGTTAAATAAGTCCCTTTAAACCTTTGACTTGCAAGAAAGTATACTGCTAAGGATTGCAACTTCTATCAAATGAAATGAGGTTCAGCAGAAAATAATTTGACTATTGGCGGCAAAATGTCAAAAGTCAGCATTTAGAAATTAATCTGAAATACTGCAGCTGCTGACAATTTCATACACCTTCACTCATCGGCCTGCATCCCTATTTTTTCTCAAGGTGATGAATTCAAGCCATTAGGCATGTTTCAAGATTTGAAGAGGACTACAGAAAGAAAGGGGGGATTTTACCATCGGGGCTTAGACAGTTTTTGCTTGCGCTCTGTAAATGGATTTACATTGTGCTTTGTGTGGTAAGATTAAGTACAGCTCTGTAAATCTTCAGAGTTTCTCAGTTCAACCAAGTGAGGAATCAACAGCTATTAGCTTTGATGGCACTGTGGCTACCTTGGATGGCAGAGCACTCTAAAAATAGACTGCTGGATTTGATGGGGCCAAGGGTCTGATTCATAAGTTGTGGGAGCTTCATCACTGGAGGCTTTCAAGAAGAGATTTGACTGCCGTTTGTCAGAAATGGTGTAGGGTCTCCTGCTTGGGTAGTGTGGGAGGGAGCGGGGGTTGGACTACATGACCTAAAAGACAGGGGTGAAATTCAGCAGGTTCTGGAGAACTGGTAGCGGAAATTTTGAGTAGTTTGGAAATACCTCCTCTGTTTGGCCCAAGAGTGGGGTGAGAATGGAAACTTTGCAATATCCTTCCCCCGGGAGTGGGGAAAGAATGGGGATTTTGCAGTATCCTTTCCCGGCCATGGTCACCAAGCCATGCTCGCCACGCCACTCCCACAGAACTGGTGGTAAAAAAAAATGAATTTCACCACTGCTACAAGGTCCCTTCCAACTCTGTTAATCTGATTCAGCAGGGCGTTGGTTGTGTTCTAAATTTTAAACAAAGCAGAGTTGCTGCATGAAGCAGATCTATAAAGTGACTATGGGTAGTCCTCAACTTACAACCACAATTGAGTCCAAAATTTCAGTCGCTAAGTGAGACAGTTGTTAAATGAATTTTGCACCATTTTATGACATTTTTGCCACAGCTGTTAAGTGAATCACCGCAGGTGTTAAATTAGTAACACAGTTGTTGAGTGAATGTGGCTACCTCACTGACTTTGCTTGTCAGAAGGTCAGAAAAGGTGAGCATATGACACTGCAACTTTCATAAATATGAACCAGTTGGCAAGCATTCGAATTTTGATCATGTGACCATGGTATTCTGCAATGGTCACAATGTGAAAAAAATGGTCATTAGTCACTTTTTTCAGTGCGTTGTAACTTTGGTTACTAAATGAACCTCAATGGTTACTAAATGTTGTAAGTCGAGGACTACCGGTACATTTCTTCGCATGGCTGTGCAGAATCGATACATGATGTAAGGTAAATATCTGAATTAGCACAAGGTAGCAGGAAAGAATGGATGCTCTGTAATCTAGTGGTCCATTTGGTTGATATGCTGTCCTCAGCTTGGTAGACCTATCAGGTCTGCAGCAATACATAAGTTCCTTGGTAGGCTTTGTCAAGGATGCTCAGCTTTGGCCACAGTAGTCAATGAAAACTTTCACAAGCATTGCCAGGAGTCTTGTTCACCTCTAGTGCACCAAAACCTTTGGTGAGGCAGGGAAAGGCTTTTGGCTCCTTTTGTGGTGGAGGAGGTACCATTTGCTTTTCTCCAGATCTTTGGTCAAAATTGATGATCTGAAAGCAGAATGACAGTGAGAGTGACACATTTTGAGCAAGGGAAGGAGATTAAGACCAATTCTCAATATAATTTAATGGTGAACGACTTTATGCATTTAAAACTAGATCAAAACTTGTTGGCACCAGGTGAGAGATGGTTAATTCAGTACAGGTGGTCCTTGATTTACAGCAGTTCATTTAGTGACCATTCAAAGTTACAATGGCAATGAAGAAAATGTGATTCATGACCGGTTTTCACAGTTACAACCGTTGCAGCAATCCCCGTGATCATGTGATCAAAAGTCAGATGCTTGGCAACTGGTTCATGTTTATGACCGTTGCTCTGTTCCAAGATCACGTGATCGCCTTTTGTGAACCTCTGACAAGCAAAGTCAATGTGGAAGCCAGATTCACAACAATCGGGCTACTAACTTAGCGACTGCAGTGATTCATTTAACAACTGTGGTGAGAAAGCTCATGAAGTGGGGCAAAACTCACTAAACAAATGTCTCACTTAACAGTAGAAATTTTGGGCTCAATTGTGGTCGTAAGGAAAGGACTGCCTGTATACTGGATGGCCTATAAACTAGATCATGCATGATGAACTCTAGATGCTATCGGCTCTTTTGAATAAGAGGCTGAAGAGGCAGTTCTGGCAAACTGAACAACCTGTACTCAATCAAATTGTAGCAGCAGCTCCTGAAGTGTCAAGGAATTGCACAGAAGCTGTCCAGATGAAGCAGGAGACACTGACACAAGCTTATAGTCTTTTATATACCATACTTTTTGGAGTATAAGATGCACCTTTTTCCCCCAAAAGAGAGGGTGAAAATCTGGGTACGTCTTATACACTGAATGAAGCATTTTTCCTGAAACCCCACCCCTTTTACAAAAATGGCTGTTCATAGCCTTTAGGAGGCTTCCAGAGTGCTACTGGGGGCTGGGGAGGGGAAAAATGAGGGGAAAATGGACCGTTATTTGCTCGTTTTTCCAGGAGCACTCACAAGCCTCCTAAAGGCTATGCCTACCCCTGCTTTTGGGGGGCAAAAACGGGGCCATTTTTGGAAGGTCTGCAGAGTGCAAAAACTTTTTTTTTAACTTCCCTCTTCAAAATCTTGGTGCGTCTTATACTCCCAAAAATACGGGAAATGTATAACTATATTGACATTTAAATGTACAGCAGTCTTGGTCATCTTCCAGAAAAGAACATAAGATAGTCAGGAACATCATGAGGTCAGTCTAAAACAGTAGACAGGACATACAGAAGAAGAAGAAAAGGAGGGGGGGGGGGGAAAGGGAAACTCCCCTTTGTACTTATGGCAACCAATCATAGCACAGATTTCATCATGCATGAGTCAGCACTCTCTAACTAATCAACTACATCTGTGTGTTCTGGCCTATTGTACGCTTTACTGTTCCAGCTATTAAATTAAATAGCTTAACGAGAAACCACCAAACCTGAGCAGGTGAGATGTGCTTCAAATAGTGAAACACCAGATTCTGCTAGGCACTTAACACCAAAGGATACCCCAGCAGCTATGAAAAGCAAAGGGGATCTCCTTGAGAGAAAAGGACAATAAAGCCCATTAATCAAGTCAAGCCAACCCTAAGGTGAATGTAAGAGTAGCATACATAGCTACTCTATCAGTGGTGGGTTCTGGATGTCTAGGGCTGGGCGTCCATCACATGCATGTGCACAGCACGCGTGCAGCACACGCATGTGTACTTACCACCCGTGATGCTCCGCAATGCTCCAGCTGCTCGGCGGAGCATTGAGCAGGTGCCGTACACTCCGTGCGCGTAAGACCCAATCAGCTCAAATATAGTAAAGAGGGTAGGCAGGCCCTCCAGAGCACTGTACCAGAATGGTACCTGGTGCTCCCAGTAGGCATTGGTACGCCCATACCGGGGCGTACCGGTCATATCCCACCACTGTATTCTATGTGATTTACTTTTCACTTTCTAGGAGGGTGGATGGGTGCTGACTTTCTACAAGTAGAAAGTCAGCCCCCACCCACCCTCCTAGAAAGTGAAATATCTTGGGTAATATTTAAAAGGCAGGATAGAATATTTCCCCTAAAGGAGAAATGAGAAAAATCCTAAGGAAGGCAGAAACCAGCACCCGTCTCCCTGCCCCAAGCAGAAACTGAGGAGACCAGCTTTTAGAAATGCAGGTTTGGTAATCCACTCAGACAGACTGGGTCAGACAGAAAAACCAGATAAGCAATTAGGCAAGACAAGATTAGCTCAGATAAACACCTAGGATTTGCATTTCCCCTTTTGCCTATAGAGCCAGCCATGACTCTTACATGACCCCATAGAAATGAAAAAGGTATAAAAACCCACCCTACTCTCAACTCCATTTTGTCAACTATCCCACAATTGCATGCTGTGGGTGTGTTGGTTCTGTTCCCCAATAAACAGAATCTTTCATTCCAATCAACTTCCATTTTTTTCTCCTGGCTTGGAACTGGACCTGGATTTTTTTTCTTCCAACTGCCTCTTGATTCTTATGTAAACAATCATCTGAGTCTCAAATCGTATACCCATTATTATTTCTCTTTGCCCTGCACTCAATCCCTTAACCTTGAATAATTTAGGCAGTTTTTGGTTACTCAAACCTGGGCCATTAAGGTTTGATAATGCTCATATCGCCACCTCTATCTTTTCTCCTGTGGCAGATTGCTGACAACTCAAGACAATTTCTAAATGCTCTCCAGTTAATTAACCCTGGTTACTCCCCAGGAAATTAATGGCATGGCAATAAAGTCTTTCAACTTGTGTTTGCCTGGCTTTTGAGTTTGCGCTGGTTGGCCCAAGACACCAGCTGAGTAAAAATAAGGCAACATAAGGTAAGCTTTACCTCAGCCTCTAGAGTAAAGCTTTCTGGTTGGGAGCAGCTCATCAACAGCAGCAACATATGTTCCTTAAGAGCCATTGCGAAGAGTTACTTAGACAGTGTGGTGCTTTGGAGCATGAATATTAAGACCTATCTGAAACTCTGACTATCTCGAAATTACATGCCGTCTCACCCTCCACAGCTGCTGTGTAATCCCAATGAAAGATGCATTCCTTTTAAGAAGTTGTAGATTGATGCTATGTTTACACACTCACACTTTCAAGCAATTGTTTGCATTTGAATCCAAAGGCTCACTGAACAGTTTTTAAACACGATTTTTGATTTAAAATTATAATTACAATGATTAAAAAATATAAGACTAAAAAAATAGAAAGTTGAAAAAAAATGAATTAAAAATAAAAATATAGGAAAGGAAAGCCTTTATAAGCCTCTTTTTTGTACATCCAATATAGGAAAATTATCCAGCTTACTCTTTTGGTTTGTTGTATCTCCTTTTTAATTATTAAGAAAACAGCTGGTTTCTTTTGTATGTCCAGTGTAAGAGTTTGTTCCTTATCATCTTTGTAGCCTGTCATTTTTAAATCCATTTTTAGATCAGTCTCAATCTTCACTGAAAAAAACTTGTTCCTCTTTCACAACACCTTTTAAATAGACTATCTAGAGGGGCAAAGACTCTTAAAATTAACCTCCAGGTCTATTGTTCCAAAATGTTCTTCAATATGTTTAATGTTAAGCTATTTTGCTTCATTCTGTATTAGTAAATCAATTTTAAGTGTTCTCCTTTAATTGTGATTTTTTGTTCCTTCTAATTGCCTCTAGTGCTCAATCTTCAAAGTTCCATGGTTTTTTCTTAAAAGAATTCGAAAGAACAACATTTTTCCATGGGAAGGATTTTTATAATCAAGTCCAAAATCTTATTTTATATCCATCCGCACCCTTAGTCCATCTGTAACTTTCCAAATCAATGTTCTAGTCTCTCTTTTGTTGTTTATTCCTCCACCCGATATTTTAGTCGGTAAAACTTGTATTTAAGCATTCCTTTCCTAAGGATTGAAGGAAACTCATCCAATATTTTTGGATTTGTTCATCCCAAGGATCTTAATAATTCAAAAGCTGTCAAATAAACAATTTCTGAAAGTGTTTAGAAAAAGAAGTATGTGAACCAGTGGTGGGATTCAATTTTTTTTACTACTGGTTCTGTGGGCATAGCTTTGTGGACGTGGCTTTGTGGGTGTGGCAGGGGAAAGATACTGCAAAATCCCCATTCTCTCCTCCCTCCTGGGGGAAGGTTACTGCAAAATCCCTTCCCACCCCACTAACCTGCTTTCCAGCTCTGTTCTCCTGTTCAAGGCAACAAAAGAAGATCAGTTAGGAGGCAGCGGGGGCGAGGCCAGCCTATTTTCCAGTTGTCCAAACTACTAAAACTTTCCTTTACCGGTTCTCCAGAATCTGTTAGAACTGATTGAATACCACCTCTGATGTGAACCCATTGTTCTTAAAGGTGTTGAACATGGGTTCAGCAAGATAGTTTAGTCCCTCATCTCCCATAGCTCTGTACTCACTGGAGACTTCATGAAGAGCAAATGTCTGGAGCACTTGTGGACAACCTAAAGCCCTCTCCAGAGGCTATAAAATAGGGCACTAAGACTTTGGGTTATCTACTCATAGTAATCACTTTTCTTTTCAGGATCAGGAATCCAATATGTAATGTTTCATCTACCTATGTTTCCATCATTGTTCATAAAGAATAGAATAGTGTTATGTATCTCTTTTGAAGTATACTGACACAATACCCACAATATCATTGATAATAAGTATTTCTTTTAATTAATTGATCCAATTGGTTTACTTTATTGTCATTGTACCTCATACAACAAAATTAAATGCCATCTTCAGTGTACGTTATAACAATAAAAATAAAAGGCAAACACACATCCTTCAGATTCTACACAATTGAATTAAAACCTGATATTGCTTTAGAATTACACCATACAGTAGAATTCAAGATAGTTACTGTTCTGAGATAGAAACTGTTTTTCAGCCTATTTGTCCTTGTTGTTATGATCCTGTACTGTCTGCCAGATGGTAATAGTTCAGAAAAAGGGTGCCCAGGATGAGATGGATCTTTAAGAATGTTTTGAACTTTCTTAAGGCAGCAGGAGCTATAAAGCTCTTCCAAAGAGGGAAGAGGGCAACCAATGATCCTCTGAGCAATGACGTTAACCCTCTGGAGTGCTGCCCTATCTGCCACTGTGCATTTGGCAAACCATACACAGGTGCAGTAAGTTAAAATATTCTCTATGGGGCAATGGTAGAAGGTCACCAGCAGTTATTCATTCAGTTGTTGTTTCCTGAGAAGTCTCAGGTAGTATCGTCTCTGTTGGGCCCTTTTAACCAATGCTGCAATATGAGTGCCCCAGGTCAAGTCCTCTTTTATGATAACACCCAGAAACTTAAAACTGGCCATTTGCTTCACTAGGTCTCCATTGATAAGCCAGGGCTGGATGTCTGATCTATTCCTTCTACGGCCCACCTCATCTCGATAGGCAGACTCATCCCATGATTGCCTAATCTGACCTTCTGAGAGCTGCCAGACAGGAAACCCATAATCCAAAGGTAGATTGAATAAGAAAATCCAAGATCCATAAGTTTAGACACTAGTCTATGTGGAAGTATTGTGTTAAATGCAGAGCTAAAATCTATAAATATAATGCAGGGGGGGGGGAAGTATTTTGACAAGGAAAAGTATCAATATCTATGATTGCAAATATTAAACATATTTTTGGGGGAAGAAATCACCTGAGAAGAAATATACTTCATTTATGAACAGGCAATATTAAGACTGAGCTGTTGGTGAAAACTCTGATGGTATTAAATTAACTTGGTTAATATTCCTATTTAAATTGGACTAAACAGTCTCCCTTTAGGGGGGGTGAAGTACAGAAACACCCTGATATAAAAGGAAAACCCTGCCTATGAATTTAGCCAAATTCACCCAAAATACAACATTTCTGGTTTCCTTTTCTGAAAAAAAAACCTTGTACCTGGTAATATTTTAGAGAGTAGATTGATTGATTTTTTTCTTTGAAGTTCTCACTTCACAAGTTCCTGTGAAGTGTCATGAGCTTATTTTGTCACCCTGACGAATATGTCGCTTTCACACTTATTATTTGATATAACATTATGTCATGTCCTGATTCAAAAATTTCATCCATCTATATATAAAAAAACATTTCTTGTCACATAGACTGTATCAAGGAGTATTAGGTTACAATTTCTCTAAAAGTATCGGGATTATAAAAAAAAATGAAAGAAGAAATTCTACATGTACTTTGGTATTAAGCTAATGTCAAATTGTTTCATTCTTTTTTCATGAAAAATCATTATATATACCTAGAATCTTACTCTTTACTATATATATTTTTAAGAACAACCATCATATTTATTTTATCTTGATTGGTACTTATATTACTTATTTTTATTCTTCACAGACGAGACAGAAAGATGCCTTAGATAGTATATTCATATAAACTTGGTTGAATGCAGAAAACTACACTTGTACCTAATCTTATTTAACTGAATTATCCATAAATGTTAATAGTTCCATCTTATGAAATTTGTGCACGTTTTGAAGGCCTGACTTGATTTGGAAGAGTTAATTAAAAAAAAAAACTACTGGTGTTAGATACAGCAACTGTTATAATGGTTTCCACCAAGGTCCTCTGTTCCGGCGGGAACAGAGGTTTAATCTTATTGGCCGAAGGGTTTGACAGCTCCCTATAAAAGGGCTGCTGTCAGACTCAACCTTCGCTGGATTGTACATAGTTGTTCTGTTACAATAAAGAGCTCTTGTTGCCTAAGCCTGAGTGTGTCTTTCCATTACCCAAACTAACAACTACTAATATTTTAGACTAAGTTTAGGACAATTCTATTTTTTTAAAGGATATGCTTTTTATTAAAGTTTTTTTAATACTAAAAGTGTTGGAGAGTATGGAATGTTGGAATTCAACTTGGCACTCCAGCTTGCTGCACTTATAAAGTATTGCTCACAAGTGGACAATAGACAATAGATGAGGAGATGGTTATTAAAAGAATTCTGTTTTTTTAAATCTTTTCCTTCTTTAAAAAACTTACAGTGCATGTCCTTTTGGTTAAATTGATATTTTTCAGGATTTTCATCATTTCCTTTCAATTTCAGTTGTCTTTCATTTCTGACTCTGACCTGGATGTTACTTCCTTCCTCTAGTTCTTAAAAAAATACTTACTGTGTTTCCCCAAAAATAAGCCTGGGTCTTATATTATTTTTTGCTCCAAAGGACCCATTATTTTCTGGTTAGGTCTTACTTTCAGGGAAATACCGTACTAAAATGCGCCCATCTGGCTGACAATCTTAATTGAGCGGTTTTTGGGTGGGTAGGGCTTATATTACGAGCATCCTGAAAAAAATCATGCTATGGCTTATTTTCCTGGGTCTTATTTTTGGGAAAACATGGTATTTTCTATTTGAGTCTCATTTCTTTCTTTATTTTTATTTCTTTATTTATTAGAAGTTTATCCCCCCTTTATTACTTCAAGGCAGTGAACATACCTAATACTCCTTCCTCCTCTTATTTTCCTCACAAAAACAATCCTGTGAGATGGGTTGGGCTGGGCCAGAGAAACTGGTTCAAGGTCACCCAGCTGGCTTTTGCTATTTTGTTAAAATCCTCCTTCTCCTTTGCCCTCCCTGATCATGCAAGTACTAGACAAGAAAATAAAATAATTAAAATTGTTTTTGAATTAAATTAATTGTTAATTAAATTAAATTGAAATATCTTCATAGTTAAAGGTCTGGCAAAAAGTATGCAGGTGTGCATTCTTCCCATTTTCCTAAATATAGGGACAGTGGGTGCACGATTGTACCTCCCTTTATTCAAAGACATTTTATACATGTTTGTCTTTGTATACAAAATGTTATGCCGTTTTACTCTGATTTTATTGAGTAATTTAATAACCCAAATATACCTATTGTTCTTGTCTTCTCAATTCTTGGACCTACTCTCATCTTTTAATTATGTATCATGTTATAGCAATAACTCCTGAAAATAATACAGGGGCATTGGTATACTGAAAGAACGTCAAGGGACAGAGAGTTGTACATTTATCACTTATGGAATGAGCTTCAGTCAAAAACTTTTTTGATAGCCTCCGTGCAGATTTATGACTTGATCACAAAATCAATATCAAAGGGGCAGCCAAAGAAATCCATGTATGCTTATTTCAGAAAATTGCAATGGATAGCAAACTGAAGAGATGACATTTAGATAAAGAGGTTAAAAGGAAGGTTGTCCAGATCAGGGAAGCTGACATCTAGACATTATGTATTGGTATTGATGTTGCAGCTTTTCACTTCTCACAAACTATCTGTGGAGATAATTGTACCCTGAGATAGTGGCTTTCGTTAGATTATTCACATCAGCTTGCCCACAATAAATTTCATCAGTTAATGCAGAACCCATCATGTGTAAATAACTTAGATCAAGTTAAAGATAGAACTTAAAGATATGAAAAAGGAAGATTAAGAGACTAGTCTGTTATTCACATACCTGGGCCTTTTCCAAACTCAATACCATGAATGTTTTCAATTGTCACCGCTGAAGTATATTTGGCCAATTTTTTTGAATTCACTGGCTAGGAACAGAAAGAATCCAAGCTTTTCTCAAACGAATGAAATGAATACCAATAGAAGAGAATATTTGCAGCTTGGGGAAGAACTGTGGGATTCTTGCTGTTTTCTGAGTTTGGTTGTTTTCTTGCAGTCATTTCTAACCCTACTGTGTATCATCATCAGTGTAAGAAGAGACTGAGGTTTGCTCCCTATGGACATGACATAATTTCCCTGTCAGTGTTGATAGGGGTATTCTTGATATCAAGAAGAGAGAGCATCAAGGACCCCACGGATGCACTGATGTAATGAATGAGGCAATGATGCAATGCTGAAAATGCTGCCTCTTTGAACATGTATGAGACATCGCAATATGTACAAAACGGGTGGAACATTGCAACACAGTGGCTTGGTTCATTGTTTGCTGAATGCCTCTGGCCCGGGAGGGAAAAATGAGTGACAGACTGGATACAAACCAAGTTTGTTCAGATACTAGTCGAAAATATAGAGTCCTGCCCTTGAGAAAATATTATACAAATTCTCTTCACTGAATAAATTAAGAAAAGGGGAGCATGAATTTGAGAAGACACTGATCCCCAACTATAGATTCCAACTAGCAGAAATGTCTAGAGATGATGGTTGCCATATAGCTTTCTCTGTTGCTTCTCAGAAATTTCCCAGAGAGCACCAAGAAATCTACAGGAACAGCCAGGCCTGAGGCAAGAGATTTTACTGGTTGAGGGATGAAGTCTTTCAGCTATCCTCCAGTGAATACTTCGTTTTAAAGATAATAGCACTCAGGTGCAAATGTGCCCATAATATGTGCAAATCTGACAGTAAATAAAGTTCATTTGTACAATTCAGATTCAGAGGTGGTATTCAGCTGGTTCTGACCAGTTTTGGAGAACCAGTAGCAGAAATTTCGAGTAGTTAGAAGAACCGGCAAATACCACCTCTGGCTGTCCTTGCCCCCATCATCACAGTTGATTGGCTTGGTCTGTCTATTGCTTCCTCCCAGCCTCCCAGCTGATAAACTGGGTCTTCTTTTGTTGCCCTGCACAGGAGAATGGAGCTGGAAAGCAGGTGTGTGGGGTGTGGAAAGAATGGGGATTTTGCAGTATTCTTCCACTGCCATGCCCACCAAGCCACGGCCACAGAACCGGTAGTAAAAAAAACTTTGAATCCCACTACTGGTGCAATTGAATGCTTCTGAAAAGAATAAGTGCAGCAATGACCATTTTCCTAAAATAATAATTGAATGTTAATTGCGCCAGACAACCCAAAAGATGATCCACGGGGAAGGTATTTATTTTCTTAAAAAAGAAAAAAGAGCTTTGCTCAAAATGTTTACATTTGTCATCTGTTTATTTGTTTCTTCATTTACCAGCATTTTTAATCCTTCCTAATCCTTAAGGATTTGGGGTGGCTAATTAAAATTAAACTGAAAGCAAAGAATCGAAGGGAAGAACAAAACGGCAGTCCAGCCGCAGAATCTGGCCTGGTCATTCAGCCGGGTAGAAAGGTGAGTTGGAACATCTTTGCCTTTATTTGTTTTTAAAACTAAACCTGTTGGTAAATAGCACCATGACTCTCAGACTCCTGTTATTCTGCATGGAGAGCATCAATTTGCTGATAAGGCCATCACTGCACCTTGTCCCAGGGCAATTTCCTAGACCCCAATAAAGCTCATACAGGTAGTCCTTGACCTAGAGGAGTTTGTTTAGAGACCGTTCAAAGTTACAACCTCACTGAAAAAAAGGGACTCACAGTCATTTTTCACACTTATGACCGGTGCAGCATTCCCATGGAAGTCACATGATCAAAATTCAGACAATTGGCAGCTGACTCATATTTGTGTCAGGAGCAGTGGCCCAAGGTCTCATGATCATCTTTTGTGACCTTCTGACAAGAAAGTCAATGGGGAAACCAGATTCACTTAACAACTAGGTTACTAACTTAACAATTGCAGTGATTTACTTTACAGTGGCAAGAAAGGTCGTAAAATGGGGGAAAATTCACTTGACAAATGTCTTGCTTAGCAGGATAAATTCTGGGCTCAATTGTGATCGTACATTGAGGACTACCTATGTACAGCATCTATATACAGCATGACCCACGGTGGTGCAGTGGTTAGAGTGCAGTACTGCAGGCTACGTCTGCTGACTGCCAGCTGACTGCAATTTGGCAGTTCAAATCTCAACAGGCTCAAGGTTGACTCAGCCTTCCATCCTTCCAAGGTTGATAAAATGAGGACCCAGATTGTTGGGGGCAATATGCTGACTCTGTAAATCGCTTAGAGAGGGCTGTAAAGCACTATAAAGTGGTATATAAGTCTAAGTGCCATTTCTATCTAGCTATAGCATCTATTGTTTAAGGCATCATTCTAGAAGTCAGGAGACTGTGAGTTCTAGATATATCTTTGGAATGAAAGCTGGCTGGGTGATTTTGGGCCAGTCACTCCCTCTCAGCCCAACTCATCTCGTCATGGTCAATAAGACTGAATATCACTGAGAGTCCAACGTATCTATTACTTTAAAAAAAAATTGAAAAAATCTCTTTTTAAATAAGGTTTTCCTTTAAATGTTTAATTTCGGATACTTTTCAATCTACTTTTCTGTGTCAGAAAATAGTCTGAAGTATATTTTTCAGGGAGGAAAAGGCACCTAAAAAAGAAAAAGAAAAAAAGAGAGGAGCAAATGCCTTTATGAATAGTGCACCATACAGCAATTTTAGATGAATTTTTTTTAACTTGTCAAAAATATGTTTGTTTGGAAACAAAACAAAACAAAGCAGAATGAGGAGGATGAGCAACTCCGACAGTCTTCAGTTTGAACAGTGTCCTTTTTTTCAAGATGTTAACGTTGTCAATGGGTAGTAGGTTGACTACAAATGATGCTATCTCCAGGAAAAATAAAAATGAAAACAAGAAACAGCAGTCTTTGGGGAAGATGTTAAAAACATGATAAAAGTGTAAGTCCCTTCCGAGATAAGGATGTCCAGATGCCTGTCAATATTTTGGAGAGCTGTGAAAGAGGGGAATTTAATTGTATTCATTTATTAAGGGTTTTTAAAATTTTGTGATTTTAATTGTTTTTATTCATCAGCCCACCTCCTTCTTGTACACGTCTTGGTATACGTCATTGTTATATGTATGTCTTGTCTATATATGTATTTCATATGTTTTACTGTACGCCGCCCCGAGTCCTTCGGGAGAGGGTGCGGCTAAGAAATAAATATTTATTTATTTATTTATTTAAAGTCTGATCCTTTAGGCGGGATTCTTCTTCCTCTGATAAAGTGCTACCGTAGTGATGAGCAGGTAAAATTATTGTTCTTTTCTGGATTATCAATGCTTTAAACCTGAATTACTGAACTGAACTTTGTGAGCTGCTCAGAATCAACAGGCTGGAGTGGAATAGAAGCCAGTGCAATAAATAAATACTTATCATAATATGAATGTATTAGGAGAGTGATAGTAAACCTTTTAAACTCCAAGTGTCCAAATTGTGCACATGCCCAAAGAAACTCTACAGAGATCTGACCTGGGATGATAGCGCATGTGCCAGCAGACCTCTGGCATGTGTGCCATAGGTTCACCATCACAGTATTAGGACATTCCTTTTAAACATAGTAAATGTGAATAATAACAAGAAAATCACTGTAAGCTATTGAATGTGGTTTTGTATTATTTCATTTGAGCATGTAATGAAACAACGAAGAAAACTGTATTTTTCCATTTCTTTTTCCACACTGGATACACACAAAAGCACACAATGAACTGATTAATGAGTCATACTGCTTCTGCACATGCCCACTCATTTACTGTACATACACAATCTACATACTGTACATTCATTCTATCAAATTCTTACCAGTGCATTTTGTTTATCTAATTGATAGCTGCCCATCTAACAAGCAAGTGATTGGAAGGGATACCATAAAGTACAAAAAAATGAAGTATTTTACAAATACATTTGCTCCCACAGCATAATTTATCATAATTCATTATTGAAGCATAGCAGCAAGATGGATTATTAATAATTATTAATTGCTTTTATCAATTAGGGAAATTTGCCCTCCCCAAACTTTTGGGTTGCGCTGCGTTGGAGCACCAATTAAAGCATGGTGTGCTTTCTGTTTAGATCATTATTTTATTGTTTTAATGCTTTATTGTTGTTTATCCACTCATACTGTGGTAACTATAGTAACTTAAAATTTCATAGAATTTTTCATAGAATAATAGAATTATTATTGTTTATCCACTACCGTAGTAACTACGGTAACTTATAAATTTCATAGAATTTTTCGTAGAATAATAGACTTGGAAGGACCTCGGAGGCCTTCTAATCCAACCCCCTGCTCAAGCAGGGGACCCTGTACCAGTGGTGGGATTCAAAAATTTTTACTACCAGTTCTGTCGGCATTGCTTGGTGGGTGTGGCAGGGGAAGGATACTGTAAAAACCTCATTCCCTCCCTACTCCATGGGAAGGTTACTGCAAAATCCCCATTTCCTCCTGATCAGCTGGGACTTGGGAGGCAGAGAATAGATAGGGGCGGGACCAGTCAGAGGTGGTATTTACCGGTTCTCTGAACTACTCAAAATTTCCGCTACCGGTTCTCCAGAACTGGGCAGAATCTGCTGAATACCACCTCTGCCCTATATCATTTTAGATAAATGGTTGTTCAGTCTCTTTAAAAGCCTAAAATGATGGAGCACCCACAACTTCTGAAGGCAAGCTCTTCCATTGGTTAATTGCTCTCACTGTTAGAAAACTTCTCTTTAGTTCAAGGTTGCTTTTCTCCTTGGTTGGTTTCCAACCATTGTTTCTTGTCCTGCCTTTTGATGCTTTGGAAAATAGTTTGACACCCCTCATCTCTGAAGAGCCCCTCAAATATTGGAACTCTGTTATAATGTTCCCCAGGTCCTTTTTTTTCATTAGACTAGAGATACCCAATTCCTGTAACCATTCTTCACACGTTTTAGCCTCCAGCCTCATAATCATTTTTGTTGCTCTTCTCTGCACTCTTTCCAGAGTCTTGACATCTTTTTTGTATTATGGTGACCAGAACTGGATGCAATATTATAGGTGTGTAAAGCTTTGTAAAGCAGTACTAGAACTTCACATGATCTTGATTCTATCCTTCTATTAATGAAACTTAGTGAAATGGTTTTTGAGGAAGGTTCTCAATTTATTTGTCCACCCAGCTCATCCTCACTTTGGTTGAGCTGGATGGACAAATAAATGTATTGGGATTGGGGGGGGGGGGGGGGGGAGAAAAGGTGGAAAGGAAGGGAAAGGAAGAGAAGGGAAGGGAAGGGAAAGACAGGAGAAAGACAAGAAACAATAAAAGCAGAAGCAGCTTGGAGTCAAATTAGAAATAGAGTGTCCAAAGGTTATATTTCTTTAGAAAGATGTATTTTTGATTTTACACATTATTTTTATGGTTATTGAATGTGTGTTTATGTGTGTAAGAATGAGATGAAATGCAATTCTCTACATATAATTATTTTTTGAAAAGTATAAACAGTGACATATAATCTTAAGTGTCTTTCTCTGCAGCATTTGCCTTAGATAAATAATAGGAAATCTTTTTTTTTTTTTTTGCTTTTTACAGAAAAATAAACAAGGCTGGAGCTATGGAAAATTAGGCGTTTGGGGTTCAATCTGCATGCAGCAAAGAAGCACTGAATAAAATGCACTGACAATCATGTGGTCATAAACACAACAGCAACAAAGGCATCAATATATATATATATATTTAAGTCCCAGTATAATTACATTCAATTACAAAGAACATACATTTTTCATGTTAATCAAAGACTACATTTCCATGCTCCTATATTCTGTGAAAATTGCTATAGTTTTATCTCTTCTCCCAAACCCTGCTCCCTGCATGGGACCAATTAAATAGAATTTGTAAGTAAGGTAGGTGTATGGCAAAATCTTGTAATAGATTTTTTTAAAGACCACTGAATAGTGCTCCCTTCCTTCTCTTTTAAAGGCATTACCTCTTTTTCTATGGCCCTCTGAGTGAAACTTCTTGAAACTTTTGGGGGGAAAATAATATTCAGAAAGACATTTCCTAATTCAGGGCTGTCATAATGCATTGGCTAACGGGCACTTGCCCATGGGCCCCACAAGCATAAGGACCCCATACTAATCTGTGTATGTTGATCCTTCAATGCACCTTTGTCAAGGATGAATATTCTTGGACTGGAATAGGTCATCCAATCGGGACTGAATGGATACATAGTTAACAAGGTCAGCCGATGAATAGGCATAGCAACTGGGTCGGAGAATGAGGGCTGTTTTGGAAACAGAAGCTAAAGCTTGGAGTCTGGACATGGCTTAACTGAGAATTGAAACTGAAACTAGTCTGTAAACTCTGAGTCTCCTGTTCTGAGAAGTAAACTTGTCTGGACTCTGTCTGCTCTGAACTATAAAATGAAACTAACTGCTTGTGTTTGCCTGTAACTCTCCCTCCTTGTGTAACTCTCCTTGGAAGAACCATCTGTTGGTATTGTACATTTAATAATCTATTCTTATGCACATAAAGAAGTTAAGGAATCCAGCTGAATCAGTTATCTGTTTGTGCTTTCTGGATTTGATTTCTGCAACAAACTTTGAAACCTTGTATCATATAAATAGAGGAATATATTTATTACATTTACTGAATTTTAAAATTAATCCTAACATGCAAATATAGGTTTAATTTTATTGACCATTTACATTTTTATTCTTGTGAGTAGTTGTCATAGGGGCCCCAGTATATTGCTTTGCCGGGGGCCCATAATGCTGTTAAGACAGCTCTGACCTTTATAGCTCAGAGAATTACTAGGGCTAATTTCAGTCACAGCATTCCGACTTGGCCCATTTTAATTACTATAACTGTAGTTGCTTGTTGTTTTCTTCTGTGGAATATCTCTATGACCTATATCTATCATTTCCCAGGAAAATCTGAATGTTATGCATAACCAGTCCCACTAGGATGGATATTCACTAAACTATTTACTTCACTACATTTACTTTCAGATCACAAATACGAAGATGAGAAAATTCACAGACCAAACTTTCCAATCTCTCAGTGGAAATTTTCCCCAATGAAAAATGTGACTATTTTCATAAGGGAAAGTAGGATTGGCAATGGTTTCTGGCAGAATGCCTTATTTTTATGAGAAAAACAATACAAGTACATTTGGTGTTCAACCAAAATGTTGGAGATGCGGGTGCCTAGATGCTACCTTTTTTCATGTATGGTGGACTTGCAATAAGGTTAAAGCTTTTTGGATAAAAATATGGTGGGTTATGCAAAATGTATTTAAGAAAAGAATACAATTTACTCCGCAAATGTTTTTATTGGGTATAACTAAGGACTTTACTAAAGGGGAAACAAAATTGGTTTTGTATATGGTTACAGCAGCAAGGTTGTTGATTGCGCAACATTGGAAAAAATATTTTTACCGACAATTGATCAATGGATTCAGAAAGTGGTGGGGTTCGCCGAAATGGCAAAAATTTCAGCTTTCTTAAAAGGTCAGAAGCAGGAGAATTACACACAGGAATGGGTAAAATGGATTGATTACATACAGAATAAATATCAGACTAGGAAGTACTATGTAGCCTTTAGTTAAGAATGTTTAGACTGATAGATGATCAGAGTAAATAATACATGGGATGCTTGGAATTGTTAGAGTGGTGTACAGCGGAAGTCAGGGGGGTGGGTTTGATTGGGAGGTGGGGGAGGGTTAGGGTGGAGGGTGGGGAAATATATATGCATAACTAATCTAGAAGATGGGATTAATGAAATATTGCTACTTTAAGAGAAACCTATATTAGGATTTATATATGTTTAATTAATTTAGATGATGGGGTTATTGGACTATTGTTACTTTAAGAGAAACTTATATTATGATTGTTGGGAGGTGAGGGGGTACAATATTTGAATGAGAAATCTATTTTAAGACGGGGGGAGGGGAGGGGGTACAGTATTTGTATGTGATTTACATTATATGGTGGGGGGGTAAAAAGGGGGAAAATTTGTTTGTGTAAAACTTTTTCAATAAAAAAAAGTACATAGAGACTGGATATCTTTTCACAATTACAGGTAGTCCTTGATTTACAACAGTTCATTTAGTGACTGTTCAAAGTTACAACAGCACTGAAAAAAGTGATTTATGACCGCTTTTCACACTTACGACCTAGAGATGGGTTCCTACTGGTTCGGATGGGTTTGGCTGAACTGGTAGTAGTTTGGCAGCCTGGGGACTTCGGGGAAGCCTGCTAGGCCCAAAATAGGGTGGAGGCGGCAGCATCCCCCCCACCCATTTTGGCTTTCAGGGGGCTTCATGGAGGCCTGCTAGACCCAAAATAGGGGGACTTCAAGGGAGAAAGAAGGAAAGAAATCCTCACTGTTTGGGGATCCCCAAGTGCATGGAACAGAGGTCTTCAAACTTGGCAATTTTAAGAGTTGTGGACTTCAACTCCCAGAATTCAGCTCTGCTGGCTAGAGAATTCTGGGAGTTGAAGTCCACAAAGTTGCCAAGTTTGAAGACCTCTGGCATGGAGTTTGAGTTGAGAGCTTAGTGAAAGTGCTGCTAGCTATCCTTGCTCAGGCTAAGCTACTAAATAGTGGAGCTCTAAGAATGCCAGATGATCAATTGGCATGTTCAAAATGTCTGGCTTTTCTTCCTCCAACCAAAGATCTTCTGGGGTTCTTGACAGAAAGGGAGAAAGAAAGAAAGAAAGAAAGAAAGAAAGAAAGAAAGAAAGAAAGAAAGAAAGAAAGAAAGAAAGAAAGAAAGAAAGAAAGACAGGTATTCACATCTAGAAAAGTCCCAGCAATAAGACTTTCAAGGTTTAGTTGCAAAAACAGACTTTATCAGCCTTTGGATAGTTACTAGGTCAATAACTTCCAGGCGCAAAGCTGTACAATGAAATACCTTGCAAGGAGTCTCTGTGAGGCACGAACTCAGATAAGCAAATCTTCACGATAATAAGCGAACTAATTGTCTCCTGCATACAGGTGCTCTTCGGGAGTACTATCAGTAGCTTAACTAGAGTGAAGACAAAGCTTTGACTTGAAAGAATATAATGAACTTACTTGAAATCTAACAAAAAAGCTTTGGATGTTATAGTGGCAATGTTTATAAATTGGAAGAGTAGTGCAACATATATATATATATATATATATAGGATTGATGATATGAGAATTTGTGTAAATTGCAAGAGGGGGCTATTGTGAGAAAGCACAAAGCTTTGTAACCAATCGACATACTGTATGTAACTGGAGGATGATTTTTATGTATTGTGTGCGTTTATGTTTGTTTGTTTTATGTTTGTTTTATGTTTTTGTTCAGCCGTCGAGGTAATGTCCCGGTGTCTGGAAGCCGTGCGGGTCTGGATGGGCGACAACAGACTCAAACTCAACCCTTCCAAGATGGAGTGGCTGTGGTTACCGGCGCCCCGCTTTAGCCAATGTGTTCCATCTCTGGCCATCGGGGGGGAACAACTGCCCCCAGTGGATAGGGTACGCAATTTGGGCGTCCTCCTAGATTCCCGGTTGTTGCTAGATGATCATGTGACGGCCGTGGCTAGGGGGGCGTTCCACCAGGTTCGCCTGGTGCGCCAATTGCGCCCCTTACTAGAGCGGGACGCCCTTTGCACAGTCACTCATGCCCTAGTGACTTCTCACCTTGATTACTGTAACGCTCTCTACATGGGGCTCCCCTTGAGATGCACCCGAAGGCTCCAGCTAGTTCAGAATGCAGCCGCGCAGGTTATTATGGGGAGTACTAGGTACTCCCATGTAACACCTTTCCTGCGTGAGCTGCACTGGCTACCTGTGGCTTTTCGGGTGCGTTTCAAGGTGTTGATTGTCATCTTCAAAGTGCTCCATGGCTCGGGACCTAGTTATCTGCAGGATCGCATCCTACCCCATACATCCCTGCGACCAATCCACTCTCACAGAGAGGGCCTCCTCCGGGTTCCTTCTGCTAGACAGTACGGGCGGGCGGTGCCTAGGAGTAGGGCCTTCTCTGTGATGGGCCCAACCCTCTGGAACGACCTCCCCCCCCGATATTAGAACCACCTCTGATCTCCGCTCCTTCCGCAAGAAACTCAAGACCCACCTGTTTCGAGTAGCTGGTCTGGCCTAATTATAATCGTAATTGTATTTACAAAGGGAACATCTATCACTATCTTTCCTGGATGGCTTCTTAAACTTTATATTGGGGTTTTAAACGGGTTTTAAAATTGTTTTTAATTATTTAAATTGGTTTTGGGGTTTTATATACAGACAGTATGTGTGTGTTGTTTTGTTCAATGTCTTATGTTATGTCTTTGTTGTTTTGATTTTGAACGGTCTGTACACCGCCCCGAGTCCCTACGGGGAGAGAGGGCAGTTTATAAATTAAATAAACCATAAACCATAAACAATAAACCATGTTTGTTTAAAAATAAAAAAATAAAAAGAATATGTAAGAGAAGTAGCACCTGTAAGTGAAAACTAGTAAAATATTAATAAACATGTAAAGCAGCATGTCCTGTTTTCTAACTGAAAGATATAATAGTACTACTGAGAAGTACTACTGATATTAGACAGTAATCTCATTCCAGATAAATAGACTATGACCAAGTCTTTATCTCGAGAAGAGTCTTAAATTATAATATTCTAAGATAATCCCTGCTAATAACATGGATATTGTGTGATTACAGTTCAGATTAGGGGACTTTTAATAAACTTAGAGAATCAAATGGAAATCTGATTACAATTCTCTGTATTGGAATTTGCACACGCTTATTTGTACATCAAATATATAGGTACATTGATTCCTCAATAAAGGGAAGGATAGAAATGTACATAATTCTGCAATGCTTACACCTGTAATAAATTCCCCACCTTTAAAACCTTACTGATCAAATTAAAAATTGGACAACGGAAATGCTGACATGGAAAAAAAGCTGTGAAAACCTTAATTCACATCCACCACTGATTCAGCCTGCTGGTAATATTGGAGCTAAACGGGAATGTTTTTTTTTCCTTTTAACCATCTTTAATCCCTTGCATTCAGAGTGGACTTGGGGCAACTGAATGGAGCTCAGGTGTTTACTGGTTGGATTCCCTTCCTGATGCCTATGCAGAGTTCTCAGGAGACAATAATACATTGCGCCTGGACAAAGAAGTATGTACCATTACCTAGGATCAAATTCACAGCATCCTAATTGTGAGGCAAAAGCTCCACCTCTAGGCCACCATGCCACTCTAGAGCTAAATAGGAATGTATTTTACATTAAATTTATAAGCATTGGAGTAACAGATGCTTATCTGTCCTATTTATGCTGTGATAGAGTAAAATGGTAATTAATCATTACAGCAGAAATTCACCTGTAGAGACTCCTTGATAATCTCTGAGCTTGGTTGTTTGCTTGCAGACTAATTAGCTACCAACACCAATGCTAGAGAGTGTGGGGTTTGCTCCCTATTTATATATAGTACAGTAGCTTGCCCTGCCAGTTCAGAGACAACCAAGGTTCAACCCTGAGTTACATATATTCTTTCCTATCAATACAGATGTAGTTCATGGACAACTTCTTTTGAGGTGAAATTAAGAATCCATTTATTCCTAGATTAGAACCAAACAGTGATAGCATGTGGGTCGCAGGGTGGATTAGATCTCCATCCTTCTGAGGTCAGTAAAATGAGGACACCTATTGTTGGGGGCAATATGAGGACTCTATAAAACCACTTAGAGAGCTAAAGCATACATCATGTGAGGACATCGTGACAATGACCTCTGCTATTGAAGGTGAGTGTGCTCCATTGTTTATCATTGGGGGCTGTGGGTTATGTTTGATGACTTTTTTCTTTTAATCTTGTAAAGCACCCAGAGATTTTGTGTGAGATGGACAGCTATATAAATCAATATTTCCTGAAATATTTCATTTTCTAGTAAACTGCTGGGTACTAACTTCCTACAAATGAATGAACGAATGAAGGAAGGAAGGAAGGAAGGAAGGAAGGAAGGAAGGAAGGAAGGAAGGAAAGAAAGAAGATAGAAAGGAAGGAAGGAAGGAAGGAAGGAAGGAAGGAAGGAAGGAAGGAAGGAAGGAAGGAAGGAAGGAGATAAAGTTATCACATAGCACTTGGCACCTGAAATGGAGTTTCAATCTTTTTTATTAACTTTTTTTAAAAAGAAAAAGACATAACAGAAAACAAATGAATACCTATTAGATACTAAAGAATAGAAATTCCAATTAACTAAGAATAGAATAAAATTAAAAGGCTTTCCCTATTTGATCTCTTTTCTTCCTCACATCTTTCAATATTAAGTTTTTTTTTAAATCTTCCTTGGGATGTTACTTGGATTTATTGGTTTGATTCAGACTTGCATTTTATTTGGATTATAGACTGCCAGAATTACATCTGATGTCTCAGTTCATCACCTCCCCTTCAATGCAAAATAGATGTATGAGCTGCTCAATCAGACAGCATCTATTTCTATTATTCCATTCCAAGTAAATGGCATTAAGGGGTAGGGTGACCAGCATTTTTAAAATTGGCAAGGACTAATTAAAATAAATCATGTAGGCCTTTAGAAACATAGCTTACACTTGCAGTGTACTTTGGCACGACCATCATTTAAAACGACTGCTATAAAAGCTCATTTCCTTCTTTCACCTACGGGTAGAATTTGCATAATAAAAGTAAAAATGGTTGCTTGGTTGTTGTTTATTCGCGGGAGTTTTTTTTTTCTTTTTTAAAAAAAGGCTGACTAATTGGTTTGCTCAACGTGGGAGAAAAATAAACCTCTAGTTTCAGCACATCTTGGGAAAATACTCTTGGGAGATGGGAAACGCAAAATAAACATTTGTAACATGCAATATTAAATAATGTCTGACATTAGTAGCTAACATAGGAGTTATGACTGCAGTACAGAGAATCAAGCCCCAAGGGCAGGTTTTTCTATTAAATTTCCCATGTCTGTACATAATAGTGAGAGTTATTAGGCACAGTGCGATGGAGTGAATATAGTTCCACTTTCTGTAGAAAAGCTGTGTCCATGAACAGCTTGGAACAGAAAAACTTCCCTTTAAAAAAAAAATCCTTCAAAGTGAGATAGTAGGTTTAAAATCCAGGCCACAAGAGCCTGGAACTTTCAAACCAATCACATTCCTTGATTGACACAAAGTGGGGTAGCAACACTTATGGGAGTTATTCAAAAGGCAGAGAGGGAGCACTGAAATTCCTTTTTAACCAAACCTCTGGCTCAGATAACAGAATAACAGAGTTGGGAGGGACCTTGGAGGTTTTCTAGTCTAACCCACTACTCAAGCAGGAGACCCTATACCCGTGATGGTGAACCTATGGCAAGCGTGCCACAAGTGGCACATGGAGCAATTTGTTAGGGCAGACTTCCGGTTTGCTCATAGGGCTGTTTTTCAGGAACAGACTTTCAGTTTGCTCACAGGCTGTTTTTCCCCCTCCGGAGCCTTCAGGGAAGCCTCCTGAAGGCTACGGAGGTCAAAAGTTGGCCCTATGGACAAACCGGAAATCACAATTCCTGAACTTCTGGGTTCCCTGTAGGTCTGTTTTTCACCCTCCGGAGCCTTCAGGGACCTTCAGGTGGCTTCCCTGAAGGCTCTGGAGGGCAAAAACCAGCCTACAAGCAAACCGGAAGCCTCCTGAAGACTCCAGAGGTCGAAAATCGGTCCTACGAACAAACAAGAAGTCACCATTCCCGAACTTCCTGGTTCCCTGTAGGTTCATTTTTCGCCCTCCAGAGCCTTCAGGGAAGCTCCTGAGGCATCCGGAGGGCATCTGGGGGGGTGTCTTTACCCTCCCCATGCTCCTAGAAAGCCTCTGGAGCCTGGGGAGGGTGAAAAAAAACCACCAAAAGCGGGGCAGGTGTCACTGGTAGCATTATGGGTATGGCACACCCACGTATGACCTCCCTTGCGCTCCTCCCACTTTTGGCATGGGAGCCAAAAAGGTTCGCCATCACTGCCCTATACCATTCCACACAAATGGTTGTCCATTCTCTTTATAAAAACCTCCAGTGTTGGAGCACCCACAACTTCTGAAGGCAAGTCATTCCACTGATTAATTGTTCTCACTGGCAGAAAGTTTTCCCTAGTTCTTAGTTAAAACTACTCTCAATTAGTTAGAACTAACTAATTAATCTGAGCTGTTGCTTTATGATGCTCAACTGAGACCTTCTAAATTTCTGGGAGATTGTACTATAAAAGTCTTTGGGTGTCAGACCTTGCATCTCCATCTATATTACAATATCTTTCTGTTGTTCACTTTTCTCCATCAATTGCATGAGGGCTGAAGGCATGAGAATTCTGCATTTCAGTATCAACCCCTAGATAATTAGATTTCAACAGACTGGAGACCTTAATGCTCTCTGAGCATTGTTGTTTTCTTGCCGATGTTTCATTATTCAACTAGGTAACATCTTCAGTGCAACCTAGCACTGAAGTTGTTACCTAGTTGGGTAATGAAATGTCTGCAAAAAAAAAAAAAAAACAACCAATCAAGCTCAGAGAGCACCAAGGATCCCACAGGTCAACCCTGTGCTACAAATATTCTCTTCATTTAATTTTTATTCATCTATCAAATATGTGGACTGACTCCCAATGATTTTAAATTTTTAAAGATTTCAAAGCAAATTCAGAAACACTGAGTAGATTGTAAATCAATTGTATTTCTGTATTAATGCACTATTTCCTACCTGTTAAAATTTTCTATCTTATATCTTAACAAGAATATTTTAGAGTTCTGCAGACCTGGGAACAGTGAAATAAATGTAATCTTTATGATCATCTTAGGAGTCTGTATTGTAGAAGGTCCTCTGAGCTACTCTATCTCCTAAAGTAAAATAATAAAAAGTAGAGAAGTGAGCAAACATTTTTTAATTATTAAACTAATTTATATAGCTGCCCACCTCACAAACAAGTGGCAGAATGTAGTGAGTAGTATACAACAGAGCTAAATACATTAGGAAACATGTTTTTAAAAATGGTTATGTGTTATTTCTATTTATTTCTCTGCTTTTAATCCCTTATTTTGAAGGACCAAAATGATTAAAGATATTGTGTGACTTATTTTAAAAAAAGAAAAGAAAAAAAGATTGACTTCGAGCAACAAAGAGCAATAACTTTCAATTGTATTTTCCCTGTTCTTCATCACTTCTTTCTTGAGAAGCGAAAAATACAATTTGCAATTGCAGGTTGTTATGATTGCTGGGAAAAGCAGAAGTCAATGAGGTTGCTTTTTTTAAAAAAAAATCTGAGACTATTTTTCTTCTTTTCTCTGTGCACATCTCTCCTCTGGACCTTTAGGATACTACATCATCTCTCGTGCTTCAGCTCATCCTTCTCGTTGTTTTTAAGGGTTTTTAGCCACTCTATCTATGAAAATTCCAGTATTCCTTCTTTGACTTCTTTTTCAACTTCGTCCAGCTATGTGCACCTGGGACTTCAGAAGTGTTAGATACTAGCTTCAGCTATAATGGTTTCCACCAAGGTCCTCTGGTCTGGCGGGAACAGAGGTTTAATCTCATTGGTCAAAGGGTCTGACAGCTCCCTATAAAAGGGCTGATGTCAGACTCAACATTCGCTGGATTGTACATAGTTGCTGCTGAGTTAATAAAGAGCTGTTGTTACCGTTAGCCTGTGTGTGCCTTTCCATTACCCGATCTAACACTGGCGACGAGGATGGGATTGGAAGGCAACTAGGCGAACCAAAAAGAGCATAGCAATCCTCCAAGTAAATCCAGCCCAGAGCTCAACTCTGTATGACCCAGTCACTGAGCACTGGGACTCTCTTATATGTTGAGGTTCGACTGCTTCCTTGAAGCCAAGGACCTCATGGCCCTTTCTAAAGGCTGCAATAAGAACATGTTCCTTGGTTACTGTGGACGGGAAGTGTTCGAAACTGCCAAAGACCTGTCAGAACCAATGCCACTACAATCGGTCACTTGGTCCATGCTCCACAAGACACTGAGGACTCACTACGCTCCCAAGTCATCTAAGCCGGTCCACCGGCACGAATTTAATATTTGCAACCAGAAGGCAGGCAAATCAATCGAGTACATTGCGGCACCACGAAAGGCCACAGCGTACTGCGAGTTCCGAGACCTTGACAAGCTTATTCTTGACGGCATCATACGTGGTGTGCAACATTAATTTACAGAGGAGGTTATTTGCCAAATCTAACTTCACTCTACAAATTGCCTTGGACGAAGCCAGGGCATCAAAATTAGTCGTCAAGTCAACAGAAACCCTGCAGCACCAAAGCACTCCACAAGACATGCAAAAGAACACACACGCTCATCACGAGGCTGCAGAGGCTGAGAGCTCAGAAGGTGAAGAAGATGAAAGCTGCCGCATGCGCAGTAGCTGCACCAAGCCAGTGCTTAATTCGAACAGCGTTTCCCACCTTGTGCTAGCTGCGGAGGAGACCATGCCCGATCAGCTTGCCATTTCCACAATGCGATCTGACAGGGCTGTGAGCGAAAGGGGCACATCACCAAAGTTTGCAGAAGCGAGCACCCTATGACGACTTGGCAGCCAAGAAGCTGATCCAACCGCCAGCAGAGGCCCAACCAAGGGGCATGGCAGAAGCCACCATGGTGTTCAGAGGGCGACACCAGAGTCACCTACCACACCTCAATCGGCCAAGTCCGCCAAAAAAGCTGAAGGTCACAGTCCTCATCGAGGGTTCTCCATGCGAGATGGACATCGACACGGGGTCATCACTGACCATCATGCTTTGGTCTACACTCAAGCGGACTTCCCTAGCCTGAAGAAGCAGCATCTACGTGCTCCTGACATCTGGCTCCGCGATCACCAGGGGAACCAAGTCCCCATCGTGGGCAGGGCACCTTCCGGGTGCAATTCAAGAAATACAGCGGCCAGCTCCCAGTGACAGTGGTCAGCGGTGACCTGCAGAGCCTCCTGTGGCTTGGCTGGTTCGAAGCACTGGGCCTAGAAGTGAGCGGTATCAACGCCTTGAAAGACGAGAGCACTGAAGCAATTTTTAAGGAGTTCGAGGACATTTTCGGCACCGGTCTGGGTAAGTATGTGGGGACTCCAATTTCTTTTAATTTGGACCTCAACATAGCCCCCATAAGGCTAAAACCCAGGAGAGTATCTTTCGCTCTCTGCCCCAAAATTGATCTGGAAATTGACAAGCTCGTAGGCCAGGGAATCCTAGGGCCAGTTGATCACCCACTCTGGAAACCCCTATAGTGACACCTGTCAAATCTGACAGGTCTGTCCGCATCTGCATGGACTACAAATGCACAATCGATAAAGCATTACAACAAAGTGCTTACCCTGTACCCATTGTATAGCACCTACTACATTCTTTAGGCCCCGGCAAAGTATTCGCTAAATTGGACATAGTGCAGGCATACCAACAATTGCCTGTAGATGGCGCTACGGAGGAGGCCCAAACCATTGTGACGCACAGGGGTGCATTCAAATGTCACCGCCTGCAATTTGGAGTTATTATCGCCCCTGGACTGTTCCAAAGCGTCATGGAACAGCTTTTACAGGGGATTCCAGGAGTCGTCCCCTATTTTGACAACATCTTGGTATTGGCTGCAAATGATGCACAACTTTTCAAATGTTTATGAACTGTTTTGACCAGACTTCAAGACAAAGGCCTTCATCTCAAAAAAGAAAAATGCCAAATTAACGTGCCAAGGGTTGAATTCTTGGGGTACCTTATCGATGGCTCTGGGATTCACCTGACTACGAGAAAAATTAAAGCAATTCAGGACGCCCCTACATCTCACAATCAAACCAAGCTGCAGGCATTCCTTGGGCTCCTTAATTTCTACAGCGTCTTTCTTAAATAGAAAGGCACCGTTGCTGAGCCCTTGCATCATCTCCTGCAAAAGAATGTGAGTAGTCCTGGGGCAGAGCCAAGGCTGCTGCATTTGCCGCGGTAAAAAGACTTCTCTCAGCAGACACATTCCTAGTGCAGAACAATCAGACCCTGCCATTGGTGCTGACCTGCAATGCTTCCCTGTTTGGCATTGGAGCCGTCCTCAGCCACCGCATGCCCAACGGAACTGAGGCTCTCATAGCCTATTACTCAAGGACCTTGTCTGCTGCCGAGCGGAACTACAGCCAGCTGGACCATGAGGCTTTGGCTGCAGTGGCTGGAGTAAAAAGGTTCCATGAGTACATATACGGCCATGATTTTGAACTAATTATGGACTATAAACTGCTACTGGGTTTGCTGGCTGGGGACTGACCTACTCCTGTGTCATTAGCATCGCGGATGACCAGATGGATCATTTTCTTAGCTGCCTACTCCTACGGCCTCATCCACCGACCAGGCTCTACTTTGGGGCATGCCAACGCGTTGAGCCGCTGCCCGCTACCAGAACTTCTTGCTGACCCTACCCTCGAGATGCCAGTTCTTCTCATTGACTGCTTAGAGACTGGTCCTGTCTCGTCTAGTGCCCGCCACTCTGCAAAAGAGTCCATCATCAAACACATTTTGAACTGGGTGTGGAGGGGTGGCCCAAGGGGCCTGTTGGTGCTGACCTGCGATGCTGAATTCAAAATGTACCATTGTAAGCGTGACAAACTGTCTGTTGTTAATGGCTGTTTTGCTGTGGGGGGGACTGGGTCTTTGTTCCACCCAAACTGCCCATTGCAGTATTAGAGGCTTTACACATAGGGCATCCTGGAATTGTCAGGATGAAGTCTTTGGCCAGGAGTTACGTGTGGTGGCCTAACATGGACAGGGAGATTGAAGAATGGTGGCTACTTGACACTGTGCCAGGAGTCCAGACCAGCTCCCCCAGAGGTGTCCGCTAAGGAGTGGGAGCAACCTCAAGTACCATGGTCTACGGTGCACATAGATTTTGCTGGCCCAATTCATGGCCAGACATTCTCAGTAGTTGTGGATTCCTACTCAAAATGATTAGAGGTAGCCCTCATGACCTCCACTATGGCAGAAGTGGTCATCAAGGTACTACAGAGACTTTTCTCCATGCACGGCCTGCCCGACATCCTGGTCTCTGACAATGGGCCCCAATTCATGGCCATGCAATTTGAGACCTTCTTAGCAGCACAGGGAATCAGACATGCCCTGGTCATGCCATTCCATCTGGCCTCCAATGGTCAGAAGGAGGGAATGGTGAGATCTGCAAAAGAGGCCCTATCTAGGATGGGCCCGGGAAATTGGCAAACACGGGTTGACCACTATTTGCTAATTCAGCACATCACACCCAGTGCCACTACAGGGAGAAGCCCCTCCGAGCTTCTCATGGGTTGCTGGCTACTTAGACCGGCTACACCCAAACTATTCTGCTGCATCGCCCCCTGACTCCACAAGCAAAATTTGGAACTTTAGCATAGGGGATTCAGTTTATGCCCAAACCTTTGCCAGGGGAACTCTGTGGATTCCTGCCACAGTGATAGGCATCACCGGGCCTCGCTCTTATTTTGTAGAGCTTGAGGAGGGTCAGAATTGGAGGAGGCACATTGACTAACTCCGTGGCTGCCTCTCCAACTCCACTCTTAGGCAACCAGAGGTAACTCCTGCATGAGTTAGCCGAAGCCCTACCCAAATGGAGCAAGAACTCACTCCATCCAAAGGCAGCTCAAGCAGGAGGGTACCGTGGAATTTATGTGGTTGTGTTGCAGGCCTGCAGCGAGCTCCGAGTGAACCAACTCCAGAAGCTCCAGCTGCGTCCTGTGAAAGGTTCCAGGAGCTTCCACCAAGCGGAGCTGCGGAGCAAACAGGTCCGTCTGACCTGTCCAAAGAACATCCTCTGACTGAACTGCGCAGGTTAGGCAGAGCTACCAAAAAGCCCGCCTACCTGCTTGACTATGTAACCAGTAAGATTACTCCATCTAAGAGGGGAGGGGTGTTAGATACTAGCTTCAACTATAATGGTTTCCACCAAGGTCCTCTGTTCCGGTGGGAACAGAGGTTTAATCTCATTGGTCAAAGGGTCTGACAGCTCCCTATAAAAGGGCTCATGTCAGACTCAGCCTTTGCTGGATTGTATATAGTTGCTGCTGAGTTAATAAAGAGCTGCTGTTACCGTTAGCCTGTGTGTGCCTTTCCATTACCCGATCTAACAAGAAGGTTCTTTGAACAGGTGATTTCATTCTGGTTCTTGCCTTTCCTGACACCTACAGTCAGTTTGCTTTAGCAATTTTAGATTGATATTAAGGCACAAGTTGCTGTTTCTTGCTTCTTTGAGAACTCAGCAACTTTTCTTATAAAATATAAAATAAATAAATAAAAATCCAGGCAGTGTAGGAAAGTACATAAAAGGAAACTGTATTCTCTTTTGCATTTCTATTAAAGCAAAGTGAAATTGTCATCTTCATCATCCTATCATCATCGTCTCTGATTGTGCTTCCTTTATTTCCATATAAAAGCTCTTCTGCGCAGAACATTTCCTTCTTAAAGTTGACAGGATAATGGTGGGAAGCCAACATGCAGGGCATGATTTTCCTAGTGGAGATTTAATGCTTTCTTTTGTTGATGAGAATCAGGTTATTATTCAGGATTCGTCACTAGATAGCTCTGTTATGAGTTTATAACACACTGGAGGCTATCAAAAATTTATCTTGGCAATGCACAGAGCTGGGAATGGTGAATTGCCCACTGCTGTTCTAAAGAAGCACTTTTGCCATTGTTCAAGTTTGTATGTTTTTTTAAAAAAAATCATTGCATTTTAATATTTAAAAGCAGATGTTTGACTACCTGTAATGATTTTATTGAAAAAAAATGTGCAATAGCGGGTGCCATTTTGCCTTAAAGTGTTAGAACTGCGGGAAATGATTGCGACTTATTCTGATATGCAACGTTTGCCAAAATATGGAGCTCTGCCAAGTACTCTTGACCTGAAGAACTTACAAGACTCATTTATATTTCATTCCTACACAAAACTTTAGGTGTTGTTAAGGAATACAGAATCACCATGCCTTTCATGTTAGTCTAATGGTTAAAGGGCTCAGGTTAGAAACCAGGAGACTGGGAGTTCTAGTCCTGGCTAGAAAGCCAACTAGGTGAATCTCTCTCAGTCCAACTTATATAGTTGTTGTAGTGGGGAAAAGTGGAGGGGGAAGGACTATTATGTATATTTGCCACCTTGAGTTATTTATACAAATAATAAAGGTGGGAAAGAAAGAAAGGAAGAGAGAGGGAGAGAAAGAAAAAAAGAAAAAAGAAAGAAAGAAAAAAGAAAGAAAGAAAGAAAGAAAGAAAGAAAGAAAGAAAGAAAGAGAGAGAAAGTTGAGAACCCATTTTAATTCTCCTTTCCATTCAGTTCTAGATTGTAGTTTAGGATCCAATGAAACAAAGTGGTAGACTGTAAGAGAATGAATACACTTAAATTCAGTTTAGGCAAGTTGAGATTCTTAGATTAACTCGAGCAGGCTTGTAGACAAGTCTTGCTTCTGAATGACAGACTGAGACTGGTGTCATGTTTTTTCCTAGCACTGATGCGTATCCAGTACCTCTCCCCAAGGCAAAGAAACGAGACAAAAATGGCCTGCCCATCATTATTTATGCTTTGTTATTATCCAAATGGAAGTGCTCCATTATACTCTGAGCTTTTGGGGAAAATAATTAATTTCAGCGAATCTTGATAATATCTGGAACTAGTGCACAACACTTATATAGGTAGCCCTCAAATTACAACCATTTGTTTAGTAACCATTAGAAGTTACGATGGTACTGAAAAAAAGTGACTTATGACCATTTTTCACACTTATGACTGTTGCAGCATCCTTGTTGTCACGTGATCAAAATTCGGACCCCTGATAACTGGCTCTTATTAATTGTGTCCCGGGGTCATGGGATCCCTTTTGCCACTTCCTGACAAACAAAGTCAATGGGGAAAGTCAGATTCACTTAACAACCATGTTAGTAACTGAACAACTGCAGTGATTCTCTTAATAGCTGTGGCAAGAAAGGTTGTAAAATGGGGCACTTTAAAACTTTGTCACTTAGCAACAGAAATGTTGGGCTCCATTGTGGTCATAAGTTGAGGACTACCTGTAATACTAGTTTTTTTAAAAAAAATCTCCTTCACTAGCTCTCAGTCAATAATTTGACAGACAGCCAACTAGGGCTGGTGATTTTAAAGACTCTCCTCTAATGTAAAGCTAACATTTCTTTAAATAATTCTGATGGGTCTATGGCCTATCAGTTATACCACCTACCGACTGATTGGGATGTGATAAGAAGCTAGAGCTTTTTTGGTAGCAGAGGGTAGCTTTTTTCTTCAGACAATAGAAGGTTATTTATTTAGTTTTTTTTACTAGTGAGTCTCAGGTGAACCCAAAAGTGCTTTTTCAGTAGGCAACTGAACTTTCTTGGTTTTTTTTTCTTTTGAAGACGTTTCACTTCTCATCCAAGACGTTTCTTAAGTTCTGACAGGATACATCTTCAAAAGAAAAGAAAAAAAACAAGAAAGTCCAGTTGCCTCCTGAAAAAGCACCTTTGGGATAACCATGACCTCCTGGATGACTGAGAATCTATACAAACTCTCAGGTAAGGGCAGGGCTATTTGGGGAAATATTGGAGAACTGAGAATTATTTCTCTCCACTGCTTATTACATTTAAAACAGGGGTGAAATTCAGCAGGTTCTGACACGTTCTGAGAGACAGTAGAGGAAATTTTGAGTAGTTCAGAGAACCCGCAAATACCACTTCTGGCTGGCCCCAGAGTAGGTGGGCATGGAGATTTTGCAATATCCTTCCCCCAGGAGTGGGGAGGGAATGGAGATTTTGCAATATCCTTCCTCCAGGAGTGGGGAGGGAATGGAGATTTTGCAATATCCTTCCCCCAGGAGCGGGGAGGGAATGGGGATTTTGCAGTAGCCTTCCCCTGCCACACCCACCAACAGAACCGGTAGTAAAAAAAAAAAAATCAACACTGGTTCAAAGGCTCTATTGCTGCAGGTTCTGTGATGATGCTTTTGAAGCAAGGTTGAGTTGTGTTTCCTCCCCTGAAAAAGCACAGGCTGCAAGATGGGTTGAAGAGATGCCATTATGAATGGAGCTGGTGGTGGTGGACTTTGAGGGTTCTCTGCATCTTAGCATCATTTCCAACCATTTCATTATCTAAACTTCAGTTAATATTATGAAAGAGCTCCTATTCCTGTTATCTGCTCACAACTCAGTAATCAAAGGCTGATCGTGCTGACATAATGAAGGCTAATTGCAATTAGGCAAATACAATGTACGTCTATGCAATACAATGGAAAAAGAGATCAATACTATTCCTAGTGGATAGAGTCCATCCGCTCTTAGAGAGCTGTGGGCTCAGACAATTTTAATAAATAATTGTTTAAAAATGGTACACTCTGACTAATTGGATATTTCGTCTGCATTTTCTAAATACATTTTTAGAGAATGTTTATTCAAGATTTTTGTTATTGCACTCTGCAACAATAAAGCAGTTTTTCTCATATTTGTTGAAAGCCTGTTCAAGTTTGTCTCTGCTACATCTTATATTAAGCAAAATCAAGACAGAATTATTTTGAGTTTCTTTCTTATGAGCCTTTTATCTCATTTTTAAGTCCTTCCCTTCCTTCCTTCCTTCCTTTCTTCCTTCCTTCCTTCCTTCCTTCCTTCCTTCCTTCCTTCCTTCCTTCCTCCCTCCCTCCCTCCCTCCCTCCATCTCCCCCTCCCCCCTCAGGTTAACTCTAAATCCTTTTACAGAAACTCAGAAAGGTTTCACAGTAGTCTGAAATGTTCAACAAGGTAAATTATCCTGCCTCTTTCCTGCTTCAACCAAGAAAGTCAAATAGCCTCTGTACTACAAAGCTTTAGTAAGAAGAATCTAAATTGTCGTTCTTAGGGCTTTCCCAAACAAATCCCACTACATTCAGTGAACAAGAAGCAGATTCAAATTTTAAGTAATCTTAAAAATCTCTTAACTGTGCAACTCCAGCTATAAGAATATCAGATCAAACAAACCTAAGAGCTTTTCTAGATAAAATGAGCTCTGTGTGTATTATTAAAGTTTTCAGGATAGCTATTTTGTCCATATTATGTTGCGAAAGGTTCAAATAATCCCCTTTCCCATACTTTGGTAAGTAAAATAATGCAATCATATATGTGTGTGTGTGTATGTGTGTGTGTGTGTGTGTATGTGTGTATGTATATATGTATATATGTATATATGTATATATGTATATATGTATAGATGTATATATGTATATATGTATATATGTATATATGTATATATGTATATATGTATATATGTATATATGTATATATGTATATATGTATATATGTATATATGTATATATGTATATATGTATATATGTATATATGTATATATGTATATATGTATATATGTATATATGTATATATGTATATATGTATATATGTATATATGTATATATGTATATATGTATATATGTATATGTGTTGTATTTGTACTGATAAATAAATAAAGGGAGACTAGTATAGATCTATTTCGAGCTAATTAGCTCTCATCAGCTAGCCATACCCTTACTGGGATTTGAACCTGTATGTATGTATGTATGTATGTATGTATGTATGTATGTATGTATGTGTGTGTGTGTTACAACCCCTGGTATGCCCAAATATGGGAGGGAGCTCACTACTCCACCTTTCTGTCCTTCGGCTCATTACAGAAAACCATCCAGGCAGAAAATCATATTTTTATTTTTAATGTTGCCTTTTTATATTTGTGTTGTATTGGTTTTCTGCCTGGATGGTTTTCTGTAATGAGCCGAAGGACAGAAAGGGGGAGTAGTGAGCTCCCTCCCATATTTGGGCATACCAGGGGTTGTAACACAAATACATACCTATTTCCCTGGCTCAGCTGATAAGGAGGAGAGCCTGTGGCTTAGTGGCTAAGACTCCTGCCTAATATGTAATACAGCCCAGGTTCAAATCCCAGTAAGGGTATGGCTAGCTGATGAGAGCTAAATAGCTTGAAATAGATCTATACTAGTCTCCCTTTATTTATTTATCAGTACAAATACAACACACACACACACACACACACACACATACATGTGTGTGTGTTGTATTTGTGCTGATAATATATATGTGTGTGTATGTATGTGTGTGTGTATCTTACAGCAGTAAGCATAGAAATTCAAATGTTCATTATTTCAACAGCCAAAGCTAAAATAAACCTCCAGTTATACAATTAAAAGTATGGAGAATTAAACCTACTTTCAGCTAGACCTAATTTTCATTTGTCTAAATCATGTGGCAGCATTTAGACTGTATTGTCTGACTTGGAAAAGAGAACTCACACATCAGTTGGAAATCACCTGAAAACTCCAGTGCTATACAGGTATTCCTCGAGGTATGAACGTTAACTTAGCAAATGTTCAAAGTTATGACATCCCCATCAAAAGTACTTATGACCATGTACTAAAGTTACATATGTTGAAGCACCACAGTGGTCATTTGCCCTTACGAATCACCGCAGAGACTCTGCAACATGCTCCTTTGGTAGCTCTATGCTGACCATGCTCACCTCCTGCGCAGATGTGGGTGCTGGAGCCCTGCAGAGATATGCTGGCCTGGCCTCTCCCTTTCCTCTGTGAGCCCCAACCTCTCTCATAAGCAGCTGTGGCCCTGCCCATTAACTTGCTGGAGCGCCAAACCTGCCCAGATTTCAGAAACTCCATCTCAACAGAGCTGCAGAGATTGGTGTGCCGCCACCCTGTGCCCCTCACTGGCCGGATGCACTCTGAAGCCTTTTCCAAATTTCAAGAGGGGCTTCTAATGAAACCTGCTTTCCAACACCGCCTCATTTCTTCCCACAGCTCAAGATGCTCTATTTGTGCTGGAGAAATTGAAAAGCTGTGTTAAAAAAGGAAGAAAAGTACAGGGAAACCAAAGAAGAATCCTCTGAAATCATCGCTTTCTCCAATGAGGTGCAGGAGGCAGCAATCAAATCAACAAGGCAACTTTCGTGAGAAATTGGAAATACTCATCTTACTTTATTTTTTAAGCCCCATGGAGGAAACTGTCAGGCAACGAACTTGGTCATTCCTGGAAGTTACCTCATGGAGTTGCTTGCTCTCTCTTGCTCTGCACTGAGGAAAGTACCGTATTTTTGGGAGTATGAGGCACACCTTTCCCCCCCAAAAAGAGGGTGAAAATCTGGGTGCATCTTATACACTGAATACAACATATTTGGCCTTCCAAAATCCCGCCCCCTTTGCAACAATGGACATGCAGAGGATTTGGAAGGCCTGCAAAGTGCTCCTGGGGGTTAGGGAGCGCATAAATGAGGGAAAAAGGCTGTTTTTTGCTCGTTTTTGGCCCCCCAGCCCCCAGGAACACTTTGCAGGCCTTGTAAACCCTCTGCATGACCCGTTTTTCACAAAAGGCAAGGTGTGCAGTGTGCAAAAACCTTTTTTCTTAAATTTACCTCTTCAAAATCTTGGTGTGTCTTATACTCCAGTGTGTCTTATAGTTCAAAAAATATGGTACATCCAGCAAGTGAGGTGTGCAGGATGGCAGCACCAAGCTCTCCAACTCTGCAGCAGAGAATGGAGGCCAGCAGGGATGTGAGTTTGCACCTATGCCAAAAGAGACTCGAAGAAGCATGAGATCATGCCTTCGAATGCTTCTGTCCTCTTTGAAAAAGGCTTTTGGCACAGAGAACAAAGGCCTGCAGAGGACCATGAGATATCTCAGTGGGTCGGGGGAGGCCTGGGGTGCACGGAAGCACTAGGGCCCCTTTGGTCTTCCCCACCCTGAGATACCTGATATGCACTTAACAACCTGTGTATTCAATTAACAAATGCATTGGAGTAAAACAGGGAAGGATTGTGTTCATTTAATGTGACCCAATTAATGAATCCTCAGTTTACTAATGTAATTGGCAGACTCTATTGCATTCGTAACTCAAGGATTATCTGTACTCCAAACTAGAAGGTTGAGAAGAATCCCAGAAGTCAATAGAAATCAATTTCTGTATCATTGCCAAGAAAGCAATGTGGATGTGTCCAAATAGTCAACAAATGCCCAGCTAGACTCAAGAGAATTGTTACCTTTTTCGCTGTAATTTATGCAGTGAAATGTCCTAAGGGATGTGCCAGCCAGAGAAAAATTATTTAACAGCCCATAAGTTTACTTGAAAGAGTGTGAAGGAATAAAACTGAAAGGCCTTTTAAAATATAAATCAGCTTCAAAGTTAAATTAATCTTAATCACATTTATCTTAACCTAGGCACTCAAAAGTGTATTGCCCTGTTTGTCTAGATTGTATTTTATTTGTCCTGAAAGTGGGGATAATTCAGATTTATCAGTTGAAAAGGCTTCCTACGAATTCTTATACCAAGAGAAGCAAAGGAGGTAGAACACACAACTAAACCTGTATACTGCACAAGTCAAAAAGAGGGCTGTGAAAATATCTACAGACCCCTCACATCAGGGGTGGGTTTCAACTGGTATGGCCATACGGGATGGTGAAATTTAGTGTGCCTTCCCCTACCCCTTGGTCCGGAGGCCCCTTAATGGAACACTCCCTCCCCTGGCCTACCCAATTCACTTACCCCACCCATCTGCACCATGGTGCTGAAAAGTTCTCAGAAGAAGAACCAGAAGAAGAAAACTGGTGAGTGACTGGATGAGGGGAGGATATTGGGGAAGAGGAAAGAGGCAGAGGGGCTGGAAGGGTGTGTGTGTGTGTGTGTGTGCACAGGCTATGAGTTTTGAAACGTTGGAAGGAATCTAGGAAGAGGAAAGAGGCAGAAGGGCTGGAAGAGTGTTTGGGTTTTAAAAACATCTGAGTGAATCCAGGAAGAGGAAAGAGGCAGAGGAGCAAGAAGAGTGTGTGCATGTGCACAGGCTGTGAGTTTTGAAACGTTGGAAGGAATCCAGGAGGAGGAAAGAGGCAGAGGGTCTGAAAAAGTATGTGCGTGTGCACAGGCTGTGAGTTTTGAAACATTGGCGTGAACTCAGGAATAGGAAAGAGGTAGAGGGGCTGGAAGAGTGTGTGCATGTGCACAAGCTGTGAATTTTGAAATGGTGGAGGAAATCCAGGAAGAGGAAAGATGTAGAGGGGCTAGAAGCGTGTGTCCATGTGCACAGGCTGTGAGTTTTGAAATGTTGGAGTGAATCCAGGAAGAGGAAAGAGGCAAAGGGGATAGAAGTGTGTGTGCATGTGCACAGGCTGTGAGTTTTGAAACGTTGAAGGGAATCTAGGAAGAGGAAAGAGGCAGAAGGGCTGGAAGAGTGTTTGGGTTTTAAAAACATCTGAGTGAATCCAGGAAGAGGAAAGAGGCAGAGGGGCAAGAAGAGTGTGTGCATGTGCACAGGCTGTGAGTTTTGAAATGTTGGAAGGAATCCAGGAGGAGGAAAGAGGCAGAGAGTCTGAAAAAGTATGTGCGTGTGCACAGGCTGTGAGTTTTGAAACATTGGAGTGAACTCAGGAATAGGAAAGAGGTAGAGGGGCTGGAAGAGTGTGTGCATGTGCACAGTCTGTGAGTTTTGAAATGTTGAAGGGAATCCAGGAAGAGGAAAGAGGCAGAGGGGCTGGAAGAGTATATGTGTGTGCACAGGCTGTGAGTTTTGAAACATTGGAGTGAACCCAGGAATAGGAAAGAGGTAGAGGGAATAAAAGTGTGTGTGCATGTGCACAGGCTGTGAGTTTTGAAATGTTGGAGTGAATCCAGGAAGAGGAAAGAGACAGAGGGAATAGAAGAGTGTGTGCATGTGCACAGGCTGTGAATTTTGAAATGGTGGAGGGAATCCAGAAAGAGGAAAGAGGCAGAGGGGATGGAAGAGTGTTTGGGTTTAAAAAACATCTGAGTGAATCCAGGAAGAGGAAAGAGGTAGAGGGGCTAGAAGTGTGTGTGCATGTGCACAGGCTGTGAGTTTTGAAACATTGGAGTGAATCCAGGAAGAGGAAAGAGGTCGTAGGGCTGGAAGAGTATGTACATGTGCACAGGCTGTGACTTTTGAAATGTTGGAGTGAATCCAGGACGAGGAAAGAGGCAGAGGGGCTGAAAGAGTGTGTGTAAGGTGGTCAGTAATGTTGAAAACTGGCAAGGACAGTCATCTTTCTTCTGTAAGTAGCTGTTTTATTGTTTTGTGTACTTATTTTATTCTTATTTAAGTAGTAAGTGCACAAAGTAATAAATTTCCTTTTTTTATATATTCTTTTTGTAAGTCATTCTTTGGGGCAAAGAATTCAGTGACATCAACTTAGCCACTCCCACCCAGTCTCATGAGTGCCAAGCTACTCTCACCGGTCACATGACTGCCAAGCCACTTCCACTCAGTCACATGACTGCCAAGCTACTCCCACCTAGTCACATGATTGGCAAGCCACTCCCACTCAGTCACATGACCACCAAGCCACTCCCAGAAAACAGGGCACACCTACAGAATAGGTTCTAAAAAAAATTCAAACCCACCACTGCCTCACATCCTGGACATAAATTGTTTCAACTTCTACGCTCAGAACAATGCTATAGGGCACTGCACACCAGAACAACTAGACATAAGGACATTTTTTCCCGAATGCCATCACTCTGCTAAACAACTAATCTGCATAACACTGTCAAATTATTTACTAAGACTGTATTACTATTATTATTCTCATCTTTCCTATTACCTATTGCCTCCCAGTTATGACTATAACCTTGTTGCTTGTATCTTTATGATTTATATTGTTTTATTTAATTTACTAGTATTTTGATTGCTTGTTTAGTATCCTATGACTATCACTAAGTCTTATGATTCTTGATGAATGTGTTTTTAAGTACACTGAGAGCATATGCACCAAAGACAAATTCCTTGTGTGTCCAATCACACTTGGAAATTCTATTCTATTCTATTCTGTTCTGTTCTGTTCTACTCTATTCTATTCTATTCTACTCTACTCTACTCTAAATGTCCAATCCCTACACAGAGCAGAATTATTACTGAGACCCAATAGCATCAAATCTGATTTGCTCCAGTTTATAAAATAATCAAGCTGAATACCATACTTGTGTTTAGTAAAATAAGATTAGGTTGTGGTTTATCTATGAAAAGAGGTTGAAGTGGGGGACATTACAGTTTCTCTCAGAGAAGCATTCACTACCTCCTCAATCAAAATTCACATAGCCAGGGTAGTTGCTCCAAGAGGCCAGACATGGCATGGATGCAATACATATGAGACAATGATACTCTATCCTAAATCCTCAACTCACATGAGGTCCCATAAACTCACATAATCCCAGGTAACAATCTTAAATGTTGCTCTACTTCACAATTTCACAAATATTTCCCCAATCAATATCAGAATTAGATGAATGCAATAAAGTTCAGTGGCAAAGAAATCTGTGAAACCATGCAGAAGGTCTTCGGGAACTTTATCTTCCTTTCTTTTCCCCAAAAGACTTGGATTACCCAGAACATGGCTACTGACTAAGAATCTGCCGATACAAAATGTAACAAAAAGTGATGCTTTACTATTTTTACTATTGCTACTATGGGTTGCAATTCTGGATTCATACTGGTGCTTGGTTGCATTTACTTCTGGTCTTATGCCATAGTTGGTCTAGGGATTTTTTAACTTGCTTAATTTTCAGAGTTTCTCAGAAAGCCAGAAAGATGTCAGGATTGATGAATGAGAAGAGAGTCCTGATTAGCAAGAGCTCTGATTGTCTACTTATATTAGAAATCAGTCAGATCCAAAATCAAGCTGTCCACTTACTCATCAGGATAATTTCCAAGAAAGTGTACAGTGTTCCCTCCTCTTATTTATTCCCACAACCACAATTCTTTGATATAGGTTGGACTTAAAGGAAGTGGCTGATCTTCAATCACCCAATGTCCTTTGGTGACTGAGTAAAGATTAGAATTTGAGATTCCCTATTCCCAGTTAAAGACTAACCACTACACCACACTGTCTTAGTTCATTTTTCGTTTTATATTGTCTTCTTTTTCCAGGAGCACTAGCTGACGTACAGTACATCATGCTCCTTCCTAGGATTGCAGGAACCTCACAATAATCCAGTGAGCTAATTTTGGTTGATGGATTCTGAACTATTTAAACTCACCTTGTGAATTTCCATGCCTGACTATAGATTTGAGCCTGGAACTTCCCAATCCTAATCCGGCATTTTACCTATTACATCCTACTAGGGGTGGGCTTCAAACTTTTTAGCAAAGGGTTCTCTGCCCGGTTGCTGGGTATGTGTGGCCATGGTGGGTGTGACCTAGTCAGCCTCCTGCACTACAGTTGGGAGGGGCTTTTTATCCTCCCTGGGCTCTGGAGGCTTTTCTCGAGTCTCTGGGAGGGTGAAAACAGCCTCCCTGGGCTTCAGAGGCCCTCTGGAGGCTGGAAACAGGGCCGTTTCCACCCTTCCTGAACCTCCAGTAGGCCCATTTTTCACCCTCCCTGAGCCTCCGTGCATGCCCTGCACTTACCTGCATCTAAAATGGGCTGCGTGAGAATTCCTGGGAGGGGAGGGGCAGGGTGGGTGAGACCATCCAGGAGTGGGATTAGGGGGTTCTCCGAACTGCACAGAATCTTAGCTAGAGGTTTTCCCAAACCCCTGCGAACCCCCTGCAGCCCACCCCTGCATCCTACCCGTTACAGTGTAATGGCCTCAGAACTAAGCTCCAAGAAGCTGGACAAATTCTCTCAGCCTGGGAATCTTGCACCCCAAGCAAGGTGCCTGAGTAAGTAGCACGATACTGAGCAAAGCCTGTTAAGCAGAGAGAGAGGAGTTAAACCCCACAGGGACTGCTGTCCATTGCTGGAAGCAATTTTTGTATCTGGTTTTGTGCATCATGAAGTCCTGTTCTTGTGCTTGCTTTGTTTTGACTTCTCATCCCTTGGTACTTTTCAAGTTATTGCGTGGCATTGTGTTATGGTCTGTCTATTTGGAATATGCTTTTTTCTCAGCCTCTAGTAAGCCATCCTGCACACTAAGGCACTTTACTTCTGTTTGCACCGACAGCCTGATGCTCTCTCTCTCCAGACAAGACAAGCTTCTCTATAAATGTATTGCTATCAAATGCTCTGCAACTTTCACAGTGTGTGTATTCCTGCCTAGGACCACTACAAGACTCGTGATCAGTTTGCTGATACATTGTTGGTATATTGTTATAAATGTTTGTCCCCGGCTGGCCAAGGTGTTTTCCCAGTGGTTAGAGGTTGAGCAGGTCTGGATAGGAAAGAACCACCTTTTGCTCAATTCTGTAAAGACCGAATTGCTGTGGGTTTTAAGGTCCCCCAGATCTAATGATTTGCCATAATTAACCCTGAATGGAGTTACACTCCCCCACTCGGGGTCGATGTGCAATCTGGGCATTATCTTGCAGCCACAGTTCCTGCTCAAATTGATGGTGGCAGCCATGGCCAGGAGAACTTTCACTCAACTACATCTTGAGCATTAGTTGCACCCATTCCTGGATCAGGAGGCACTGTTGTTGGTCACTCAAGCCTTTGCTCACCTCTGGATTGTACCACTACACACACGTAAATGGGGCTGTCTTTGAAGAACACTTGGAAACTTCAGTCGTTCCAGAATACATTGACTCCCAGTAGGCTACAATCTCAAGAACTGGTTGTTCACATTTAAAGCCAAACATGGCATGCAATTGGGTTACTTGTGGAATCACTTTTCTCCAGAGGTTTTTGGTAACCCCAACATATTTTTCAAAGTGGGCATGATGAAACAATATCATTAGATGGGGCACCAAAAGAGTACCTTCTCTGTTATGACACCTACCTTAAGGAATGCCCTCCTTCCTGAAATATGGACAATTCATACTCTATTGGTCATTCACAAGGTCAAAAAGACCTGGCTCTTCCCCCACTTTTGGGATTGGGGCAGTGGTGGGATTCACTTAGGTTTACCACCGGTTCGCATCTGTAAGTGTGTATGAATGTACACTCGCATCACACATGCACCTTCCATGCCTGCATGTGGCTTTCCATGCATGCACTTTGCTCGTGTGCATGGTATGCACACATGTGTGCAGCATTGAAAATGAGGCTACATAGAACATTTTGGAGCCGGGGTAGATGGGCAGGCCCACCCACAGTTCAGCGCTACCAGTTTGGGCGAACCGGTCCGAACTGGCTGAATACCAGCTCTGGATTGGGGGATTAGTTTGGGACTCTGGCACATGTTTAAGTTTTGAGTTTTTTATATTGAGCTCTGGTGCATTTTTGTTGGCTATTTGTTTGAATTTCTCTGCTTTTATTTTGTTTATTACCCAGAATTCCTTGGATACAAATTTGGATTAATAAAATAAATAAATACAATTTTGCCCCTTAATGGCAGGATTTCAATGGTCAAGGATTTAACTCAGATGCCATCACTGGTCTTCTCAGTCTTTGTTTACTCGGGCAAATTTCTTTGGCTGCAGTTTCTGTTTATCAAGTTAAGTTACACCATGATTACCAATTCTCAAGACCGCACTGCTTAAAATAAGCATTGGAGAAACAGTGTTGCTATCTAACCTGGCAATGCTAATCCTAAATCTGAATGGCTATTGGCTGGGCAAGAAATACGATAGCTCTAAACAATTCTCTCTCTTCCCATTGCACTTGATAATGTAAATCCTTGATTAGTGTCAAATAGATCTTTCATTAGAAGCTAATTGCACATTCTGCTGAGGAGGATACTATGATGTGTAAGGAATTTACATAATTAAATCCCTGATTATATTAATGGGAATCAACTGTAGAATGCTCGACAAGCAGGCAAACTAGCAGAAAATAAATCCATTTGAATGGACATAACCCGATATTTAAAAAAAAAAAAGCATTTGAATTAGCATACTGCAGGTATTTTAAAGGCATTTCTATGTAAAAAAAATAATAAAAAGATTCTCCCTATACAACACATTGAATTTTCAGGCAGCTATTTTTAAGCTTCAGTTTTCTTCCCCAAAGGTTTCTTTTACATATAATGCAAATATTCCCGTTCCGTCATGGCTTGTTTAGTGTAGAATATCGGAAAACATTTAGGATTTTCTGTTACCTTAGGCAGGGTTAATCTGTTTGGGGCCGTCAACATCATTTTCCAAGGAGCTGTTGTTTGCACCTTGGAATTGATTGCTTCAACTAAACACTTGGCAGAGTGGTTCAGGGTTTGAAAAGAACGTTCCTCCAGCATTGCCAGTCCTGTAGGCCATCTAAACTGCAGCAATTATGGATGAGTGATTATATTATAGAGTGGGTTGATATTACTTAGGTTCAAGTGCTCATCAGTGAAAATTCAGCTGCATGACTTCCTGACATTTGAAAAGACATGGAAAGGAATTGGCGAGACAGTTCAAGATTTGAGGTTCACAAATCTCTGGATGTAAAAAAAAAAATCTGCTTTCCCATGCAGAAGACTAATAATGGCAAAGAACATTTACATGAATAATCTGAAAGCTTGCAGAATTTTTTTTTTTAGGGAGGAGGGGGAGCTGATTAAATTCCAGAGATGTGTATATTTTTGAGATAGTAACTGGAATGGATGTCACATTTGTGAATTAGCCAAACAGTGTGATGGAATCTCCAGCTAGACTGACTGGAGGTGTTAAGAGTGGGATCAGCTTGCGCTATAGAAGCAGCACAGGCCTGATCTACTCTAAAATTCCTGCAGACGTATCTGACCATTCCCAAGGAAATCAGGTAACCCATGGGTTATGAGCATTCCCTTAGCAAACGTTCAAAGTTACATGATAAGTGCCCCTTAGCATTTACAAACAAACCCCAAAACTACAAATCTTGCAGCACCATGGCCCTTATGAACAACCACACAGGTTCTGCAACATTCATCCTGCACTTTGCCAGCCAAAATGGAGATTCAGAGGGGCAGTCTGCAATGTGCAGGTGAGACCTGTGCAGGCCTAAATGAAACTGCAGAAACTGCAGAGGGATGCACGTGGCTGAGAGGCTGGAGAGGAGACTGCTTGATGGAACTTCGCATGGTCAGTCACACAGTACAACAGGTTGGGTGGGGGAGAATCAATTGTCGGGAGCTTGAGGTTTTTCAGTGGGTCAGGGGAGGCCTTGGGTGGTCTTAGGCAGGTGGCCTGCCCCATCATGGCCTTCCCCACCCTGAAATACCTTATGTGCACTAAACGAGAGTCTCATTCGATTAGCGAATGCATGGGTGAAAGGAGGGAGTGATCCCCTTCAAGGTACAAGATTCACTCCCATGAATTTTCTGGTTACAAATGGAATGGGCAGGCTCCGTTACATTCCTAACTCGAGGGCTACCTATATGGACAGTCTGATGAGATTCTTGTAACATAGTTGACTATCAATAAAGCTTCTGTTTCAGACTGTTCACAAGTTATTCTGATTGCTTATGCATGACAATTGCGAATCACCATTTAGAAGCTTCTTTGGGTGCACTTTGTTTGGGTTAGAGAAGGATGCAAATATAATTTTAATAAAATAATGTACGATTGTCAAGCAGACTAAGGTCCATATTAGGACATTCTATAGAATGAAGTAATCCATAAAAGTTCACTAGATTTGATTTACTGTTGACATTTATTGCCCAAGTCAGAAGTAGGTTATAAAAGTTCTTTAAAAACATGGGGTTGGAAGAGACCTTGGGGGGCACAAGCCCCTGCTCAAGGCCATACCATTTTGACTGTCCAATCTTTTCCAAAAAACCTCCAATGATAAAGTAACTAGAACTTTGGAAGGCAAATTATTCCATTACTTAGTAGTTCTCACTATCAGGAAATTCCTCCTTATGTCTAGGTTGGGTCTCCATGTGATGAGCCCCCATCCATTGCTTCTCATCATTAGGCTAAACATAGCTAGTTCCCTTAGCTGCTCAGCATACAATTTAGACTCCAGACTCCTTATCCTCTTTGTTTCTCTCCTCTGCACTCTGTCTAGGGCCTCAACTTCTTTTTTGTATCATGGTGACCAGAAGTGGATGCTCATCCTCTCCTTCTGTTGAGGCAGCCTAGGACTGCATTGGCTTTTTTTTTGGCAGCTGCAGCACATTGCTGGCTCATATGTACTTCACCAGGACACCATAGACCCCTCTCATAGGTACCACTGTTGTGCTAGTTACTGCCTACTCTGTACCTCTGTGTCTGCATTTTCCTATCTGAGTGCAGGATCTTGCTTTTCTCACCACATCTTGTTGGATTCCACCCATTGCTCAACTCTATCAATAATCTTGAGTTTATCTTCTAAAGTGTTATTGATCCCCCCTCCATTTGTGCCACCAGCAAATTTGATGAATGCCCCTTCAAACCCACCCCCATCTAGGTTATTTATGAAGATGTTGAAGAGCACCCAGCTGGAGACCAAAACTGGTTTGAGCCACCTGATTAAGTAACTTTGGAATTCAAACAGGGTAATACCACCTGATAGTGGTCCTATGAACCTTTGTCAGCTGAATAAGAGATGGACAAGGAGCTGCAAACAAGTCAGAGCTAGAAACCAGTTCTTCCACACAGCAAACACAGCAAACTTCTGATCTTAGCCATTAGGCTCCCTCACCTCACTTCACCTGAAACCCTGTCAGCATCAGAGAAGATCACAACAGATGGGCAAATGACAGAGGAGGAGATGCACTGAGAAGCAGCATCTGGGTTCATCTGAGAAACCGTAGAACAGACTGGGGACAGCTCGCCTCAGTAGAGGCTTGAAACAATGTTGTATTAAAGGTCTTGTGTTGCTTCATGACATAAAAAGTTCCCTGCAATAAGTTTGCCTCCTGTAACCCAGATCTGACTGAGAGCTTATGTTCTTTACTGTTTGCTTGATACTAAACTCTCCATGTTATAAACTCAGGCTGGATGAATAGCAAGTTAATAACAATGGAAACATTACATTGTACACTGGAAATATTGATATATCAAGTGCCATGATGTAGAATTTATTTTACTTTAGTGTTAAGTGAAAGATTGTCTCTGCATCTTTGACTTGGAGTCTCAGTTTGCTGCATCAGCCAGATTTCTGAATCTAACTGGAAAGTTGAATCAGATAACTGAATTGGTTCTCCAGAGTGACTGGATCAATCACTTGAAGTGAATCAGTGATATGAACTGAATCCAAGATGATCTACACAAACAAATTCTTTAGTAGATCTAAGATGCTTAGTTAGAGTGGACATAAGTGAATATAAATGTACCGATGAATATAAGATCTCCTATCAATAAATCAGAATACATCTGGAAGGGACTTTGGAGGTCTTCTTGGCCAACTCCTTGCTCAAGCAGAATACCCTATACTATTTCAGACAAGTGGCTGTCCAGTCTCTTCTGAAAACCCCCCCAGTGATGAAGCTCCCACAACTTCTGGAGGCAAGCTGTTCCACTGGTTAATTGTCCTCACTGTTAGGAAGTTTCTCCTTAATTCCAGGTTGCTTCTCTCATTGATTAGTTTCCATACACTGTTTCTTGTCTTGCCTTCTGTTGTCTTGACTTTGGAAAATAAGTTGACCTCCCCCACCCCCTCTTCTTTGTGGCAGCCCATCAAATACTGGAATGATGCTATCATGTCACCCTTAGTCCTTCTTTTCTCTAGACTAGCCAAACCCAATTCCTTCAATCCTTCGTCACATGTTTTAGTCTCTAGACCTTTAATCATCTTAGTTACTCTTCTCTGCACTTTTTCCAAAGTCTTTTTTGTAATGTGGCGACCAAACCTTGATGCAATATTCCAGGTGTAGTCTTACTAAGGTTGTATAAAGTGGTATTAATACTTCACATGGTTTTGATTCTTTACCTGTATTTAGACAAAAAAGGACTGTATTAGCTTTTTTGGCTACTGCAACACATTGCTGGCTCATATTTCAGTGATTGTTCACTAGGACTCCAAGGTCCCTCTCAAAGTTATTGTTTTTGTGCCAGGTTTTGCCTAATTTTTATCTGTTCCCTTGGTTTTTCCTGCTTAAGTGTAAAACCTTGCTTTTCTCCATATTGAATTTCATTTTATTGAATAGGGTTCATTGTTCAAATCTCTCAAAATCCTTTTGGATCCCAAGTTTGTCCTCTGGGGTGCTTCCTATCCCTCCCAGCTTAGTGTCATTTGAAAATTTCCTCTTCTATTTCCTCATATAAGTCATGTATGAAGATATTGAAGAGTAACAGGCCTAAAACAGAACCTTCTAGTACCACACTGCTTACTTCCCTCCCTGTAGATGTAGATGTAGAAGCATTAAGGACTACTCATTGAGTACAGTTTATCAGCCAGTTACAAATCCAACTGATGATGATGTTGTCTATCCCACATTTTTCTAGCTTACCAAGAAGGAGGTTCTGGTCTACTTTGTCAAATGCTTTATTGAAATCTAAGTATACTATGTGCACAGCATTTCACTGGTCACTTTTCCAAAGAATGATATAAAATTGGTTTGGCATGATGTAAGCTATAGCATTATTTGCTGCTTTGTTATTTCCAGTGCTTTCTTAATCTTCCTTGTTTATTTCTTGATCTGTTATTATTTGTAGTTCTTCTACAAGAAACATTCAGTAATCATAGAATACAAATAAGCAAACAAAAAATGAAGCTTAAAACAGGATTGTAAGGGAAGTGAATTGCTTGCACCTCTTATCATTGCATTTTTCTTAGCCATCTCCTCCTGGTGTTTTTCACTGAGTTATTTTGTCTCCTCTTGTTCTGTATTTTAATGGAAAAACACTTGTGCTATTATACAACATTCATTTAAGACATATTAAGCCACCAACCACATAGCAATTTAAGATTAGTCATTACAAATGGCCCAGTCTATTTGAAATGCAATGTGGGGGTGTGTTATTAATGCAGGGAAACATATCTTTTTGCACCTGTTTCCCATTAGCCTACAGGGGTTCAGAGCCTCTCCCAAAGACAGTAGTTCTGAAGAAAGTTTTTTCTTTCTTTCTGGAGTGCCCTTCTATCCCCACTCCTGATACAGGTACCCACACAAGCAATATATTCCATTGTTCACCTTTGTCTCTTTGATGTTTCTTGTAGCTCTGGAGAAAAGTACTGCCAAAAGAAGATAGTACGAACATTGAGGGCAAACCAACTGGAGGAAGGTATTCTAGCTATCCTGGTTTTCAAATTGATTTATATACTGTAAGCCTTCTCAAACCAGAATGTTGATATTTGTAGTTGAGATAAAACAATCCTTAAACAGGCTGATCACAACTGACGAATATCATTTTGCTCTATTTGTAAAAGTCTATCAGGAATAAACATTTAATCCTCTAGCTCTAAATAGATTTTTAAAAACAATATCAACATTGCAAATAATCCATATAATCCTTCTAAGAAATGATTTTATCTCAAAACTGGGATCTGGAAGGAACTATATTAAAATTGGATTTGGATTCTTAATACACATAAAGTGGAGGGATTAATGTTCTTTTTTATTGCTATTATGATTTGCTTCTCCTTTTCTCTCTCTCTCTCTTGGCTTATTTTTTTTTCTTGATAGGTGATGTGATTAGAAGTTAGATAGGAAAGAAAGGAAGAGTTTTTAAATAAAGGGTGACATGATTAAAAGTAGAATAAGTGACAAAAATAAGAGAAGAGGGAATATTAGTGCATATATTTTTATATAATAAAATGGAAGTAATAATAAGAGAAAATATGGAACAATTGAACAATAATAGATTTCAATATAATATTAATGTGTATTATTAATAGAAATACATAAGTTGATTTAATGTAATAATTTTAAAAAAACAATTTTTATTTATTTTTGAACAAAGACAAACATAAAAAATAAAAAAACCCATCCCATTACAAATTGTAGAAAGTGTGTCAGTATTTCCATGCATCTCTTCCATAGTCATCATCTGCTTTTCATATCAAATCGCATATTTTAAATTCACATATATTCATGTATATCACGATTATTATATCTCAACCTTAATTTGACAATAATTGTTTTTACATCCTTTTATATATAATATTCAAAATCTAGAATAGGATTATATGATAACATTCTATTAAATCATACTAAAATCATCCAATCACAATACATCTTTATAACATATTCTAGATAAAGCTTTTAAACCTCCTCTTATATTTTCCATGTGTTGTTTATATAAAATTTCATATTATCAAACTAATATATCTATATGTATTGTTATCATTATTCATCATTATTTAACTATAGCTATTGTCACTTCATTTTATACATATTACTAGTAAACTAAATTTAGCTTAGTTTTTATTATACATTTTCATTGCATCAACCTGTATCTTTCCAGTAATAGTGCAGTCTTATAACTCTTGCTATTTGTAGCATTAATATTCTAGTTACTTTCTTAATAAAACTTGTGTGAACCTCTTTTCGCAACATGTTATTCCTTTCGTATCTCATAAAAACTCAGAACCCAGCATCTGCTCTTTCCATCAGCTTATCTTTGGTTATCACTGGTGCTTCTGTCAAGATTTCTCTCCTTATCTCCATCAATTTTTCTCTCTTTTTTTCTTCTGTGCTTTGAAGTCTGGGGTAGAGTTCCAATCCATCTATCTCCCCTTTCCATATTCCGCTCTTGCCATTACCAACCACTCTCACTTTGTTGTCAGTATCCACAGTTTTCTTATCTCTTTGCTCATTTTTTTCTTCTATTTTTTGAACTCTGTCCTCCACATTCTTCATTTGCTAAACATCCTCAGTTTTTCTATCAATTTTTTCTGTTTTGCATTCCATATTCTCCAAACTCTTTTCAGTTCTCTCTGTCACAACTAATAGATTTTGAATTTCAAACATAATCATTTGCAATGTTAAAGTTTCTTTTTCCTGCTGCACCATTGTTCCAATTTTGCAGGCATTGCCACTATAGGATTCAAGGCTATTTTAATAAACTTCAAACAGGTTCATTTAATATCTTTCAAGTCAAAATGTTGTCTTCCCTCCAATAGTTAGTGATAGAACTCCCCAAAAGCACCTGTATAAACAACTTGTGCTCTTCCTACTATCACTCTCGGTAAACTCTGTGCGACCTATCCGCTCACACAGAGAGGGGCTCCTCCTGGTGCCGTCTGCTAGTCAATGCCGGCGGGCGACACCTAGGAGTAGATCCTTCTCTGTGATGGGCCCAACCCTCTGGAATGACCTCCCCCCTGACATTCGAACTACCACCGACCTCCGTTCCTTCCGGCAAAAGTTAAAGACTCACCTATTTCAATCAGCTGGCCTGGCACTTTCTTAGTTCTACCTCCCGGGGATTTATTCATTTTAATTGGGTTTGGGGTTTTAAAAAGTTTTTAATACACTATATACTATATTTAATATTTATTATTCTATGTACAGTCTTGCAACCTCCTCCACCTACGTATTTAATTATTTAACTGTTTTGTATGTATTTTATAACGTATTTTAGTGACTGTACACCGCCCCGAGTCCCTTTCGGGAGAGGGGGCGGTCTATAAATATGAATAATAAATAAATAATAAAAATAAAAAACAAACTGAAAGAACCCTGAATCTCAAGTGATCAAAGAGAAAGAAGAAGAAAACAATGTATTCAGCCTCCACCCTCTAAGTGGCAGTGTAACTGCTTTTCCTCCTGTTGTTACAACCCTCTTTATAATCCTTTTTATTATCTTTATATTCCAAGCTTAAGAAAGAAAAAAAATGGAGATCAAAAACAATCCAATCAATTCAATCAAGCATTATAAAAATAGAAGGAAAATTTTAATCCATAGGTGTAAGCAAAAGTGAAAAAAGAAGAAGAAAGAATTAATCCATTCAGTTTAAAAAATAGGGAGCCTTTGCAAAAATTCCATCCATGGAAAAAAAATAGAAACAAGATAACACACTAAGTTTAATGTAGATTAATTTCGCTGCTTCCAGTCTTCTATCTTCAATTTTAATTTAACTTAATTTGGGGGGGGGGGGTAGTCTCTTTTTCTAATAATAAAATTTCCTCACCAATTCGACACACTTTCTCTTTTCGCTTTCTTCCTGTTCCAGAGCTGTCCCAATTTCAGCAGCTTCATTAGCTGTATTTCTGTCACTGGAAAAAAAAGGCTATTCCTGGATCTTTCAGGGACTTTGCGGTGTCCCTGAGATCAGCAGGAGGTGCCCTTCTCTATCACCATCTCTGTGGGATGTTTTAGGTCCAAATGGAGCATCCAGCAGCAGAAATATCAACTGCTATCTCGGAGCACCAAGATCACACATTGTGCTGTCATGACATCAGTCCCTTTTTAATGTAACAATTATTATTAACTTTATTAGTTTTACTTGTATTAGAATGTATAACACCCAAATGTCACACTGTTTAAGCATTGATTTGATACATTTATAAAAAATGAAAAAAAATATTTTAAAAATACATATAAAGTTCGGAAATATTTCTGCTTCAAAGTATTCAGGGGGGCGGTTTGTACATAGGAGGCATTATCTTTTGGTGCACAAATGACGATGTAAACAAATGGGTTTTTGTTATGGGTGCAGATGTATGGTGCAGGGAACAGCATACCCTCCACAGTACACATTGTCTCTATCTGTCACAGCCAAAAACAGTAGGAAAGGGAGGGCTCTCTCTCCTCCCCCACTACTTTGGGCTATCCACCTGGTGAATTGAAAAAGGGGTGAAGGACACCAGTGGTGGGTTTCTATTATTTTTACTACTGGTTTGCTCGTGGATGCATGCTCGCGCACATGCGCAGAAGCATCTAGGTGGGTGGGCGGAGCCTCCCACCACTGCTACTACCAGTTTGCCTGATCCAGGCCAAACAAGCAACCCACCTCTGAAGGACACCCTGAATCTTCTCCAGTGCTAAAGAGGGACATGTGTTAAAGAGGGATCGTAAAGCTACAATGTTCACTAATTATTATCTACTGGGTCCTTCATCCCTATGGCTCTTAACCATGACTAATGGCCAGTGCAGTTCAGTGAATCATGTGAATAGAACTCATCCTAATTATTAGTTTATTTATCGTATTTAAGAACTGCCCTTCTCCTGCCCAGTGAGACTATGAGCTCTGCAAATGAAATATTAAAAATATTTCATTTTCAATATTGAAATATTAAAAACATAAGTCCCACCTATAAAATTTAATAGAGGCAATCAATGTTAAAAAATAATTAGGAAGAGGGATTTGAAGGCTCTAGAGAGCCCCATGACTGTGTGCTTTTCTGTGCACCTCAAGCAAAGCTACAGAGCAACGTTTCCAAGCCTTTCTGGAAAGCTTTCATGTAGATTTAAATTGAAGATATTAGCACAACTCACCAAGAAAGGGCCTAAAAGATGTGGAAATATTTTTTAAATATTCAGGTTCAAAAGTTATTCAGGTTCAAAAAAAATATTCTAAACTAATTTTTGCTTCTTCCTAAATTCCTTTGATTCCCATTTTACTTCATTATCAAATGTTTAGATAGTTCCTTCCAGATCCCATTACCTATGTCATGTTATCTGTGGTGTTACCTCTTCGAATCCTAAATCCTAGAGTCAGACATGCAAGTTGACAAGTAAATAAATAAAACCGAAGATCTCTTACCTCAAAGAGAGCTTTCTCTACATAATACATAATACATGATGGAGACAAACTAAACCCTAACAAATTCACATGCATGGAAGGTGCTGGCATGGCCAGTGATTTTTGTTCCTTCTCAATTGAACTGAATGTGAATGAACAACACCAGTTTGATTGAGAAGGAACAAAAATCACTGGCCATGCTAGCACCCACCATGAATTTGTTGAGGCCTGCTATTCAATTAACAAACATATTGACCTAGATCCAGCATATGAATATATAAGAAACCAGACCATTCAAACAACCAATTAACAAAAGAACCAATCAGCTGCTCAGAATTTAAATATAGCTCCAAACAAACAAACAAACAAACAACTAAACAACCAATTGACCAAACTGGCACACAAGACATTTATAAGCTAAGGAGAATAGGATAAGACAATCCTGCTGCTGATGTTACCTAGTCTGGTAACGAAATATTTAGAAATTAAATCGAAATAAGCTTGGAGAGGAAACCCCTGACAAACTCCTTTGATCCCTATTTCACTTCATTATCAAATGCTAATATAGTTCCTTCCAGATCCCATTACTTATGTCATTCTATCTGTCATGTTACCTCTTTCAATCCTAAATCTTAGTATCAGACAAGCAAATTGACAAGTAAAAATAAATAAAACTGAAGATCTCTTACCTTAAAGTGTGTTTTCTCTGCATAATACTTGAAAGTCTCCAAGATGAAGCTAAACTAAACCCTAACTAAGCTAACCTAAACTAATCCTAACTAAATAAACGAATACAATAAATATGATAAATACATAAGTAAAGAAATAGTATGATAAATTAATAAATAGTATGATAAATAAATAAATAGGTGTGATATTAAGTAAATCAATCAATAAACAAACAAATAAATAAATACTGTAAAGTAAAGCAAACGAAACCTAAGCTATATAAGAACAAATGCAAATCTAACCAACCAATCCTGAGTGAGTAAGTAAGGTGCCTACCCAGAGATAAAAGCTCTGGTGAACAGCTTTCATTCAGTCCACCCAAAAGTTTTATTTACTTCTCCTTTGTGAGCTCATGCACCTGTTAGCAGGATTATGAGGCATGACCTCACAAAAGAAAAGAAAAGAAAAGAAAAGCAAACTGATTAGCTGAATGAATGTTACTTGGAACATTATGTATTTTTTAATATTGGTAGGAATGCAAATACAAAATCCTGCTGATGCATTTGAGGGAATCAGAAGATGAGTTAACAAAAAAAAATGTCATAGAAAAAATAGTGGCCCTGAAGAAAGCAGGGAGATGTCTGGAGAAATATGCACAATTTAGGCCAGGGGTGTCAAACTAGATTTCTTTGAGGGCTGGATCAGCGTTGTAATTCTCTTCCACAGGCCGGCTGGGTGGTGGTGGAGGTGGGGGAAGATGGGATAGACCCTGCTGGCCAAAATGGGGCATGGGGGGCCAGCAGGGTGCTGAAGGAAAGAAGCCATCCAGGCTGAAAACGGGGCACTCAGATGCTCAGTGATTCTTTGTTTCAATTCTTCTATTTCTTTTGTTAGAGAGTTTTGTTGTTTCTGAGGCAAAGAACAGAGTCCTGATTTCCGAATATAAGCAATTCAATAGCTCTTCTGACTTCTTCTACTGCCTCTTGGTTTTCCTTTACATTTACCTTTGGCAAGACTACTGGCCCTGGTTACTCAGACAGCAGCCATGAGTCCTATTGTCCATTTTCTACCAAATGCCCAGGAACTCCAAAACCAAGCACAGTCCCTGTAACCCGAGAATGACTGAGCTGATTGCTATAAATTACATTTCACCATATATATTTTTATGGGAGATACACTGTTCCTCTGGCTCCTCAAGTGAGGAGGAAGTTGGATATAGTTGTTAGTGTGTGGACCATAATATTCTACATAATTTAAATGTAAATGGCAAAGTCCACTGAAGGCTTTTGCCAGCGGGCTTAACAAATTTCTTAAATCTTGTACCGATCTACTTGTGCACAGGCGAATATGTACACATAGCTTATCAGCCATTCAGGTTCAGCACAGAGAAGATGTATTAAGGGTATTTCAGATATAGTTTCCCCCCTAAATTCACTGTTGCTTGCTTTCCACTCCTGGAATCAAATAATAGATTGATTTCTTCAGCAGTATGTATTCCATTGGATGTCCAAAAGTTTAAGCAAACTTAGGCTGTTAGTAGCCCAGGCCATGCTCATTCTCATCTTAAGTTCACACTCAGAACTCCAGAGTGTTTCCCTAGAAATCTTGGATCAAATTTTCAGATACCCTTCAAATTGGGGACTGTTATTTAATAGTGAATAAGAAACAATAGTGAATAAGAAACAAGAAACCCTGTAGACCATTTCATTGAGCGCCGCATCAGGGTTGTGTTAGACCTTGGGGGGGTGGGGGGATAGGCTCAAGGTCACTCCTGTTGTGGGCACCTGTGGCCTGAGTGCTCTGTCAGCAAAAACAGGCTCTCAAACTCCATTTTTGCTAGCAGAGGCACCACAGGCTAGTCCTTTGCTGTTTCTAGGGTGGTCCCATGGGCCAGATATAAGCACCCCATGGGTCAAATCTGCCTCCCAGGCCTTGAGTTTGACACCCCTGCTCTAGAGAGTTTCCACTTGGTAGTCCTTAGGTGTTTGTTGAGGGAGAAGTTGCCACATAGGTAGTCATTGACTTAACCACTATCCATTTGGCTGCTTGAAGTTACAGCCACACTGAAAAACGACTTACCACCAATCCTCACACTTATGACCATCACAGCATCCCCACGGGTCAAAATTCCGGCTCTTGACAATTGGCCTGTTTTTAAAACTGTTGCAGCATCCCAGAGTCATGTGATTGCCATTTGTAGCCTCCTCAGCTGGTTTCTGATAAAGTCCCTGGGAAAGCTGGATTTTTTTTAACAACCATATGATTTATTTAAGAATTGCAGTTATTCGCTTAACAACTATGGCAATAAAAAAAGGTTGTAAAATCAGGCACAACTCGTTTAAGAACTGCCTTGCTCAGCAATGGAAATCCTTGTCCCAATTGTGTTATAAATAGAGGACTACTTGTCCATGTCTTATATTAAAGGAAATACAGTAATAACTCTGGTTTATTGGTGCTTTTCAAACCACCCTTCTTCCATGGCCTAATTACAGACCAGGATAAAGTGTGCTACAAGAAGAACTGCAGGAATCTAAATCTAATAACTGAAATGGTCTGAACACACTGATGTCGTGATTTGGTCAAGCTGTATCTTGCAGATATAGAAGAAACATCATGTAGTCAATCAGTTTTCTTTCAGCAATCTTGGGAAGAATTGATGGGTTGGGGAGGAGGGGTTAATCAAGTAGCTATTTTATCTTCATCATGCCAGAGCAGATAGTATGAATATCAAGTCTAGAAAAGAGCTGCGTTGCACCCTGCTTTTTTGAAGGATGCCCCTGACCTTAGCCATGGAGTTGAACAAAGCAACTCTTAGATACAATTGATAAAAACCCAAGTTTGAAATCGGTGGCATGAAGTACATTAACTGAGAAATACATCTCAGAGAAATCAAAGAGACTTTCCCTATGTCTAGAAGAACAGATGTAGAATGCTGATAAAATCTTTGCTCTCTTTTTTACTTTTTTTCTTAACTGCCTATCTGTTTTCATGCAGCCCGAAGTCTAGCATCATATTAATGGTGTGTCAGTAAAGTGCACTTTTAAAAAAAAAGACTGCCTAAGAGATAGCTGAAATAAATCTGTTCTTTAAGATGAAGGAGCATTCTGACCATTGTAGATAATCTATTTTTTTCCCTAGCTGTCCAAGTCATTTTCTCTTCAAAAATTATCTAGCTTTCCTGTGAATGAGTGAACGCTTCCTATCGGGAAGTTACTCATTGATGCTACATGTTATTTCAGTAAAGTGGGACTGCTGGAATTGTTGAAGGTAATAGTATCAAATATGATCAAACAGACATCCTTCTTACGGTTCTGATTATTCTAAATGCGGTGTCAGATTGTGCTAATTTGGAAAGCAGGAAGCCTGACTAAATTCAAAGCTGAAGCCTCTCAACTTCTCATTAATGATTCAGAGGTAGGCAGAGATTGATTCAGAGGTAGGCAGACAAGAGAGAACAATGGAAATGTTGCAGCCCAAGGTCAATGCAAAAGGAAAATGGGAGGATGAGTCAGGCAAAATTGACAATATATTGTAGTTCTGTGACTATAGTTTTAAGACACATTTCTAATCATAGAACATGATTTTGCCAGGATTTCTTGGGAAGAGATATTGAAATGGTCAATAGCAGAACTTTGCTACTGAGAAAATCAAACATTTGTGGAGAATTCCTAGGATCTAGGACTAGGGTGTCAAACTTGCATTGTCATGCTGTTGTCACATGATGTATCGTGACTATTTCCCCCTTTGCTAATACGGGGATGGGTGTGGCCAGCATGTGACACATCCAGCCTGCAAGCCATCAGTTTAACATCCCTGATCTAGGACAAAACATTACTGGTGTTTATCTAGCAAAGGTGGATGGATTGCTCTTTTCATTGTTTCATTCTGCTTTCCATCCATTGTGACTCCTGCCTGAATGTCCTTTTTCTGCCTTTGATGTCAGTTGATTCGCCTGTCCCCACAACAACCTTCCCAGCAAATTCACTTCACTATAATTCAGAGGCCCAACATCTAACTTTCTAAAAGACTGAGATTTCTTTCATAGTATTCCTGGTACTCCTGGTGCCGTCTGCTAGGCAATGCCAGCGGGCGACACCTAGGAGAAGATCCTTCTCTGTGATGGGCCCAACCCTCTGGAATGACCTCCCCCCAGACATTCGAACTACCACCGACCTCCGTTCCTTCCGGCAAAAGTTAAAGACTCACCTGTTTCAATCAGCTGGCCTGGCACTTTCTTAGTTTTACCTCCCAGGGATTTATTTTATTTTAGGGTTTGGGGTTTTAATTGTGATGTTTTTAGGATTAGAATTATTTATTTCTTAGTACAGCCTATCTCCCCTCCAAATGTATCTTAAATGTAGCTTAAATGTATTTAATTTTATGACTGGTTTTATTGTATTGACTGTACACCGCCCCGAGTCCCTTTTTGGGAGAGGGGCGGTCTAAAAATCTAAGAAATAAATAAATAAAAAATAAATAAATTCTCCTTCTGAGTTTTATTCAACTTCATAATAATTATACTCCCCCAAAAGAAATAAAAAGGAGAAACAAAGGTGCTTTTTCATTTAAAAAAATGGTGGTAGCTATGCTGAATTATTTCAGGTTTATTAAATAGAGGTAAAGTATCTCTAAGCTGTGTTTCAATGAAAAGATTTCCAAGTGAAGTTTTAATTGTCAGGAATCTTTTATAATTGTTTTGTCAGTCTTCAAAGATGTCATGGGATGTGGCAATGCAAAATATCAGCTGAAAGGTAGGGAAATAAACAACAATTTTTGGCATATCAGAATTGCTCTAAAGTACTGCTGAAACATGGAAATGCAAGGAAATATTAAATTTCACTTTGTCTGTTGCAGTTCTTTGCTTGAAAATAATCTTCTGTTTCCTTCAACAGCTCTAATTCCTTGCAAAGTGGTCAAAAGTTGTATGTATTATTGTAATGGCATTAATGCACACTCTTACTGCATATTTTCAAAGTCATGCATATGCAAATACACATCTGTACCTGTTTACTTAAATGACATGGGAATATTAGGCTCTTCTGAAGAGACAGGAGAGACACATGGTAAACAGCACAATAAATACGAACAAAGTGGAAAAAATAGATCAAAGTGATTGGTGGTAAATAAATAGGGGAAAAAATAAATTCGCAGTTTAGCATTTATGTTTTCCTTAATATTGGACTGACAAAGAACAGTGGAGAAAAAGGTGGAAGTGAAGTATTATGAGGAAAAAGTAGCTGAAAACTTCTTAAGCTGCAGAGGTGGAACATTTTACTTTTTTTTTAGGAGGGATGATGTCTTTCAGTCAGTCTTCCCTCCTGGATAAGTCCCTGCAGTTTTCTTAGCAAGATTTTTGGAACTGGCCTCTTTCTTCCTAGGACTGAATGACTGGCCCAAGTCCACCTATGTTCTTTCTTTCATGCCTAAAGTAGGATTAAGCTCACACTCTCCCATTCTCTACAGCCTCAGCTACACTTACACAAATGTGATTCTCTTAAGGTCAGAGATGGGATTCACTTACCTTCCTTATCAGTTTGCAAATGTGAGTGCGCTCACTTCACTCGTGCATGCCTCATCTGCGCATGTGCATTGCCTTCTGTGCATGCGCAATGCTCACGCATTACATTGGGTGGGTGGGTGAAGCCTCCCGCAGCCACCGCTACCAGTTCTCCTGAACTGGAGAGAACCAGCTGAATATCTCCTCTGTTTAAGGTGGAGCAAATGATGGGCAAAATTAATAGATTTTGAAGTAATATGGGTATAATAAATACCTGAGTCAGAATAAGAGGAAAGAAAAATACCACTTTTAGTTTGCTAGCTTTGTGCCCTTCCTTCTAATTCTTCTGAATGCTAATCTTCAATGAGATACTCAATTACAGATCACTGCCTTGTACAATTTTGTTTTGTTCCCATGCAAGATCAAACTAATTCTAGGATTCCCTTGAACCTCACAGTCTGCAGAATATAGTCAAAGCTTAGTTCGGAGTTTTTTTTTTTTAAAGGAAAGTAATGTCTTTCCTGGAAACATAACTTAGAGTGAAGCAAGTAAATTGAGATAATGAAAGGAAATCAGGCTATATAATGATCACAATCATATTCCCCAAATGCTTCAAGAATCACACCAATAATTTCCAACGTGAGGGACGGCTACCTTGTACCTCTCAGTGACTTGCAAAACTTCATCCTAAAGGTTGCAATGTGGAGGTCCTTTGGGTATTTAGGACAATCAAGTTCTGGCAGTAGTTTGGCAGAATCACTTGCCTGGGTGTTGTTTCACTGCAGGTTTGTGCTAAGTACACAAAGGCTGTAAAAACAGCAGAAGAAAAGCAGAGGACAGTTTGGCCTGAGGAGGCAGATAGTGATAATAGGAAAACATGAGAAATAGATAGCATTCCAAACTATCTCTGGAAAAAAAAATCAATATATTACCCTCAACAAAAGGCTTGGGTGTGCATTGGCCTTGCAATCAGCTTTGTGATGGAGCCAAAGGCACTTATAGAATTCAGACAAGAATATAAGGAGGCCAAGACCTCAGCTGTACTCGGTATGGGGTAAAATAACTTGGCTCCTGGTGTGAATAGCAGCTTTCCATAGCTGATTTTGTGCTGATTAGTTAAGCAGTATGAAATCACGCTTCCGAGGACAATTTAGAGAGAAAGGATAGAACAAAGGGTATATTAGTGACGCTTTTACATAAAACCACCCCTTGCTGCAAGTTGGGTATAATCACAATAACAACAACAATAATAGGCTTATCAGGAGCTTGATTCTTGAGATAGCTACTCTGACAGTTGCACACTGCTGTCTGCACATATGTGCAAAACTGCAACTACTTTGCTTCCCTTGTAATCTCTTGGTAGCTTCCATAGAAGACACAAGCTGCTTAAAACACCCATAGGAAGTACAGAGTTCCTCAAATGCAATAACAACAGTAACAGTCAACGATAATGCAAACCATAAAAATAGAATTCAAGGCAGTCAGAGAAGTTAAAGATGATATATAGGAAGCAGTTGTTGGAGGAGAAGCCAGAAGCGTCGCAGCGAGACCAGCTGGAAAAAAGCAGGCTCTGTTGAGCCTCTCAGAAATCCAGCCAGACAAACCACTGTCAGGAGGTCTTCAGATTGAAAACCTGTCCTGGAGGGACAGGGAACAAGAAGGGACAGCTCTGATGACCTAGAGGAACTGGCAGTTTCTTGGGAGGACAGAGAAAGACCCTTCAAACCAGCAGTGGGGGTGGCAGCCTAAACTGAATGACCACTACAAAGCTGGGGCATCTGGACTAAGTTATTACACAGGAGCAGTATTGGAAACAGAGTGTTTAAACCAGGTGAGTGATTGACCAACTCACAGAAAAAAAAAGCTGATCCTAATCTTAAAAATGATCCCGAAGCAGAATTAGCAGCTAACTGGCTTTCGGGAAATGTTATTGAGAAGTTAAAGATGATACAATACCATCAAGTAAACATTTTCCAAACTATCTTCATCTTTAATAGCTTCTATAAAAGGAAGGGGGCTAGCCCCATCTTTTCTGAGAAGCTATTTTATAGAATTGGCATCTGGTTTCAGCTGCTAAGTCTCTTAATAACAGTTTCTCCTTGGTTGATCAGTTGATCACACTGGTAATGGCTGAGTAGGCACGCAGTCCTGCAGGTATTTTGCTAATTACATTACGCAGATGCAACGACCGCAACAATCCAATGTTTCTCTCCTTTTCTCAGATAGTTGGTGATCAGTAGTGGCAGTTCTAAAATTCCACACTTGTACTTTATTTCACATGGATCACCTAGATCCTGAAGTGCAGCTCCTGGCCTGGAATCACCAAGAACCTCCTCTTGTAGGAGTTCAGTTTCAGTTCATCTTCCTGAATCCACCTGCTTGTAGCCTGCAAATAGGAAGAAGTTCTTAAAATATTTGCCTTCCTTCTAGGAGTTAAAATTGAATTGAATTGAAATGTGTGTGTGAGTGTAATGTATGCATGGGTGATGTATGTATGTATGTATGTATGTATGTATGTATGTATGTATGTATATTATTATTATTATTATTATTATTATTATTATTATTATTATTATTATTATGCCATATCCATCATTGAACATTGACAGTCATGTTGATGATTATATATATATATATATATATATATATATATATATATATATATATATATATATATATATATATATATATATATATATATATATATATATATATATATATATAATATAATATAATATATATATATATATATATATTGCCTTTATATACACGGCTGTGAGAGTTGGATTACAATGAAGGCTGAGTGCCGAATAATTGATGCTTTCGAATTGTGGTGTTGGAGAAGACTCCTGACAATCCCTTGGACTTCAAGGCGATCAAATCAGTCAATCAACTGATTGGAAATCAACACTTTATTTGGAAGCACAGTCAGACACTCAAATACTTTGACCACCTAATGAGAAGAAAGGATTCATTGGAAAAGCCCTGATGTTTGGAAAGATTGAAGGCAAAAGGAGAAGGAGAAGGCAGAGAATGAAGTGATTAGATAATATCACCAATGCAATGAATATGAAACTCTGGGAGACAGTGAAGGACAGGGGACCCTGGTGTGCTATGTTCCTTCGGGTTTGCAAAGTCTTAGACATGATTTAGCAACTGAATAAGTAGGAAGTGAAAGTTATTTTTTTAAGTTTGAAATCCCAATCCAACCCCATCTCTCCCAATTGCTTTATCACATTGGTTCTTATTATTTTAGTGGATTTCTGCATGCAAAGTGGGGATTCTGTCTCTGAGCTTGGTCTCTCCCTATTGCTCCCGAGCTACGATTTGAGGAAATTTGCACACTATAATTTGGATGTTTGTCTCTTAGTAGGCCATAGTATTTCCAACCAGTAAAATACAAGGTGTTAAGGTACAACCCAGAGGTGGGATTCAATTTTTTTTACTGCTGGTTCCATGGGTGTGGCTTTGTGGGCATAGCATGGCTTTGTGGGCATGGCAGGGGAAGAATACTCAAAATCCCCATTTCCTCCCCACTCCTGGGGGAAGGTTACTGCAAAATCTCCATTCCTTCCCCACCCCACTAACCTGCTTTCCAGCTCCATTCTCCTGTTCAGGACAACAAAAGAAGATCAGCTGGGAGGCTAGGAGGTATCGGGGGCAGCACCAGCCTATTTGCCAGTTCTCCGAACTACTCAAAATTTCTGTTACCAGTTCTCCAGAACTGGTCAGAACTGGCTGAATACCACCACTGGTGCAGCCTATAAAATACGGCTATAGTTCTAATTAAGCATATTTATTTATTAGCTTTTTATCCTGCCTTTATTATTCAACTCAAGGTGAACAACATATCATTACTCTCCAACTCTGTGAGGTGGGTTGGGATGAGAGACAAGGACTGGCCCAAAATCACCCAGCTGGCTTTCATGGGTAATTCCCTTGATATCATTCCTGGGTTCTCCCTTCCTCTCCCATCTTAGAATTAAACATTGAGTACAACTAGGAAAAGTGTTCAGTTTAGCTTATTGTTTAATGATTAGTCTAATAACGAATATCAAAATAAAATAAAATGAATCTATTGGAAAACAAAAAAAATAAATGGAATAATCAGCTCAAGTCATCCCCTTGGCACTTGACTCCAATCTGATCTAGCTAGAAAGCTCCCAGCTGAATTGTTTAGCTTGAAAGATGTCTTTTCTTTCTTCCTGTTCAAGTGCCTGTACCTTGGAGGCAGTTAGAAGGCCCATGTATGGCCTCTGCATGGTCAGAATTAAAACTTCAGCTAACGGGTCCAATTCAATCATACTCTGGAACACTGTACAAATAGAAAAGTAATTCAAAATAAATGAATAAAAATGAAGCTTGCCCCATTAAAAATGAATAGGTGAATATCCAAGAAAGGAATTAAACTGACATAGAAGGGTTCAGTTTATTGGAAGGCATGTTTATTTGGTTGTCAGGATCCTATCTGTCACTCATTGCTTTTAGAGGCAATGTTCCCGTACCTCTTTGTCCTGTAGGTTTCTCACATCACTTCTCTTTTCATACTTTAATCCTTACTGAGTAATAGTTCAGGTGCCTTCAAAACTCTTCTGCTGATGCCAGTTCTCACCATTAATTTATCCTTTCCCTTCCATCCTTGGCCTCCCCTTTTCTCCCTCCACTGAGACAACCTGGATGCATATATGAAGGCTATGTACAGTGGTGGGATTCAGCAAGTTTGCACCTATTTGGGGGAACCGGTTGTTAACTTTCTATAAGCAATTCCGAGAACCGGTTGTTGGAAGAAATCTCTTTTGTTTTTTCCACTTTACATGGCCAATCCTGTAAGGAAGGCAGGCAGGAAACATTCTGGTGTTGTTTCTAGCTTAATCTTTATTGCCCTACTTACAGAAACTGCCTCTCTGGTTAACCCTTATTACATTGTAATAGCTAAGGCGAAGCGCCCATCGATGTGAGTGGCATTGAATTGGCCATGCCCATCCAGTCACATGATCACTGAGCCACGCCTATCCAGCTGGTCATTAGGGCAGAGAACTGGTTGTTAAATTATTTGAATCCCACCTCTGACTATGTACATAAAAAGTAGCTCCCCAGTAACTACGTACACAATAGTGATTGTAAATCCAGTTTATTTATTTGAAATGTTTTCTCAGTGCCCATGAGTCTGTAGAGGAGAATGACTCTTTTTAGGTGGTGGAAATGCACATGTATGTACCTAGCCATAAGCATAAACGTTATATTAAAATGACACCCTCTGGCACTGTTTTATGATTTCCTCTCCTTTGTTTGAACTGACTTCAAGGAGCTGTGGTGGCACAGTGGTTAGAATGAAGCATTGCAAGCTAACTCCGCCCACTGCCAGCAGTTCGATCCTAACTGGCTCAAGGTTGACTCAACTTTCCATCCTTCTGAGGTTGGTAAAATGAGGACCTAGATTGTTGGGGCAATATGCAAATAATGCTGACACCGTAAACTATTCAGAGAGTACTGTAAAGCACTATGGAGCAGTTTATCAATCTAAGTGTGATCGTTATTACTATTAAAGTGCTGTAATCAAGGAAAGTTGTCACAATGCAAGAGGCATGCCTGCACTGCGGTTCTCCCAATTCCGGAATTTTAAAATAAAGTGCCTTTATTTTTTGCTGTCCATGTGTTGCTAATTCTCTGTATTGTGGTTCCATTACTCATAAAGACGCATACCACAGTGTGTCCATTTCTCATTGGTGCATTATATATTTATGCCTCGCATGGTTAAACTTTATATTTTTGCACACCAAAAGAGAAATTGTTTCCTACAGAGTCTTTTAAAACTCTGATTATACCGACATATGTGGTCATTTATTACTTTAATTTTTGTGCACCTGACCTGTTTAGGGATTGAAAAGGGGCTTGTATTTGCCTGAACTGAGATGTCTTCCTATTCAGATACAGACCAATGCTGTTAAAATGCACTTATAATTAAAGCCTAACTATTTTTTTTAATCCATGTGGAAGAGAATTCTTTGATTCAATGCTGAAAGTAAAATTTTGGATTTTCATATGGCTCCCATCATCTGCAAGAGTAGTCTAATTAGCTCTACGATGTTTTTTGTGTGGCAAAACACACTAGGTCAGGGGTGTCAAACTGGCGGCCCATGGGCCAGATGTGTCACATGCAGGCCACACCCACCCCAGCTCCACAAATGGGGAAAATGTCATGAAATGTCATATGATGGCAATGTGATGCGGTGAGTTTGACACCTGTGCACTAGGTTTTCTCTCAGGTTTGCCTTAAATGTCTTTTAGTCAATTCACGACTTCGCATGCTTTTTTTCAAAAATAGATATAATAGATTCAAAGCCTGCCTTCCGGTCATTAGGAATTAGGTCCTCACTCAGCCAGCCCACATTTAATATAGTGAAGCCTGTGAAAAATCCATTGGCTTAAACACATCTATTTTTATCCTATAGACACCAAATCTAAAGCTTTCATTATTATGCCAAAGAGGTTGTTACTTTACCTGTTCTAGAAGAGATAATAACACTTTGAAGAGCATCCATTTTCTTTGATGACAGGAAAGAGATGATGCCTTGTATTATTTAAAATGACTCTCTTCGACTTTACATCTCTGTTGATTTAACAGCCAAACAAATCTTGCTGACCTTCAGCGAAAAGAGTTTCAGAGAGTTCTTCATCCCTCAATAAGTAGTGAAGCTACAAATCTAAGTGGGATGTGAATGTAATAGAACAAATTGCATTTGTTAAGGAAGAGGTTTCCACAATCCTGCTTGAACTTGGTTCAGTTCTTTAATATTTGAGGAGTACCATTTATTGCAGTCACATTTTCCCACTGAATCAAAAACACACGTTGCATCTATATTTACAAGTTACATTTAAAATTGCCTTTCCTTTTTCATTTCCTATTGACATGGGAGAGACACAAAATGAAATGCAGTGGCAATTATTTTTAATAAGGGGAAGCTTGAAAGCAATTTTATCAGTGTCTCAGTGCCTGGAGACTGTGAAGACCACAGTCTTTGGAAACTGTAAAGATCAGCTTGACTTCAGAAGTTGTAGACGCTTCATCACTGGACGTTTTTAAGAAGAGGCTGGAGAGCTGCTTGTCTGAAATGGTATAGGGCAGGGGTGCCAAACTGGATTTCTTCGAGGGCTGGATCAGCATTGCAATTCTCCTCTGGAGGTCGGTGTGTGTATGTGTGTGTATGTGTGTGTGTAGATGGGACGGATGCCTGCTGCAGCACTCTACTGGCCAAAACAGGGTACAGGGGCATATGAGGGCCCCCATGCCCTATTTTCAGCTGAATGACCTCCTGCAGCACCCTGCTGGCCAAAATGTGGTGTGGGAGAAGCCCACACACCCTGTTTTGGCTGGCAGAGGCACCATGGGCCAGTCCTCTGCTACTTCTAGGTTGACCCTGTGGGCCACATTTAAGAATCCCACAGGCCAGACCCCTGGTATAGGGTCTCCTGCTTGAGCAACAAGTTGGACTAGAAGACCTCCAAGGTCCCCTCCAGCTCTATTCTGATTGAAGATCTGGATGGGAAGGTATAGACTTAAATTCAAGCTTGACAGTGCAGAGTGTCTATGGGTTTACAGGTCTTCCAGTATCAGGGATTTTTCATCTTTACTTTTGGATGAGATTGTTCTTTCCCAGACATAATTGATACCTATCTGGTGGCCTTTAGCTTCATTTGTAGTCTTACCTGGACTAGAATTCCTTTCTCACACTCATTCATGCCTCAGTCACTTCATGTTTGGGCTATTGTAATAAGTTGACATGGACTGCCCTTGAAAAGTGTTTAGAATGAAAATGGCTGTGTGGGCAGTTATGAGCATATATTCGTAGGATCCTATGAGCCCTCTGCTGGTTACCAGTAAGCTTCAGGATTTATTTCTTTATTAGCAATGGCACTTGACTTATGTACCCCTTCGTAGTGCTTTACAGCCCTCTCTAAGAAGTTTACAGAGTCAGCATATTGCCTCCAAAAATTTGGTTCCTCATCAGGGGTGGGTTGCTGCCAGTTTTACTACTGGTTCGCAACCCGCACGTGTGAGGTTCAATGTAGATTGTTCTTCGCGTATGTGCAGAACAATTTACAGTGAACTGCGCATGCACAGTCACTAAAAAACAAAATGGCGGTGGCCCAGCGGTGGCGAGGGAACTGGTTCAAGGGCGTGGCTGGCCTCGGTCACTGCTGGTTCAGTTGAACCAGGCCGAACTGGGAGCAACCCACCTCTGGTCCTCATTTTACCCACCTCGGAAGGATGGAAGACTGAGTCAATCTTGAGCCACTCAGAATCAAACTCTTGGAGTGAGCAATGAGCCAGCCTGCAATACTGTAATCTAACCCTTGCACTACCATAGTTTATTAGATTTTTATCTCACCTGTATTATTTTTTTATAAATAACATAAGATGGTGAACATGCATAATATTCCTTCCTCCTCCTATTTTCCCTACAATAACAACCCTGTGAGGTAGATTGAACTGAGAGAGAGTGATTGGCCCAAAATCACTCAGCCCGCTTTCACGTCTAATGTGGGACTACAACTCATGGTCTCCTGGTTCCTAAGCCAGCACCTTGACCACTAGACCAAACTGGCTGCAATTCAAGATCCTGCTCATCACTTAGAAAACCCTCCAGGGCATAGGATTCAGTTGCCTGAAGGATCATGATTCTCCTATTTTTTTTTCTGCTTACCCTGCAAGATCCAGCAGAGTGGACACAACCTCCAGGTCCCAACCTTGAAACAATGTCCTGTAATGGCTTGCCTTCAGAAGTTGTGGGTGCTCCATCACTGGAGGCTTTCAAAAAGGGACAGGAAATCCATCTTTCTGAAATGGTACAGGGTTTCCTACTCGAGCAAGGGGTTGGACTAGGTGACCTCCAAAGTCCCTTCCAACTCTGTTATTCTATGTTCTAATGGGTCCCAGGAAGCATGCATTCTTTATCATGGTTGCTGTCCTCTAGAATACTATTCCCCCAGCAGTTGTATTGCTCTGATCTGTTATGCAAGCCTAGAAGATGTGTCTCTTTCCCCAGACTGAGATGAAGAATGATTATTTCTAGTTGTCTTGTATTAGCAGGCCCTGTTCTTTGGTGGCTTGTATTAGCTTTATCAGGATATGTCACCTTATGGGGTACTTTAAATTGATTGGGTTTCTTTTTGTAAGCTTCCCAGAGTCAATTGAATTGGGCAGTTCTATAAATTTGATACAACAAACAAACAAATATAGTCTTTCTAACCCAATGCTTCAGAGACCCAGTTTACAGAAGAAGTATTGTTTCTTTTGCAGTTCAGAAGAGTCTTCTGTGGCTCCTGAATTTATTCCAATCAACCAACTTCAAAATATTCAATGCTCCCATAAATGTCTTCTGAAAGGACTATAAACAGTTATGAATTCTTAAATAGGATGTCAGTTTGCCAAGCAACATGTCTTCTAAAAGTTGCTCATGGGTCATCCATTAGGCGTTGCTTCTAATCTACTGCATTAGAGTCAAGAACTGAAAATAACAGCTTACATTTTTTTTAACTAATAGATTGCTACTTAGCCCTGGGGTATCATTTAGTCATTTTCAGTTTTATCCGAGGAAAAATAATCTGTTATGGATAAAAAAAATGATTAGCTTAAAATTAATTGCACTGATTATTAATAATACAATTAAAAATGTAGAACTCGTGTAGAGAATGGAAATACCAAATAGCAGGGTTATGCAGTGTTTTAGGGGAAAAGGGCTTTTGAATTTGTGGGAGCACAAATATAGACACTCTTGGCAATTTTTGGAAGTAGCAGTATCATGCACTTGCCATGTTGTGTTGGGAAAAGATATGTCTGCTTTAAAGAGTTCAAGACTGGAGCTGCATTGTTATTTTCATGAAATCTAATCTGAAGCCCCAAAGTGTGTGGGAAAACTATCTCTTTAAGGCATATGCTGAACATGTATCTCTGAAGGCAAGGAGAAGAGAAAAGGAAGAATGGACTTGTAGTGAGTGGGCAAACCTATGCAATCAGGAAATCACATTGGAAACCTGATGGATAGAGGGACAGAAGCTGTTTTGACTTCTCTTGATCTCCAACTACTGGTCCTGAGGACAGTGCATAGGAACCAAAGAGAAAAAGACATCCAGAGGTGGGTTCCTACCAATTTGGTGGAATCAGCAGTGACTCAGGCCTGCCACACCCTCAAACTGGTTCTCTCGGCAGCACCGTAGGCATTGTCATCTTGTTTTTGCCTTCTGCGCATGTGCAGATCAATTTTAGTTGCACTGTGTGCGCAGGCACAAGGCATGTCTCTGAGTGAACCGGCAGTAGCAGCAGCTGGAACCCATCCCTGAAGACAACCCAATAGGTGATGGGCTGTGGAGTTTAGAGACTGTGAAGTCCTTGATGCTCTCTGAGCTTGGGTGTTCCCTTGCAGACCTTTCATTACCAAACTTGGTAACATCATCAGTGTTGGCATTCTCTTTTATCAGGTCTTCAGAGAATCACCTGACCGAATTGCCCACTGCATAGGGAGAAATATCTGAGCCACAGTGGCACAGTGGTTAGAGTGCAGTACTGCAGGATACTTCTGCTGACTGCCAGCTGCCTGCAATTTGGCAATTCACGTCTCACCAGGCTCAAGGCTGACTCAGCCTTCCATCTATCCGAGGTGGGTAAAATGAGGACCCAGATTCTTGGATGCAATAGGCTGACTCTGTAAACCACTTAGAGAGGGCTGTAAAGTGGTATCTAAGTCTACAGTGCACTGTAAAGCACTGTAAAGCACTGTAAAGCGGTATCTAAGTCTATCGCTATTGCTAATTGCACTTGCTGCAGCAAGAAGGAAAATACTCCTTTAACTCTGGAGCAGCTAAGGATGATTTGAGGCTGCCCTCAGGTATACATTGGTGATGAGATGAGATGTCAGGATACAAAAAATAAAACAACCTAGTTGTTTCAGTGTGATTGTTTCAGTGTGATTGTGCTCCAATGGGATGCATTTGAGGAAAGTCCCAGTGCTATGGTGGGGGACACATTTTATTCAACCAAGGAGCTAAACCTTACCAAAATAAAATGTAAGCATGAAAACACGGTTCACACTAAGGGATTGTAAACGTTTAGTGTACAGGTTTTCATCAGAATTATAGTGAAACCTACACAAGTTAGGGCTATGTTTTTTCTTCTATTTCCTCTATTGAAATAGAAGGAAAATTTTAAAAAGAAGGGCTTGAAATGATGATAGATCAGTGGTTCTCAACCTTTCCAATGCCACGACCCTTTAATATAGTTCCTCATGTTGTGGTGGCCCCCAACCATAAAATTGGTGTCTCGGTTCCTAAGACCATCGAAAATATGTGTTTTCTGATGGTCTTAGGTGACCCCTGTGAAAGGGTCATTCGACCCCCAAAGGGGTCCTGACCCACAGATTGAGAACCACTGTGATAGATAGTTGAGCAGGCTGTTTCATCATCAAGTGTAGGCATGAGGCTTGGTGATAGAAGGGGAGAACTGGGATGGAAGTGCTAGATCAGGGGTGTCGAGCTCGATTTCATTGAGGGCCGCATCAGGGTTGTGTTTGACCTTGGGGACCAGGGTGGGTATGGACAGGGTGGGCGTCGCCACCTTGACATCACTCATGTTGGGGGTACCTATGGTGGCCCGAGAGCTCTGCCAGCAAAAACAGGCTACCGAGCTCTGTTTTTGGCTGTGATGGCCTCATGAAACCCTTTGCCAGTGAAAACAGAGTTTGGGAGAGCCACATGCGACCGTCCTGAGCTCCATTTTTGCTGGTAGAGGCACTGCAGGTAGGTCCTTTGCTGTTTCTAGGGAGGCCCCTTGGCACCCCGTAGGCCGGATTCGGTCCCCGGGCTTTGAGTTTGACACCCCTGTGCTAGATAATACAGGAGAATTGGAACAGAGCCGCAACAGAGCAATGAAGCATCTTGTTGGAGAAAAAGGTTTTTTTTCTACCTCATACACTTTCCAGTCCAGCTCCTGAAAGCTTATAAAATGTATTCATCATAAAAGATGCTGTCACACTCTTTCTGATTATCATTTCATCTGGCGTTCTCAAGGGATGCTGGGATTTTCTTGATTATGTGCTTGAAATTTCTCTTCGCTGGAAAATTTCTCAAAAATCCTTTGTGGACACGAGTTTCATTTCTCTTCACCACAGAGGTCATACCTTTCTGGCGATGGCCAAAGGATATCTTGATTGTGTTTGGAATAGATCTTTCCTGGCAGAATTCTTCTCGATGAAGCTCATCTTAGCTTTGCTTATGATTAATAGGCCTTCTCCCGTTTGACTGATATGACTAATGTCTGCTTAGTAGCAGAATCTAAGTTCAGTTCTTCCTTTCTCAGTATGCCTGAGTTTCTGTATACTTTTTTTTTTGAAGAACTGTTTTCCCCCCACTCCCCCTGAATCTGAGATTCTCAATATAAGCATGTGGTTTAGTCTAGTGGTGAAGGCACCAGGCTAGAAAGCAGCAAACTGTGATTTCTAATACCACATTAGCCATGGAAGTCAGCTGGGTGAACCTGGGCCTGTTAACTCTGTCTCAGCCCAACCCACCACACAGGCTTCTTGTTGAGGGAAAAACAATAGAAAGGTGTGTTGAATATGTTTGCCACCATGAGTTATTTGGAAAAAATAATAGCAGAGTGATATAAATAAAAAAATTAAATTTGGGGATTTCTGGCTTTTGCTTTTCAAATGGCAACAATTGGAATTCAAGCCCACTAGCTCAATATCAATAGAATTAGAAATAATTTGGTTCTGGCTCTTTTCCTAAAAAAAGGAGATATCCCTTCACAAGAGAGCCATTACATTTTGCAATACAAATCATATATCCATCCTTCATAGCATAAAAATGCAAAACATAGGCAAATTACAGTTCACTTCTTTTTTTAGCGGTCCAACCCAATTATCATTTACTAAATATATCAAATCATTGTGTATGTAACATAGGGATATTTTCTTACAGCTTGAAAGGGCATGGTATGCAGTTCATTTATACTTTTAATATATGCTGTGCCCCATTCTTTATATTCTTGAGGATATTTATACAAAGTAAATTGAAGGAAATGTATAACCATCTTTTCTGGGAATGGTTCGATGAATGATGCAACACAGAGAGGAAAGTTGAGAAAAATGTACAGTTAAGCTCTTTTTATTCACTGTATAAAAGTGGGTGACTATTACAACTTTATGACCTGCAGACTTCAACTCCCAGAATTCCTGAGCCAGTCTTGGCTGGGTCAGGAATTCTGGGAGTTGAAGTCGACAGGTCATAAAGATTCTGTAGTTGCCCGTCCTTGTTATACAGTCATATCAGCTTCTTAACTTCGTCATCTACTTCACACACACCTCATCCAATGTATGAAAGAACATAGAGTTAGGCATTAAAGTCAGATGCTACCAATACAATTCTAATTACATGGATGGTGAGCTTTTGAACAGATTATAAATAATGGCCTAATAGTCTACATCTGATTTCTTTTTTAAAAAAATAATTTTTTATTTTATTTTTAATTTTCAAAACAAACACAACACATCCTTCTTTACATACTGTAGAAAGTGTATCTGTATCTCTTCCACAGTCAATAAACATAATTCATATTAACTCAAGTATTTTAACTCAGATATATTTATACATGTTACCATCATCATACCTCCATTTTCATTTGACTATAATTATTTAAACATCTTTCATCATAAAATATACCAAGATTTAATACATAACCACATACTGGCATTTCATTTACTATTTCTAAAATCCTCCAATAATACTGGATTCTTATATCCTATTCTAGCTAAACATCCATAATATTTAATAACAAAGTTTTCTAATCCTCCATTCCAAATCACTGTTTACAATTTACATCCAGTTTCCTTATGTTGTACCCATACCTGTTTATACATTGTTATCATATGCCTCCTTTATTTAACTATATCCTGCATCATAACATTTCCTCCCTAATAATCAAGACTTAACTGTATCTAACTTAGTTCTTTTTTATTAACCTTTATGTATAATCCAAAAGGATTTCTAATCTTCCTTTCATGGATACCATTCAATATTCATATCCAATTATTGCTTAGCATAACACTACACATTGTATACATTATTATCATTATCAATTATTTATTTAACTATATCTATTATCACTAAATTTCACTAAGTTTAACTAGTTTTAAATTATACTCTTCCATCTATCAACCTGTATCTTTGCAGTAGCAAAACAGTCTCATATCTTCTGCCATTTGTGGTGTCAGTCCTCTAATCATCTCCTTAATCAACTTTGTATGGACTCCTCTTAGCAACTCCTTGCTTAAAAAATCTCTCAGTCTACACCTGATTTCTGCTGCTGTAGCTACTGCTGCAGCAACAATGATGGAAGGTGTCTGTCTGGGGTGGGTTGCTGCCAGAATTACTGCCAGTTCAACATGCAACATTTTTTGCTCCATGTGCGTGCGCATTTGCACCTAAAAGGTCTGCGCATGAGCCCAGCATTAGAAATGGGGAAAATACATTTTTGCAATGAAGATTGTTCTGCGCATGCACAGAACTGAAAATCACAGTTTTTCAGTTCTGTCCACAGCTGAGGATAGAACCAGTTTGGGGGTGTGGCAGGCTGAGTTACTACCTATTTGGCCTAACAACATTTGGTAGAAACCCACCTCTTGTGTCTGTTATACCCAATTCTCAGTTATTTGCATTCACCAATATCAGGTTCCATTAGCAACTTATTTTTTCAGTCATTCAGAAGCCTGGCAGGCTAAAGACCACCTGAATATCCAAGGAGAAGAAGCTCTTCCATGTGGCAAGTTCTGCAACTGAGAAGGAATGTAATTGAAAAATAATAATAATTATTAACATAGAGGTGGGTAGAAGCTGTAAAGTGTTATGGACAGCCTAACTGAACTGATTATTCCCTCTAGATCCAAGTTTGTCTGAAGATTATCAGCAGGAAGATATTAGCAGATCAATATGTTATTCCTTGGTTTGGTTTTAGAAAGCATTCGGTTTGATGTACTTACAGTCTAAAATGTGCAAGTATTACTAGTCCTTTTTCAGACAAAAATGAACCCAATGTATATCCTTATGTCAAAGGCAGCATGTTCCACCCGATTTTATATTTCATGTGGTAAGAAAGGGAGCAGGAATTTATAGAGCAATAAAAATCCAGTTTGTTTTAACTGTAATAGAGCAGTTCTATTTCTGCCATTTTATTGTTTTCTATCTAGTTGTTTAGAATTTTCAACAATATGATGGACATCTATAAACATTTTTTTTGCAATGTACTCACTACTTTAATGTTAAGCAATGCATCATAAGCTTTCCTATAATGAGTCCCTCGGTGATATTTATTCATTTATTGATCAGATTTATGTAGCTCACCTAAACATATTCTGGGCTGCGTAATCAGATTCCTCCTCTAAAACAACCCCAACATTGCAAATTAAAAATATACAGTGTCGATAAAAACTCTAACCATACCAAATCAACAACAACATCAACAAAATCCAAAAAGCAACACATCCACAACTGCCAGGGCTCACCAATCATATATATATTCTCACAGAGCAGATCTGGGGGTGGGGGGACATATTGTAAAATATTTCCTAAAGACTAATAGCTCTCAGGCACATTTCCTCAATAAACATTTTCAAAGATAAATGTTTGTTGGTAAATTCTTTCATATAATTAGCAATTTCCAAGCAGATGGGGGTGGGGGGGAGAGAAAGATTCTAGGAGATTCAATTCAATGCTGTCATCCACACAGAATCTATTTTGGATCAGATATGAATTCCCCCCCTATAGATATCCCTTGATAGTGATGGTAAGCTTTTTCACCAAGGTTGCTATGACAGCAATCATGGAATCAAGGCAAAAGAGAGACAGTCTCGATAAGTGATAACTCCTAGTCTTGATATAGTGAATTCAGATTGATGGGAAAAAGAAAGAAGAGTTTGATCTAGGCATCAGGCTAGAAAGCAGGAGATTTTGAGTTCAAGTTCTGCAATGAGTGACTTTGGGCCAAGCTTCCCACCCTCCCTCCCTCTCCATCTCCTTCCCCCCTCTCTCTCCAACCCATTTCACAGGGTTGTTAATGTGGGGGAAATAGGAAATAGAAGGTCCATTGCAGTGGTGGGAATATTTTTACTATACGGTTGTGTGGGTGTGGCTTGGTGGGCATGGTGTAGCTTGGTGGGCGTGGCAGGGGAAGGATACTATAAAATCCCCATTCTCTCCTGATCAGTTGGGACTCGGAAGGAAGAGAATAGATGAGGCAGGGCCAGGCAGAGATGGTATTTACTGGTTCTCCGAACTTCTCAAAATTTCCAGAACTGGTCAGAATTTGCTGAATACTGCCTTTGGTCTATTGGATATGGTCACTGCTTTGAATGATTTATAAAAGTAATGAAGATGAGATACCAAAAAAAAAATCTTAGTCACAGTTTCATTAGATACAAGTTCTCAAAAGAGTTGGTAGGGCACAGCCAGGATTCATTTCATGTTTCAGCTCGATTCTGTTGAATCGAGTGAACGTTTTCATGTCCAGCCATCCATTTCTTCTTGATTGTGAGTTCTTGCTTCTCTCCGGAAGTGGCAAATGCCTCCTAAAATGTCACATGTCAACATTTTTCAGCAGGACATAAAGTCAGCTTATACTGTATACTGTATTATTATTAAAACCAATATTGGTTTTTCTGTGCTTCTCAACTGAATATTTAGATAGATTCCAAAGAACCAGCTGAATAGAAAAGTTTGACAGTGTCAAAGATACACCAGCAAGTGAGTTTTCAAGGTACCTTGCTTTACTACCTGCATAGAAATGCAATTTTTTTTCAAGACTCAAAATAGTCCATTGATCAGTAGATGGCAAACTTGCTGCATATAACTTTCCTTTCTTATTTTTATCCACCGAACATTTTCAGTACAAGCATTATTCTGTATTATAATTTAAGATACCTTTAAATTCATTGCATTTAGTTTATCATGGCAATGATTTGTTTACAGGGCACTCTATGTAGCATATATATGCTGCAGTTTTCAACACGCTATGGAAAGAAATATTAATAAATGTGTGAACTTCCCCGAGCTATTTTAAATTATTACCTGCTTTGTTTCTGAAGGTTTGTTTTTATTGGGAATATACTTGTTTTATTAGTGCAATCTCCTCTGTAACAGTTTGTAGACCCACTCTGCTTCTGCACTTTGTTCCATAATTACTAATAGCGTTGCAAAAGAAATATGAAGCTAATCCTTAGGATCCTCTAAAAATTTGGATTTATAATGGATCTTCAATTTTTTTTTTTGACAAGATTTGCATGTAGCCCGTTAGAAGAACATTTATGGGTGTAAATTCAGCTGAGAAAGGGATAACACATAGGTAGAAGTTAGTAAGTACAAGCCAGGTTCTGTTTATGGAAACAGAATTCATGTTTTTAAAAATAATGAGTGATCATTAAAAAGGGAAGGTGAATTACTTTACAAATGAGCTAACATTAATCATTCTTGAGGAGAAAAATAAGGATAAATATATTATCCTTAGTATGCATTTTTTTAAAAATGATTTTGTGCATCTTATTGCTAGAAAATAAACAAGATGTGTTATCAGGTTAAAAAAAAATCTCCACACTTTCCCTTGCCTTTAAATGCATTAAATAGACTTAAAATGCTTGTCATTAAGGGCAGTTGCCTTTTTAGTTACACCTTCATAAACAATTACCTCTGTAATTACAAAATATATTATCTTTCCAATACAGTTCTCTGGAATCAATAGGGAGATCATAAGAAACAATATTTTATATGCAGAAGAAAGACTGGGGGGAAAAATAAGGCAGAGGGATTCCATGCAAAATGTAAAGTGTTTTATTTATTTATTACTTTTTTACACTGCCCAACTGCCAGTGATTCTGGCTGGTTCACAGATAAAAAGACAGAGAACAGGCACAAATTGGAAGAAGAACCCACGTTATTCAGAGAAAAGTTTTAATCATCACCCTTGCCAAAAACACAGGAGAAGAGCTGAGTCTTCAAGGCTTTCCAAAATACCAGCAGAGGAAGGGCTCTGTCAGGCCTGTAGTTATGTTTCTTTTAGGATCTTTGGCCTGCCACACTTTTTATTAATTTCCTATGCTGTTTCAGTAGTGTAGTAGTTGGGAGGGGGGAATAGAAAGGAGTAGGATTTGTGGAATGTATTGTTGACATTCTTTTATAGAAGCCAAGGTCATCTTTTGTCTCCGCACCTCGACACCTGACCGGAAGCAGAGAGGTGTAGATGCCAGCGTGGAATATGATGATGATTGGAACATGTGATGGATTTGTGGGTGTGGGAATAAGATCATGAACTTTCAACTGGGTGGAATTCCAGGAAGAACATTAGAGTTGGAATTCCATAGATGTGCTAACTTGCCTGCATGAATAAATTGGGCCTTTAAGGATAACTTTGCCTTGGACAATGATTTAATTCTGCATGGTATTTAGAACGCCTGACAGGCTCTCTGGGCTTTGTGGTTAGCCTCATTCCAGAGGGCAGGTGCTGCTTTTGAGAAGGTCTTCTGGGGTCTAAATCTAGGCTTGGTTTAAAAGAATCCCCTCAGAATGAGGGGAACTGAGTCATTTAATCTCCTTTTTTAATCGATGTATTGATATGAACAATTGGATAGGCTCTTGCATAGCCCCATGGAGCATCACCACCCAATTTGATAGCCCTAATTGTTACAAAGGGAGAAGCACAATATTAGACAGAAAGCAGATCTGTACTTAATCTTTTGCATACTGAATGGCATTGTCATGGCATATTTATGCCATTTGCATCTGGTATCTGCAAAGCCACCCGGAGAAAGTATAATGGGTCACACTGTGCAAACAAACATCCCTTTTCCACCAGTGGTGGGATTAAAATAATTTAACAATCCAGTTCTCTGCCCTAATGACCAGCTGGGTAGGCAGGGCTCGGTGGTCATGTGACAGGGTGGGCGTATCCAACTCAATGTCACTAACGTCAATGGGCGCTTCATCTTAGCTGTTATAGTGTAATAAGGGTTAACCAGGGAGGCCGTTTCTGTAAGCAGGGCAATAAAGATTAGGGTACAAACAACACCAGAATGTTTCTTTCCTGCCTTCCTTACAGGATTAGCCCTGTAAAGTGGAGCAAAAAAAAGGAGATTTCTTCCAACAACCGGTCCTCCGAACTGCTTAGAAAGTTAACAACTGGTTCTCCCAAATAGGTGCAAACTGGCTGAATTCCACCACTGTTTTTCACCAATGTTGCAACATGATTTCTAGAAGGATCGGATTGCTCATTGTTGCAAGTGTAATACGTTTTACATGTTTTGGCATCATATGAATGTGGCTTAGTCTCCAGTAGAGTTATAATGAGGTGGGGAAGCCCTTGTGATCATGATACATACTTTAAGTAGATCTACCTGTAGGACTTCCATTCCTGAAAGAACTACCTTAAAGTTTTCGCTTCTGTCTTTAGTCTTTTTGATGTAGTATTTTCTAGACTGTTCATTAATTCACTAAGTAGGACTTTCTCACTCTTGGGAATAATTCCCATTGCATAGCCATAGCTGTGAGGAAGCCATACATACATATTTATTATGTTTTAAAAGACAACATACTGTCATCTACCAGGTTTTAACTTGATCTGAGGAACAAATTCTTTCCCCTGCTTATGATGTCATTCATTTGAACTTTAAAGCTTTAACCCTATGCACGTGGAGTTAGGCCTGAGGAATCGTCCTTTGGTGGGTATAGAATTAATGTACTCAAATCCACTCCACATTCTCCACAATGTGTCCTAAGTGCTTAAGAATTTTCTGTTTCATTGAGGGATGTGTTCTTTTTATTTTGCAGCTTGATACTGGGGCCATGGGTTTAGGGAAACTGGTTTGGACCAGGTCAGATGATTAGGGCATCTGGCCCACTTTGACAAAAAGAACAGTTGCTTGTCAAGCATAGTGACATTGGATTTGAATTTGGAACTTTATGAGCACAGGGTATGAATTTTTGCCATTTTTTAAATTTACTTTTTTATTCTTTTTATTTTATTTTGAATTAGCTTCATCCTTCAAAAATGGTAGAATTTATAATTCCATCTCTTAAAGTTTGGGAAGGCATGGACATAGCTGTCTTGGAAGGGTCTCAGAAGAGAACTAAGGCAGTGGTGGGTTTCTATCATTTTTACTACCGGTTCACTCATGGACGCATGTGCACTCGTGACACTTCTGCGAAAGTGTCCGGGTGGGTGGGTGGAACCTCCTGCTGCCACTACTACCGGTTCACCTGATCCAGGCCAAACCGGCAGCAACCTACCCCTGATCTAAGGGATGTGTAAGGCAAGAGCTAACCATTTCATACTGGTGTTTACTTATTTATTTTTATGTATTTATCATATTTAAAGACTGCCCATCTCCTTCACAGAGATATCTGGCATATTGTCTCAGCCACACAAAATTGAGTGGATTTTTTTTTCATTTGAAACTCCAGTAGATACTGATCTTCTAAGGAGAAATTTCCTGACAATTAGAACAATTAATCAGTGGAACAACTTGCCTCCAGAAGTTGGAATGCTCAAACACTAAAAGTTTTTAAGAAGATGTTGGATATCCATTTGTCTGAAGTGGTGTACGGTTTCCTGCCTAAGCAGGGGGTTGGATGAGAAGACCTCCAAGGTCCCTTCCAACTCTGTTATTCTATATTCCTTATTGAAATCACATCTGGGATACAAACCAGAGAGAATCAAAACATGAACCCAAAAGCTAAAAACATAGGCATCATTCTTAGATTTTGAAATCATCTTTTTTTGGGAGGAAATAATCTGACTTTAAGAAAAAAAAACTCTCAGGATTGCATTGTGTTGAATATCTTATCAACAAGATGGGAAAGCACACTTTATCTGCTTCTTCGTTGACAAAATTAATCAGTCTTTTTCTTACTGGTACTTAAATTGGACACATTGCTAGGAGACGGCCCTATTTGCATTCATTTTGCATAAGCCCTCATTGTTTAGAGGGTTATACATAACAGTGACATAAAGGCCCATGAGAAAATAATTGAAAAGGTCACAAGCCTATTTTTCTCTTTCTATGACTACTTTCCATTAGGCAATTTTCCTGTGGCAGGATGATTGTGCAGCTGTGTGACAGCGGCTGTAGCACAATGAACTGACAGCTTGGCTTTCTGTCAAGGAAAATGCTGTCTACCTATCTCTCTGTTTTGAAGTTATCATTTTAGAACTCACCAGAAATAATCCTCAAAATATTTTTTTTTAAACGATGAGGGGAGAAATAGAGAACCACAAGCCCATTTCGAATTCTGCTAATTCTAAGATTCCCCCCCCCCCTTATTTTCCCCCTTAAATGTAAAGCAGTGGTGTCCAACCTTGGTAACTTTAAAATTTGAGGACTTCAACTCCCAGAATTCCCCAGCCAGCCAGAATTCTGAGAGTTGAAGTCCACAAGTCTTCAAATTGCCAAAGTTGGACATCCCTGATATAAAGAGAGATGGAATACTTATCATGGAACATGGTTAAGGGACAGCTTCAAAACTGAGAACTAATTCCTGAATATTATGACTAGTTCCCCATTAGCCTTTCCACCCTTGACTCATATTTGATATGCCATCTATAGGTAATATTAATCCTAAATTGTTGGTTTTCAAGACTTCTGGCACATCATATCCCCACACCTTAAATGTTCCTTCCAGAATCAAGACAACTGAAGTTTAAATTTCAGATCCTCTTTGGATCTACATAGCACTCTTCAGTGTTTTTCATAGTATCTGTTTATGACGCCTTTCTTTTTCTTTTATTGACAGCTTATTATTTCTCCTTGGTCCTGCTTAGAAAATTTCTGCTTAGAAATTTTCTAATAGCCAACTGGAACGTCTTCGTTTCCTAATTCCAATTAGCAGTTTCCTGGCCATTTTCCTTTCGTAAATAACAAAAGTGTGCCTTTGTTTATTCTTTTTAAGCCACCCTTAGTATTCCAAAGGGACATGGTGGCTTAGTGGCTAAGATGCTGAGCTTTCAATCAGAAGGTAGGCAGTTCAGCGGTTCGAATCCCTAGCACCACGTAATAGAGTGAGCTCCCATTACTTGTCCCAGGTTCTGCCAACCGAGCAGTTCAAAAGCATGTTAAAATGCAAGTAGAAAAATAGGAACCACTTTTGGTGGGAAGGTAACAGTGTTCCATGTGCCCTTGGCATTTAGTCATGCTGGCCACATGAACATGGAGACATCTTTGGACAGTACTGGCTCTTCGGCTTTGAAGCAGAGATGAGCACCGCCCCCTAGAGTCAGGAACAAATAGCACATAAGTGCAAGGGGAACCTTTACCCTTACTTTTTAGTATTCCAAATAATATCTACATAGCCTTTCAAGCTTCATAAAAGCAATCAGGTCATCTAATGCAAGTTTCTCCTTAAAAGTTCAGAATATTCAGTGGTTGTTATCCTAGGATCCTAAAAGTTTTATTTTCCCACAAAAGAGGTTTTTTAAAGTTCTTCTTAATTCCCAGAGTCCTTAATCTACAGCTGGAAGGTAGGTAAGGAAGGTAATATGCTAGTGTTTCCTGTTAGCACATATCACTCTGTTTTTTTTAATAAGCCGTATTGACTACTTTAAAAAAGTAATGGTAGATATTCCTTCTGTTATCTTTCCTTGGGATTTGAATGATCTATATCAGGGCTGTCAAACGTCCGGCCCACGGGCCAGATGCATCACATGCTGGCCACGCCCACACCCGGTATAGAGAAGAGGGGGAAAATCCTAATATATCACATGACACCACTGTGATGACGTGAGCTTGACACCCCTGATTTACATAATGCTGGGAAAGATTAAAATTGAGACTCTAGAAAAAGTTGTGAGAAGAGCAACAAAGATGATTAGGGAGCTGGAGGCTAAAATATATGAAGAACAATTAAATGAACCAGGTAGGTCTAGTCTGGTGAAAAGAAGGACTAGGGGAGATATGAAAGCAGTGTTCCAATATCTAAGGATCTGCTTCAAAGAAGAGGGGGTCAAGCTATTCTCCAAAGCAACTGAGGTGGGACAAGAAGCAATGGATGGAAAAGACCAACCTAGAAATAAGAAAAAAAAAAATCCTAACAGTGAGAACAATTGATCAGTGGAATGACTTGCCTCCAGAAATTGTGGGTGCTCCAACACTGGAAATACTGGAAATTTTAAAGAAGGGATTGAATAACCATTTGTCTGAAATGGTATAGTGTTCCTGCCTGAGCAGGAGGTATGACTAGAAGGCCTCCAAGATCCCTTTCTACTTACGAGCCAAGGTGGCACAGTGGTTAGAGTGCAGTACTGCAAGCTATTTCAGCTGACTGCTAACTGCAGTTCAGCAATTCAAATCTCACCAGCTCAAGAGAGACTCAGCCTTCCCTCCTTCTGACGTGGGTAAAATGAGGACCCAGATTGTTGGGGACAATATGCTGATTGTGTAAGACCTCTTAGGGCTGTAGAAAGCACTAAAAAGCGGCATATGTCTAAATGCTATTGCTATTGCTACTCTGTTATTCTGCTATTACAAGGAAACCTTTGTAGAAAATTAGGACACTTCCATGCATCTCTCAACCCAGGATCACTTCTGAATAGTTGTTTTCAAGAAAATACATGGTGAAAGCAAGAAGGGTCTTTATCATCCATTCCGCTATTACTCTATGAATCAAGCAAATGATTATTAAGTTCTAATAAACTTTCATGGAGTGAAGATCAAGGTTTTAAGAAGGCTTCTTAAAAACCTATCTGTGACTAATGATTAATTTGGATTCTACATCTTAAACTGGCCCTCCAGTGTGTTGTTAGCATATTTTCTGCTTTGTGTACTCTCACACTGTTTCTTCCTTGAAGGTTAATTGTATGGTGGAACCTCAATGCATGTTAGACTTGAATAGCTGAACAAGTGTTTTTCTACCTACTCTGTATTTCTGAAACACCTGAGTTGACAAACAAGAAGTTAATATCACATCCTCCTGATGTTGGAGAGAACAAGCCAGTTCCAAAACACTTCCTATCAAGGGCTGAAAGAAAATGAGAGTTGACTTCTGTGCCTAAGGAAGAGCTAGAACAGTGAGACACTTAAATGAATTCACAACTCACACTGCTAATAATGTGATTTGCTTGGGTTATTGAGTTGTATGAATGTAGGAACTGTTTATAAAGCCTAGTTTACGGCTTCGTGCGTTGTGGCATGCCAACAATTATACTTAGTCATCTATAAATCAGATGAGTGACATTTTCTCCTTGGTATATTCATTTTCAACAGAATCTTCAACATGTTGGAGGAGCATTTCTCACCTAAGTAAAACAGTGTTTCATTTCACTTTACAATCTCATTATTTCCAACATGCAGGTTTGATTGTACGAAGCTGGGTACAGATTGATCTAAAATGTCACAGTATCCCTATCACTGAAGAATGAAAGGCTGTAACTTCACCTCTAAGATCAAATGATCCTGCTGTGAAGATTTTTGCCACTTAGAAAGACATGAAGAATACACAGTGATTGATTATCATCTGAATTTAGCAAGCTCCAAATGGATGGTTCAGCTCTGATATTCACATTTTACTGCTTTAAGTAATGTGTGCATCATACCTGGTTGTGCTTTTTGTGTTGTTTTTTGCTACCATAAATCAAAAGCATATATAAAGATATTATGGCACAGAGTAAAAGGAAAACCAAGGTTTTTTTCTTTTCTTTTCGAATTACAAGATAAACTGCAGAATTGCATATCAATGGGAATTGGCCACTCACTCCCCGATTTGCCTTCCTGCTGCCTGTATATGCATGAAATGATAACATAGGAAATAAAATACTCCTGTGTTTATTGCTAACAGCTCACACGCAACTTTGCAACAATTCTGAAAACCATGATGCTGAAATATATGCCTTTTATATACCTGAGCCCTTCTCAAAAATTAAAATAAAGTCTAGAGGAATAGCAAGAAGAATGGAACAAATATATATGCGCTCTGTTTTACCTTACATACCACAATGAAAGGGCATTCGGCACGTGTCTGCTCACAAAAGCCTTCTGTTGAAGGAATTATTTTTTCCCAATGAAAAAGGATGTTCACTCTCTTGTCTTGCGATGGTACATATTTGCAACCTATTAAAAGGGAATATACAGACGCAAATTGTATTCTTCCCAGTTGGCAGGACAACATGAATAAGGCAGTATCGGTTCAACACTCAATTAATGTCATCATTTATAACCAATTGGAAATAGACAATGCTAATGAGATATTAAACTCTGAATCAAAATAAGCAGTAAATAGAAGACCATGGTTTTGAAATGGGGAACAAAAAGGACAGCAACTGAAGTATGAAGCTTTCTGGAAGGAAATGTTTTCTAACCAGACCAGTAAACATTAGTTCAAACTGCAGAGTAAGAGGTCAAGCTTTGTTTTAAGTGTTTTAACAAGACAACTAAAGTCAAGCTGGAAATCCATGCTGGGTTTAAAAAAAAATCCCTTCCCAACTTCAGATTCCCATCACAAATATATTGGCTGGATGTATCAGTGAGAAGGGTGAATATGAATTAGGAAAAGATGATTGGCTGTGATAAATGCATGGGGTCAACACTGCTGATTTGGCATCTTGTTAAGATAGCATTGTACCACAATGATTTGGCATACACTCACCAATTAAGTATGTGAAGGATCAGGATCGCAATCCTGAGCTGCATATCATGGAATAATGAACAACGCTGCACTTTAGCACCAGCTTGAATAATTATATCCAGATAATTGTGCATTCGAAAGCATGCAAATTCAAGTAGATTAATACATCAGCCTCCAATCTTTTGGGCATCAGGGACCAGTTCTGTGGAGAGAGGTGTTTCCACTGACTGGAGGGGGGGGGGTCGTGTTGCCTGTATCCCACAAATAGGGCTTTGCTTATTTACATGTTTTGGTTTCTGGCATGCCATGGACTGATGCTGGTCAATGGACCAGGAGTTTGGGACCCCTGGATTAATAGGTACCACTTTGCTGGGAAGCAAACAGGATTCTGTGCACTTTTGCATATAGCCATGCTGGCTACATGACCATGGAAATTGTCTTGGACAATGCTGGCTTCAAGAAATGGAGATGAGAACCGTATGTTAGAGTTGGACACAACTGACAGGGAAACCTTTACCTTTTAATTGTGGGATTAATGAACAATGACAGCTTGGGTGTCAGCAGGCATGACCAGGAGAACTCTATGATGGACAGAAGAGAGAAACATCATGGATGGCTTTCAGAAAGAAGCAATTGATATATCCATAGCTGCTGGCACCATTATTCCCACCTCAAAGGGGCGGGAGTTTTTATTTAGAAATGATGTATATCAAAAACCAGAGGTGAATTCAGCAGGTTCTGACAGGTTCTGGAGAACCGGTAGTGGAAATTTTGAGTACTTCGGAGAACTGGCAAATACTACCTCTGGCTGGTATTTGGGGTGGGAATGGAGATTTTGCAATGTCCTTCCCCTGTCATGCCCACCAAGCCACGCCCACCAAGCCACACCATGCCCACCAAACCACACCCATAGAACCAGTAGTAAAAATAAATTGAATTTCACCGCTGCCCAAAATGGCTATTTAGGAAATTTGAATACAAAACAAGTGGGATATTGGGGTGGGGCTTCTATAACAAATATGTCATCATCATCTTCTTTTAACAACCCCATAATCCCTTGTGGGGTGGAATCTGGGCAACTGAATGGAGCTAGAAGAGTGTTTTAATGGCTGGATGCCCTTTCTGTTGCCAATGTGGAGTTTTGTTGAGCAGATATATTCTCAGTGTGCCCAGAGAGAAAAACATCTGCCTCTACCTAGGATTGAACTCACAGCCTGCTGATTGTGAGGCAAGAGCACCATCTCTAGGCCATCACACCATTCATTGTGTGTGTGTGTGTGTGCACGCGTGCACACACACACACACACACACTGTATATATTACAAAAGCTGGATATTGAAGACAGCTGGCTAAAGATACTTTCATATATATTGTGTTGATTATAATGATCACGACACACAGTGCTGAATTTATTGGGAAGGGCTGCATAGGTGGATTTGCCTGCTTTTAAAAATAATTTGTCAAAATTTGACAGAAAATGGGTCTAACTGCCTGCCTGTCTATTTGATATACTCCTAGGGTTGTCTTATGCATACTAATGCATGCTGGCCGAGTATCCTGCTAAGAAAAGATGGGCTTGGTTTCCATTGTATGTTGCTATAAAACAAAGACCTGATCATTGTCATGTAACTTGTTGCTGGCTGTGCTGCAAGCAGAGAGAAATTGCTCTCCAAGATATCCATTCATATTACCTGCCCCCTCCAGCGATTTGTGCCAGTGTTGAAAAGGCCATAGTCTTAAGTGCCACCAATGACATCTAGTGAAGGTTACAGTAATAACTCTACATCTTCCAATTATGCCATCTATGATGCAGTGCCTATAGATCTCTTTAAAAAGACAGGTTTGCAGGAGCCCTAGAATAATAGTCACAAATACCCTAGTTAGAGTCCCATATTCAGAAATGTGCCCAACTGATATAATGTTGTTCTCTATAATCTGTTTTATGTTTCTAATTAAACTGAAATAGGGGTTTTTTTTCACTCTTTGCCAATCAAAAACTCCCAGCTCATTGCTGCATGGTTTCCTCCAATGAGAACATTGCTTAAGGGAAGATGGCAATAGTTAATTTAACTGAAGGCATGGAGGGTGCTATTGCAAATGTTTCCATCACTGGGTTTTATGCAAAGCAAAGAGTATCTACTGTGATTGTTCCAAGTTGTAGATTTGTTTCTCCAACCATTCCCTGCGAGGAGACATTTCCTTTGGGAACCAACACTAGTATTGCCCTGGGGAGGAGGCTGGTTTGAAAGCTGCCTGAATTATTATTTTTTGGTGTTATAATAGGGGGTCCAATTTGTCAGCACCCGATGGCCTCTCTTAGGGGACACCTACTTGGCATCTGGTGGTTGATCGTGCAACTCAAATCCTACATTGCAACTCTCACTAGGTTGCTGTGACACTACAAGGCAAAGCAGAAATGGTGAGATTACTTCTAAAAATAATCTAAACAGGAATATGTCCGAGCAGCGAAAAAAGCAACTAATTGTACTCACATATTAGTTAAGTCATTCTTAACTAATTAAGAATTGGGCAACCATTTGTGTGAAGTGGTATAGGGTTTCCCGCCTGAGCAGGGGGTTGGACTAGAAGACCTCCAGGGTCCCTTGCAGCCATTCCATTCCATTCTATTCTATTCTATTCTATTCTATTCTATTCCACTCCACTCTGTGGTTGGTTAGACTATGGCTTAAGCCATAGTCATGTGAATTTAGCCACTGTGATCAGTAAATCATTGTTTGTTTGTTTATTCATACCAACTTCCAGAACACTAAAGCCCAATCCACTCTAGGTGATTTACATACTAAAAAGCCTGAACAATAAAGTAAGAAAGAAATACAGGTTCATCCTCGACTTACAATCGCATTGGGCCCAGCATTTCTGTTGCTAAGCAAGGTAGTTGTTAAATGGGTCATGCCCAATTTGATGACCTTTCTCACCATGATGGGTAAGCAAGTTGTTGCAATTGTTAAAAGAATCTGACTTTCCCCATGGACCTTGTTTGTTGGAAGCAGGCTAGAAAGATCATACATGGGGATCAAATGATCCCAAGAGGCTGCAACCATCATAAACACATTCTTGTTGCCAAGTGTTTGAATCTTGATCAATCTTGACTGTGAGGATGCTGTGACAGGCATAAGTGCAAGGGCCCATTGTAAGTCATCTTTTTCAAGGCTAGTGTAATCCCTGAAGTAAGTCAAGGACTACCTTTATGTGTCCAGAAAAAAAAAAGAATATCAATAGAATAAAGTCTTATCTCCCCACCCCACCTCCTGATTTTGCAAATGTTTTTCAGTGCTTTTGGGAACATCATCAGGGGAAGAGCAATGTACTGTAGATCTCTGAGGAATTATTGCTCCAAATGACAGGTTCCTCAACAGAAAAGGCATGACTCTGAGGCCTCAAAATATGACATTGATTGATTTGGAGGACTATAATGTATGAGGATGGGTGACACCAAATAAAGAAAGGCAGTCCCATAATTGATCTGGTTCCATGGCACATATGACTTCATGGTGTTAGCCCAGACATTGAATTGCACCTGAAAGCCTCCTGACAACTATGCAGAGTGTGGAACACACTGGTGTTCCATGAGCATCCTGAGACATACCCATTACTGCCTCTGCCACTACATTGTGGACCAGCCGATCTTCTGAGTGGTTTTCAATAGCAGTCTTGGGCACACCACAGTTCAATAGTCCATGCATGAAGCAACTAGGACATGGGTGGCCATCTCAAGGGCTTCCCAATTCAGAAATGGGCATATCTGGTGCATGAGATTGATCAGGTAAAAGCCCCTTTGGCCACAAGTGATATCCTTTGATATCCCCCATATAGCACTCCACTCTTAAAGTGCTACACCATCCAAGACTGAAGCTGGAAGTTCTCCAGGACTAGGGGCCATGGAAGTGATCAAATATCTACTTGGTCTATCAGGATTGAGCCTAAGTCACTTCCAGACCCACAGAGCTACCAGACACAAGAAGACAATAACAGCAACACTTGGATGGCAATAACACTTAGCAATAGCATTATACCGCTTTACAGTGCTTTACAGCCCTCTCTAAGCGGTTTTACAGAGTCAGCCTATTACCCCCAACAATTTGGGTTCTCATTTTACTGACCTTGGAAGGATGGAAGGCTGAGTCAACCTTGAGCCTGGTGGGATTTGAACTGCCAAATTGCAGGCAGCTGATAGTCAGCAGAAGTGGCCTGCAATACAGCACTCTAACCACTGCACCACTGAGGCTTTTGGTGAGGAGGGGCCAGGCTGAGATGTACAATCAGATGTCATCAGGGTATTGACAATACCACAGCCCAAGTTGATAGATGACTTCAACCAGTAGTCTCAGGTGCTTGTTGAACAGAAGAGAGAAAGCATTAAGTCCTATGGCATCCTATAAGTGTGGACTCCATTGACTCAACCTTTCATCCCAGGAACTAATCCTGAAAGGAACTAATCATTGCCCCAATCCTCCCACTCTTGATTCCCTCATCTGGTCCAAAAAAAGACTGTGATGATGACATGAAAAGTTGCTGAGAGATCAAAGGGCACAACTGTCTGACTGAAATGGGGCAGTAATTTAACTATTGTTTATAAAATAAGAAGGGAAGGGAGAAGGAGTAGAATACAACCAAGCGACTTACGAACATCCACATCAAAATAAATACATATCAGTTCCAACTAAACATTAATATATATTAGCAAAGACAATCTCAATCTTACATGGGAAAAGACCCGAATACAACAAAACCAGCATATATATATATATATATATATATGTATGTATGTATGTATGTATGTATGTATGTATGTATGCATGTATGTATGTATGTATGTATGTATGTATGTATGTACGTACATATACATACACATACACATATACATATGCCTATTTTTGCACATATTTTTGAGGTTAGGGAGCCTTAGTATCAGACCTAGAAGTCTTTATGGTGACCACAAATTTCATCCCGTTCTGTTAAAAATGAGAAACCTTTTTGCTTTCCCATGCTAATCAATGACAAGGATCAATCTTACTTTTAGGCAATTTGAATTTTGAAGCTTCCTTACTGAGTTTGCTTTAAAAAAAGCTGCCAATATCAGGGTTGAACCAAATTTGTGTTTAGTGGATACACCTCTGCCATATAACTTGAGGAGCAGCCAAAGGTTTTTACCATAAATATAATAGGAGATCTCTTTTTTTTAACAAAGTGAGCCCAAGAAGCTAAGCAATGTGAAAAATTATGCAGAGCAAGACTGAATACCAAATGTAGTGAAAGAAATGGAAGATTTACCCAAATTAGCATTAATATGAGCAACTCCCAATTATTAACAGTGAATTAATAAAGGAAGATGCATAATATATGTAAGTGCCTAAAGGGGAACAATTACTCTTTGAAAATGAACTAGTCATTTTCAGTTCCTCTTGCATCCAAGTCTGGTAGGGTAAAATTTGCAAATGAATGGAAGGTAATGCCAAGTAATGAGTCTCCCTATCTCTTGTAACTTCACTTACAGCATATAGGTTAGTGATGATGGACACTGAGTGCCAAAACCAGAATGCACATGCATGTGCACATGTACTCCAGAGCACCAGAAACCCAAAGATCAGGTGGCCATGGCGCGCATATGCACTGGCCAGCTGGTCTTTGGCTTTCCAGAACTCTGGTGCATGCGAAGACCAGCTGGCCAGCATGTATGCGCACGCCAGAAACCAAAAAAGCAGCTGGCAATTGCGCACATGCCCACAGAGAGACTCTGCGTGCCACCTCTCGCACACCTGCCATAGTTCGCATCACGATATAGGTAGTCCTCAGCCAAGAATCAGGATCAGAATTTCCATTGTTAAATGATGTTAGGAGAAACATCACCTATTATTTCCTAGAACCTAGTATTTGGAGCGTGGACATGCTGGAGCTAACATTGAGTTTTAAGATTAGTAGGTATTCACAGGCATGTCTTTATCCAATCCTTGTCTAAAGCAATTGGATGACCGTTCACCTAGTCTTGTGACAATGAATTCCACATGGTGGATAAAACAAAATTTCAACGTCTAAAGTAGAGTAGGAAATCTGATTCTCAGTATGATTGCTGACCTCCAACAATACTGGAGAACCACATGTTCTCCAGCTGTGGTATATCTCCTACCATCTTCCCACAGTCGTTTTCTGAGTTTTCTTTCCTTTTCCTTTTGCATTTTCTGTTATTTTTCATTTTTAGTTGGATTTATTTATATCGCTAAGCATGTAGACTTCTGTTAACAGTTTAAGGTCCATTCGTTACTAATGGGTTTCAATTACACTTTTAACATTTTGATTTATAATTATAACATCAAAAAAATCATCTACTTCGACTTCTGGTTCCTGCTGGCAACGGACGTGTTGTCCGCCGCTTGTCTCTCCGGTTGGCTCCGTAAGGAGCACAGGGGGCCCTGGAGGGGTCCCCTGCCGAAGGGCGGCTTGCTGAAGCCCCCCGGAGTCGGCGGCAGCCGGCAGGGGGTGCTTTTCAGCTTCACCTAGGAGCTGGGGAGCGGAGGGAGGGCGAGGGACAGCATTGAGCTGTTTGCCCTTTCACCGAATGGCTCTGGAGGAAAGAGCGTACTTGGAGAAGCGCGGATCCTGGTGGTGGGGGATTCATCCTGAACTCTTCAATCATTTAAAAGAAAGCAGCAGACTGCTGTAAATTTTGTGTTCAACCTATTTGAATGGAGATTAGAGGGGGGTGTTTCTTCCTCCTACCCCCCCACCTCGGATTAAGCGGCATTTGAACTATCTCTCTTGAAGAGAGAGAACAAAGGCTGACTTGAACTAATTAACTGAGAAAGATCATTATCACAATTGCTAGAAATGACCGCTGAGCCGTTTTCCTTTAAAAGCTTTATACAGATCTCCATTTTTTATCCCTGTGAAAAGAGGAGCCAAGATGGCACCCGCCCTTCTTTGTTTGTGTACTTATAAATGAAGTCTGCCTTTAGAAACTACCTTCAACCCCCCCCCCCCTTTTGGAGCTGCCTTATTACTCTCTCTGAGGGAAACCAGGACCCCTCCCTGCTATGTGGCTTTTCTGAACTTTGACTATTTGATCCCCTTCTTTTGGTTTGCCTCGGTGCCTTGGAACTGTGAAGAAGAGTTAGCACTTCGTTTTCAGACTTTGCCTTTTGGGATCACCACAGCTGCGCAATCCTCAGACGCCATCTTCTTGGGAAAAGACTTACATTTCTGAATTTTAAACAAATGGGGCCTAAGAAACCACCAACGAGCAAGTCATTTTCGGCTTCCTCATCTGCCATCTCCAGTCCGAATATGCAACAAACGAAAATTACCTCATTGTTACAGCAAGAGGGGACTGGAGAGGAACCAAAAGAACTATCTGTCTCCCAAATATTTCAAGAACTTATGAGGGGTCAAAATGAATTGAAAAAAGAAATGACAGAGCTTAAAGAGGAACTCAGAGATGTTAAACATCATATTGCAGAAAATAAACAGAAAATTGTGATGTTGGAGGAGGGAGCGGCTGGGTGGGGGAAGAGATTAAAGCAATACGGAAGGGAAATGTAGACTTGGAAAACTTTTTGGCAAAAATAGAATTTGAAAGAATGTCCTTTTTTCTTAGATTCCAGAACCTACCAGAGACAGAAAATGAAGACCTTAAGGATATTATGAGTACAATCTTAGCAGATTATATTAAGAGAGATAAAAAACAGCTGTGGTGGGATATGGATCTAGTCTATAGGATAAATTCAGCATATGCTAGAAGTCATAATGTTCCAAGGGAGGTGCATGTTAAATTCCTCAGGAGGACCACAAGGGATGAGGTGCTTGGGACCCAAAGGGAGAGACCATTGAAATATAAAGATAAAGACATTACCATCCTTAAGCAGATTCCAAAAAAGATAAGAGAGAGAAGGAAGAAGTATTCCTCCTTATCAAAGAAATTATACAATAAAGGAATTTGGTTTAGATGGTTATTGCCAGAGGGAATGTTGATCTTCTGGGAGGGAAACAGGATTAGAATTAATACAGTGCAGGAGGCGGAAGCCTTCATTAAAAAGCATCTCTCCCTCCTAGAGGACGAACACAGCGAAGGTAGTGGAAAGGACAGCAAGGTGCAAGACAAGAGGGAGGGGGGCTGGGGCTCCCTCTGGGGACAGGGAGGAAGGAGCAATATCGAAAAGGCTCAGGTCACAAAAATAAAAGTATTTGAAATAACAGTAATTGGTGATATTCTAGAAAGTGACAAAGGAAAATGAATGAACACATGGTTGACAATATAGAATAAGACTTTGTTTTCTGCTTATCTTTTATATTTTGTTTTTAAGATTGTAAAAATTGTGAGTTTTGGATGGATTTCTATCACTAGTGTGGGAGCTGCCAAAATTTTTTGTATATCCCCTTACCTTTCCCCATAAATGTATAAAAACCAATAAAATTTTTGGGGAAAAAATCATCTACTTAAGAAATCTTAAGTGGTCCAAAATAACTGTCATCAGTATTGGATTATTTTGACTATAGCTTATTGTCTGAGTTAAAAATAATAGTCTTATAAACACAGGCAAGGTAGGTCTAGTTCTATATTTTTCAAAAATATTGCAGCAAGCTGAGGGCACAGGAGAAGACAATCGGCGAGTCTATTGGTAGGTGTCTGGATGACTTACAGTAGGATCTCTAAGTTCCTATTACAACCTCCCATTTTTTGTCTAAATTAGTAACAGGTATAGATCTGTATTTGTATTTGTATATGCATATGATTCCATTGTTTGTGTCATCTGTCCTCTCATATCTGATATTAGATGACCTAATGATCCACTATAATTTAATTAATCTTGTTTCTGCCTACTTTGTGTTAGAATGTTCAAGTAAGTTTCAACAGACATTAGATCACTAGAGATCGTGACAAACTTAACAGTTTGCAATAGTGGTGAACATAGTAGCTTCTTTTCTTGGCTGTTCCATTGTGTACTCAGGTGTCTTCACCAATACCAAAGTTCAAAAGCATCAATTCTCTTTCTCTCCTGTTTCTTCAGCATTCAGTTTTTGCTACCATAGAGTTTCACAAGGAATACCACTGCTTTCACTACTCTGACCTTAGTAAGTATTACATTAAAGTACAGAATGTTTGGCCCCCCAAATTGTCACCTATGCCACTTTTCAGCCATCTCCTCTCTTCGTAAAGCTTCCTTCAAACAGCTTACAGAGGAAAGCAATCTGCCTTTTGCTCATGACTTGTTCATAATCAGCATTAGTTTGAGTCTATTTAGCTTGTAGGTGGATTGAATTAATGAGGCATGTCTACCATGCATTCTCATTTGCGTTTCTACGGCTCTTGAGAACAATCTGTATTCTGCTCAGTTTTTTATTCTACATCTCATTGGCCCTGCATGTAGAATCATCAAATGCAAATGCTTGTAGGATAATTTCCTTGTGTTATGTTGAGCCATATCTACCTATAGTTTGCCCAGACTGATCATGGGCAAATTCCAGAAAAAAACCCAGATCCCAGTTGGCCCCAAATGGACAAATTTGTAGAAATGTTCCTCCTCCCTTTGCAACTCCCTCTCCCTATATGCTAAGCAGCCACAAAGGCATTCCTTTTCCTACTTAATCTACCTTCCTTGCCAGTCAGGTAGAAGAGTGTAATCGTACACAGCCACACATCACAAACAGGAAATCTTCAAAACTCATTTGCAATTCCATATCCACATGTACACATGGTGCATCTGCTATCGACACAACACAAGCTGCTGAGAATCTAACCAAATCCGCAGGGAGAGAAGAATCAACCACTGAAGGGGAGTTTGTTGGGTGTAAACAAAAGCCTTCCAAAGCTACCCAACTTTTTCACACCTCACTTCCTAAACACACTCGCTGTAGACGATGAACCTTCCATAGAGGTCTTTAAGACGCCCTGAGAAACCCTCTGAGCAGCTTTCCTTTTAATATTTAATACTTTTAATATGGGTTTGATGTTGATCTTAATGCTATTTTCTATTTTACCTCACCATATTTAAATGTGTTAACTTTTAATGCAAACTGCCTTGAGTCAATTAGGAAGGCGTGGGAGGGGGCTAGCAAAATGAAATGCCTCATAATGTCAGAATGGTGAGGAGGGAAGGGAAAATAAGATTGATTGCATGAATTATTTCCATGAAGCCGCTTGTCCTTTGATGGGAGGAAAATATCTTTCCCCTTGGGATCTTAAAAGAAAAAAAAAAACTTTCAGGAAAGGACAGGGCTGCTCTCTCAGAAAGCACGATGGCACGGAGTTGACTTTCTCCAGCACATAAAGAAATAAGGGAGAAAATAGGTCAGTATTTTCTAACCTCCAGGCTGTTATTTGTACAATATCTAGAAAATGAATATATTTTATGCACGGAAATCAACCTTTTGATGGTTTTATACACTTATGCAAAAAGACCAAATAGTCGAACAAATTTTGGTACGCATCTTCTCTACGCCGATTCTTCCTTTCCAACATTTGTGGAGCATGCTCCGTCTCATGGGGTTCATTTTGCAATGCAGTTTCTCAAAGTGGGCTGGGTAATGCACACATACACACAAAAACAAACAAACACATAACAATTGAGAGGCTTGCTTAGGCCAAGTGGGAACCCTGCTCCCGATATCCTCTGGACAACCCTGCAGTGGCCCGCTGCAGAACCATAAACCGCTATGCTATAAAGATTAAAACACAATTGTTAACATTATTAATTGGTATATTTATTTCATTACCAACTCTAATTCTAGTGGAATCACAGTTTCATTCCTCGGAAGGAGGGAGGGATGGAATGATAGAAATTCACAATCATTTTGGAAAGTCATAGTCCTGCAATGTTATACAGTTATACATTTCCTACAATAACATGCCATATGTCAGAATCTGCAGAAAGAAGAGTCTTGGACTGTATTTTGTTTTTAATTGCTTGCTTCTTTCCCCTAAAAAATAATAATAATCACAGGACCGGATTGAACTTCAAAAGTCGGCTTTAATCACGCGAAAAAAGGTTTAGAACTTTATAAACATTCCAATGCATTTGTAGGTATACTGTGACAATTTGGTCTTTTTATATTTCTTTTATCATATAACTGAACTAAAAAGAGTTGTGTTTCCAAAAGTATATTTCCCCCTGTTTCGCTGTCAATAGTCAGAAAACCGACACCATCTCTATTCCATTTTTTATTATACAAGTATTGCTGACTTTCCCTCATTGCAGCTGACCCCTGGCATTCAGACAGAATAAGTTTTACTGTATTTTTTAAAATTCATGTTGCCCAACAGCTCTTATGCTGCCAACAGCTGGAATTCTGCCATTCCTCCAATACTTTTTTTTAATCCATAAATTCATAACATAGTTTACAAGAGTTTACACACACTCCCTCCCCGCCCCCAATTCTTAGTAGCTTAAAAGAATTTCTTCTTTAAAACAAATTAAATGTCCTGCCTTAACAGGGCTTACTTATCTGTGCTTCTCTACATTGGCACTTTATTCAGCGCTCAAAATTTAAAAGGGGTGGAAGTAGACTCATTAAAAAGTGTGTGTGTGTCAGTGTAAGTGTATATATGAGAGTATATCTCAGGGGTCGGAACTCATCAACCTTAAACACTCAGAGCCACAAAGGTCCTAACCAGAAGCCCCCTGTTCAATTCTGGAGCCGACCGGAAGTCCAATTCCCCCACCATAGAGTCTCCTCCTAGCATAGCATCCTTTGTCCTCTATCTCTCCTAACTGAAAGCTCTATCAATTGTGGAGTTGACCAGTGACAGGGAGCCGCAGCAGAGGGATGAAAGAGCCATATGCGGCTCCAGAGCTGCAGGTTGCTGACCCCTGGTATATCTCCTTCTCCCAAGGAAGTTGCCCTTGCAATCAAGGTAAAGGGGAATGTGAGTGTCATCTAAATTCCTACTGTCTTTTTACAGGGACTCACTTCTCAGTTATATTATTGATTATTTTAATTATTTTAAATGATTAATTAATTATTTTAAATCTTTCAGCAAGGAGAGTGAATGTGCTATATTTTAACAAATCAATTTAAGAGCATCTCTGACCAAATTCTACACTGTTATTGGAGCTAAACACCATTTGCTGGACTGGAAAATGGAATAAGTTTCTAATTATTAATATGTTTCACCTGGTTTTATGAGATGTACTCTACCCCTGGCAACATTTGATTTGATTTACATCAATCTTTATACTTTTATAAGCAGCAAAATCTTTTATAAAAGTAAAACAGAATGCAGAATCTAAAAATGTAACCATACAATCGGTACAATTAAAATCAAAGTGAAAATGTATAACTAAAACCATTTAAAGTGAAACGTTTGGCAAAGGAGAGGTGGTTTTTACCATGTTTCCATGGGTTGAGAAAGTGGGACCAAATGTTCCAGAGCTGGGAACAACACAGAAGCTTCTGGTTGTGTAAACATCTTAAAAATTGCCTCCACTGGTCATCCAGGTAATCTGGCAAATTAATTCTTATATTAATTTTACTGCAATATTTTTAATTTTTAATTTTGCTCTATTCTGAATCCAAGAATTCTGCTATTTACAAAAAAAAAAAAAAAAACACAGTTCATTATGGCTTCTTTTTAAGTTTAAGAAAACTTTTTAAAAGAAACAATTCGATTAGGCTGTGTATAGCTTAGAAAAATCCTAATAGTGCTCTTTTTAGAGATGGCACAAAGAACTTGAATTCAATGTTGGTCCGGTGAGCTATGATTTGTTTTCCCAATTTGGATTGAATATGGGAATAAATATGCATTATCAACTATCTTGCAATGATTTAATTTGATTTATGTAGCTACCCATCTCACAATTGAGACTGAAGATGGCAGACGTAAGAGATAAAACCAACAAAACAAAAATAATGAATAAGAAGATAAACAATGGGGCTGTGGTGGTGCAGTGGTTAAAATGCAGTAATGTAGGCTATCTCTTCTGCTTGCAATTTGGCGGTTGAAATCTCACCAGGCTCAAGGTTGACTTGGCCTTCCCTCCTTCTGAGGTGGGTAAAATGAGGACCCAGATTGTTGGGGGCAATATGCTGACTCTATAAACTACTTAGAGATGGCTGTAAAAGCAGGATGAAGCAGTATATAAGTCTAAGTGCTATTGCTATTGGCCTCAATGGTGCAATCAATTCCACCAAATAATAAGGAAAAGGAGAATGATGTATTGAAGGCAAACTCTGCCCAGAATCTGGAGTTAAATCCTGACCGGCTCAAGATTGATTCAGCCTTCCAGCCTTCCGAAGTCAGTAAAATGATCTCAGAAGTTATTTCCAAGGTCAGAGTTATTCAAACTGCAGGTCTTCAAAGGTTTACAAAATAGCAACTGGGTTAGGGACAAATGAATCTATTGGTATATAGTAGTCCAAAGGGCAAGCACTGTGATAGAGAAGACCTTATTCCTGAGTCTGGCCAGACAATGCTGGTTACTAGATGGGATCTAGGGCAAGACCTCCCTGCTGGAACTATTTCACTAGACAGGAACAAATGAATAATAATAATAATAATAAATATTTATTTCTTAGCCGCACCCTCTCCCGAAGGACTCGGGGCGGCGTACAACAAAACATAGGAAATAAATATATAGACAAAAATACATATACCAAAAACATATACCAAGACATATACAAAACATATACTAGGAGGAGGTGAACTGGTAGATAAAAACAAGTAAAAACACAATGTTTAAAAACCCCTAAGTAAATTGGATGCAATTAAAATATCCCAGATAAAAAACCCGTCAGGAGCGCTATAATTGGATCAGAGTTGAGCCAGGCCAGCAACTTGAAATAGGTGGGTCTTGAGCTTTACACGAAAGGAGCGGAGGTCAGAGGTATTCCTAATATCCGGGGGGAGGTCATTCCACAGGGCTGGGCCCGCCACAGAGAAGGCTCTACTCCTAGGCGCCGCCCCCCGGCACTGCCTGGTGGATGGCACCTGGAGGAGACCCTCTCTGTGCGAGCGGATTGGTCGCAGGGATGTATGGGGCAGAATACGATCCCGCAGGTAACTAGGTCCTGAGCCATGGAGCGCTTTGAAGATCGTTATCAAAACCTTGAAACGCACCCGATAGACCACAGGAAGCCAGTGCAGCTCGCGCAGGAACGGTGTCACATGGGAGTACCTAGTACTCCCCATAATTACCCGCGCGGCTGCGTTCTGGACCAACTGTAGCCTCCGGGTGCATTTCAAGGGAAGCCCCATGTAGAGAGTGTTACAGTAGTCCAAGCGAGATGTCACCAGCGCATGAGTGACCATGCGTAAGGCGTCCCGGTCCAGTAGGGGGCGCAATTGGCGCACCAGGCGAACCTGGTGGAACGCCCCCCTTGCCACGGCTGTCACATGGTCCTCCATGGACAGCCAGGCATCCAGGAGGACGCCCAAATTGCGCGCCCGCTCCACGGGGGCTAGTTGAATGCCCCCGATGGCCAATGATGGAATTAATTGGCTGAACCGGGGAGCCGGTACCCACAGCCACTCCGTCTTGGAGGGGTTGAGTTTGAGTCGGTTGTCATCCATCCAGACCCGTACGGCTTCCACACACCGGGACATCACTTCGACGGCCTCGTTGGGGTGGTTCGGGGTGGAAAAGTACAGCTGAGTATCATCAGCGTACAGATGATATCCCACTCCGAAACCACGGATGATCTCACCCAGCGGCTTCATATATGTGTTGAACAGGGGTGGCGAGAGGACCGACCCCTGTGGCACCCCACAGGTAAGGGGGTGTAGGGTCGACCTCTCCTCCCCTGCCAACACACGCTGCGTCCGGCCAGAAAGGTAGGAGCCGAACCACCGCAGAACGGTGCCCCGGACCCCTAACCCCTCCAGCCGGCGCAGCAAGATACCATGGTCGATGGTATCAAAAGCCGCCGAGAGGTCTAATAGGACCAGGATAGAGGAGCAACCTCTATCTCTGGCCCTCCAGAGATCATCCACCAACGCGACCAAGGCCGTCTCCGTGCTGTGACCGGGGCGGAAGCCGGACTGGCGCGGGTCTAGATAATCATTTTCCTCCAGATGTTGTGGAAACTGGTAAGCCACCACACTCTCTACAACCTTCGCCAGAAAGGGAAGGTTGGAGACAGGACGATAATTGGCCAGCTCCAAAGGGTCCAGGGAAGGCTTCTTGAGCAAGGGTCTCACCACCGCCTCTTTCAAGGCGGCCGGGAGAGACCCCTCGCTCAACGAAGCGTTCACTAGGCCCAGGAGCCAGTCTCGTGTAACCTCCCAGGATGCCAGTACAAGCCAGGAGGGGCACGGGTCCAATAAACACCATGAAGGGCTTTATAGGTGGTAACCAGCACTTTGAGTTGCACCCAGAAGTCTATTGGGACCCAATTTACTGTAGAGTATTTCTGCCATTTTATTTTATGGTCTATTCTAAACAATTCATTTTAGATTCTCCATATGTCTAAAGAGGTGTAAATTCCAGGAGAGAGAAAACTAATTTCCAGAAATGGAATGAATCTAAATATATCATTCATGCCGCTGATTGACTCTATGAATTTATTATTTAGTCATTATTTTTGGAAGATTATGTAAATATTTATTAGGATTGTAAAGTGATCTGGATCCAAAAGGGAAATAATGAACTGGAGCTTGAGTGAATGTGCTGGTTGACCCTTCTTGAAATCAATCATGTCATTTCCTGGAAGCTTTTAAAGTTGTTGAAAAGGGCAACATCACTGCCCTCTGTATCCCCTTTTCCTTTTGAACCTGGATTTCCTTCAATTTCCATTAATTTTAATTTCTATATATCACCTGCAGATTGTGTATATTTTAAGTGGATGCTTCAAATAGGCCAGGAATGTAAAATATGACTATTTAAAACAGCAGTGTAAGCTTATTTAGAAAATACTTTTCCAAGAAAAGATAGATAGATAGATAGATAGATAGATAGATAGACAGACAGACAGACAGACAGACAGACAGACAGACAGACAGACAGACAGACAGATAGATTTTCTTATTTATTCCTCTCCTACAGTGAAAATCAGTTGTCTTACATTTTCTATGCTACTTTCAACTCTTCGTGTCTCCATGTCAAAGTGTAGTGGTAATCATTAAAATTACAGTCACCTGAATTGTGAGATGGGCAGGAAATAAGTTTGATAAATTGATGGATGGATGATAGCTAGAAGGTATCTGTCTGGATAGATAGATAGATAGATAGATAGATAGATAGATAGATAGATGATAGATAGATAGATGATAGATAGATAGATAGATAGATAGATAGATAGATAGATAGATAGATGATAGATAGATGATAGATAGATAGATAGATAGATAGATGATAGATAGATAGATGATAGATAGATAGATAGATAGATAGATAGATAGATAGATAGATGATAGATAGATAGATAGATAGATAGATCGATAGATATTGCTGGAATTCTATTCTATTCACTGAAGAGGTATTCAAAGGCAAAGTCTTTGGGTTTCAACCAGATGGAACTGTAAAAGTGGACTTTACTTGTGCCCAGGATTGACTCCATCTATATAAATGAACTAGGCAATTGTCAAATATGAAAAATTGGGGAGGGGGGGGGAAGAATCATAAAAATGCACTGGGGGAGGTGGGGGTGTCAGTTACTGGCAGATAAGTCACAGCTGACATGAATTTGGTCATTGCTGTTTTTCAATATTCCAATATTTGATTTTGCAGAAGGATCTTTTAACAACCAAATTTTGACCATTTGGAAACCATACACTTTTATTTTGAAATAAGGAAAGAGTTAGAAACGGGATCAACAGAGAATCATTCAGTTTAAAGTGAGATTCCCCCATCCCAATGCAGGGAACATAACTCTTGAAATATTATTTTCTAGACTGAGTTTGATGTATTGTTCTTCATAAAGTTTGTTGTCTCTTATAAACATTTCCATTGTGTGCAGCTTCCATTGTGTGTTCAATCAATATAATATGTATGTACATGTGTGCATACATACATGCACACACATATACACAAGCACACATATACAAACCCTTTGGTATATCTAGGCATACTCTATCTCCCAAAGTATATCTCTATATGCTAGACCTTTTTGCGGTAACAAAAAAAAAAAAAAATCTGTTCAGAAATTTCCAGAGAAACCAGTCTTGCAAAATAATTATTAGTAACTTGCAAACTAGACCACAAACTCACATAAACACAAATCTCATTTTTTTAGACCTTTGCTGTGTAATTGCATGCCAATCAGAAGTGGTATTCAGCCAGTTCTGAGAGGTTCTGGTGAACCAGAAGCGGAAATTTTGAGTTGTTCGGAGAACCAGCAAATACCACATCTGGCTGAGCCCGCCCCTGATCTATTCACTGCCTCCCGGGTCCCAGCCAATTGGCTGGGTCTTCTTATGTTGCCCTGCAGAGGAAAACAGAGCTGGAAAGCAGGTTGGTGGGGTGGGGAGGGAATGGGGATTTTGCAGTATCCTTGCCCTGGAGTGGGGTGGAAATGGAGATTTTACAGTATCCTTCCCCTAGAGTGGGGGTGGAAATTGAGATTTTGCAGTATACTTCCCCCAGGAGTGGGGAGGGAATGGGGATTTTGCAATATCCTGCCACGCTCACCGAGCCACACCATGCCCACCAAGCCACACCCACAGAACCGGTAGTAAATAAAATGGAATTGCACTACTTGTAGAATTTGTATTATCATCCTTCCTGGACATCAGTAGAAATATGACCTTTAATTGGTCACATATTTGGATTAAAGCAAATGAAAGAGTCGGTGCAATAATAGTTGTTGCATTTTGAAAATATGAAATGCAATTTTATAGATCTGATATTATCCCTGATACAAAAAGCCTTTTTCTAAACTCATGTTAAAAGAACAATGTTTTCCGCTTTGCTTGCTTTCATTTTTGACTAAAATAATCTTTTCTTCCCTCTTTGTCAGGCAAAAGATCTATGTATTTTGTCGCTGAAGAATTTCTGTATTCTACAAAAAACAAAACAAAAAAACATTGGTGCATCCTATGGCAATGCTGCTATTGTAGTTACATCTTTTTTTAAAAAAAATCTTTACTAAGAAGCATTTCTTTAGATTTTATTACAGCTTGCTGCAAATATTTGTAAAGAAACAAAATCTTCTTGTTGAGGATTTATAATGAACGGTTCAAAAAAGAGTTTACCTCTACCAATTGCAGCTAAATTAGCTTGTATTCATCTTGCCAAAGTCCCTGGTTATTTTTCAGTAATTCAGCTAAATGAGCAATAATATTCCTTGGATGAATCTTAATGGCTTTGAGCCCAATAATGTATGGGGAGATTTACTATCTTCTTCTGAAGATGAAGTTCTGCGATTTAATGGTTTGTTTGGTAAAATTTAATTTGATGTTAAATGTATTTACCCTCTTCATAAAATCCATTCATAAAAGCATTAATTTAACTCTTGCTTTGATTCTTCAGAATGTCTGCATTGCATTTGGTTCTCTTTTTAGGTTAGCAATTTTATCTGAATTGCTTTGACTGGCTGTGAATTCTCTACTTGCAGTAATTTAGAACTGATTACTTTAATCTCTTCCTGTAAAGGTTTGACTACCTCTTTCCAAAAAATCTAACCTTGGGGTATAGCAACTTTATGATCTGTGGACTTCAACTCCTAGAATTCCTGAGCTAGCATAGTTGTCTCGGGAATTCTGGGAATTGAAGTTAACAGGTCATAAAGTTGTCATAGCTGCCCATCCCTAGTTTAACCATTATTTTCTGAGAGACATAATGAACTGATTGACCCAATGCTCTTTGGTTTGATTGATGAACTATCACTAGTTTGAGAAAACTGTAAAGTTTTCAGTGTGTTGAGACTGGTAGTTCTGGATAGGTAGGATAAGAACTCTCTCCAACTTTATTATACCCACAATGCTGTAAATCATTCCCTTTGGGGAAGCATTAAGCTCCAGTCTTCTCTTCTACTGGATCTACGGTAAGAGCAAAATTTTTGGTCACTAGCAGTTCTTTATAGTCACAGATTTAGTACCTGTAATTGCAAAGCATTGCTTTTATGCCACCATCTTCTCTGACACATGCACATCTTTGAAAAACATCCCCTATATGGGTGTTTGTGTGTTATGTAGTGTTTTCATTAGCCCTAGTGGGTTTATATATTGACTAGAGAACTGCATCATAACATTAGAGGTATGAAAACCGTAAGACAATTGTATTTCCATTTATTGATTAATCAAATTTATATAGCTTCCTATCTTGCTGAAAGCAGCACATAACAATCAAATAAAACAACAAATGAAAAGAAATTCTCTCCCTCCCTCCTCCTCCCTCCCTCCCTCCCTCCATCTCTGGTCTATTAGTTAAAGCATCAGGCTAGAAACCATGAGTTCTAATCCTGCTTCAGGCGTGAAAGCTGGCTGGGTGATTTTGGGCAGGGCCGTGCGGTCAGGGGAGGCAGGGGAGGCAGAGCCTCACCGCTCTCATCATTAAAAAAAAGGGGGGGAAAGCGCTGAGGAGCCTCGGGGAATGTGACTGCGCGAGCCACGGTCCCCTTCTTGTTGACTCAGGAAGGCGGGGAATGGGACCACGTGTGCAGGACAGAGGGAGGTGCAGGAGGCTCCTCTAGCCTCAGCCTCCCTCCTGCACACGTGGTCCCATTCCCCGCCTTCTGTCGGGTTCTGACGCCGAAGCTCCTGGTTCCAGGGCGTATGCGCATGCGCGAGCGGCTCCCTTCCTCGCACTGAGCAACGGCAGGTTTATGGGAAGTTGCTCACGAAAGGATGGACTTTTCGGACCGTCGACTACCGTTTCCCTGCCAGCTCACTCGTGAAAGGACCCTGGAAACCGAGTCGTGGACGACGCCTTGCTAAGAATTCTCTGCCTTCCTGATGATGTCACCAGCCTCACCAGCCATAAACCTCACTGCACGTCACTGATTTTGGGCCAGTCACACTCTGTCAGTACAACCCACTTCCCAAGGTTATTGTTGTTGGAAATAAAAGGACGAAGGTGTGTTGGATATATTTGCCTGCCTGAGTTATTTGTAAAAAATAATGAAAGCAGAATATAAATAAATAAACAAACAAACAAATAAATAGTAAAATTCTATGTTAACATATGGTACAAAAGGGGGAAAAATAAACCATAGAAATGAGATGAAAAAAGACAACAACTGAACCATCTGTCAGTCCTTTCAGAAAGCCAAAGAGGATTGAGCCAATCTAATATTCCATAAGGCAAGTGTCATGACAGAGACACTTCAGGGACCTACCAATTAAAGGTTCCTAGCCGATGATACCTGCGACATGCCAACTCTACCAGATCCAATGGAGTGAGCTGATCCATCTAGAAAAGACAGCCCTCAAATAGCTCAGTCCTATGCCATGAACAGTTTTGAAAGTTAAACCAGCACTTTGAATTGGATTAGGAAGCAAACTGCAACCAATGCAACTCACGGAGAACACATGCGATATCTGAAGTTCTATGAGCACACATAACTTATCTGTGCCACTGCATTCTGTACCAGCTGAAGCTTTCTGACATGCTTCGAGGACAGCCCTACATAAAACCCATTGCAATAGACCAAGCTAGAGGTGACTAGAGCATGAGTGACTGTAAGTAGGGCATGCCAATCCAGGAATCTGGCACATCTGGCACACTAGACAAGACTGTAAATGTCATCACAGCCAAGAGCCCCACATGCTCCTTGAAAGTCCACAACACTGCTTAATTCACCAGGGACAGAGATGTACAATTGAGTACCATCAGCAATGATACTTCACCCCGTGATGATGGGTAAGGTCACTCAGTGGTCTCCTGTAGATGTTGAATAGGAGAAGGGAGAACACTGACCCTGCGTAGCTGAAGCTGAGAATGGGATCTCTCCTCCCCAATTAGAAAAAGAAACCTATACTCATCACTTGGGACCATTCATTATATCACGTTCTTCTATTAGCTTCTATTACACATTGCTTGCACATTGTTCATGTTTAAGTCGATACATTATATAATATCAGCATTTCCACGTAATTAATGATTTAACCTCAATAAATATTCCCTAATATTTATTTATTTCATGTCTACATCAAACTGCCAAAGTGAGGCCACCTTGTTAGCTTTATTGTTGGCCAGAAACAGTGGTAATATAGTACTGCTAACCAGACCATACAAAACCTTTGCTAGACCTATTCTCAAATACAGTTTATCTGTCTGGAACCCGCACTGCATATCAGACATTAATACAATTGAGCAAGTCCAGAGATACTTCATGAGAAGAGTCCTCCGCTCCTCTGCTCACAACAGAATACCTTATATTCCTGGCCTTTTTAAAGCATCCACTTAAAATATACACAATCTCCAGACTTGAATTTTTGGGCTTAGATAACTTAGAACTATGCTGCCTTCGGTCTGACCTAAGCATAGTACATAAAATTATCTGCTACAATGTCCTACCTGTCAATGACTGCTTCAATTTCAACCACAACAATACACAAGCACACAATAGATACAAATTTATGGTAAACAGCTCCAAATTCAACTCCAGAAAATATGATTTCTGCAACAGAGTGGTCAATGCCTGGAATGCACTATCTGCTCCCATAACTTTAACCTTAAACTGTCTACTGTTGACCTCACCCCATTCCTAAGAGGTCTGTAAGGGGCGTGCATAAACACACCAATGCGCCTACCATCCCTGTCCTAAGGTTTCTTTTTATTTGTATCTATTTCATGTATCCAAAATCATGCTTATTTTACTGGTAGTAATCAGCAAACCAAAAAATGAGCCAGACTCTGAATCTCTCCACATTCACACAGTGTGTCATTATTCATCAGGAACCTCCACTTGAGCATATTGGTTTTACATGTAGCCATTGCCACTTTCAGCCTATTCAGTATCCTCCAAGTAACGTAGGGCAGATCAGATCCCTTAGACATGGTCCTTTCTGGGATTATTCCTTGTTCCATTAAGCCTCTCCTTCATCTTCAAATTCAGTTGTCCTCCTGCATGTCTTCAAGAATATTTGTTGTTCCCTAATATATAAAGTACCAGAGGGATCTCCAAAGCAGCCAAATGTCTTGTTCAAACAAAGAGCACAACAAATGATCTTGTAAGCTAACTATATTGCCATTAAACTATTTTTGGCAAATTCTATACTTTTTGTCACCTTTCAAAAGTTTTAAAGTATAATTAAGTTAACTGATGAAGAGAAATCACCCCATTCTCAGGTTTGATGTTATATGTATATATCAAATTCCGCTTTTAACTAACCATTGTTTTAAAGGGTCAGTTTCTCATAAGAACAGAGATTAATTAATTTTTTGCAAAATATCATCCAGGATGCCTAATAAAATTCATGCTGAAAATACAAGGTATAATTTAGTACTTGCAGAGATTTCAAAGATGCAGAATGATACCACTCTAATTAATCCCACAATGGTCTATGAGCAATGTTATTTTTATTCCAATTGCAGAGTTGAAAATAACAAAAATGCCCAATTATGTAATTACAAATCAGAAAAATTGGAGGAAAATATGTATGTATGTATGCAAGTGGTAACTTTTGAGATGAAGAACTTATTAATTTATCCATTTGTTCAAAACATCAAAATAAAATTAACAAAGTTATCTGCCTTAGAAACACACACACACACAAATATATATATTTGGGCATATATATATATATACGGTATATATATATATATATACAGGATCTCACCTGCCATCTTCAAGCGTGGGCTTAAAATGTGGGCCTGTCGGAGATCCTGCCGAAACGTTGCAAAGACAATCTCAACCTTACACGGGAAAAGACCCGAATACAACAAAACCAGCATAGATCCCACTCGTCATCCTCAGGCTGGTGTCTTCAGCCTCGTGAAGATGGCAAGATATATCGATAGATAGATAGATAGATAGATAGATAGATAGATAGATAGATAGATAGATAGATAGATAGATATAGAGACAGACAGACAGACAGACAGACAGACAGACAGACAGACACCCCATTTTTAAACATGATTCCATAGAAATATTATCAACAAGTAAATGTTATATATATACACATATTATAGGTATTTTAATAATGCATTAATGTCACCATTAATCTGTGTGATACAATTTGAAATATTTAGGTTGTACAAGGAAATATTCCTTTATGAATAATTATCCTATCCTATCCTATCCTAATTATCTCTTTAATAGAATATATACAAAGACAAACTCCCCAATTTTAAACATAATTCCATAGAAATATTATCACCAAGTAAATGTTTTATTTATTCTAGTTTATTGCATTGTAACATACAAAAAATGATAACCGTTTAAAATATAATGTACAAATAACTTACGTTAGATTCTTCCCACAAGCATGCCTTGAATATTACAGCATTGTCTAATAAAGGAAATCAAAATTCACCCTCAACAAATTCTATAATATCAGAATTGAGGAGGAAATAATTAGTTATTACTCAAAAAAATGCCAAATATAATAAAATTTAATCCAAGAAGTAATATTTGATAGAAATCCATTTTTTTTCATAACTTCATCCAAAAAAGTAATGCCTATTATATTAAATACTTCTGCTGTATTCAACAAATCTCCTAGAGGTATTTCATAATTCTCAGAGTATATTACTAAAATAATTATCAATAATCTAATATTGTTAGGTATCTGGCATCCTTTCATAATGCCAGATTGTACAAGATAATTTTTTAACGGTGATGCCTTCAGCAACCTTCATGCTAGGGCTGAGTTAGAATCTTTGAACAATATATTAGGCAATAAGTTGCATAAAATGGTAGAGTTTCCCATTTTCAAAATGATTATTATATAAACCTGATATAATGCTAAGTGGAGGAGGCATATCATACTGTCTATTGTTAATGATGTAGGATTCAAATCCCTTCTTTTTAAAATTCCTTTCTACAGGGGACCCATCTGGCTAGGTTTCTTTCCAGATTTCATACATTAAATTGTGTTGCCTATTTCCTGTGTGAGACTAGGCCAAAGCCAGCATGCCTAAAAGTGGTGAAGGCACATAAGCAGAGTGGGCAAAAGCCAGGAAAAGCTCCCTCAGGGAAAGGACACCAAGTTGTTAAGGAAACAAAAGTTCAAATGTTGGGCTGAGCACATCGCAAGCCCCTCCCCAAGTCTCACCAACAACGGAGTTGGACCTACATGGGAAGCCCCTCCCCACCAACAAAGCAAGGACTTTGGGGAATAAAAAGGGGTCCTGAAGCCTGCCCACTATTTGAGTAGTTTTTTTGGATCACAGACTTGGTGGCTTCCATCTCTCTGGCTAGTGCCTAGTTATGGATGTTGGGTAAGTGTGGATAAGAGAGAATATCTGTATCTGTAGAACACAATAGATATACATTATAATCAGTAAAAGTTTGCTGTTATTTTAAATTCACTAAGTCTCCATGTATTTTGAAGAAATTTTTGTGCCTCAGTGTTCAGTTGAAAATGATTTGAATTCAGCAATTTTCCAGGCCTGTGAGTATGTGAATGAGTGACCATAAGCCGAACCAGAGAATATCATGTGTGTAACATCCGTAATATATAAATGTGAAAAAGAATGATTTATTCCATTTTGAAACTCTACTTGCTTGACAGGCATCTCCATATTTGCACTATAAAGACATATATCAAAAGTCAAATATTGGGAATTAATTGCACTTGAACTCCATGGTGTTCCTTCTTTATAAGTATTATATGTGTCTTTATTTTCAGATGGAATTGGAAAGAGATGGCATTGTGGTGGTAATAGTTGGTTGTTGGATTTTGAGATACTTTTGATGTATGGATAAATCAGCCCAGCTTTCTTTCTAGCTCCATCCGTACTGAATCAATCTATAAAGAAATAATCTTCTTCAGAGTCATACTTTTTTTATCCTTCTGTGTATATAATTTTGCACATTTCTGTGATGTGGTTTACTTTCCACAGTTGTGACTTTTCTGCCACTTCACAGTGTCTTACAGCCCTCTCAAATTGTTTACAGAGTCAGCATATTGCCCCCAAGAACAATCTGGGTTTTCATTTTACTGTCCTCAGAAGAATGGAAGGCTGAGTCAACCTTGAGCCAGTCAGGATTGAACTCCTGGCAGTGAGCTGAATTAGCCTGCAGCACTACATTCTAACCACTGTCCCTCTCATAATTACTGCTATTGCTAGTAATACTACAATTGACTATCTAGCATTGTTCTATCTATGGATTGTGTGGTAATGCTCTCATTTTCTTCTTTTAAGAAGGGAGTACAACTGTTTTGGCAAACCTTGATTTGTAAGAAACCATCACTACACAGAAATTAATCTCCATTTCTGACATCATATGTTATTTATTAGGAGAAAATAACAGGGGATCAACTGCTTTTATTAAAATCAACTAGGACTGGACCCTCACCTAGAACCAAAAGGAACTTAAAAACTGCAAGAAATGTATCACTACTTCCATGAGATCAGCGGCCTCAACTATTAATCTTCTCACACTTTCAGGTTAGAATCAGTCTGGCCTGCTGATTCTCTTAATAGTTTATTAATTAATCCATTTAATCAATTTACTCACAGATTAAGGATTAGAATTCCAGCAAACAATAGTGTTCATAAATAGAGCCTCAGTTCAAAGGCAATATACTTTTATTCACAGAACGGCATTGTTCCTCATAAGGGTAAAGTAAGACTTAAGATTTTTGGTGGGCATCTAAGCATGATTTTGAAAGCCTAAAGATTTTTCTAGCACCAACTTAAACTTAAGAGTTTGCCTGCATTACTGCATTCTAATCGCTGCCCCAATAGACCTCCTTATGATATTGTTGCATATAGCTAGGTATGATAGCCAGGGCTGTAGCAATTGCATGATTTCTGGAAAAAGGAACATTTATTTAAGGTAATGTGGAACAAAGTGCTAAATGCACCACATAAACTTTTGCACCTTAAAAATCAGATTCCCCATTCCCACATGGGATGGAAGCAAACCTACATTTAAAGCTGTCTTCACTCATACAGACCACGATAGTCTGTAATCAATTAATGCAGACATGCTCCATATTAAGGGAGGAATTCATCTTTACAGTTAATTGCCATTTGTGTTGTTCAGTCGCTAAATTGTGCCCAACTCTTTGTGACCCTCATGGGCCATAGCATACCAGGCCCTCCTATCCTCCACTGTCTTCTGGAGTTTGCCCAAATTTTTATCACATGCCTGACACTATCTAACCAATTAATTCCCATGCCCTTCATATAATAGGGATAATTTTTATTTAGTCGTTAATTACATATGTATTCTGTTGAATCAATACTGATTTATGTAATTTTACTAAATGGTTGACAAAACTATCCACCCTGTTTAAAATATCTGCAATAAACATAATGAAAATAATGAAACAACTAAACAATGCTACAGTGCAAGAATAAATTATAAGAGTGACCATGAAAAAACGCAATACAAAAAAATTGTAACTAAATAAAATAATATTAACAGGTCTAAGTGGAATAATTTAAATATGGGATAATAAACAATTCTAGCAAACACTCTTCGGGAAATTTATCTTCAATAGTTTCCAGAATGTTCAAAGGGATAGAGGAAGACTTAATTCTGAGGGGAAGTTACTGCACACTTTGGACTAGCGTCTTCAGAATTCCCAGTCTCCTTTCTTCATAAAAGTGGGTTATGAGTAAACATTTCTTCAGTCAAGCACATACCAGACAACCAATTCAGGTACCAGTAACTGATTTAAGGCTTGGAATGCAGTGAAATGTTCTCTCTGGTGAGCAATGCCCATCAGTCACTAAACTCCTACATTTTTCACTGATTATATTTTCCAAGTTTCAAAGGCATAATTTCAAAGGCAACTCCATGCAGAGCATATCAGTAAGTAAACTGAGAATGATGAGAGCATGAAGGTCTGTTTTCAAATCTGATATATGAAATCTAGAAAAATGGAGTATGTTGACTGAACTGGTTGGTTTTTTGTATATGTGTGCTTTCCATAGAAGGTTAGGAAGTACAGTGGTACTCAATTACTTTAAAACTCATCAAATTTGGTACTGAAAGCATCTTGATGCAAATATTTTGTCCTAGTACTTATTGTTTGTTTAGTACTCACTGCACAAGTTAGAATTTGTCTGTGTTGCTTGCCTTGTAACGCACTACATTCCCTTATGGGAAACATTTATTTAATACTCATTGTTTTTAGAACTCATCATGTCTCCTGGAACCAATTAATAATGAGTATCAAGGTAATCTACTGTAATGGATTAGACAAATTTCATTTCTGAATGCTTTCCTTTTCCACTCTTAGTTTAGTCCCAGTATTAAGGCAAACGTTACTTTCATTTGTGAATGGAACCTGACTTACATTTTCAGTCAATGAAAGTAACGAAAACTGAGCATGCCAGAACACCCTCTTGTTGTTTTCTTGGGAAAAAGTCCCTTGGAGTATGTAGAAATTCATACATTAGAACTTGGAACATAGCTAGCCTGTTTTCTTAGAGATAATTATCTGACATCTGTTCTTCACTCAGGATCAGTGTCAAACATTTTCTTAGTTGCTACGGCGCTTTTGTTAGTCTGACACAACTACTGTGATTGCTTCTGAATGAGCTCTCTAGAGTCAACTGAAATTATATTGCACAGAGATAGCCAGCTGCCCTCTATCATTGCAATACAGAGCTAGTACTCTAGAGGAAAGTTTCTATTAGCTCTGGTATCTCAGGGAAACATAATTCACAGTTAATAAGTTTATAAGTGATGCCAGGTAGGTTATTTACAATTTAATAAATGCTTTCATTAGTGGCATTTGCTAATTCTCTGCTTACTGATACAGAATAAGCTTTGGTAGAAAAGCAAAAAATCAGTGCTGATTAAGTGGGAGGGAATTCCTTTTATCAATTTTGAAAAAAAATAGGGAATATGACTTCAAGGAACTGCCAAAATCCTTTTCAGAGAGATGAAAGCAAACCCAAACTTTTCTAGGACATGTTATATATATATATATATATATATATATATATATATATATATATATATATATATATATATATGTGTGTGTGTGTGTGTGTGTGTGTGTGTGTGTGTGTGTGTGTGTGTGTCAGTACAAATACAACACATGTGTGTGTGTGTGTGTGTGTATGTTATTTGTGCTGATAAATAAATAAAGGGAGACTAGTATAGATCTATTTCAAGCTATTTAGCTCTCATCAGCTAGCCATGCCCTTACTGGGATTTGAACCATAAGGGTATGGCTAGCTGATGAGAGCTAAATAGCTTGAAATAGATCTATACTAGTCTCCCTTTATTTATTTATCAGCACAAATACAACACAAATATAAAAAGGCAACATTAAAAATAAAAATATGGTTTTCTGCCTGGATGGTCCTCTGTAATGAGCCGAAGGACAGAAAGGGGGAGTAGTGAGCTCCCTCCCATATTTGGGCATACCAGGGGTTGTAACACAAATACATACATACATACATATACATGTATGTACGTATGTATGTATGCATGTATGTATGCATGTATGCATGTATGTATGTCATGGCAAGAAGGTTCTCCTCCCCATATTATGGTATTTTATTCAAAGAACAGAGTTTTCCTTTGTAAGACTATGTATCTATGTCAGGTGCTTTTAACTTTGACAACTTTAAAACTTGTGGACTTCAACACCCAGAACTCCCCTGTCAAGTCTTAAAGTTGCCAAGGTTGGAAACACCTGAACTTTATTCTCTTCTTTTACATCACATTTTAAAAACTTGTTAGAAACCTGTTGCTGAAAGAAAAAAAAAACTGAAGTCCAGTAAACACACTGAAAATTAAGGTACACAATATAAAGCAGGTTCTGTTCATGAGAATTTGGTTGTAGGGACTACAATTTAACTTGCCTTTGATGGGGCAACTTTTCTTTAAAAACACAGGAAAGGATACTTGTCAACTCACAAAGCATCCCTGGTCTGCTCTCGAATTGCCATAGGCAGGGGGGAAGAGAAAACGAACTTAGCAGCCGCAGCAAGGCAACACAAAAGCATATTCCAGCCATATCTCTATCAAGGCTGCCTCCGCAGTTATCCACAGTGACTGGATGGGAGTGATCTCTATAACCCATGAAATTGCTTCGTTGGAAAATGTGACTGATGACACACCTTGGGGGGAAGGGGGAAACCAGAATGTCTGAGCCGGAATGTAAATTAAATGAGGTCAGAGTTCGCTTCACTTGGAATGTGCCGACATGAAGCTCCTAATAAATAACTGGATTTCTTTTGAAGCTTGGCTCGAGGCTCATAATTTAATTAGGACATCGGTTGGAGCCCTGAAAATACTCTCTTGATAGTAAAGAAGGAATATCTAGGCAAAAAACTTCTAGGCTGAAGCAATCCAGATGTTAGCTTATCTCTTGGCTGCCATGTAGGTAGAGGTAATTTGGATTTTGGCAAGCCAGATGTGATAGTCCTAGAACACAGGTGTCAAATTTGCCATATCATGTTGCCGTCAAGTGACGTATTGTGACATTTTTCCCCTTTGTGGAGCTGGGCTGGGCTGGCCTAGGTGTGATGCATCCAGCCCACAGGCCTCTAGTTTGACACCCCTGTCCTAGAAGAATAAAACTGCAGAACACAAGTATTTCCAATTCAATATTTCTAATAAACAATCATATATCCAAACAACGCATCTAAAAGAATATTGCGTATGTTTCTCTTTGCTGATCATTGTATGGCATGCAACTTGAAGAATATCAATAGTGGCACTGCTATTTCTAAAAAGGAGAAAAACTTTACCTTTCCTCTTCTCCAATTGAAATCCTACCCTCTGATCATGAGTACTGGATTTATTTATCTGAAGATGGAAACATTCTAATTCTCCCATAGAAAGATATATTAATGCATGATTTACTTGGTCCACAACATCAGAGTGGATTCCATTACATTGATATGAAAATATAGCCAGGAACCCCGGGACTGTATTATTTGCATCTCCCTAGAGCTTGAAGAATTTTCTCTAACCCCACCCTAGAGTCCATCTTGTTGCAATTAATCAATCAAATTACACACCAACTGTGAGTGCAGAAAGTTGGAGTTATTAAGATAGCTTATCCATGAAACCATAAGAGGTTGTAAAGCAATCTGTTACATTTCTTACATAAGAACCACGCTCATCTATATTCCTGCTGACAGAGCAATTCTCAATGAGGAAATTTCTCCCTTCTAAATCAGATTGAAGGGTTACATCAGAGGTGGTATTCAGCAGGTTCTGACCAGTTCTGGAGAACCGGTAGCGGAAATTTTGAATAGTTCGGAGAATGGGTAAATACAATCTCTTACTGGCCCCGCCCCCACCTATTCTCTGCTCCTGAATCCCAGCTGATGGGGAGGAAATTGAGACTTTGCAGTAACTTTCCCCTGGAGTGGGAAGTGTTAGATGCTTGCTCTAACTACAGTGGTTTAATCCTATTGGTCGAAGGGTCTGACAGCTCCCTATAAAAGGGCTGCTGTCAGACTCAACCTTCGCTGGATTGTTCTCACTTGTTGTACTTAATAAAGAGCTGTTGTTACCGTTAAGCCTGTGTGTGCCTATCCTTTACACAATTTAACAGGGAGGGAATAGAGATTTTACAGTATCCTTTCCCTGCCACGTCCACCAAGATATACCATGCCACCAAGCCACCCCCACAGAACCAGTAGTAAAAAAATTTGAATCCCACCACTGGGTTACACAATTGTGCTAAGAAGCCCCTCCCATTTTTAAAGCAGAATAAACAGGGTAACACATAAATCTGAAAAGTTTGTTTGTTGTGCAAGGTACTGTATTGGGAGCATATCAAGCTTTCACAGTTTTATAAAACTTGTAAATACTTGGCATTAATAGCCAGCACAGCTTTGAAATGCTAAATGTCAAGAAATAGTAAGTTTGACAAATGGTCTTGGCTTGTTAGTTTAGGCAGGTTTGTTATTAATCCTACCCAAGTTTTATAAACCCTCCAGAAGGGTTTGAATCAATTTTATAAAATCTGAAGTTTGGAGCATTACGTTTTTCTAAAACCCTTTTAAAAAATGAACTAAAAATAGTGGAAAACAGTAAATGTTTACTTTTACTTCTAAAATCTCTTTGGTGATTAAAATCAAAGGCATGAAACTGAGCTGTATAATAAATCTTCATTATTTGCATTTTATGTTGCACAGCTTATGATCACCATCAAAATGATTAGACACGAGCTGGCTTTGCTGCAATATGTCTATTAGCTGCTAAGCCCTAAAATCAAGTATTTTAAATGAAAGCATTGGTGATGTGGTGGGAGTGAGAAACAGATTTTAAAAACTACTGTATTTTTCGGAGTATAAGACGCACCCTTTTCCCTCAAAAAAGAGGGAAAAAATCTGAGTGCATGCAGCAATTTTGGCCTCCTGAAACGCCACCCCCTTTGGAAAAATGGATATGCAGAAGGTTTGGGAGGCTTGTAAAGTGCTCATGAGGGCTTGGGAGGGAAACAAAAAAAGGGCTGTTTTTGCCCCCCCTCCGAGCACTCTATAAGCCTCCCAAGCCTCTGCATGCCCTTTTTTGTTTTTGCAAAAAAATGGCCTGTTTTGTGAAAAATGGACCATTTTTTGCTCATTTTTGCCTCCCCCCCCCAGACCCCAGGAGCACTCTACAAGCCTCCCCAAGCTTTGCATGCCCCCTCCTTTTTTGCAAAAAAACAAGGCATGCAGAGGGTTTGGGAGGCTGCAGAGTGCAAAAACTTTTTTTAAAAAAAATTACCTCTTCAAAATCATGGCACATCTTATACTCCAGTGTGTCTTATAGTCCGAAAAATGCAGTAGTCATTTTCACCTGAAGTCTGCATAAAGACTCATACTGCTAGCAGAGTTCTTCCCAAGAGCCAGTTTAGTCTAGTGGTTAAGGCACCAGGCTAGCAAATGGGAGACTGTGAGTTCTAGTCCTGCTTTAGCCATAGAAGCCAAATGAGTGACCTTGGGCCAGTCACTCAATCTTGGCCCATCCCACCTCATGAGGTTATTGTGGTGGGAAAGCTAGGAAGAGGAAGGTGTGTTGGATATGTTTGCTGCCTTGAGTTATTTATAAAAACTAGTTGATAACTAGTTTAAACATATACTCTGAGAACTCCTAGGAAGGAGCTGTTCTGACTCTCTTCCTCCCACTCAATTGATCTAAACTTGCCCTTTGCTCTTCTGGAATGCTGCTCCTCCATCCTGGGAAGCTGGACTGCATTGTACCACAACTCCTTTGCTATAACTCCTCCTACAATGCAGCAGGAGGACACCTGTTATTTTTAATCCAATATGTTCTTTGTTAATTAATACTACTCTAATTGGCCTTATAAAAAGGTGGGAACTCAGAGGTAGGTGTCATCTTCATATACCTTTGCAACAGTCCATATTGTTTCCAACATTCTGACTTTATTAAATCAAAACAACTTTGCACACTCCACAATCTCTTGGAGACAATGGGAGCAGTGAGTTGCATCCCTTCACAGAACAGGGTGCTTCTATGGCTATTCTATCAGAGCTACAAATCACGGAAGGCAGTGGTGGGTTCCGGCCGTACCGGTTGTAGTTGGGAGGTGCAGCCACCATACCGATACGGTGGCTCGTTTGGCCCACCCGCCCACCCGCGTTCCTTACCTGTTTTTAAGGCAACCAAGTCAATTGTGCATGCACGCACAGCATAGGGTGCCTGCGCAACCTCCAACACGTCCGACGAGCAGTTGGGTGTCGCAGGGGTGGTGGAGTGCGCATGCATGCGCAGTGCACATCAGGCACGTACACATCGCACATCAGGCAAGTGCATGAACGGGCCATGAGCAGTGTACCGGTAGCAAAGGTAGGAGCAACCCACCACCGATGGAAGGCTATTGATTGCACTTTGCTGCTAGCTGTCTGGATGGTTGCAGAATTCAAAAGATTTTATTCAATGCTCACCTTAAAATGCCCACACCACTGGGCAAGGTAGACACTCAAGCCTTACAAAAATCCTAATTATTTCCAACCTATGACGTCTTCCAAAAGTGCTCTTTTGGGGAACATTTTCACCAATGAAATTTTTGGTATAGTAATCTTTGACCTCCAACCAACATGGGGGCCAAAATCTATGTTGCTAAGCAAGTCAGTTGTTCAGTTTAGCCTATTTTCTTCCTGCAGCTGTTAAATGAATCATCGCAGATGCTAAGTTAGTCACACGGTTGTTAAGTGAATCTTCCTTCCCCATTGACTTTGCTTGTCAGAAGGTCACAAAAGATGACCGCATGGCCCCAGAGATTCTGTAATTGTCATAAATATGAGCCAAGGATTTGAATTTTGATCACGTGACCATGCAAATGCTGCAATGATTGCTAAGTGTGAAAATGATTATAGGGCATTTTTTTTCAGGGCTGTTGTGACTTCTAAAAGGTAAAGGTAAAAGTTCACCTTGCACATGTGTGCTAGTGGTTCCTGTCTCTAGAGGGTGGTGCTCATCTCTGTTTCAAAGCCAAAGAGCTAATGCTCTCCTATGGTCATGTGGCTGGCATGACTCCATGGTCATGTGGCTGGCATGACTAAATGCCAAAGGCACACAGAACGCTGTTACCTTCCCACCAAAGGTGGTTCCTATTTTTCTACTTGCATTTTTACGTGCTTTCGAACTGCTAGGTTGGCAGAAGCTGAGACAAGTAACGGGAGCTCACTCCGTTACGTGGCATTAGGGATTCGAACCGCCAAATTGACAAGCTCAGCATCTTAGCCACTGAGCCACTGCGTCCCTTGTGACTACTACCAGTCCCTAAATGAACTCTGTAAATAGAGGCCTACCTGCACATCTCTTGCTCAGCTAATCCAAATGCTTGTACGTGTGATGCTACCATTTTGCACCCAGATCCTCCATTCCCCCCAATGGTACTTAAAACAGAAGCACCTCTGGTTTAAATCCCCATTTTAAATCCCCATTAAACAGTGAAAGCTGCTAGGTCAGTCCAGATTATCTCACATAATTATTGTGAAAATAAGATTGGGTGTTGCGGGTCTTCTTTGCACCTAAATGTAACCAAAGAGTGGCTGGATAAATATTTTACAAAGGGTTTGTCTATGTGCAAACAATAATATGTGCGTGGATCAGTGGTGGATTGCAAATCCCCTTCCAACCGTTACAGTTGGAACGGGGCCGGCAGTGTCCTCATGGAGGTGCACAACACATGCATGCATTCAAGTGCCTCCGCGACACTCCAGCTGCTCCGTGGAGCGTTGTGTAGGTGCTGTACACGCCATGCACCTGCACCTGCGTGGAAGCACAAAAGCAAGGAGCTTGGGCGGGCAGATGGGCCTTCCGGAGCACCATACCAGAACGGTATCTGGTGCTCTGGGCTGGCTCCGGTACGCGCATACCGGGCCATACCACCTGCAACCCAGCACTGGCATGGATAAATTTCCTGCAGTGGAATGTACAATATCATGGGAATCTTCATCATTGAGTTTGCTGTGTATGACAACCATCCTTTAATAAACAATTGTTACATCACATTTGTGTTCCTTTTCTCCTTTTCTATTGTTGTTATTAGTTGCGAAGTCATGTCTGACCCATCATGACCCCATGGACAACGTTCCTCCAGGCCTTCCTCTCCGCTACCATCCCCCGGAGTCCATTTAAGCTCATGCCTACTGCTTCAGTGACTCCATCCAGCCACCTCATTCTCTGTCGTCCCCTTCTTCTTTTGCCCTCAATCCTTCCCAGCATGAGGTTCTTCTCCAGTGAGTCCTTCCTTCCCACTAGGTGCCCAAAGTATTTGAGTTTCATCTTCAGGAACTGGCCTTCTAAAGAGCAGTCAGAGTTGATCTCCTCTAGGACAATCAACACCTTTGGAATCAGTGAACTAAAATGGACAGGAATGGGTGAATTTAATTCAGATGACCATCAGGTATACTACTGCAGGCAAGAATTCCTCAGAAGAAATGGAGTAGCCTTCATACTCAATCCCCCAAATGACAGCATGATCTCAGTCGAATCCAAAGCAAACCATTCAACATTACAGCAATCCAAGTCTATGCCCCAATCGCTGAAGCGGATGAATTTGACCAGTTCTATGAAACCCTACAGCACCTTATAGAATTAACACCAAAAATGATTAACACCTTTTCTATAAATTCAGCTAAAAATACCCCCAATCCTATGCTCCAAATTACATTTCTAAATCACCACCAATTTTGAATTTCTGTTAATGTGTCATATTCCCTGCTCTGGTAAGACAGGAATCCTCCCCACACCCACCTCCCCACATCCTATAAATCCTTTTAACTTAGGAAAGAATTAGAGACCGACATAGTTTTCTCTGATAATAAAAGCCAGTGTCGGTTGCCAAGCTACTATAATATAAAGTGCTCCTTGAGCTGCAGGAGATGAAGGTAATCTTTAAGACAAAACAGGGGCAAAAAACAAAACAAAAACCAGAACGTATGCGAATGCTTTGCTAAGTTGTTCCTTGCATGGAATTGAGGACAAAATATTTTGGTGAATAATGAATTCTTTTTATTCTGCATTTGACAGGTAAATCTGTTCAACGGTTAAGAAGATGTGTCTACGTCAAAGGCAAAGCTTCTGAAACTAATACCACATGTTTGATCTATTGTATATGTAAAAAAGGTTCAATGTAAAAGTTTTACGATTCTCTCCAGTTCTGTGACCTTGCATGGAATGTCATCTAGCAAAGGATGTTTTCTAGAATCTGTATTAAAAAAACAAAACAAAACAAAAATGAGACAACACAAATAACAAACTCACAAGCGACTCTAAACAGCTATCGCTACTGTTGGATTTTGTGTGGCTTGAAAACATTTTCTCCCATAAAATTTATACTGTCCCTTTGATATCCATAATCTTCAGACTGTGCTGTTCCATGCTCCTTTTTATTGTGTGCATTGTAAGTGTGGCATTACGTGGGACCATAAAAATAAGTCAAATGAGAGCATATAAAATCTGCATCCCAAATTCTTTCTATGTTGCAAGCATTTAAAGCTACAAAGTTAAACATGCAGCCTACAAAGAGAGACAGGTTCACACATTACACAAAAGTGTGAGTACCTTGGACATGGTTAATCAATAGGATGCATTGTATGCATCGAATCTGGTTACCCTATTGATTTGCTTGTCAGAAGGTTGCAAAGGATGATCCCATGACCCCGGAACACTGCAACCGTCATAAATGTGAGTCAGTTGTCAAGTATTTGAATGTAAATCATGTGACCATGGCAGTGCTGCAATGGGCATAAGTGTGAAAAATGGTCATAAGTCACTTTTTAGTGCCATTGTAACATTGAATGGTAAGCAAACTGTTGTAAGCTGTTCTGCCTTAGGCTTTACAAAATCATGAAACAGATTCCTTGTCCCCAAAAGACCCATTTTTATTTGGCTAATGTGGATTCCTAGAATTCACATACAGAAAAATCCGGCAATAAGCCTTTCAGGGGTGAATTGCAACCAAAGACCTTATCAGTCCTTGGATAGTTGCCAGGCCGATAGCTTCCAGGCGCAACACTGTACAATGAAATACTTGGTAAGGAGTCTCTGTGAGGAACGATCTCAGATAAGCAAATGTTCACACTATTACACGAACTAATTGCCTCCTGCAAACACCACTCCCCTTTTCCTCCTATTTATTCCCTATGGGAGGGGACCATTCAGCACCCACTTGTGCCTTTACTCATGAGTCGACCCCTGTTCCTTAATTGTTCCCTTCTCCTGACAGCTCTGCGCATGCGCACATCGGGAACAGCCTCCAGCTGTTCTTCTGCCCCACTTACCTGCAGTTCCAAAGGTAGCTGACAACGGTCAGATAGCTCTGGCCCCCTCTCTGCCTCTGACGCAGAGCACTCATCAGAGCCTTCCCCAGACTCCAGGACTGACCCATTTTCCTCCCCAACCTCCTCACTGTCTAAGTCTGCCACCAGTTCCACTGGCCGCTGATGGGCCACAGCATAAACCAAGGACTACCTGTAATTTCAGTCTTTAAGCTGTGCATTGTGCAGTTTAAACTCATAAATTCAAGAGCAAAAAAATTAACAAGTAAGGAAACATGATATAGATAGAACCAAATCAATAAAATGAAAGAGCAGTATTGTTTCCCCCTTGGAGGTTATTTTTTGGGAACCATTTAGAATGGCTTTAACCAAAACTATTGTTTCTCACATTAGGAAAAAAAAAAGAGAGAGAGAGAGAGAGAGAGAAATTTTCCCTGGCCACAGAATTAAGAACAACTTTGAATAAATCCAGTGCTGATCTGCAGAACTGAACACCGAAAGGGATGAATATCCAGTCTTTATCCATAGGGTGCAGTTTGTTTTCAGAACTTTTTAAAAATGTGTGGAACATCTGGTACATCACTACAAATCCGCTAAGTGAGCTAGTGCACAAAGACTAAAAAATTCTTGATGAAAAGGCGCTTCCCAGGAAATGCAAAAATGCCTTCATAAATAATGAACCAGGGGACACCAGTCATTTACAACCAAATAAATGGCAGGATGGGGTGCATATTTACTCCTAAATTTGTAATGGAATGCATCAATAATAGATTTTAATGCTAAGTTCCTAATGGATGACATAAATAATGCAACAGTGTATTAGCAAGGTGTGCTGTAAGTTTCAAGATCAGGTTCTTTTAAACATCTAAAACTGAATACTACTAAATCTGGAAAGCTAAAATAAAAATCAATCCAGAATTTGTTCACAGCATAATTCTTGAGCATGTTTCATTTATTCACAACGTTTCGACTGATCCCAGGACTTCCCCTCTCTTTAATCCAATTATAAAATTGTAAACATCTCAAATTAAATGACTATTATGTTTCTTCAGGTTTAATTGTGGAAAAATGGCTTCTTGTCCTACCTTCAGGTGCTTTGCCCTCTTTCTTGTGGCAGCCTCTCAAATATTGGAAGACTGCTATCATGTCACCTCTGATCCTTCTTTTCACCAAACTAGACATATTCAATTCCTGCAACCATTCTTCATATGTTTTAGCCTCCAATCCCCTAATTATCTTCCTCTTCCACTTCTGGATAGCCATCTTGCTTAGCATCATATTCAATTTCTCAACCAGATGTCTCACATGAATGGACAGGAAGGGACTTTCTATCCACTTCAATAGCCCGAAGACTTCCTTGCGTAAGGAATGACCGTTGTCTTACCTGAACGGTCGTTCTCAGGGCGCTGCTGGAGAGTCCAAGGATGGCTTTACACAGCCTGTTTGCCCAAGGACTGAGTAGATTTTTCCCCTCTGGCCACGCCTCCTTTGGCTCTTCCGGCTCAGTTTTAAAAACGAGGTCTTGTCCGATGAAGATGCCCTCAGCTCACACCTGTGTAAAAATACAATCTCGGAGCTAAACAATTACCCTGGGTGGGTCTTGGACTCTCCAGCAGCGGCCTGAGAACGACCGTTCAGGTAAGACAACGGTCATTCTCCATAGCGCTGCTTGGAGAGTCCAAGGATGGGACATGCCCAAGCTATGGTGTCCCAGGGCAGGAAGAAGTGACATTGTCCGGAGCCTCAATAACCTTCTGTAACACTCTACGGCCAAAGGAGGCTTCGGCAGAAGCAAAGGAATTGATCTTGTAGTTTCTAATGAAAGCCGTGGGAGACACCCACGTGGCCACTCTGCAAATGTCCAGAATAGATGCTTGAGTCGCCCAGGCCGCAGTCGTGGCCGCACTTCTGGTGGAGTGTGCCGTTACACGTGCTGGGACCGGCTTGCCCTGAAGGTCATATGTCATCTGAATGCAAGCCCGCAGCCACCGACCTATGGTTGAAGACGATACCTTGCGACCCAGCGAGCCTGGTTGAAAAGACACAAAGAAGGCCTCGGAGTGCCTGATGTCCTTAGTTCGTTTCAGGTAAATGCGGACTGCCCTTCGCACGTCCAATTTGTGCCACCTGCGCTCCTTGGAGTGTTGAGGGCTGGGACAGAAATTTGGGAGGATCACCTCCTGAGACCTGTGAAAATAAGAATTCACCTTCGGCATGAAGGCGGGGTCTAACCGTAGGATAACCCTGTCTGGGTGTATGATGCACAATTCTTCCTTGGCCGAGAAGGCCGCAATCTCAGATACCCTTCTGGCTGAAGTAATGGCTATGAGGAAGGCGGTCTTAAGGGTCAGATGTCGAAGAGAGACCTTCCTCAAAGGTTCGAAGGGAGCCGCTGTCAATGTCTGTAGGACAAAGGGTAGGTTCCAGGTCGGGTACCTGTGCACCACCTGGGGTCGAATGTTGTAAGCGCCCTTCAAAAAACTCTTGACCTGAGGATGGTGACTCAGGGATTGAAGTTGGTGTCTGGCTAAGATGGTGGATAATGCAGCAACCTGGCGCCTGAGTGTGGCTGGTGCCAGTCCTTTGTCCAAGCCCTCTTGTAGGAAGTCCAACAACTGAGGGATGGACGCTTCCACACTGTCAATGTCCCGTTGGCTGCACCAGGTAGAAAAGGCAGCCCAAGTCGCGTCATAAATACGAGTAGTGGCTGGACGTCTGGAAGCTTGGATAGTCTTAATGACGCTGTCTGAAAGGCTCTGGTCCTTCAGAAGCTGCCCCTCAAGCGCCAGACGGCTAACTGCAACCACTGGGGCTCTGGATGGTTGATGCCCCCCTGACGCAAGGATACCTGGTCTGGAGGAATTTTCCACGGTTGTTCCACAGACAGATTGACCAGGTCCGCGAACCAGGATCTCCTGGGCCAATGTGGAGCCACCAGAATGAGCTCCACCCCCTCCTTCAGCAGCTTGTAGATCACCTGCGGAATCAGAGGGAGGGGCGGGAACGTGTAAAGCAGACCTGGAGGCCAGTTGGATCTCAGGGCATCTGTCCCCTCTGCTTGTGCTGACTTGTAACGGGAGAAGAACCGCTGGAGCTGTGTGTTTGCCGCCGTGGCAAACAGGTCGACCTGTGGGAGACCAAACCTCCTTACCACCTGTTCAAACAGGTCCGGATGAAGTTGCCACTCCGAGTTGTCAGTGGTCTAATGGCTCAACCAATCTGCACTCACGTTGCTGGTTCCGGAGATGTGATCCGCCCTCAGCGACGCTAAGTGGATCTCTGCCCATCGTCCTATGGCCTCCGCCTCTGACATGAGTCTTTTGGAGTGGGTCCCTCCTTGCCGGTTCACATGAGCCTTTGTGGCCACATTGTCGGTCAGTAGCAGAACGTGGTGCCCTTTCAGCTGTTCTGCAAATCTCAGTGCAAGCCGGGCTGCCCTGAGTTCTAGCCAATTGATGCTCCGGGCTGCCTCCGCACTGGACCACCTGCCTTGCGCCAACTGACCCTGGCAATGCGCCCCCCAACCGTAGAGACTGGCATCGGTCGTTACCACGATCCTGTCGGGTTCTCTGAATAGGCAGCCCTTCTCCACTGCTCGAGACTGCCACCAACTCAGAGACCGTGTCACTCTTGGTGGGATGCGAACTTTCCTGGTGGAGTTGCTGATCTTTGCTCTTTGCATTGGGAGCAAGAACCATTGCAGCTCCCTTGCATGAAGACATGCCCAGGGAACTATGTTGAGACAAGAAATAATGATCCCTAACAGTTGGGATAGTTGCACTACCTGCCAGGACCTGTTCTTGCGACACAACCGGATTCTGCTCCTGAGGTTGCGGATTCTTTCCGGGGACAGGGACACCTGGCAAGATACCGAGTCTATTATGGCGCCCAGGTGTTGTATGCGCGTGGCAGGAGTCAAGTTAGTTTTTTCCATGTTTACGGAAAACCCGTGGTCCTGTAAGGTGTGAACTGTGATGTTTACATCTCTCACCGCTTGTTGATGAGTCCTTGAGTGGATGATGATGTCGTCCAGGTAGCACTCCAGGCGGACTGGAAGCTTGCGCAGGTGGGCCGCCACAGCTGCAAGAAGCTTCGTGAACGTTCTGGGTGCAGAAGAAAGTCCGAACGGAAGCGCCCTGTATTGGAAGTGCTTTCCGTTGTAACACAGGTGCAGGAACTTCCTGTGCGCGGGATGGATGGGCACATGCAGATACGCCTCCTTGAGATCGATGGAGGTGAGCAGATCCCCTTGTCGCATGCAGCTTAGGATCGACTGAAGAGACTGCATTTTAAAGCGCTTGTAGGCCAGATGTCTGTTCAGGCGCTTCAGATCTAAAATGGCCCTCCACCCCCCTGAACTCTTGGGGACCAGGAAGAGAATGGAATAGAACCCCCTCCCTTCCTGTTCTGGAGGAACTGACTCTATTGCGTTGATCTGCAGAAGATGATCTATTTCTGCCTGCATGAGAGCCCTCTTTACAGGGTTCCTGGATAGTGGGCAGCGAACAAAGGTCCGCGGAGGAGAGGAGAGAAACTCCAAGGTTAGACCCCTCCTGATGGTATTTAAGACCCACTTGTCCGAGGTTGTTTCCTCCCAACGGTCTGCATAGAATTGCAGGCGGCCCCCGATGGGAGGAGACCCCAGATGGTCACTTCCCACGTCTAAACTGACGGTTGTGGGAGCCCCCACGAAAGGGCTTCCGAAAGGACCCTTGATTGGATTGCCTGCCCCTGGAAGAAAAGCTGTTTCGTTCCTGGGACCTGTCAGAGGACTGGTGAAACTGTCTCTGGGAGGAATAAGAAGAGGTGGAGGCCTGGGCACCTTCCTGTGCCCGAAAGGCCTGTTTCCTGAACGAGCCCCGACCTTTTTTGTCATGCTTCCTGAAGGTGGAAGGAAGGACCTTCCTCTTATCCTTCATCTCAATTAGGAATTTCTCTAGGGAATCCCCAAAGAGATTGTCCCCTTTAAATGGAGCTGAAGCCAGCTTCCACTTCGCCTTCATGTCTGCCTGCCAGTGCCGGAGCCAAAGCAGGCAGCGAGAAGTGATGTTAGACTCTAGTGCCCTGGAAGCGAACTTCGCTGCATGCAGAGAGGTATCAGCGGCATATTCCACAGCCGTAATGATCTTGTTGATATCATGTCGCCAACGAGATGCTTCAGATGGGGGCTGAGATCTTAGTTGGCGCAGCCATAGTAGGGATGCTCTCGTAAAGAATGAGGCAGAAGTGGAGGTTTTAATCGCCCAGGCAGCCGCCTAGTGCGTTTTGAGACAAGCCTTTTCTGCCCTCTTATCCTCTGCCTTTAATCCTTCTAATAGTTCGGCCGGGAGATTAGAATTAGAGGTCAGAGAGACCACAGGGGCATCCACCTCTGGAGGTTTCAAAACATCCTCCAACCTCGGCTCTAAGGGGTACAGTGTTTTGTCTGCACCACTGGGATTGGCCAGGGTACCTGGCTGCACCCATTGGCACTGGATAACCTCCATGAACATATCAGGGACTGGGATCAGTTCTGGGTCAGGGGTTGTTTCGCTGAACAGCCCTGCCATGAGGTCCTGGGATGTAGAGGGGACTGCCTTGTCCTTAGGTTTGGCACCAAGCTCAGTAGAGGCTCTGGCCTTGTGTAAAATGGCCTTGAACAAGGATGGCTTAAAGAGACCAGTGAAGGAGGGCTTGTCTGGAGGCATATCCTCATCCTCCGAGAGAGCAAATTCCTCAGCAGCCTCCTCCTCCCACGTAGACACCTCTGTGGTGACAGAAGTGCCCGGGGAATCGAGGACTCTGGTCCGCTTTTCCCCCAGGGGGCGAATAGCCCTAGAGGCCTTGCCACCCTTGCCTTCCTGTAGCCTCATGGCCTCTACTACACCCTGGGAAATAGCCTGCGTGATGAGATCCCTCATTTCTGCTGACATAGCTGGGCCCTTGTCCTCTACAGGCCTGGATTGGTCATAGGCCTGTCCCTTGGCACCCCTAGGAGGATCTCTCTGATCCTCTGCATGAAAACAACATTGAAAAGAGGGGATATCCTCCCTGACTGAAGAGCTAGGAGAATCTGGGTAACCCAGAGAAGCTGCAGGGGAGGCAGAAGGATGGAGATCTATCCCCCATTTCCTCCCCCTGCTCTATCTCCCTCTGAATGGGTGGGGAAGGAACTGACCCAGCCTCACTTGGCAAGGATGCAGAGGGAACCTGGGGCCTAGCAGACTTGTCCTTTAGGGAGTCCTGCCCCTTGTCCCCTTGAATTTTGGGGGCCTTGCTCCCAGCTGAAGAATGGGAAGCTTTCCCGCCAGCGCCCTTGTTTCCCTTTCTCCCTTGGCCTGAGGGATCTGGCCTACTGCGCTTTGCAGATGGCCCTGCCAGCTCCTCCCTTCGCTCCAAACCTTCATCAGCCATCCTAGGTTGAGCTTGATCTGAAGAGGTCGCTGCTGAGGGAAGGGCAGTGGACGCTGGCCCGACGGCTCCAGAAGCGTCTGCAAATTCAGTTGGGAGGCTGGATCAGGCACCAGGACACTCCTTGCCGCTTCCCCTTGGGTGGCTGGGGAACTTCAGGCTTGCTGGAGACCCAGGCAAGCCCTCGCAATCCTCCGCGGCTGTCTGCTTGAGGCGGAGAGGCTCTGCTGCTTGCTGCTGCTGTCCGGTAGGTAAAAACCTTCCAAAAAAATGGCCGCCGGCTCTTCTGCACGCCAAAAGCCTTACTTAAGGTCCAGGCGCTCCCTATTGGTTGCAGCCGAAAAGCGCGCCAAAGCAGCACTTTTCAAAATGGCCGCCGCTCTCCCGATCGGCAAAAGACACCGCTCGGAGAAGCAAGGGCTTTTTTAAAAGCCTCTTCCCCAAAGCGACCAGGAAAACACGGGGATTGCCGCCTTTCCCTGCGCTCGCCAGCAGACGCCAGACGAGCAGCCTCGCTTGTTCCCCCAGCTGCGACTAAGCAGCTGTGGAACCGATCGCTGCCTCAGCCTTACTTTTGTAAAATCTTCTTCTTGGTAAAAAAAGGAAAAAAGAAAATAAAAAGCCAAAATAATAAAACTTGGGGAAAAATCCTAATAACAACTTAATATTAACACATAAAATACTCTAAAATCACTATTGGAGAACCCAGTCTATTTACTCAAAAACTGAGAGTTCCCCAAAACTAGTCCTATCGGGCGGACTGAGTTTTTAAAACTGAGCCGGAAGAGCCAAAGGAGGCGTGGCCAGAGGGGAAAAATCTACTCAGTCCTTGGGCAAACAGGCTGTGTTAACCCATCCTTGGACTCTCCAAGCAGCGCTATGGAGAATGGGACTTCACTCTACCTTAATGGTTGATGTAAACTTTTTGATGCAATGTCTACTTGATCAGTATAATGCAATTGTTCAATGATATGGTCTTTCGGGACAGCCACTACTGCAACTCTTGCTTGTTCTCTAGTGACAGCTGGAGCAGAAAAGGAGTGTTTGTTTATTTGTTTGTTTTTTGTTTATTTATTTGATTTTTATGCCACCCATCTCCCCTACAAGACAACTCTGAGTGACTTATAACTCATAAAACAATTAATAATAATAATTAAAACATTAAAACTACACAGATTAAAATATTAAAAACTATATTAAAATCAAAACTAAGACAATCAAGAGCCAGATGGGACAGGGGTGAGGTCTCCTTAAACCCTGTCATCCACCTCCAGTAGTTAAGCGTTCCTCTCAGGGGCCCAGGCCAACTAGTAAACACAAGTTTTGATACTCTTCCAGAAGGCCAAAAGGGAGGATTCAGTTCTCACCACCAGTGGTAGAGTGTTTCACAGGATGGGGCCACAGCAGAAAAGGCTCTTTTCCTTGATCCCACCTGCTTCAATTCCTTAGCAGACAGGGTCCATAGCAGGCTTCTTCCACTGACGCAAGTGGGGCGGGATTGTCCCAATTGGGGAGAGGAATCTCCTCAGTTGCCTTGGATCCCTGCCATGTAGGACTTTAAAGGTGACAACCAACCTCTTGAATTGGATCCAGAAGCAAACAGGTAACCAGAGCAGCCAATTGTTACGTGATGTAATTATTGTTTCCTAGAATGTTCCCAGGACGACTAATTTTTTAAATATATTTACTGAACCAAATTCTACAGAATACAGAGTACATCAATACGTATTAAAAAAACCCTATAATGTTAAAATTGCAAAATCTATAGCTAATAGCCTTCTGACTAAAATTGGTCAATCATAATTCATTTAAATCCACGTTTCCTTACAGTCATCAACACTGAACAAATCTTTGCAATGCTTATAAAGATTTCTGAGAAATTATTCACTAACAGTTTCATTGAACAGATAAGTATGTCTCAACCCACCTCCTGGGTAAGCTGACTTACCAAAGTTATTTTACAGCATGGGTTTTCCACGCCACACTTACGCTCAACTGCCTTTTAGGCAGAAGACATTTTTAAACAGACAATCTTAGCTCTGAAGACATGGAGATGTTGAGTTATGGGCAAAAAAAATTAAAATAGCTCTTGTCTTTCCACACAAAAAGTACTTATTAGTGACTTTAATACAATTCCTAATAAGGGCCTATTCTAGAGCAAATTCTTGAATTTCATAGCCGTATATAGGTGCTTCCATCACTTGCTGTTAGGTGGAAACAAACAAATCCACATGTGAAGAGTTCAATTAGCAACTTTATTGTTCATACCAATTTTACAGGAACCTTCCCAGACTAGCCAGACTAGATAATGTTCAATGGGATTCAAGCAGGGGTGGGCTACTACGGGTTGGCCAGGTTTCAGGAGAACCCATAGCTAACATTATGACCAGTTTGGAGCACCTCCAAATCCCACTCCTGGCTGGCCACTCCCCTCTCACCCCACCCTGCCCCTCCCACTCCACCCTGCCAGTCCCAGGAGTCTCCATGCAGCTCATTTTGGATGTGAGGTAATTGCAGGGACTGCATGGAGGCTTGGGAAGAGGAAAATCAGGCCTCCCAGAAGTTCCGGAAGGCGAGAAACAGGCCCATTTCTGGCCTCCAGAGAGCCTCCAGAGCCCAGGGGAAGCAGTTTTTGCCCTCCCAGAGGCTCAAGGAAAGCCTCTGGAGCCCAGGGAAGGAAATGCTCCCTCCCCCTGCAGTGGTTCAGGAGGCTGACCAGGCCATACCCACCATGGCCACACCCACTCAACAACCGGGCAGAGAACTGGCTGCTAAAATGTTTCAAGGTCACCCCTGGATTCAAGAGTGTGTCAGACCTTGCCCTCTTGTGCCTATATAAATTAAATTCCCCACTTGATTCCTCCCATGGCTCGGCCAGTCTCTGACACGTGCCATATCATGAGAAGACATGTGAATGTGGTGCCCCAGCAATCAAAGATAAATTCATGCTTTGTTTGGCAATTGTGTGCCTCTTTCAGACTGAGATGTTTAAAATATGTACTTGAAAGAACATCCCAGCAGGACCTGAATCACAGATTATCCTATTTCTTCCTGGGATCCAATGGATGCATTGTGAGCATAACTGCTAGGTTTAGATATATAGTATATTATTGAGATAAGCTATTACACCAGAATCTAGCAAGTCTGACTGCATTTCTCTTTCCCTCCTTCTTATACCCCTACTAGCTGATAACCCGGCATTGCCCAAGTATTTATTTATCGGGGGAAAATGTCTGGACCAAACATAATTTCTAATGTTGGATTTTCCCCCTTACCAGAGGGATCCCCCTTGTGGAGTGATGTGAATCCGTTACCATGGCAACTCCACTGTGCTGCACAGAAGAAGCCATTTTAAGGCACAACAGGCTTCATCTTAACTGAACACACACACCGAAGGGTGTTAGGGGTGTCTTACCCCCACAGTATTTTTTTTTCCAGAGAGTAAGTCATCTGTGTACCAAGTTTGGTTGAAATTGCTCGAGGCATTCCAGAGTTATGCTGGAACACAGAAACAAACACAGCCATTTATATATATATAGAAGATAATGGAGAAGCCAACTTGGTGTCTTCCTAATATTCCTTCCTCCTTTTCCAGGGTTCAAAAAATGCATCTCCACTTTTTTTGTTTCTGTAATGGCTAGCATTGCATAGAAGAATTTTTATCCAAAGCAGTTGTTATGACAGAGGACTGATCGGCTGTATTATCTCCCAGCTTTAGTTGAAGACTCATCCAAGTCAAGAAGATAATAGAACGGTGGAATAATATTTTTGGGATGAACATTTCAAAAAATGAAAAGCAGTAAAGGATTTTGTCTCGCATTTCTTTTTCAATCCCATAGGCAAGCTTTCCGCTCCCTCCTCCTTGGCCTTGATCTTCACTAAATCCAACTTATCCGCAAAGAATTTAGCTCCTAAGTAGGTAATAACAGTCTAAGGCCTTAAGTCTACCTCCTAGCTATGTAACCAAACATAGCATCTGTCCACTGAATTAGTTAATCCTAACCTCCTCCAAACTATACAACATCTCAAGAGGGAAGAAAAACTGCTAAAGGAGGAATTTTCTCCAGACTATCCTCAAGTGAGCTTAGGTGGCCGTGACAAAAGCCTGAAGCATGACCAAGAATGATTTTTCAACAATGAGATTCTGACAGAAAACTAACAGTCAAACTGTCCTAATATGGCTTCCTGCAGCACAACCAGTTAAGTTCGGAGAATGGGGAGCTAGAAGTTAGCGCAGAGAGATTTCTTTTGTGGGAAAGGAGAACAGTGGCACCTCAGCCCATTGCGAAACGGCATTAGGAATTGTCTAGCCACTTGCCTGTGATTGTTTTATCTGTACCTTAAAACGAAAATCTCACCAGATGTTTTCTTTTTCAGCACCGGAAAATTCCCTTTTGTCTTCGAGAGATTCATTGCAACTGAGAAATACTTATCAATATTCATCCATTTCTGCTTCAAGAATTCTAAACATACAAGGATGCCTGTTACAATGTTTGCCAAGGAATTTATTAGCATGAATGAGGCAAAGGGCTTTTATTTTTATTTTATTTTTAAGCAAGCACAGGTCTTCCAGGTGTGAATGAAACATGACTCTGCATGCTACCACTTATTAGAAGACATTGCTAAATATCTCAATAAAGAGATCTAAAAGGTAACAATATAGACCTGCAAAGCATGCTGAAAAGGGCTCAGTGGCTATGATGCTGAGCTTGCCAATCAGAATGGTCTGCAGTTTGGCAGTTTGGCAGTTTGAATCCCTAGTGCCGCATAACAGAGTGAGCTCCTGTTACTTGTCCCAGCTCCTGACAACCTAGCAGTTTGAAAGCATCTAAAAAATGCAAGTAGAAAAATAGGAACCAACTCTGGTGGGAAGGTAACAGAGTTCTGTGTGCCTTTGGCATTTAGTCATGCCGGCCACATGACCACGGAGATGTCTTCAGACAGCGCTGCCTCTTCGACTTTAAAACAGAGATGAGCACCGCCTCCTAGAGTTGGGAACAATTAGCACATATGTGCGATGGGAACCTTTACCTTTACTAAAGCGTGCTGATGGATGTGAGGTTCTTCCAAATACTACATTAAGTAAGTGGGTATTTTCTTTGTGACAAATGTGTAGGAAGCTAGTCCCGAAGACACCAATATTTCTAACATTATTATTTTGGAGTGATAAGCTTAGAACCTTCAGTATTAATAACCTGCATGGAATGTTAACAAGCATTTTTAGATATGTGCATACATGCACAAACACACACACACACACACACACACACACACACTGCTCTTCACTACACTCAGGAAAAACAATCAAAGCCGTCTTGGTCACAGATATCTTTATTTTTCTTTCAAAATACCGAATCGGAGGCTACCTCTGCCTGAGGGTCAACCAAGTCTCTGTGGGTCCATTACCTCTTTGTTGCCTGCCCTCCTGTTTTCTGCCTCTCTCTGAATTGCATTTGCACAGATGGAAAAGCACAGCAGAGGCTGTTTTTCCTTCTCAGTTTGTAACCTTCTGTCTGAGCTCAGAGAGAGCAAGCACAAAGACAACAGTGGCAGGGATGAAGAGCACACCGGGAGACTCGGAAGGCTGACAATGAGCCAGGAGCTTGCAACTGAGATGCAGGCTTTGGCAGGGCCTGATTAGGATGCCTTCTAATTGCAAACCAAAAGCAAAGTCACAAGGAATGTGTCTCTAGTAGGAACCATGGCAACCTTTATGAAGTCATTCTGGGAATGCAGGAGAAACTTTCAGAGATGTGAGGAATGGCGTTAGAAGCAAATGATCGGAGAGATTTAAGGATAGCAAACCAGGCCATTCTTCTTTTCTCTTGCCTTCACCAGAGTACTGAATGCAGAATGACAGAGTTGGAAGGTACCTTGGAGGTCTTCTAGTCCAACCCCCTGCTCAAGCAGGAGACCCTATACCATTCCAGACAAATGTTTGTCCAACCATATGCCACTAGACTTGAGATTTTGGGCTTAGACAACTTAGAACTTCGCCGACTTCAATCCGAACTAAGTGTACTACATAAAATTATCTGCTACAATGTCCTACCTGTCAATGAATACTTCATCTTCAACCACAACAACACACGAGCTCACAATAGATACAAACTTAAGGTAAACTGCCCCAAACTTGATTGCAGAAATTATGACTTCAGTAACAGAGTTGTCAATGTCTGGAATGCACTACCTGACACTGTGGTTTCTTCCCCAAACCCCCAAAACTTTAACCTTAGACTGTGTACTGTTGACCTCACCTCATTCCTAAGAGGTCTATAACGGACATGCATAAGCGTACCAGCATGCCTACCTAATCTTCCCTTATATTCATATTCATTTCATGTACGTATATAATCAGTATACATGATTATACAATGTAATTAATTAATCATGTTTATACTAATATCTATGATCTAATTCATGCTTGACAAAATAAAATAAATATAAATATAAATAATTCTCTTAAAAACATCCAGTGATGGAGCACTCATAACTTCTGAGGGCAAGCCATTCCACTGATTAATTGTTCTCGCTGTCAGGAAATTTCTCCTTAGTTCTAGGTTGCTTCTCTCCTTGATTAGCTTCCATTCATTGCTTCTTGTCCTGCCTTCAGTTGCTTTAGAAAATAGGTTGACACCCTCTGCTTTGTGACAGCCCCTCAAATATTAGAAGACTGCTATCATATCACCCCTAGTTTTTCTCTTTGTTAGGACCATTTTTATTTTTATTTTATTTTTTAAACCATGGTTTGGGACCATTCTGCTCCTAAATTGGATTTATCTCACTCCTTTATGAATCTGATTTTTTGTTTTAAAAAATCACTAAAATCTGTATGTTTTCAATCAGACATTGGGTTTCCAGTTTGGTCTCATACAAAGACTGTATGTTTCTCAGGCACATTGAGGTTTTACATTTATTGTCATGGTTTCAAATTTGGGGCAAACTTTTCCTGAGCAGTAATTGTTGATCTGATGCTGATGATGCAAGCTTCAAAAATGATTTGGAGAATATGTTTTGGGCTCTCTGCATGCATAGCATCTGTTGCTCATTAAAATAGATTTCTATGAAATCTTGGGGTGAAAGAAAAGCATGGTTAAGACACTGGAACTACTTCAACTGGTTCATCAGAACTCTTCAACTGGTTCATCAGAACTCAGAAAGAAGGCTGTTTCAATAAATAGTAAATAGTTGGGGCATCCATTTAAGCTCCTAAACTCTTCTTTACAAATCTTTCCAAACTTTGCACAGTACTATTTAAAAATACAAAATTACTGAAGCTTGCATTAAAGTATGAAATTCAACCAGTCCCCTATCCCCCACTCTCTCACGTCTTCTCACTTGACTCATAACAGGCTATTATACAAGGAAGATAGAAACTGCGTATGCTAAAACAGTTTTGAGGAGGCATTCAAAGAAAGTCCTAATATGTGACCATGAATACTCGTAACAAAAGAACTCAATGATAATTGCAAGGACCATTGAATTGCCATGCCTTAGAATTTATCAATAGGTTGTCTTCATGAGCATCATTTGGCACTTTGTGTTGAGATTTGGATTGGAGATGTGTGCAGTACACCTACTTCATGTGTGTAATAGGCTATTAAAATAATCTCGGGAGACAGAAGTAGGAGCCACTGCCTAGACAGGGATCTGAGAAATGAAATCTGATGCCAAGGGAGGAATGAGGGTGGAGAAAGTAACTGTGATGGCCCAAGGCACTGCACAGAGATAACACAAATAGCTGGCAGTTCAAACTACCCCTTTATTACTCCAAATTTCTCCACATTTCTGGCAGAGTGATAACAAACCCCCACGCAAACCTCAAGCAACCTCTGGCTGCAATTAGTCCAGCCCAGCGCTGTGTGCATAGCAATAAATCCCAAATGTATTTGGCAAAACAAGAGCAAATCAAGGAGTTCAGGGAGCAAAAGATCCAGGTAATTGGTCCAGAACAAATCAAGGAGTTCAGGGAGCAAAAGATCCAGGTAATTGGTCCAGAACACCAAAAGGAATGCAAGGACTCTTGGCAAGATCAAATTTCAGCACACAACATTTCTGGAACTCAATGTTTGTTCCCGACAAATGCAACTACCCACAGCATCTCCTTAAGTCTCATTCCCCAGGTGGGCCTAGTGAAGATGGGCGGGGCACTCTCCTCCCGAATAGCCTGCTCCATCTGTGCTGATCACGCCTTCTCTGCACTCTCTGAGCCCTTGCATCAGGAGGGGGTGATTCTTGCTCCTTGTCTAAACTCTGTCTCTCCTGTTCATTCTGCCTCTGTTCCTCCCTGCCTGAAGGCCTTTCTAATTCCAAAAAGCCTTGCCTGGACTGAGTCTGCCCTTTCCCAGTTTCCTCCAAGGCCAACAGAGCTGCCCTCTCATTTGCTGTCATTTCTTGTACCAGCTCATCTTCTGAAGCAGATTCAGATTCCGACAGGGGCATAAAGTAACTCAGAAGAGGCCCTTCCTAGTTCTCTGGAAAGTAGAGTAGGGAAGAAGTGTGTTCAGACTTGCAAGATTCTATTACTGTAATATTACAATAAAAGTAGCATTAGTACTCATGGTTTTTGTTTCCTTCCTGGGCTACCTCAAAGGGTTGATATCAGGAGAAGTAAATCCAACAATGAATGAGCTGGCTGGGAAGATTTAAATCTTTCTAATCTGTGTATAACCTATGTACAATCAGAATTGCACTTGTTCTCTTGAGAGTAGCAATAGCATTTAGACTTATATACTGGTTCATCGTGCTTTACTGCCCTATCTAAGCAGTTTACAGAGTCAGCCTATTGCCCCCAACAACCTGGGTCATTATTTTACCAACCTTGGAAGAATAGAACGCTGAGTCAACTTTGAGCTGATGAGAATCGAACTGCTGGCAGCTGGCAGCCAGCAGAATTACCCTGTGGTACTGCATTCTAACCATTGCACCACCATGGCTCTTAAAGATACATAGTACAGATAGAAAGAGGGTCAGCTGTATGCTTTGTGATCAAGACAGGCAAAAGAATACATATTTCCAGGAAGGTAAATTGAATGGGTGAATATGGCAGAGGCCTGCTGTCCTATTTGAGGAAGGTGGGGAAGAGGACAGGGGAAATATGGAACATATGAAATATGTTCATCCTTTCTTCTAAGCCATTTTCATTTTTTGAAGAAAGGAACTTCCACCTAGAATATAGATTGAAATCAGGCCTTTCAGACTGATCCAGTGTATATATGTGATCATTGCAACTCAAATACTGCACCTGCAACCAACACTGATGAATTCAGCTCATCCAGATGTGAAGAACTGATGGCACTTTCCAGGGGTGGGTTCCAGCAATCATTACTGCCAGTTTGCTCGTGGGCATGCCCCACATGCACACTTGATGCATGCTTGGTGAGTGTGCATGAACAGTGCAATAAAAATTGTTCTGCACATGCACAGAAGCAAAAAACAAGATGGTGGTGCCATAGGCGGAGAACCAGTTTGGGGGCGTGGGAGGCCTGGGTCGCTGCCGGTTCCAGCGACCCAGGCTGCCAAACCACTACCAGTTCTGCCAAACCAGTCCGAACCAGTAGGAACCCACCACTGGTCCTTTCAGATATTAACGGAGACTCAAGATAGCTGCATAGATAATAGTACTTTGTTTCTTGATCTTGACGAACTAAAATTCAGTAGTGTGGAGTTGATTGTTACTCTGGAAACTCTTCCCTTTGCTTAGTTTAGCTGGGGCTCACTTTTACTATTTATATTCTAGGATGTCATAAAACCTAATGACGAGTGCATGCAGCATCCATAATATCAACAACATAATGCAGTTTGTGTAACCAGCAACCTTGATTGAAGATTTCTCATCAATTGATGCGTTCATTTCTTTACTTATTATTTCTTAGTATTTAACATAAACAGATTCAGAGAAATGTGTTCAAACCCATAAAATTGCAGAAAATCTGTATGCATTGTACACACATGATTGTGTATCATCTGACCCATCCACTGTGATCATTAAGTTCTCAGATGACACCACTGTACTGGGTCTTATTACAGGTGGAGACAAAACAGCCTACAGGGGGGAGGTTCAAAAACTATTCACATGGTGCTTAAAAAACAACCTGCACCTGAACATCAGGAAGACCAAGGAGATGGTGTTGGATTTCCGGAGGAAGAGAGAGGAACCTGTCCCACTTTACATTGAGGGGGGCTGTGTGGAGAGACTCCTCCTTTAAATTCCTGGGAGTCCATCTTAGTGAAGACCTCACCTGGAAAAACAACATGATCCAGGTGGCCAGGAAGGCCCAACAGGGACTCCACTCCCCTAGGGTTTTTCGTAGGGTGGAACAGCAACTAAAGACCTCTTTTTACCAGTTTACAATAGAAAACTTCCTCACTTATTGCGTCATAGTATGGTATGCTGGTTTAACAGCCACAGATAGAAAAACATTACAGAGGGTGGTGAGCATAACACAAAATATTATGGGCTTCCCCCTGATACCACTAGACGAGATCGCTAGGGCTCGTTGCCTTAAAAGAATGAGGAAAATTCTCAGGGACAACTCACACCTTGGTCAGCACTTTTTTACCTTCCTACCATCGGAAAGGAGATATAGAAGCATAGCCAGCCCACAAACAGGCTGAAGAACAGTTTTTATCCATGGGCTGTCAGACTCCTGAATGTGAAGTAAAATCGTAACTACATAACTGTAGTACGATGGACTTGCAGGGCCTGCCCAATGTGTAACATGTTCACACTGGTGCAATAGGACTAGGTGTTTGTTAATATTAGGGATTTATTTTGTCTTCACTGTAAGTTGTATTGGGTTGGGGAGGAGGGTGCACTGAGGGAGCTCAACCCATCTCATAGTACATATGTTGTGCACTGACAATAATAAAGATTTGAATTTGAAAACTAGGGATCCTTCCTATGTGGAGTTACCTGATTCAATCTAAATTAATGAGAGTGCTAAGAAGTGTAAGGATGCAACCTACATTTCGTTGATTGTAATAGAATTGGACTGCACTCTGAATCCCTCATTCAATAATAAATGTTCACCTTGAGAGTCTCTTCTGCATATTTTATTTCATTCCTGTGCAATCCCAGCTAAGTCAAATTTGTGAACGTATGACGCTATGGAGAAAACCCTGATGGCAATTCGGGCAGATCTTCCTAATATTGTTTCTACATCAGTGGTTTTCATCCTTTCCTCCTGCCCCTGCAGATTTTTGAAACTGTCTGGGAAATGAATTCTGCATTTCGGAAGGTTAAGAAAGAAACATTTGTCTCATTTTCTAAGTAATCAAAATGAATTTTAAAAAGGATTGGGGAATGACATAGGGGGGCAGATTTTCAGATGCCTCGGAGAATTTGACGAGCCTTCAGGCAGCTTTCCAAATGATGTTTGACTGTTTTGCTTTTATTTCACGCAATGAAAACAATAAAAGCCTAAACAATAAATATGATTGTTTAAACAGAGAGAATGTGATGGCAGTCCCAGAATGGGAAGCTCAATCCCTGAGCTGACAAAGTCTCATTATGAAGATGATTCTGAATAGGCTCTATGTAGCATATAATCTTTTTTTTCCTTTTTCTTTTTTTAGACTTACCTAAAAGGACATTTGGGTGGGATGCTGTGGCTCAGTGGCTAAGATGATGGGCTTGTCAATCAGAAAGTTTAGCAGTTCGGCGGTTCGAATCCCTAGTGCCATGTAACGGAGTAACTTGTCCCAGCTTCTGCCAACCTAGCAGTTCGAAAGCATGTAAAAAATGCAAATAGAAAAATAGGGACCACTTTTGGTGGGAAGATAACAACGTTCCATGCACCTTTGGCATTTAGTCATGCCAGCCATATGGCCACAGAGACATCTTTGGAGAGTGCTGGCTCTTCAGCTTTGAAACAGAGATGAGCACTGTCCTCTAGAGTCGGGAACGACTAGCACATGTGCAAGGTGAAACTTTACCTTTAAAAGGACCTACTGCATGGGTCTCAGCAATTTTAATTAATCAGATCCTTTTCCGTATGATTTCTCAATAAAAAATTGAGAGTTTGACAATGTTAGGTGTGAAGGGGTTCAATTACCTGTTCTGATTAGTCCAAGAGATTGAGAAGAAGAGACACATAAGACTATTCAGAAAGTTCTTTCCATTTATATATATATTTTTAAATCTATTTTTAAAAACCAATTTTTATAAACAAATTTGAAGTGACCACTGTGAATTTTCATGTAGATTTTACATTTAAGAGTTAATTTCTAATCAAAACAATTTTGATTTTCAATAAGCACAAGCCATAATAACAAGTCTACAAAAATGCCCATACAGTTGTCAGCTATAACTTTAAAAATAGCTATATTAGAGTGACTGTAAAATTTATAAAAATACTAGATTTAATTAAAAATTAACAATATTTGATTATATTAAGATATTAACAGAATAACAGAAGGTAACTTGGAGGTCTTTTAGTCCAACCCTTGCTCAAGCAGAGGACCCTATATCATCCCCACTAAATGGTTGTCCAAACTCTTCTTAAAAGCCTCCAGTGTTGCAGCACCAACAACTTCTGGAGGCAAGCTGTTCCACTGGTTAATTGTTCTCACTGCCAGGAAATGTATCTTTATTTCTAGGTTGCTTCTCTCCTTGATTAGTTTTCATCCATTGCTTCTTATCCTGCTTTTCATCCATTGCTTCTTGTCCTGCTATGAAAAATAGATTGTTCCCCTCTTCTTTATGGCAGCCTTCAAATATTGTAAAAATGCTGTCATGTCACACACACACACACACACACACACACAGAGTCCTTCTTTTCATTAAACTAGACATACCCAGTTCCTGCAACTGTTCTTCATATGTTTTAGCCTCCAGTCGCCTAATCATCTTTGTTGCTCTTCTCTGCACTCTTTCTAGAGTCTCCACATATTTTTTTTACATCGTGGCAACCAAATCTGGATGCATTATTCCAAGTGTGGCCTTACCAAGTGATTATAAATTGGTACTAGCACTCATTAATATTAATACATTAATATTAATACTATGCTTTTTTCAAATAAGAATGATTTTAATCTAAGAAGTTATAAATGTATGGCCTTAAAAAACTAAGTTTAATTAAACAGAAAACTAAGAAGGGGATAAACTGAAAGTTTGGTTAGCAGCTGGGGAAATGAATGAAAAAGTAGGGGAATATTCATTATCATATGTTTTCCATCATAATGTTTTTACTTATCCTTTTATTAGTAGTTGTTCATCTTCTACTTTGCTTTTTTGTATCTGTACCCTTGTGAGATTTGTTTAAATCTTTCAAAGCTTATGCAATAAAAAGCTAGCCTATAGATAGAATACTGTTATAGGGCATTTCCCATCCAGTTAATGCTTACCTCTTATTAGATCTCACCTGATTTTTACATCAAAAACATCACAGAAACAACCAGCAGACTAAATACAGGTCATCACTGTAGCACCCAAACCAATTAAATCTCTCTGAAATATCTAAAGTAAATCAAAGGACTTAGTAGCCCTCCAAAATAGGAACAGGAGTAATCTGCAACATACAGTGTAAGGACTGCAACAGCCACTATGTTGGAGAGACAAGCGGACCATTAGCAGAGCACATCCATGAACACCAACTAGCAGTGAAAAAACACCAATGCAAATTCTTTAATTTCCACAATGCATGGACAGACTCAACTGGGAAACTGTGAGTATCCTAGACAAAGCTAAATCCAAAAATGCAAGGGAATTCCAGGAAGTTTGGCACTCAGACGAATCAACCATCAACAAACAGGTAGACATAAATCACATTTACACACCATTCAAGAGAGACAATAAAAAGCTAAAAAGGCAACAAAAAGACCAGAACATATTCTCTCCAGCAACCCATAAGGGTATAAACAATGATTAATATCAAACAGAAAACAATACTGTAATCAAGGTATTACCAAGAAAATTGATTACCCACCAATCTTAGCAGGGCAAGCTACTTATATAAACAGGGAGCAAATACCATTTTCACCAACACTGAAGATGTACCGGTAACCTATTTGAGTAATGAAATATTTGCAAGCAACCAATCATCTGCAAACAACCAAGATCAGAGAGCACTAAGGACTCCATAGTGTCAGAATATGTTAGAATGTCTGTGATAGGGACAAATAAGAAAGCTTACAATAAGAAGTCAGTAGTAATAATTCAGCCTTAAGTCCATTTCATCTAGTCTCTAAATGTGTCTAGTGATTTGAGTCTCTAAATTAGTTTAGTGATTTGAATAAAAAAAAAGTGAGCTCACTTTTATTTCTGCATCTTGTTTATCCCAATCAAGCAATACACAATTCTTATATTTTTCATTGCATTTTGAAGCTAAGGATTTACACAATTGTGCAGAGCAAAGAATGGCTTCGTAGATTTCATCCATGAAATAAGAAGGTAGGTTGCTTTGCTTCAAACATATGGACTGAAAGACATTCTCCCCCTCAATTTTGCCCCTCAGAAGTGTTGTGTATTTATCAAGTCACACACAAACAGCTTTCATATGTGAAGAATATTTGCAGGCAATTATTGAAACAAAGCAACTGAATTATTTATATGGCTCCGAAATATATAAATAAATAAATCTGATTTATTGCACGACTGTCAGAAAATTAAATGAGGTGAAACTGCAATTTGTATAATTCTATGGCCAATGCTTCAAACTCTTCAACCCACAAGTCATTAATATTTTTTTAAAAAAACAAAGTAAAGTAGCATAAAAATGGGAAGCATGCATGAAACAGAATGATTTTAAATACGCAGTCTGGGACAGAGTAGTATAGAGTAGTACATACTTATCACATGGTAAAACAAGGGGATAAAAAAAACCCCAAACTTTTATCCCTGGCTATTTATGAATTTTCTCAGGTTTTATATTGAAGCAATAGGCGTGAGCTTAAATGGACTCCAGAGGATGGTAGAGGACATGGGGTTGCGATGGGTCAAACACAATTTCGCAACTAACAACAACATAGAATGCACTCAAGCATATAGACATTCTTTGATCAAAATGGAACAGTGACCAAAAATCTTCATTTCTATTCTTTATTTAATTTGGACCATGAGCTGAAAGAGAAAGAGGGCATTGGAATCTAAACATCTTTTAGATATTAATGGCAACTCTTTGGGATCTTTCATGGTACATTAACACTTGACAGAAAGCCTATAGTTAATTATGTTGTCTTGGGAGTTCTTTGTATTTGTACTCTTCTGATCTTTCCATCCTACTTTATCCTACTCCAGTTGCAAGTTGCTGCATTATCATCTTCATTATCATCTTCATTAATTATCTTTCTTTTTGTACCAGTAAACCACAGAGCTATTAGGCATTTATGTCTAGTAATCTTGGAAGCTAGGGTGGAATTATCAATTAGAAAGAAAAACACTAAATCCCAATGCAGGAGGGAAGCCTCTGAAATGAGAATTTGGTGCCCCTTGGGGCATTTGGTCTATTGTTTCCAATTGCATAATTGGCAACTTGCTTTTATACTGCTAGGGGATCCAATAGAATGGCAGGTGTTTTAGAAGCTGTAGGCAGCTTCTAAATTTCCTTCCAACTCTCTTGGAAGCCATGAGTTCTTCCCTTCCATTTCTAGGAAGGACAGACCTTTCCTTTGACTAAGATATGATTTCTTTTTCTGCTCCTAAATCACCACTGATGCCTTTGTGAGATGAATCACTCCAAGAATACTTAACATGGGAAATATGATTTTATATATTTTATTAAATATATCAATCTTTTTCTATCTGTCATCTATATTTATTTATTCCTCACCCCTATCTCTATCTCTGACTAGCTAACTAGTTAGCTAGCTAGCTAGATATATAGGCAGACAGACAGATGATATCTAGATAGATAGATAGATAGATAGATAGATAGATAATAGATAGATAGATGATAGATAGATAGATAGATAGATAATAGATAGATAGATAGATAGATAGATAGATAGATAGATAGATAGATAGATAGATAGATGATAGACAGACAGACAGACAGACAGACAGACAGACAGACAGATAGATAGATAGATGATAGATAGATAGATACCAACCATATTTTTTGGAGTATAAGACACACCTTTCCACTTCCGGTTCCGGCTGTGGATCCCGACAGGCAGGCATTGCTCGCCCTGCACACTCCTGGTGGGTTCCCCACTGATCTGGGGGGCACAGGACGCCCTGGAGGGGCTCCTGCCAAGGGGGCGGCGTAGCGGGGAATCCCCCGTGTCGGCGGCGGCTGGGGGGGCTCCCCGCATCACCCTAGGCACCGGGAGGCAAGAGGGGAGGCGCCGCGGTGTCTTCGGGATGAGGCAGCTGGAAGAAAGCAAGATTTGAAGGACGCAGCTGCTGTGCGGTGAGGTGGAAACTTTCCCCCGTTCCTCTGCTCGACTGAAGGAAACAAAATTGCCAGCTCTTTAGAATTAACTTTTCAACCTGTTTTGGAGAAGTGTGACCTTTGGACAAGTGGCTTTAAATGGTTTTGCTCCCTGCCCCCAGAGGAGGAGGGGGGGGGAGCCATGCAACGAAATCACGCTCATAGCAAAGGCAGATTTTGGACTGTAATTATGTAAATGAGGTGATGATCTGAAAACCTTGAAAACTTTTGGTCTTTGCCTTCTGATTCCGGAGTTGGCAGGGCAAGATGGCACACTTCCATCGTCTTCATAGACACTGAAACTTGACTCCACCCATAGAAGCTTCAGGCATCTTGTCTTTGTCTCCGTGACACTCAGATAAATCTCTTGTTACATTTGACTCTGGGCTTGGAACAAAGGACTCTTTTACTTTATTGCCAGGAGCTGAATCCAGAAAAGGTTCCTATCTGCTTGGACTCTCAGCCTCGTAACCTCTCTTGGCGGTTTTCCTCTTTAATTGTTTCCTCTCTGTACTGACATTGTTACCTCTCTTGCTCATTACAATGCCATCCAAAAGACCACCCCCGGGGAAGCCGGGTTTTGCTGTCTCTGCCCCGACATCCTCAGCGTCCAGCCCCAGCGGACAACAGACTTTAACTTCCCTGCTTCAGCCCAAGCCTTCTGAGGTGGACTTTCAGCAGATGTTTCAACAACTTTTAAAGGGACAGGAGGATTTTAAAAATCAATTAAAGGAGATGAATGAGCAGCTTAAAGAGAACCAAGACCGGGCAATTAAAAATTCACAGAGACTGGATCTTTTGGAGGAGGGGACGGCTGAGATGAAGTGGGAGGTGAGGGGAGTGCAGAAAGGGAACCAAGAGCTTGAGAACCATCAGATAAAAATGGAATTTGAAAGAATGTCCTTTTTCCTTAGGTTTCAAAAAGTGATTGAGGCGGATGATGAAGATTTAAGGGACATTATGACAAACCTTTTGGCTGAATATATCAAAAAAGACAAACAACAGATGGGGTGGGACATGGACCTGGTTTATAGAGTAAATTCAGCATATGCCAGAACACACAATGTTCCAAGGGAGGTACATATTAAATTTTTTAGAAAGACTACAAGAGATGAGATTCTGAGTGCACAAAGGGGGCAAGCACTAAAATACCAGGATAGAGAAATAGCCATTCTGAAACAGATCCCCAAGAAAGTGAGAGAGAAAAGAAAAAACTATTCGCTATTAGCGAAGAAATTATACCAGAAAGGGGTGTGGTTTAGATGGCTGATGCCTGAAGGTATGCTAATATTCTGGGAGGACACAAGAATCAGAATCAACACAACCATAGAGGCTCAGGCCTTTATAGAAAAAAATTAAGCCCTCCTAGATAATGCTGATGATACTACACCAGACACACAGGACACGGGAGGGGCCAGAGCTCTGCTGGCGGGGGGAGAAGGAAGCCGTACGGGTCTGGATGGGAGACAACAGACTCAGACTCAACCCCTCCAAGACGGAGTGGCTGTGGCTACCGGCCCCCCGGTTCAACCAGTGTACTCCATCACTGGCCATCGGGGGTGAGCAACTGGCCCCCGTGGAGCGGGCGCGCAATTTGGGCGTCCTCCTAGATGCCCGGCTGTCTATGGATGACCATGTGGCAGCCGTGGCGAGGGGGGCATTCCACCAGGTCCGCCTGGTGCGCCAATTGCGCCCCCTATTGGACCGGGATGCCCTTCCCACAGTCACTCACGCGCTGGTGACGTCCCGTCTGGACTACTGCAATGCTCTCTACATGGGGCTCCCCTTGAGATGCACCCGGAGACTACAGCTGGTCCAGAATGCGGCCGCGCGGGCAATTATGGGGCGAACGAGGTTCACCCATGTAACACCTCTCCTGCGCAAGCTGCACTGGCTCCCTGTGGTCTACCGGGTGCGCTTCAAGGTGTTAATCACCATCTTTAAAGCGCTCCATGGCACAGGACCTAGTTATTTGCAGGATCGTATCCTGCCCCATACATCCCTGCGACCAATCCGCTCTCACAGAGAGGGACTCCTCCGGGTGCCGCCCACTAGGCAGTGCCAGAGGGCGGCACCCAGGAGTAGGGCCTTCTCTGTGATGGGCCCAGCCCTCTGGAGTGACCTCCCCCCAGATATCAGGATAACGACGGATCTCCGCTCCTTCCGCACGAAACTCAAGACCCACCTGTTCCAACTAGCCGGCCTGGCTTATCTGAACTTCTAACCTCCCTGGCAATTTTAAACTGTATATTTAAATCTTTTGGGTATTTTAATTGTTTGAATTGTATTAATTTAATTGTTATTTATTTTAACTTTGTGGCTTTTACTTTTTGTGTTGTTAATTGTTGATGTATTTACCTCCTCCATGCCACATGCCTTTATATTTGATTGTACGTCACCCCGAGTCCCTTCGCAGAGAGGGCGCGACTGATAAATTGAATCAAATAAATAAATAAATAAATAAATAATAAATAAATAAATAAATAAAATAAGGGGCAACATCGAGAAAACTCAGATCACAAAAATGAACAAGAAAATCTGTTTGATGTAAAATGTTTGAAATTATTTGAAGATAAAAGTTTATATGCTGACAAAGTACTATTAACTTTAAATAATCTAATGTATTAATAAATGAAAAGTATGACCTCCTGCATATTGTAACTGCCAAAATTTGTAACCTATTCCACTACCCCTTTCCTTGTTTATTTTTTAAAAAACCAATAAAATTTTGTTTTTTAAAAAAAGACACACCTTTCCCCCTTTAAAAGTGGGTGAAAATTCAGGTGCATCTTATAGACAAAATCAGGGTGTTTTTGGCCTCCCAAACCCTACATGTGTCACATTTGTGCCCTCCCCAGCCCCCAGAAGCACTTTGCAAGCCAAAAACGGGTGTGTTTTGGGTGAAAATGGGCCGTTTTGGTGAAAACGGGTTGTGTAGAGCACTGCAGGGTGCTTCTTAGGGCCGGGGAGGGCAAAAACATGATGCGCTGAGACCAAAAACTATTTTTTCTTGTTTTCCTCCAGTAAATTTAGATACGTCTTATAGTCCCGTGTGTCTTATAGTCCAAAAAATATGGTAGACAGACAGACAGATAGACAGATGATGGACAGACTAACCGACAAACAGAAGTGATAACAGATCTGTCTTCTCAAACACCAATATCCCGATATATATATAAAAAAGCTTGCAATGCCTGAATTGCAAGGTAAATCAGGCATTATACAAGCAGAGAGGTCTCTTTGGGAAACAAGGGCCCAATTTCCTCTACAGCCCAAGACAAAATGGATATGAAACATAGCGATCCATGAACAGGAGGAAGGATCTGCCCACAATCACCTCAGCAGGCCTGTAGGAACATGGACGATTCTAGTCCCTGATTTATCATTACTAAGATTGTGAAGGATCATTTCTACTTCGGGGGAAGATTTAAAATAATATTTTAGCTAACATAAATTAACTAAAGATGATACAGATTGTTAGATATTAACATATATCGCGGCAAGTCATCTCTCTGGTCCGCCGCTATGGCGGGAAACAGGTATCACTCTGATTGGTCGAGAGGTGTACCCGATCCCTATAAAAGGGAAACCCTCAGACCACAGAGCAAGCTGGATCACTACTACTACTAATAAAGAGCTGTTAAGTCACTACGTGTCCGGAGTCTGTTCTCTCGTTGCCCGAATCTAACATTGGCGCCGAGGATGGGATCGAGAGACAGATAGGACGAAGCTACCTCCAGAATCCCAGGATTCGATCCAGCCCAGGAATTCGGTGGAAATTCCGGCAGCCATCTCACGCCAGCGCAGCGCGGGAAATTCAACGCAGAGAAGATGGCGATGCACACTCCTCCCGCACCGTTCGACCCGATGAACGACTAATGGGAGGCCTACATGATTCGTTTCGAATGTTTTCTCGAAGCGAACGAATACACGGGGATAACCGACTCCCGAAAGAAGAGCATCTTCCTCAGCTACTGTGGGCGAGAAGTTTTCAACACGGCCCGAGACCTCTCCGAACCTACACCAATACAAGCGGTATCATGGACGGCGCTACAACAGACTCTGCAAACTCATTACGCACCAAAACCTTCCCGCCACGTTTGCCGCCAGGAATTCAACACGCGGAACCAGAAAGCGGGAGAATCAATCAACCAATATGTTGCAGCCCTACGTAAAGCAGCGACTCACTGTGAGTTCAGGGATCTGGACGAGCAAATCCTGGCAAGACTTGTTTGTGGGTTAAAGGACATTTCGTTACAAAAAAGGCTGTTGGCCAATCCAAATTTAACCCTACAAATAGCGCTAAACGAAGCAAGGGCGTCCGAGTCAGCGGAAAGATCGTCGGAAACCATACAACGCGGGGTCAACGCAAGCCAGCCAGCACCCAGACACGCCAGAGTCCACTACGAGGAAACCAATCCAGAATTCGAGGATCCAGAGTTCGAGGACAGTCACCTGATGCGGAGCAGTCACATGAGGCCTGGGGGTAGATCCGGATTCCGTTTGCCACCCTGCGCAAGCTGCAGAGGGAATCACCCCCGATCTACCTGTCGGTTCAGGAACGTTGTTTGTTCGCACTGCGACAAACTTGGGCACATCGCATGAGTGTGCCGGAGCGAAGTCCCTGCCTCCTCACGGCAGCCCCCAATGTACCGCCAACAGAAGTCCAACCCAGGGGCTTGGCGAAATCAAAAAGGGCGCCCAGAGAGAAACCCACGAGAGTTTACCCAGAGAGACAATTCCCAAAGAGCTGAAAGGGCGTATTCCCAGAGAGATTACACACAAAGAGCTGAGAGAGCATACTACCAGGACGCCCAACGAGAGTATTGCCAGGATACCGATGCTGAGATAGAGTTGACCCAGAGAGAGGAATTGCGAACCTATCTCACCACGATAAGTCAGGTCCGCACTAAGCGGCCTAAAAAGCTGAAAGTCACGGTCCTCTTGGAGGGTTCTCCTTGCGAGCTGGAAGTTGACACAGGATCGTCCCTGATGATCATTTCATGGGCCTCCATGAAAAAGGCTATCCCTAGCCTCAAAAAGAGCCAACTACGCGCACCAGACATCATGCTGCGAGACTACCAGGGGAACCGAGTCCCCATCGTGGGCCAAGGCACGTTCCAAATCCGTTTCAAGGACATCGTAGCCCAGCTGCCCGTGACCATTGCCAGCGCGCCATTACAGAACCTTCTAGGACTAGATTGGTTTGAAGCCCTGGGGTTAAAAGTCACCGGGATCAACGCCGTGGAGAACAGCAGCGCTGAACTGATTTTTAAGGAGTTCGAGGATGTGTTCAGCCCCGGTCTTGGTAAGTATGTCGGTAAACCCATCTCATTCAATTTAGACCCAAAAGTGGCGCCAATCCGACTTAAACCGAGACTAGTGCCTTTCGCACTCCGTCCCAAAATTGTTAAAGAGATTGATAAACTAGTAGAGCAAGGAATACTTGAGCCAGTGGATCACACACGCTGGGAAACTCCCATAGTGACCCCAGTCAAACCAGACGGATCAGTCCACATCTGCGCGGACTATAAATGCACAATTAATGTCGCGCTACAACAAAGCGCATATCCTGTGCCAGTAGTCCAACACTTATTGCACTCGTTGGGGCCAGGAAAGATATTTGCTAAACTAGACATGGCACAAGCCTACCAGCAATTGCCTGTGGATAGCGCCACAGCGGAGGCCCAAACTATAGTAACGCACAGAGGCGCATTCAAATGCAACCGGCTACAATTCGGTGTGAGTATTGCCCCAGGTCTGTTCCAGAGCGTCATGGAACGGCTGTTGCAAGGGATACCGGGAGTCGTCCCATATTTCGACGACATCTTGGTGTCCGCTGCAAACGAGGAGCAACTATTAAAAAGAGTCAGAACTGTTTTGGCCAGAATCAGAGAGAAGGGTCTCCGCCTCAAAAAAGAGAAATGCCAAATTAACGTGCCTAGTGTAGAATTCCTGGGATATAGAATCGATGGTCAGGGAATACACCCCATTTCAAAGAAAATTAAGGCGATCCAGGACGCCCCCACACCACGAAATCAGACCGAGTTGCAGGCCTTCCTCGGACTACTTAACTTCTACAGCGTTTTTCTGAGACAGAAGGCGACCGTTGCTGAGCCATTGCATCGACTCCTCCAAAAGACCGCAACTTGGAGATGGGGACGATCCGAAGCAGCAGCTTTTGCCGCAGTCAAACGCCTACTCACCACCGACTCACTGCTAGTGCAATACAGCCAGACGCTACCACTGGTATTGACCTGCGATGCATCCCCATTCGGCGTCGGCGCAGTCCTCAGCCACAGGATGCCAAACGGGAACAAAGCACCCATCGCTTTCTACTCCAGAACTCTTTCATCAGCCGAGAGGAATTACAGCCAGATGGACAGAGAAGCGTTAGCTGCTGTGGCTGGAGTTAAACGTTTTCACGAATACCTCTACGGCCGCGATTTCGAACTAATTACAGACCATAAACCGCTGTTGGGACTTTTGGCGGGAAACCGCCCCACACCAGTCTCCCTTTCTCCACGCATGACCAGGTGGACTGTTTTCCTGGCCGCGTACTCATACAAGCTGATCCATCGACCGGGCTCCACTCTAGGACATGCAGACGCACTCAGCCGTTGCCCACTCCCGGATCTTTTGCCAGACCCCACTCCCGAGGTACCAGTTCTGTTAATTGACTGTTTGGACTCAGGACCTGTGTCTTCCTGCGACATTGCCAGATTCTCTTCTAGGGACAATATAATAAAACAAGTTCAAACTTGGGTTTGGAGGGGGTGGCCAAAGGGAAACGTGGGGCCAGAATTCAAACTGTTTTGGGCAAAATGGGATGAACTTTCAGTGTTACAAGGTTGTTTATTGTGGGAGGATCGAGTGGTTATTCCTTATGCGTTACGTAGAAATGTGTTAGAAGCGTTACATGTTGGGCATCCAGGGATCGTTAGAATGAAGGCGTTAGCAAGGAGTTATGTTTGGTGGCCAAACATGGACAAAGAGATAGAGGAATGGGTGGCCACTTGCGATCCGTGCCAAGAATCTAGACCAGCACCCCCAGAAGCACCCGCCACAGAATGGGAGAAGCCTAAAGCACCCTGGTCGCGAATACACATCGATTTCGCAGGGCCAGTCCAAGGTCAGACCTTTCTTATAGTTGTGGATGCATACTCCAAATGGCTAGAAGTAGTCCTAATGACTTCAACCACGGCAGAGGCAGTCATTAAGGTACTACGGCGACTTTTCGCCACTCATGGCCTGCCCGACCTCCTGGTCTCCGATAACGGGGCCCAGTTCACGGCCATGCAATTTGAAACGTATTTAGCAGGTCAGGGAATTCGGCATGCCCTCGTCGCGCCATTCCATCCGGCATCGAACGGACAGGTGGAGAGAATGGTGTGATCCGCAAAAGAGGCCCTCGCTAGGATGGGTCCAGGTGATTGGCAAACACGCATTGATCATTACCTTTTAATTCAGCATATTACCCCCAGCGCAACGACGGGTAGGAGCCCCGCTGAACTACTCATGGGCCACCATCTACGGTCTCACCTGGACCGTCTTCACCCAAATTACTCTGCCACATCGCCCCCAGACTCTACAAGCAGAATTCGTAATTTTAGCATAGGGGATTCAGTATACGCCCACAACTATGCAGGGGGAACATTGTGGATGCCAGCAAAGGTAATTGGCATCACGGGTCCACGCTCATATTTGCTGGAGCTAGAAGATGGACGGAATTGGAAAAGGCACCTCGATCAACTACGGGGTCGTCTGGCACACTCAAACCTACGAGCCGAGAACGAAAACTATCTGCCAGCACAAGGTCAGCCATCCGAGAGCCCAAACACGGAGGAACACGACACCATTGAGCCCAGGATAGAACCAGCGGTCGATCGCGAACCAGAACTACGCCAAAGCAATGAAAGCCTGCAGACCCCCGAATGCGAAGCTGAAAGAACAGGCGAAAACAATCCTGCAACCACTCCCGTTCAACCCGAACTACGGCGTTCCACCCGGGTTAGACAAACACCCACTTATTTGAAAGACTATGTAACTAACCAGAATGCTCCATCTAAGAGGGGAGGGGTGTTAGATATTAACATATATCGCGGCAAGTCTCCCCTCTGGTCCGCCGCTACGGCGGGAAACAGGTATCGCTCTGATTGGTCGAGAGGCGTACCCGATCCCTATAAAAGGGAAACCCTCAGTCCACAGAGCAAGCTGGATCACTACTACTACTAATAAAGAGCTGTTAAGTCACTACGTGTCTGGAGTCTGTTCTCTCGTTGCCCGAATCTAACACAGATGAATTTCCCTGTTTCCCTTGAGGGCTAGTGATGCAGAAAGGCTGCCTCATGAGACAAGGCCCTCTTAAAATATGTGAGGTATTTTCATGGTTTTTGGAGTATTAGGATGAACCTTGAGCCTCTAAGTACATTTACTGATCCCATTGACTTCCATGGGCTTTCCTTACTGAATAACTATGGGATCTTAGTGCATATATTTCTAATCTGCTTCCATTGATTTACCCAATAGTGCATTTTCACCTGTATGTCTTTTGGAAGAAACTCTCACAGTCTTCAATTAAGTTTGTGGCCTGGTAAATATGAATAGCACTCAGATAGCAGAAGTACACAAAATTAAAACTGAAATCTCTGGCAACTATATTTCTGCCACCACAAACTAAAAGGCCTTTTGTATTGTATTGCCACAGTCAAGGAAGTTTCCCATGGGAGAGCACTCCATAAACTAATAAAAGGAAGCCAGCAAGTAACAAAAGGGTCAGGCTATTAAGCTCTAGTCCCTAAACATTCTGAGAACCAGGAAAGAAACTCATTCAACACAAAACACAAGATTTAATCCATTTTCCCATTCATCTTTTATTTATTTAAATGAGTGAGTTATGAAGGCATTTATTTTTTAAAAAATATCTATCTACCAAGCATTAGCAAATGGTCCTTTTCAAATTAACAAACTGGTTCAATTAAGGGGGGAAAAATGAGTTAAACAAATCGATGAACTATATAAATTAAGATCAACTTCTTCAGTTCAGAGGTTATGTACCTGTTTATCTATGGCAGCATCATAGGTTAACTTCCTGATGGATGGAATCCAAGGGTCTCATCCTTAATGGGGAAGGAGGGACCTTGGAAGGCAAATTGGGAACTGAGTAGGTGGGTCTGAATGGCCCAGCCTTCTATCACTGGGAGGAGCCAAGGCTTCCATTTCTCTAGATGCCTTCAATTGTCCAACATCCTAGGTCACTGATGGCGAACCTTTTCGGCACCAAGTGCCAAAAAGGGAACACTTTGTGTGTGCGCACAAAGCACACATGCACTCATCTGTGCTGTGACCAGGAAGAGGAGCTTCCTGGGGGCATGCACGTACTGGAAAATGAACTTCCAGTTTCCAGCATGCACATATGTGTGGCCAGCAAGTCTTCAAGTTACTGCTGCACATGCGCACATGCCAATTAGCTGGCCAGCACGCATGCTCACTCCAGAAAATGGAAGACCAGCTCTTCTGGTTTCCAGCACTGCTGCACGCACAATGACCAGTGATCATTGCATGCATGCCAAAAACCCGGAAGAGGAACGGGCAACATTGCACATGCCAGACGACATGGCTCCATGTGCCACTTTGGGCACATGTGCCAGAGGTTCGCCATCAAGATCCTAGGTGGCCTAGAGGGAGGAAACATCTCCCAGCATTAGTATGGATGCAATTAATCTTTCCTCCACATGGGGTGGGATGGGATGGGATGGGAAAGGGAAGTGGGAAGGGAAGGTACAGAGTAGTGGTGGGATTTAATTTTTTTTTACTACCAGTTCTGTGGGTGTGGTTTGGTGGGCATGGCAAGGGAAGGATACTGTAAAATCTCCATTCCTTCTGCACTCCAGGGGAAGGTTACTGCAAAATCCCCATTCCCTCCCGATCAGCTGGGACTCGGGAAGCAGAGAATAGATGGGGGTGGGGCCAGTCAGAGGTGGTATTGACTGTCTCTCTGCTCTAACTTTCCGCTACTCGTTCTCCAGAACTGGTCAGAACCTGCTGAACACCACCTCTGATACAGAGGATGGAAAGGGAGAGGCATCTTTATCTTTATTAGATAACTATCTTTTTCAAAAAATGGTAGACCTCCGTTCTGTGTGCACACTGCTACAAAGAGCTCAATGCCATAATTTCCTGCAGCAGCTGATGATTTTTTTGCATTTGGTGTTGCCATTATGAATTAAGCCTGCAACATGATGTGCCTATAAAACAATTGCTCTGTGGCCTTCGCCCCATGTATAGTATGTCTTTTTGACTTGAGTCACTCCCTATTGTTTATAGACACTTTCATTTCTTCCACAAGCGACAGTTCTTTAAGCCAATGCATTGTAGATCAATTTTGTGGGCTCCAACTGCCAAAAGACTTTCCTCTTCTCAGTACATCATTAAATTTAATATCATAGTGTGATGCCCTTCTATCATCCAGTCTGATCATCTCTGCCAACCTGAAAGGAATATATTCAAATAAGCCTGGTACTGGGCTTTAGTTCCTCCTTAGCATCCAGTGGAACCAGCCAGTCCAATTACTTTGTTGATCCTCAGTTGCCAAGTTTGAGAAATCCCCAAAGCTTTTGTCCCCTGAGATGGGAATCCAGGTTGATATGGGACACAACATAGATATCAAATAATAAAATGTTATTTGACAGTTGTTCAGAAGCTATCAAGAAAATTTACATCTCAGGATGAAGAAGTAATTTTTGAAGCAGAAACATGACAAGTAAATGAAATGCAAGTAGATTGTATAAAACTCTAAGGTCACTGAGTCTCTCATATGAGCTTAAAGAAGGACAACACAGGTAGTCCTCTACTTACATGGTTAGTTTATAATTCCTTTTCCATAGTTGTTGTCACTTTTCTAACTCAATCATGTAGCCAAAATTATTTGCCTGAGCTAACATTGTATCTTTAACCACTTCTTCTTCTAGTCTGACTCTTAATAAATAGCTATATAGTTTCTTAATTCTTCTGTCTTGTGTTCCCATAAGTATCTTATCCAACTCTGAGCTTCCCAGGTTAAAACCATACTCCCTTTTATCTTTTTAATATCTTGATTGTATTTGCAATTGCGAAAACCAACCTATATCAATCCCTTGGGGTGGTCCTCGACTTACAACAATTCATTCAGTTACAACAGCACTGAAAAAGTGACTTATGACCACTTTTCACACTTGTGACCATTGCAGCATCCCCTTTGGCCATGTGATTTTCGTTCAGATCAGTGGTGGGATTCAATTTTTTTTACTACTGGTTATGTGGCTGTGGCTTTGTGGCTGTGGCAGTACTGCAAAATCCCCATTTCCTCCCCACTAACTTGATTTCCAGCTCCGTTCTCCTGTTCAGGGCAACAAAAGAAGATCAACTGGGAGGCAGCAGGGGCAGGTCCAGCCCATTTACCAGTTCTCTAAACTACACAAAATTTCCACTACTGGTTCTCCAGAACCTGTCAGAACTGGCTGAATACCACCTCTGATTTGGATGCTTGACAACTGGTTCATATTTATAATGCACACAGCATCCTGGGGTCATGTGATCCCTTTTTGCAACCTTCTGACAAGCAAAATCAGCGGGTAAGCCAGATTCATTTAACAACTATGTGACTAATTTAACAGCTGCAGTGGTTCACTTAACAAAAGTGGCAAGAAAAGTCATTAAATGGGGCAAAACTCACTTAACAAATTTCTCACTCAGCAACATCAATTCTGGGCTCAATTGTGGCCCCAAGTCATTTCTAATGCACATCTTCTATATTTTAAAGAGATAGTTTAAAAAAACCTACTTGTGTTTCCAAATTTAAAATGTCTGATCTACCTGCATATATCCTTTTTCCAATCAGCCAGTATGTGCCTTGGTAAGTATTGCCCCCCCCCCCCCTTTCAACTGACTCATTGGCTTCAACAGCCATTTTGCACTGGAAAGCTGCCATGCAGAGGTGGTATTCAGTTGGTTCAGACCGGTTCACCCAAATCAGTATTGGAAATGGTGGGTGTGCCCTCCCAACCACCCTGGCTCTATGCCATCCTATTTAGGCACATTTTCAAGCCAAAGTGCATGTACGGAAGGTCAAGCACATGCATAGATGGGCATGTTCACATTTGCGAACCCGCAGGGAAAGTAAGTAAATATTACCCCTGCTGCCATGATATCAATAAATAAATCATACAGTAGTGAAAGTCTTAAATTCTGACCATTTTTAGCAGATTCGGGAGAACTATGAAATACTCCTTCCTTCCTTCCTTCCTTCCTTCCTTCCTTCCTTCCTTCCTTCCTTCATTCATTCATTCATTCATTCATTCATTCATTCTTTGAGAAATTGACAAGAATTCTGCCAAGAACCTCCTTTTAGGCCAAGCAACTAGAAGAACTGGAAAGATATTGTTTTAATAAGTTCAGCAGAGGAATGCATAAAGGCTAGCTATTTCTTTGTATAATTGTGCGTTTACAACTGGATGAAATTGGCAAGAGTTGACAAGTTTCCTTTTCTATTCCAAGCAGAAGAAGAGTTTTTTAAACTCTTCTTGGATGTAGGGAGTCCACTAATCTTCAACTTACATGCCCACAGAAGCAAAAGGTGTTTGTGCTATGTGATAAGAGACAACCAGTTGGGATCCATCTTAACTATAATTCAGACACAACACTAGATCATCACCATGGCCAAATTGGAGGAAAAGTTTGAAATTTGAAAAGGGTTTCTTAAGTCAGGTTTACAGGTGGAAGATAAACAGGTGAAGTTGACGATGAAAAAGCCCATGTGGCTTGCCTTACCATCTTGAGAAATGAGTGCATTCAAGGCAAGATTTCTGCCATTTTTTGCTAATGACTGTCTACGGAAGTTGAAGCTCAAACACTTCGGCCCACTAATGAGAAGAGGGAACTTATTGGAAAAGACTTTGATGTTGGGAAGGATTGAAGAAAAAAGGAGAAGGGGAAGGCACAGTATGAGGTGGTTAGATAGTGCCATGAATGCGGCAAATATGAATTGGCAAACTCCAGGAAGAGAGTGGATGACGGGCCGGGGAGGGGCGGGGGCTAATGTGCTATGGTCCATGGGATCACAGAGTTGGACATGACTTAACAACTGAAAAACAGAAAAATGACTGACTCTCAGTTACAACTAAGCAGGTGAACTCAACCTTTTAAATTTGTAATACTAGAATTTGTTTCTCAGTTGGTGAGCCGGGGCTCCATAGATAAAAAGTTAACTGAGACAGGACCAAGAGTAAGTCCAGCATGTGATTCTCTCTTTTCAACCCAGGTTAAATTCCCATTTTGTCTTTTGACTGACCTGGAGCATCTCAATGGGAAAATATAGTGAACTCCCAACATTTTATATAATCATTTCTATTGATTTCCACAAACTCCATGTCTGCTCTCTGGGCAATACTCGCCAACATTTCTGAGATGAAGAGAAGGGCTGTAGTTTACTAGTTGAACTGGTGCCTTGTAGGCAGAAAGTCTGACTTCTACCCTCTGGTTATTCCAGGAACATTGGAAAGGACTCTAGGAAGAGAATTGAAAATTAATGTAGAATTATAAAGCAATGCCAGTTAGAATGATAAAACAATGCTCTCACTCCCCAGTATTCCTATTTTAAAACATAGCACCTTTTCCCGGAGAGCTGTCAAACTTCTAAAAAAGGTGGCTTTACTACACACACACACACACACACACACACACACACACACACACACACACACACACACAAAATCCAATCCTCTCTTGAAACTCCTGCACTGTATTTCTGACACAGAGCATGACAGTCAGCAACCAAATAGATATGTAAGAAAAATGGATGCAGGTTCCAGTGAGTGCACTATGTGCACAAAATAAAACCACATCTTATATTGCAGCTTTGCCTGGTTTTCAAAACTGCAGAGGTGGAAATAGCAAGATAACAACACACCATCCCTTGAAAGGCTGCCAAATTAATTACACAAGTAGCAGATTACAAGAGACCATTTTGCATATATGTGCAATTATGATTTGATACCTCATAGGCGGAATTGCAGTTGTTTCTAATGAATTGTTCGTTGTTCTCTTATTACGGCAAAATTTTCATCCTTATTGAAAAGGATTAGAGTTTGACCTGGTGGTCAAGGTACCAGGCTAGAAACTAGGAGGTGGCGAGTTCTAATCCCGCCTTAGTCATGAAAGCCAACTGGATGGTTTTGGGCTAGTCATTTGCCTCATCTCACAGGGTTGTTGTTGCAGGGAAAATAGAAGGAGGAAGGATTAGGTAGGTATGTCACCTTGAGTTACTTATAAAATAAAAAGGCAGGATTAAAAAAAGAATCAAATGAATAAATAACTACTGTGTCGGAACTCATGCATCACTACACTTTAGATGAGCGTGTGTTAAGTAAGTAAGCAAGCTCCTCGTTAGGAGAGTGAATGTGCAGAGAAGCGTAATGAGAGTGGTATGGAAGAACACACACAAACCAGCATACAGGCACACTGAATAGTATAAAATATAGTAGTTTACTATGTGGAAATATAGAGGTATTCAGAGTCCAGTTAACAGTCCAAGTCATACACAGTTCAGTCATTCAGTTATCAAACAGTCAGTTTAGCCCACAAAACAGCTAACAGTAGCAAACCTCACAATACACCGATCAGCATCTAACAAACAGAGAGCTAACAGTCATTCTGGCTCCCTCTTATGGCTGCTTGAGGTAACAAACCAATTACATCTCTTTAGCATTTAAAGTAACAGCTACTTTTGTTACAATCATAGCTTATATACATTGTCAAGCCAAGTCTAGGGTTACATCCCTAACAGCGTGTACAGTATATTAGCTTTAGGTGACATTAGCGCAGAGTGGCAATGCAAGAAGGGATGGTAGAAATTCTCCAAATGGTATACAAATAATCTTCGGTTTATAGCCATTCATTTAGTGACCATTCAAAGTTTCAACAGTACTGAAAAAAAAAAAGACTTATGATCTTTTTTTTCACATTTATGGTCATTGCAGCATGGTCATCTGATTAAAATTTGGATGCTTGGCAACTGGTCCGTATTTATGTATTTATGAGATTTGCAATATCCCGGGATCATGTGATCACCTTTTGCAAAAACAAGGGGGATGCCAGGTTCACTTCATAACTGTGTTATTAACGAAACGTCTGCAATGATTCACTTAACAACTGTGGCAAGAAAGTTCGTAAAAATGGGACCAAACTCACTTAACAAAGGTCTCATCTAGCAACCTAAATTCTGGGCTCCATTGTGGTCATAGGTTGAGGATTATCTGTATATATTTCACCTTCCCTGAAGTTATCAGAAAGATATACAGAACTTACATTATGTCACACTTCTATGTGCAGTACAGAAGGTGTGGATAAGGGAAAATGTGCTGTGAGTATCATTTGGACAAATAACTCTTCTGGACTTTTGGCAATTCGCTTCCCACTGATCTTAGCATTTATAACCTAACCACCCAACTGCCATCACAAACATATGATTGTAACCCAACTAATATTGAAATATAATCATCCTTGCAATTTCCCCTAATTTTCCATTTTTCTTTCATCATCAGAGTAAATAAGATAAGAAGTTGCAGAAATATTCAGTACAAGGTTAAAACCAAGATAACCACATATCCTCTTGAAATAGATGAAGAGTGAGCAAATATAAATGTATTCCTTTGGTGGTGGTACTGCTGCAATGGGAACATCTCCCAGGGATAATTCCCACAGCAATTACAGTTGGGTTGCAGGAAAATTTGAAAAGAAAAGGTGAAGGAGATATCTATTTAAAATGTGGTTATGCTAACTCTTATCCTTACATATAAGGAACTTCATACCTCTTTTGTTTGTTTGTTTGTTTTGCTAGAACTGCTAACATGTCTGAGAATATATTTGTCTAAGGAAACACTATCCTTGAAATGTCCACCTTATCTCACTTTCATGGGTAAGCTACTGTATCTTCAATGCCTGTGAACAATGAGAACAAAAAATTTAAACAAACAGCAAAATCTTAACGTGAAACATGTTTTCATAGCCTTAATAAAGAGTGTGGGGATGCAGTGGCTCAGTGACTAAGACGCTGAGCTTGTCGATCAAAATGGTCGGCAGTTCGGTGGTTCGAATCCCTAGTGCCGCATAACGAAGTGAGCTCCCGTTACTTGTCCCAGCTTCTGCCAGCCTAGCAGTTCAAAAACATGTAAAAATGCAAGTAGAAAAATAGGAACCACCTTTGGTGGGAAGGTAACAGCGCTCTGTGCGCCTTTGGCCACATGACCACGGAGACGTCTTTGGACAGCGCTGGCTCTTTGGCTTTGAAACAGAGATGAGCGCCCCCCCCCTAGAATCGGGAACAACTAGCACATATGTGCGAGGGGAACCTTTACCTTTACCTTTAATAAAGAGTGTAAATGTGCTCATAAAGTATTCTAATACTATGTTCTACAAAATGTTAATTATTTTAAAGTTATAATTAAACATAATGCCTTTCTGCAAATTTGAATGCATGGTTACTATTGGTGTGCAGTTGTTTATAGACTCAACATAAGGAAACAGAGAATGTAGCAGGTGCCCAAGTTTGTATACCCTTCTGATTGATTTGGCACTCAATTGTTGCACGCAAATTTGTTCCAAAGAGTTTTGGATTTATCGGAGTTTTATTTTACATACTTTTGGCGAAGTTGAAGAAAAAGTTTCCTCTTTATATCTCTTGTATCTATATTAGTGTTATATAAGCAATGCTGTATAGCAAAATGCTGGACAACTCCTCCATTGTCAACTAAATATTTCAGAAGCTCATTATAATGATTTGTAGAGTCTGTTTTTCTCTACTAACCATTTTTCAGGCTGCTCTAGCAGTTTTTCTTGATATTTCAGACTTCAACAATTCCATGTAACTTCTTTTTCTTAACAATGCTTCTCACCATTGAAATTGCTGGCTGGAAACAGATTTTCCTCTGCATGGTATAAGAATTGAATTATCTTTACTTTCAAATGCTGAGACAGCTGTTTGGCAAACCCCATATTTGTTGATAGCAGACAAAACAATAGTCATGGTCTATTTGTTCACTCAGGGAATTGTTTTTATCTGGTTAAACTGTAGATAATTCAATCCCCTACTTGGATATCATTAAAAATATTATAGTAAAAAGAGAAACACCAAATCAACTGAAAGATTGCCCAAGCTTCTGCATTTGCTATATTCACTATTTCCTAATTTTGAACCTTTAAACAGATGCACATAAAAAAAAAAAAAAGCCCACAGTTCCACAATTATTGGAAAGATGTTCTGTTTCAGTATCAGGCAGATATTGAGTGAGCTTCTCTTAACTTAAGGATGGACTGAAACATTCAGTTTGACCAGGCACGCCCAAATTTTTGCATTGCTTGAGCAATGGGTTTCTACTGGTTTGGACCCATCCTTCCGAGTAGGTAATAACTCAGCCAGCCACGCCCCCAAACTGGTCCTATCGGGTTTTTTTTTACTACTGTACATGCATGTGTAGTCTGTATCAAGCACATTCCTGAGCAAACCGGCAGTGACAGTAGCCAAACCCACCCCTGGACTAGAAGACTTCCAAGGTCCCTTCCAACCCTATTATTCTTTGTTCTATTTTCCGGTATCAGGTGGAGAAATTTAAAAATTGGTAGTTGACACCCAAAACACCCCCCCTTTTTTTTTTACAAAATACTATTCGGTACTAGTCAAAAATGACTTTACTTTTTCATTTAAAATAAATGCTATATGCCAACTACTCTTAGCCCGCTGCTGTAGCAAAGGGTTGAATTTGCAATTCCCAGAACTTCTAGCCAGCAGGATCATTAGCTAATATTTGAGGATTATTATACTAATATTTGGAAGGCACAAAGATAAGGGAAGATTTTGTTTTTTAAAAGACTTTTTTTTATTTTTCAACATATAAACATTCTTCTTTCCTTAAACAATGTGTCATCTGAGTACAAATATCTCTGTGCAACAGCCTTCAGCATTTACAACATCATTCACATTAATATTAATTCTCTAATCTTAAAATTGTAGTATATTAAAAAATTGAACATTATTAACCTATTCATTTTTCTTCTTGATGTATCTTCTAATGAAAATACAATAATATTAACCATAATTGTCCTCTTCATCATAATACTAATAGTTATCATCTTATTTATACCTCTATCTCAACATTTTCTATTCTTCTTTAAACCAGATGGATTCGTAACTGGCTGACCAACCGCACTCAACGTGTAGTTCTCAATGGAACTGCATCTACATGGAGGGAAGTATGCAGTGGAGTACCCCAAGGCTCTGTTTTAGGCCCAGTACTCTTCAACATCTTCATCAATGATTTGGATGAGGGAATAAACGGGGAACTCATCAAATTTGCAGATGATACCAAGCTGGCAGGAATAGCCAACACTCCAGAAGACAGGCTTAAGATAAAGAAGGATCTTGACAAACTTGAACATTGGGCACTATCTAATAAAATGAAATTCAATGGTGAAAAGAGTAAGGTTCTACATTTAGGCAACAAAAACAGAATGCACAGGTACAGTATAGGTGATACCTTGCTCAGTAGTAGTAACTGTGAAAGGGATCTTGGAGTCCTAGTGGACAACCATTTAAATATGAGCCAGCAGTGTGCAGCAGCTGCCAAAAAAGCCAACACAGTCCTAGGCTGCATCAACAGAGGGATAGAATCAAGATCACGTGAAGTGTTAATACCACTTTATAATGCCTTGGTAAGGCCACACTTGGAATACTGCATTCAGTTCTGGTCGCCACGATGTAAAAAAGATGTGGAGACTCTAGAAAGAGTGCAGAGAAGAGCAACAAAGATGATTAGGGGACTGGAGACTAAAACATATGAAGAACGGTTGCAGGAACTGGGTATGTTTAGCTTAAGAGAAAGAAGGACTAGGGGAGACATGATAGCATTGTTCCAATATCTCAGAGGTTGCCACAAAGAAGAGGGAGTCAAACTATTCTCCAAAGCACCTGAGGGTAGAACAAGAAGCAATGGGTGGAAACTAATCAAGGAGAGAAGCAACTTAGAACTGAGGAGAAATTTCCTGACAGTGAGAACAATTAATCAGTGGAACAGCTTGCCTCCAGAAGTTGTGAATGCCCCAACACTGGAAGTCTTTAAGAAGATGTTGGATAGCTATTTGTCTGAAACGGTATAGGGTTTCCTGCCTAGGCAGGGGGTTGGACTAGAAGACCTCCAAGGTCCCTTCCAACTCTACTATTGTATTAAACTTCTTCTTTTAATTCCAATTTCCCTTTTGATTTTCTATCCATTGATAAAATACTTCCCATATCATATAATATTCAGTTTGTTCTTTCTCTTTAGTTGTTAGTGTTAATCTGTTCATTTCTACACATTCTAATATTTTCCTGATCACATTCTCATTGATAGGAATATCTTCACTTTTCCAAAGCTGTGCAAATACAATTCTAGCTGCAGTTAATACATGTTTAATTAAATAGGTATTCTCTTTATTATAAATTATAAATCCCCAGCAAAAATATTTCTGGTTTTAACCCAATGCATTCTTTTATCATCTTTTTCAAACATGCCTTTATTTAGTCCAATATTTTTTTGCTTCTACACATGTCCACCACATTTGACAGTAAGAGCCAAATGTTGGCACTTCCAACATTTAACTGACTTATCTTTAAACATCTTTGTCAGTCTCGCCGGTGCTAAGTGCCATCTATAAAACATCTTATTCAAGTTCTTTTTATATGCAGTTGACACAGTGGTGGGTTTCAAAAATTTTTGGAACCTGTTCAGTAGGTGTGGCCTGCTTTGTGGGAGTGGCTTGCCGGCCATGTGACTGGTTGGGAGTGGCTTGCCAGCTATGTGAACAGGTGGGAGTAGCTTGGCAGTCATGTGACCAGATGGGAGTGGCTTGGCAGTCATGTGACCGGTGGGAGTGACCAAGACGATGTCACTGAATTATTTGCCCAGGTGGATGATCTACAAAAAGATATAAAAAAGGAAATTTATTATTTTGTGTACTTACTACTTAAATAATATTAAAATAAGTACACAAAACATTAAAAGAGCTACTTACAGAAGGAAGATGATTGTCCTTGCCAGTCTTCAATATCGCTGACTCCAATGAATGGCCTGCACAAAGAAGAGACACAGAAATGAACTCTTTCATTGTGTGCACTGTATTAGGATAAAAACAGCACACAAAATAACAGAAAAGGAAGATTACTGTCATTTTGTGTGTTGAAGTCACCCACTAACCACCTTGCTCCAATACATGGCCTGCACAAAGAGATACAGAAAGGAAGACTTTAATTGCTTGCACTACTATATTAAGGATGAAATCAGCACACAAAGCAATAAAACAGCTACTTACAGAGGAAAGATGACTATCCTAGCGGTCATACTCTGTTGCCTCTTCATCCTGTTAAATAATACTAACTGCAGAAGAAATAAAACAATATTGGACTCGATTGTGGTTGTAAGCTGAGACTACACTACAGGTAACAGAAGGGACCTCTGTTTTCACCCAACAATGTACAGTCTTTTCAGGAAGGATGTCCTCCAACAAACAGGAAAGATATAGTTTTTCATCTAAAAAGTTAGATCAAGAATGAATGTCATAGGTAGATTCACAGAGTAATACAGATTTCTTTTTCTGAAATTTATTCCTCTGTTCAAAAAACAGGAATATTAGGTTCAGTACTTAGGACAGACCAAGTAGCTATTCAAGAGTTAGTGGTGTTATGGTTAGAAACAATGGTAAAGCAAGATATGGATTTAAAATCAGTAATATTTGGTTGGGCATTTCAAAGGGAATAGAATACATATTTAATTTCACACATGTTAACAGCTGCTGGAATTGTGTTTGCACAACAGTGGAAAAACAAAGATATGAAAATGAATAAATATTAGAATGTGCAGGAATGAATAAATTGACAATTAAAATCAAGAAGGCTTCAGATACTTTTTCACATGGAATTTGTTTTATCAATTGCTAACTAACAGAAACAGAAATTAGGAATCTAAAAGTATGAAAGAAAACCCAATTATGTAAGCTCACTAAAATGTATAAGGAAATATTATTAGTACTTGATCATTATTAATGTGTAGATAACTGCGGGACATTACACCCCCACACCCCCAAGCTATGAAAGTGCCAGGAAAACACCAAAAAATAACAATTTTCCCCCAAAAGACTGCAGATGAAACCAGTTTTTCCCCCCAACCCTAAGAACAGGAAAGACAAATCCACTGGAATAAAAACCATTAAGGCATTGTGGGAAATTATAAAGGACAGTGCCAGGAAGCTCACAGAACCAGCAACCACCTCACAATTAACTAAATAACCAGGTATCACATCGAAACACACAAAATCTGACAAAGCTGCCTTGCACCAACCTGGCCTGCCCATAGAAAAGCAGCCCCTTTGAGACACATAAACCATGCACCAACCTGCACACTTAAAAGCAACATATTGTATCACAAACAAAACATTTGCAAAAAGGAATAACATTTATTGTAATAAACATATCCTATAAACAATGAATAAATAAAAAATCCCTTAAAATAATTTTAAAAAGGTATTCTATAAATAATAAAAAATCCTTAAAAGCCATTAAAAATATTCTATACACAATAAATTAAAATAAAACCATTAAAATATTATATACACAATACTTTTAAATGTATTGGGTATAGAATATTTTTAAATCGTTTTATTTAAAAGTATTGAGTATAGAATATTTTTAAATGGTTTATTTCAATTTATTGTTGATAGAATATTTTTTTAAATAGTCTAAGGCATTTAAAAAAAAGATTCTACCAACAATAATTTAAAATAAAACCATTGTAAAGTATTCCACAAACAATTATTTAAAATAAAACCATTTTAAAGTATTCCACACACAATAATTTAAAATAAAACCAGTTAAAAGTATTCCACACACAATAATTTAAAATAAAACCAGTTAAAAGTATTCTACACACAATAAATTAAAATAAACCATTTAAAGAAAACATTCTATACTCAATACTTTTAAATAAAATGATTTTAAAAAATTACATACAAAATACATTTAAAAGTCTTGAGTATAGAATTTTTTAAAATGGTTTATTTTAATTTACTGTTGATAGAATCTTTTTTTAAAATAGTCTAAGACAATTTTAAAAAAGATTCTATCAACAATAAATTAAAATAAACCATTTTTTAAAAATTCTATACTCAATACTTTTAAATAAAACAATTTTAAAAAATTCTATACACACTAAATAAAATATTATTTTAAAAAAACATTAAAAGCATAAAAGAAAAAAAAAACGGATCACTTACCAGCAGGCAGAATCAGCAGCTCTCCGATGCGATGGATGCATCAGGGAGCAGGCTGACGACGAGGCAGCAGATAAGCTGGACTGAAGGGACAAGGGACAACCGGGTCAGCAAGGACCTCTTTTAACCAGTACAGTAAATTTGACGAACCTCTTCTACCTAACCAGTTAGAACCAGCAGAAACCCACCTCTGAGTTGACATCATTAATTTATAATTCCTATCCCACAGTTTCTGCCATTTATCTAATTCTATGGTATAACTGAAATTTTTCGCCCATGCAATCATTGTCTCCTTTACTTCTTCCCCTTTCAACTTTATGCCCAATAAGTAGCTGTACAATTTCTTTATCAATCTTTCTTCTGTTCCTGTTAATATTTTATCTAATTCTGTAAGTTCTTCATAAAAACCAAGATTTTCTATGCAGTGTGGCAACGACTGTTTTGAGGGAAACCTGTTGACTGAAGAGAAATATACGTGTCCCAGGATAGTGTTGCTAGATCGAATCTGGGTTGGTCACCAGAACCAGAGATTTACTCTTCCAAAGCTTTCAGACTCCAGCAGACAGAAGTTCTCTAAGGATGGGCTCCAGCATGAGTTTCAAAGCTCGGAAGAGTACATCTCTGGTCCTGGTGACTGACCCAGATTCGATCTTGAAACCTGTGGAGAAATAAGTTAGTCATTGTTCCACTCTAAATATTGTATGTCTGAATTCAAACCAATGAAAGAAATTATACGTGACTCTCTATAAGATGATGGGAATTGATCACCTATTACCTTCTTAAATTAATTCAAACTAGAACAGATGTAAAGTCAGTTATTAAACCTTAAACATGTGGGTAACATTTGAGATTAAAATTTATTTCTCAGTCTAGAGCAGGGTTGTAAAACTGCCGGCCCGTACACCGGTTATGTCATGTGCTGGCCACGCCCATGCCTAGTTTAGTGAAGGTGGGGAAAATCCCGATATGTCACGTGATGCCACCGTGACAACATGAGTTTGACACCCCTGGTCTAGATCATAGAAAGGTAAGAGATGAACATAAAATAAATGCCTGTGATATCTTGGTTCTGTGGCTTTCATTTGAGATGACCTCTAAAATATGTGGCCTAGCCTCATCAACTTATTTATTCTCAAACAGAAGCGGTAGAAAACCAAACACTGCAACCTTATTAAGGGTGAATTGTAAGACAAGTCGCATACTTCATTATATTTCAGGAAGATCTTTATTTTTCAATCATTTCTGTAATGCTTTGCAGTAGATAAAGTGAGGCTCAACTTCTGCTTTATATTGCTGACAGAAAGGAAAGGATTATATTCTAGGAAGACAGATTGGATTTTAATTTTGAGCAAGTTGAAATTGTTGGTAGCAATTGGATGCCTTGGAAAATTTGCTGCAGGAACCAATATTTAAATTCTTCTAAAACAGAAGAGAGGTGTCATTATTATTCCAGATGACAGACAATTAAAATGTACAAACAAAAGAATGCTGGCCTTTAATATCATAGGTCTTAAGTAACAAAAATAGTTTTGTCTACACTTAGACCTCTTATTTCAAATCATGGCAAAAAAAGTGATCAGAGATGGCACAAAATCAATATGATCTTTTGCATTCTTCTTGTTTCAATTCCTTACTTAGTACTTCTTGGGGAGAAAATAAGCAAGGAAAAAATGAAAAAGTGTTTTATACAATCAAAGGACAAATATTCAGGCCAATGCATAAACAAATAAGACAGTGTCAGAGGGGCTGGCTATCTGACTGGCTATACTATCCTTTGTTAGATAGTATACTGGCTGTTAAGCTTAAATGGTGGGATCCTTGGTGTTCTCGCTGAGCTTGGTTGTTTTCTTGCAGATGTTCCATTACCCAAACTAGGTAAAATAGACAGAGCATTAATGATGTTACCTAGTTTGGATAATGAAACATCTGCAAGAAAACAATCAAGCTCAGAGAGCACTAAAGATCCCTCATTTCAACTTAAGATACAAATATTCTCCTTTATGAGTTTTGAATTGTGTTTGATGTTTATCAGTGAACATAAGTTATTCTGAAGCTTTCTCTCCAGAACGTATAATGATAACCATCAAAAATTTTGAGAGTAGAAGAGGAAATAGGAAAGCCAAAAGTATACCATATTGATCTAATGGTGCTTTTTCAAAACCAAAAAAACAAAACAACTAGACTTTGTTTTTTCTTTGAAGGCGTTTTTCTTCTTATCCAAGAAGCTTCTTCAGTTCTGAAGTGAAATGTCTTCAATGAAAAACAAAGGCCAATTGCCTTTTGAAAAAGCACCATTGGGACAACCATGATCTGGATGATTGAGAATCTCCATAGACATATACCATACTAGCTGGATACCTGTGCTTCACTACAAAACTGTGTGATTGGGCTTGATACTTAAAGCTTGAAACTTAATGTAGAATGTGTAACTCCTTAGCATCAGAGCGTGTTAATATAAGGAAACTGGCAGTTGGAACAGAGTTCTTTTCAGGTGGGGAGGGGGAGTAGAATGTCTAAACTCCCAGCCTGCAGGCCGGATGAGTCACACGCTGGCCACGCACATGCCTTGTCTAGCAAAGGAGCAGCATCAGAGCGTGTTAATATAAGGCAACTGGCAGTTGGAACAAAGTTCCTTTCAGGTGGGGAGAGGGAGTAGAATGTCTAACTCCTTAGAATCAGAATGTGTTAATATAAGGCAACTGGCAGTTGGAACAGCATTATTTTCAGGTTAGCATGTCTAACTCCTTAGCATCAGAGCATGTTAATATAATACTGTATAAGAAATACTAATGATGTGATGGTCATTTCAAAAATTCCTTTCTTAGTGAGCATCTAGAAGCCAAGAGGAACATAGGTGCCAAATTTCAAGTTTGTAGGCTTTACAGTTCTGTAGATTTCATGATACCTGAGTGGTATTTGCCTTTTATATAGAGAGATTGAACCTAGATACATAGAAGAAGAGAACGAAGCATTCTACTTGGAATAAGCTAAACATTGTGAAAGGGAATACTGCCTACTTACAGAGGGTAATGGATGAATTGCTTTCTGTATATCTGCTTCTTCTTGAAGTCCTAACTGTGTACTTCCAGCTCTTAAGCTTGTTTTTCTGCAGTGTAGACTGCAAAGATATATGAATTATAAATGCATTATACATACATATTGAACATGCCAGCAATTATTGGTATGTATTTCAAGGAAATTAGACCTGGCAGGAGGGAGGGCTTCCTCTGAAACCTTCCTGTTTGAAGAAGTATGAACATCTGTGCATGGACTGTGCAAATATCTTAGCTAATGGGTTAATTAGATGCCACCACAGATGTGGGGTAGCCATCCTTTATGTTTCCCCCTTTTTAAGGAAGATTTCATGTATATAAACTTTTAAATAAGAAGATGAAAGCTAACATAAACTAATATAAAGTAAGATAGGGAAAAAAATCAAAGCAAAAAGTTCAAGAAAAAAGAAAGACAGAAAAGAAAGAAAAAAGGACAAGCAAGTAGCTTCTGATATTCCTCCTAGTAATTATAAGCACACATATATCTGGACCTCTCTCTCTAAAATGACATTGTTACTCTTCTTTTCTATAATCCTTCCTGTCTAATCATCTAAACCCTAAGTCACGTTCCTTATTTTTATTTTTATGCAAAAAAAAAGTCCACAAGAGGCTTCCAGTCTCCAATAAAATGTAGATAACGTCTTTTCTCCAATGAAAACAGTTAATTTATCCATTTCAGCAAATGTGTCAGCTTCATCAACCATTCCTCCAAAGATGGTAGTGTTGAATCTTTCCATCTCTCTGCATCCAGTCATCTCATTGCTTTAATTATATCCTGAAATAATCTTCCATGGTTTCCTTTTAACTTTGTCCATTTAAATATTTTATCAATAGATAACTAAATATTCATCTCTAAATTCCTCTGTATCAAATAGATATTGGGATCCAAAAATCTTTAGTTTTGTTAAATGTCCTCCATGATAAAATGTCCTTTCAGGTTGTTCTTCACTTCTATTTGCTATTCTGGTTTCTTTTTCCTTTTTACATCTTTATCTTCTTCTTATTAATTTTGAAACCTATTAATATATCAACGTCCTTTAATTTTTCCCATTAATGCTTCTACTCCCTCTAGTGGATCTTCTAAACTTAGCACTAAATCATCCACAAATTCCCTTAATTTATGAAAATCTTTTTTAAATCTTCACTTTCATAATTCTCTGATCTTATCTTATATTGCTATCCAATACTTCAAGTCACATAATACTTCAAGGCACTTATTGAAAGGCTGCCTAATGTTTTCTGATTAATAGTGCTAAGAATTCCTTTTATGGAAACAGCTGAATTTCTAATTCTTTTTGAATCTCCCAAGGTTTTGTTAGTTCTCCATTAACAATTATTTGTGCTTTCTGAAAATTATAAATTTATAATTACCCATTTAATAAAATTACCCATTTTAATAAAATTATTTCTAAGGTTCATATGTTTTTGGATTCCAAACAAAACTGCAGTACAAATTGTCAAGTTCTCTGCATCTAAGAATATCGGTGGAGGATGTTTTTTCCAATATGTTGCTCCAAGTATTCCAGAATATTCACAGCATTTCTAATATTATCATGTAGTTGTCTCTTAGGGAAAACCCACACTGATCTTCATGAATGAAATCCCCCAAAAAGTGTTCAACTTTTCAGCCAAAGTTTAACAAAATAACAGAGTTAGAAGTGATCTTGGAGGTCTTTTTTTTTTTTTCAAAAAAATTTATTGGTTTTTTAGAACATTTATAAGGAAAAGGGTAGGTGGAATAGTGTACAAATTTTGGCAGTTGCAAGTGTGGCAGACGCCCCCTCCCTCCAAACTCATAAGATACATCTAAGTATAAAACATTAATACATGATCATATAAAATCAGCATATTAATTCTAATAAAAAAAATTTTCAATCAGCTTATATATAATGATATATAGTCTAGATATAATTTCATTATTACTTTCGGTCTGTTTATAACAATGTGATTTTCTTATTCATTTTTGTGATCTGAGCTTTCTTGATGTTGCCCCTTCTCCCCCCGCTGGCAGAGCTCCGGCCCCTCCTGTGTCCTGTGTAACCGTTGAAGAGTCTTCTGTTTTTTCTAGGTTCGCTTTATTTTTTCCATAAAGGCCTGAGCCTCTATGGGTGTATTGATTCTAATTCTTGTCTCCTCCCAGAATATCAGCATCCCTTCAGGCATCAACCATCTAAACCACACCCCTTTCTGGTATAATTTATTCGCCAATTGCGAATAATTTTTCCTTTTCTCCCTAATTTTTTTTGGGATCTGCTTCAAGATGGTTATCTCCCTATCGTGATATGTCAATGTTTGCCCCCTTTGTACACCCAGAATTATGTCTCTTGTGCTTTTCCTAAGGAATTTAATATGGACCTCCCTGGGTACATTGTGTGTTCTTGCATATGCTGAATTCACTCTATAAACCAGATCTATCTCCCATTCCATCTGTTGTTTATCGTTGTGTATGTATTCAGCTAAAATATTAGTCATAATGTCCCTTATATTTTCCCCATCTGCTTCTATGACATTTTGAAATCTAAGATAAAAGGACATTCTCTCAAACTCTGTTTTCATTTGTTGGATATCAAGTTCTTTGTTACCCTTCTGCAGAGCCTCTACCCCCCCTCGCCTCCGCCACCCCACCCTCCACAAGGTCCAGTCTCTGTGAGTTCTTATAAATTTGGACTTGATTCTGTTTAATTTCTTCCTTCATTTCCTTTAATTGTTTCTTAATTTCTTCCTGGCCCTGTATGAGTTGCTGAAGCATTTGTTGCAAATCTATCTCTGTACTCTTAGGTTGCATCAGTTCTGTAATCTTTGACTGTGTGGCAGGACTGGATGTTGCAGATGTCGGTGCAGAGGTAGCAAATCCAGGTTTTCCAGGTGGTGGTCTTTTTGGAGACATAGTTTGTAAAACAGAGAGATCAGTCAATGTAGAGACTGGACAGCTGGAGAAGTAGAGCAGGCAGATGAGTCCAGGAGGCAGAAGATCCAAGCAGGTGGGAGTTTCTTTAATCAGTCTAGCAATAGAGAAAGATTTTCTCTCCAGAGGGTTCAGGAAATAGCAATCCACAAGAGATTCTTCTGGGTGACACGGAGACAAAGGCCGGAAGCCTGAGTTTTAAAGGTGGAGTCAGGTTTCATAGTTCATAAAGACAACGGAAGTGTGCCATCTTGCCCTGCCAGCTTTGGGCTCAGAGGCATAACAAAGTTTTAAAAGTTCAGAAAAATTCTCAGGTCATCCATGAATTCTGGGGCTAAATCCAATGAAAGTCACTTTTACAGGAACAGGAAATTACACAGGCAGGGCCCAAGAGAGGGTATAAAACTCAGGCTCTCTCAGCACCTTTTCCCTTTTTCTTCAAGATCTTCAAGGCATGTGATCCCCTTTTCCCCCAGGACCTTGAACCATGTAGTCCTGTCCTCCATTAAAAATCATATTTCCAAGCAGTCTCCATGTGTCCAGTGTCTTTCTCTCCACTTGGAACTGAACCCAGAAGGACATTTCGTCCAACAATAGTAATCATGGCAAATCATTGTAAGCAATTTATAATCATCGTTTAACAAAGAAAGGGGTCAATAATTTCTTCTTAAAATAAAATAAAATAAAAAGCTTATTCTGTTTAGGTGTTAAGATTATATCAGCTTCCTTCCAGCTATGAGGAATCTTTCCATCCTGCAAAATAGTCTTTAGTATTTATTGAAATAGTTGTAAAAAATCCTCTTCAAAACACTTCAAAACGTTTTATTACAAGAAGCCATCAGCCCTTCTAGATCTTTCTAAAACAGGTAGCTTTCCTGTTTTAATCTTTTTGATAGCTTCACAAAGCTCCCTTATTGTCATAGGTTCATTAAAAATTAGTCTGTGATTATCTATAATCTTAAGTAAATTATGTTTATGCAAGTATTCATCTGATTTTTCTGAAGAAATTTCTTGAGCTTTATATATTTTAATATGTTCACATCATCTGTTATCAGAATAGTCCTTTCTTTCAACTTTAATACCATTTTCTGTTCTTTTTCTTTTTGCAATATGTAAGCCAACCATCTTCCTGGTTTATTTTGAAATTCAAAATTTCTTCATTTTGGATAGTTCATTTTTCTTTCCATCTGTCTCACTATTAACATAGACAATTGGCTTGGTAAAAGCTTAATTTAATGAGTTACAGCTTTCATCCTTAGAATTCTTTTTAAAATTCATACTTTTTAAAATCTCACCCAAAATCATCTGCATTTTCTCTTGCCTTTTCCTTTTAGTTCACTATTGCATTGCATTAAAAAAATACCTCTTAAAAATTCAATGCTTGCATTCCAAAACTTCCTTGCTTCTGTGCCCTTATTAACAGCATTCTCAAAAATTTATTGAGCTTCTTTTTCCAATCCACGCCCATTCTTTTTGTAATAACTTCTCATTCAATTTCCACCTAAAAGATCCATGTCTCTTTTTAAAAGTTAAAGATTATGATTTCAAAATGTAATATTTCCACTTTGTAAACATTATTAGCCAGAGTCTTAGAGATCGAAATAATGTCTATTCTTAAAACGGATCTATGCCTTTCAGAAGAATAAATATACTCTTTTGAATTGCCATTTTTATATCTCCATATATCAAGAAGCCCCAATTTATCCATTCATAAGTTTAAAAAAAAGTATTTGGTAATCTACTTTTTTGTGTTATTTTGCTATTTTTGTAGAGAAACCACTCTAATCCAATCTCCCAGGTCTATCCATTAATCTTTTGCAAAATGCTGTTTGATCTTCATTGAAGACATAAATTCTCAAAGGCTATTTATACTCCTATAGATGGACTTCTACCACAACATATCTACCATTATGGGTTGATTAAGGATTTTATTTTTGTTCACCTGTAAACTTCGTATTTTAATTTTTCTTCAAATTGTCTTAAATCTTCTCCAGATAGGTTTATTTACTAAATCATCTGGAATGATAGTCAACTAATTATCCTATCATAGCTTACATTGCAGAAACTTGTTTAATTCCATCCCAGACAGAAATAATATTTTTTTGTATTCCATTCCTTTTAGATAGCTCAACAATTTATCTGACACTCCCTTTATTGAAATGGTTGAGACAGAAGCTGAATTTTATGTTTTACTCCTTCCAATTCTGTTATTTTGTTAAATCTGGTTGGTTTTGTCTTTTGTCCTAAGTCCAAACTGGCTTGAGTTGATGCCTTGATTCTAATTGTTTCAGATCTTTCAGCAATACATCCTTCTGTTTCCACATGGCTTTTTGCCTGCTTGATGCTAGAGAGATTAGCAAAGCCTTCATAAATGGTTTGGTAGCATCCCAAATGATCCCTAAGGAGACATCAGGGGTTAAACTGATTTGGAAGAACCTCTTCCGCTGTTAAATGTATCCCTGTCATTCCCAAACAAATCATTAATATTTCCTCCCTTAAATTTTATCCTAAGAGATTTTACTGTTTATGCTTGTTCTTTATGTTACTTATCTAGTATTTATGCATTATTGTGAACATATAAAAGGTTAACCTGTAAGTCATACTTTTCTTGATTTTGATAAGGCCTTCAATTTATTTTCCTCCATGAATGTCGATGCCGATAGTCTCCCTGAAGTATTACTGATGATACAACTTCTAATGCCTCCCTTTAAAATTTCCTTTCTATCAATCAACAGATTAGGATCTGGCAAATTTTATGGGTCGCTTTCTATTAAAGGTGACAGGCTCCTGTTGCTCTGATTATGCACTGAGCTGTCCTCACTGTGAAAATGCCCTCTTAAGATAGGTCAGATGTACAAAGTCATCAACAGTAAAGAACATTGCATATGCGGGATGAAAGGCAAACATTTCAATGGTTTTAGCTGAGGACAGTTTAGCTTACTTTGTTAAGAGAGAAAAAATGAAAGCGAGAGATTGAAATGAAACATCTCATATTAATCCATCTAAGGAGTGTCTATGGAGACTCTCAATCATGCAGGTCAAAAAAGCACCTTTGGGATATCTAAGGAGTACTCTTCCTTGGACATATTCAAAGTTCTATTTCATTATAACTAGATCTTGCATTGGATACATAACAGTAACATAAATTCTTCTATAACAGCTTCTTTAGCTTTCCTACAAAGGGCAAGGGAGAATCAAGAAGCAATGGATAGAAACTAATCAAGGAAAGAACCAATTTGAATTAAGGAGAAATGTCCTAACAGTGAGAACAATTAATCAGTTGAATGATTTGCCTCCAGAGATTGTGAGTGCTCCAACACTGGAGGTTTTGAAGAAGAGATTGGAGAACTATTTGTCTGGAACGGTATAAGGTCACCTGCTTGAGTAAGGAGTTGGACTAGAAGCTCTCCAAGGTCTCTTTCAACTCTGTTATTCTGCTGCTCAAGAGACATTCTTGTATCCTTAAGAGCCTGTTTAGAGTCCAGCTTGTTAAAAGAAAACCGACATGGACCAAACAGGCCTGGAAGCCATCTTTTGCATCGGGGCTTCAGGCCTGCCACATTTAATGCTCTGGGAAAATGGGAAGGGGGTTATATGGAGTATGAGAGATGTATAGTCTAAACAGGGGTGGCATTCTGCCGGTTTGGACTGGTTTGAGCGAACTGGTAGCTCCAACTACCAGCTGGGAGCGAACTGGTTTGCTCTGACTTTCAGCTGGGTCCGCCCACCCACCTGCCCCTGTGCTATTCTCACCTATATTCCCTTTTCTGAAGCCCAGATGACAGAATGGATTGCTGCACCTCAGCTGTTTTCCTCCCCAGCAGTAATGTGGAATGTGATTTCTCTAATCTGTGCACATACGCACAACGGACCGGTTGTTAAAACTGGTAGGATCCCTCCCCTGAGTCTAAATGCCATTTCTTTCTCAGAGAGTCAAGGACATCTGGAAGAGTGTGACTGGGAGGCATCTCCAGTTGGGACGGTGCCTGTTTGGGCCATGTAATGGACATGTGGGTGCTGGGCAGGGGGCTTGGAGCTTTCAGTTTCGGGTTTTCCCAGATGTGCCAATATGACGTCTCTAATAAAATGGAACTTGGAGGAACTTCAAGGTTCGGAGTCTTCTTTCGTTGGAACCCTGACACTATGACCCCCAGGCTCACACGGACAATACTACAAATTTCCCCTGCCTCCAATTCATCTTCTAGGAATACCTTGCGCTTTCTTCCCTTCTAGAGAGAAAGACACCCACCCCCCAACTTCTTGGACAGAAACCTGATATATTGGTGGATTATTACTTCTATACAGTATCTGAAATAAATTGTGATTATTCTTTGAAGAGACAACACCATAGTTTAAAGCACACCACCATTTCATACAATTTTTAGGTGGACTTGCTGATAACCAAATAGATATTCCTTTCAAGGGAGACCCTTCATGCCTAAGGTCATTAATGTGAAATGATATGAGGCTGAATCAGAAAGAAACTAAGATTTAACATGCACTATCAAGTAACAATTAATTTTTTGATTCAGTATTTATTTACCAATGAAAAGGAGATTGTGCCATTAAAAACACTATGAGGACTTCTTTTGATGAAGAGTTTTAAAAAGTTTTTTTTTTCCGGTTGCTCTTTCTCATTCCATGAACGCAGCTCTTTCCTCCTTATTTGGGGATGTGAAATAAGGACAGAGAGGAATGGGGAGGGATGTAATCTGTAAGCCATTTATCCTCCTACTTTCTTGGCTGAAGTTTGTGCATTGTAAAAATTGTGAAACAATTTAAATTCCCAGAAGAAATGAGTAAGCATAATAAAAGAAATGAAGGGAAGGGAGAGAAGAAAGAAGAACTCTGCTGGTGAAGGTTCAGAGGAAAATAATTATGTTTTAATGTTTGGTCCCTAAATAATTAAACTGGTGCCCCAGGCAATAATGCATTAGTAAGGAGAATACCCCATTCCCTGGATCCCATTAACAACCAGAAGGATTCAAGGCAAAAAAAGAAAGACAGAAAGAAAGGAAACAGATACTTATTTGCAGGGAGTTTTGTATAACCAGTGAAATGAAGGAGAAAGGAAAGCATGCCTTGGAATCTGTTACTTTTTCTTCATCACACAGCTGTCAAGCATGGTGTTTGATGCAGGAAAGCTCTTGCTGCGTAGTATGCTTTTGACTCAGTATAACTTTACTAGACTGTCCTAGCAGCTAGAATATAGAGCTGGATATAGAATAGGATAGGATGGATGGGATGGGATGGAATAAATAGAACAGAACAGAACAGAACACATAAAACTGAACTGAACAGAATAGAATTGAATTCTTTATTGGCCAAGTGTGATTGGACACACAAGGAATTTGTCTTTGGGGCATAAGCTGTCAGTGTACATAAAAGATATAAGTGGCAAATCATGATCATAATCATCATAAATATATTCATCATGAATCATATGATACAACACTTAGTGATAGTCATAGGATATCAAATAAGCGATCAAAATCATACTAGGAAACTGAATAAAACAATATAAAACTTAAAGATACAAACAATAAGGTTATAGTCATAAGTAGAATGATACTGGTAATAGGAAGGATGAGAAGAATAGTAGTAATACAGTCTTAGTAAATAGTAAATAGTAGTAATACAGTCTTATTAAATAGTTCACCAGTTGTGGGGATTAATTGTTTAGCAGAGTGCGGGGAAAACTGTCCTTGTGTCTAGTTATTCTGGTGTGCAATGCTCTATATTGTCATTCTGAGGGTATGGAATATCATATTGCAATTGCTATATTCAGCTGGGAAGCTGAAGGAGCCAGTACCCTACAAGTACAACCAAAGTCCAATTGTGGAGTCCTTGGTGCTCTCTAAGCCGGATTGTTTTCTTGCAGATATTTCATTACCGAACTAGGTAACATTATCAGTGTTAGTGAGTGTGGGCTTTGCTCCCGGTTTATATACAATACCTTGCAATGCTAGGGTTGGTGGAATATGGTTTTCTCCTCGGAAATTCATTGATTACTGTAGTGTGTGTGTGTGTGTGTGTGTGTGTGTGTGTGTGTGTGTGTGTGTTACAACCCCTGATATGCCCAAATATGGGAGGGAGCTCACTACTCCCGCTTTCTGTCGTTCGGCTCATTACAGAAGACCATCCAGGCAGAAAACCATATTTTTATTTTTAATGTTGCCTTTTTATATTTGTGTTGTATTTGTGCTGATAAATGAACATCTGTTTTGACACCACCTTCTTCTCCCTTTCTTTTCTCCCTCCCTCCCTTCTCTACTTCCTTCCTTCCTCCTTTCCCTTCCTTCCTTCTTCCCTTACCTCTCCCCTCCTCCTCTCTTCCTCTTCCCATTCCTACCCTTTCTGCTTCTCTCTCTTCTTTATTCAGATGCCGATGGCAGGAGAGGATGTGCTCTGGTCTTTTTGTTTCCTTCTTAGCTTTTCATTGTCTCTTGAATGCTGTGTAACTGATGCTGTTGCATAGTTTGCTGGTGAGATGTCCGCAAGAAAACAACCAAGCTCAAAGAGCACTGAGGACCACACAGTTCAATCCTGAGCTATAAATATTTTCTCTTCTAAAGTTCAATATATAGAACATAGAATAATAGGTTTGGATGGGACCTTGGTGATCTTTTGTCCAACCCCAACGTATGGGAGGAGATGCAATACCATTTCAGACTTTCATTGGGCTCAGTGGTATGGATACACATGTTCATAGAAAGAATAACAGAAGAACAGAATAGAGTTAGAAGGATTGCTGGAGGTCCTCTAGTCGATTCCCCAGCTTCAAGTCCAAGCATGTCCACACAATTCTGTGCATACAAGAGATTCCCTTGCAATCTGTCTCATCCCACCCAAACAAAGAATTTAATGAGTTAGGAACTGCATCTACAAGTTTTGAAGTTTTTGGAACAATAAGGAAATGGTACCATCTACAGAGTGAATCTGGTGAGCTAATTGAGATGCCATTGGAGAAGGGGAAGCTGAGATCAGATTATCAGAGCTCTTTTATCTATCATAGTTGGCAAAAAGGACTTTTTGTATTTCCAGGGACCATGATGGATCAAGGAGCACTTTAGCAATAAGCTGTTATTGCAAATAAAGCAACTGAAACATCTTCCTTTGGTGCCACATGAGCTTAGGTTTATCCAGTTCATTACTAATTTGGGACTTGGGTATATTCGCTTGAACTCAATCCAAAGGAGAAATCAAATCTTTATCATCCATACTGCCTCATAGCTAAGGAGATGTTAATATAACCTAAGGAACTGAATAGAACCTTTCTTTTATTGAATAAATGCCAAGGGACTGAACATTTATCCTTCAGAATTATTTCTGAGAATCAACCTGGCAGGTAAGATCAAAATACCTCCAATCCCCAGCCTCTTCAGAAGGTTACCATGGTTGATAATAATAAATGTTCCTGAGACATTTTGGGAAATAACAGGATCACGCTCTGTAGGGACAATCCAACTGTGTCTCAAAGAAAGCACGGTTTAATTGCATTAGTGAAAAAGAGGAACTTTCCATAAAGATGAAGGAAATGGGGCGGGGGGGAGAAAATTTACATTGCACTTTCTTTCTTTCAAAAGGAAGAGGCTGCTGCTGTTGCTGTTAAATTGTTTAAAATGGCTCTGGAACAGTATTGGAACACAGCTATGCTATTATTCTCACTAGTTCAAGGTTGACTCAATCCTTCCAAGGTAAGGATGAGTAGGGTAAAATGAGGACCCAGATTGTTGGGAGCAATATGCTGATTCTGTAAACCACTTAGAGTGGGAAGCAGTATATAAGTCTAAGTGCTACTGCTATCATGTCTTACAAAATGAAGTCTCTTTCCCCACAAAATACAAGTGGGAACAGCACCAGGCTGAAGGTACTGGATATGATGTCATATCAGACACCAAATACTCCAGTTGTGTGTTTTAATCAAGAACTGTTAATTTCTGAATGTCAACAATAGTGAGTAAGACAAACTTGACTTTCAAAATGAATGAGCATATTCATAACCACTGTTGCAGAGGTAGTATTCTGCCGGTTCTGACCGGTTCACCTGAACCGGTAGCGGAAATTGCAGGTGGCCCCACCCACCTGCCCCGGCTCTATGGCATCCCATTAAGACCCTTTTTTAAGGCAAAGTGCATGCATGGAAGGTTGAGCGAACTGGTAGGGAACGTAAGTGTATATCACTCCTGAACTGTTCATATGGCTGTTGATGAAGATTCTCAGTCATCCAAGTAGAGTCGTCTAGAAGTTGAATCATGGGAACTGGACTTCTTTTTCTTTTGGGTTTGAAATGCTTCGCTGCATTTCTGCAATCTAAGTGGCTTCTTGCGTCTAAGCATTAATCTTCCCTGTCCAAAATGTGAACATAAATGCTTTGGCATCTATTGCTCAGCAATAGTTTCTTGCCACCTAAATGTGTCAGCCTTCACAAGTTCAGTCCAACCAAGGTGGGTTGCTAATTTTTTTTACTACCTGTGCTCCCGTGCGCATGCACAGAAGTGTCCAGGCAGGTTGGCAGAGTCTCCTGCCGCCACAACTACTGGTTCGCCCGATCTGGGTCGAACCAGCAGCAACCCACCTCTGAACCAAACCTTTTCTAGACTCTCTTAAACTATCCTCACTTTCTAAGTTTGCAGACTATCTACCATTTTTCTTTTTATTTTGCAATCATCTATTCTCCACTAACCCTTTTTAAATAGCTTCTGCACCAACTACTCATTTTATTTGAGAATAACCCCGAGATGGCCCTCTTATTTTGAATGCTCAATTTCTCTCCTTTAATGGGGTGGAATGTCAAATCAAAGCTATACCATCACATTTGCAAAGCAAAATATTACAGGCCAAATGGTTCTTACGATGTTTCCATAGTAACTTGTGCCTTAGAATTTAGACCAGTAAATCAATAAAAGAAAACTAAGATGATCAAATTTGAAAAAAAAAAGATTTTATTTATACTGTTAATATTAAGAAATACCTCTATAATATTTAAATCTATAAACAGGTTTATGGCTACTTCTAGATAATATCAGTATAGTTTCAATGTGGAGGTTAAAAATAAAGATCAGCTAAGAATCCTGAGAAACAATTAAGAAAATTCAGAATTCTCAGCTTGACCGGAGTTAAATAATTATCCAATTTTCTGGAATAAAAGGGGGCAAGTGATATAGTTGAACTTCTATCCCAGAGAGGGTGGATAAAATAAATAGGATACATTTCTTTAGCCATCTATTCCTGACACATTTTCCCTAATTATTTAAGATTGCTTATTGATTCCTCCATTGCAGGGGTGTCAAGCTGGCGGCCCACGGGCCGTATGCGTCACATGCAGGCCACGCCCACCCCAGCTCCACGAATGGGAAAAGCAGAGCAAAACGTCACGTGACAGCAATGTGATGCCACAAGTTTGACGCTTGTGTTCCATTGGAAAGAGAGAGTTTGAAAAAATAGTATTTTGAGGATGCTCTACTCATAGGTTTCTGGTGGCTCCTATCCTCAATCTAGAAATATGCACGCACAAACATACATATAAGGAACACACAATCTCAGCGGGAGGGGGGGATCCTTAGAAATTACAGCAAATATTTCATTACCATTTTGTTCCTTGTCTTTCCAAAGGAAAAAGAGAAGCTAACATAAGACAGACAGTTTGGTGAAGTGGTGAAGGTCCCGGCCCAGAAACCAGGAGGTGGGAGTTGTAGTCCCACCATAGGCATGGAATTTGCTGGGTGACTTTGGGCCAGTTGCTCTTTTTAAGCCAGTGGTGGGCTGCTGCCGGTTCAGATGAACCTGCCCCTACCCACCCACCCACCCGGGTGCAATTCCATCCTATATCGCTGCATCTTTTGATGCTGCACGCATGTGAATTGCCTTGTTTTTTGACGCTGTATGCATGTGGGGACAGCACGAGCGAATTGCCATGTTTTTTGATGCCGCACACAAGTGTGGATGGCACACGCACGTGCGAAGTGGCTCACATTTCCGATGCTGGGTGAAGCAGTTGTTACAGTATGTGATGCCCACCTCTGTTCTAGGCCCAACTCACTTTGTTGTTTTGCAGGGGAAAGGATGTGGAGACAGTATTAGGAATGTTCACCGACTTGAGTTAGTTATAAAGTAATACATTTGGCATAAAAATCCAATAAATATAATAAATAAATAAAATATCCCTTCTTCTAAATGTCTCCATGATGTCTTGGTGAAGCAGTGAAAATGTGTTTTCATTTTTTAAAAAAACTGACCACTTCTGGGCTGTGTTCGCAGCTTAAGGTAAACCTTAATATGATTTGGATTTAGCTTAATGAAAAGTGTGGTCTCTGTCATTTTGAGCCATGGTTTGTAGTTAGCACTTGCTGTAAACAAATGGGCTGAGACTTAGGAAAAAACAAAACAAAACAAAACACCACATCCTAACTACAGCAAGTAACAGCTAAGGTCAAGCATTTAAAATAAACATTTCAGCTCAGCTCAGTCTCTGTTTTAGTTATGGGCTTGTGTGACTGCAATGATTGTGGCATGTACACCACAATTTATAATTTGATACTTGTGACATTACTAATTGTGGCTCTTTCAATAAACTGGTAATAAATATTAAGAAAAGGGGTGAACTGAACATTGCCTTAATATGCTATTAGATTGGCTAGATTCTCTCCCTTATAGTATATTCCAATAATTGTAGGAGCTGACCAGGCTGAGCCCGAGGGAGGAGTCAAATGTGTCATCACTCATGAGTCCCATTATGCCTACAAGAGATCTAAGTCCAGCCCACCTAAGTCCAGCATTCTACTTGTTTTACATGGCCCACAGCTTAGTCTCCAGAAGTTTTTTTGAAGTCTCAAATCCCGAGCTTCACATTTATTCCAAGAAAAAGTTTCATCCAGTTTAAAAAATATTTTATCTCGTCTTCCTTTCAATGTGGCACCCCAATTTCCAGGATAATCTTACCAAGAAATCACAGCTTACAGTTTCAATAATTTAAGTCATATGGCTAGTCTTACTTATCTTTAAACTATATAGTTAATAATCAATGTGTAGGATTTAATTTTTTATCTATATTGCCTTTATTGAGTTGCACAGGTGATTTTTATGTTCCTGCTTAGCTCATTTCAAGGTCTATTAAACTGAAGTAGCAGAACGTAGTCTTTGGAACAATTTTCTCATGATATATTGCTGGCCTTGACCCCATAGCCTTTAAGAAGATGGTTAAAGCTTGGGATTTCTCCGTGGCTTTTTGGGCAGAATGGAGACTCAATTTTTAGGAATTATAAGTGCATTTTAATTGTGCTCACCATTTATGGTGTACTTGGCTTTAATGATATCTGTTGTTTTTAGTATTTGTTGACTTTGGCTCCCCCCCCTCCTTTTTTTTTTTTACAGTGCCCAAAGTCATATTGTCCAAGTTGGCTGGCCATGTAAATATTTTAAATAAATAAATCAATAAATATTAAACCGATTCACTATAAAACCAGGTCCTTTGTAGGGTGTGATATACTCAATAAATCTAACAGGGCCTGATACTACTCAGATCCAAAGTTTCATTTAGCACATGTCTATGAGTTGTGTGTTATAATAAGAACAGAGATGACCTATTGTTCTTTTATAAATTCATCCAAATTTGAAAAAAGAACAGATTGTCTACAAATTAATGGCAGAGCAGAAACAAAAGGTTGAATAAAACAGTCTGAGAAAGTTAACGATCCAGGCATTATAAGGCAGAGAGAAATGAATTTTGTCATCTTATTGTCTACTGATATCAAGGAATTCAACAGCACAGAAGTGTTTTTGAAATTATTTTTTTCTCTTCTTTTGGTTACTGCTATTAATGCCAAGAAAAGGCAGCATCTCCTTTCAACAGTATAGATATGCAACCTTTGGCAAGATTACTAACTGCAGCATAGCTCAGCTTCTGACAGACCTGTTCTTTTCTTATTAAAATTCTCCAGTGGTTCCCATTGGGAGCAATTAAGTTATTTCATCCTGAAATTTTACATCCTCTGTAAGTGGGTTCAGTGGACCAGTGCTAAGCCTCTAAACACTTCTGAGCACTCTATTGTAGCCTTGGTATATTAGTATGATCATTTGCTTCATGGTAGCTTTGCCTTTTTTCTGCTCACTCGGTTGTCGGATCCAATTTCTCTTTGTCATTGTTTATTGCCATGCCTGTTTGGTTGTTTCTGAAACTCTACTTTGAAGTCAATAGATTTGTATTCTGCTATCTTAAGCCACCCAGGTGTTGAATACCAAAATACTAATCCTGTAGATCTGACAAGACTTTTCCAGCCAACCCGTAGGACTTTGGGACTTTACACACAGCATGACTTAACACAGTCAACACTTGTTGTTGCGACTGAACAGAGGATGAAAAATCCCAGATTACAGTCATGCCTTGAGTGACACGCTATCTTTCTTCAGTTACTTTTGGCTTGCTGTAGTAATTGACTGCCTTATCCATCTTCGAATTTAAAGTCAAGATTGACTGGAGCTGTGTTGCAAAAATCTGTTTTTCTGCTTGGTGTTATCCAGTAGGCATGGGGTTCTTTTGGGGTTCAGTTCTGAGATTCCTAACATTGACCACTCATAAAACCCAGTCTGAAAAGGAGATAAGGTAAGTAGGGTGGGGAAGGGTAGGACAGGATAAGACAGGATAAGACAGAACAGAACAGGACAGGATGATGAGGTGAGGTGGGATGGGATGGGATGGGATGGGATAGGATAGGATAGGATAGGATAGGATAGGATAGGATAGGATAGGATAGGATAATGAGATAAGGTGAGGTGAGGCAAGGTGAGATGAGATGAGATAAGATAAGATAAGATAAACTTTAACTTCTGTGAAAAAAACAGAAAAACATTGGCACTCATTAAAAAATGAAATTCTGATGCCCACTCTCCAAGCAAAATAAGCTGAAATGTTGAAAGTCCACCCAAACTAACAGCACCATCCAGGATGGAATACTTTAACCAAGTTTCCCTTCCAATGATGACAAAGCAGTTTCTTGCTGGTTTGTTATTAACTCTAGCTTCACATAATCCGTGTTAGGCTTTAAGGAGCACATTAGCAAACAAAATACATGGTAGGGATACTCTGCATGGATTAGCCTTTAGCCTAATTGTTTGTCCTCCACATTTGCCTCGTTTCCTTTTTCGATCACACCACCTCCACCTTAGAAGACACTAAGCACCGGAGGGAGATGACCAGTGCTCCCTGCTCCCTCCACCACCCAAAATGCCCAGGACATTCAGAGATTGTAGCCCAACTCACACCCTCCGCACAACCCACAGATACTTCTGCTGCTGAACTTCTGCTTTGAACTGAAGCAGTTCAAAGCAACTCAGACTCTCCAGAACAACCGTTATCAATAGCACCTCTCTTGTCAAATATCACCAAGTCCAATATAGACTGATGGTCATACAACAGTTTGATAATACTGTCTCTTGTCACAATTCCCAAAGAATCATTCAAACTGGATCTCACTGTCAACTGCAAAACCCTAACACTCTTTAGAGTTGCAGCAGCCGCAGCCAAGCAAGGTGCCGCCATTTTGGACTACCATCAATTATATCATCGATTCAGTGCAGAAAATATTTTAATCACAGCATTTTGATTCAGGGATCAAAGGGTGGCTCAGCTTGTCGATCAGAATGGTCAGCAGTTCGGCGGTTCAAATCCCTAGTGCCGCGTAACACAGTGAGCTCCCGCTACTTGTCCCAGCGTCTGCCAACCCAGCAATTCAAAAGCACGTAGAAAAATAGGAACAGCCTTTGGTGGGAAGTGTTCCATGCGCCTTTGGCATTTAATTATGCCAGCCACCTGGCGACATCTGGCTCTTCGGCCTTGTAATGGAGATGAGCACCGCCCCCTAGAGTCTGGAACGACTAGCACATATGTGTGAGGGGAACCTTTACCTTTACTTATTTTAATTCAACCAAACTTCAAACACACAAAGCCATGTGATCCTTATGCAAATAATTTATTATGACAGAGGCACAAAGAAACAAGGCTTTTAAAAATCTGTATTAAATACTAATGCAGAAATATAAATAGAGAGGTAGCCTGACTATTTCTGAAGGCAATCCTTTATTTCCAAATAAATTATGTTGCAGCAATGAGGTGATCAGAGAGCAAATGAGACAATATTTAAAATTTAGAATTCACTTTATTTAATTTTTTTTTTAAAAAAATGTCTCACATACTACCTACAACCTCTTCAAAATGAATGAACAGGACTGTTTTTCATCAGAACGCACATCAAATGCCATTGCACGTTGACAACAGCGAAAGCATTTGTCAAGCAAATATAAAAGAAATCAGATTTATGGATGCCTCTATAGTCTATAATGCAGGCTGGGTAGGTTAATTATTTGAAGGTTGAAGTGACATGGCATATTTTAAACTAGGGGTGTAAAAGAAATTCTGATGGATTTCAGCAGGAGTGAATTTGAATGATACACCAAAATAGACTTTATCACAGCAAAAATGAATAGGTACACAAGCTTGCCGTCAGATGAGGATGCCCAAACTCATTGGTAGCCTCACATTGCAATAAAAAAAGACATACATTCAATTTTGCAGCTAAGAATGTTGAACGAGCAGGCACAAAAACAGCTGGGGGCGTAATTGAAGCCTGGGAAATGTGCCCCTTGTCAGTCAATAGGAGTGTTAATTTACCACAGTTTATTAAGTACTTAAGGGGTGACAGCATAGCAGCATAAGGAAATAACAGCCAATGACTTATTAACCAGCCATTAGCAGCCTAATCAAGATCTAAAAATCCACACACAATAGGCACCACATAAATCTCACACACAGAATAGCCAAAGGCACACACTCTGCTAGAGAGAAGTTCCCTGAGGATGGGGCTCCAGCATGAGACCGAAAGTTCAGAAGACCAAACCTCTGGTCCTGGTGACTGACTCAGATTGGATGCTGCAACATTATCACATGATCAATTTCACACGTTTATTTGAAATATTTTTTAAAAAGTGTAAGTTTTACATGTAGTCCTTGACTTATGAGCACAACTAAGCCCAACATTTCTGTTGCTAAGCAAGACAGTTAAGTGAGTTTTTCCCCCATTTTGTAACCTTTCTTGCCATAGTTGCTAAATGAATCACTGCAGTTAAGTTAGTAACAATTGTTAAGTGAATGTAGCTTCCCTATTGACTCTGCTTGTCAGAAGGTCGCAAAAGCTGACCCTGGGACACTGCAAATATTATAAATACAGGCCAGTTGCCAAGTGCCTAAATTTTAATCATGTGACCATGGGCATGCTGCAATGGTCGTAAGTGTGAAACATGGTTTTCCCCAGAGCTGTTGTAACTTCAAATCGTCACTGAACAAATGGTTGTAAGTCAAAGACTACCTGTGTAAAGACATTGCCCTGTAGTCCAGGAGGTTTTAGAAATAAAACATCAATAGTAATAGCACTTAGACTTATATCCTGCTTCACAGTGTTTTAAAGCCCTCTCTAAGTGGTTTACAAAGTCAGCCGCTTGCCCCTAACAATCTGGGTCCTCATTTTACCAACCTCAGAAGGATGGAAGGTTGAGTCCACCTTGAACCTGGTGAGATTTGAACTGCCAAACTGCAGACAGCCGGCAGTCAGCAGAAGTAGCCTGCAGTACTACACTTCAACCACTGCGCCACCAGGGCTCATTGTAAAAATTGTGCATGTAAAGGAAGTTATTTAGAAAACTGTCCATATAGAGTTAGGGGCTCAAAGGCTTCCTGATGAAAGATGCTGGAAAACTGATATCACGTGTGCTGTGCAACGGGGGTGGTCCTGTTCCTTGCCCCAAGTCCTGCCCACCTAGCAGTTCGAAAGCATACAAATGAGAGTAGATAAATAAGCACCACTTCAGTAGGAAGGTAATAGCTCTCCAGGCATCTCAGCATGTAGTCATTCTGGTCCTACGATCACAGAAAATATCTTCAGACAATGCTGGGTCTCTCACCCAAGAAATGGAGATGAGCACCACGCCCTAGAGTTGAACATGACTGGACAGGGAAACCTTTACCTCAATTAAACAATACCCCAATCAAGAAACTGCCAAAGAATCGTCAGTAAACAGCCGAACCAAAGAATCTCTAAGACCGCCTCCACCCACACAGACAGGCAAGACACCAGAATATAAACTGACAGCAAAGAAGCATTCCTTACTAGCACTGGTGATGATACTTTAGTTTGGATAAATAAAATGTCTGCAAGAAAAAAAGCAAGCTTAGAGCACCAAGGGCCCCTCATTTCAACCCTGAGCTACACATATTCTCCTTTATTGCTTATCTTTACCAGCATATTAAGTTGTCATTATGAATAGCAACAAATGTGAGTTTAAAAAAGAGGGGAGTCTTATTGGAACATTGTACCTGGGGACAAAAGGGACGTGGTGGCTCAGTAGCTAAGACACTGAACTTGTCAATCAGAAAGCTCGGCGGTTCGAATCCCTAGTGCTGTGTAACGGAGTGAGCACCCGTTACTTGTCCCAGCTTCTGTCAAACTAGCAGTTCGAAAGCACATAAAAAATGCAAGTAGAAGTATAGGAACCCCCTTTGGTGGGAAGGTAACAGTGTTCCGTGCACCTTCGGCGTTTAGTCATGCCAGCCACATGACCACGAAGATGTCTTCGGACAGCGCTGGCTCTTTGGCTTTGAAACAGAGATGAGCACCGCCCCCTAGAGTCGGGAATGACTAGCACATATGAGTAAGGGGAACCTTTACCATTACCTGGCAGGATTTTAATAGTTTCTGCAGGGCCAATCAGATCTGGCAGAGCGGGGATACTTGGAGTCCCCTTGGTGAAGTAGTGTTACACGGTAGTTGTGATGAAGTGTCTTCGCATAGGACCCAGGTGTTACTTACTGGAGCTCTGATGTGGATGGATGCCACATCTGTAATTTGAGATTTTTCACAGGAGAGTGCTTAACTCATGTGTCAAGTTTTCTACTTGACTTATGTTTTATTTTTTATTTTTTCACCATCCTGAGTTTCCTTGGATCGATGGGCAGTCCTATAAGTTTGATTGAACACAATTTTTAAAATAACCTAAAAACTTGAAGCCGTTATATCATTTGGATTGAAATGAATCCCCATTATTCCTATCAAGTACCTTGTAACTAAGTAAACAGCTGATGAGCAGATTGTAATGTAACATAACAACATTTCTAGGCCCTTGGAAATTGCCACCCATGGTTGGACTACAATAAAAGGATCAAATGCAACCTGTTTCTGAGCTGTAAATTCAAGGCATACTTTGAATTAATTATGCTGCTACCGTAGGATATCAGATCTTAGGGGAAAAAAAACATACTTCAAGGTCCCAACTCAAGCAAAAGGATTTTTTTAGAAGTATGATATGACTTAAAAATACTTATCACACAAAGTGTGATGGGCGGTATAGAAATGTGAAATGGATGGATGGATGCAGAGGTGGGTTGCTAATCTTTTTCTACCGGTTCGGGTGCGTTCATGCATGTGACACTTCTGCGCATGTGCAGAAGCATCCGGGTGGGTGGGTGGAGCCTCCCACCACCACTACTACCGGTTCAGCTGATCTGGGCCAAATCAGCAGCACCCCACCTCTGGATGGATGGATGGATGGATGGATGGATGATAAAGCTAAATGGTTAAGTTCAGACAGCAAAGAAGATATCTGCATTTTGTCATCTAGGGCAGCTTTGGTCATTTTAGGACATCTGAACTTCAACGTCCAGAATTTCCCAGTCGAGTATGACAAACGCTTCTGCATAGAAACTTCCCCATGCTGGCTGGGGGATTATGGGAGTTGAAGTCCATACAACTTAAAGTTCCCAAGGTTAAGAAAAACTGATGTCGAGTAAAAGTATTCATAGATGACAGAGATGAAGATTCCCGAAAAGGACATCTAAAGACAGAAAGAGAAAGATCCGTGACCTTTTGAATTAAAGCTTAATTTGTTGCTAGCATTCTAAGCAGCAGCTCCTTCAAAATAGATTAGTAACACAGTTTAAGAAAACGGATTCAGCTGAAGGGCAAAATAAGCCTGTTTTCTAACAAACAAGTTCACTGAAGTAAGTGAGGAACAAGTGATCCCAGAGATGGTGAGTTTTCTAGCCCTTCCTTAGCCCTGAAAGCTGGTTGTGAGACTGGTTGGGCCAGTGCCTCTCTCTCAGCCCAGCCTACCCCACAGGGTTGTTTTTGTTGTAGGGAAAATAGGAGGAGGAAGGAGTATTAGTTATTCGCTGCCTTGAGTTATTTATAAAACTAATAAAGGCAGGATAAAAAGCAAATGAATAACTATAATTTCATATCCTTCTGTTGGAAGAAATGTCCTTCTGGGTTCAGTTTCAAGTGGGGGAAAAGATACTGGAAACATGAAGGCTGCTTGGAAAGATGGTTTAATGTAGTGGTGAAATTCAATTTTTTTTTGCTACTGGTTCCTTGGCTTGATGGGAGTGGCAGTGGAAGGATGCTGCAAAATCTCCATTCCCACCCCACTCTGGGGCCAGCCAGAGGTGGTATTTGCCATTTCTCCAAACTACTCAAAATGTCCGCTACCGGTTCTCCAGAACCTGCTGAATTTCACCCCTGGATTAAGAGTGAACAGGATCACATGGCTTGAGCTCCTGAATAGAAAAGGGGATCACATGCTTCAAGATGTTGGGTGAAGAAGAAAAGTGACAGAGGTGCTGAAAGTCCCTGGTTTTATGCCCTCTTTGACCTGATCTTGAGCTTGTATTCTGATTGATTGTCAGACTCCCACGGGGCCATGCAGGGGCAGCTCTGTAGACTGTGCTTTGGTTGCCCTCATGGCTGATGCAATTTTCCCAGGTGTTTTGTGAGTTTCTGTAGAGGGTTAATCCTACCTTTGTCATGTAGAGTAGACTAGTTCAGGCTTCAATAACTCATTGACAGAGGTGGGGCGGCAGGAAATTTCAGGGAGCTACTTTGTCTTTAAAAACATGTTTCTCCCTTTCTTATCCAGGGAAATATAATATTCTGCCTGTTTAATATTTCCTAGGATATTTCATTTTCCAGGAGAGAGGTGGGTGCTAACTTCCTACACTACTTTTCCTCATGAGGATCTATATAGTACTTCCTCTTCCATTTTTTTTTCATCATAGCAACCTTGTGAGGTAGGTTGTTGTGACACATAATCTGATCCAGGGAGCTTCTATTGCTGAGAGTAGAGTTAAATCTTTTTAGAGTTTAACCCAAACTCGTAACTGTATCATCAATTAGGTTTTGTTTCTTTACACATTATAGATCACTATTGTCTGTTTTGCATTCAGTCAAATACCATTACCGACTCTCTTATTTTTATCATATCTTTATGAGTTTGAATCAATATTCTTGGTTCAATTAAAACACTAAATTCAAAAGCAATTTTGAACCAGCAGCAGAGCAAATGATATAATTAGCTTTTGTTATAAATACGCTGCTCTCTATGAGGAGCATCTGTTCCAACGTATTCTTGAACATACTAGTAAAAAAATGAAAGGCCAATAAAAATAACAAACTGGTTGTGCTTGAGAATAAAGGGGGAGGGGGCACATAGTTTTTCAATTCAGTTACATTCAGGATAAAATATTACCAGTAATAACAGGTTTTCATTCACATAGAAATAACATTTTCAAGAATGGGAAAAAAGTAGGCACTTTTTTAAAGGAAGAACTTTTTTTTAAGGCTATCATAATTAAATGTCAGGAAGAAAATATTTGAAAAAGTAAGTCCAGTTATAAAATTTATTTCTTATAATGCATCTTAAAAAAAAAAAAAGTAGAACCATGCTTCCAATATTTGAAGTTGCTTTAAAACAGGCTTTGGTTCTTATTTCTCAAGGAAAATTACATATCCAGTTGCCTTTTTAAAAAAGCACCTTTGAGGCTTCTGTTCTCTAATTCCCAGTCATTATCTGTCCTCCCCTTCCCCTTCCCCTTCCCCTTCCCCTTCCCCTTCCCCTTCCCCTCCCCTCCCTCCCTCCCTCCCTCCCTCCCTCCCTCCCTCCCTCCCTTCCTTCCTTCCTTCCTTCCTTCCTTCCTTCCTTCCTTCCTGCCACCCAACCCACCCACCCATAATTGGGACTTGAAATACTGTCATAAGTCATTACAGTCAGAAGTCAAGGAACCCATGTACCTGGAAGTAATTTTCCATTAAGTGAATCCAGTAGTTGTTAAGGGAATGCAGCAGTGATTAAGTGAACACCACAGTCATTAAGTAGACCCATTCATTTGAGTGGGCGAGTGGTGCGGTGGTCTAGATATGGAGCTTTCACCTCACAATCAGCAGGCGGTGAGTTCAATCCTAGGTAGAGGTCGATATTTCTCTCTCTGGGCAGGATGAGAATATGTCTGCTGAATATAGCTCCACATTGGTGACAGGAAGAGCATCTGGCCAGTAAACACTTACCTCCATTCAGTTGCCCAGATTCCACCCAGCAAGGGATTATGAGGTCATTAAAAAAATGATGATGATTCATTTGAATGGGCTTTTTTTTGCCCGCAAAAAAACATTTCAAATTGCAGTCATGTGACCTCCACATGCCACAACCAGTTGTAAAGCTGATCCACTAAATGTGGTCACCTGACTTTGGTGAAGGGGGGGGGTTGGCGATGTGACCATTTATGATGGCCAGGGGTGCTTTACAGACGATAATTATCATAAAAAATTTGGCCACAAACCGAGGACTACCTGTAAAACATTTTGAAAAAAAGCAGATCTGTAGTAGAAAAGTTGGTGCATTTCACCTATATTTCCCTTTCATTAATAGAATTATTTCAATTTCAGCCACTTAAGGAAAATAAAGTTCCTTTTGGAGCATAAGTAACAGAAGTGGGTTGTTGCCAGTTTAACCCTGTTCGGCTGAACCGGTAGTGGAATTCAGGCCTGGGTCACAAAATCAGCAGCGACCCAGGCCTGCCATGCCCCCAAACTGGTTTCCTCGCCACTGCTGGGCACCGCCATTTTGTTTTGTTTTTGTAACTGCGCATGCGCAGTTCACTTAAATTGCTCTGTGCATGCATGAAGAACAATTCATACCGAACTGTGCACATGCGTGCAGCACGTATCTAAGCTTAAAAATTGTTCTCTACCCGTACCTTCCTCCACCAGACTGAACAATTCTGAAATAGGAGGAGGAAAAAAAAAAACAGAGCCACAAATTAGACTCTTATGTCAGTGTCAGACAGCTGGAAGTCCTTGCAATATTTCCCTAGATTTGTATTTGAAATTGCTTGTAAAATTTGTAGTTTTCTCTGGGCAATTTCCTCCATAATCATTGGCTTACAAGCTAAAACTGTACACGAGCTTGACTAATAGGCGAAAACAGAAGTATATCTACAGCACTACGAAATCGCATGGGTAATTTAATTTTTGTAATTGGGAAAACTTTGCGGCCGGCTTTGGTGTTGTCAGCAAAGTTCAGTGATCTTTACAATTGGAATGGCAAGCCAGAGATAGCTGAGGAAGGCAATCCAGTTAAAATTAGAAAACCTTTTGAAGCTGGCGCACAAGATTATTTTCAATAATACCGGTCCGACTACATCAAATGGTTTTTAATTCACAGAGGTTCTGCCGAGATGACCTTACAGTGTTTCAGCGATGAGGGCAATTTACTAAGAATGGTGCACTTTCAGCTGAGTGACAAGAGAAGATTAAGAGTAGCCAAATTCTTGAAGGGATCTCAGAGTTGAGACTCCTCCAAGGTTATGAGATCTCAAAACTGGTTCACGCTGTCCTCTAATTAGGATATGGACCTGGACGTGGTGCTTCCCAAAGGAAATAATAAATGATAATTTTCCCCCTTTAATTTATATAGCTTTTGATTATAGAGAAGCTTGTTAAAATGATCTTTTCCCCTGTCAGTCACTCCACTCTCCCACTGCCAAATCTAACATTTTACATATATAGAAAGCTGAAAGGTGAAAATTTGCTTTTTTATTTCTCACAAGATGCTTGATGCTAAACCACATGCAAATCCCCGAGGAGCTGTAGATGCCACCCTAGACACTTTTGGAAGGAAACCTGCTTTGCCCTAGAAAGATGGAAGCCTCCTCAAATTAGGTTTCGACCTTCAGTCAAAATCCAGTTAAGACTTGGAAAATCTGATTTGTACTATGGATAGGAAAGCCAAGAAAGGACCAAAAAAATGTGGAGACAGAAATAGGTAGATAATACATGTCCTAGTTTTTCACTTAGCTACTCATTCCATCCAATATTTGTTTGTGTGTGGAAGATCCATAGTTCCTATTTGTTGTTGCAGCTTCTCCTTCCCCTCTCCTTCCCCTCACAACCTTGTAGCGTTTCCCTCTAAAGTGCAAGAAACCCTCTGAGCATCTTCCCTCATCATACCCCAGCAATAGCCCTCTTGAGAGCTGAGAAGTAGATTCATTCAAATTTATTCAGCAAGTGCCCATGGCTGAGAATGAACTTCAAGCTGAGTTTCTCCTGCTTTGGACCATCATCTTGACTACTGAACGGCACTGTTTAATATATAATGCTTCTTCATTAATTACATAATGTATAGCTCCTTAAATGGCAGCAACTCCAATGCTCGCTTCTCCTATCTCTTTTTTTTTTTCAGCCAGAGAAGGATGAGGATTGAAGATAGACAAACTTACGGGGTTTAGGCCCTCTGATGTAATGATGGTGAGGAACATTTAAGTGACCCTCCTCCCTTGCTCCAAAGATATCACAGTTTTGTGTTGGGTGTAGAGAAATGCATTTCCTTTACTGCTCTGGTATACAGTTTCCCCTGAAATATCTTCTTTTGGATGCATCATTTACATGTATTTCTTAGTAGAAAATGATTACTAAGCAGTGGTAGGATTCAGCCAGTTCGCACCACTCCGGGAGAACCGGTTGTTAATTTTCTGAGCAGTTTGGTGAACTGGTTGTTGTAAGAAATCATTAGGGCAGAGAACCAGTTGTTAAATTATTTGAATCCCACCACTGTTACTAAGATACTACTTGCCCTGATGTCCTTGCAATGGAATCCTTTTGGAGGGATTGAAACATTTCATCACCATTGGCATTCCTTTTGTTATTATCTTAGGAGGAAGTTCTTTAGATGGTAGAATCATTCAGTGAAGCATTTTGTTCACAAATGAAATTCACCTCCAAATTCACCTTATTTGAAGCTGGGAAGCAGCCAAAGACACTCAAAGGCTTGGTATAGATGGCTTCATGAGATCTTCTGAGATCTTCTGAGCATGTGTTTGCATGGTTAGAAGACATTTCTGGTGGGATAGTTCATCGGAACAAAGCAGCAGGCCCAAAAAAGCTTTAAAAGATCCCAAAACAACAGTGTGAACTTTCAAGAAGTAATAGCTCCTTCATTTCTTCAGAGAACAGGAGCAATTGATTTGTATCAGCTTGGTTTCATATAGAAGGTACAATTTCATCTCCAATGAAAAGTTTTTTGTCACTGTCTTAGAATAGGAGAGCAGCAATAGCAATAGAGAGTGAATAGGGAGAAACAAGGCCATATACCTTGACATTCCCACCTATGTTCAGTCCAGAGGTGGTATTCAGCAGGTTCTGGATTTGGATTTGGATTTATTGGATTTATTGGATTTATATGCCGCCCTTCTCTTAAAGAACTCAGGGTGGCGTACAACATTAAAAAACACATATCACAAAAGTTAAAAGGAAATTAGATAAGTGTTGTGGCCCAGCCGGTGCCGCTGTCACCAGACTCCGAGAGTGATACTCCATACGAGTCAGCTCCAGAGGAGATGGGCGATCCTGGACAGGATTTGGAGGCTGAGCAGGAATCCGAGAGTCTGGTCGGCCACCAGGTGGCGCCAGAGGCATGGAGCAGCGGTGAGAGCCTGAGGAGGAGGGCTCCCGATGCCCTGCCTTGGAGCAGCGGAGAGGACAGTGACTCAGGACTTAGCAGGGCATTTCTAGATGCCCGTTTCCGGCGCGCCCACAAACGCAAGGAGCGTGGGCGTAATTATAGGCAGTAAAGAGCTCTCAGGTGCTGTTTGGGAGACGCCCTTTTTAGGTTATAAAAGGGTTGACTCTGGAGAGGCTCTGCGTAGCAATCAACAAAGGACTTAAGCCAGCAACTCTAGTCTGGGATCCTGGCCAGCTGGATAGCGGCTTTTGTGTGTTCTATCTCTGTGAGTTCTGTCTTGGTGGCTTGCTGCCACAAAACCTCTTGTCTGTTGGTGTAATAAACCTTGTTCCCTTGTACTGTTCTGGAGTGTGTGTGCTGTGTGGGCAACGGAGGAAGGGGGGTCAGAACAGATAAGTATCCAAAAAAAAAACACACCCAATTAATATAACAATAACATTTTAAAAATTAGATAAAATTCTGACCAGTTCTGGAGAACCGGTAGAGTAAATTTTGAGTAGTTTGGAGAACGGGTAAATACCATCTCTGACTGGCCCCGCCCCCATCTATTCTCTGCCTCCTGAGTCCCAGCTGATCAGGAGGAAATGGGGATTTTGCGGTAACCTTCCCCTGGAATGGGGAGGGAATGGAGATTTTACAGTACCCTTCCCCTGCCATGCCCACCAAGCCATGCCACATCCACAAAGCCATGCCATGCCCACAAAGCCACGCCCACAAAACCACTAGTAAAAAAAAGTTGAATACCACCACTGGTTCAATCCTTCAGTAAAGAAAGAAAAATGCATAAAAAAGCAAACTATAGTTAGGAAACCAAAAATTTTAATGGGGAAGAATGCTTTTTTCTGCTTTAAAAAAAAGTGGTTCAAAGTCCTATTAAGTCCTTCTCCAAAGAGTAATAACTTTAGGTCAGATGTGGATTTTCTATTACAGCCAAGTAAAGCTTTGGGTTTTTGAAGGAAAGATTCAACCCAGCAATCAGATAGTGTGGCCTTCAAATCAGCTCAAGTCAAATTGGTCTCTGCACAAACTCTGTTTGAACCTTTGGCACTTAAGCACTGGTGAAATATTAGTACTTTGTCCCATAAGAACAGATGGGAAAGTCATCTATTTTTGGAAGCAATAACAACTTTGGTTAAATTATTTTTTCAGGCTTGGCTCCGAATAGGACTGTAAAGAGTAAAATAACAGAATCTTTAAAAATTGGCCTTCATTATTCTATTGCAGGCATTTTTTTTTTTTTACTCACTCTATGTTTCCATAGGGTGTCACCAATCAGCACCCAAGTTTTTGAAAAAGAATTCCAACTTCCAGACATGTTTCACTTTATTTACCAGGAGACGGGAGAAAATTAGAAAGATGACAAGCAATTATCACAAAACAAAGTTTTCTTCATTAGCAAGGAAGTGCTTTAATTTTTAAATGTCATTCAGAAATCCCATGCATGTTTACTCAGAGGAAATTCTTACCAAGTTTCATGGGATTCAGTTAAAAAAAAGCTCTTAGAAAACTAGAAAGAAATGTATTGCATTTTTTCTGGCAACAATGCAGATGGGATTTACATTGCCTTCCTCAGTGAGATGTACTCCTATACAATCTTGCATACGAGGATATCCTAATATAAAACCATCCTAATGCTATTTATGTTCCTACGATCAATATATTTGCCATTGGTAAATTGCTGCATTAATCCCGAAACATATAACCACATATCTATTATATGACAAAAAAAGAAGAATGGGGGCGAGGGAATTCTATACTTTTTTATGTGGAAAGAGATAATTATGCTGTTCCAATTAGAACATAAATCACTTAACTCTAAGCAGCTGGTGATGTATAACCATGATAATGATTTCAGATGGTGGTACGATTCCTTCTAGTTTTTATTTAGCAATTTTAAAGTCTAAAGGAATATGGTTGCGGCAGAAAATGTAATGAGCTTTGAGATTTTTTTTTAAAGTAGGAGAAACAGTGCCATGATTTCAAATGAGAATGATAGTTATGCACCACCAGCTGTTTATGGTTTGGTGATCAAGTGTTTAAATGACAAAAAATAATTACATCTCACTCAGCAGAGTGAAGTGTTCCCTCTTCTGCAACGCAGAAATGGAAAACTTGTGGCAGTCCAGATCTTTTTGAACTAAAGCTCTTAGAACTTCTTCTCGCTGGACATGATGCGCAAGGGATGCTGTTCTTTATAACTGAGCAACTCTTTATACTTTACATAAACGACCTTTGCGATCATCTCAGAAGCAGCTACGTCCTCTTCGTTGATGACATAAAACTATTTAACACCATTGACAATGCTGCTGCCCTACAAAGCAGCCTTGATTATGTGTTAGAATGGTCGCACAATTGGCAACTCCCAATCTCAACTAACAAATGCTCTGTCTTACACATCAGCAACAAAAATCAGAACACCAAATACAAACTAGGCGGATACGACCTTGTAGATTACCCTCATTCTGTCAAGGACCTAGGTGTACTCATCTCAAACGATCTAAGCCCCAGATCCCACTGTAACAGCATTGCCAAAAAGGCATTAAGAGTTGTTAACGTAATTTTGCATAGCTTCTTCTCCAGTAACATTGTACTGCGATGTACATACAGGGCATATATATGGTGGGCATATGTATGGGCATACAGAACCTTTGTTAGACCAATTCTCGAATACAGCTCGTCTGCCTGGAATCCACACTGTATATCAGACATTAATACAATTGAACGGGTCCAGAGGTATTTCACGGGGAGAGTACTCCACTCCTCTGCTTGCGATATAATCCCTTATGCCACCAGGCTCGAAATTTTGGGGTTGGACAACCTGGAACTAAGCCGCCTACGGTCTGATCTAAGCACAGTACACAAAATTGTCTGCTACAATGTCCTACCTGTAAAGAACTACTTCAGCTTCAGCTTCAATAATACACGGGGAAACAATAGATGCAAACTCAAGGTAAACCGCTCTAAAATAGATTGCAGAAAATACAACTTCAGCAACCGAGTGATCAACACCTGGAATGGTCTACCTGACTCCGTTGTTACATACTCAAACCCCCACAGCTTCAACCTTAAACTGTCCATCGTGGACCTCACCCCATTCCTAAGAGGCCCATAAAAGGGGTGTGCATAAGTGCGCCAGGGTGCCTACCATCCCTGTACCCATTTATTTGTACTCATTTCCTTTGTCCATGTTTATACTGATACCTTTTTTATTGTGTACATGTTTGACAAACTAAATAAATTAAGTAAACTAAACTAAACTGAACATCTGGAGTTCTGGAGATTCTAATTTCCAATATAGGATTTACACAAGAAGATGAGCTGCAAATAGATGGTGGATTTCATTCAAGCTTAAATGTTGTTTTCATCCATTCATATTTTGAAGCTGTATTGCATTACCTTTAAGCTGAACAATTAGAACTTTCACCTGTAAGATAATAACTAGATGACAGCAGTGAGATAGTAAATAACTAGATGGCAGCAACAAGATACAGGAGATTCTTCACCATCTGATGGCATCTAGTGGTTGTCTAGATTTTTACAGCTCAGATATGGTAGCACTGATGGTACATATTGATACAAGTAGTCCTTGATTTACAACTGCAATTGAGCCCAAAATTTATGTTGCTAAATGAAACATTGGTTAAATGAGTTTTGCCTCATTGAGACTTTTCCTGCCATGGTTGTTAAGTGAATCACTGCAGCTGTTACGTTAGTAACACAGTTGTTAAGTGAATTTGGCTTACTTATGGACTTTGCAAAAGGTGTTCACGTAATCCTGGGACACAGCAGTTTGTGATAAATAGGAATTGGTTGCCAAGTGTCTGGATTTTGATTGCGTGACCATGGGGATGCTTCAATGATCATGGTGTGGTCATGGTGTGAAAAATGGTCAAAAGTCATTTTTTTTCAGTGCCATTGTAACTTTGAATAGTCATTAAATGAACTGGTGTAAATCGAGGACCATCCGTAATGAGATACCAAAATAAATTTAGTTGTTTATGTGAGTGACAGAGGAATGACATTAATTTTATGTTCATAGCTTCTGTGAAAGGTTATGGTTAGTTTTGGAAAACATTTATGGAAACAAATTTAAATTTCAATAAGTAAAGCTCAAATATATAACAATCTAAAGTTAGAATACTTATAATTTATTTTTTTTAAGTAATTTAACTTTGCCCTTTTGTCAGCCAGTTCCTGAATCAATGTACTAGCCATGGACTAAAATGAAACCATTTCTTATGCCTCAGCCAAAGGCATAAGAATTCGAAGCTGGCTGAGAAAGTTACCCAGCTCAAAAAAACAGGGAAAAAGTGAAAAAAAAGAGGAAAAATGGGACAGTTCTTGAAGCACAAAGATTTGGACGGTAGGATCTGATCTGGAAAGTAAAATTTTAGCTTGTAAATAATATGCTGGATGGATGAAACTCATCACAGAATGAACAGGCATCTCTTCCCTCTTGAGATTCACCACTTGAATGTTGCCTGCCTGGGAAACTGACTGCTTTCTCTGTAATTGGAGAGCATGTCCCTTTAAACAGAAAAGAGGCCTTGACTACATAGCAGGCATAGCAAACAAAGCAAACTCACTGTGTACATTAGCCCAAGGGTAGGGTTCCACAAAGCAACTCCAGGAAGAGACTGTTATGACAGTTGTGACCAGTTTTCGCACTTACAACTATAAGCATCCATATGGCCACGTGATCAAAATTCAGGCACTTGGAAATTGGCAGATACCGTATTTGTTGGAGTATAAGATGTATTTTTTTACCCCCAGAAAAGAGGGTGAAAATCTGGGTGCATCTTATACACTGAATACAGCATTTTGGCCTCCTAAAACCCCACCTCGCGCATCCCGTTTTTCGCAAAAATGGACGTGCAGAGGGTTTGGGAGGCCCTCTGCAAAGTGCTCCTGGGGGCGGGAAAGGGCAAAACCCTTTTAAAAACAAATTTACCTCTTCAAAATCCTGGTGTGTCTTATATTCCGGTGTATCTTATAGTCCAGAAAATATGGTATTTATCACAGTTGCACTGTCCGGAGGTCATGTGAACACCATTTGTAACCTTCCCAGCTGGCTTCCAACAAGCAGTGCCAATGAGGGAAGCCAGATTCACTGAATGACTGCAGGATTCAATTAGCAACCTCAGTGATTCACTGAACAACTGTAGCAAAAAAAAGGTCACAAAATGAGCTATAAATTACTTAATAACTGCCTCGTTTAGCAACGTAAATTTTGGGCTCCATTGTGGTCATAGGTCAAGGACTACATATATTATAAGATTTTTAAAAAGTTTTTTAAAAGTTATAAAAATTCCTCCTCTCTGTTTTCAGAGAAAGCAAGTATTTTTATTATGTTCTAGACAAGAATGGCTTATTTACTTTTGCCTGTGTATTGTATTTAAAATACCGGATTTTTAGTTTCCATATTTTTTTTCTTTCTGTTAGCCATCTTTTCAAACCATACATGGGTATGTGATCCCTTTCCTTTGATTCTTATTCTTTTTAAGAAGGCTGTTGTTATCCCAACTTTGTTACTATGGTCCATTCTTCGTCGAAGTTCATTTTAGGTTTCTAAAAAAAAAAAAAATCTCTGTCTGGCATATCTATAGTTCAGCGGAGAATATCCACATGGTATCAAGCAGCTTAGTTAAAATGAAAGCAACTCCGACTGAGATAAATTTATTAAATAGGCTTTTTTTCTCATCAGACCTCTCTTTGAAGTTTGTATTGTCTCTCCCTATTTGCATGATAAGGAACCATCAAGCATTATAAGAAATGGGGTCTTTTAAAGGTAATCATAAAGATTCTTCTTCCACCCCCACCCTCCCAAATGTTTAATTTTACATTCCGTTCCAAACGTATAATGAAAGTGCCTTGGGGAATAAAACTAAACTTCCTAAGAATCAAATGAGAAAAAGAAGTAAGTATAGTCATTTTATTATCTTTGGGTGAAAATAATTGGATAGGAGAGCACATCTGATTAGATAATTTAGCAATTAATGTAGATCCTGCATTTTGGAATTGGAGAGTGATTTAGAGATGAGTGTCCACATGAGGGGAAGAGAGAGAAGCTACAAAACACACATGGACACATCTTCAATCAAATGCTACAACTTATGTACTTGCTGGGATGGCAGTTGTAATAGCAATATCAATAGCACTCAGATTTATATACTGCTTCATAGTGCTTTGCAGCACTCTCTTAAGTGGTTTACAAAGTCAGCATGTTGCCCACAGCAATCTGGGTCCTCATTTGGAAAGGATGGAAGGCTGAGTCAAATTTGAGTCAGTTGGAATTGAATTTCTGGCTGTGGGCAGAGTTAGCTTGGCAATACTGCGTTCTAACCACAGTGCCATCACAGCTCTTAATGATATGTGGGAATAGCCAGGGGTGGGTTCTCGCTTCTTCTACTGCTGGTTCACTCAGTTCATGTGCACATGCACTTGATGTGCAGAAGCAAAAATAACAAGAACCGGTTTCCAATAGTGATAGAACCGGTTTGGGGGCGTGGCCGGCTGAGTTACTACCTACTTGTCCGAATCGGTCCGAACCTGTAGGAACCCACCTCTGGAATGGCCTTGGAAGGCAGGGTGAAGAGCTACATCCAGGGCAACAACTAATACAAAGAAGAGATGGGTAACAGCCAAGCATCTCAGGAAGGGACCCTCTCTAGTTTCTTGGGCTATATAGGGGTTGGGGTAGAACTAGAAGAGAACATCATAAAAATGTGTCTCACTTATTTTGGCCATTTCATGTGGGGGAATTCATTGGAAAAAGCAATTATTCTTGGAACAGTCAAGCCCTCCATTGAAACTTGTGGGTTAATACTGATCACTTTGGGGATCCCTGGTCTAAGGAGAGACCTTGCCCCAGGGCTGTAATCTGATGATAATCTAAATTTGCAATCCCGCAGCTTGTTCAGTGCCATGCCCTCTCTACAGACAAGCTGATGTATACATTCATGGAGAAAAGTTAGAAAAATTATCATGTATTATCTTACAGAGCCACAGTATCACAAAATGTTAATATCCTGGCATTCAATCACAAAAGCAAGATTTTAGAAAAAAATGAGAGAGAAATGCTAACTTCTCCCTCAGGAAGGGAAAATAAGATGCAAAAATGTAAGATGGACGTTGGTAATTCCTGGGGAAAAGATATAGCAAGTGCATGGGTGGCTGAGGGGGTTATACAAAAAGTAGGTGCCTGAGGAAACGGTACAATTTTTTAAAGATTGGACTTTTTTTTGTCCTAGTGTTATGGTAGGGGGAAGTTTGGGAAGTTTTTTTTAAATGTCCAGTCTATTTTATAATAAAGGCTACAGTTCTCATAATGTTCTTCCTTCATAACAGTGAGAAATGTTGTTGTGGCCCGCCAGCAGCCAGAAGAGCTGGTGGCAGACTCAGAGAGTGAGGAGGTTGGGGAGGAACATGGGCCAGTCCTGGAGTCTGGGGAAGGCTCAGATGAGGGCTCTGCGTCAGAGGCAGAGATGGGGCCAGGACATTCTGACAGTTATCGGCTGTCTTCGGAGTTGGACATCAGTGGGGCAGAAGAACAGCTGGAGCCTGTTCCCAGTGTGTACATGCACAGGAGAAGGGAATAAGGGTTGAATCAGGAGTAAAGTAACAGGTGGATGGTGAATGGCCCCTCCCATAGGGAATAAAGAGGAGCGAAAGCGGAGGGGAGTTTGCAGGAGACAATTAGTTCAATTCATTAGGGTGAAGATCTGTTTCTGACTTCTTGCCAATTATTGTCTGCTACAGAGTGGCGTTTGGAAGACATCGGCCTGGCAGCTCTCCAAGCCTGGTAAAGGTTTGTAGTTGTGAAATCTCTTGAAAGATTGTTGGCCAGGACTTTGTTTGAGAATAGTTCACTTTAAACTAAATAAAAGGGGTTTTATCAGGACAAGGAGTCGACATCGTGCTTTTGGGAAGCCGAGGTCAGAACAAATATGACCACTGATTTCCAGCAGAAGTCAAGGCAGGTTTCTGGGCAGAAGGAAGTGGGGCATCTTTGTGGCTTGATTTGCACTTTCCTTATCCCTGACATAGGTATCTGGGGAGGGCGGTGATTAAATACATGCTGCTAATTAGATGAAGCAGCTAAAAGGTCTACTACAGTTATATGCTGAATCAATAGTTCAAACACACAGGACCATTAACACCACTGTTCCATGTGGAGGACCATAAAGGTATCTTTCTTTGTTTTTGAATAATATACAGGAATCTTTCTTTGCATCGCTTGTAAGCTGTGCTGAGAATTTTACTACCCTCACTAATTGTGGTAAATAATAATGCATACAAGCATATTGTAGATATGAGATAAAATAGTAATTCTTCTGATAGGTATTGTGACTATTCAGGCTCTTCTTGATATCTCGGTAGCTTTCTAAATCATCAACAATGCTCTCTTTCTAGAGTACATACAGAATAACAGGGGTTTAAAGGGACCTTGGAGGTCTTCTAGTCCAACCCCCTGCTCAAGCAGGAAACCCTATATCATTTCAGACAAATGTCCAATCTCTTCTTAAAAACACCCAGTGTTGGAGCACCCACAACTTACAGATATTATAGGGCAGGGCTGTCAAACTCCCAGCCCACGGGCCAGATGCATATAACTCTGGCCGCACCCATGCCCTGTTTAGCAAAGGGGGGAAAAGTCCCGATATGTCACATGATGCCGCCATGACGACATGAGTTTGACACCCCTGTTATAGGGGGTGCATTGTGTTGTTGTGGTAGTTCTTCTTTTTCTGGGGTCATATGCAAATATGGAGGGGCCATGGGATATGTTTTCTTGGTTAAAATAATGACACGCCCTAAGTACCAAGAAAGACATGTGCAGTTACTTAAGATTGTTTTCCTTTATTGTTCTTTGCCTAGAGACTGAATCTTGCCAGATTAGAGCAACTATTTCCATAACTAGAGATATACTCTGGGAATCGCTACTTTTGTTTTATATACATCCCACTTTCTACCCTTTTCTCTTTTTTCTCTGCAAGACTCCATTAACCATTGAAACCAATTATTCTTCCCAATCTGGGGGCACTTTGGTGTAGATTTCTTCGAAGAGTTAGCATTTGGTTTCTGGAAGAGCATAACTTTGCCACTCAATAAATGACAGATCTTTTTTTCCCCTCAGAATTGTCTGCTAAAATAGCATTCTGCTACTGAAGTTTAATGCTCTCCTTTCATGAATGTAAGTTACCGCATCAACCTTGAACAGTGGAAACTTTGAGCCTCTATGACGTTTCTTAAATGTAATCTCAAAAAAAGGTTACTGTGTTTTTCAAATTATCAACGTTAAGTGTTTTATGCCTGCTTTATAATGAATTGGAAATGAAAAGGGGATTTACGAGGGGACCAGTTACATTGTCCTTTTAAACCTTTATTTTTTCATTGATTAAAAGATTGGCCTTCTTTTTCAGGCTTCAAATAAATGATGCCACTTAGTTAGAAGCATTTAATAACATTGGAGGGGTTTTTTAAAGGCTTGCATTTCTCTAGCTTTGCACTTTTCCATTTAAATTACAAGTTGCCTTGATCACTATAATCGCATGGATTATGCCAATCTTCACAATAGAGTTCTATGAAAATAATCCATAAAAACTCAGACAAGAAACAACAGCTACTGCAGACAACAGTTTCAGAGATCAGATGCAAAAGATCACTCAGGAGATTGGACATGTAGCTTGTTAGAAAAAAATGGCAAACTGATTGGTTTATTTTACAAGATGGGCGAGAAAAAAATGTGTTTCTTGGCTGTTTTTTTTTTTTAGTGGTGCTTGGAATGTACAAGCAGAGATGAGAAACACCAGGAGTTGAGCAGCCCTATACATTTTCTTAATAAATAATAAATAAATAGTAAACAAAGAAATTTCTTCCTTTGGAAACAGAACATTGACTTATCTAGTCCAACATTGGCAATTCAGACTGATATTAGTTGGTATTGAACTAGGGGCTTTAGGAATGCAAATCTATTGAATTGGAATCAGCAGAATGTCACAGATTCAATTAAAGGGAATCAGAAACTGGATCATGAAACATGGTCATGCTACATCAATTGATGGTCCTTAGGAACTCTGGTGGCATGGTGATTAAAGTGCAGGAGTAGTTAAAGTGCACTATTGCAGGCTAACTCTGCCCACAGCCTGGAGCTCAATCCTGATGGGGCTCAAGCTTGATTCAGTCTTCCCTCCTTCTGAAGTTTGTAAAACGAGAACCCAGATTGTTTGGGGCAATATGCAAATAATGCTGACATTGTAAACCATCCAGAAAGTGCCGTAAAGTGCTATGAGGTGGTGTATAAGCCTAAATGCTATTGCTATTATCCTAAATCTTTGGCATGAATAGCATTGCAGAGATCAAACTTCAAAATCTAGCCAGAGCTAGGATTAAAAATAAGGAGAACTAGGGCAAAATCTATCACTAATCAAATTTAAATACAGTTTGTAATAGCACGATTAAGATTATAGGTACGAGTGCTAAAAGCTCTTCTACCAGAAGCCCTCTGGATTTACAACCTAGGTTCCTGCTGCTTCACCTGTATTCCAGGGAACATCTCATATAACAGTCTCCCTTAACCTTAGTTTGTGAGAGAGATAGGACTTCATCATTGGTGTTGCCTTAATGGCAATGAAAAGGTAAACCTAAGAAAAAATATGAAATGTTCCCTATAATGTATAGTAACAGTATAGTAAAGTTTCCTTCTAAGCATAAAGGTAAAAGATATACAAAAAAGATAATAATTGAACAAAATCTACACTTTATACATATCTTTTTAAACTTGAGATACCCAGAATGTAAGCTTTTTGCAGTGGAGGTGATAGACACAGTTTGACTTAGAAAGCAAATAAGCAACTTTATCTGACAATGTAATGTTCCTGGTAGACACTGATTAACTATTAGTGAGATAGTTTATGTTCATCATTGTTGTCGCTGTTGTTACAAAAATCTTTAAAATAAATAGTAGACCTTCTGGAACATTGATGTATGATTCAGTAATTCTACTGTACCAGTTACAGTCTTTGGAATGCGGAGAAATTGAGAGCATAATAGACAAAATATGGATGAAGGCCTCATGTTGAGAAATAACTTGTTTTTGAGAGAGTTTTCCAGGATTGCTTGCTGAACAGTGGCTGGATTCCAAATCTTTTCCCACTGGTTCTATGAGAGTGTGCTTTGCTTTGCGCGTGACACTCAAAGACCTCTGTCGGTGTCAGCGCTGGTGAGCTGAGCTGTTTTTTAGCTCAGTTGAGGCACGGCAATCCGCTCTGATGCGTGAATCAGCTGAGCTAAAAAACAAACTATAAACTAAACAAGGGAATATAAAACAGGGTTAGGGTTAGGGTTAGGTTTAGGGTTAGGTTTAGGGTTAGGGTTAGGGTTAGGGTTAGGGTTAGGGTGGGAGCAGGAGGGTGAGGCCAACCAGATCTGGTATTTATTGGTTCTCTGAATTGTTCAAACGTTCCGCTTCCAGTTCACCCACACCGGTCTGAACCGGCTGAATACCACCTCTGTTACTGAAGCTGCTGATTCTAGTCTGAATCAAGATTTGGAGAAATCACCAAATTGACCAGAAGAAAACCCCAGAGTTCTATCTCAGCGATTATGGGTTCCTATTCAAGGATTCCTATTCAGGAATTAGAGGCATTTTTATGATAATCCCATAGGTTCTTTGATTTACTTTAATTAATAAATGGTCAATATTAAAAACCATTCTAGCAAAATTCTCTCTCTCTCTTGCTGATAAGCAAAGAATGTTGTTTCATTCTTTAGTTAAATATTAGTTGTGGCCTAGGGGGAAAGATAAGAAGTAGATGCCATGGAATGAAGAAACAAGGACAGCCAGAGCATGTCCTTGTTGAGTAGCGGCTTCCTTGTGGACTGGTTTAGTAAATTGAATTTTTAATTGATTGAAAGCTTTTGGGAAAATGTAAGGAACCCATGAATGATCTATTCATTTCTCATGTTTCTTTTACTTACCTCTCTTGTAAGGTCCCAATATGCACCAAGGAATTGCAACTCAAGTAAGGAAATTACATGGATATAATGTTCAGGATGGAAATAGACATTCTATAGTATACTGAGGCTCCTAGTCCCTATAGACATTTATTTTTAAATGAGGTTTTATTATTCATCCCAAAGCAGCCGTCAAATTCATGCATATAACCATTAACAATTCAGAAGTTCATATAATGAATGGCAAATGAAAGACTACTTGTAAAGTAGCCCTAAAAATGGACATCTGTCTTCAGATGTATGACTGTGTTACCATCTTTGTACTGGAAAGAAATTAAAGGTGAAATAGGTAAATTATGTCTGTGTAACACCAGGATGTTCTAATCCCATGATGGCGAACCTATGGCACACATGTCACAGGTGGCATGCAGTGCCCTCTCACTGCACATGAGCGTGGCCCCAGCACAGCTCCACCATACATGCTCACATGCCTTCCACTGGCCAGCTGGTTTTAGGGACTGCCATGCATTTGTGGGGATGGGGTGCATGTGGGAAATGTGTGTGCATGCATGAGGGTCGGGGTGGGGTGCACATGTGGGGGTCGCGCTGCATGCATGGCGGGAAGAGCATGCATGGGGGGGTCACATAGGCATGCACAGGGATTGCACATGCATGCGTGGGGGAGGGCTGTATGTGGGAGGTTACATGCACATGCGGAGGGAGGTCACATGGGGTCATGCGTGCATGGCATTGTGGATGTGTGCATGCATGCTTTTGGCACTCGGCACTGAAAAAGTTAGCCATCGCTGTTCTAAAGTAAATAGTTTATATGCATGTAAAGATACTAATTCAATTTTCACTGTCAGGCAAGTCATGGAATGATTGAGTTGGAAGAGGCCATATCGAACAATGAGTCTAAACGCTTGCTCAGCGCAAGTACCACATTAAAGCATCTTTGGCAATTGGCAATTCACCTCTGCTTGAACACATCAACTGAAAAGAAGCCTCTCTGGATTCTTGTTTCACTGTTAGACTTCCCTTACTCTTCTTATTTCTGAGGAAGGGTTTTGCTTTAAATCAATTGGAATCTGTAACATAAATCCAGTCTTTCGTGTTTTGTAGTTTGGAAGGAAAGAAAACCTTGACCTTCTGATCTACAGCATCCTTTCAGATATTTGAAGAGTCTTATCAAAGGTTCCTTCCGTCATTTTTTTTCTCAAGACTTTCCAAGTTCCTTCTAGCCTCTCTTCATAAAAACTTAATTTTTAGTCCCCTGATTGTTCTTGTTGCACGTTTGTGATTGTGTTCTTATTTCTCTGGGGTGGGTTCCTACCGGCATTGGTACCGGTTTGCTTCGCTGCGTGTGCGTGCGCAGTTCACTGTAAATTGTTCTGCACATGCCCGAAGAACATGAAAAACTACTAAAAAACCATGCCAGCAATGGTAGCGGCAACCAGGGAACTGGTTCAGGGACGTGGCCAACCTGGGTCCCTGCCGGTTCTGCGACCAAGGCCAAATTACCAGTACTGGTTTGAACCAGTAGAAATCCACCTCTGCTCTGAATGGTTAAAGTGTGACCAGACCCCCTAAACATATACTGATGTTCAAATTTACTGTTCCAGTACTTTTTTAAAAAAAGGTTCACTCTAGAGAGAGGGGAAACAAAGGTTTAAAAGGACAGTGTCAAAATGTACTAGGCACATAGGACATATACATAGGATTAAATAGTGTATTTTAGATGTTTAATAGTAGTAAATAAATAGAGAGGGAAATTGTATCTGGTTGAGGCCTTTGAGGCTAATGGCCAGGTAGGGAGTGGCAGGGAGTGGAGGGGAGGAGCCAGGTGTGGCAAGGCCAGGCAATGTGCTTCTTAATGTGAGTGACATCGAGTTGGCCATGCCCACCTAATAATATGACCACACAGCCACACCTACCCAGCCGGTCATTAGGGCAGAATACTGATTATTAAATTATTTGAATCCCACCACTGGATAAAACATTCAGTATTGATCTTCTCATCATGAAAGAAAATCTAAATCAACTGATAAATATTGCTCTTGGAATGGCTAGTATATCCATGCCATTCTCCCCCATATGTCATTTCTTCTAGTTTTCAATTCTTCCCACTTCAGCATCAGTTGATTGGAGGGAAAAGTTTACATGTCTGTTTCTACACCTGCTTTTATTTGTGTCCCTCAATAAGGACTTTTTTGCATTTTTGTCTGAATTACATATTTTGAAAACTATATTAGTTTTCCTTAATATAGCATACATTTGGCTGTTTTCTTTCACCCATGTAGTAACAATTCCCTTTCATAGAAAATACCTCTCAAGATTTATTTTAAAACAAATGGAGAAGGATACTTTCCACAGTCTTCATTTGAGTTTTGGAAAAATAATTTGCAAAGGGAAATTCCCTTCCATCACCGTAGTCTGCCTAGGACAATGTAAGGCAGTGAATATGCAATGAAAGATGCCTTTCATTATTACAGAGAAAAAGAATCCCAAGCCTTCATTGCTCTTTTGAAAGTGCAAACTGAATCATAATATTGATAAAGTCAGGAGTTTGTTTGTTTTTTAATTTGTGTGCAGAGAGCAATCACTCAGGCAAACCCAGAAAAAATCCATCTCCCCAAAAAGCAAGAACAAGCAATCCATTCCTTTGTGACCAGTTTGTTAACTTGGCTCAGTTTTTCCTTGCAACTGCAAATTGATTACTCAGATTAAGAAATAAAATTGGCTTTTTTCCTGAGCAGTCCACTGCCTTTCCAAGGCAAGAATTAATCCTCCCCTCCATCCCCACAGTCTGCCGTGTACTTAAACATTTGCTCCAAAGCACTGGGTTAGTTAGGGGTGGAAATTTGCTTCTGAAAGTGCTCCAACAAAATATTTAAGGTATCTAATAATATTTTGTATATTTGTTTCGCTACTAGCAATGTGGGAAAGCTGGCATTGCATAAAATGCCTAGGAAATATATAGAATGTGTGACTTTTTAGGCAAAGTATGCCTGTGTTGTTTTAATGTGATACCCTAGGCCAGGGATCAGCAATCTGTGGCTCTGGAGCTGCAAGTGGATCTTTCCTCCCTCTGCTGCGGCTCTGTCACCGGTTGGCACCACAATTTTGAGATGAGTTTCGGGGGGGGGGAAGCACAGTGCATCAGGAGAAGACTCTATGGCAAGGGGAGGGTTTTCCAGTTGTCTCCACAATTGATAGGGCTTTCGGTTATGACAGGTAGAGAAAAGTATGCCGCGCTAGGAGGAGACTCTAGGGGGGGGGGAACTGAACTTCCGGTCAGCTCCAGAATTGACCAGGGGGCTTCCGGTTAGAAACTTTGTGGCTCCTGGTGTTTTCTTTTTTGTGGGAAACGGGTCCAAATGGTTCTTTGAGTGTATAAGTTTGCCGACCCCTGTCCTAGGCATTGTATTTAATACCTAGATATTATGCAGAATGACAAAAACTATTTAGGCAAAGTATGAAATGAGAGTCATGAAAAGAGTTAGAGTTAGGATTAGGGTGAGGATTAAGGTTAGGTTTATCTTAATCCTAACCCTAACCTTAACCCTTTATCGAAAAGACGTACTGTTATATGAAAATGAAAGAGGAAATGTAAAATATAATACAGAACTTTCTTACTTAAAAAAAAAAACCCAAGTGAAAAAGACCAGTATTGACTTACTTATTGAAACAAGGAAGGTAGAATGGCATTTTTGCAGAAGTTATACTTTACTGGTTTGCCTTTTGGCATTTTATAGAATGCCTAGGAAAAGTATGAAATATTAAATGTTTCATACTTCAACATCTCATTTCTGGCATTCTATAGATTTCCTAGACATTCTATAAAATGCCTAATTTCACACATTGATGATAACACACACACACACACACACATATTCAATTTAGATTTAAGAAGACCTGGCTTAATAGGACAACACAGAAGGAACTTTTCTCTTTCCAACTTGCCAATTGCAGAATTGAGTGAGGAAAGGATAGATGATCTTTATTTGATGTGTATTCAAGTTGAGCTGAGTCCTCTTGTTCAACACATTAATAATTTTCTTTGGGTCAAGAAGATTGTTCAGTACAAAGAATACAAAATGCTGCTCTGCTTTTCATATGAACTCCCTCACCATATACCTAGAGAACCACAAATGCAGCATTCTCACTTAATCATGAATAGCCTGGGGTGGGCTGCTACGGGTTCAGGAGAACCCATAGTTCACATGATGGCTGGTACGGAGAACCTCCAAATCCCACCCCTCCCCTCCCAGGAGTCTCCACGTGGCCCATTTTGGATGCGAGGTAAGTACAGGGCCTGCGTGGAGGCTCGGGGACGGGGAAGAATGGAAGGCCTCCGGAGCCTGGGGAGGCAGTTTTCCCTTCCCATAGGCTCAAGGAAAGCCTCTGCAGCCTGGGGAAGCCCCCCAAAAATCCGCCATGGTGCAGGAGGCCGACTAAGCCACGCCCACCACCGCCATGCCCACTCAGCAACTGGGCAGAGAACCCGTTGCTGAAATTTTTGAAGCCCACCACTGGTGCTGAGTGATAAAACTGGTGTCAAATCCAGAATCTTGTGGATCTATATTCAGCACGCTGTACTCCTTTTTTTCTCTGGGTGTGAACAGACATGAGCCAGTGACGTGCGGTCATTGGAGGCAGGGGAGGCGGAGCCTCACCACTCTCATCATGAAAATAAAAAAGAATTACTCCAGGAAGCTGTGAAAGTGGCTGGGAGAGGCGCGCGGCTTGGTTTAGCCTCCCTGGACATCTCAGCAGCAGCCCCAAGTATGCCGATCACACCATTTTTTACATCGGGCGAGCCCAGGATCCTTGCAAGGGGAATGGGACGTGTGCAGGAGGCTCCTCAGCTCCAGCCTCAATCAGCGCAGCCGCGGTCCCCTTCATGTTGGCTCAGGAAGGAGGGGAATGGGACCACGTGTGCAGGGGAAGGGGATCGCGGCTCTGCTAATCTGAGGCTGTGCGCTGAGGAGCCGCCTGCACACGTGGTCCCATTCCCCTTGCAAGGATCCCGGGCTCGCCCGATGTAAAAAATGCCTAGGTACCGTGTTTCCCCGAAAATACAACCGGTCCCGCGCTTATTGACCTAGCGTTATCCTGAAAGCACCAAGTTACAGGAGCCGGGGGTGGGGGGAGCGCTCACGTTGCTTGCCGCCTTCGGTATACCGCTAGGTTGGGGAGTGGCATTCTGTCCGGCCAGAGGGGAGAGTTGCCAGGCGGCTGCTCTCTTGTGAACTGGCTCCCGAAGAGCCGGGCACAGCCTCAGGGGCGAAGCAGCCATGAGGTAACTATGCTCACGAGCAGCCGCCCGGCAAATCCCCTCTCCAGCCGGGAAAAGCGCCATTCACCGACCTGAGCAGCCGCCCCGCAAATCCCCTCTCCAGCCGGGAAAAGCCCCATTCACCAAGTACTTGCGCAGCTCTCCCAGGCCACCGCCGCTGCTACCGCCGCTGTTGCTGCCACCCACCGCCGCTGTTGGCGCCGCCCGCCGCCCGCCGCCGCCGCCGCCCGCCGCCGCCCGCCGCCCGCCGCCCGCCGCCGCCGCCCGCCGCCCGCCGCCGCCCGCCGCCGCCCGCCGCCGCCCGCTGCTGCCTGCCGCCGCCCGCCGCCGCCCGCCGCCATTGCCCGCCGCACACCGTCGCTGCCCACCGCCGCTGCCCGCCGCCCGCCGCTGCCCCGCTCCGCTCTGCGCATAACTTCCAAACTCCAAAACTTCCAGCATCGCCCGCTCTAGGAGTGCTCTCTATGGTGGGCCGGCTGCTGGAAGACTCTGTCTGGAAAACTCTCTGTCCGGCAGCCGGCCCACCATAGAGAGCACTCCTAGAGCGGCCGATGCTGGAAGTTTTGGAGTTTGGATGTTATGCACGGAGTGGAGAGGGACAGCGACGGGCGGCGGCGGGCAGCAGCAGCCAGCGGCAGTGGCCTGGGAGAACTGCGCAAGGGCTTGGTGAATGGCGCTTTTCCCGGCTGGAGAGGGGATTTGCCGGGCGGCTGCTCAGGTCAGTGAATGGCGCTTTTCCCGGCTGGAGAGGGGATTTGCCGGGCGGCTGCTCAGGTCAGTGAATGGTGCTTTTCCCGGCTGGAGAGGGGATTTGCCGGGCGGCTGCTCGTGAGCATGGTTACCTCATGGCTGCTTCGCCCCTGAGGCTGTGCCCGGCTCTTCGGGAGCCAGTTCACAAGAGAGCAGCCGCCCGGCAACTCTCCCCTCTGGCCAGACAGAACGCCACTCCCCAACCTAGCGGTATACCGAAGGCGGCAAGCAACGTGAGCGCTCCCCCCACCCCCGGCTCCTGTAACTTGGCGCTTTCAGGATAACGCTAGGTCAGTGAGCGCGGGACAGGTTGTATTTTCGGGGAAACACGGTACCTAGGCATTTTTTACATCGGGCGAGCCCGGGATCCTTGCAAGGGGAATGGGACCATGTGTGCAGGCGGCTCCTCAGCGCACAGCCTCAGATTAGCAGAGCCGCGATCCCCTTCCCCTGCACACGTGGTCCCATTCCCCTCCTTCCTGAGCCAACATGAAGGGGACCGCGGCTGCGCTGATTGAGGCTGGAGCTGAAGAAACTTCTCCGTTTGGGCTGCGCCCCTGCGATCGGAGCAACCACGTGGTTTGATGACGTCACCAGCCTCACCAGTCATAAACGTCACCGCACGTCACTGACATGAGCAGATGTGAAACTTGGAAACCTTGTTCTGTGTTGCATGTGTTGTAAAAAAGCAAAAGGAGAACCGCCAACGAGCATTGCAATATACAGATGAAATACATACACATTAGATCCCATATGCTTGATTACTATTCTGAACAACTTCTACATTTTTGTACCATTTTTTTAAAAAAAACCACAGTTTTCAAATCCCATCTTCCATAGCGTGTACATTTTATATGAACTTTAGAGGCAAATGTAGTCATTTTTGTAGATGGTTTCTCCAAAGTTGAAGCAAGGGCATTTGGGACACAGAAGCTTAAGGAAAGCATGAGTCATTTTCCCATTCATATGACCATTGCAGAAAACATGTCATTCTGTAACGTTCTTTTTATGAGGACTTCATTGCAAACATTAGCAGGAATTCTGGCGAATGTGAATTCTCGTATGGATTTCTATCTTGGGCAGATGCAAGGTGAGTATATACATTCTCTGGGGGATAATAGTGTTAAGAGTTCACCTTAACTATATGTGCCTGTAGTAAAGGAAGATTGTTAAGGAATGTTTCCTCAATTGGACAACAGGGACAGATTAGCTGAAATTGACACTCTCTGTAGATACCCAAACAAAGGAACCTAATTTCTTTTGAGTACTGAGGGAAGTCTGGCTAATGCCATTAAATTTAGGAAAGAGGAAGGCATCGCCTTACATTATACCCTTGTGCTAGTTACCTTAAAGAAGGTCAATACAGGCATAAACATTTAAATCAACTAGATCCCAGTCTTCATCAGAGATTGAAAGGACACTTTGAATTAAAACAAAATTACATGAGAAGATGACACTCCAGACCCTCATCCCATGTTTATTTCCAAGGAATATAATGTCTACGTCTGGTCACCATGGTACAAAAAAGATGCCGAGACCTTAGAAAGAGTGGAAAAAAGAGCAACAAAAATGATAGGGGTCTGGAGGCTAAATGGGATGATGAACAGTTAAGGAAATGTGGTATCTTTAGCCTAACAAAGAGAAAGCTTAGCAAAGGTCTGATAGCATTTTCCCAACACTTGAAGGGCTGTCTCAGAGAAGAGGGGATTCATTTATTCTCCAAAGCACCTGAGGGTAGGACAAGAAGCCATGGATGGAAGCTCATCAGAGGGAAATCCAATCTGGAAATAAGGAGGAATTTCCTGACAGAGAGAATGATTAATCAATGGAACATCTTGCATCCCAGAGTTGTGTGTGTTCCTGCCCCCCTGCATATGTGTATGCAACCCCCGCTCTCCTACCTCTTGTGCATGCTCGTGTGACCCCCTGTGCCCCATTTTGGGCCTAGCAGGCCTCCCTGAAGTCTCCTGGGACCAAAAACGGGGCACGGGGGAGCGCAGCATACACACCTCGCACTCGCCCGCATGCATGCACATGCATCTCCTGCATGTGCAGCAGAGATCAGAAAATCAGCTGGCCGGTGGGAGGTGTGCATGCATGCTCGGTGGAGCTGAGCTGGGGCAATGGCTTGCCTGCCTGCAGAGAGGGCTACGCATGCCACAGGTGGCACACTTCCCATAAGTTTGCCATCACGGGTATAAGGACTCCTGACATAGGCAGCGGGTTGGACTAGAAGATATCTTAGGTCCCTTCCAGCCCTAGGATTCTATGATACCACTGTACCTCACATGGGTCTTTTCGCATTCCTAAACTAAAAACAAAAAAGTAGATAGCTGCAGAATACTGCTTTCTACAATTATGCAGGGTGGTGGAGCACAACCTTATCAATTTGCTTTGTGATAGGTGCATGTTTTGTCATCCTACAATAGTAGCTCTCTTGTCAAGGTCCCTCTGTAATATACTCAAAATCTTAAAATTCATTGGAAAGACAAATGGCTAAGACTGAAAACAGATGCACACAGGTGCAAATGTGTCACAATTGACCTTGTGCTGGGGTTTGCAGTGGGGCATAGAGAATGGAGTCATCATGTTTTAATTTGAATAAACTTTTTCCATTTAAAGTTCATCAGCATTGGAAATTTAACTGAGATTCAACTGACCAACATTCACTCATTCATGTCTCAATAAATATTATTACTGCTCCATCAAGACATTAAAAATCCATTCTGGGAGAGCCATTATCACCATAAGCATCAACTTCAATAGTGTCATATTTCTCTATGGACATGTGTCCAAATAATTACACAGAAATATCATATTAGAAATGTGTTCTGACCCCCTCCTCTTGTATACCAAGACACTCCGACACAAAGTCTCTTCAAAGATGTTTATTGACATACAGGTTCCACCTTGGCAGCAATCCAGCCTGCCAAGGTCAAGATAGCACTCTGGGCAGCAATCCAGGTAAAACCCTTTGGCAGCAATCCAGCTTGCCAAAGTACGACACAGATCTGAGCTTCTCCAACTCCAATGATCAGTTGATTCCTGCAAAGGGTGTGTCCACAAGCAGTCCCTTTATAGTCTGGAGAGGAGTCTAATGATCAGCAGCTGAGAGCCATTACCTCCTGTAATTGCTCAATTGCTCCTTACGCCGGGAAGCACGTCGGTAACGAGCATCTAATAGCTCACTGCTGATGTCTGACTCACTGTCCTGTGACTCCTCCCCACTGCTCCAAGGCATGACATCAGGAGCCCCCTTCCTTTGGCTTTCACCACTGCTCCATGCCTCAGGCGCCCCCTGGTGACCAACCAGCCTCTCTGCGCCCTGCTCAGCCTCCGAATCCTGTCCAGGATCGCCCATCTCCTCTGGAGCTGACTCAGAGGACACCTCGCTGTCGGAGTCTGGTGGCAGCGGCACCGGCACCGGCTGGGCCACAACAGAAATGTATACTGGCACCAGTCTAGAATAACAGAACCGTGGAATCAGAATGGACTACAAGGATCAACTGTTCCAACCCCCTGCAATGTGGGGGAAAACCAGTTAACCATCCCTGAGATGTGGTTGTCCAGCTTCTTCACAAAAGCCTCCAGAGTTGGGGAACTCGTGGCCTCCATAAATAAGACAGCAATGGCAATAGCACTTAGACTTATATACCCCTTCAGAATGCTTTTACAGCCCTCTCTAAGAAGTTTACAAGCCTATTTCCCCCAAAAATCGGGGTCCTCATTATACCCACCTCAGAAGGTGGGTAAGATGGAAGGCTGAGTCAACCTTGAGCTGGTGAGATTTGAACTGCAGAACTGCAACTAGCAGTCAACTGAAGTAGCCTGCAGTACTGCACTCTAACCACTGTGCTACCTCAGCTCTTTAGATATTTCCATTGTTGTCCAGATTGCACCATCAAGAGGTTTTCCATGATATTTAAGCATAATCTAGGTAGCTGCAACCCTTATACATGATTTTTCCCCTTTTCTCTATGACAAAAGGAAGTAGTTCCTAATCAACTTTCTTATAGCTTTATTTTATGTACTTCAATACTAGGATCATGCTAGTATCGTGTTTATTTTTTCTAGACTAAATATGCCAAGTTTTTTTAACATGTTCTCAAATCCCTGTAGCATCTTTGTCACTGTATTTTGAACATGTTCTGAAGAGTCAATAGTTTTCTGAAAATGTGGTACCCAGAACAGAACATGGTACCCTAGGTATGTGTCCTCCCTTTTTTTAGGTTAACAAAAATAACACAGAGTGTAATATCTCTCTGTGAGAGTCAAAATAATTTTAATTTATGACATGCAACTATTATGACATTTCTTACAAAAAAAAAAGAACCACAATATACTCTGTTGAGATTGGATTAGGATATTTTGTTTTCAGTAGGGTTCTCAGTCCAGTTTATAGGTCCTCATCTGGCAATTTTCAAAGGGAAAAAAAGCCTCCACTGAAACAAATGTGGTTTTTTTTAAATGCCAGTTGTAAATGTCTAATTCCAAAGAACATCATGGGGATTTAAAGCCCCACAGCCTTTGAAATAAATTTACATTCTGGACTGACTCCTACCAGATTATTTTTGAGTAAGAAAACAAAAAAGAGGACATGCCATTTGCTACAAATTAAAATAACATTTAATTTGACCCAAAGAATAACCAAGACAAAGTATTTAGAATCCAATTAATTATCTGAGTCTTGAGGGATGCTTGGCCTATTAAATAATTGTTTCCTGAAATTAGGATGGTTTGTGTGAAATGGCTTCTGTAAAGCTGTAAAAATAATCATGAATTCTGCTGGATTTAATTGGGCAAGAAGGCAATTAGGACACAGGCAGGTTTATTATAGTCTGCATTGGTATGGCTTTAAAGCTCTGTCTGTGATAGCATTCACCTCTGATTTAGGAACCTGTCCATTGGGGTTCAGGGAAAAAATAGCTAGTGAAACTAGTAGCTGCATGTTGCATAAGATGCCACCTTCACCTTGTCATCAAGACTGTCAAGAGCCATCACTAATTGACAGAGTTTTCCTATGGATGAGTAGAGCTCCTTTTCAACGTGTGCTTTGTGTGTATTTCTGGGATATACTCTATGGATATAAAAGTTGGACTTCAAAGAAACACGAAAGGATATTAATGCTTTTGAATGTTGGAGAAGACTCTTGAGAATATGAAGGTACAAATTATTCTGTTTTTTGACACATTATGCGAAAACCCAGATCCCTCGAGAAATCCATAATGCTGGGAAAGATGGGTGAAAAGACAAAAAGTAGATAACTTGTAGTCAGGTGGATGGACTCAGTTACACTCCATCATTGGAAGATTTGAAAAAGCTAGTAGGGGACAGATCACATATTGAAGGAAAGTTGCGTGATTGCTAAGAGTCAAACTATTTGTTGAATTTATACCCTATATTCCTTTTACAAGGATTCATCCACCCACCCACCCATCCACCCAAATTTTATTTTTATGTTGACATACATTGGCCTGACCATCAGTGACTAGTTTGAAGGTACCAAGTGAGCTTCAGCATTCTACATCTAACTGTTACACCACATTGTAAGATGTATTGCTTCATGCTAGAGGTATTGATGATCCACTGGAGAAAGTTTCTATGTGGGCTTAAATGTTTTATGAGGACATCTCAATGGATTCTCTGTGTTACATATGTTGGACATTGCAACACAATCTTCTTAAACTAAAATGTAAAGCCTGGCTCATTTACTGAAGTTATAGTCAGATTCATCCCAGCTATTGATAGTCATTAGCTTTATAAAATCAGCATGAATAAATTGAGTTGACCTGGTTTATAACTGGGACATACAACAAATAGGTTTTAATGTGCTGTAATTAGCTTTTTTTTCTAAAGCTATAATAGGCAAGACAGACAATGGACAGTCATGAGAGTGACATAAAAAGCCATCGTAGCTGTACCAAATTAGTAGTTTATTCCCCACCCCACCTGAGAGAAATAGATTTTTTTTAAAAATAGTGATAAAACTTATAGGTAATTGTGAATATCAGGGTCATGGATTTTCCACAGCAGTGATGTATTATTTCCTTCCTTCCTTCCTTCCTTCCTTCCTTCCTTCCTTCCTTCCTTCCTTCCTTCCTTCCTCCCTTCCTTCCTTCCTTCCTTCCTTCTCCTTACAGACATAAGATACTAAATGATGAAACAAGAATCTATACTATGATGCTGTAAAGAAATTCCTGGATAGAATACTGTAGATTTTGCAGAAGATACATTTGACAAGATGAAGTATAATTAAAATGGGTTACATGTGTAATTTTTATACTCATGATTTCGCTTCTTCTTTAGCACAGTGTTCTGACAGTGTTTTGTCATCCAGAACTGAGTGTACAAATGACTGAAATATGAGGAAACATATTTTCTTTCTGTGTCACACACACACACACACACACACACACAAACACAGACACAATAGCTTGCTTCAGTATCAGGCTGCTGTGGATACTTTGTCAGGTACACAACATCTAGTCTAGTGGAGGGTGACAATTCCAGTGCTGTAAATTTGCCAATCATATTAACAAACCTCTGTGTCTCAGCAGCTTTCTCTGTAGGAGATCTATTGCTCACCAATGTATCAAAAGCCACCAGAAGTTATTTAAACATGTTTTCAAAAAAAAGTGATACATCACTGGCTTCATGCTGAATGTGCAGGAGCCTGTGGGTTGTCAATCATTTCTTTCTTTGTAATTCAAGGAAACAGCATTGTTTTACGCCAAGGTAACTTTTGTTTAAAAATTAACTAGAGTACTTACTGGTGTTTGGAACCATTGGTTTAGTAACTGCCCAACCAGCTCAATGATTAAGTGCCTTAATGCAATTGAAGCTTATAGAAGATGTAGGCGAGATGGTCCCTAAACTGGTAGATTTCATACCTGTTGGAGGGTTGTTGTTGTTGTTGTTAGTTGTGAAGTCATGTCCAACCTATCGTGACCCTATGGGCAACATTCCTGGAGACCTTCCCATCCTCTACCATCCTCTGGAGTCCATTTAAACTCATGCCTACTGCTTCGGTGACTCCATCCAGCCATCTCATTCTCTGTTGTCCCCTCCTTCTTTTGCCCTCAATCATTCCCAGCATTAGGCTCTTCTCCTGTGAGTCCTTCCTTCTCATTAGGTGGCCAAAGTATTTGAGTTTCATCATCAGGATGTCGGCAGGTAAAATGTACCAACTCAGGACTGCACTATGTCTAACACTATCTATACACAATCAATAACAGCCATATTGTATAAAGCATCACACAACCAGGAGGCAAACTTTCTGACAAATCAAACCCTAATGCTTCACATATGGAAAAGCAGGATGTTTCAAGGGATTAGAAACCAAGAATTGTCATAAATGTTTAGGCTTTCTGGCGGTTGTGCCAATGGTTTATGCCACATGCAACCATTAGGGAAACAAGAGCTTTTCAGGGATACTTTGAAAGAGTAACATTTTGATCAAAGTGCCCCTTTAAGATGAAGCAGTGCCCCTTTAAATCAGAGCAGCTACTCAATCTTAATCTCGATCCAAATATATATTTGCTCCTCTATATTTGCTGCTTCAGGGCTTTGCTGGACATATTGCGGGAGAACAATTTGACTTTCTATAGATATGTTGTTGTCTATTGGAACCTTAATGGATTTTTGTGTGACATCAGGACTGAAATGATGATTTATGGATTTGTTTATAGATAAGAGATGGGATATGGGAAGAAGAGATCATTTGTTGTATTCTAACAGAAGGCAATAAGTTACCAAAATGGTTTATATAAATATTATATTTCTTTTTCTTCATGACATTCTGTTTTCTGTTCCATTTTTCTTGTTAGGGGTACCTCCGTTGGGAGACCAAAAATAGTGCAGTGTAATATACAGCTAGAGAGAAAGAACGTTGCTAGTAGAAAAACACACAAATAGAGTTTCAGACACAAAAGCAAGTAGCTTTACTATTAATAATTGATTCACAAGCAGTGATAGTAGATATATGTCAAAACACAATTCAAAGAACAAACAATTGCTTACAGTCGCAGTTCACGTTCCAGTCATCAAGCGAGCAAGCAGTTATCAAGCATAGGACAAGCAGCGAGAGAGAGTGAGCTCTCCTGACTCCCTCTTATTGTAGAGTTAATTACAGCTGATGAGTACATTCACCCATTTAAAGCAACAACAACCATTTGTTATTGTATATAGATATATGTTGCCTACCCAACACTAGGAGTATACTCCCAATATTTCTATTTTAGCTTCTGTTAATTTTTTTTATCATTATACAGTAGTTGTAATTGAGAGTGAGAGAGGGGGGAGGGAGGGAGGGAGGGAGGGAGGGAGGGAGGGAGGGAGGGAGAGAGAGAGAGAGAGAGAGAGAGAGAGAGAGAGAGAATGAGAACTTGACTTTCTAGGTTGAGGCATTACCTTGACTGAGATTGCTGATCAAGACAAACCCTCAAGGCAAAGTAGAGCCACTTTACGCAGACTGAAGAGAAAATTACTTGTTATATTGATTTCTATACCATTTTTCATCTAGGATCACAAGGTAGCATGCACAGTATTTCTTCCTCCAGCTGTACACTCACAAAAACAATCACATTGGTCTGAAAGCTTTCATGGCTGAGCATGGACTTTTTAAGATAGAATCTAGCATTCTAGCCAATACAACATATTGGCTTTTTGTATTTTTTGCTGATAATTTTAAATGTTAAAAGAACCTCTACAAATTTAAATAGTCTTCTAAAACCTAAAAAGCCATATTGAGTAACGAAGGTGTTTTTCCAGAGTAACATAAATGGTCAAGAATTCCCCTTTTTCATTTTGCAAAACAAAGTTGTTGGCATTTTGCATGTCTTCCTATTTAGCAGTATGTTAGATTCTTCAAGTTATTCAAACTGTGACCGTAATGGGAATTTGCTTTCATTTCTGTTGCAAGGTGTTACAAATTTCTTCTGTCATGAGTTACTTTGGGGCAGAAATACCCCAGATACCTTTCTGCTTGATTGTGCTTCTGCTCAGAGACACTGACAATGCTGTCATGCTTGCATCCTGTCTATTTTTGAATGTAATTACTGTAGCTAACCACTGATCCCAAAAAAATCCTTGGGAATGCTTATGGAATTGGGACTGTCAAACTGCCACTGTTCATTTCATAAGTGGGTAACAGCACAAACTGTAAATGTTTGCAGATTTACAGTGCAAATGCAGCCAGTGTGTGCTATTTATTCAGGTACCCCAATTTTTCCTAGGCTTCCATGCAAACTAAAAAAGGGAGGAGCAATGTTGCTTTAGAGTTTACATTAGCTTTTAATAGATATCTTAAAGCAGTTGCATTTTTTCACCCCAGGCTTATGTGGTTATCCTATTGCGTCGTCTGGAGGGGCTGGGGGTGAGGGGCACGGTCTTGCGGTGGTTCTCCTCCTACCTCTCTGGCCGGATGCAATGCGTGCTGGCAGGGGAGCAGAGGTCGACCCTGAGGCCACTCACTTGTGGGGTGCCACAGGGGTCGGTCCTCTCACCTCTCCTGTTCAACACGTACATGAAGCTGCTGGGTGAGATCATTCGTGGTTTTGGGGTTGAGTACCATGTGTACGCTGATGATACTCAGCTGTACATCTCCACCCCGAACCACCCCAACGAGGCCGTCGAAGTGATGTCCTGGTGCCTGGAGGCCGTACGGGTCTGGATGGGAAGCAACAGACTCAAACTCAACCCCTCCAAGACAGAGTGGCTGTGGATACTGGCGCCCCGGTTCAACCAGTGGGTTCCATCACTGGCCATCGGGGGTGAACAACTGGCCCCCGTGGAACGGGCGCGCAATTTGGGCGTCCTCCTGGATGCCCGGCTGTCGATGGATGACCATGTGACAGCCGTGGCAAGGGGGGCGTTCCACCAGGTTCGCCTGGTGTGCCAATTGCGCCCCCTATTGGACCGGGACGCCCTTCACACAGTCACCCATGCGCTTGTGACGTCCCGCCTGGACTATTGCAATGCTCTCTACATAGGGCTCCCCTTGAGATGCACCCGAAGGCTGCAGCTGGTCCAGAATGCGGCCGTGCAGGTAATAATTGGATGTACCAGGTACTCCCATATAACACCTCTCCTGCGCGAGCTGCACTGGCTACCTGTGGCTTTTCGGGTGCGTTTCAAGGTGTTGATTATCACCTTTAAAGCGCTCCATGGCACAGGACCTAGCTATCTGCGGGATCGCATCCTACCCCCAGTGGTGGGTTTCAAAAATTTTTGGAACCTACTCTGTGGGTGTGGCCTCCTTTGTGGGAGTGGCTTGCCAGCCATGTGACCTGGTGGGAGTGGCTTGCCGGCCATGTGACCGGGTGGGAGTGGCTTGTCGGCCATGTGACCGGGTGGGAGTGGCTTGTCGGCCATGTGACCGGGTGGGAGTGGCTTGGCAGTCATGTGACCGGATGGGAGTGGCCAAGACAATGTCACTGAATTTTTTGCCCCAATGAATGATCTACAAAAAGAAAATATAAAAAAGGAAATTTATTATTTTGTGCACTTACTACTTAAATAAGATTAAAATAAGTACACAAAACAATAAAAGAGCTACTTACAGAAGGGAATAAATACATATTTAATTTTACACATGTTAACAGCTGTTGGAATTGTGTTTGCACAACAGTGGAAAAAACAAAGATATGAAAATGAATAAATATTAGAATGTGCAAGAATGAATAAATTGACAATTAAAACCAAGAAGGCTTTGAATACTTTTTCACGTGGAATTTGTTTTATCAATTGCTAACTAACAGAAACAGCAATTAGAAATCTAAAAGTATGAAAGAAAACACCAATTATGAAAGGAAAGGTCATTAAAATGTATCAGGAAATATTATTAGTACTTGATCATTATTAATGTGTAGATAACTGCAGGACATTACATACCCACAAACACAAACTATGACAGTGCCAGGAAAACACACACACACACACACACACACACAAAAAAAAACAATTCCCCCCCAAAAGACTGCAGATGAAACCAGTTTTTTTCCCTAACCCTAAGAACAGGAAAGACAAAGCCACAGGAATAAAAACCATCAAGGCATTGTGGGAAATTATAAAGGACAGTGCCAGGAAGCTCACAGAACCAGCAACCACCTCACAATTACCTAAACAACCAGGTATCACACAGAAACACACAAAATCTGGCAAAGCTGCCTTGCACCAACCTGGCCTGCCCATAGAAAAGAAGCCACCTTGAGACACATACCATACACCAACCTGTACACTTAAAAGCAACATATTGCATCACAAATAAAACATTTGCAAAAAGGAATAACATTTCTTGTAATAAACATTCTATAAACAATAAATAAATAAAAATTCCCTAAAAATAATTAAAAACCACCAGGTTCAGAGAACACCAAAGGACCCCACAGTCCTCTCCCTCCTTATCTTTTTCCTTTTTGTCCTTCGACTTCTCCTCCTCCTCCTTTCCCCACAACCCCATCTAGCACTGATGATGTTACCTAGTTTGGTAGTGAAATGTCTGTAAAAAAAACCACCAAGCTCAGAAAGCAGCAAGGATCCCACTTTCCCCCACCTCCTCCCTCTTTCTCCTTTTTGTCCCCCCCCCCCCCAAAGACTGCAAATGAAACCAGTGTTTTTTTTCCCCCTAACCCTAAGGACAGGAAAGACAAAGCCACTGGAATAAAAACCATCAAGGCATTGTGGGAAATTATAAAGGACAGTGCCAGGAAGCTCACAGAACCAGCAACCACCTCACAATTACCTAAACAACCAGGTATCACATAGAAACACACAAAATCTGGCAAAGCTGCCTTGCACCAACCTGGCCTGCCCATAGAAAAGCACCCACTTTGAGATATATAAACCTGGTCTGAACACTTTTAAGCAACATATTGCACCACAAAGAAAACATTTGCAAAAAGGAATAATATTTCTTGTAGTAAATATATTTTATAAACAATTAAAACATAAAAATTCCCAAACAATAATTTAAAAAAGATATTCTATAAATAAATAAAAATCCTTAAAAACCATTGTTAAGTATTCCACCAGCAATAATTTATACTATAACTATTTTAAGGTATTGTACCAACTGTAACCATTATTCCACCAGCAATAATTTATACTGTACCATTTCAAACTACTCCACACACAATAATTTAAAATGAAACCATTAAAAACATTCAATACACAATAAATTACAATAAAACAATTTAAAACAATTCTATACACAATACATTTTAAAGTATTGAGTATAGAATATTTTAAAATAGTTTATTTTAATTTATTTTGGATAGAATCTTTTTTAAAATAGTCTGAGACAATTTTAAAAAAGAATCCATACACAATAAATTGAAGTAAACCATTTTAAAATATTCTACACTCAATACTTTTAAGTAAAAATATTTTAAAAAATTCTATGCACAATAAATAAAATATTATTTTAAAATACATTAAAAAAATAAAAGAAAAAAAACCAGGTTACTTACCAGCAGGCAGAATCAGCAGCTCTCCGATGCAACAGGCAGCAGACAGGCAGAGAGGCAGGAGGACAGGTAAGACTGTTTAAGACTCTTAGGGCTTAGCCAGCCAGGCGAGGCTGGAGAGGGGAGGGTGGGGGGCTTTTGGCCTAGCCTCGCAGAGGCTTGCCGCCCACGCCAGCCTGGTGCTTTGTCCCGGAAAGGCCCAGGGGCCTCTCCTGGGCTAAGCTAGCTTCCCGGCGGTCGCGCGTCCCACGCGACGCCGGTGCTTCGCCCCGGAAAGGCCCAGGGGCCTCTCCTGGGCTGAGCTAGCTTCCCGGCGGCCGCGCGTTCCACGCGACGCCGGCGCTTCGTCCCGGAAAGGCCCAGCGGCCTTTCCCGGGCGAAGCTAGCTTCCCGGCGGCCGCGCGTTCCACGCGACGCCGGTGCTTCGTCCCGGAAAGGCCCAGCGGCCTTTCCAGGGCGAAGCTAGCTTCCCGGCGGGCGCGCGTTCCACGCGACCCCGGCGCTTCGTCCCGGAAAGGCCCAGCGGCCTTTCCAGGGCGAAGCTAGCTTCCCGGCGGGCGCGCGTTCCACGCGACCCCGGCGCTTCGTCCCGGAAAGGCCCAGCGGCCTTTCCAGGGCGAAGCTAGCTTCCCGGCGGGCGCGCGTTCCACGCGACCCCGGCGCTTCGTCCCGGAAAGGCCCAGCGGCCTTTCCAGGGCGAAGCTAGCTTCCCGGCGGCCGCGCGTTCCACGCGACCCCGGCGCTTCGTCCCGGAAAGGCCCAGCGGCCTTTCCAGGGCGAAGCTAGCTTCCCGGCGGGCGCGCGTTCCACGCGACCCCGGCGCTTCGTCCCGGAAAGGCCCAGCGGCCTTTCCAGGGCGAAGCTAGCTTCCCGGCGGCCGCGCGTTCCACGCGACGCCGGCGCTTCGTCCCGGAAAGGCCCAGCGGCCTTTCCCGGGCGAAGCTAGCTTCCCGGCGGCCGCGCGTTCCACGCGACCCCGGCGCTTCGTCCCGGAAAGGCCCAGCGGCCTTTCCCGGGCGAAGCTAGCTTCCCGGCGGCCGCGCGTTCCACGCGACCCCGGCGCTTCGTCCCGGAAAGGCCCAGCGGCCTTTCCCGGGCGAAGCTAGCTGCCCACCGCCCGCATGGCCCACGCCAGCCCGCCGCTTCGTCCCGGAAAGGCCCAGCGGCCTTTCCCGGGCGAAGCTAGCTTCCCGGCGGCCGCGCGTTCCACGCGACCCCGGCGCTTCGTCCTGGAAAGGCCCAGCGGCCTTTCCCGGGCGAAGCTAGCTGCCCACCGCCCGCATGGCCCACGCCAGCCCGCCGCTTCAGCGAGGGAAGGCCTAGAGGCCTTTCCTCGCCGAAGCTAGCCTCCCGCCCCCCCTCGCGCTTAGTTACTTACCTGAAGGAAGCAGCAAGCTCCCAGCGAAGAGAAGGGAGTTTTGAAATGGAGGACAACCCGCTTTTAAACGGGTCGCCTCCAGCCCGCTCACTGATTGGCTGAACTCCAGCCAATCAATGAGCGGCTAGCTGGGCTTGCTAGCTTAGTGCGGACGGGCGGGGGAGCGAGCGAGCTCCGTTGGGATGGCAAGGGGGATAAAGTGACAGGACCGGTGCCGGTTCCCGGTTCCTTCCGGGTCCTGTTACTTCCGGGTTTGATCTTCAACCGGTTCGCGCGATCCGGTGCGAACCGGTAGGAACCCACCACTGCCTACCCCATACATCCCTGCGACCAATTCGCTCTCACAGGGAGGGACTCCTCCGGGTGCCGTCCACTAGGCAATGCCAGAGGGTGATGCCCAGGAGTAGGGCCTTCTCTGTGATGGGCCCGACCCTCTGGAATGACCTCCCCCCCGACATCAGAACTACTACCGATCTCCGCTCCTTCCGCAAGAAACTCAAGACCCACCTGTTCCAATCAGCTGGCCTGGCCCAATAGTAGTTTTAATTTTCAATCCTCCTGGCCGGCATTTTAAATTTTAAGGGGTTGTCCTTTTAATCTGTTTTAATTTTTATGATCATTGTACAGACTCTATATTTAATTTGTTTTTAAAAAGGGGTATTTAATATTGTTATTGTATATACGGTTTTTAGCTTTTGTCTGTACACTGCCCCGAGTCCCCTTGTGGAGAGGGGGCAGTCTATAAATTCTAAATAAAGTAAAGTAAAGTAAAAGTAGGCACAAATATTCTGGGTGATTCCAGAAAATTGAGATTTTAGACCTGTCATTTACTTTTACCAGGTGGGTCAAATATAGCCAACTCAAGTTTTACATAAACAGTGTTTCTCCTTCAGTCATCCAGAGAGACACTCTTGGTGGTGTTTTTTCACATTGTCATTTTAATGTAGATTATAAATAGAACAAGAAGTAGAAACAGAAGCAACAAATGGAAACTTATCAAAGAGAGATTCAACCTAAAACTTGCCCAGATACCCATCAGTCTTTTCAACCCTCTAATGCTAAGCTTGCATGAACAATTTTGGCGAGGGACTTTTGTGAAATGCTCTTTGAATGTCCAAATAAATATACTGGGCTGACTTTATCCATGTGCCTCTTCATACTCAGAAACAGCAGGTTTCTCTCTGCAGACCATACTGTTTAACGAAAAGAAGGACTAAAGGTGACGCCATTATTATTTGGCATATGATGAGAACATGGCAGAAGAGAAGTAAACACAGACACACAGACACAGACACAGACACACACACACATACACACACAGTCAATGTCCAGGCAATATGAGTGACATGATAGCAACATTCCAATATTTGAGGGGCTGCCATAAAGAGAGGGGGTCAACCTATTCTCCAGACCACCTGAAGGCAGGACAAGACATAATGGATAGAGACTAATCAAGGAGAGAAGCAATCTAAAACTAAGGATAAATTTCCTGTGAGTGAGAACAATTAATCATTGGAATAGTTTGCCTCCAGAAGCTGTGGATGCTCCATTACTGGAGACTTTTAAGAAGAGATTGGACTGCCATTTGTCTGGAATGGTATAGGGTTTCTTGCTTGAGCAGGGGGGTGGGTGGGACTGGAAGATCTCCAAGGCAGAGGTGGGTTGCAAATCCCAGTACTACCGGTTTGCTTGTGCTCGTGTTCATGCTCACATGCGCACGACACTTCTGCGCATGCGCAGAAGCGTCAGGTGGGTTGGCGGAGCCTTCCACTGCCACCACTACAGGTTCACCCTATCCGGGCCAAACGGGGAGCAACCCACCTCTGCTCCAAGGTCCCTTCCAACTCTGTTGTTCTGTTAACTTCTGTTAAAGAAAGGCAAAGTGGTGCTTTCCTTGATCAATGACCAAAGCATGTGTCAAAATCATTTCAAATGCCATCCAAGCATAAAAAATATATTTGGCTTTTTTAAGAAAAAGAATTGTGGCGCCAGTAGGCACCGTTTATTGTACAATTGTTCTCTTTACACATAGTTTACTTCCGTTTCACTGATTTCTGCTACTGCTACTGTTGTTATAATTTGTGGGTCACACAGGAGGAATAATTACAGTTGTCAATTACTTTTAATGCATGGATTGATTTGAATTTAGTTGGTAAACATTAGACTGACATTTTCACCTGCAAGCCAGGAACCATTCTTTTTTTTTCTTTCCATTAGAAACTTTTTTTTTTTTTTTGCTTTTCCATAAAAGATTCATCTCTTTCTTTGATGTCAGCATTTTTCCTTATAAATCTTGATTCGGTGTGTTTGCATTTAAATGGGGAACATTATAAAAGCTGGAATTGAATCAAACTGGCTGGGATGGGCAACTTTAAAGTCAAATTAATGCCACTAACAGTAAGTTGTGTTAGAGGAAAAGGACAATAAAATTATAGAATTGTAATCTGGTCAAGATTGTATTTGATTAATCCTTTAACATCCAGCATTAATCTTAAAATTGGCAAACTTCCTGGAATGCATGTTTTCTAACTAGCCAGGCAAAGCAGATGAAAGTTTAGGGCAAGAAAATATCCAAAAAGAGCCACAACTTTTCTGGAGCAGCGTTCCACTATTCATTTCTCTAACCACCTCGCTAAATCTGCACCACTTGGAAACACTAGAAAGTTAATACAAAAAGATTAAAAATGGTGGGCCCAGCTCAGACTGGTTAGGTGAAGAAAACTATCAGTCTGTGGAGATTCAGCTAGAAGAGTTGCCTAGCAACCAGGAGAGACAGCTATCCCTGATCTTAGAAGACAACGAGGAGGAGCTAGCACTTCTCCCAATGCAAGGGCCTGCTTCAAAGAGAGGTGGAGTGAACAAAGGCCCCTTTTACATTCTGTACAACATTTGGAGAAGACTCCTGTGAGTCCCTTGGACTGCAAGGCAATCAAACCGGTCAGTCCTAGAGGAGATCAACCCTGACTGCTCTTTAGAAGGCCAGATCCTGAAAATGAAACTCAAATATTTTGGCCACCTAACGAAAAGGAAGGACTCACTGGAGAAGAGCCTAATGCTGGGAAAGATTGAGGGCAAAAGAAGGGGATGACAGAAAATGAAGTGGCTGGATGGAGTCACCAAAGCAGTAGGCATGACCTTAAATGGACTCCAGAGGATGGTAGAGGACAGGAAAGCCTGGAGGAACATTGTCCATGGGTCAGACACAACTTTGCAACTAACAACAACAACAACCATATTTTCATTTTTATTTTCTGCAACCAGTTGTGAAATCTCTTTGGTTCTATGTCTTGAAATAGATAGCATTTGGGATGACATATGATAAACTAGCTGCATATAGAATGTTCACTCGGGTTTTCTTTTCTCTCCCTTTTGCTTATGTAGATATTTCCTTTCTAAATAGAAACTCTCAAATGTAGTTTGCTTGGGAAAAAAATAAGATTTCTTTAAAAACTGAGAGGATACTGTAATTTAATTGGTAAACTTTACCAATTAGACCAACTTTAAATTACAGAGACTTCATACCATTGTTTCTTCCCGAACTGGCAGCAAAATGATCCTGGGAGAAATTGTTCTCTTTGTATTCAAAGAGAAGATAAACTCCACATTTTAATATATACTCTTTAGCATTTCTCTTAAATTAAGAGAATCAGTTCACTTCAAATTAAAGCATGGACAATTAACCTACTAATTTTCAACTTGAAATGAGTATTAATAAAAACTAAGATTAAATAATACTGTACTTGCCAAATTACTTAAGAGTGTAGAAATGGGACACATCTCATACTAACATATACTTAGACTCTCTAGATAGTCACGGATATTATATGCCAGGTTTGGAAGCCAGCGTAAAAGCTTTAACATTGCCTACAAAAATATTTTGTTGAACTATGCTGAAGTCCCACTAACTTAGCAAGCCATCTGGAACATACAGATGTAATTTGAAGTTCTTCATCTAAGATAGAAATAACCTAAACCAGGGGTGGGTTCCAGCTGCTGCTACTGCCGGTTCACTCAGAAACATGCTGCGCATGCGCACACACTAGATGCGCACTATGCGCACACGCACAGTACTTAAGAAAAGGCTTTTCCACATGCGCAGAAGCAAAAACCAAAATGACGGTGCCTACAGTGCCACCAAGAGAACTGGTTCAGGGGCATGGCAGGCCAAGTTACTACCTATTGGCCAAACCAGTCCGAACTAGTAGGAACCCACCTGTGACCTAAAGTCTTATTGCCACACATCTCATAAATATTTGGAGAACTTCTAGATATTTCTGAACAAGAGCAATTTCTTTGTGGTCATCTCCAAGATTAGCTTTTGGCATCTCCAATTACAAATAATTAGCTGAATAATGGAGGTGCAGATACCGGAGACCTGTTGCTGGTAAAAATAGATAATACTGGATAATAAATAAATGAAGTGTCTGATGAGGTCTTTTCTATTAGAACTATTTTGAATATTTTCCAGCTTGCATGTGAAGGTTGTCGTGGGCTGTTCTTGAAAGCTAGATTTCTTGAACATCAGATTAAAGAATTCTAAACATCACAGATAAAGTTGAGGAACAAAATTTCTTTTTAGGAACAATGTCATTGCTTATGTCAGATCTGTGTTTGTGTCTCACTGCATAGGTCACTGTTTGCTCAATTTGCACAAACGTTAACTTATTATAAAGTCCAGACATGGTTGGTTGCCTTACTGAAGAGGTATTATTTAATTGGAAAGGGCAAGGCCACTGTCATGAATTGGCCTGAAAAGTCAGGTTGGCTTCCTAATTCTTGGGCCTTTTAGAAGCAAACAATTGGTGGAGACAAAAGAATAACTTTTAATGAAATGAGCTGTTTAACCATTACAATTGGTGGTCCTTTCCTTTTCTAAATATGGATTCTATTCGGTGTTTTACCTAATTAGATTGGCGTCCTTCAATTTCCTTTAATTTCAAATTATCCATCATTTTTTATCCAATCATTTTGGAATGTCCTCCTTGTTCTAGACAGTTTATTACTTTATCTCCAAATATTCCTCTCTTCTGGTTTTCTTTTCCCATCCCTTCTGGTTATCTTTGGTAGACCAAAAGAGTGAAAGGAATAGCAGCACCAACATAATCTGGAAAGTGCCATATTTTAAAAAAAAGAAATCTCCAAATAGTTATTTCTCTAATATTCAAAGTTTTTACAGCCTATTTCTTACTTCCAGAAATATCTTTAAAATTATAAACTACTTTTCCTGCCCCGTCTCCTTTCTTTTCTCCATAAACAGGGCCTAAACTTTTCTTTCATCAACTAACTTCTCCTTTCATTTCTAACGCTTTCCCTTCTTCTTTCTCCGTTTCTGTTTTAGTTTCCTGATCCATTTTAACTTTGCATACATTCTATTAACATAACTTAGCTTCTGTTTTGAAAAGCTGACTGCAGTGGCTCTTGGCTCCTGCAGTTCTGAACAGGCTCCCTTTCTCAGGGATGGTTTCAAAATCAAAGATGCCTTCTAAGGTCCCAGCAGGCAAAGCTGTCTGTATCAAATTTTAACGATGGATGCCTTGATCCAGCCAAGAGATTTTTAATATTGGAGAAATGTATAATTATGCTACAGCAGAAAATATATATACAGTAGCATCATTATCAGATCCATGCATTTTAATTAAGAATACATTTGTTTAGAACTCAGCTCACATATCTTATCTGGAATAAATCCTTTATATAGGACAATCATATTTCTCTTCTGTCCTCTTTCTGAGGCTGGTGTTAAGACTGATTTACATTTTACCATAGTGACATTACTATGCGGCTAATTATTATGCTGGTTTTATAACCGGGATTATAAAAGCACCGACATCCAGATCTAGAAATGATATTGCTGTTATGTTAATGGCCAAGGGTTCTAATTCCCCCATGAAGTACATTTTAGCATGCGGGTGCTGAACCAGTGAAATAGTTTGCAGCGAAATGTGGCTTCTGCACTTTGTGGTTTCAAGAACTTGGACTGGAGATCAATTTCACAGTTTATAATTTTTAGCTTTCAGATCCAAAGATCATGAAATTATGTTATCAATTCTGAGTTGGAGGCTGAGTTAGACAGACAGCTTTTTGGAAAAAAAGCCCATATTCTCTTCCTGATGCTGTTCATTTGCCAGCATTCTCTTCCTGATGCTGTTACAAACAACCTTTTTAAACCTAGGAGGCAAGAGCAATGGGTAGGCAAGAGATTTAAAGTGATCCGAGGATAGGAAATGCTGTTCCAAATTATCACCCCCCCCCCTTCTGCATCATCTGTCAGAATGAACTGTTGCCTACAGTTCATCAATCACTAACAGTATGCAAGCCTGGAGCTGGTTTTCTACTTGATGGCCTTCTCCCTGTCTATTTACTTTTAAAAATATTTTAAAATGTTTTATTTTTACCTGGCCCTTTTTTTATATATAATTGTATATATGTAATTTTTAGCTTTTAATTGTACAATTGTCCAGTCTTTCCATTAGTGAAATGGGTAGTTTCTAAATTTGAAAAATAAAGATGAGAACTCCATATAAAATCAAGATGGATAAATTAAAAATATGATTAGCTTTGTTTTATTTGTTTGTTTGTTTGTTTGTTTGTTTATTGCTAACATTTTAAGGAAGACTGATTAGATGTTCATACTCAAGAGTTTCAGCATAAATTGGAATCATCCTATTAAAACTTCTAATAGTCTTTAGGGGAAGCTATAGAAATAAAATGGTAGAAGCAATCAGTTCCAAACCTATTACTTGTCCTAAAAAATATCCCATTTTGATTGGAACTGGAAGGGAAAGGGACTGCCATTTTCTGAAAATGTAACCATTATTATAGAGAGAGGAAATGAAAAAGGTTTGGAGGGGCTAATGTAGTTCTCTCATGAAGAAAAACTAGAACAATCGAAAATTTTAATCTGACTTTAGAGTGAAGATGGGGTAGGGAAAAATCTGATAATAAAATCAAGGACAATGTGAAATAAATGTAAAAAGAGATGCTTTTCTTTTTCAAATACTGAATTTGAGGCCATTCGCTAGATAGAGAGAATTCAAGGCCCGCACTCTCTATATGGCGAAATTTAAGGCTGATAAAATGGAGTCTTTTCTTGCATAACAAATGTTTTGACAGTGGAATTCATTGCCATCATGTATGAAGATGAGCGCCAATTTATCTCTTTATTTGTTGCAGTTATTTCAAGCCTTTCCACCATCATTCCAACTTCAAACTGACGGCCATAGCGCTCCCTCCATTTTCCCCCCAATATGAAATGTTGAATTGATGGAGAGCCACCAATTGAAAGTCAGTAAGCAAGTTTCCATCACTGAGAGTAGACTTGAACTTCAGTCTCTACAGTCTTAATTTAATACCTTCATCTCAAGTGGTTGTTAAAAGGAAACTATATTATTTCATGGAGGATACAGCTAACAGTAGCTTCTAGCCTTGATGGTTGCTTACCATCTCATTAATCACAAGCACTACATTTTAACTGTCAGCTGCTGTAAAGCATCATGCTTATCATGTTCATGAGCTTTCTGAATGTAATTGGTGTGACATGAGATTCTTCCTCAAGGCAGAGTGTGTTTTCCTCCAAGCCTTGGTTTTGAAGAAGCATATGCTGGCATAAATTGCACTGCCTCAGTGATGGGAGTATTGTTTTTCCTTACAGTTTTAATCATTAAGTTGAGGAAAGTAATTGGTAGATTTGCTGCCTTTGCTTCTGCTCCCCTGGGCATCATATGGTGGCAGGAACTAGAACCATTGAGTGCTGCTCTTGTTGTGTGGTTAGGTGGGCTTCAACAGATGTGAACCAGAGGTGGGTTCCTACCGGTTCGGACTGGTTTGGCTGAATAGGTAGTAACCTGGAGGCCTAGGTAGCTGGAACCAGCAGCGACCCAGGCCTGCCACACCCCCGAACCAATTCTCTCAGCGGTGCTGTAGACACCGCCATCTTGTTTTTGGCTTCTGCACATGCTCAGAAGCATTTTTAGTACTGTGCATGCCCACATAGCACACATTAATGCGTGCGTGCACAGCACATCCCTGAATGAACCGGCAGTAGCAGCAGCCGGAACCCACCCCTGATATGAACAGATGTTTGAGACCTCAGGTTTAACCTCTTTCCAGGTTGCCCAAGAATAGGTCACCAGCACGGAGGTAACTTGGGCTAGTAAACAGTCAGTATTTGTTATGAGTCAAATATTTTCTGAAAAAGCACCAAAAATTCCCTTTTCTAATCCTACGTGTAGCATTGTTCTGAAAGAACAATGTTTGACTGAACCAAGTCAAACATTGACCCAGGTAATAGGACAAGGGCTCAAAATTATGTAAGGGGGAAGAGGAAACATTACCAGGATAATTAGAGGCAATCATGGCCAATGGCAAAGGACTGTAAGAGTTGTAATCTCTGGGGGGAAACCCATATTTTGAACTCCTTTTTTCTTACATCCTAAAGAATTACCGAGATCTGAGATTTTCTAGAAAGCTCTGAAAAGACTTCTAATCAGGTTAATTGGTTGGGACACAATGAAAATTGATGTCCACATTGGAGAGTGCATCTTCAGCTTCTGCTGAGTACTTCGACCCAACATTTCTGATTGGGGAAAATGTGCCTCAAAAGTATGAGAGAAGGATATTTAGAGCTTTCAAGGGGTGTATGTTCACTTCTTCTAGGAAGTTTGCTGATTGAAAAGAGTACTTGGAGAAGCAAAAGAGCATAATGGGGGAGGCTACATATGAATGTCAGATAAAAATTGATAGGAAAGAAGGAAATAGAGGGTGTTTACCCTGTTATTCATCAGATGTCCAAAGCCATAGCTGTCAAAGCAATAGCAATAGCAGTTAGACTTATATACCGCTTCACAGTGCTTTACAGCCCTTTCCAAGGGGTTTACAGAGTCAGCATTTTGCCCCAGCATTTTGCCCCAGCAATTTACTGACCTTGGTAGGATGGTAAGCTAAAGTCAACCTTGAGCCCCATCATGATTAAACTGCTGACATGTCATAAAACCTCAAAATATACACCATATGGAATCAATCCAATGGTCCTTTCAGTTCTTGATCAACTGATAATCTATGTGCACAGCTTAAAGCAACATATATTCAGCCCACAGTGTCTGGGAGAACTGTGTTCTTCCCATATACCATCTGGAGGGTAGATTTGTCACCTGGCTTTTCATACAAATAAAAATGGGGTAAATCACCCATGGCTTTATGAATAATGCCTTTGAATGCTGGGTTGATAAATTTCCCTTAGCAGACAGAACATTTTAAAAATTCCGAATAAACTAATAAATAACAAATGAATCATCAGCACTCTCAAAGGTCTGAAATGTTGAAGATGTTTTTGCTCTAACGTTCTGAAGAGCCACTAAGTATAATTGCATGCAGTGTTGCAAAAGGCAGCATGTTTTTTTTTTTTAATGACAAATTTATGATGAATTGGAAATGCGCTACATACTGTTTTTTTTTGGGGGGGGGGAATGTAGAAAATTGACTTGCTCTTTTATTTCAGGTAGCTACTTTATTTCAATAACATCAGAGGGCTGATAACTTTTACATATTGAAAATTGCTCTTTTCGGTATTTAAATTCCTTCTCAACAGTCGATGGCATGATTTTCTATATTTGCATAACAAGTAGCAAAAGAGAGGAGGAAGAGGAGGAGGAAAGGAAAAGGAAAAAGAAAAGGAAAAAGAAAAGGAAAAAGAAAAGGAAAAAGAAAAAGAAAAGGAAAAAGAAAAGGAAAAAGAAAAAGAAAAAGAAAAAGAAAAGGAAAAGGAAAAGGAAAAGGAAAAGGAAAAGGAAAAGGAAAAGGAAAAGGATTATTTTAATTTACACCACTGGATATTTCCCACCCAGGCCAGAGGTGAATTGCTGCCAGTTCGCACCGGTTCGGGAAAACCAGTAGTGGAAATTGGGACTGGGTCACTGAACCGGTAGGACAGCAGGCTGGCCACACCCCCGAACCAGTTCCCCAGTCGCCCATGCCATTGCTGGCATGATTTTTAGTCATTTTATAATGTTCTGTGCATGCACAGAAGAATTTACAGGCAACTGTGCATGCACAAGCAATGCAAAGCACGTGCAAAGCGAACCAGCAGTAACGCCGTCAGCAACCCTCCCCTGACCCAGGCATACAAATCCCTATTTATTCAATATAAAAGAATGCAGAGCAATTTTTAATTTGAAAATTACTTTTTCAAAATGAGAGAGTTCCCAGTCAAAAGTGTTATTTTGTGAATGTGACATCAGAATGTATGGATGGACTAAGTCAGCCAAACTGACTATCTGACATGCAGATGGAGACAGGAATGTGCAGTACTATAATTTGTTAGGCATTAACAAGTTATTAGTTACCATGCATTCTGGCTTTATTTTTTCCCCTTATCCACTTAAGCCTCAAAAACAAAGCCGAAGCCCAGTGAGGTTGGAAAGGACATTATTTCACAATACCTGTTAGAGGTGGAAATGAAATCCTTGCAGTGTTATTGACAGCTCTGTGGGCAATCTGACAAAAACATAGGGCTCAGCTTGGCAAACCATTTTCTTCATTTTTTTAAAAAAAAAGTATTAGGGATTAAGGAAGAACAAGGTGGGGGCAAAGCCATTTCTCCAGTACAGCGATTCACATTTGAGCTTTACAGAGTACATTCAATAACCTACCAAGGAGAAGGTAAAGGGGGAGAAAAAGCCCAGTTTCGAACAACTTCATTAATCTTCAAATGTTTAAACTGAATTTATTTTAAATATATACAGCCAAGCTCTCTTTATATGGCTTAAATATAAAATATGCCCACATTCCCGCTAAACGTTGTTTGTTATGGGGAAAGGAACAGAAAAAAGATCTCAGGTAGGTAGTAGGAACCTGTTTGAGCAGAATTTTAAAAAGCAGGCTGCAATTTCTGAAATTGAAATGGTTGTGAAAATAAAATTAGAAGGATGTCCGCCAGCACCTGCCTTAAACTCCCAGAAGAAAAACCGCATATGTTATCATAAATACATCAATAAAATAGATGTATTCATTCACAGTAAGCCATTTCTGTGTCCCTTAATTCCCTAGAAATAATTATCCCCATTAAAAAACACTTTTTCTTTATTCTGGCTATTTTTAAATAGGAGGAATGGGGAGTGGACAAAGGGAGGGCTCTTTAGGTCTTCAATAGACCCCAAATCTCTACAAGACCAGATTTGGAGGATACAGAGGAGGGGGGGGAGTAATTCCAGTGCACAAGAGGAATACCATTTGCAAGGTTGCATCCTGCAGTGAAAATTACACCCAACAGCATGGCAGCTGTGTCTTGGTAGAATCAGATTCCTTGCAGAAAATGTGTTGAATCAGGCCCACAAGTCAGAAAATTGATCCTGTCTAAGCCTGTGTTCTTAACTCTCTCGCGGTGGCTTAAAAGGGCAAGGAACTAAATAGGAATAGTTACGATAAGGCTAGATTATAAATAGTCCTCGACCTCACAACCATAATTGATCCCCAAACTTCTGTTGCTAAGTGAAACATTTGTTAAGGCACTATTTCTGGGATAGGGATTAACAGCCGAGGTGGTGCAGTGGTTAGAGTGCAGTACTTCAGGCTACTTCAGCTGACTACTAGCTGTATTTTGGCACTTCAAATCTCTCCAGGCTCAAGGTTGACTCGGCCTTCCCTCCTTCTGAGGTGGGTAAAATGAGGACCCAGATTGTTGGGGGCAATATGCTGACTCTGCAAACCACTTAGAGAGGGCTGTAAAGCACTATGAAGCAGTACATAAGTCTAAGTGCTATTGCTATTTCTAGCATTACCCTATTAATTAACATTGACAGGTTTTAACAAAAATACCAGCAAACCACTATTGCATGTCTACAGGAGATATTTTTTATGTTCTACATTGGACCTGGTTTAGCTAGCATATTCTGCTTTTTTTCTTCCAGGACTACTATTGTAAGAATTATTGTTGGCTGAAATGAAAATGCATTGTATTTTATATTAGGAATTTGTTATGGTTTACACTGTTATGCATATTAAGTAAGCTTAATTCAAACTATCAGTTCCAGATAGCTATAGAAACTATATAAGATCACATAATCATAACTAATTACCTGAAAGAGAATCTTAATTATTTGATTTAAAATGCAGATGTGGAAGCAAGAGGAAGTGACAAGGGAGAAAAATATTCCCATTATCCCCTAAAACATGTCCCACTTTTCTTCTAAAGTAACACTAGAGATTCCTCAGAGATTCCTTACTTTCTGATCATTGGTATACAATATTCAAGAAGAACCTCTGCCTTATCATCACCAAGAAAAGTGCTTGGATGGGTCCCCATGATCACCAAGAAACCTCTTCAACTCAAAGGTATATTTGCTCTTCCTTTTCATACATTATCCAGTTGCCTCTATGTTATTGGACCTAGAGAGTTTTTATCTTTAAGTCTCAACAGGGGAGAGCTAGTGTGTGATTTGAAATCCTTCTGAACTTCTGGCTCCTGCTCAAAGAACAGGTGACAGCTGGGGTCAGAGGAACCTTTGACAAATTCATCTCATGTTCCAATTGCATCCATTGCTAGTTTAGGAAACATTGCTGACTGTCTCTCATGCTTCTGTCACTTTCCAATTGAACTGCAGCAATGCATTCTATGTGAGGATAACCTTGGAAAATATCCAGAGGTTTCAATTAGTCCAGAATGAAGTCATGTGTCCAAGTATAGTTTCACTTGTGCTACACTATTGTGGTGACAGCTGTATGGTTACCACTGTTCCTCCTTAGTACAGCCCTTCAAAAAATTCAAAAGTGTTGGAGAACCTTTTTGGCACCAAATGCCAAAACAGGGTGTGTGCATGGGGGAGCACTAGAAATTGGAAGAGCAGTTCGCCGGCACGCACATGCCAGGGAGCTGAACTTCCGGTTTTTGGTGTGTGCATGTGCTCCGGTCACCTGGTCTTCTAGTTTCTGGCATGCATGTTCATGGGAAGACCAGCTGGCCGACATGCATGTGCGCCAGGGAGTTGCTCTTCCAGTTTCTGCCACTCCTGCGCATTCAAAGACCAGTGCAAAGACCGGAACCTGGAAGAGCAATGGGCGACGGCTGGTGTGCCTGGAGAGATGGCTCTGCATGCCACTTCCGGCACATGTGCCATAGGTTTGCCATCATTGTCCTAAGCAAACCAAAAGACCCAGCAACCCCAGGAAAAAAAAAGCAGGAGTCATTAACAACATACAATGTAACTGCAACAACCACCGTGTAGAACAAACAGGCAGAAGACTGTCAGAATGCATCCATAAACACCAACTAGCAGTCAGAAGGCATGATGAAAATTCTTTAATTTCACAACATATAGACATAGTTAACCATAGTTTCAATTGGGAAAATGTGACAATCTGAGAGCAGGCCAAATTAAAAAAAAAATGCCAGGGAATTTCTAGACGCCTGACACTCTGACAAATCAGCCATCAATAGACACCTAGGCATTAACAACATCTATAGACTATGCAAAAGAGACAATCAACCAGCCCAAAAGACAAAAGAAAACCTAGCATCAGTAATCAGCACTCAGATCAATACAGATCAGGGGTGCCAAATCCGTGGCATCACGGTGGCATCATGTGACATAACTGTTTACCCTTTGCTAAACTGGGTGTGGCCATGGCCAGCACATCCGGCCCATGGACCAGGAGTTTGACACTCCTGGCATAGATTAACTCTAAGGTAACTTCACACTAACAATCAAGTAAGCAATACCCGAATCAAGAAACTGCCAGAGAGCCATCAGTAAACAGCTCAACCAAAGAATCCCTAAGATCGCCTCTACCCACAAGTCATCAGAATGACAGAACTGATTATAAAATTCCTTACTAGCACTGATGATGTTACCCAGTTTGGGTAATGAAACGTCTGCAAGAAAACAAGCAAGCTCAGAGAGCACCCGCATTTCAACCCTGGGTTACAAATACTGTCCTTTATTGGTACTTCCTAGTGCAATTCAAGATGCTAGTTATCACCTTTAAATCTTTGCATGTCACAGAATCAACTTACTAGCAGGTTTACCTTTCCTTAATGTTTGTTGGCCCTCACGACCAGATCCCACAGAATGTGGGTGCTCTAGCTACCCTCTATTAAATAAGGTCATGTGATAGGACCTAGAAGACATGCCTTCTCTTCCATAGCACTTACACAATGGCAAAGCCTCCCCTGATGAGAATTGAAGAGCTTAAGATCTCCTGGGGCTCTAGAAAGTCTTTAAAATCTGGCTCTTACCCCAAGAACTGGGCTGGCATGTTAATCGAGCCCAATATAGATAATGTGAGTCTCTTATAATGCCTTGTATATCGTGTTATGGTTGTTTTCATTTCATGTCGTTTTGTATTTCATGATTTGTTTGCCACCAAACGTCTCAATATACAAGATATATATTATCTATACAAAAAAATAACATTGCGATAAACTCAGTTGATACATTTCATAGTAGCTTCAAGACCCTAAAGGCAAGAAAGTTAACATTATTTTTACAGTTTCTTTTTTTTTTCTTGAGAATGATAGTCACTGATAAAAGAGGCTGCTAATTCTTTTGTATCACTGAAAAAAATATAATATTCAGTGGAGTTTGCTAACCCCAATCGCTGGAGTGAAATTAGTTGACTGTATCTCAAATGTTTGAGTTGGCACCAGGTTTTTTGTTGTTTATAATGTTTTTGATATGTTAGCTTTATAAATTTACTATGTCAGAGGTGATATTCAGCCGGTTCTCTCCAGTTTAGGCAAACCAGTAGCAGCAGCTGAGGGAGGCTCCACCCACCCACCCTGATGTAATGTGGGACCTTCTGCGCACATTTATAGAAGGTGGCGCATGCACTCACGTTTGCGAACCAGTAGGGAAGGTAAGTGAATCCCACCACTGGTTTTTGTGCTGTTTTAATTTTTGATTGGAAGCTGTCCAGAATTGGTTATAAGATGGATAGCCCTATAAATGCTTTTAATAAATACTTAAAGAAATTAATTAATTGAATAAAACTAACTTTACAGCAAACATTTCTATGCAGATGGGTAAAATTACAGTACATCTGCCTTAGAACTCTAAGACATCTATGTTTTAGTCAAGTTTTTAATATATGTACTAAACAAAGAACTACATGTAGAAAAAATTATTTTTATAGCCAAATTGCATCAAATTTCAAATTAAAGGGAAAGGACAGCTGGGGAGCTGGGAGGGCCAAACCCCCTCTTCCAAAATCTTCTTGGTCTTCATATCTGGCCTCACCTCTAATATTGTAATAGATAGAGGGTCCTTTGTTCTCTCTGAGCTTCGTTGATTTCTTGCAGACATTTCATTACCAAACTAGGTAACATCCTCAGTGCTAGCAGGAAGTGGAACATGCTCTTTTTTTACATACCAATGGCTTGCGCTGTCCGTATTGGTGAGAGTGTTCATGCAGGTTCCTCGAATGAGCTGTTATTTACTGTTGGCTCCTTTTGTGGTTCCTTGGTTGTGTATTGTTTATTTCTTGATTGTTGGTCTAATGTTAATCTCTGCTCCTAAAAGTGTTGGTTGCTGGTGTTATTGGCTGGTGAAGAAATGATTTGGTCTTTGTGCTTCCTTTTTGGCTTTTCGATTGTCTCTTTTGAATGGTATATATATAATGTTGTTTATCTCTATCAGAAGGAAATCAGGGAATTGTGTTAGTCTCTTTAGCTGTCTCACTGTCACTTTTTATCTTCTAGGGATGCCTCCTTGGGTTTTCCTAATACTAGTGGGTCGGGGGTGGGTTTCACATAATTTTACCACCGGTTCGCCGCATAACTGTGAGCGATGTATGCACAATCACCTCATGAGCATGTGCACCTTCTGTGTATGTTTGCAGCCTTCCATGCATGTGCTTTGCTTGCGTGTGTGGCTTGCACACATGCACGTGGCTAAGTAGGATGACATAGAGCCAGGGCGGGTGGGCCCGCAGGTCGCTACTACCAGTTCACCTGAACCGGTCCGTACCAGCTGAATACCACCACTGTAGTGAGTGTACACCTTTATCTCCACCACAGTCTCCTTATTGCAGTGCAAGATTGCCATATACATGTATAGCCATCTTTAGCAAGCATTCTGTCCTCTTATCAAATAAAAAACAAACCAGAAGAGAATAACTACCAGCAACCCAATTTAAGTCTTTCAGGGGATGCATAATATCTCATTGTTGAACTTCACTTTTGGTTTTTAAATGTTAATACATTTAATTCAGCTCCCTTTGTATTCTGTTCTCCATGGCTTTGCTCATTGAAATAGATGTTTATTTCAATACCCTGCAAGCATTGTGGTAAATGGAATTATCGGCCTGAAATGAGCTATCATATTCTATGTGCTGTTTAATTAATAAAAGAACGGGGACAGATTGAGAGAGAGAGAGACTTCTGGCATCCAATTTCCTATTCTAACCAAGAAAGAGATTTTCATTTCTGTTTGCAAAGAAAAGATTACACTTTTCCTCTCCCCTGCTTTCCTGCATGGAGTGATGGAAAATGCACCCTAATGCAGTAGCAAAACTGGAGCAGTTCATCAGAAAGGTGAACAGGTCTCTGAATACTTTCTTCTTCATTCATGTCAGTCAGGATTATGATGAAGGAAGAAGAGTGTGTTAACCCACAAGATTTCCTTAAGGAGAATATAGTTAACTCACAAGTTTCATTCATCAGAATATGGAGTACAAGAATATGACTTTCCCGGTATCCCAACACAAGTCAAAAACTGGAAATTATAGGATAGTGATAACTTCTCTTGGACTTTCTATGAAGGCACACTGACAGTCATATTGTGATTGCAACTCCCGCCATTTGCAGTATCTGGAGATTCTGTGAGGTACATTCCTAATCCAATTGATTTATCCTAGATTAGGGAAAGAATGGCACAAGGGATAAGAAGGTGATTTCACAGTTTAGCCAGGAGTACCTCATTACTTTTATTCCAAATTTATTACCATCAGATCTGTTCAAACTTTCAAAGAAGTGCTTTCCTTCAAAGAAGCTTTTAAACAAAGCACACTCTTGAAACCACATAATAGTTTCCCTCCCTTTTTAGGCCTGAAACAAAGGATCCATGTTGTTTCACGTCTCTTTCATGTCTCTTTCAACTTTCTTCCTCACTTAATATTCCAGGTAAAGGCTAAGAGGAGCTCAGAAGTGCTCACTGAGAAGTCTCTGAGGAAAGAGGACTTCAGGGTGGCCTTGAAGAATCCCTCAGGACATGCTGGAGAAGCCCACCGATAGCTTGGCACATGCAAAAGGAGCTTCTAGGATGAACAGCACTTGTATGGATCAGGGAATCTCACATTACTCATAGCAAGAGGCTGTGGGCAACATCAGCAATACTGTAGTGAAGTTGGCAGTCTTAGATCTTGGTCGACATTGCGGGTTGTCCTCAGCAGAGGTGGTATTCAGCAGGTTCTGATCAGTTCTGGAGAACCGGTAGTGGAAATTTTAAGTAGTTTGGAGAACCAGTAAATTCCAACTCTAACTGGCCCCGCCCCCATCTATTCTTTGCCTCCGAGTCCCAGCTGATCGGGAGGGAATGGGGATTTTGCAGTAACCTCCCCCTGGAGTGGGAGGGGAATAGAGATCTCACAGTAGCCTTCCCCTGCCATGGCCACCAAGCCATGCCACACCCACCAAGCCATGCCACACCCACCAAGCCACGCCACACCCACCAAGCCACGCCACACCCACCAAGCCACGCCACACCCACCAAGCCACGCCACACCCACCAAGCCACACCCACAGAATAGGTAGTAACATTTTTTTGAATCCAATCACTGGTCCTCAGCACACATAAAGGGGCATTGGATGTACAGTGATACCGCTCAGATGCTATTTTGCTCGTTTGTGTGAGCTATGCTATCCTCTCTTTTGGGTTAAGCAGCTCCCTTCTGTAGCACAGCAAGCCAGTTTAAGGGGGTTCAGAAACTAGTATCAGTGTTGTCCTGGATTAGTACTGGGTGTACCAGAGCCACCATGCCAGACATGCTCCCAACATGCTAGAAGCATGTCAGTGCTTCTGAAGTTAGTCTTTTCTTGCAAATTGCTTTCTCTTATGGTTATGAGAGATTGAAGGCCAAACCCCTTTTCATTTCCTTGGTTCTCCTAACCCCAGGGAAAAGAAAAATAATAATGAGGAATATCTTCCCAATGAGCTTTTCCAGATCAGGAGGTATGGGCAATCAAGGTCACATCAGAGTGATAGAAAGATATAAAATAGAAAATAATAACATCATCTATAGAACCTTCTGGCCACCTTCAATAATAAATCAGTTAGACAAAAAAAAAGGTACTACTAGAAACAATTCTTAAGAAATGCTTAAGGGAATAAGGATAGAAATTTCCACTGAAGGGGAAAAATCACAAGAGGGAGATCCATTCAGTCTTAGGAGTCCTTTTTCCACCTGAGATACTACAGTACATTAATTTCACAGCAGCCTGTGAGAATCAGGATACTGGCTGTGTCTTGATAGTGCTAGCAGTAAAAATGACTCAATTGCTTCTTTCACACGAACCAAGGTAAGCCAAGAGTTGCCTCTCTTCCTCTAGATGTTAATGATGCACCAGACCATCAAGGAATTAAAACTGCATCATAAATCTGTTGGATCATTGTGGCAATACAGTAGTGTGTCTTGTGCTGTAGACACATAAAGTACCTTTACTGTCTTTATTTTAATAGGCATGAATGAAGAGCAAATGGAAGTAGAATTATCCATCTAAAATTCCCTAGAGAACGAGAGAGAGAGAAAGAGAGAGCAAGAGGATCAAGTACTGCTAGTATATGTAGCAAAGAGTGTTCTGAGCATTTTTTTATGGTTGAATCGCTAACAGGGTAATTGAGCAGAATAAAAGAATAAGACAGAAAGAGCATTTCAAAGATTTGGAGTGTTGCCAGCAACACCCAAAGTGACCATATTTATTCTATATGAATATCCAGAAGCCCTGGTGGTGCTGGTGGTTAAAGTGCAGTATTGCAGGCAAACTCTGCCCACTGCCAGGAGTTCGATCCTGACCAAGGTTGACTCAGCCTTCCATTCTTCCGAGATTGGTAAAATGAAACCCAGATTGTTGGGGGCAAGATGCTGACTCTGTAAACTGCCCAGATAATCCTGTAGAGCAAGGGCCCCCAATCCCCAGGCAGCAGCCCACTTCTGGGCTGTGGTGTATTCGCAACTGGGCTGTACAAGCTGCGGGCTAATTATGCATGTTCGCACAGCTTGACTTAATGTGAATGATGGCCTGGAACACACGTGCATGTGCACACAGCTCAACTAGTCCAGCTGTGTGTGCATATGCCAGCCTGCCACTCACGCAGCCTGGTTCGCCTCTTCACCCCTGCTGGGTCACCAAGCCACAAAGGTTTGGCGTGATCACTGCTGTAAAGCATTATGGTGCAGTATATAAGTTTAAATGCTATTGCTATTGTTATGAAGACAAGCTAGTTTGCCCATTCTCATACACAGGAATAGTTAGTTGAGGTTCCACTGCAAGAAAAATATCTCCAACACTAATAGAATAGATTTTTCTTCTAAAGTACAGGCCTCTTAAACATCAATATACATCAGGATGTAAGTGAATGTTTAGTTGAAGGCATCTATGTCCATGGGTCATATGCCTATTAAGAGCCTACCAAGTGCAGACATTGGGGTGTAATTCACAGCTTAATGATCTTGATTTGTACATTCAAGATTCTGGGGATAAGCCACCTGGGTCTCATCTCATGGGATTTTCCAAGTAAAACACAGTTAAAAGCGCCAGAAAAGTTTCCTCATTAGGAAAAAGTTATACTGTACCTGGCAAGTTTTATTGCTTTTGTTTCCACATTTACTCTTTGGTGACAGCTAACTTTACATTGCCATAATGACCTGATAAACTGGATTGATTTCTTGCTATGGAACTGGGCTTGAATGATTTTGAGGCCAGTGGTTTGTTACTATTTTTATGTTACTTACAGCCAAAGGAAAAAGAGGAGTTATTTCCAAGCAAATCTGGTAGGGAAAAAAAATCAGTATTGCTCTACCACCCAATGGCTTAAGACTCAGGGCCTAGAATTATATTGGGGGGAAAGGACAATTATAGATAAGCGAAGGAAATCAATATGGACTTTTGTGTGGCTCATTCAAAATATCAGTGTCCAAAACAGGAAAGTGGAAGGTGCAAGTTTAATGACAGTTTACCAACGTCTTCCTAATCCCAACGGCTATGACCACCTTACATTATTTTAGAAATAGAAGGAGGGAAAGGATGGGTTAACCAGCTATTTTGAAGATTGAAACTGAATGAAAAACACATTGAAATCAAGAGCCATTCATCATTTTTGCAAAGACCACCTGATCAGGCAAAATTCTTAAAGACTTCCAGTGTTGGAGCTTTTAGAGGCAAGCCGTTCCACTCATTAATTGTTCTCATCTCTCAATCTCAAAAAGAGACCCAGAGTTGGTACAAGTTGTGTGTTGCCTGATGTTCCTACAAGTCCTCAAGCGAAAGTGAAGAACTGAATGTTATAAACCAAATATCTCCTTTAACCTCTCTTTTCTCTACATGCCTGATGGGGCTGGAGGAACAAGTGATAGAAACAAATAAAGACAGGTAAAGATAGGATGATGGTGAGGAGAAGAAGAGGCTGATGTTCAGTCCCATCTTTTTCTCAAGTGTATATCTGGTTTCTTTGAAGAGTAAATGATTATAATGATGAAATCTGTGACTTTTGAGTTTTAGAAACCTAATTTGGTGCCTAAGATCTTGATGATCTTCCGCTTCTTTGTATCACTCTTTTAAAAATATATTATAGCATACAAAAATACAGAGATGATGGAGAGCACAATCCAATCCTAATATATGGATTTTCAATCAGAACAGGTCCATGTACACATATGGGTTATAATTTACTACACAATAGTTTTAGGACCTGTTACCTGTATTACTATGGAGTTACCACAGGTACTGCTTGGTGAGTGTTTGATTTACAGATAGAAATACAGATGTTAGAGAAATTTGTTTGAAAGCATGCATAGAGTTATATGAAAGACAGTAGGCCATGGAGAGCAAAAGGTTGTTCTAGGAAATTTGACCTTATGCATCATGTATAAGAACATCTAAAAAGATTTTAAGATGGACTGTTCTCAAAACAAGAAACAATTGTCAACTCAGAAAGACAAGAGATGGATTTCCATGTCAAATGAATGAGGCAATGACACCAAAGTGCAAAAGGACCTGGAGATGTGAGATAAATATCAACTAGGATTGGCCACAGCTTGTCAGAAGTTTAAATAATCCTACTTTAGTGTCATGACATAGAATGATGTACTATGTTTCGCATCTCAATTTTTCTGGAAATTAAAACTATCCTGGGCAGGAGGACTTTGAACTGAATAGATATACTCTGTGTTTGTGTATGTGTGCTTGCAATGCTTTTCATTCAGAAAGGGAACAATAACAGTTGTAAGCCTCTGTTGATTTCTATATGTTTCAAGTCATTGGGTAAATAATGACAAGTTAGCCTATGATCCATTTTAGAATCCTTCTTCCTGTGGCACTTTTACTTAAAATGTTAATCAACAATTGATTATTAAGATGGTTATTTTTGCTTTGTGCTTTATCTTGCTGCTACACTTATGTGTTTTATGTTGAAAAGTGATGAGTTTTAAAAAGTTTATGGAGTAATTTTTAAGTCTTAGCTATTAATGTGGGAACTACCTGACAATCCTGATATCAAAGAAGGGATAACTATATTTTCAATCATAGAAACTTTTCACATTGTATAAAACACACACTTTGGGCAAAAATAGTTACTGATGACCAGCTGCTTAAGAAATGTGCTGGTAAAATTATCAGGGTGTAATAGTAAAACATTAAAAACTAGCCTTCTATACTAACTCATTCAGTCTTCTGTGACCAACAGTTAGAAACTATATTCAACAAACATTATGGGAAGCACCTTATTTTGTTACATTCTAGCATCAGACCTTCTTGTATATGAGTATGTACTTTCTGTTAACTGTCAGGCTTAATAGTGGCTCATCTATTATAAAAAAGAAAGTAGTCACTTCCAAATCAAGTTGAACCATTCCTGACTTTCTTGGACATATCCCAGAATTTTTTCTTGGTATAATAAGTGGTTTGTCACTGCCTTCTTCTGAGATGCTTTTTAAGTTCCAAGTTTAGCCAACAGCACTGACCTTCCTTTGTAGTTCTCATTCAAAGTATTATCCAAGACCAGCCCTTTTAAGGCCTGATCTATCTCTACCACGGGTGTCAAACTGGTGGTGTCATGTTGCCATCACATGATGCTTCATTCTGCCCATTTGCAGAGCTAGGTGGGCATGGCCCATGGGACACCAGTTTGACACCCCAGATCTATGCCTTCTAGTATTGAGCTGAAATAATGTTTGATCAACAAATGGTGGGCACTTCTTTAATTATATACAGTCATTTGCAGTTATGTTCAATAGAAGCAAGCAGGACATATTCAGTGAATTTTTATTCTCTAGTAAAGAGAAAATTGCTGGATTAATAATGCTGTTGATTACATTATTTGTTTTTTGTTTTTTGCCTGATAGGTTCAGAAGGACCTATTCTTGATCACCAAGATATGGAGTAATGGGTTTAAGTTACAGAAGGGCAGTTTCCATGAAGAAAATTCTTCCCAGCAGCAGGAGAGTTTCTAGGCTGGAAACAATTAGTTAGATAAGTAAGTTCTTCTTCATTCAATGTGTCCAAGTCTATGATTCTAGAACTTGACCAATTGATACTACAGGACTCCATGGTCAAGTGAGATTTGAACATGGATTTCTCAATCCGGGAACAAAAAATTAATTACTAAAGTACAGCTTAAAAAGAAATACATATTCCTATTTGCTTCGAATTTGTTTTATTTACCAAAAAACTTGCATACATTAGTTAATGGTGTTAACTATTGAGTTGAGGAAGAGAGAGAGAAAGAAAAGAGAGATTAAAATTTAATTTTAGCTGATGTCCTGAGCACTAAATTGGACAGGGCAAAGTTTATTAAATGCATAAACAAATTCTATGGTTTGTTTATTTGTTCGTTCAGAAACCTCAGACTTTAAGAAATGATGGGCAAGTGCAATGACATTCTTAAATCTTGGGAGGAAAAAATTGTTCACTTGTCCAAGAGTTTAGCTAACCGAGCTCAGGAGAACATTTCCAAAAGAGCAATGACAGAAGCAAGTTATTATACATTCTGTTGGATATTTTGTGACCCTGTCCTTCCTTGACCTCTGTAGCTTATGGCAAGTCCTTTTGAGATGAAAGATTTGCTGCTATATATAAAAAACACTTTGAGCAAGCAAGGCTAATAAAATATGTGGTGGTGGCTTGAGCTTTGTTACTGCAGTGAAAGCTCTGTGAGGAGGAGAAGGAAAACTGTCATTGCAAATTTCACCCGTGTTGGATCCAGAAACTAAAACTGTCTTTCATGCCCATCAGTATTCCATGATATGAAGGCATACTGATAGTATATCAGGAGGATCCACGATCCCCTGGCATGGAAAGCTGCACAATTTCTCTGAAAGAGCTCAAAATAGAGAATTGAAGCCTTTCTTCTTTAAAAGGACATGAAATCTGAAAGCAGAAAGAAATTCTGGACAAAAGACAAGTCAAAAAGGAAGTTTCCTTCATGAAGCATGAAGCTTCACGATTTTGTGGGACTGTACCAGGAACCTAAGATTGCTTTGCTGTAGTCCTGTGGCTATCAGATGCAAGAAGTCAGGAATCAGGATAGACTACAAGTTTATTTCATGCAACCTCTACCCAATCTCAACTACTAATGGCACCAAATAAGAGTCAATGGACCTCAAGGAGGGCCTGGATTTAGATCTTTTACAGAGGCATAGAGGCTCCAAAGGATGATGCATTTGACTCCACCCTTGGGCTCATCCTGGTCATCTCCTACAGCACGGGTGTCAAACTCAACGTGTCACATTGCTGTCACATGACATATCATGGCGTTTTTCCCCTCAAATGAAATCAAATAAAATTTATTATAACCTTAAGGCCAGATACAAACAAAATATTGAATAAAAGAAGTACTACTATCTACCATTTATCATCTATCTATGCACACACGCACACACACACACACAACAGTAAAGCAATAAGTACAATGGATTCTAGAAATACTTAAGAACATAATTAATAAAATAAATCCAAACAAAATACTATTACAAGAAGTTCCAATCCTAAGTAATGGTACATATAAATGGTAGCCCAAAACTGGGCAACTTGAGTGGTTATTTTGAGTTCTTCCTGAAAATAGTAGATTAAATAGAAATCACAATCCCTACCTGGAAATTTCTTCAAGATAGGTTATATAAGAGTCTGCCTAGAGTCCTTATATATGATTATATATAAATGACTCACTTAATGGCTGCATCATTTAGCGATTAAAATTCTGGTCCCAATTGTGATCGTATGTCGAAGACTGGCTATCTTTTTATATATTGCTGACATGGTATTTTGCAGCATTAAGCTTTTAGGATGAAATCCTTAATCTATACCAGAATACTCCAATGCACTTTATTTCCTCGCAGGTTATCTGGATTAAGATAAATTATCTTAATAGAAATGCTGCTTTCTCATAATTTTCTTCCTGTAAGACATCATACAGCCATAATCAAGGCATAGCCATGAGAGACGACAAAAAGGATTGAGTGGTATTGGCAAGAAACAACACTGAAAGAGGGAAACTAAGGATTAAGCTTTAAAAATGTAACATAGGGTTCACAGAAGATGTGCACATGTTATGTAGCTAACATGATGCAATTGAAATAAGTGTTTCCTCAGTTTGCTCTTGTACACAAAGAAAAGGATTCGTGGTGTTTTTAGATGTTTCTTGGCATAAGAAGTCTGGCTTAATTCCAACTTAGTCAGAGGACCTTCTTAGCAAGCTCTTATTTAGAGTAGACTTAGAGCTTTGCAGTTTACACCTTTATTCAGCCTCTGTGTAGCTCTGTACTCTTTATGTTATTTCATTTAGCTATTTGTATTAACTAAGGTGGATAAATGTCATGTCTCTGTAAGATGATTCTGGGGTTTTTTCCCCCCAAAAGTATTGACCTTTGTCAAGTCATTGCCTATGTGACATTTGTCATTTAGCACAAATGGCAGGCACAATCATTGGCATAAGAGTCTTCAGTAGTTAAGCTGAAGTTACCAAGACGTAATGTTAGAGGTAATTAAAGCTGTAGGTAGCTTTAAACATAGTCAGAACCTCTGTTTCACATGCCCATGTCTGAGATGCAGAAGGGCCAAACCAAGCCAAAATCAAAGATCTTTTCCATACATCAGAAAACAAAACTTAATCCCTCAATCAATCTTGGTTACATTCACAGACCAGCAAATAAAAGCATTAAAACAATAATAGTAATTTAAAAAGTAACAATAAAAGACAAAGAGAATAATATATTGCAATTGGTGGTGGCTTAACAGTGGGCAGTTGAAGTTTGCCTAATTTGACAAAGAGCATAGCAGAATTTGGCCACACAAAAAACAAAACGTAAATTATTATTACTATTATTATTATTATTATTATTATTATTATTATTATTATTATTATTATTATTATTATTATTATATACTTCTTACTCGCCCCCTCTCCCCCAAGGGACTCGGGGCGACGTACACTAGCAGCGATTACAACGATACAATATGGAGGAGGTGGAACAATAAATAAATAAATTACAATAATTTAAAGCAATTAAAAACCCCAATGATAGTTAAAGTTAAAAATTAAAATTAAAAATGCCCAAGAGGTGGAAAAGCTCTAAAATAAGCCAGGCCGGCTAGTCAGAACAGGTGGGTCTTAAGTTTCGTGCGGAAGGAGCGGAGGTCAGTTGTTGTCCTAATGTCTGGGGGGAGGTCATTCCAAAGGGTAGGGCCCATCACAGAGAAGGCCCTACTTCTGGGCGCCGCCCTCTGACACTCTCTGGAGGACGGCACCCGGAGAAGTCCCTCCCTGTGCGAGCGAATAGGTCGCAGGGATGTGTGGGGCAGAACGCGATGGGTAGGCAGCATTAATTATTTATTTGTATTTATGCATTTTTTTTTCTCCAGTAAAGGTAAAGGTTCCCCTCACACATCTGTGCTAGTTGTTCCCGACTCTAGGGGGTGGTTCTCATCTCATTTTCAAAGCCAAAGAACCAGCACTATCCAAAAACTTCTTGGTGGTCATGTGGTCAGCATGACTAAATGCCAAAGGTACACAGAACTCTGTTACCTTCCCACCAAAGATGGTTCCTATTTTTTCTATTTGCATTTTCTCCAATACTCCAAGTCGTTTTTCCACCAAGGCCATCATTAATTTGAACCAGCAGTGGGTTTCACATTTTTTTACCACTGTTTCACGTGCAAGCCCATTCGCTTCAAACACACCCCCTCCGCACATGCGCCCGACCTCAAAAATGTGCCTAAATAAGATGGCATAGAGCCAGGCCTGGTGGGTGGGCCCAGTCGTGATTTTTGCTACTGGTTTGGGAGAACTGATCCGAACTGGCTGAATACCACCTCTGCTTTGAACTATCCTAAATTGAGGACTACCTGTTCTTCTTCCTACTTCTTACCAAGAATAAAGAGAGATATAAGGATTTCTTCTCTTTGTTTCATTTCAAAATAATGGTACACATAGCTATTAGTTGGTGTGCATCGCTTTCCTTGTTGCAATAAAGGATCATTTTAATACCCTTTCAAATAAATAAACTAGCAAATAATCCATCTCCTCCACATAGAGTACTAGAATCTTGCAGCAGGATTGTCCATTAGTTTTCCCTGAGAGCTGGGTGTTTATGTTTTCTTGAGGGGGAACAATGAATTTTCAATAATGCATTAATCTCTACCCTGTCACTCAGCAGGAGTCTGATAACACCTTTTCAGCCTGACAAATGTTACTAAAAGGCATACATTTTGGTCAGCTGCAGCTCACTTCATCTGAGTAGCTAAATTGATGTAGGATTTAAATTGGGATGAACTGAAGAGGGAGTGGGTAGAAGGAAAGTGGATTCTTTCCTCTGTAGTAGCATTGAGCAGACATAAATTTCCTGTTTCTCTGTTTGACAATTACAAGGTCAACACAAAGGAATTCATCACTGGCAATTTTCAGATCATAATTTTCCCCGTCCTCTGTACAAGCGGCTGATTCTCTAGATAACCTGATCTTAGTTCTGAGAATAGAATTTGTTCCTTCACTTCAGTGAGCATCAACATCTATTTCTACATGACAATTGCCATAACTCCTTCCTGTTACATCTGAGTTTTGCATTTTGAAAAAAAAAAAAGTATGTTCTGGTTCATAGGCATTTGGTTTACATTTTAATAGGAAGATTCTGTGACACAAAAAGCTTAATAGAACTCTTTAAATCGAAAATGACATCATGTAGCAGCTGGAAACATGACACATATGAGAGTCTCTCTCTGGCTGTCACCTGTATCTATGGCCACCTATGAGCATCTCCCAACAGAGTATGTGTCCTGTGGTTCCCACAGAAGAGTTTTACTGAAAAGGGGAAAATGGAACTGATAGGTATTAAAGAGTGACACAGCACAATTGTCAAATTATTCCTTAGAGCAGGGTTGTCAAACTTGGCAAGTTTAAGACTTGTAGATTTCAACTTCCTGAATTTCTCAAGCAGCCAATTCTGGGAGTTGAAATCCACAAGTCTTAAAGTTTCCAGGTTTGGTGATCCCTGCCTTAGAGTATGTCAAAATGGTTTTCTGCCAATGTGGGGAAGGGAAGGAACCAGAAGTCACAAAGTATAGAAAACAGTATCTAAAGGCTGAGAAAACATTTTTGGGGGAAGAGAGACATTGGTGTTGAAGGTGTGAGGGTGTATAGTGAAGGCAATTCAGAGACAAGAGGTAAGCAATTCAGCAGAAAAATCTTCAGAAATTCTAGGTAAAGCAGATCTGGGGGAGAAGACCACTTTAGAGGAGTGGAAGCATTACTTTTTCCTCAACACTTTGTGATGCAGACTCAAAAGTTGGGATAGATGTTAGGGCCTAAGAAAAGAAGAGCCAGAAAGAGCTGAGTAGAATCCATGAGGACCAGAACAAGAGAAGAAAAAGGCTTCCAGAAGCGATTCTAGGGTAGAATTCCCACAGAGGTCTCTGGGAGAAAAGTAAAGGCTGAGGGAGCAGAAACTACTGTCTTACTGACACCTCAGGCACAAACACTCGAAGGAAAAAACAGAAAGAAGCGAAACAAGTAACTCAGGAGAAGAGAGGAAGGTAGAGAGAGAAGATAGTAAATTTTAAGTTGTAAAGCAATAAAAAAGGTAAAAGAGATAGATAATCCAGGAGCGAGAATAGACAGGATGAAATAAAGAACTATTTGAGCAGAGGAAGTCACATCTGGCAAGATGGGCAGTCAACAAGTTTAATAAATAAATAAATCTTGACAAGTACACAGAGATTCAAGATCAAAACTAAAATTTAACTGCAGGGGATTAAGTCAGAACAGAAAGGGAACAAATTTCTAAAACGTTATCAGGAGACGATTTGATGAAATAATAAAAAAAAATCATTGCCTTTAGGATGAGAATATCCAGTTTATATTAGTATATACGGTAAGTAAATAATAAAGTGCCTTTTTTTTGTAACAGAAGTCTTATCTTCTTCCAGGTTTCCACTCACCCTTATAAAAGAACCTATGACAGCCAGCTCACGAAGCACAGTACAAAAATATAGCTTAGAATTGAAAGGAGGATATCAGGAAAGCTAAAACTCACAATGAGGTGAGGTTGGCGAAGGATGTAAAGGACAACAAAAGCCACTTCTTTAGATAAATATATTCAGAATAAAAAGAAAAGAATCAGTATGCTCAATGAAGACAGTAAAAAGGTAACAAAGAAAAAGTGGAATTACTTTAATTCCTATTTTGGTTCAGTCTTTTCCAACACAAAAATAGATATGTGGGGAAAACATGTTAAGAAAGGGAAGAGATTGGGACTTCAGATTAGTGAAAACACAATAGGGGAATATCCAATAGTTAAGTTTACAAAATTGCATTCTGAAGTATTTAAATAACTTGCTGATTGCTTGGTCAAATCTTGAGGTAATAAATTTCTGATAATGTCTATGGAGATTCTCAGTCTTCCGGGTCATAGTTGTCCCAAAGGTGTTTTTTCAAGAGACAACTGGACTTTCAGGTTTTTCTTCGAAGATGTTTTTCTTTTCATCCAAGAAGCTTCTTCAGCTCTGCTGAAAGAGAACTCTGCTGAAGAAGCTTCTTGGATGAGAAGTAAAACATCTTCAAAGAAAAAACAAAGTGCAATTGCCCCTTGAAAAAGTACCTTTGGGATATCTCTGGAAATATTATCTGGAGATCCACTGAACTGGCAGGGGCCAGGAGATGGCAAATGTTCAACTCTTCAAAACCAAGAAAAAAAAAGAAAGATCTAGGTAGTAACAGCCATATCACTCTAACCTAGGTGCCTAGGAATATTCTATAAGATTATAAATTGGTTGCTCTGTATCAATATTGAACAATTAGAATTACAATGAAGTAATTATTAGAAGTCTTCAATTTCTCAAGAACATGTCTTGCATGTATAATCTTAATTCATGTCTTGACATGATACATCTTTATGTGTGTTGTGACTATGAGATACTTTGATTTTAGCCAAGCTTTTGACAAAGGCCTTTATGAATGTTGGTAAGTAAGCTAAATAAATTTGGGCTAATAGAATGGTAATTAAATTGATGCATAACTGATTTGAAATGTATACTTAAAGAGCACTCACCAATATCCCTCATCAAATTCAAAAGTGGTATTGAACGAGGTGGTTTCATAATTAATAATAAATTGATCAGGATATTTAATACCATAGAAGATAGAATTAATACTCAAGGTGGTCTTTATAAGTTACACTAATGGATTGAAGAAACTGAATGAAATAGAAAGGGTTGTTCATCAAGAGAGAAAAAAAAGCTGCACAGATATAAGATGGAAAATATGTAACCAGTTAATTGTATTTCTGCAACAAAAGATCTTAGAACAATATTTGGTTGATTGTAAACTAAATTTGAGACAGCAGGGCGATCAGACTGCAGAAAGCCGAAAGCAATTTTAGACTGCATCAGTGGAAGTAGTTTCCTACTTCTTCTACTTTTTTCTGCTTTGGTAAGATTTCATCTCAAATACTCTATTCAGTCCCAGGTATCGTGGTTTAGAAAGGATTCAGAAAATTGGAACAGGTTTAAAAGAAGAAAAGTTAGGATTATTAGCTGGCTAGAAGTTAAGTCTTCTGAAGAAAGGCCAAAGGAAAATAAGAGGTCTCCTTCTGAGAAGACTGAGGTGAGATTCTGACAGCACTGTACAAATATCAGAAAAGGTGGAACTGAAGGAGATCATGATTTTCTTTCATTGCAGACTGCAGAACAGGAGGCCAGATTTCAACCCAATGTTTAAAAGCCCATCTTAACAATAAGAGCTGTAGGAGAGTAAGATGGTACAAGAATTGAGACAGAGACTGGAGAGCCATCTGTCAAAGATACTTTAATTTATACATCTGCACAGGGGGTAAGGCTCAAATACCATTTCTATTTTTGGGGTTTCTAGGAAATACCACATTTATAATCGTCTTAAAACAAGGTCCTTATCTTTTGCATGGCCCCACTCAACTGTATGGAATGAAAACATATAGATAATGTTTAATTTTTTTTTTAAATGCAAAAATAATTTATGATTTCTCGACTGTTTTCCAGATGGTAAATCTTCCTCCAGTCTTATTCGCTAATTAGGACTGACCTCCTTTCACCTACTTGCAAATTTTCATCTTGGTCACAGTTCAGAGATGATTAATAGTTTTTTTTTGGGTTTAGATTGAACCATCCAATCTATTTCATGCCCAGATACACCTTGGGGCTTGCTTTTCCCAACTCATTTCTGATTCTTAAATGTTATTAGGGAAGCCCAGAACTCCATTTTCCCATTATCTAGCAGACCCAAAATAGAATTCAATTTCTATGTAGGTTAGAATATGATATGTGAAAGAAACCTGCCTCTAAAAATATTTCTTTTAAGTGTCCAAAACTATTTTTACTTTTCTCCTCAAAAGTAGTAGGAAAGCTAGATCATTCTTAAAGACTACAGCATTGCAAAGTTCATAGAAACTGGTACATAATTGACTCACTGCTCCATTTGAAATATTGATTTAAATACTGAGATGGAATGGAATTAAATCCGAGCAAAAGTGGGCCCTGCACTGCGGATATCTGGTGCATTACAATTTTCCAAATTCCCGAATGGGCATGTTCTAGTCCTTGCATACATAACACATGACAATTGGTGCATCTGCAATTCTGTTCATCTGGATCTGAACATAGAGTACAGATCACTCTTTACTCAGTTTTCTTCAGGACTTTATTTTGATGGTAGAAAGAAAGAAAGAAAAAGAAAGAAAGAGAAAAGGAAAGAATGAAAGAAAAGAAAATGAAATGAAAGAAAAGAAAGAGAAAGAAAGAAAGAAAGAAAAAGAAAGAGGGAGAGAGAGAACAAAAAAGAAAGAAATGAAAATGAAAATGAAAGAAAATAAAGAAAGAAAAATGAAAAGAAAAGAAAAGAAAGAGAAAGAGAAAGAGAAAAAAAGAAAGAAAGAAAGAAAGAAAGAAAGAAAGAAAGAAAGAAAGAAAGAAAGAAAGAAAGAAAGAAAGAAAGAAAAGTGGGGACGGTGGGAGGTAACATGCACAGATGAGGATACTATATGCTTGCTTGACTTGTCCTTTCTGGCTGACTAAATGGCCAAGTTGAAGTTAGTCCTATGGTTATAAGACATCATTGATGTCATCTTGTGTTCCTTTTCAGTGTACTTTACAAGGGGTTGTCCCTGAAAATTGTCAAGAAATTGCAAAGCGGCCATGATGTATCATTCTAGGGTGCTCATCAATATAAGATATAGGGATCTTTAGGCCTTTCAGAATTCCTTTCAAATTCTCAACTTTAATTCTTGAATTGTAGGAGATTTAATTGTGACCTGCACAATGTTACACTGGAACAGCTACCTGGGAGCCCAGGAATGTATTAAGTTTCTTCCTTTGGGGCATGAATAAGAGGTCCAGGTTCAGACCCAGGGACACCAGTTTTATCTTCTGACCATTCTCTGTATTCAAATTTTCTAAATTTCAAAAACCTGAAGGAAACTTAAAATTGTGTGTGTGTGTGTGTGTGTGTGTGTGTGTGTTGGGGGGAGGGGAGGAAGCGACAGGAAAATATCTCTAGAGAATAACAAAAATATCCAAATAGTGGCCATGCCATTCAGAGTTGGCCCAGAGTTACTTAAAACCATGTGACGGATGGCATATACATCAATAAAAATAAAATAAATCAAAGTCTGACTTCTTTTGTATGTGTTATGTTTGCAGCGGCCCCTGACATGGAGTATTGTATTACAATAAACATATCGCTTTCTAGTTTGACATCATCAGCCTATTAGAAATATTGTTAATTATTGAATTGACACCCGACTTTGCTGTTTATTCTAAACTAAAACAGACTCAAAGTGTTAGAAAACAAATTATTCCTGCCCTCAATATATGTCTCAATGAAGAGAATAGAGAGACTGATATCTTTTCCCCTTTGCTTCTCCTGTGGTGGCCTTTAGCTCGCTTATAAAATTCTCCCAGAAGGCTGTTAAAGTGCTTTTAGACTTTGCCAGATGATTAGCATAATCTTTACCTAATCAAGACACTTCAGAGGAAAAACACTAATTATGGTGCTTGAACATGCCAATAGTTCATACCAAGGAAAGGAAGATTAAGTGTTTCCTTGCTTATTTTTTTCTATGAGGTGTGTGTGTGTGTGTGTGTGTGTGTTTGTTCTCTCTGCTTAATTCTTATGGTCAAGTTGCTTTTTGAATGAAACAAGATGTAACATCATTTGAAAATTATTTCCTTCTGCATTACTTTTCTGTGTGTGGAATGGTAAGGTCTACCAAGGAAGCCCTAAGCAGAATGGGCCCAGGCAACTGGCAAACGCGAATAGACCATTACCTACTGATCCAGCATATCACACCCAGTGCCTCCAATGGCAGAAGCCCAGCCGAGCTCCTCATGGGGCACCAACTCAGGTCTCACCTAGACAGGCTACACCCCAACTACTCATCAGAGACACCCCCTGACTCCACAGGCAAAATCCGGACGTTCAACATAGGCGACCCGGTCTACCCCCACAATTACGCAGGGGGGATTCTGTGGGTACCCGCAACCATCGTCAGAGTTTCGGGCCCACGGTCCTACTTCGTCAGGCTCGAGGACGGACGACACTGGAGGAGGCACATCGACCAACTCCGGGGACAGGTGGAGAACTCCCTACTCCAACAAACGCCGTCGACACCATCGCAGGCCAAGCTGCACTACCCCCAGACCCCTCGAGAAGCACCAAAGGACTTAGCTGACTCCAACAGGGCCCGGACAAGTCGTCCACTGATGGTGCCAGCCGAGGCCTCTGAAAGCTTCCAGGAGGTTCCATCCGATGGGTCCGGAGAGACAACAGGTCCAACCAACCAGCACGAAGGAAACCAACCAACTGAACTGGGCAGGTCCAGCAGAGCGACACAAAGACCCACCTACCTGCGTGACTAAGTCACCCATTAGAATGCTCCATCCTAGAGGGGAGGGGTGGTCGATACTCCCCCCTCTAGTTTGCTAAGGACAATAGAAGTTTCCACTCAGGTCCTCTCTTTTCTGGCGGGAACAGAGAGGCCCCTGATTGGCTGAAGCACTGGACAGCTCCCCTTTAAAAAGGGAGCTGTCCGACCATGCACTCAGTGGATGCCTGCACGTTTACCAATAAAGAGCTATTGTTATCGCTAGCCTTTTGTGCCTTTCATTACTCGATCTAACAAATAGCAATAGATTTAGACTTATATACCGCTTCAGAGTGCTTTTACAGCCCACTTTAAGTAGTTTTCAGAGTCAGCCTATTGCCCCCAACAATCTGAGGCTGCATTTTACCCACCTCGGAAGGAGGGAAGGCTGAGTTAACCTTGAGCCAGTGAGATTTCAACTACTGAACTGCAGCTAGCAGTCAGCTGAAGTAGCCTGCAGTACTGCACTCTAACCACTGCACCACCTTGGCTCTTTTTTGAATAGTGATACTTTTGAATGTTGGTGTTGGAGAAGATTGCTGAGGGTACCATAGATGTCCAGGAATACAAGCAAATGAATCACTGAACAAATCAACTCAAAAGTCTCACTCAAGGCCAGGATCAATTTCTTCTACTTTGGACACATGTGATGTCTTACCGTAGATCTGTGGAGAAGGCAGTGATGCTGAAAAAAGGTAGAAGGAAAGAAAGGAAGAAGGTAACTTCCAGCAAGGTAGATGGACAATGAAAGCTCTGTTAGAAGACCTGAAAGTTATGGATAGATCACCATGGAGCAATTCTAGCTATGTGGTCACTAGGAGCCCACACTGACTTGATGGCACATAATCAAACATTTATGGACATTCTCAGTCATGGTTGTCTCAAAGGTGCTTTTTTCAAGAGGCTACTGGTTCTGGTTTTTCTCTGAAGACGTTTTGCTTCTCATCCAGAGCTGAAGAAGCTTCTTGGATGAGAAGCAAAACGTCTTCAAAGAAAAACCAGAAAGTCCAGTTGCCTCTTGAAAAAGCACCTTTGTGACATATAATCAAACATAATCAAAACTAAGGAGAAATTTCCCGATGGAACAATTAATCTTGCCTCCAGAAGTTGAGGGTGCTCCACCAATGGCGGTTTTTAAGAAAAGGATGGATCACCATTTGGTATAGGTATGGTATACCAAATGGCTATCCAGGGTATCATATAGGGTCTCCTGCTTGAGCAGGAGGTTAGAGTAGAAGACCTCCAAGGTCTCTTCCAGCTCTGTTATTATTTTAATCAAAAAATATCCTCTAATACTTTGGCTCCCTTTATCCACAAGAAAATTAACTACAACAAGGAAGGGATGATTTATCAGATTTCAGTTGTATCTTTGTTCCTATTCTTTATTTTATTTCTATGGATCTAATGGGGTAACTAAAAAGAAAATAACCACAATGAAGTTATTTGATGCTAATTTCTCAAAGGAAAAATCCACTATTTTCCTACCTTATTAGCACAGGAGCATCCAATCCATGATCTCCTAATTCATTTCTTCTATTTACAAAGTACAACTTGATATGCTAATGTAATGTAATTGTCCACTCTTAAATCAGTATTAACAATACTTGACTTTGCATTTGTGTAATAAATTGAAGATTGTTGTCACCAGAGGCAAATTCAGCCAGCAGAGAGTTTGTCAAAACGTTAAAACAGGCATTGCGATATCACAGCTCAAGCCCTTACCCTTACACCCTTGTGTTGACCTTGTGACCAAAGTCCAAAGGGGCAGAGTTTATGTTGCAACATCAGGAGCCATGTTCTGCCCTTATCCAACCATAGGTAAAGTGACTATTATATTGCAGATGGATATTTATTGCAGCTGGCCTAAGATCAAATGAGCTCTGAAGGGACGTAATTTTTGAGTTGGGGACGTCTCGGTTCCCCACAGCTGACTTTTCTAACTACAACTATATGCCATGTAGAACAATTCTGTCTCAACCTTAATTTCTTTAGGCTTCCTCAAATATAAGTTATATTTGTTTAATAAACATATGTGCACCATTATTCAAGGAGTTAGCAAAAAAAATGGAAGCAAAATGCTAGCGCAGTTTTAGAAGAAGGATAATATATATATATATATATATATATATATATATATATATATATATATATATATATATATATATATATATATATATATATATATATATATATATATATATATATATATATATATGTATATTGTTTTCATAGATTTTCACGGGTGTAGGTATACTGGTTTTCTTGTATTCGGGTCTTTTCCAGTGTAAGGTTTAGATTGTCTTTGCAACGTTTCGGCAGGATCTCAACTGCCATCTTCAAGCGTGGGCTCAAAATGTGGGCTTAAAATGGGAACGGAGCTGCCGTCTTTCTGTAAGTCTTGGTGGGAGGGGATGGGGTGCTGGCTTTGTTTCAGTAAGTGGAATGATTGGTTGTGTGATTGTATCATGATTGGTAGATTGGTGCTGATTGATGCAGGTTGTGTGTGCATTGTTGTTTTGTATTGTAACGGCTTGGGTGGTGGGTGGTGTTCGTTTGTTGGCTAGGGCTGGTTTCCAGATGTTTGGTAGCCGGGAGGTATCATCAAGTTTGTTTATGCTGTGGGGGTGTTTCTCTATTTCGATGGCTTCCATGATTATTCTCTTGTGGAGGTGTTCTGTTTTGGAGATTAACCTGGCTCCTTCAAAGTTGATTTCATGTAGCTTTAAGGTGCTGGAAAAGGGAAGAAGTTTTTTCTTTTTTTCTTACTGCGTTCTTGTGTTCTGTGATGCGTGCATTTATCCTCCTGTTTGTTTCAAGCGTATATATATATCGTAACACAAACACATACTTATTTCCCTGGCTCAGCTGATAAAGGAGGAGAAGCCTGTGGCATAGTGGCTAAGACTCTTGCCTAGTGTATAATACAGCCCAGGTTCGAATCCCAGTAAGGGTATGGCTAGCTGATGAGAGCTAAATAGCTCGAAATGGATCTATACTAGTCTCCCTTTATTTTATCAGCACAAATACAACACAAATATAAAAAAAACGCAACATTAAAAATAAAAATATGGGTTTCTCTCTGGATGGTTTTCTGTGATGAGCCGAAGGGACAGAAAGAGGGACCAGTGAGCTCCCTCCCATATTTGGTCATACCAGGGATCGTAACAAAAACACATACTTATTTCCCTGGCTCAGCTGATAAAGGAGGAGAAGCCTGTGGCATAGTGGCTAAGACTCTTGCCTAGTGTATAATACAGCCCAGGTTCGAATCCCAGTAAGGGTATGGCTAGCTGATGAGAGCTAAATAGCTCGAAATGGATCTATACTAGCCTCCCTTTATTTTATCAGCACAAATACAACACAAATATAAAAAAAAGGCAACATTAAAAATAAAAATATGGGTTTCTGTCTGGATGGTTTTCTGTGATGAGCCGAAGGGACAGAAAGAGGGAGGAGTGAGCTCCCTCCCATATTTGGTCATACCAGGGGTCGTAACACAAACACATACTTATTTCCCTGGCTCAGCTGATAAAGGAGGAGAAGCCTGTGGCATAGTGGCTAAGACTCTTGCCTAGTGTATAATACAGCCCAGGTTCGAATCCCAGTAAGGGTATGGCTAGCTGATGAGAGCTAAATAGCTCGAAATGGATCTATACTAGCCTCCCTTTATTTTATCAGCACAAATACAACACAAATATATATATATATATATATATATATATATATATATATATATATATATATATATATATATATATATATATATATATATATATATATATATATATATATATATATATATATATATATATATATATGTTGTATTTGTGCTGATAAATGTGTTTGTAACACAAACACACACACACACACACACACACACACACACACACACACACACACACACACACACACATATATATATATATATATATATATATATATATATATATATATATATGATTTTAGGTTTTGATAACTATCATAACTTTGTTGTCATAGAAATGGCTTGGAATACTTAAAAATGCAAAACAAAAGATTGAGCATTGAGGTTGCACATTTTGCATTCTATTGCACTGAAAAAAATTGGATATCACTACTTTTTTATTCTTCCTTTCTCTCTGCACCCCTCTTTTCTTCTTTAATCTTTCTAATTTTTGTTTCCTTTTGAATTTTTGTCTTATAGTAAACTTCAATGAAATAATAAAAAGTAGCACAATGAAAAAATCCTTATTTAAATATAAATAAAAAAGCACAATAAAAAACTACTTATTCAAATTATAAAAACGGTTTTAAAAGTTTGCTTGCACCATCCCATTGCTTGAGTTTAGACCTCCTAATGAGTTTGAGCTCTAATTAGTTTTACTGTGATTAATCTGCACCCAGACTGCAGCTGGTTGTTATGTGTCACTAAAGAGAAAGTATCTTGAGCAGCTTAGTCCTTAATGGAATCTTTTGCCATTATTATTCCATCATCTTGCCATGGCATGGGGTTGAGTTAATGTAGGACTGCTTCTCCCCAAGCTTGTATACCCTTCCCATCAGTCCAGCACCTGTGAAGGAATGTCATATGATGGGACGCAGAAAGGGAACATTTTCAGGTCAGACTGGCTCTGAGCGTTGGTCTTCCAAAAAGGATTGAAGACATGACTTTGATATGGTGATATGGAGCCTGCAAAGAGGTGGTATTCAGCAGGTTCTGATGAGTTCTAGAGAACTGGTAGCGGAAATTTTGAGTAGTTCGGAGAACTGGTAAATATCACCTCTGACTGGCCCCGCCCCCATCTATTCTCTGCCTCCTGAGTCCCAGCTGATCAGGAGGGAATGGGGATTTTGCAGTAACCTTCCCCTGGAGTTGGGTGGGAATGGAGATTTTGCAGTATCCTTCCCCTGCCATGCCCACCAAGCCAAGCCAAACCCACAGAAACAGTAGTAAAATATTTTGAATCCCACCACTGGTTATACTGTTAGGAAAATTGAGTGTGCTGTCCTGAAGATTATGAGTGTTTTGTTGTTGTTTTGGACTGTTTTCTTTTAGTGTTTCTAACTTGCATGCCACCCAGAATAATGTATATGAGATAATCTCCAAAATATCTGTATCTATATAGATATTTATAATCAATACATTTAACAAATACATCTTGTCCCATCACTGGTCATGTGGTTTCATTCTGAATTGTTTGAGCAGTAGAAAATTATTCCTGAATAACTACTATAAATATGTGTTTCTTTTTTTTCCCTTTTTCTTTTTAGTATTTTGTTCTACAATTTCATTTGAACTCTAAAAAAATAATATCATTTGTATCTAAAGTGTACTGATTGCTCTAACTAACAATTATCTTAATGGCAACACATCCCAGGAATATTGTGAATTTTCAGAAAAGATATCTAATATTAGAAAAGAATCAGTTTATTTCAAAATCAACGTGCATGCAAGTTCCTTAAAAAACTAATTTGTTTTTGAACCAAGAATTGTAATTCAGAAGATAGACAAATGCAAAAATAAAAGAATAGCGACACTGCAAATCCTTATCCTACTTTGGGAAATGGGAAAGGAAAACAATTCACCAAAACATCTGGACACCAAGCGAAATCTTCAGGTATCCCTAGTTTATATGCAGAAGAGTCACAACGCTGATCTTTTTTTATACTTCCAAAAACATTAGTGAAGGCTTGTTGATTCTACATCTTTAAGAAAGAAAAAAATAAGACTATTATAAGGCATAATTTGCTCACATTAAGCTCAGCAAAACTCAGAAAATGAATTTTTATGGCACTTTTTTTATTCCAACCAATGCCAATTAAACATGCCAAGATGACTGTTTTGGGACACATCACTCAGTGAGGCAGTAACTGCCATTTTACATGTTATAATCCTAGCCAGCATTTGAAGGAACCCTTCCTATCTGAAGACATAAATTAATTGAGTGTTTTACTGCTTTTCAAAAAAGGCAGTGCTCATTTAATGTTCAACTGGAATGTTATTAATGAAACTTTCAACCAAGCCTATTTTGAATCATTTAGCCCATTCATTTGCATGTTTTTATCTGGGCTGCAAAGTGCATGAAATATTTATTTGAAAGGAAGTGGGGTTTGAGTAAAGATAGGGAGCAGGATTTGATAACTGCATTTAGAGTGTTTAAGAGACATCCCTGATAGAGGGAATAACTGTCTTCCTTTGAGGGAGAAAATATATTCTCTGCTACGTGAGAACGAGATACTGAGAACAGTATTGGCAAAACTGGACATATCTAGCCTTGAAGGAAAAAAAAGACAGAAAATGGGTAATGGCATTCTTCAAATGCCTAAAAAGATGTAACACAGAGAGTCATTTTTTTTTTCATTGCTTCAATATATTAAACATGAAATAATGGACATGACAGGAAAACAGATTCCAATTGAATATTAAAGAAAATCTTCCTAAGAACTGTTTGACAATGAAACAAACCACTTTGAGGGGTGATAGAGCCTCTTTCACTAAGTGTTTTTTTAAAAAAATAAATTGCAGGCTAGAGAGACATAACAGAACGACAGAGATGGAAGGGAACTTGGAAGTCTCCTAGTCCAAGCCACTGCACAAGCTGGAGACCCTATACCATTTTGGACAAACATCTATCCATTCTCTTCTTAAAAACTTCCAGTGATGAAGAAACCACAACTTCTGAAGGCAAGCTGTTTCAGCAATCTCAGCTGCTGGAAGGGAGCCTGATTAGGCCAATACAGCAGAAGGCCTATGAAAGGGAGTCTGATTAGGCACGTACAGAGGCCTTTGATTGACCATGCTCCCTCACACAGTGGACCTTTAAGGCCTAGGCCTCCCTCACGCAGTAGGCTATAAAGTGCCAGGATCGCAGACATGGCAGGAAAGAGGAGTGCATGGGAGGGAGAGTGCAGGGATGATGGGCATGAGAGTAGGGGGAAGGGAGAGTTAGAACAATTAATTACTTGCCTCCAGAAGTTGTCAATGCTCCAACACTGGAAGTTTTAAAGAAGATATTGGATAACCGTTGTCTGAAGTGGTGCAGGGTTTCCTGCCTAGGCAGGGGGTTGGACTAGAAGACCTCCAAGGTCCCTTCCAACTCTGTTATTCTTTTGTTCCACCTCCACCTGTGTGCATCTTATTCCCTTCCTCCTCACCTTTGTTAATTTTAAAATCAATTTTGAATGTTATTATTTATTGTTTTAATGTTTTATCTTGCTGGTTTTATTGATTGGAAGCAGCCTAAAGTCACTCTTAGTTAGGCAAGATAAGTTGAATAAGTAAATAAATAAGTAAAATAAGGCAGGGCTTTGCAGAAAAGAGTTACTTATGTTCCAACATGCCCCAAAAGTATTACCTAACTTTACTCTAATTCTACATGAATGAACTAGTAAGATTAAAATTCCAACCAGGACATTCTGCGGATACACCTGAACACAATGGAACTTCTATTTATCCTATTTTAATCTCCTTAAGCCATCAAGTTTGAGGATATAATTTGTAGATGTATGAACAGAGAGGATGGTGCATTTAGCTTTACTCCATGGGTACCATTTAATGATGCCTAATTAAAGCAAGTTTCTCAAACATCACAAAGCAGTGTAAAGAATGGGATTTGGGGCTGCTGTCATTTGAAATGGCAGCCTCGGGTCAAGCATAATGTATTTCCATGTCCCAGGCAGGTGGCTACATAAATTAGGTTGCCTGAGGCTGGTCCTGATACTTTTGCAAAACTATATTTTCAGACATCTATTTCCAAAATAGTTCCTAATGCCTCGTGCTTTTTTCTTCTTTTTTGGGTGACAGATGAAAAAAATGGACTTTCATAAATCTTATATTTTGCCTCTTGGAAATCATATATATGTGTGAAATGCTCTTTTCCTTTTCTGGATCTTGCTCTGTTTCCACTGATAGACTCATTTGTAGCTGACAACAAAAAGCCAAGGTAATTAAATGTGTTCAGGTTTTTTTTTTAAATCACCTTTCCATCTTCCATTCTTGTTGATGTCTTTCTGCTCTATAATTTTTTGACACATGCAAAATGTTTAAAGTTCAGTCTCTCTGGATCCTGATAACATCACATAATTAAAAAAAATGTTGCTTAGTTATTTGGTGGCTTCCAACTCTTTGTGATCACACAGGCATTACCCCACCAGGGCTGTCTGTCAGTAATAGCTTCTTTGCACATTCTTGATGCTTGTGCTTCTGTTTGTAATAGCGGGTTTAATGCAATTGGCATGTTCAACGGGTCTATTGTACAAATAAATGGCTAAATCCAGTTCTAATCCATCAAATATTTTCTATCAGCCTTACTTTCCTTTTGCTAGGTTGAAATTAAACTCCAAAGTTAAATACCGGTAAGAGTTAATTTAAATAAGAACCCATCTCTTTGGAACTGGTATCACTTGTAAGGTAAAATTGGTTTGGAAAATAATTATAGGTGAAATACAGTTGCATAAGTCGAAATGTGAAATATTTCTGCATCAAAATTTACTGTGTCACAGAAAAAGAGTTGATTTACTTAAGGGAAAAGTCAATATCAGCATGGTAACTTTCATCAAGCAGTGTGTTTATGGCGATTCTCAGTCAACCATTCCTCACGATCCAGTCAGAGCTGAAAAAGCTTCTTGGATGAGAAGCGAAACGTCTTCAAAGAAAAATACGAAAGTCCAGTTGCCTCTTGAACTGCAAGCAGTGGTGGTCATCATCTTGACTTTTGACCCTAGCTCCTGATAATACATTTGTTGAAAATGGGAGACATTTGATGCCTTGAGTTAATAATGGATAAATAGATTGAGTCTCCATACAGATATACTATCATTATATTTTTAAAATTTATAATTTTAACTTTGAATTTTTACCTGACCCAAACAGTTGTCAGTTTTCTACATTCTTCAAAGTGTCTTGCAAGGCAAGACTCAAGTTGGTCTAGTGGCTAAGGCACCTAGCTAGAAAATAGAAAATTCTAGTTCTACCTTAGTCAGTTTAGTTGGCTGGGTGACTTGAGGCCAGTCACACTCTCTCTCTCTCAGTCCTCACCTCACAGGATTGTTGTTGTGGGGAAAATAGATGAGTAAGTTGTGTTTGGATATGTTCGCTGCCATGAGTTATTTGTAAAAATAATAAAGATGACATATAAATAAAAGCAAATAATGTTGGCATCTAACATTTCAACAGCATTCTCATAATCTGGGTATCATTGAATTCCATTTTTCTTCCCTTAATTCCGGGACAAAATTTTAACCTCAGGCAAAGAATCCAATGAAGGAAGTTCCCTTACTATTACTGTAGGAGGAGCTCAGAATGGAGCCATTTCTATTGTGACCCATTTATTTGGAAGGCTAATACTTCCTCTTAACTGACTATTTTAATTGTTAGCTATTAGTTTTATTTATTTTTAAATTGCCAGGTTAACTGAATGCATGAAAGCCAATCTTCTTTCCTCCAGCAGTCTCCACCTGCTTCAAGCCAAGAAATTGCTCTGAAGTTGGGATATACTGATTTAGAAAACCCACAAAGGGTAAAATGGGAGGTAACACAAGAGCACTAAAGGGCTATGGTTCTGAAAGATGCTTAGATTGGACTTGGTACAAGAATAATACTTTTTGAAGAATAATTTTAAGGCTGTTGTTAGGCATTTTCTTTAAAAAATATTCAAATCCCCACTAAACTTTATCCCACTTAACCAGCTTGGAAAGGATAATAGGAAAATATGTCCTTATTAACCCAAAAATGCTTTCTTTCAAAAAGCAACTGGGTTTTCTTGTTTTGCTTGAAGACATTTCGCTTCTCATCCAAGAAGCTTCTTCAGTTCTGATTGAATGGTGGAGAATGGAAGGGTTTCTATTCCTTGCTGTTATCTGGTCATTAGTATTCTTTCTGAGAATGGTGCTAATGACTAGATAACCGCAAAGAATATATACCCTTTATTTTTGGGTAATATTTATTGTTTTAATGTTTGATCTTGTTGCTTTGATCGACTGTAAGCCACCTAGAGTTGCCTCTAGGTAACATGGGAAGCGTATGTTAAATAAATAAATACTAAACAGGCAGAACAGAGATTGTGGCTCTTTTTTCCTATTTCTATCATAAAATTCTGCAAATAACAGGAGTTTAGAATCACTGAGGGTTTCTAATTGTTTCTCAGTACAGTTATAACAGTTATTAAAATATTTTCTCCTGTAGTGAAAAACTCAACCCAATTATATCTGACACAGGTGTAATTAATAATTTAGGATAACTAAAGTGCTACCGAGTAATGACAAGGAACTACTGTAACCCGTTATGTTATCTGGAATGCCACCTTGTCATTGTTGAGATTGAATAATTATCTGCTCTGATTCAACAAACGCATTGGACTTCCATTTCCAAATGATTTTCCTGTACTTCAGTAGATAGTATAGAGATAATGTTAACTCCTAAACGTTTCAGGTGTAGGGAAAAGCTAAAAGATCATTTTGGAGTGGCATTATTAGACAATGCTTTACATAGGCTGCGCTGATGGATGATTTACCCAATGAATCTCAAATGTCTCAATTGAACTGCTCTACATGAATCTTTCATTGGGTACGTTTGCATTTGAAATCACTCTCTTATCTGTCAGTTCCCTTATGTCTGAAATAGTTTAAAGCCGAAAATTGTAATGTATACACCGTAGATAGGACTAGCTAAGTATATAACAAATAGGGGGAAAAAAACAATGTGGGGAATTGCAGCACATTTCAACAATGAAAGGACAATTGCACAAGCAGTTTTGGAAATAGCCTGGTCCAAGCCAAATTCTAATCCACCAGTTAATTAGAGTTCTAGTTCAGAGGAAAAGCTTTAGTCTCAGATAGGAGACCTGACATCAGAAAACTCTTTTCAAGTGCTGCTATAATTTCCCAGGGGGAAAAAAAGATATTAATGTCATACAGGGAAGTCTCATGTGGATTGAGGATATGGATGATAGAAATACCTTCCAATTTTGTATTATGACTCAATCTAGAGGAAATACTTAAATCAGTTCCTGAACTGGTCTAATTTTTGCTCACTAATTGCTTCTCCTGGAAAAAAAAAGTCTGAAGTTCTTTCAAGAGAAAGAAGGAAAGAAAGAAGGAAAGAAGTTATCTCTTACCTTTATTTCTATTCCAGTCTATATCATGCACAGATTTTAATATTTCAGAGTGCCCAACACTGAACACACATACACATGTGTGTGAATGCACACACACGTGTGCCCATGCAGACCCAGACCCATAGGTACAGGCTCTTATACGTTTTTTTAAAAAAAATGGATTTCCTTGCTTGTCTCCATCCCACTCTACATTACCCGAAAGGAATGTGTAAGCTTGAAAAGGGTCAAAGCTACGTTAATGTAATGATAAAGAATCACAGTGAGACCCAATCAAACATAAGAATGGGTTTTTCAAAATGAAGTGTTGGTTGAATCCACTTTCATGGAAATTGCTGATGATGTCTGCCGGACACAGCAGGAAACAAAGCCTAATACAAATTTTGAAACATAACTAAACCCATTCATCCTGAAAACATGGTTTTTTTTTCCCCTTAGTTTGCCCACTCTGCAGGAAATTTACGGATTGTCCAGCTATATTCCTGCATTTGATGGACTCCTAACAAAATCTCCTAACATAGAGGATTTGTAGGAGTGGGGCATGTCTGTAGTAGCTTAAAGTGTGGGGTCCTTGGTACTCCCTGACCTTAGTTGCTTTCTTGCAGATGGTTCACTATCCAAACTAAGTAACATCATCAGCATGGAGTGGGGTTTGCTCTCAGTTTATATACAAGTGGTGTGCCTGTCATAGTTGGTGGTTGTTTTCTTGCTTATTCCTTGACCTATAGGAGCTGAACATTTCCCAGTCCCCGATTGCCACCACTCTGTGGATGCAGCATTTGTATATCCCTCTGATGGCGAACCTAAGGCACATGTACCACAGGTGGCAAGCAGAGTCCTCTCTGGGGGCACACGAGCCATTGCCTCCATCGTGCGTGTGCGCATTCGTCCTGCCACCCAGCAGGTTTTGGGTTTCTGCCGTGCATACTGGGGTCAGGCGTGCATGTGGGGGGGGGCACATGAGGGGGGAGTCACATACACATGCACATGGGGCCGGGGCATGTGGGGAGGTCATGCACATGCGTGGAGCTGAGCTGGGGCTCAGGGGTGGATTTACACAGGCACAGGGGGACGGGATGCAGGGGCACATGTGCATGCACAGGTGCACACATGGGGGTTGTGCACAAATGTGGGAGGGCAGGGCACACGGGGAGTTGCTCACACATTGCATTATGATTGTGTGCGTGTACATGCTTTTGGCACGGCACCAGAAAGGTTAGCCATTCCTGGTATATCCAACAAAAAATTCTACTTGGAAAAGAGGGAAAACATTACTTTTAAGCCAGAGGACTAAAGATGTCATTAAGATGCCTTTTCTGGATAAAAGATGAAAACATGAGGACATGACAAAATAAATAAATAAAGACAATTATTTAAATAAAAAATTATGGGGAAATAGTTGTTCCAGGAGTGAGGGAAAATGCCTAAAAATCCATTGCTCTGAAGCAACAGGCATGAAAGAAGAAAGAAAGAAGCATGAATGCCTGGATGAGAAAAGGAGAAACATGTTTTTAAAGACAAAGCAGCTCCCTGCAGCTCCCTGCCCCCACCCCCTTCAGCTCCAGGGTGATGGAATTAAGACATGGCCCTTAGGACATGATAGGATTAGCCCTCTACCCATCTCATCACATGGCACCTGGGAAAATTATATCACCCAGCAAGGCTCAACCAAGTCTAGGACACAGATAGCTTACAAAGTAGCTAAGCCACACACACACACACACCCGGGAGTCTGACAGCCAATGGGATACATTTCTTGTACAGGAACAGGAAACTCTAAGGCAGGGCCCAAGAGTGTGTGTAAATCTCTCTCTCTCTCTCTCTCTCTCTCTCTCTCTCTCTCTCTCTCTCTCTCTCTCTCTCCCTCTCCCTCTCCCTCTCCCTCTCCCTCTCCCTCTCCCTCTCCCTCTCCCTCTCTCTCCCATGTGCTTTCTTGCCCAGGACCTCAAACCATATGGTCCTGTCCACCATTAAACCATCTTTCTAAACAACCACCATATTTCCAGTGTCTTTCTCCCCACTTAGAACTGAACCCAGATGGACATTTCTTCCAACCATGAAATGTACAGATTTAAATGAGAAGGCATGAACAATTGTTTTCTTTCCCTTCCCCCCTTTTATAACATTAGAAATTTTGCTGATTTTATTTAAATTCTGTCATTTCTAAAGGATGGCTCAGAAGGTGCTTTTTACATCATTTTATGCAAATCTCCCCTCCCAACTGATGAGGAGTGGGAGAGAAAGCAGGTGAATGAACTGAAGAAATGGGCAATTTGAAAATCAAGATGAGTTTTTTTTTAACACTCTTCTTAAATAGACATGAATTCCCATTTAAATGCACAGCCTGCATTGAGAGGATTGAATTCTAAGAGCTCGGTCTAAAAATGTTAAGACAGGATTGCTTAAATTGTATTAAAATCCACTGTAAATGACCCGGTCTGTTGCATTTAGCTGAAGGTCTAGGTATGTAGCCCACCTCATCTCCCACCCAGGTTTCTGGGTGTTCTGCGAATTAGTGAGCACTGATAGCATTTGGTATGCACACCTATTTTTCGACAGAAGAATATGCTTATTTGCTATAGGCTTTCATCTATATTTATTCTAAATATTCCATAAATATTCCATAAATAACTCAATATTTATTCATGATATTCTTTCACAATTGGAATGTAAAGAGATGCTATCTATTATAGGTATCATAGACTTCTGCCTGCTAGGAAACCAAGCATAATAAGGAAAAAATAAACCTTGTTATATGTAACGTTAAAAAAAATGATGACGCCCTAGGCTGGAATGGAAATCACTTGTCAGCCCAGGAAGCCAATCATCCATGTATAAATGATGCATTCTGAAAAACAGATGTAGCTTTTATTCATTAATGTATGAGATACATTCCATGCAATGTATAATTTAAAAAATAAAGTACAAATCCAGCATTGTAAAATTAATTTCCAGGAACAGCTCTCATTGGACGCTATATCAAAATGAGACCATTCATTTATGAGCGGTCTATACATTACTTATTTTGAAAAAGAACAATTTTGCAAAGCAATGCCTTTGCTATTAGCAATAATGAAGCATTTTAAATCTAATAAATAGTAGAACATAAGTATAATTAACTTGCCCTTTAAAAAGTATGGCTAGGAGAAGTAGTTTTCTTAATAAAGCCTCTTTAAAAGAAGAGTAAAAGCACTGTGTTGACAGAACTAAACAAATGTTTAGAGTAAGTTTAAAAGACCTAACTGAAAGGTGAAGGAAGAATAAATGTGAAGAAAATGATCAGTGATGAAACTTTGATGAAGGAATATGGGGAGAAAGCGATGAAGGAATATGGCAAAGAAATTTATATTGAAATGACAGCGATATATCAAAGAGCAAAGCTAAAGTGAATATTCATGTCCAAGAGAAAACATATGATGAAAATGAAGTCACCAGTATTGTAAGACTGTTGAAAAATCACTTGATTGTATACAGGTAATTCTTGTCTTACAACCATTCCTTTAGTTACCATTCAAAATTATAACGGGACTGAAAAAAAGTGACATATGACTGTTTTTCACACTTACCACTGTTGCAGCATCACAGGTGGAGGAAGATGAGCCAGAGCTGGAGCAGACAGAGATGGAGGAGGCGGCTTCGGTGGCTTGGGAGGAAAAGGGAGGAGCAGGCCCAGGAACGCCAGGGCCTTTCAGGATGGCTTGTATGCAGGAAGGAAGGGGAGCAAGATGACCAGGAGAGGCTAAGCAGTGAACATGAAAGACAGAGCTAAGGCGATGAGCAAGGACCACCCCCTCCTGATCCTCAAGCATGGAGAGTGGAGAGAAGGCGAGAACAGAACAGATCGACCCAATTACTCAAGAGGAGAGCGCCCTGCCCCTCTTCACAAGGCACACCTGGGGACTGACCCTTAACAAGATGCTGTGGGGAGGGACATTTGTCAGGAACAAATGCTGAATTACTGGAGTATTGAGTGCTGACTTCCTCACATTCTTTCTGGATTTCTTCTTTGCAGCCGTGATGCTCACAGCATTGGGCTGGACTGTTTGTAGCCAGAGGCTGCTTGAGGTGTGTGTGTGTGTGTGTGTGTGTGTGTGTGTGTGTGTGAGAGAGAGAGAGAGAGAGAGAGAGAGAGAGAGAGGGAGGGAGGGAGGGAGGGAGGGAGAGAGAGAGGGGGAGAGATCACTTTGCTCTGGGACTTGCCAGAAACGTGGGAGCATTTGGGGAAATTTGGAACAATAAAGAGGTGCTTTGAACTGCCACCTGTCTCTGTTATCTCTGTGCCTTGCCCCGGGTCCTCACAATCCCCATGGTTATATGATCAAAATTCAGGCACTTTGCAACTGGCATGTATTTAGGACAATTGAACTGTCCCAAGATGATGTGATCACCATTTGTAACCTTGCTAGCCGGCCTCCAATAGGCAAAGTTGATGGGGGAAGTCAGACTCAACTTAATGATTGCATGATTCAATTAAGAACTGTGGCAAAAAAAAAGATCATAAAATGGAATAAAACTCACTTGACAATTCCTTGTTTAGCGATATAAATTTTGGACTAAATTGTGGTTGTAAGTTGAGGAGTATCCAGATTATATAACTGAAGAAATTATTAAAATACATATTGTCTTGTTTTTAGAATGGTGATGTGACTTGTTCAACATTTGTGAAGATTTGCCCGTGTCAGAGAATTGGAGGAAAGTTGTTGTTGATTGTGTATTTGTTGGAGAAAGGATTGAACATCATACAAAGCTATTGGCTGATCCCTGAATGGTTTGAATTGAATATTAGGTCACATTGAGAAACATGGATCTGAACATTCAAATTTAAAGAATAGATCTGATAGAGAAAATGAAATCCACAATTACTGTGTAAATTATACAGAAATGGCGAGTGAGAAAAACTAATATAGTCAATGAATCAGTGAGGAATGTATGTCATCCATTACTATGCTTTACATAATATAGAGTGCCCTGATTAAGAATAGCTTGATGGGCATGAACATATCTTTATTATTCCTGACAGGCAGATGCTAATTCCAGGATCAGTCTTCTCCATATGCCTGCATGAACAACTACTAATCTCCCCATCTTGGAACTCTCCATCTTTTGAAATTTTATACATTCTACCTTGTTATTCTACATTCTTTTTTAAAAAAAATAATCTGAAATTACCTGGTTTATAATGTTTATTATATTAATTAAATTAGAGCAGCGTGGTGATCTAGGGGTGAAGACACTCAGCTCCATTTTGAAAGTTTGAGAGTTCAATCCTAGGTAGCAGCAGATATTTCTTAGGGTGCAAAGAAAAAAAAATCTGCTGCAAAACCCGTGTGGTGTCAGGAAGGGCATCCGGCCAGTAAACATTCAGCTCCATCCAGTCTCCCCGACTTTACCCAGAATTCAGGGATCACAGGGTTATAAAGAGAAAGTTTTATATTATATTGATTAAATTGTATATTGCCCAGGATCCCTTTCCATGAGGGAGATGGGCAGTTAAGAAATTTGATATATAATAAATAACGTTGCCCAGCGATATGAATTATATGATCAACAGGATGCTCTTATATTAGTATCCTGTTTATTGGCAGCAATGGAAACATGATGATGAATAGCTGTGTCTTTTATTTGCTCCAGCAACTCATTTCTGGATATTGTTCCCAGAGACACACTGTCCTTTTAGGTTACTTCCAACTATCAGCTGTTACAAATTTAAGCGCTATTTTTTCTTTTATACCCACAGCTTTTCTTTTTTCTGCTCATAGATGGACTTTTTACACTGTATCTTAGAAAAGTCCATATATTTATAGTCTGATTTTAAACCACAGGCTGTCCAGATGGAATAGATGAAATGTTCTTCTGAAAAAAGATGACGGTATAGGTAGCACACAAAACATTTGATATTTAATAAATAGTAAAGTCTTTTTGCACTTACACTCCAGTGATCCAGCATTTGATCTTTTTTTTTTCTTTTTTTCTTTGATTTCTTCTCACTATTTGACCCACCTTTCAGAAGAGGCTTTTCAACTTGCATCGCTTCAAATTTGCATAGGGATATAATGCATATTTTTTTTACTGATTCAGCAAATTAGCCAATTGTCCAGTTCAGTGTTTCATTTCCAGTAGCAATGAATCAGAAGCTTACAATATAAAAACAAATGCTTACGCCCTCCAAATCTTTTCATGAGAGAGATATCGTTTTAAGTCCAGAGGCCTGTATCCATGGATGGTGCTACCTCAGTAGAAAACAGATCTGTTTATTTAAACCTGCACACATAAGTTTCATCAGCGCCCATCCACAACTTGTCCCATATCCCCCCCCTTCTCCATTCTGAGTATGATCGCCCCATATTCTTTAGCCAATGCCAAAATTTCTGAGAATTCAGATCACTGGTGGGATTCAAAAAAAATTACTACCAGTTCTGTGGGTGTGGCTTGGTGGGCATGGCTTGGTGGGCATGGCAGGGGAAGGATACTGCAAAATCCTCATTCCCTTCCGATCAGCTGGGACTCGGGAGACAGAGAATAGATGGGGCGGAGCTAGTCAGAGGTGGCATTTACCGGTTCTCCAAACTACTCAAAATTTCTGCTACTGATTCTCCAGAACTGGTCAGAACCTGCTGAATACTACCTCTGATTCAGATCCACTCATAGGTGTGGGGTCCGGCTGGAGAAGGGTACTATAGTACATAGAAGGTCCTCAGTCTTCAGGATGAATAGTTAGATAACAGAGATTTGAAAAAAATATTTAGCTAATTGGCTTTAGAAGGATGCCCAATTCCAAAATTACTCAGAGTAGTTTACATAATTGAAAAGAAAAGAGAAAACAACAATGAAAAAAGAACTTACATCATTCTTCTCGTGCTCCAATTGTGTCAGCAAAAGCAAACTAGATTTAAATTAGATTTAAAGTCTCAAAATAGCATTATTTATTGGCTACGGTCCAGAGATTGTACTAGCATGTCCAACCAATATTTGTTGAGGATTTAATCCGTTTGAATCTGGCCGACTCTTTAGGAGTCTGTCCAAATAAATTCAGAACATAGATCAAAGCTTAATTTAAAAAAAAACACAAATGTAATTTCCTTATTGTACTGGCATAACTGTCCTTTCAAAAGTAGGATCCTGATCAGAGATGATATTCAGCAGGTTCTGACCAGTTCTGGAGAACCAGTAGTGGAAATTTTGAGTAGTTTGGAGAACCGGTAAATACCACCTCAGACTGGCCGCGCCCCCATCTATTCTCTGCCTCCCGAGTCTCAGCTGAATGGAAAGGAATGGGGATTTTGTAGTAACCTTCCCCTGGAGTGGGGAGGAAATGGAGATTTTACAGTATCCTTCTCCTGCCACACCCACCAAGCCACGCCCACCAAGCCACACCAACAGAACCCGTAGTAAACACCATGCCCACCAAGCCACACCAACAGAACCCGTAGTAAAACTCTTTGAATCCCACCACGGACCCAGATCCATGTGTAGCAATTTGTCCCTAAAAGCCTTTATTTATATTCTTGTTTTGAATTCACAAAAATTAATTCAAAAGTTCACTTTTATATGAAGAAAAAGTGAATTAATATATTTTTAATAAAGTTCTCAGTTGCAACCTGCTTGATACGATTTTTAAACAAACTGAGGCACAATTACTTTTGAAATTCAAACAGTGGCAATCACTGCTTTGGATGTAACATTATTCTCAAGGACCTTGCAAATAATGATCATACTTACATGGTTCAGACCACTGATTTTTACGACTTGCCAACTGGGTTGAAAGACTAGCTGATCAGCCTTTAGAACTAATGAAGTGAAAGGAGCATGCATTATCAAAATGCAAAGGATATCAAATGCTATGAAAATGACGGCAAGTGATAGCTAAACGGTACAAAGAAATAATCCGTTGGAACTTAGTACAAAAAAGAGAGCTTTTATATTTATACCAAAGATGTTTTTGTTAAATTTTGTTAACTTTATTTGTCAATGGGATAAGAACTGCGCAACAAAGAAATATAAGACATCTAATAAAACCGTGCTTTCTGCTCTTCTAGCTCTGCAAAGTACATCTAATTTGGCTTCATTGTTAATTGGTGATTATTTAAATAGCACCTGTTTAGGTGAAAATCACATTGTTACAGTTTATTATATAACTCTCCCTACCCCACACACACTGAGTGACACACACATAATATGTGAAGCAGAAGCAAGTGATTTGATTAAGAGATTTAATCATAGAACTCCTTCGCATTACATCTAATAGAATTTTCTAATCAGTGTGATGTGTCAAATTGAATCAAATACATTCAAACACTTTAAAATGATTTGTTTTTAAATAGTAATTGTTTTGAACATTACCATTAAAAATCTGCAAACTAATACAAACTAAGAAAAATAGAAGAACAAAAAGAAAGCATTATATGCAGATTTTTTTAAAAAAATAAAGAGAACTAGAAAAAAAGGTATAATAAAGAAAAATAAATATATACAGTATATAAAGAAATTACTTCCTCCTTCATTACAACAAATATAAAAGTGATAAGTTTTTGTAAGTTACCATCTTTAAAAAAAACAACAAAACATCTTTTCTTCCCATATCCCATCTCTTATCTATAAATAAATCCTTAAAACCTCTTCATTTAGTCCTGATCAGCAAAAATCCATTAAAGGTTACCAGAGATAAAATATCTATTTTAACCTTGATCAAATAATCCCACTTTGTATTCTTTCCTTTTATTTTAGCGATCCTGATCCTTAATCACCTCATATAATGTTCTAGAACTTGATAACTTTCTCATTGTTTTATTTGTCCCTTTTCACACATAAGATTAGATTTATTCTGATACTCTTTTTATTTGATTTACATCTCTTGAATGACCTGTACCTTTGCCCAGACCTACATCGTTTTCGGCTTCCTCTTTTAATTCTTAGTTCATTTGGATTATGAAATGGGCAGGCATTATACATTTAAATAATAATAATTATTATTATTATTGTTTGTCTGATCTTTGATATTGTCTCTCTATGTTGTTTGTAAAATGAAGTAGGGTAGCAGTAAGAAAGATAGATACACACTGTTCACCTCACTGAAATAGTTAGTGATCTTTACACACACACACACACACACACACGTTCTGCAAGTCTCTGTCTCCTTCTGATTCAATTGGTGATTGGTGCAGTTTATATGCTACTAGAACATGAGAATTTATAAGGCTGAGGCTGCTAATCTCATGGGCATCTATTTAGTCATATGCTTCCCCAGGTAGAAGAAGACCTTCTTCTCATCTAATGATCCAGGGATGAGGAAGCCACTGGTCTTATAATTATAAGCTGCAGGCAACTGAGGTTTATTAGGTACCCTTGTTTGGACGGGGGGGATAAATATGCATGTTGGTTGGCTTAGAAAGAGAAGATGTAGAAACAATACTGCTCTGTAGCAGTAGAAAGATAGATCTGTCTGGAAGTTCAGAATCAGTGGCACTTTCACTTTTAGCAGTCTCCCCTGAAGTCTCTTTCATCATCTTCAGTGGCAAAGGGCAGGTAGAATTCTTTAGCAGCATCCAACAGTCTTTTCTACTCCAGTCTTCAATATGAGCAGCAAGGTGACTCCTTTGGTTCAAGTTCAAGACATCTGACAAAAGAGGACCACCTCAAGGTTCTGTTGAGCTATATCTTTCTGAAAATGTAAGAAAAAAATGGCTATTGGTCACTCTAATTGTTCAGCATTTGAAATTTGGCCACAAGATTTAACTCTGCAATCTTACACCAGCATTGCAGTTTCTATATCACTGTTACCTACCTAACTCTAAAATTTCTGTTTGACACTCAACACCAAATAAGAACTCAGATGTTGACTTCCAGAATTTCTCTTCTTCTTGTCTGGTGTAGCTTTCAGTCTCACCAAGCTAAGCTTAAAGTGTGGCTTTCTTAAAAATCAGCAGTGGTGTTTGAAGAATGGATTAGATTGTATTCCCATGGAGTCAGTCCTGTTTTGGCTCAGAATTGAGGGTGACTTTTTCCTCCTAAAGGAAGCTCCAGTCTGAAGATGCACGCACATGACAATCAAAACAAACTGTTATCCCAAGTGGGCAATAAAAGGAGATAAAATGCAGGCAGATAGCAAAATGAGATTCATTACCCACTTGTATATTTGATTGAAACATGGAGCATGCCATAAAATAGATACAGAGGATACAGAGGTTCAAAAGCTTATTGTAATTTTTACTGTTGAAGGAATATTAAAGCTCTATGTTCACACTACTGCCTAGTCTTCTAACCCCTAGTATTAAATTTAATAATAAACAGAAATCCTTTCACAGTTATATTCTACCTTTATGTTTGGGCTAATCAATATTACTTTCATATCGCATTATAGAGTTTTTTGCCTGAAGGAATAACCTAGATAAGAACTCCAGATAATAAGAATGGCTGAAGCAATGATGTGTTCTTTTATTGCTTAGTAATAATAATAAAAAGAGCATTGTTGGGATACCTTTTCTCACAGTTGATGGAATTTGATCCATTTGATATACTATTTCTGCCTCCAATCATAAATTCACAGTTGCCTCAGAAATTTAGGAGTTAAATTAGTTGACCAAATAATCTAACAAACTGACATCTCAGTTGTTCTGTATATATAAACTCTCTGTATATATAAACTCTCTGGATTTTTAAAAAAAATCAATTTAAAGGCACAAGGATTTACCTTGGAGGTCTTTGTTTTAAGCATTGCATAATTGCCTTCCATTTTCCACTTATACTGCAGCTACCAACTTTACCACTCTGACTTTGGGCTTTACCATTACCGCCCATTATGAACTGCACCTCAGCTCCATTCGCAGATCAGCTGGCGAACTCACCACCCATCCTTTCCACCTTAGGATGGACAACTACCCCCCGTTTTTAGGGAATCCCGGCTTATAAAACCAGAACAACAACCACAGCACCCGAAAACATATACGGCCCTGTGTGTAACAAGATTTATTCGAGGTCAGATCTGCTGCTGCTGCGAGAGTCCCCCCTCTCGCAGATATGGCCCTCTGCCCTTTCAAGGGCCCACCTTGATGACGGGTTTGTTAACCCAGAGAGATGGAGGAAACGGAAGCTCAGGGGTTTTTTAATAAAAAGGTTTTTAACAGTTTTAAGGGGCTCTAAAGGGGAGGGAAGGGCTAAACAGACCAGGAATGGGATTAGTGCCAGGCGAACAGGTGTGGTCAGGAGGGGAGTGAGCAGAGCAGGGGAGAGGGGGGGAAATAACATTCCTACAGAGGGCCTTGTTATACCAACGGTTGTAGGAAGGGGTGGGTGCGAGGACAGACAAAAAGCTTGCAGTCGGTTGGGAGACCATGGTCGCTGGACACGCCCGATCGCTTGTACCAACCCCCGCATACTAGGTGGTCAGGATCTACAGAGCCAGGGCCTGAGGCTGATGCTGTGTAATGCGAGGTCTGTTCTCAACAAGGCCCCCCTCATAAAAGATCTGATTTCAGAGGGGGAGCCAGACCTCGCAGGAATAACAGAGACCTGGTTGGGCCACGAGGGAGGTCTGCCCCTCGTGGAAATGTGCCCACCGGGCTACCGTGTATTCCACCAGCCACGGGCCCAGGGTAGGGGTGGTGGGGTAGCGGTGCTCATACGGGAGAGTCTGGAACCGAGAGAGTTCACTGTGCCACAGACATCCGGGTGTGAGTCTCTGGGCATGAGAGGGGCCCCAGGCAGACAGTTGGGCCTGCTGATTGTATACTTGGCTCTTTGCTATACATCAGCGGCCCTGCCCAAACTCCTCGAGCTGATCGCAGAGATGGCAGTTGAGACCCCCAAACTGTTAGTTATGGGGGATTTCAACTTGCCGTCAATGGGAGAAGCATCCGAGGTGGTCCGGGAGTTCATGGCTTCCATGACAGCCATGGACCTGACTCAATTAATTCAGGGCCCCACGCACGAGGGAGGCCACACACTGGATCTTGTTTTTGTCTCCGGCCAGTGGACGAGTGATCTGGGAATAGGGGACTTAGTCATCACACCCCTGTCATGGTCAGATCACTCACTTCTCTGGCTTGACTTCCCTGGCACTACCCCCCACCGTGGGGAGGCGGAACCAGAATGTCCTAGATGGTTCCGCCCCAGGCGCCTGATGGATCCGGATAGGTTCCAGACGGAGCTTGGGCCACTTCCTGTCGACCTGACCCGCTCCCGGATGGAGGACCTGGTAGCCGCATGGAATAGTGCGGCCGCCGGGGCCTTAGACCGGGTTGCGCCTTTGCGGCCTCTCCTGTGGCAAAGATCCACCCTGGCCCCTTGGTTTACCGAGGAGCTGAGGGTGATGAAACGCCACAAGAGACCCCTAGAGAACAGATGGAGATCCTCTCGCTCCGAATCTGACCGAACACAGGTAAGAACCTATTTAAGGACATACCTTATGGCATTGAGAGTGGCCAAACGTCGATATTGTGCCGCTCTCATTGCATTCGCAGACAACCGCCCTGCCGCCCTGTTTCGGGTGACCCGCTCCCTCCTGTCACAGAGGCCACGGGAAGCCCCCTTGCAGGGCAGGGCAGAGGAATTTGGGGAATATCTGCAGGATAAAATCGCTCAGATACGGATGGAATGGGTCTCCTTCAGTGATCCAGGGGAGACGTCCGAGGCCAGTCTTGAGAGACCATTCTGGGAGGAGTTTGACTCTGTTGCCACCGATGATTTGGACAGGTTGCTTGGGCGACTGCGAGCCACCACATGTTTATTGGACTCATGTCCCTCCTGGCTTGTACTGGCATCCTGGGAGGTTACACGAGGCTGGCTCTTGGGACTAGTGAACGCTTCATTGAGCGAGGGGTTCCTACCAGCCGCCTTGAAAGAGGCGGTTGTGAGGCCCTTACTCAAGAAGCCTTCTCTGGACCCAACTGAGCTAGCAAATTATCGTCCTGTCTCCAACCTTCCCTTTCTAGCGAAGGTTGTAGAGAGTGTGGTTGCTATACAGTTCCCACATCACCTGGAGGAAACTGATTATCTAGACCCGCGCCAGTCCGGCTTCCGACCTGGGCACAGCACAGAGACGGCATTGGTCGTGTTGGTAGATGATCTCTGGAGAGCCAGGGATAGGGGTTGCTCCTCTATCCTGGTTCTATTAGACCTCTCAGCGGCTTTCGATACCATCGACCATGGTATCCTATTGTGCTGGCTGGAAGGGCTGGGGGTAAGAGGCACCGTTTTACGGTGGTTCTGTTCCTACCTCTCTGACTGGACGTAATGTGTGTTGGCAGGGGAGCAGAGGTCGACCCTAAGGTCGCTCACTCTAAGGTCGCTCACTCGCTGGCCATCGGGGGCGAGCAACTGGCCCCCGTGGAGCGGGCGCACAATTTGAGCGTCCTCCTAGATGCCCGGCTGTCTATGGATGACCATGTGGCAGCCGTGGCAAGGGGGGCGTTCCACCAGGTTCGCCTGGTGCGCCAATTGAGCCCCCTATTGGACCGGGATGCCCTTCGCACTGTCACTCATGCACTGGTGACGTCCCGTCTGGATTACTATAATGCTCTCTACATGCAGCTTCCCTTGAGATGCACCCTGAGACTGCAGTTGGTCCAGAACGCGGCCGTGCGGGCAGTTATGGGGAGTACGAGGTACTCCCATGTGATACCCGGAGACTGCAGTTGGTCCAGAACGCGGCCGCGGGGGCAGTTATGGGGAGTACGAGGTACTCCCATGTGACACCTCTCCTGCGCGAGCTGCACTGGCTTCCTGTAGCCTTCCGGGTGCGTTTCAAGGTGTTGATCACCATCTTTATTTATTTTATTTTATTTATTTATTTATATTTGGTGCTTCTAGACCGCCCCCTCTCCCAGAAGGGACTCGGGGCAGTGTACAGTCCATAGAGAATATCACAAAATACAATAAAAAATTAAATATGTATTTTGTGATATTCTCTATGGACTGTACACCGCCCCGAGTCCCTTCTGGGAGAGGGGGCGGTCTAGAAGCACCAAATATAAATAAATAAATAAATAAAATAAATAAAGATGGTGATCAACACCTTGAAACGCACCCGGAAGGCTACAGGAAGCCAGTGCAGCTCGCGCAGGAGAGGCGCTCCATGGCACGGGACCTAGTTATTTGCGGGATCGTATCCTGCCCCATACATCCCTGCGACCAATTCGCTCTCACAGAGAGGGACTCCTCCAGGTGCCATCCACTAAGCAATGCCAGAGGGCGCCGCCGAGGAGAAAGGCCTTCTCTGTAATGGGCCCAGCCCTCTGGAATGACCTCCCCCCCGACATTAGGACAACTACCGATCTCTGCTCCTTCCGCACGAAACTCAAGACCCACCTGTTCTAACTAGCTGGCCTGGCTTGAATTACAACTACATTTTCTAATCCCCCCTGGACAATTTTAAATCTAAACTAACTGATTTTTTGGGTATTTTAATTGTTTTAAATTTGTTGTGTTGTTTTTAACTTATGATTATTTATTTATGAATTGTAAAATGTTTTGATTACCTCCTCCTTGTCATTTATTTGTATATTGAGTTGTACGCCGCCCCGAGTCCCTTTGTGGAGAGGGTGCGGCCTATAAATTGAATTAATAAATAAATAATAAATAATAAATAAATTTAAGATGGGTATTTTGCTCTCTTTGGTACACCTTGGCTATTTCCCTGTTAGGCAGGAGAACCAACCTTTTACAATAATACAATAGCAGAGTTGGAAGGGACCTTGGAGGTCTTCTAGTCCAACCCCCTGCCTAGGCAGGAAACCCTACACCGTTTCAGACAAATGGCTATCCAACATCTTCTTAAAGACTTCCAGTGTTGGGGCATTCACAGCTTCTGGAGGCAAGCTGTTCCACTGATTAATTGTTCTAACTGTCAGGAAGTTTCTCCTCACTTCTAAATTGCTTCTCTCCTTGATTAGTTTCAACCCATTGCTTCTTGTTCTACCCTCAGGTGCCATGGAGAATAGTTTGACTCCCTCTTCTTTGTGGCAATCCCTGAGATATTGGAACACTGCTATCATGTCTCCCCTAGTCCTTCTTTCTATTAAACTAGACATACCCAGTTCCTGCAACTGCTCTTCATATGTTTTAGTCTCCAGTCCCCTAATCATCTTTGTTGCTCTTCTCTGCACTCTTTCTAGAGTCTCCATATCTTTTCTACATCGTTGTGACCAAAACTGAATGTAGAATTCCAAGTGTGGCCTTAACAAGGCATTATAAAATGGTATTAACACTTCACGTGATCTTGATTCTATCCCTCTTTTGATGCAGCCTAGAACTGTGTTGGCTTTTTTGGCAGCTGCTGCACACTGCTGGTTCATATTTAAATGGTTGTCCACTAGGACTCCAAGATCCCTTTCACAGTTACTACTGTTGAGCACGGTACCACCTATACTGTACCTGTGCATTTCGTTTTTGTTGCCTAAATGTAGAACCTTACTCTTTTCACCATTGAATTTCATTTTATTAGATAGTGCCCAATGTTCAAGTTTGTCAAGATCCTTCTGCATTTTTAGCCTATCATCTGGAGTGTTGGCTATTCCTGCCAGCTTGGTGTCATCTGCAAATTTGATGAGTTCCCCATTTATTCCCTCATCCAAATCATTGATGAAGATGTTGAAGAGTACTGGGCCCAAAGCAGAGCCTTGGGGTACTCCACTGCATACCTCCCTCCATGTAGATGCAGTTCCATTGAGGACTACACGTTGAGTGCGGTTGGTCAGCCAGTTATGAATCCATCTGGTGGTGATGCTATCTAACATACATTCTTCTACTTTATCTAGTAGTAGGTTATGGTCTACCTTATCAAATGCCTTACTGAAGTCCAAGTAAACTATATTGACAGCATTCCTCTGGTCCACTAATTTTGTCACTTTGTCAAAGAATGCAATAAGATTAGTCTGGCATGATCTGTTTTTGACAAACCCATGTTGGCTTTTGGCTATTACTTTGTTTGCTTCCAAGTGTTCACTAATTCATTGCTTGATTATCTTTTCCAGAATCTTTCCTGATATTGAGGTCAGGCTGATAGGTCTGTAGTTTCCTGGATCTGTTTTTTCCCTTTTTTGAAGATGGGAACCACATCAGCTCTTTTCCAGTCCTCTGGTAGTTTCCCTGTGCTCCAGGATCTCTGAAAGATATAGTTCAGTGGTTCTGAGATCTCTTCTTCCAGTTCTTTCAGAACCCTGGGGTGTAATCCATCTGGTACTGGTGATTTGAACTCGTCTAGAGTAGACAGGTGCTCACTTACCATTTTCTTCCCTATTTTCTTCCCTTTAATGATGCCAATAAAAATTATGCAAAGACAAAGGGAGACCGATGAGAGGTGTTTTTTTTTCATAAACTCCTTGGAGGATTTTCAGCAAAAGTTATGCTTGGGATACTTTGTCTCCTATTCAACAGATTTTCTCCTCTGCCAGGAGCCAAAACACTACTCAGGATGAATGCCACCTGTACTTGAATTTACCTTTTACCTGTAAACAGCATGCCTTCCCCACAACACCAGGCAACTACCAATGGTTGAAATGACACCGGTTTGACTTGGATGAAGCCAAAATCATTGGCCATGCCAAAACCTTTCAGGCTTGTGAGTTTATCGAAGCCTGGCATTCTACCAATGGGTTCCATCAACAAATGCATTGACTTAGAACTGGGTTATGAACCAATAAGGAAGCAGGCCATCTGAATCACCAACCAACAACCGAATCGCCCCTCTCCCACCAGTTGAATTCCGTGCCTCAGAGCAGCAACTCAGAAATCACAAAATCACAAGACTAGAATCAGTCTAGCGATTCAATCAGTGTTGTGACTCAATCAGTCTTGTGATTCAACCATATAAACCAGGGGTCCGCAAACCTTTTAAACAAGGGGCCAATTCACAGTCCCTGAGACTGTTGGGGGTCTGGACTGGCTGGGTGGGTGTGGCTAGGTAGTCATGTGACTGGTTGGGTGTGGCTAGATCATGTGACTAGAAAGTGTGGCCAATTTAACAGTCCATTGATTTGTATCCAGTTATTTATAAAAAATAATAAAGGTAGGGTAAAGATAAATAAATAAATAAGCTGTGTTTTCCAGGAAAATCAAGAGGCATATATCTTTTAATTCTTTATGATGCCATACAATGAAGCAATTAATCTCAGTTTGAACTTATATGGATGTTGGAAAGTAATATCTCTTTTGGCCCACGCACTTAGCTCAACACATATTCTGTCATATTTTGTTCAGCTAGAATGTCGGCCCTTGGGTAAAATAAAGAAAATAATTACTTTTTGTCAAACTGGTGCAAGAACATGGCTCTGGGGTTATAAAACAGACTTCATTAGTGCTGTATGTCTTAAATTCTGCCATTATTTTAGTTGTCCCAAGAGACCTTGAAAGATGAAACTTGGCACTAATGGACTCATATAATGCTTCTAACTTTAGCATAGCCTTGGCCATGTTGTATTGCAAACAAATAAAAACCCCTACCTCTGATTTAACAAGACACAACAGTTAAAATTTATAAATAAAACCCTTTGGATATGTTGATATTATCATATGTTTTCATTATACCTTAAAACAATTAAATTGAATAAGAGGAGCTTATTCAATTACATGCATTTGACCTGGGTTTTTTTTTTAATTAAAAAGCAGCATCCATTCAAATGCAGAAACATATCTCAACTTTCACAAGGACATTTCAATTGATTTCCCACGTAAGAAGGCAGAACTTCAGTCTCTACATGATTTTATAAGAGCAGGATTCTTCGTCTTATCTCTTTTCCCATTTTTAAAAAAAATAACTGATGAATTATTGATCCAGCAGCAAAGTAGAACAATGTACATTTTCTACCTTAATTGGGTTGGGAATTTCTACTATCTTTACAGTTTTAATGACAGATAAGGAAAGTGATTGATAGAATCTTCTAGCTTCATTTCCCTTTCTACAAAGCATCATCTGCCAGCTGCCAAATATCCAATAACCCCTTAATGTGTGGTAGTCCAAAACTGCAAATATAGAAGGATGTTTACTCACCTGTCAAATTGTTCAACAGGTTACAGGAAGACGAAGTGTTCCGTGCCTCTGTGGTGCCATAACCAGGCTCTTTCTGTGATATTCTCAAAGAGACTATCCCTGTTCTAAAATAGCCTAGATAACAGGTTGCAGTCTCAGAGAGCAGTTGCAAGGAGCATTAGGGGTGCTTCCTCAACCTGCATCTCATGCCTTATTAGAAGATCTTTGTCCTGCTTCAAATCTGAGTCCTCCTTCATGCCTATGACTTGTCAGATGGGCTATTTAAAAATGTGGGTTTAGAGCTTTTTTTTTTTAAAGAGCACTAGATCCATGTCCAGAAGTAGTCAGCCTGCAGGTCACAGATACACGGGAGGGATTGTGAAGAACATGAGAGCCACTTTCTCCCCCTGTCCTCATCCTCTTCTGCAACTTGACCTTTCAATCAGGCCGTGAAGAAGGGTGTGGGATACAGCAGGAGGAAACTATCAATAACAAGGCAACTACCTGAGCCACAGTGGCGCAGTGGTTAGAAAGCATTATTGCAATCTACTTCTGCTGACTGCCAGCTGCCTGCAATTTGGCAGTTCAAATCTCACCAGGCTCAAGGTTGACTCAGCCTTCCATCCTTCCAAGGTGGGTAAAATGAGGACCCAGATTGTTGGGGGCAATACGCTGACTCTGTAAACTGCTTAGAGAAACTGTAAAGCACTGTGAAGCGGTACATAAGTCTAAATGCTATTTCTATTGCTACGTTCTAAACTAATGGTGCAGGCAATAGCAGTGTTATCAGTGAGTGGCTATAGGGAAATGAGATCTCCCGCTGGCCAAACATTTCTTTTAAAAAGATGAAAATCACAGCCATGCAAAACTTCACATTAGCATAGGTAGAAAATTTGCCATTTACTCATTGGCAATACATAGTTGACACACCAGGATCTCCTCCCAGTTTAAATCAATCTTTGCATAGAAAGTTATATATCAAAGGAGATCTAATTCCCTTCCAAAAGACGCCTGATACGTGCTATGGAAAGTGTGGCCAGACATTATGTGGCTAGAAGCCACGTGTCGAATTTGTCCTGTAGCATAAGCCAAAGGTGGTACTCGGTGACTAGAGAAAAGGTGGCATGACTTTAGCACTTTAAAGTCAACAGTAGAAGATGATCAAGTCCCAGCTCTGGATTATCAACCACAGTGCTGAAGAGACATCACAGACCTTATCCATGGCAAAAAATATAATTAGAAAGAAGAAGAAAAACACTACAGGTAGTCCTTGACCTATGACCACAGTTGAGACTGGAACTTCCATTTTAAGTGATGTGTTTGTTAAGTGAGCGGCACCTGATTTTACTGCCTTTTTTTTTTTGCAATGGCTCTTGAGTAAATCAGCATGGTCCTTAAGCAAAGCTGGCTTCCCCAAATTGACTTTGCTTATTGGAAGCTACCTGGGAAACAGCAATCACATGACTCTGGAACTTTCATTAATATATGCAAGTTTCCAAGGGCCTAAATTTTGATCACATGACATGATGATCCCCCATGATGCAAGGACCAATCATAAGTCATTTTTTAAGCATCATCATCATCATCGCTTTGACCAGCCCTTAAACATATGGCCCGAAATTGAGGGCTACCTGTAGTTATAAAGAACAAGTAAGGACAACTTCAAGTTACCCTAGCTTTAGTTCCAGTGACATGAAAGCAATGTTATGTGGACATGGAATATAGAAACAGTTCCTGGGGTTGATGTTATGGTTAAGTACAGTGGTGGGTTCCTACTGGTTCGGCCCAGTTCAGCCAAACTGGTAGTGGTTTGGGGGCCTGGGTCGCCGGAACCGGCAGTGACCCAGGCCTGCCACAGCCCTGAACCGTTTTCTGGGTTTTTAGCTTCTGTGCATGCACAGAACAATTTTTATTGCACTGCACATGTGTGCGCAGTGCACCCACAAGCGAACTGGCAGTAGTGCCTGCCAGAACCCACCTCTGGTTAGGCAGACAAGAAGATGAGCCATAAAATATATTTTTTCTGGTCTGCACTGTGTGATTTCAATTTTTTTCTCAAAAGATAGGGTAGAATCTACAAACTATTAGATCCCATTCCAGCAACATCCACTTGTACTATATATATATAAGTAGAAACTGGTTGTAGAGTCACTCCAGAGAAGTGACTGAAGATTTACAGCCCTAAAGAGGATCCAAGTGGAAATTAAGGGCATTGAACTTTAGCTACATTGTGCTTCAAGTTCTGCCTTGTTAGAAAAGACGTATACAGTACGATACCAAGAACATAAAGAAGCCATTCAAAGAAATTTCTCAGAAAGCATCTGATTAAAGACATATTTCATAAAGCCACTAAGGAAGTGAACATAAGCACTTCAATAAATGGGAAGTGGAACAAACGGAGTCTTTTCTGTAACTACTAAGAACTAAGTAGTTCTGTAACTACGGTCAATGGCTGCATTTCAATATGAATCTGCCTGTCCTTGCTACTCCCTGGCACATCCCTATTTTTAATCTGTTTCCCCAATGCCGAACAAGATTCTATCTGACCTCCAGTCAGCAATAGATGAGAAGAACAAGGCTGTAGACACTTGTTCAAGTATTTTCATGTTCCCCAACCTACAAATGCCCGATTCACAATAATTATCATAGCAGTACTTGAAACATTTCATACACTGTGGACTGCGTATTGCAACCTCAGTGAGAGCTTTAGGACTCTTCTCTGTCAAGGAAAAAAGGAAGTCACAGAGAGAAATTGTAGGAAATATATTATATATATTGTCTGTCTGTCGGTCTGTCTATCTATCTATCTATCTATCTATCTATCTATCTATCTATCTATCATCTATCTATCTATTTATCGTCTATCTATCTATCATCTATCTATCTATTTATCTATCTATTATCTATTTATCTATTTATCTATCGATCTATCCATCCATCCATCCATCCATCCATCCATCCATCCATCCATCTATCTATCATCTATCATCTATCATCTATCATCTATCTATCATATCTCTAGCACAAATACAACACACACACGTATGTATGTATGTATGTATGTATGTATGTATGCCTGCCTGCCTGCCTGCCTGCCTGCCTGCCTGCCTGCCTGCCTGCCTGCCTGCCTGCCTGCCTGCCTGCCTGCCTGCCTGCCTGCCTGCCTGCCTGCCTGCCTGCCTATCTATCTATCTATCTATCTATCTATCTATCTATCTATCTATCTATCTATCTATCATCTATCTATCATCCATCATATCTCTATCACATATGTATGTATGTATGTATGTATGTATGTATGTATGTATGTATGTCGGTCTGTCTATCTATCTATCTATCTATCTATCTATCTATCTATCTATCTATCTATCTATCTATCTATCTTTCTATTTATCATCTATCATCATCTATCTTTCATATCTCTATCATATGTATGTATGTATGTATGTATGTATGTATGTATGTCTATCATCTATCTATGTATCTATCTATGTATCTATCTATGTATCTATGTATCTATCTATCTATCTATCTATCTATCTATCATCTATCTATCTATCTATCATCTATCTATCTTCTATTTGTCTATCGTCTGTCTGTCTGTCTGTCTGTCTGTCTTTCTGTCTGTCTGTCCGTCCGTCCGTCCGTCCGTCCGTCCATCCATCCATCCATCCATCCATCCATCTATCTATCTATTATCACGAGAATCAAGAGCAAAATATCTGTCACCCTGAAAGAAACATCTAAACATACAACATTCTCCAAAATGTTTGTAGGTATGTGAACTCTGGTGCAAACATATGATTCTGTTTAGTTTTGTTTTTTTAAACAAATAAGTGTTTCCTTAGTGGCTAACTCTGTTCTATTTTATTGTTGGATTTTGACCGGATTAGATTTATTACTCTTTGGGAAACCATGATAAAGGCTTAGAAGCCTTGTATAGATAAAGTGAGTAGTTGGTGTGTGTCAAGGCTGCCAAAAATATTGCATCCCAACAGATCCTAATGACGTCAATGAAAGCTGATTTTGAAATTCTAATCAGCACATTTGGAGAAATGGTTTCTATCAACACAAGCTGGGAGAGAAAGAGTTAACATTCCCTTCGCACCCACATGGTTTTCACCAGCTGTTGAACCTCCCCCACATAAGCTATTTATATTATAATGCCATATGCATGTTAATTGCATTCATGCAAGGAAAGTCACTTCAACTTTGACTGCTTGGCAAATACTCTAAAATGCATCAAGTTATTTCTCCTTTTAAATTTCCTTTTGGCTGTAAAATTAAATTCTGCCCCCTTCTGTAGATTTTGATGTGATATATGGTGTTTGTGGATATTCCACTAATTTTAATACTATTATTCCACTTCTAAAATAGCTTCCTTTTCCAGTATATGGCCTGCCACAAGCTTGATGTAGGCTTGGTTTGATTATGATAAATTCCTGGAAAGAAAGAAATAGAATTCAGAAATGCCAACCTCTTAATGTAGGTTGATGCAAAGGCAACAAAGTGTACTAATTTGGGTGTGAATATGTAATCCATATTTTGATGTGAGCTGTACATACACATTAAAATACATTTCCTTTGTTTTCCACCGTAAATATGGTATATTACATTGCTTTTAAAAGGCTTGCTTTGGTCACACATGGTGCTGCTTTTGAAAACCAATGTGTTGAAAATATGGTGGCCCAAGGAGTAATAGATACGTCTGTCTGTCTGTCTGTCTGTCTCCCTATCTCCCTATCTATCACCTACCTACCTACCTACCTACCTACTCATCTACCTATCTATCATCTACCTAACTACTTATCTACCTATCTATCATCTACCTACCTACTTACCTATCATCTACCTATCTATCAACCTATCATCTACCTGCCTACTTATCTACCTATCATCTACCTACCTACCTATCTACTTAGCTACCTATCTAGCATCCACCTACCTATCCACCTATCTACTTATCTACCTATCATCTACCTACCTACCTATCTACTTAGCTACCTATCATCTACCTACCTACCTATCTACTTAACTACCTATGTATCATCTACCTACCCACCTATCTACTTAGCTACCTATCATCTACCTACCTACCTACCTACCTACCTACCTACCTACCTACCTATCTACTTAGCTACCTATGTATCATCTACCTACCCACCTATCTACTTATCTACCTATCATCTACCTACCTACCTGCCTGCCTACTTAGCTACCTATCATCTATCTATCTATCTATCTATCTATCTATCTATCTATCTATCTATCTACCTATCTATCATCTACCTACCTAACTATCTACTTAGCTACCTATCTATCATTTATCTACCTACCTATCTACTTATCTACTTATCTATCATCTACCTACCTACCTACCTATTTATCTCAAAATTATATAGCTGTCCATCTCACTGAAGGTGACTCTTGATTAGGTGTCATTGCTGCTAAAGGAACTTCATTGATTCCCATTCAGCTTTTAGTTTCAATTCAAGGTCATCATTTACAAAGCCTCTACAGCTCTCTAGAGCTCTGATTTTCCCAGCCCATGTTTGATAGTCCTACATTAAACCAGAGTGCATCATTCTTTCTATGCTTCTCTCCCTGTTTGCAGACATAGGCAATTTGCACACTGTATAATCAATTTTACTTCAAATGATTGTATACCACTGTCAGTGCATATTCAACACTTATAGGTCCTATTTAAAGGAAATGTTTCCTAGAGTCATTGTATTATTATCATTTATTGCTGAACCAACTTTTCCCTTTATTCAAAGATTAATCAGGTCCCAAGAATGGCATGTGGAGTTACTTAAGAGTACTTTATTGTTCTTCACGAATAGACAGAACCTTGCCTGACTAAAGCAACCATTTGCATAACTATAAATATACTCTGGGAATTTTAACCCTCCTCCTTTCCAAGCTCCATTGCCTCTTTGCCCTCTTTGCCCTTTGAAAAGTAACCCCTTCCTCCTGGGCAGTGGTGGGTTTCAAAAATTTTTGGAACCTACTCTGTGGGTGTGGCCTCCTTTGTGGGAGTGGCTTGCCAGCCATGTGACCTGGTGGGAGTGGCTTGGCAGTCATGTGACCGGATGGGAGTGGCCAAGACAATGTCACTGAATTTTTTGCCCCAATGAATGATCTACAAAAAGAAGATATCAAAAAAGAAATTTATTATTTTGTGCACTTACTACTTAAATAAGATTAAAATAAGTACACAAAACAATAAAAGAGATACTTACAGAAGGTAAGTAGCTTACTACTTACTACTTGCATTTCAAAGGAAATAAATATATATTTAATTTTACACATGTTAACAGCTGTTGGAATTGTGTTTGCACAACAGTGGAAAAAACAAAGATATGAAAATGAATAAATATTAGAATGTGCAAGAATGAATAAATTGACAATTAAAACCAAGAAGGCTTTGAATACTTTTTCATGTGGAATTTGTTTTATCAATTGCTAACTAACAGAAACAGCAATTAGAAATCTAAAAGTATGAAAGAAAACACCAATTATAAAAGGAAAGGTCATTAAAATGTATAAGGAAATATTATTAGTACTTGATCATTATTAATGTGTAGATAACTGCAGGACATTACATACCCACAAACACAAACTATGACAGTGCCAGGAAAAACCAAAAAATAAGAATCCCCCCCACCCCAAAGACTGCAAATGAAACCAGTTTTTCCCCCCCTAACCCTAAGGACAGGAAAGGCAAAGCCACTGGAATAAAAACCATCAAGGCATTGTGGGAAATTATAAAGGACAGTGCCAGGAAGCTCACAGAACCAGCAACCACCTCAGAATTACCTAAACAACCAGGGTGAAACACATTAAATGTGGCAAAGCTGCCTTGCACCAACCTGGCCTGCCCATAGAAAAGCACCCACTTTGAGATATATAAACCTGGTCTGAACACTTTTAAGCAACATATTGCACCACAAAGAAAACATTTGCAAAAAGGAATAACATTTCTTGTAGTAAATATATTTTATAAACAATTAAAACATAAAAATTCCCAAACAATAATTTAAAAAAGATATTCTATAAATAAAAAAAATCCTTAAAAACCATTGTTAAGTATTCCACCAGCAATAATTTATACTATAACTATTTTAAGGTATTGTACCAACTGTAACCATTATTCCACCAGCAATAATTTATACTGTACCATTTCAAACTACTCCACACACAATAATTTAAAATGAAACCATTAAAAACATTCAATACACAATAAATTACAATAAAACAATTTAAAACAATTCTATACACAATACATTTTAAAGTATTGAGTATAGAATATTTTAAAATGGTTTATTTTAATTTATTTTGGATAGAATCTTTTTTAAAATAGTCTGAGACAATTTTAAAAAAAGAATCCATACACAATAAATTGAAGTAAACCATTTTAAAATATTCTACACTCAATACTTTTAAGTAAAAATATTTTAAAAAATTCTATGCACAATAAATAAAATATTATTTTAAAATACATTAAAAAAATAAAAGAAAAAAAAACCAGGTTACTTACCAGCAGGCAGAATCAGCAGCTCTCCGATGCAACAGGCAGCAGACAGGCAGAGAGGCAGGAGGACAGGTAAGACTGTTTAAGACTCTCTTAGGGCTTAGCCAGCCAGGCGAGGCTGGAGAGGGGAGGGTGGGGGGCTTTTGGCCTAGCCTCGCGGAGGCTTGCCACCCACGCCAGCCTGGTGCTTCGTCCTGGAAAGGCCCAGGGGCCTCTCCTGGGCTGAGCTAGCTTCCCGGCGGCCGCACGTCCCACGCGACGCTGGTGCTTCGTCCCGGAAAGGCCCAGGGGCCTCTCCTGGGCTGAGCTAGCTTCCCGGCAGTCGCGCGTCCCACGCGACGCCGGTGCTTCATCCCGGAAAAGCCCAGGGGCCTCTCCTGGGCTGAGCTAGCTTCCCGGCGGCCGCGCGTCCCACGCGACGCCGGTGCTTCATCCCGGAAAAGCCCAGGGGCCTCTCCTGGGCTGAGCTAGCTTCCCGGCAGTCGCGCGTCCCACACGACGCCGGTGCTTTGTCCCAGAAAGGCCCAGGGGCCTCTACTGGGCTGAGCTAGCTTCCCGGCGGCCACGTGTCCCACGCGATGCCAGTGCTTCATCCCGGAAAAGCCCAGGGGCCTCTCCTGGGCTGAGCTAGCTTCCCGGCGGTCGCGCGTCCCACGCGACGCTGGTGCTTCGTCACAGAAAGGCCCAGGGGCCTCTCCTGGGCGGAGCTAGCTTCCCGCCGCCCGCATGGCCCACGCCAGCCCGCCGCTTCAGCGAGGCCTTTCCTCGCCAAAGCTAGCCTCCCGCCCCCCCCTCGCGCTTAGTTGCTTACCTGTGGGAAGCAGCAAGCTCCTGGAAGGCGAAGAGAAGGGAGTTTTGAAATGGAGGACCCACTTTTAAACGGGTCGCCTCCAGCCCGCTCACTGATTGGCTGGACTCCAGCCAATCAGTGAGCGGCTGGCTGGGCTAGCTAGTTTAGTGCAGATGGGCGGGGGAGCGAGCGAGCTGCATTGGGACGGCAAGGGCGATTGAGCGACAGGACCGGTGCCGGTTCCCAGAAGTTACTTCCGGGTCCGGTTACTTCCGGGTTCGGTCGCCAACCGGTTCGCGCGATCCGGTGCGAACCGGTAGGAACCCACCACTGCTCCTGGGGATCCAGAACACTTTTCACCACACATCATTGTTATAGGCTTCAGTCAAACATTCCCCAAAAAGCAACAACAAAACCCTATGTTCATTGGATGGAGCTTGAAGATTGAAAGCAGGTTAACTAACCCTACAGTTCTACCCTACCGACTTCCTCTTTTCACACAGAGTAATCTTTGGAAAATATTATGCTAATGTGTTGTTTATGGATAAATAAAGGCAGCTATAGGTGCACATCTCCCTAGGATGCTATGTGACAATGTAATGTTCTCCATAGAAAATTTGTGAAATATAAAGAACAGTGACAGCAGCAGCCACAACAAATCACTTTCACATCAAAGTGACAGCCAGTCATGATACCATCCCAAAGGTGCTTTTTTCAAGAGGCAACTGGATCTTCAGTTTTTCTTTGAAGACATTTCACTTCTCATCCAAGGAGCTTCTTCAGCTGTATCTGGATGGTGGGCAATGGAAGGATTTATAGTCCTTGAAGACACCTGGTCATTTGCATTCATTTAGCCGGTTGTTGAGATCACCTGGAGGTATATCTGTGTCATCAGGGTCACCTGAGTGGTGCAGATTAGTGTGGAGTCTTCTTGGAACTGTTGTGTTGTATGTTGGAGATTGATAATGTCATATCCCTCCCCTCTGTTGAGAGGCGACTGTTCAGTTTTGACATAGCCTCTTTAACCCCTCTTGGTTTATGTAATGAACGAGAGGGTCTCACCCTTTCCAGCAAGATTAGCGCTAAAATAATGGCAAGATTATCTCATTCCTGAGAAAATTTTCTTCTGAATTTTTCTTCTCCTCTGGATAAAGCAATCGGAAACAATATGTCTCCCCCATCAAACTGAAGGAGGATTGTCTAACAAATGTAAGAAAATTGGAAGTGGGAATTCTATTTCCAACCATGTTCAAAGAAGTTAATCTTTGCTCTCTTTTTTGGATTAGGAGAAAAGCAAATAAAAATAGTATTTGAAAGAATGATCTTCACACTGACCTTAGATACAACACATACTTCCTTAGTTTCTTTTTATTTATTTTATTTATTAATTAAATTTATATAACACCCATCTCACTGTTTGGAGTAACTCTAGGTGGCTCTATTTGAAAAATTCCCTGGGCAGGGAGCAACTTTCTGAACTCATATTTTGAATGAGTTCCCATACTTGTTACAAGAATCATTGGTAGTTTCGGTAAATTTATTTTTTGTATGAGAAAAATGACCCATTTCCCATCCTCCTAGAAGGAATTTGATCAAGTGAAGAATATCAAAGCTCTTATGTTTTTAACTGAACAAGCAATCCTGAAACAATTATTTTTCTAATGAAACTATGTAGTTCTATTGATTTAGTTATTTGGAGGAACATAAGAGAAATAGACAACTTGCTGATAATGCAGTTGGACTATTCATTACAAATTAATCATACTTATCTTAACAATAATCTGTAAATTTGCATGGGTTAGTGTCAAAGTATTGCATGCATCAGTTTGTACATAATTGCTAGTTCGCGTGATCTGTAATATGTATATTTCCTCTAAACAGTGAGAACCTAGCTTCTAATTCTTTATTTAATTCTATCATTTATTAAAATAGTTCTTCCAAGGAAAATCCAAAGGCTCGGATGTTTGAAGATTTGATTTTTAATCCACTGTAATTTAGACTAAGATAACTGAGCATGCTTGGTGTAATATATTACTATTATAAATAGTATATTATGAAATATACAAGTGATGTCTACCTCAAGCTAGGCATGTGGTGACCAATGGCCTCACACATCCCACTACTCTTCCTCCCTCTGTTATTTCCTTGGCAACAGTACACTGATGGTTTGCGTTTTCTTTGAATTTTTTAAAACTTCCCAGTGTCACCTAGGAATTCTTGGTGTACTATTTACATCTTTAGGTAAACGGGAACTAGTAAATTTTCAAGCTTAGCCAAGATCATCCAAGCGCTGTTACTTTCAGTGGACAGTCCACTAAACACTAAACCCTTCTTATTTCCCTTCCTTTACACTAATAAATCTGCTAAAAGATGCTTTAAACGGCTGTAGTAAAATGGGACAAATTTGAATTCGTTAAGAGGTTCTGCTGCATGAGGAATTTTCTTATAAGGATCCACACATTTTACAAGCAAATTACAATGGTTAATTACAGCAAACCATATGCAGATCCATTCAACCAATGTGGCCTTTAAAAGAAAAAAAAAGAAAGAAAAATGTGTTAATAAAATTAGCTAGAAGGTCTTTACAAAGGCAGGCACAAAAAGAAGAGGCTGCAACGATTCTCGTAGAGTGCCAGGAATTTTTCTTTATCCCAACTCAGAGCTCTTTATTTGACATTTTTGGAATTATTTTCCACCAAAAAGCATTTCTGTTGATGCCAAAAAGAGAAAGCCATTTCACTTTGTTAAAATGAAACAGCTTCCTGCCCATGGAAGGAAGCAACAGGGGAAAAAAGTTTCAAGAAAGGATGATGAACAGTACTTAAGGACTTTTAAAAAACAACCCACTTAAATTTCAGGGCAAAGTCAGATGTTCAGATTAGAGTGCAATCCACCAGTCCTTGAGCCAGAAGAAGTGTAGGCTGGTATAAAATCTGCTACTCCATTTCCCAACCTTTAGTCTGCTAGGATAGCAAGACTGATGACTGGTACTTCTTTTAAGATTTTAAAATAGGATAAGAGAAGGAATCTGATTGGTGGGTTCCTCCAGCTTCATAGCCCCTCTCGTCAAGTGTTGTCAGTTGGCATGGAAACTCCTATCAATCATTCTCCCTTATGTAGGATGGGTAGAATGGGGTAAGTATAGGTGGGTACTTGGAATGACAGGTGTCTTCACTAATCAAGTACCCTGGTTAACAGAGGTGCTCCATGCTTATTACCTATCAATCAGGCTATTTCTGAATATTGGTCTAGTGCTGACAAGCTCCAGCACAGAAATAAAGTATCAGATGAAATGGTAGGGAATAATCAAGAACAAATGAGCTCCGTTCATGACTAATGCAGCAAGAAAATGCTAGTAGCGAGTCACATCTTTTCCTAGTAACGGATAACATCTAGAAGTAGGTGGGTGACCCTTGAACTGGCAAATCCATACCATCTACCTTCCAACATAAGGGAAACACTAGACTATCTAGCCAAACAAAAACCCTTATTGGCAGAAGCAACACAAATCTGAAAGGCTTTTCAAGTTGACTGGAACAGCAACACACAACTGGCAGAATCCAGTTCACTTTCCTTGTTTAAATTGACCTTCTGTCAATGGGAGTATCATTTTTGCAACACCAGACAAGTTTGTAGGATCCAATATTGGTTGTCCACCAAGACCAGAGGTTCAGTTTTCATCCTGGAGCCCATCTTCCGAAAGCTTGGAAGATGCTGTGGTCCGCTGGCAGCCTGTGGAGCTGACAGCAGAGTTGGACAGTGAGGAAGTTGGGGAGGAACATGAGCCAGTCCTGGAGTCTGGGGAAGGCTCGGATGAGGGCTCTGCATCGGAGGCAGAGAGGGGGCCAGGGCCATCTGGGAGTTATGTGCTGTCTCCAGAGCCTCCAGTGTCGGACATCAGTTAGGAAGAGGAACAGGCTACCCGTTCCCAGTGCACACATGAGCAAAGGTGCCAGAAAGCAAGAGTTAAGGAAAAAGGGATGACTTAGGAATAAGGCTTGGAGGTGATTCGCCCTTCCCATAGGACAGTGGTGGGCAACCTTTTTTTTTCAACTGAGCCAAATCTCGCCAAAACCACGATTGAAATTTACTTTGAGAGCCACATTTTTAAAACCAAAAATACATAGGATGGTACACTGTTTTTAGTTTCAATAAGTTTTTATTGAGAATATTCTGCATGCAAGTATCCACATAGGTCGGGAGGATACAAATAACACAACTAATAAAACAAAAACTTTAGAACGATATTATTTATCGATAACGTTAAATTCCGTAAAATTTGCCTTACAATGTAGAGAAAATTACATCCTGACATTGACTGACAAAGTCACAACCACTAATGTGAACATTGGCCTTGCATTTCCTTGGATAGTTTGAGTAAGTCAGGTTTGTATGTTGTTGTTTTTAATTTCATCTCTCTCTCCCACTTTCTTTCTTTTTTTCTTTTTCTTTCTCTCTCTCTCTCTGGCTCTTTGTCTCTCTCTCCCTCCCTCCCCCATCTCTGTCACTCTGTGTGTGTGTGTGTCTGTCTCTGTCTCTCCCTCTGTCTCTCTCCCCTCCCTTCCTCTCTCTCTGTCACTTTGTGTATGTGGGTGTGTCTGTCTCTCACTCATTCACTTAATCACTCACTCTCTGTGTGTCTCTCTGTCTGTCTATCTTTCTCTCCCTCCCTCCCCCTCTCTGTCTCTCTCTGTCTGTGTGTGTGTGTGTGTCTGTCTGTCAGTCTCTCTCTGATTCCCTCCCTCACTCCCTCTCTCTGTTCCTCTCTCTGTCTGTCTTTCTCTCTCTCTCACACACACACACACACTGTGGTCACCTTGTTGAGTGTTCCAATCACATTTGAAACACTCAACAACTGGCCTGCATTTATGGTATTTTGCAGCATTCTGCAGTCATAGGACCAAAATTGGTTGTCACTCGCCCGGGCTTTTGCAGAAGCTTCCCTCCGAAGCCCGAGAGGAGGGAGGGGAGCGGGCACCCAGCACACAGAAGAGCCACATTAAAGGGTGTAAAGAGCTGCATGTGGCTCCCGAGCCGCGGGTTGCCCACCACTGCCATAGGACATAAAGGAGGAGCAAAGGCATGTGAGCCTTTGCAGGAAGCAACTTTGTTCATGCTGGTCAGTTTACCTTCTGAATCTCCATTTTGATTCCTTGCTCTATGTGGCCTTGGCAAGCTAATTACCAACTAAATCTTTGGCAGCATTTCAAGGAAGATAAAGGTGGGGACTTATCAGCCTTATCCCAAAAGACTTTGGCAGCCTACTGTAGGACTCTGTACAACTATTTTGGACTCATTACAGGCAGTGAATGAACATAATTCACAGCCTTTGAAATAAAAAAGAGGGTTTTGGGGACTAAGCGTATGCTTTTTACTGTATCAGGGAGCCTAGGTCAGAACAGAAGCCAGAACCTCTGGTCCCAGTGTCTGACCCATATTGGATCCTGCACTTTATCCTGGGACATGTATATTTACCTTCACCAGACAAGGTGTTCAGAAACTGCCACATAATTGTATCTACGGAGGCCAAGTGTCTGGTCTCTTCTGCAGCCCAAGACAAAATAGTTAGGGTAGATAGTTTGCAATGGCTAAAGGAGAGGAATCCTGCCTATAACAGTTAATCATTAGATGCTGGGCAGATCCCACCTCTGTATCAACAGCCACACCATTTGCAATTAATGTTCTGATTTCCTTCATTCAAAAATGTCTTGTCACAACAGCAGCAAACAAAGTAATGTGCTAATAATAGCTTATGATCTAACTGCCTACTGTCTAGTTGATGGTGAAATAGAAAACCTCTTCTCTTCGCTAGCAGAATGGTGCCAATGCATGCTTGTAAAAGGCATTGATAATTAAGCGTCCACTTAGTTTACATTATGTGTAGATTAATTTTCTATGGAAATCAATTATTACTTTCTGTGGAATAAGCAGTTATGCAAGATAAGGAAAAACTCTGTTCTACATGATCGGATGTGTAATTATGAACAATTATTGACATTCCTGGAAATGCCCCTAAGTAGAATTTGCAGAAATGAGATCTCCTTAAGCTAATTCTTAACACTAATTCTTAATGTTTCACACCAAATGCCTCATCTATTTCTTATACTTTCCTTATAGCTTGGGAAGATCAGACTAGTAAATTATGTTTTCCTAGATGCTTATGAGCCAGCCACTTCTTCTGAGGCATGTTCATTAGAGTCCCATGAAATGCAAATTGTCATAAAAATCTAAAGAAAAAAGACCACAGTTCTGACTCTCTGGGAATCTGCAGGGAGAAAGAATAACAGAATAACAGAGTTGGAAGGGGTGTTGGAGATCTTGTAATCCAACCCCTTGTTCATATAGGAGACACTAAACCATTTCAGACAAAGGGTTGTCAAATCTCTTCTTAAAACCTTCCAGTGTTGGAGCACCCACAACTTCTGGAGGCAAATTGTTCCACTAAATAATCATTCTGTCAAGAAATTTTTCCTTACTTCTAGATTGCTTCTCTTCTTGATTAGTTTCCATCCATTGATTCTTGTTCTGTCTTCAGGTGCTTTGGAGAATAGGTTGGCCCCCTCTTTTTTTGTGGCAGCCCCTGAGATATTGGAACACTGCTTTCATGTTACCCCTAGTCCTTTTTGTCATTAAATTAGACATATCACTTTTTGCAACCGTTCTTCATACATCAGAAGTGTTAGATTCGGGCAACGAGAGAACAGACTCCGGACAAGTAGTGACTTAACAGCTCTTTATTAGTGGTAGTAGTGATCCAGCTTGCCTTGCGGTCTAAGAGATCCCCTTTTATAGGGATCGGGTACACCTCCCGTCCAATCAGAATGACCCCTAGTTCCTGCCCTAGCGGCGGACCTGAGTGAAGACTTACCGCGATATATGCTAATATCTAACACCCCTCCCCTCTTAGACGGAGTGTTCCGGTTAGTGACAAAGTCCTTTAAATATGTCGGTTTCTGCCTTACTCGGGTGGATCGTCGGAGTTCGGAGCCCTAGTGTGGAACCCGGTCGATGAATCAATTTGTAGGAATACGCAGCCAGGAAAACAGTCCACCTGGTCATGCGCGGGGAGAGTGAGACCGGTGTGGGGCGGTTTCCCGCCAAAATACCAAGCAGAGGTTTGTGGTCTGTGATGAGTTCGAAATTGCGGCCGTAAAGATACTCGTGGAAACGTTTGACTCCTGCCACAGCGGCTAACGCTTCCCCGTCCATCTGGCTGTATTTTTTTTCAGCCGATGATAAAGTCCTTGAGTAGAATGCTATGGGCGCTTCGTTACCGTTTGGCATTCTGTGGCTGAGGACTGCACCGACGCCGAACGGTGATGCATCGCAGGTCAATATTAGTGGTAGAGTTTGGCTGTATTGGATGAGTAACTAGTTGGTTGTGAGCAGGCGCTTGACTGCGGTGAAGGCTGCTGCCTCGGTGCGTCCCCATGTCCATTTCGCGTTCTTGGCGAGGAGTCGGTGTAGCGGCTCAGCGACGGTAGCTTTCTGTCTTAGAAAAACGCTGTAGAAGTTAAGAAGTCCGAGGAATGCCTGCAACTCGGTCTGATTTCGTGGTGTGGGGGCGTCCTGGATCGCCTTAATTTTCTTCGATGTTGGGTGTATACCCAGCCCATCGATTCTATACCCCAGGAATTCTACGCTAGGCACATTAATTTGGCATTTTTCTTTTTTGAGGCGGAGGCCCTTTTGTCTGATTCTGGCCAAAACAGTTCTAACACGTTTTAGTAGTTGCTCCTCGTTTGCAGCCGACACAAAGATGTCGTCAAAATAGGGGACGACTCCTGGTATCCCCTGTAAAAGCCGTTCCATGACGCTTTGGAATAGACCTGGAGCGATGCTTATGCCGAATTGTAACCGGTTGCATTTGAAAGCACCCCTGTGCGTCACTTTAGTTTGGGCCTCCGCTGTGGCGCTATCCACAGGCAACTGCTGATACGCTTGTGCCATGTCTAATTTTGCAAATATTTTTCCTGGCCCCAACGAGTGCAATAGGTGCTGGACTACGGGCACAGGATACGCACTCTGTTGTAGGGCGACATTAATTGTGCATTTATAGTCCGCGCAGATGCGGAATGACCCATCTGGTTTAACTGGGGTCACGATGGGGGTTTCCCAGCGCGCGTGATCCACCGGTTCAAGGATCCCCTGTTCTACTAGCTTATCAATCTCTTTATCAATCTTGGGACGGAGCGCAAAAGGAACTCTTCTAGGCTTGAGTCGGATTGTTGCCACTTTGGGGTCTAGATTGAATGATATTGGTTTACCCACATACTTACCAAGACCAGGGCTGAACACATCCTCGAACTCCTTAAAAATCTGTTCAGCGCTGCTGTTCTCTACGGCGTTGATTCCGGTGACTTCTAGCCCCAGGGCTTCAAACCAATCCAGTCCCAGGAGGCTCTGTAATGGCGCGCTGGCGACGGTCACGGGCAGCTGGGCTACGATGTCCTTGAACTGCACCCGAAACGTGCCTTGACCCAAGATGGGGACCCTGTTCCCCTGGTAGTCTCGTAGCAGGATGTCTGGTGTTCGCAGCTGGCGCTTCTTAAGGCTAGGGATTGCCTTTTTCATGGCTGACCATGAAATGATCGTCAGGGACGATCCCGTGTCGACTTCAAGCTCACAAGGGGACTCCTCCAGGAGGACAGTGATTTTCAGCTTTTTAGGCCGCTTGGTGTGGACCTGACCTATCGTTGTGAGATAGGTTCGCATTTGTTCTCTCTGGGTCAACTCTCTCTCGGCATCTGTATCCTGGGGATACTCTCTCTTGGCTCTCTGGTAATACGCCCCTTCAGCTCTTTGTGTTTGTTCTCTCTCGGCAAACTCCCTTGGATTTCTCTCTGGGCGCCCTTTGTTCTTCCGCCAAGCCCCTGGGTTGGGCTTCTGTTGGCGGTACATCGGAGGCTGCCATTGTGAGGCAGGGACTTCGCTCCGGCACACTCGTGCGATGTGCCCCAGTTTGTCGCAATGCGAGCAAACAACGTTTCTGAAACGACAGGTAGACCGGGGGTGGTTCCCTCCGCAACTTGCACATGGTGGCAAACGGAATTCGGGTTTCCCCACCGGTCTTGTGTGACTGCTCTGCATACGATGGCTGTCTTTGAACTCGCTGTCCTCGACCTCTTGATCGGTGTCCTCATAATGTACTCTGGCTTGTCTGGCTCCGGTCTGGATCGCGCTGTATCCGCGTTGTATAGTCTCGGATGATCTGTCCGCTGATTCAGAGGCTCTCGCCTCATCGAGTGCAATCTGCAGGCTTAAATTTGGTTTAGCCAACAATCGTTTTTGTAACGAAATGTCTTTTAACCCGCATATCAGGCGATCCAGGATCTGCTCGTCCAGATCCCTGAATCCGCAATGCGTAGCTGCTTTCCGAAGTGCTGCAACGTACTGGTTGATAGATTCTCCCGCCTTCTGCTTACTCGTGTTGAATCCTTGGCGACAAACGTGGCGGGAAGGTTTTGGCGCGTAATGTGTTAGCAGCGTTTGTTGCAGCGCCGTCCATGTTACTGCCTGAATGGGGGTTGGCTCTGAGAGATCCCTGGCCATCTCGAAAACTTCTCGGCCACAGTAGCTCAGGAATATATTCTTCTTTCGAGAGTCCGGTACTCCTGTGTACTCGTTTGCTTCGAGAAAACACTCGAACCTTAGCATGTAGGATTCCCAATGATCGGTGATTGGGTCGAACGGAGCTGGAGGAGTGTGCATCGCCATCTTGTCTGCGTTTGAATTTGCCGCGCTGAGATGGCTGCCGGAATTTCCGCCGAATTCCTAGGCTGGATCGAATCCTTGGATTCTGGAGGTAGCTTCTTCGTCCTATCTGTCTCTCAATCCCACCTTCGTCGCCAGTGTTAGATTCGGGCAACGAGAGAACAGACTCCGGACAAGTAGTGACTTAACAGCTCTTTATTAGTGGTAGTAGTGATCCAGCTTGCCTTGCGGTCTAAGAGATCCCCTTTTATAGGGATCGGGTACACCTCCCGTCCAATCAGAATGACCCCTAGTTCCCGCCCTAGCGGCGGACCTGAGTGAAGACTTACCGCGATATATGCTAATATCTAACAAGAAGTCTTTTGTAAATGTTAATAGTTCTATCAGAGTCTACAGGAACCAGGAGCACTGCTCAGGTGATCCTGAGGACACAGATAAACCTCCAAGCGCTTCAATGACCCTCTAAAAGAATGGAAATGACCAGCTGTCTGCAAGGAGTATAAATCCTTCCATTCCCCACTATCTTGTCAGAATTGAAGAAGCTTCAATTCAATTGATGAGAAGTGAAATGTCTTCAAAAGAAAGAGCAACTTTGGACCTCATGACTTGTGGTTTTGATATTAGGAAAAAATAGACAATAGGTTAAATGAGAGGTTTTTTAAAGAGATTTTTGTAAACATTTGTTGCACAGATATCAGAAGTTTTCCTTTCTTCCTTCCTTCTCTTCTCTTCCCTTCCTTCCCTCCTTCCTTCTTGTCCCTCCCTCCTTCCTTCTGTCCCTCAGTCCCTTCCTTCTTTCCTCTCTCCTTCCCTCCCTCTTTATTGCGTTGTGCTAGTTCTTATGTGTTTTGTAAAACTTTAATAAATATATATATATATTTTAGAAAAGGGAGGAAGAGGAAGAGAGGGGGAAGAAAATGATTTAGCTTGTCAACAGATTTAGCAATATGCACTGCCCAAAGGTGAGTTCATTTGTTAGATCAATTACAAGAAAGCAGATATTGTTAAACAATCTGCTGTATTCCAAAAATGTTGCCACTAGTATAAATCTAATTTATATGGATAGCAAATACATTTCACTGAGTCTCTGTGTCTGCCTCTCGATGTATGATGCAGTTTACATAATGGGAAATTGCAGTAGACATTATTTCAAAATAACATTTTTTTCAGGTGATTGGTGTTGACTTTTGCAATCAAGAAGATATCCTCCACTAAGGTTGCTGTGAAAAGTATCCTCTGATATTATTGTCTTCCATTTTATGTCTGTAAATGGAAAAAAATCTAAAATATTAAAAACCATATCTAAAGATTGAAAAGAACATAGCACCACTGAAACAAAATTGCTTGAATTTTATGTTATAGCTAGAACTATCCAGTATATTTGATTTTGTATGTGTGTCCGTGTAACAGTTATATTTCTGAACAACGTTCATCCTTCCACCCCCAGATCAAAAAATAAACCAATGCCAGGTTTTATCATAAATTATTGCTTGTCAGCATTGATGGCTTTGACTTTTTAACAATTATTGTTTCTCAGTGAGCTCTTTGTTGTCCAGCTGATAACACTGTAATTTAGACAGGTAGTCCTTGACGTATTTTCATAATTGAGCCCAGAGTTTCCATTGATAAGTGAGACAGTTATGGAGTTTTGGCCCATGTTATGACCTTTCTTGCCATCCTTGTGTGAGAAGTATACCCCAAAAGGACAGTGCCAAAAACCTCACAGCATCAGAAACCTCAGAAAACAGTGCCAAGAGATTCAAGCCAGCCCTTCCCCCTTTAAGAAAAGCCCAGGCTGAAAAGAACACTTAAGTACAACCATTAAAATAAGGGGAAGCAGGCTCAAAATAAACTCTCCAAGGTAAATCGAAACTTCCTTTTTCCTGCCTCCCTGACAGGATTAACTCCTAGGACAGGAAAAACAAAAGACCTGGGACCAAGATTAGCCCAAGAAAACAAGACCCAGGGCAATCAGAAACACATCAAAACCCATCAAGCTGCAGGAGTTTCAAAGGGGAATTAAGCATAAATGGCTCAGAGTCACACTTCCAAGTTTGCTTGCAAGGCAGGAACGCTCAAGCTGTGTCACTACTTTTCTTGCCTTCCTGAATTAAAGGATCCATTTTATGGCAGCTGCTTCCATGTCTATTTCTTCTCAGCATCGTTGACTGCTTCCCAGCTGGGAACGAACCAGGGAAATTTCTTCCAACAGTTGTTAAGTGAATCACTGCTGTTGTTAAGTTAGTAACACGGTGTGCATGGTGAATTTGGTTTCCTCATTGAGTCTGCTTGTCAGAAGGTCACAAAAGGTGACCACATGACCCAGGGCACTGCAACCATCCTAAATATGAGCCCGTGGCCAAGTGTCAATTTGTTTTTCACATGACCATGGGGATGCTGCAAAAATCTTAAGTGTGAACAATAGTCCTAAGGCACTTTTTTCAGTGATGTTGTAACTTTGAATAGTCACTAAAGAAATGATTGTAAGTCAAGGACTACCTAGTACAATAGCAACTATCCAATCAACTATTGGCAAATAGTTCACAGCCACACACTCTCCACTCCCATCTTCTTAAAATGTGCCTCCCCCAATGGTGAAATCCATTTTTTTACTACTTTTGCCTCTGTGAGCATGGCTTGGTGGGCCAGGCATGGTGGGTTAGGCTTGGTGGGCATGGCAGGGGAATGATACTGCAAAATCTCCATTCACACCCCACTCTGGGGCCAGTCAGAGGAGGCATTTGCTGGTTTTCCGGACTATTCAAAATTTCCGCTATTAGTTCTCCAGAACCTGCTGGATTTCACCCCTGGACTCCTCTATACCTAGCTGCTTACTGATGGCTTTGTGGACCAGGTCTTCAATTTGCTTCCTTCCTCACCCTCTTACCCTAGCATCTTGACTTAGATCTCCAAATACCTTTTCAGCTTCTCCTGAAAGGTGAACTTCCAGCTCCTCAAAACATGTTCACTCAGCTCCCTCTTGTTATCCAGGTATTCTGTAAACACAGCTTCCTCTTTTTCTTTCACTTTCTGCTCATGAGTAGTCTTTCTGCCAACATAGAGATGGGGTGTCTCTTTTTTTTTCATTTCACTTCCTAGCTGGGAAATTCTGGGAGCTGAAGTCCACACCTCTTGAAGTTGCCAAGTTTGAAAAACACTGATTTAAAGCAACCCAACCAGTGTAGTTCATGAAAACTCTGACTCATTAAGGTTAAATCCCATATTCCAGAATGTTGCTTCTGAAAACTGTCAAGGATGTCGGTTTTTGATATAAAATGATTGAACTTATATAGCCATCTATCAGGCATCATTTGGAGCAACTGAATGTGTTGTAAATGTTAATTAACTCTTCAGTTGTTTCCAGGCTGGACTTGAAAGTCATTATTATAATGAATAAATATAATGAGAGTCACTATTATTTTCTGATATTTCAAATGTTGCAGATGAAAAGCATTTATTGCAACTCTGAGGTATGGCCAGAAAAAGCTGTGAGAATAAAATGAGACTTTCCAACTAGTCCGTTGGTTTGAGTAATTTACTATTTTATGAAACATAACAGCCACTTCCCAGAAACAATTCTTTTCCTTCAGTGGTCAAGGAATAATCAGAAGTTCTTCAAACAAAAAGGCCATTTTGCCTTCCAGGAAATTGTTTAGTTAATAAGAGCTGAGTCTGAAACTAAATGAAAACTTTTCATCAGCCTTAGGACATTTTGCAATTTGTTAAATGCAGTACCTATCAAGTAACTGAACTTTAATTTGATATAGTTCAATTGTTTTCTATATAAGATTTTTGCATCTACATTGCATAGAAATGTTTTTTTTTCAATAATTTTCTACACAAGGCAAATTGCTCACTAATTGAACATGCTAATAATAAAAGTTATTCTCTTCAACCTCTAAATCTAATTATGTTGTGTTGTGCATTACATCACAAGGAAACAGTTAAAGCTAGATATGATATAGTATTTCTGAGCTATAGAATTATCTCTATGGCTAAATGTCTTGCATTTTAGGCCTGATAATTGTCGAGGTGGAATGAAGTTACAAAAAATACTAATGTTCATAGCACCTTATAGAAGGATAAAAGTAAATTGCCACTCTGAGTTTGTTTGTTTCAATGTATCCACCCCTTTCCTAGAAAAATGAAATATCCTGGGAAATATTGAAAAAGGCAGAATATTATATTTCCCTGGATAAGAAATGGAGAAACATGTTTTTCGGTAGGACACTGACTGTTAATAGCCTCCACCTTTGTCAATGGGCCATTAAAATGCCTGAGCCAGTCTATTTTACATAACAAAGAACTCCCCCTTCTGCTCCAGGATGATGGGATTAAGGCATGATAGTATTAGCTCTTTACCCATCTCACCATAGGGCACCTGGGAAGAAGCAATGTTCAACCAAACTTGGTCTCAAAACAGTCTAGAGAGTTGCCCCTGCATGGCCCCATAGGACTCTGACAACCAATCAGAATACAAGCTGAAGATCAAAGGCCAGAGAGAGCATAAAACCAGGAACTTTCAGCATTGCGGCCTCTTTTCTTCTTCACCCGAAATCTTGAAGCATCTGATCAACTTTTTCCCTAGGACCTCAAACCTGTCCACCGTTAAAACCATCTTTCCAAGCAGCCTCCATATTTCCAGTGTCTTTTTCCCCACTTGGAACTGAACCCAGAAGGACATTTCTTCCAACCGTACTATGATAGAATGGATGGAGATAGATAGATGGATGGATGGATGGATGGATGGATGGATGGATAGATAGATGATAGATAGATAGATAGATAGATGATAGATAGATAGATAGATAGATAGATAGATAGATAGATAGATAATTTATAAAAATAATATAGATGGATAAATTTTGAGGTGGAGACAATACTAGGTCCAATCAGTCTATTGGGCTGTATTAGGTATTGAACTAGCTCATAGGGAAAATGGTTCATAAGAGAATCCAGGGTTCACCAGATAATATGCAAGAGTAGGAGGAAAAGACTAGCACTGGTCTAGATCCCCTAGAAAGCAGCTTATGGGACAAAACAAATTGCCTGCAAGCAAAATGCCAATAAATTGTTCGATGTAGAAGGGTGTCATCCTTCCTTTCTGCACTTGATACTGTTTTCTATCCTCTACAACACATGAAGACAAAGGTGACATTGCATGTCAGACAGAGACTTAGTCATGAATGAAAACAGAGGGATGAAGGTGCATCTAAAAAAAGGGGTATTGCCCTAGAAGAGAAGAGCAAAAGACCACAAAAGTATAGGAGAGAAGATTGAATGGGATGAAAGATTTAGGAGAAGAGTCAACAGAAGACTCAGCGTAGAATCATTACATATCCACAAACTCACTATCTCCAAGTGTTTAGGAAGCACATTTGTAAAATCTCTTTGTGTGTGCTATATTTTCCTTCAGTGAACTCAAAGTTAACCGAAACCCAACTACTGGCGATTAGATTTCTGCAAACAATGGTATCAATATCAAAGGTTATGGGGACTAATTGTCTATACCTGTGGGCTTATGCTTCAGTTATTCAAAAAACAACTTCATAAAAGAAAGTATTTCTGAAACTTTTAGGCAAATTGTGTTGATTTTTATGTACTTTTTTTTAAATGTAGAGATATAGAGGAATATTTTTATATATGCCACCAATAGAAATGAACACAGACTGAGTTTAGAGTAACCCACAATTTCTGCCTTCTAATTTAGATGGATGTTAAATGTCTAAGTCCTTGTGCTTAACTGGTTATATCTTCCCAGTTTTAGCTGATCTCAAAATGCAAATAATGACTAGTTAATAGGTGGATGGATTACAATGCAACTCGTAATCACCACCAAATTGGGAAAAAGCAATCAGGGAGATTGGCAGGTTTTTAAAAATACAATATAGAAAGGGGTGTGTGTGTGAGAGAGAGAGATAGACAGAAAGACAGACAGATAGACACACAGACAGACACACAAAGAGCAGACCAGACAGATGATAGGTTAGATGGACAGGTGGCAAACCATTTCTGCATTATTGCCAAGTAAACTACAAGGATTGCATGGAGTCACAAGGATACCACCTTAAGCCAAAGAACATTTGACACTAAGCTATTTTATCAACCCAGTATAGATGGGAGAGAAATAAAAGCAAAGTTAACTAATCCTGATTCAGCAAGGGGTATTTAAAAACCCTGAAAATTGTACTTACATTCTAAAAGTAATAGACAGTAGAGCTTCAGGCCACTTTGTGAGCATAATTTTTTGGAGAAAAGAGAATGATGTTAACTACCCTTAAAAGGAGGATGTGATCGTTTGAGCAAGACTGAAATATTCCCCATAATTCTAAGAAGGCAGTTCTCATATTTATTTAACTTAGCTTTATGTAACTTAGTAAACAGCAGCCATGTCTATTTCCCCCTTTTTCCTAAAGGTCAACTGATAGTCAAGGGGTGGCCACAATTTCCTGCTTCTTGAATGACATTCTATATTGCTATCAAAATTCATTTTCGGAGCAGGAAATGCCTGGAAAGCAAATCTTATATTCTTTGTCCCAGAAAATGCCTAGAGCAATTAGAAGCCAACACCACTATATTTCATCATTCTTTCCACCCTTCCATAAACAAGTGGAGAAAACAAAATAAGGAAACATCATTATTCTTCTATATACGTATTAGAGGTTATATCCCTCTACCATATTTCTAAATCGGCAATGTCAAATTGGCTTAATTCCATGATACTGGCAATGTTTATTCTACAGGAACAGAAATTTATTCCAAGAATTTTATCAGTCAGCCATTTTCTGTATTTAAATTCATGCCTGTTAATAAACCATAGGACACTTTAATTCAGATAATGTTCCATTATACCGGCTCAGACAATACACAGGGTAATGAATATCAACTATACTTGTTGCCAGTAGATCCATATATGCGGTTTTTCATGTATATAATTTGCACTTAATAATCCAAATTTAATCAGAGCTTAGAGGACAAGAAACATAAGCAATTTTAAAAAGCTGATGTTGCATGCTCAGCATTATATATACTCTTATAATGTGTCATCCTCATGTGTCTATAAATCTATATGACCCAAAATATTAATGTCAATTTAAGAAACAAATAACATACTTTCAGGGAGGAGCAATTAGGAGTCCATCACAAGCTATTTCACAATTCAGATGGACCATGGGAAGAGCCCTTGTCAAGGTAAGTAGAAACAACTGGCAATAAACCTCGATATTGACTGAATTTTAAAAATGAGCTGTCTTATATGCTGTTCCCCACAGTAGGGACAAGGAAAGCCAGACCTGTCCATTCAGAAAGTCATGCTGAACCGAAAGCCAACTCTCCTTTGTATCAGTGCTGACTCCGGGAGACCATGAAAGATGACCATCCTTATTTTCATAGTGGTAACCAGGAAATTAAGGGATGGGGTAGCTCAGTGGTTAAGACGCTGAGCTTGTCAATCAGAAAGGTCTGCAGTTCAGTGGTTCAAATCCCACATGGAGTGATCTCCCATTACTTGTCCCAGCTTCTGCCAACCTAGCAGTCCGAAAGCTCATAAAAATGCAAGTAGAAAAATAGGAACCTCCTTTGGTGGGAAGGTAACAGCATTCTGTGTGCCTTTGGCACTTAGTCATGCCAGCCACATGACCATGGAGATGACTTCAGACAGCACTGGGAATTTGGCTTTGAAACGGAGATGAGCACTGCTCCCTAGAGTCAAGAATGACTAGCACATATGTGCGAGGGGAAGGTAAAGGTAAAGGTAAAGACCTTTACCTTTAACCAGGAAATTATCTCATCCATTGAAAAACATAAATGCCAAAGTGTGATTTATGGGCTTCTCTGTAACGGATAATAGTTGGCTTGGATTTCAGAAATATGATATATCTGTACCTTGATGCTGTAGCTATAAATTAGACAAGTTCCTAAAGTTTTCTTGGTAAGATTTTGGAAGTGGTTTGACCTTGCCACCTTATTCCTAGGGAAGAGAGACCCAAGCCTTAGGTAGGACTAGAACTCATCATCTCCCAGTTTCTTGACGACTGCACCAATGACTGATTCTCAGGAAGATATATACCTTGCCTTTAAAAAACAACAGTCACCAAAGTTATATTCCTAATTCCCTTTATTATAAATAAGTGTAGCATTAATTTATTTTTATTGTGCCATGTTCAAAAGGGTGTCAATACATTTTCCCTATACGCGGATCAAAATGAACTTCACAGAACATTTGTTCTACTTGCCAGATGGCCAGTTGCATCCATGTATGAAAGTCAGTGGCTCCTTTATCCTTTGGTTTTGCTAAGCGGTTCTAAATTCATAGAGTTCCATCTGGGTTATTGCTTTTTTTTTTTAAAAAAAAAATTCTTTCAGAGAATGGAAAATCTGATTGCATTTAAAGAAAGAAAGAAAAAAAAAGAAAATCCAGAAAGTTACTACAGGTATGAAGAGCAAGAATTAGCAAGTATTTTAAAGGGGTTTCCACAGGCTTTGTTATTCACAAACATAAATGTTAGATTGCAGTTAACAGAGAGAGTTTTTTTTTCTATAAATTTAAGGAAAGAAGATTTACAGGTTTTTGAAAGGTTCATAGTAGTTCTGCATTTGCTTGGTTGTATCTACTTAGAAGAATTTCTATATTCTTCTATGAGGTTGGTAAATTGAGGACCCAGATTGTTGGGAGCAACATGCTGACCAAGGGTGGGATTGAAAATGTTTAGCAACCGGTTCTCTGCCCGGTTGCTGGGTGGGCATGACCATGGGGGTGTAGTCTACTCAGCCTCCTACACCATGGCAGGGGTGGGTGGTGTTTTTGCCCTTATCAGGGTCTGGAAGCTTTCCACGAGCCTCGGGGAGGGCAAAACAGCCTCCCCTGTGCTCTGGAGGCCATCCAGAATCAGGAAATGGGCCCATTTCTGGGCTTCCAGAACTTCTTTCAGGCCCATTTTTCACCCTCCCAGAGCTTCTGCGTGGGCCGTGTACTTACCTGGCATGATGAATGGGCCACTTCTGGGAGGGGAGGGGAGGGGTGAGCAGGGCCAGCCAGTCCTTGCAACAACCGGTGCAAAATTAGCATCCGGTTCCCTTGAACAGGTCCAAACCAGCTGAATCCCACCCCTGATGCTGACTCTGTAAACTGCTTAGAGAGGACTATACAAGCACTGAAAAGCAGTAAGTCTAAGTGCTATTGCTATATAGGCAAAAAAAAAAATAATGAAGGAAATAACATTCACAGAGCTACTGGATTTGGCTTGCAAAAGAAATCCAGCCAACTAGAAAACCTCAGCAAAGACTTTCTTGACCTTTTTGCTTCCATCTAGAAGACATCCAGGTTTTTGTAGTTCTTATTTGGTACCCTGAATATGATTGTCTTTTTTATTCAGCTCTTCTGAATCGCAACCATGTCATAAATGAAGGGCCTATGATGGACTCAGACCCAAATAGTTGCAGAGTTCCCATTATATGTTGTGACTTGAAGCAACCTCTGCTACTAGAATTAGTTTTTTATCCATGTTGTTTAAAACCTGCATTGCTCAAGGTTCAAATACTGTGTAGAACTTGCCTCCAACACTCACAAACACACACACACACACAGAGAGAGAGAGAGAGAGAGAGAGAGAGAGAGAGAGAGGGAGAGAGAGAGAACACCTATGTTGGAGGAATTTACCTGTGCAAGCACATCCTGATTGTCTACAACAGAGAACGGGAAAACCTCTGGAGGGCCTGGTTTATTTCTGGCAATGTGAGGCAAAGCAGACCCTTGAGAAAATCATTCTTGAGTGGCATTTCTCTGTTGGCTGATCCCAGATAATTATTTGGCTTACTGACAGCCACCAGGAGAAGAAATGGCAGAAATTGCCTTGAGCATCACTGGAGAAAAATTTGGCATAATTTTCACCAAGAGTGAATAAGTGTCCGCGTTTAAACCTACCCCATGATGATTTAAAAAAAAGGAATAGCATCTATATTTCCCCTTTCTTATTGCATTAGTCCAATGGGAATATTTAGGGTGGCTAATCCTCCGTTAGGGAAGAGCTACCATCCAAAATTCCTGCTTGATTGTTATTATCAGTTTAGCACATCAGCAGCAAAATTACCCAATTCATGCAAGGCTTGTTCCTCCATGGGCAGGATCTAGGTCATGAGTTTAGAGCAGTGGTGGGTTCCTACTGGTTCTGATCGGTTTGGCCGAACTGGTAGTGGTTTGGCTGCCTGGGTCACTGGAACCGGCAGTGACCCAGGACTGCCACCCCCCCGAATCAGTTCTCTGTGTTCCCATTGGCGGCACCATCTTGTTTTTTGCTTCTGCGCATGTGCAGAACATTTTTATTGCACTGTGTGCACACAAGCAGCATGCATCAAGCCTGCGCATGGTGCACACTTGAGCAAACTGGCAGTAGTGTCTGCCGGAACCCACCCCGGTCTAGAGAGCTGTCTTGCCAACTTACCTCGGTTTCTTTTTGTCATGTGGCCTCTAATAAATTGGCTAGGTGTGTGTCTAGGATGCCTCTGCCCCTTTAGGATGGATCCTTGCCCTCCTCAGTTTCATCTAATGGGTGTGTGGAAGTTTGAGAGGGGTAGGGGAGGGAGTTTCCTGGATCTAAGAGATTTTTATTTTATCATCCCATGACAACCTTAAAGGGAACTGTGAGGCAAGTGTTTATTAAGAGGCCTCCTTAGATGTGAAGATATTTGACAAGTACTGCTTAGTCTCCAACTTTCCTTTTCTAGGGAAGTTTGTTGAGACATTGATGGGGAGTGGTGGGAAATCAGCTCCGGAGCAATAGAGGAAACAAATTATCTTCAGTCAGGGTTCATATCTGGACTGGAGTCAAGAGAACGCATTGGGTGCACTGCAGTGTTGGGATTCAAATGTTTTTACTACTGTTTCTGTGGGTGTGGCTTTGTGGCCGTGGCTTTGAAGGTATGGCAGGGGAAGGATACTACAAAATCCCCATTCCCTCCCCACCCCACTAACCCTATTTGTTGGTTCTCCGAACTGCTCGAAATTTCCACTACCAGTTCTCCAGAAACTGTCAGAACTGGCTGAATACCATCTCTGGTGCCCTAGTGGGTGACTCTGTTGGGACCTGAATAAGAAAAATATGAGATGAGCTTCTTGTAGACCTTTCAGTGTCTTTCAATTCCATGAATTGTGGCATTTACCAGGGTTGGAGGTTGGAGATATTGTTTTGCAGTGGTTACTTCCTCACTGGAAGTTTTCAGTTGATGGGATGGAAGGAGAAGACATTGACCTGATAGTTGCTCCCTGATAGAATGCTGCAGAGATCAATCCTCTCGGCTTCTATTTAGCACCTAGGTAAAGTCATCCAACAGCTTGGCATTCAATATCATCAATATTCTTATTGTGCTGAGCTTTAAATCATAACTTCAGGCCAGGTTGCACGTGTGGTAGAAGTTCTGTTCCATTGCCCAGAGGCTGTGAGGAACTGGATGAAAGAGAGCCAGTTTGGTATAAGAACTTTGAATTTTGTTGATGTTGTTGTTGTTAAGTTGCAAAATCATATCTGACCCATCGCGACCCCATGGACAAAGTTCCTCCATGCCTTCCTGTCCTCTACCATCCTCTGGAGACCATTTAAGCTCACGCCTACTGCTTCAGTGACTCCATCCAGCCACCTCATTCCCTGTCATCCTCTTCTTCTTTTCCCCTCAACCTTTCCCAGCATTAGGCTCTTCTCCAGTGAGTCCTTCCTTCTCATTAGGTGGCCAAAATATTTGAGTTTCAACTTCAGGATCTGGGCTTCTAAAGGGCAGCCAGGGTTGATCTCCTCTAGGACTGACCAGTTTGATCGCCTTGCAGTCCAAAGGACTCACAGGAGTCTTCTCCAGCACCATAGTTCAAAGGCCTCAATTCTTTGGCGCTCAACCTTTCTTATGGTCCAAATTTCACAGCCATACATTGCAACTGGGAAAACCAGCTTCTAGGCCTCCCTTAGTCTTGAAAATCAGCTGGCTAGTTCCTCTTTCTCAATCCACCTACCTCTACAGGTGTTGTGGAGATAAATAGGGGCAGGAGCTTTAGCATTTTTGCTGACTTCACTTATATATCAAGAAAGAAACATTCTAATAATTGAACCCCAGAGTTTTCTGTCTGCCCTAGTGGCGTCTCTTGATCTGCTGGAACAGGTCTCTGACATGAAAGTTTTTCTGGACTCACACCTACTGCTTAAACAATAGAGATTAGGTTCATTCCCACTTGAATTACTTTCAGAATTAGCTCAAGGCACAGCACTTAGAGAAGATGCTCTATGTTGATATTATTACAGCCGAGACTGACAAAATAGCCTTTGTTGGGTGTGTGAATTCATATATTTCTATATTAAGTTTTAATCTGATTGTAGATATTTGTGTATTTCTATCTCCATGAACTGCCCAGGGTCCTTTGGCACTGCAACAGGGTATAAATGAGACAAATAAACAAGTAATAATACATTTACAAGCTCTCCCTGGGTCCAACCCCATATCTTGTCCCATCAAAGTAGGCCCTCTAGTTAGATAACCAGCTCCCTGGTGCTGATGCTGATCTTCTAGCATGATTTGATGCTATGCAGTATGCTAGTATCCTAGATTCCAAACTGATAGAAGGTAGAGATTTCCCTAGGAGCTCCCAGCTACAAACCTGTCATTAGCACTAATGTAAAATGCATTAGCATATTGCTTTGGGAAATCACGGCTCCCATTGACAAAGTGTTGATTGCAGCAGCTTCAAATAAAGAGCACCCTTTTAAATCCCAAGAAACAATGTATGACATCATAAGTGGCTTACCAGAGACATTTTGTATTGCGGGCAATTTTGCTGCTGGTACTTCAAATAACAAAATGTTTTGCACTATGCAGTTGTTTTGCCTGGCTTTGCTTTTCTATCACGCTGCCTGTTTTGGTTTTTTTTGTGGGTCATCAATGCATTAGATTTTTATTTCTTTTTGAAGTGAAAGAGATCCCTGCTTTGCTCTTTGGTGATCACAAGATGTAGGTTCATAATATTAGACAAGATAGGCAACAAAGAAGACAGACAGACAGACAGACAGACAGACAGACAGACAGACAGACAGACAGACAGACACAGACAGATATGTATGAATTTGTGAACTGACAGTTTTCCCTTCTGATAATTTATTGTTTCTATTTTTTGGACATTTACCATAAAAGATACTACATGCTAAGAACAAAAAATGCATCATGTTCAATATTAAAAGATAAAATGTTAACCAAAAAACCAAAAAAGGTAAACAAAATAATAAACAAAAGTTTATTGTTATTATTTTAAATTAAATCAGACAGACAGAGACGGGTAGCCAGGCAGGCAGGCAGGCAGGCAGGCAGGCAGGCAGGCAGGCAGGCAGGCAGGCAGACAGACAGGCAGACAGACAGATGATAGAAGACAGAAAAATAGAGTTCCGTTATGATTCTTTGTCCCTTTTGAATAAGGTATCTCTCTCACACACTTATAAACATGTGGCCATATATTTGTAAGTAAATTATTTTGGGGGACTCCGCTCTTTAAATATTTCTATGTTACTTTAAAAAAAAAGTGTAGAAGAAATATCGGATTGTTAGAAAGTAATGTTTTCCGCACCAGACATATCAAAAAGGTATTTTTTAAAACTTTAAGTCTATACTTGTGATCAGAATGTTATTGTTTCTGTCCTTTCTGCCTGGAAATTGTAATTATCTCAGAAATTGGGTGACCTCCTATGTAGCGATGCTTTCATAAACCGATCCTTTGCTTTTGAAGCTCATTAATAACCTGTGCTTTGTGTCTTGCTATTCACATCTATCTGCTTCACAATATGAATTTGCCCGCCTTGCATCAGCCGTATTTCAGAACATCAAGAGGATAGGTCTGCTTCCTTTTTAACACTTTAAAGTTAAGCCCTTACTTTGCCATGAATGAGATCTCTTTATTAGTGGCCTTTCATTTCTGCAATAAATCTATAATCAAACATGAAAGCATATTTTAGGCATAGGATCTCAACTTTGGATGGTTGTTGCTATATGTAGTGCAGTGATGGGTTCCTACTGGTTCGGACTGGTTCAGCCAAACCAGTGGTGGTTTGGCGCCTAGGTCTCTGGAACTGGTACCGACCCAGGCCTGCCACGCCCCTGAACCGGTTCTCTGGGCGGCACCATAGGTTTTCGGTTTTTTTTTACTTCTGCGCATGCGCAAAGCAATTTTTATTGCACTGTGCATGTGCACAGCCATGAGCAAACTGGCAGTAGTGACTGCCGAAACCCACCTCTGATGTATGGGTTCCATGTTGTGGAATATTTTGGGGCACAGATATCGGCAGGGCAAGGGAGAAAATGGGGGTTTCGAACCCAAAGTACCTCTGTAATAAAAAACACATTTTACAAACCATGCCCTCTTGTTTTTTGATTGATTCTTCCCATCCACTTTTTTTGACTTTCAAAGACTTTGACTTTATACGTCTTTAATTTTAATCTTTCTACAAAATAACTGCAACGAGGAGGCTGAATGGTGCCTAATCTGTACTGTACATTGCCCAAAGACCCATCTTGTGGAAAATGGGAGGTCTAGAAACATGAAACATACATACATACATAATCATAGTGATAGGAATAATTAATACACAAATAATTTGGCAAAAAATAATAATAGCTTGTACCTTGTTGTTTAATTCTTAGACAAGTTAGGACTTTTTTTTTTACCCACATCCACAACCATTTATCTTTTGGGATTGGTGTTGTATGACTAGGCACATACACCATAGGAGCTGTTGTGTGAGTGCCCACCTCTGTAGCATTCATAATGGAGAAGCACCCATAAGAAGTTGCCTAAGCATTTTGTGCATTCATCAAATCAAGACATTTGTGATCAGTCTACATTGAGTATTCACTCTGTTTGATTCCCCCCGCCCTCCTATTTATGAAGAAGGAAGAAAGTGAGATTTAGAAAGACTTCTATGCACTGGCCACAAGAGCTAGAGATTTCCTCTTCCACATTCATCCTGGCAGCTTAGTTAGTAAAACTGCTAACTAAACTATTACTAACTGATCAAGTATCTCGCCTGCTGTGTATATTTATTGTGGATGTTTCTATTGTTTTTTTTTATTGTTTTAAAAAGTTTTTAGTATGTGGGTTGTAATATATTTTTTGAATTGTAAGCCACCCAGAGTCATTGACTGAGATGGGTGGCTTAAGAAATTAAATAAATACATAGCTACATCATCATGCAGCAATGGTGTGTGGTAAGCCTAGCCAGGTTCAGAATGCAATTATGATGTTCCATGTCAATATCCAGCTAGGCTTCCTTGGTATTGTTTACCATTACAGGTAGTCCTCGACTTATGACCACAACTGAGCCCAAAATTTCTGTTGCTAAGTGAAACGTGTTAAATGAATGTTGCCCCATATGATCTTTCTTACACTGTTGTTAAGTGAATCACTGCCGTTGTTAAGTTAGTAACCCGATTGTTAGGTGAATCTGGTTTCTCCATTGACTTTGCCTGTCGGAAGGTTGCAGAAGCTGATCACATGACCCCCAGGACACTGCAACTGTCATCAATATGAGCCTGTTGCCAAGCGTCTGACCCAGGGATGAAATCAACTTACCTTTGCTACCGGTTTACAAATGTGAGCGTGCGGGCGCATCACCTACGTGCATGCGCAGGACTTTCCGTACATGCACAGAGCGTCAAAACAGGACGAGCCTGCTACCGAGCGCGCCTGCAAAGGTGAGTAGAACAGCAAGGGGGGGGGGGAATCTGCTGTGCCAATTTAGATTAGCTAGTAGAAAGCAGGAAATCCGACGCTTCTAGCTAATATAAATCATGTATCACAGCTGATCGTCAGAAATACCGGTTCTCATGAACTGGTAGCATTTTTTTTTACTACCGGTTTAGGCGAACCAGTAACATTTTTACTACCAGTTCGGGTGAAATGGTCCGAACCAGTAGCATTTCTCCCCTGGTGTGACCATGGGGATGCTGCAACGGTTATAAGTGTGAAAAATGGTCATGTCACTTTTTTCAGTGGTGTTGTAAACTTCAAATGGTCACTAAGTCAAGAACTACCTGTAATCTACCATCTTTGGGGTTTTGGGGGAGGAAATAAGCATGTTTTCAAACAAAGTCTTGGGTTACTATATCCCAGTGATGGCTAACCTTTTCGGCACAAACCACAACGTGTGTGCAGCCTGAATATGGCTTGAAAAACAGTCTGAAAATTCTCCGAAAAAATGGCTTGGAAACAGCATAAAAAACAGGCCATTTTCCAGGTTGTTTTTCAATGAATTTTCAGGCCATTTTTCATGCTCCTTTTGGCCCCAAAACAGATGGAAAATGGTCCAGAAAATGGCTTGAAAAAGGCCCAGAAAACCAGTCACATGTGCACCGGAAACCAGAAGAATAGCTGGCGATGGCACAAGTGCCCACAGAGAGGGCTCTGCATGCCACCTCTGGCACACGTACCATAGCTTCGCCATCACAGCTCTATCCCATCATTTTATTTTCTTGGAAAGCCTCCATTCCAAGAAAATAAAATGGTTCCAAAAGAACCAAAACTTTTCTTACAAATTAAGATTTGGTTTAGGTCACTGATTTGATTTTTCAGGAAACTAACTTCCTTTTTTAAAAAAAAATACCCTAAAAGAATCTGAAGTTATATTAGATAGGGTCACCATGGGTGGTGTCCATGGTACTTTAACACCTGCAAGCACCTTGCTGAGAATTAAGAGCATACAAGAAAGATATCTGAAGAAAAACAGTTTGGATAATCCTCTGCAAATGGGTTTTACTGAATAATAGAAAATATTAACAAAGCTTGGTTTCTTAATGAAAGGCTGGCCTGTTTCATTAAGCACTTACCTACCCTTCAGAATTATAATTATTGCATTAGTCAAAATAGTTTACTTGCTAAGGAGATTTAAAAGTTAATCTTCTTGGAGTTAAAATATTTTTTTATTTTTTTTATTTTTTATTTTCAAAACAAACACAACACATAAAATCTTCCTTCTTTACATACTGTAGAAAGTGTATCAGTTGGTTACAAAAGACTTTCGTGCATCTCTTCCACAGTCAACAAATATAATTCATATTAACTCAAGTATTTTAACTCAGATATTTATACATGTTACCATCATCATACCTCCATTTTCATTTGACTATAATTGTTTAAACATCCTTCATCATAAAATATACCAAGATTTAATACATTACCACATTCTGGCATTTCATTTACTATTTCTAAAATCCTCCAATAACACTGAATCCTTATGTCCTATTCTAGCTAAACATCCATAATATTTAATAACAAAATTTCTTAATCCTCCTTTCCAAATCACTGTTTACAATTTACATCCAGTTTCCTTATGTTGTACACATTATCCCTCCTTTATTTGACTATATCCTGTATCAAATCATTTCCACCCCTAATAATCAAGACTTAACTGAATCTAACTTAATTCTTTTTCATTAAACTTTATATATAATCCAAAAGGATTTCTAATCTTCCTTTCATGGGTTCCATTCAATATTCATATCCAATTATTACTTATCATAACGCTACACATTGTATACATTATTATCATTATCAATTATTTATTTAACTATATCTATTATCACTAAATTTTACTAAGTTTAACTAGTTTTAAATTATACTCTTCCATCTATCAACCTGTATCTTTCCAGTAGCAAAACAGTCTCATATCTTCTGCAATTTGTGGTATCAGTCCTCTAATCATCTCCTTAATCAACTTTGTATGGACTCCTCTTAGCAACTCCTTGCTTATAAAGTATCTCATGTAATTTCAATTCCCTTCTTCTGTTTCATTAATCAGCTTATCTTTGATTGTTGGTAGTGTTATCAATGATGTTGCTAATAAAATTTCTCTCTTTAAATCCATAAATTCTTTTGTTTTTTCTTCTTCTGTGTCTTGCCATCTGGGGTAGAGTTCCCCTCCATTTAATTCCTCTTTCAATATTCCACTCTTTCCATTTTCAGAGACAAACCAACCACCATAAATATCAGCAAATTTATTTTCTTTATAGTCATTTTCCTTTTCGATTTTTAGGATTCTAATCACCACTTTTTCCACTTGATAAACATCTCCAAATTCTTCATCATATTTTACTGTTAGATGCTCTAAGTCTTCCAACTTCTTCTCTATCCTCTCAAATGTGTTTGATATTTTCTGTATTTCTAAGAATATCTTTTGCAGACTTAAAATTTCTTTCTGCTGTTGAAATTGTACCATTATCTCCAGCTAACAAACACTGCTGCTCTGGCTTGGAAGGTTTTAACAAGATTAAGCATAGATTCACAATAAAGTTTTATTTTCACTTTTCTCTGGTTAAAGATATACTTCAAAGGGACATCTGTATGCTTTTCTTCTTATGACTCTCTATAAACAAGTAGTGAGACCTTGGAGTGCCAAGCCAGGATAATCAGTGAGAAAAGTAAGAGTGTTCTGTTTCCAATACACAAACATCCAGCCTCCGAGTAGCAGTGTTATTGTTGCAATTTTCTTTGTTTCTTTTTGTATCTTTTTTGTATTTCAAGTTTTAAAAAAGTCTGATTCTTGAATGAGTTAGAAGAACACCCACAGTAATGAAAGAGGAGAATTTTAGTCCATAGGTTTCAAAGAGTAATAAAAGAAAAAAAATAGAAGAAGAAAACTTAATCCATTCGTTTTAAAAGGCTTGCATAAATTCCATCCATGAACATAGCATTAAAAAGTAAGATAACCCACTGTCCAAAACCATTCCAAACTTAATTCCACTGCTTATTTCTTCTGTTCTCCAATTTAAATTAATTTTAAGGTTTTTTTTTATAAGGCAGTCTCTTTTAAAATGGTAAAAATTCCTCACCAGCTGGAAAAACTTTCTCTTTCCGTATCCTTCCATTTTGGAGCCGCCCCGACTTCATCAGCCTAATGGCTGGAGTTAAAATATTTTGTATTTTGAGAAGTCAAAAGAATTTATAGATACATTGGAAAATACTTTTTTAAAAATATAATTACATTTCAGGGTCTTAATTCTAAAAAAAAATGCACAAGGGTCATCTGGTAGGTAACTGAACAACAACAATCAGAGCTTCCATAAAATCTCAATTGTTTGTGACAAGAATGTAGTTAAAAGATAACTGAAATAATCCAAATTAAGAAAATGCTGCATTGGGATTTTTCTGACATCAGTGGTATAATATATGTGACATACCATTACTTATTTTCATTTTACATGTACAGTATAACTCTTGCAGAGATATTCTGCATTTCATTCCTATATATGAGTAGCATCTGGCTAGAAATTTCAATGGTCTAACATGGAATGGAAGTTGCTATGCCTTTCTTTCTCAGTCAATTATTTACCTACCTAAGCTTTAATGAAGGGACATAGTGGCTCAGTGGCTAAGACATTGAGCTTGTCGATCAGAAAGATCTGTTGTGGCCCAACAGCGGCCGGCTGAGCTGTTGGTGGAATCTGACAGTGATGAACACTATGGGACTGCCCTGGAGGCTGAGGAAGACTCTGGGGGGATGTTCGGAGTCACAGCAGGGACTAGAGAGCCCTATTGGCCACCAAGTGGCATCTAAGTCAGGGAGCAGTGAGGAAGAACAGAGGGAGACTGTCCCTGACGTACGTATGCATAGGGCTGTGAGGAGAAGAGAGCAGCTTTGGAAAAAGGTTCACAGAAGGAAATAGGAACAGGTGGCTATTGATTGCCCCCTCCCAGAGAGCTTATATGTAGGGCAATGGGAGGGGAATTTTGCAGGAAACAACAATTTACTGATCCAGCCATAGAGAAAGATTGGGAGAATTTTCTGAGTTTAAGCCTTGTTTCATAGAGATAGTTTTCTGGGCTCCCAGCCAAGGGGTTGCTTATCTACCTCCTTAGTTGTGGCAGACAGCCAAGTCTGCGTCCGTATATATTGTAGAGGCTTGGGACAGAACAACATCTGCCAAATGCAGTCTAATGTGTGTAATATCTTTGTGAACTTTCCCAATAGCAATGCTATGCGTTTTGCTAGCGGTCTTGATGACTTGTGATATTTGATTAAACATTTCTTTAAGTTGTTTATTAATTTGTTTGAACATAACCTCCAAGTGGTTTTGTATCATCAAGAAACTACTTCTGAACCCAAATGTTTTGTCCAGTTTCCAACGTTTTAGGACAGTTTGGTCAGATTGAAGCTTCAGAGGTCCTTGGAAGATTTGGATGGTCTGGATACTTTTCATTTGGGTTTCAAGCTGGCCCATAGTACACAGACTCAGTGATCTCTGTATTATGATGCCTCTGATGGGGTGGGGGAATAAATTACATAAATAAATAAATAAATAAATAAATAAATAAATAAATAAATAAATAAATAAATAAATAAACAAACAAATAAAGTTGTGCTTGTTGATTCTCTCCCAAAGATGTGGAACAGTTGTAGAGCAATAATCAAGATCCTACTTCATCTCTTCAAGACCATCAATCATGGTATCCTCCTGGATCAATTGTGAGGATTGGGAGTAGGAGGCAGGGATGTCTACACAGCTACTTTCAGTTGATTAAATGGAGAGGTTGTGCCTGAGACATCCAACTTGCAGAGTTTCACAAGACTCAGTGCTTTCACTCTTCTATTTGACATTTTGACAAAGCTGCTGCAGAAGCTCATCTGTTGATACAGAATCAGGTATCATCAATATGCTGTTGACATCCAGTTGTATGTCTAGACTGGAGACTGATATAGAGACGCTGTTAAGGTTTTTTAAGGCTTAGTCTTAATTCTTACAGCAGTTGACATGGAGCTGTCACTGAAGATCACTTGGGAAGTTCAGCTGGTCCAGAATGCAGCAGCACAGGCCATTATGGACACACCTAAGTTTATCCATGAATCACCTTTGTTGTGTCAACTGCACTACTGACTGATAAGCTTCCAGGTACAATTCAAAGTGTAGGGACCACCTTTGTTCCATTGTTCTGCCCATCTAGTACTATCAAATTGTCTCACCATTGAAGTAAGGTCATCAGAGGGAAGCCAGGCCTTCTCTATCACAGAACTTTCTCTCTGGAGCATTATCTTTTTAAAGGTTCACGTTGACCCAATTTTGTCATGTGTTAAATAAATCTGAAGGCCTGATTCTTTCCTCGGAGGTTGGGTTAGGAAGTACGACATGTTTGTTGAAGTGACATGGATGTATTTGTGCTCGGGCTATTGCCTTTTTCATTTGTATTGTGCCATTTCACCTTTAACTCTTGTTTAAAATTGCTTCATCGTACATTATATTGAGCCAAAATCTGAACCGTGTCTACTCTGATGCTTAATTTTTAAACTCCCTCATGGGCTGCTTCTGCTGAGTTTGGTTTGACCATATAAACTTCAATTGCTTTCTCCCTCCTCTTTCCTTTTTAAGATGTCTTTTTTATTCATTCTTTAATTTAGCAGGGTTCCAGCCAAATTTGAGAAGTTAAAACTATCAAAAGAGCTGGGTCAGAAAGAAAGCAATTGGCTCAGCATGCTTTCTTCATAATTCTACCCATACTCCAAACAATTAAAAATATTAGCAGTATAGATACTAGTCATTTTCAAGGTTTCCGAAACAGTTGTTGGAATAACCTATATTAAAATATTAAAAACTATAGATCTTAAAGATCATTAAGAATATTTCTTATGATCCTTAAATTAGACTATTCAACAAAATCTTGTTTAAAAACCAAGATATATTATTTGTATAAAGCATAATATGTTTTGATATTTCTTTTTTCGTGTGCCTTTTTGGTAAAATAAAAGGCAAATTAAAAAAGAGTCTTGAAAATCATTATGAACATATGCAAAGCAGCATAATGTTATATAAGCAAATATAGTAGGGCAATATTTTGATAAGGAAAAAAAAAGGAATGTTGTGTGGAAAATGAGTAGGTTATGTATTTTAGTATATAACATCAGAAATATTGGAGGGGGGGTTGAAATTCCAATGTACCACACTGTGACTTCTCAGAAAATGTGGCACATATATTAGAAAAGCTTATCATTTTAATATCTCAAAGAAAAGGTGAAAAAGCGTATTTTCTGCTTATTGCAAACTATACCAAAGGATGTAAGAAATATCAGATCATAGTTCCAGGGATATAAGAGGGAGAGAAAAAAGAGAATCCTAAGTGATGGAATCATTTCTTTATCCATTTGACATACCCATCTCATGTATGACATTATCAGTTTTAATATCACAGAGTCAAAAACAATATACATCTTTACCTTACAGCCAAGAGGAGAAACTAAATGATTTTTTGTGAACTTAATCTTATTTTTCATAGCAAAAAAAGGAAGGGAAAGGAAAATTAATCTGCTTATTGGTGCCTATTAATTCAATTCATTTCAAAATAACCATTCTCCCAGGAAACCTACTAATAGGATAATATTTGTGTTAAATGACCATAAACATTCCCCCCCCCCCAAAAAAAAGCAAAAACACAATTAATTCTGGTGTTTTATACTTTTCTGAATTTTTCAAAACAGTTCCAAAGGATGGATGGATGGATGGATGGATGGATGGATGGATGATGTGTGTGTGTGTGTGTGTGTGTGTGTGTGTGTTGTTATACACAAAAATATATGTGCCAAAGGAAATGGCAGAAAAAAGAATATAGCAGCAAAATATACAAAAGTGTATTTTATTACAGAAAACTAAAAGATGCAAGTATTGGAAAACTGTACAGTTATAAATATTTTAGGAAGAATGTTTATGAATGTAAGAATGGTTTTCATATAGACTGTAAAAAAATAAACCACACGCATATGAAAATGCGATGAAAGAAATGTTAGTGTTTATTTCCCTATACTTCGAAATTCAACCATCCTATTAACAGTCATCATATTCCCCATTAATAATCCATTTCTATCAGCAATCCTGCTCCATGCTCCCGTTTAATTTTGAAATTAAACATTTCAAAATAATCAACCTGCTAATAATTTGTTAACTGAAGAAGCCCACTTTTCCATCACTAATTCAAAGCTTCAATGCACTACACAGGAAAGTTGATTCCTTTGTGAAACAAATAACTTCAAAACATTCATCATGGTTGGCTAGAAGATCCAGGGTGGTATTCCAGATTACACTGAGGTGATTTTGAGTTTGTCCATCGCAGGATTTGAAACTGGCAGATGGTACCCTCAAATATCCACCAGACCAGAGAGTTTTTTTGTAGCAAAGCTGAACCAAAATCTCAAATTTATAAGGCTGGGCAGTGATATGGAAAATAAGAGGGGGAAAATGATGGGGAGGTATCATAACTGTGATGCAGTGGTGGGTTGCAAGTGGTACACCCCGGTACGGGCGTACTGGTGCCTGCCGGGAGCGCTGGGTACCATTCCAGTACGCTGCTCCAGAGGGCCCACCTGCCCGTCTGAGCTCCTTACCTGTATTTGAGCTCTTTGCACTTCCGCACACGCGCATGGAGCATACGGTGCCTGCGTGATGCTTTGCCGAGCAGCTGGAGCATCGCAGAGGCGTCATGGAGCGTCAAAGGCGGTAAGGACACATGTGCATGCTGCAAACGTGTGCATGCGTGCTCCGGAGGCGCATGTTGAGGACGCCGGGCCCCATTGCACCGTACCAGTTCAATGAGGAAAAAACGGTGGGGAGAGAAGAAGGCCCCCTGTGGCTCAAAACGGAACGATGTCTGTGCATATAAACTCATTTTTGAAATGAGTTTTCTTTTTCAAAAATTGAATTTCTCCAGACATCTGCTCAGTGTCTTCTCAGAGACGCAAAGAACAGATATGCCTTATTTCATAATTGTAGTCTACAGCAAGGGTCTCCAACCTTTAATTCTGGGAATTGAAATCCACCAGGCTTAAAGTTTCCAAGGTTGAAGATCTCTGGTCTACAGCACTGAACCATCAAGGCAAAAGCTAGGTCTAGGTCAGTGTTGGCAATCCTTTTCAGGACTGAGCGCCAAAACCAGAACACACGTGCTCACATTCATGTTCATGTGCACACGCCAGAAACCAGAAAAGCAGCTGCCGTTCTCAGAAGATCAGCTGTCCGGTGCGCATGTGTGTGCCAGCCAGCTGCTCTTCAGGGTTCAGGTGCGCATGGTCTTTGCATTCGCAGGAGTGCTGGAAACCGGAAGAACAGCTGGCTGTCGCATGCACCGGCCAGCTGATCTTCCAGTTTCCATTGCTCCCACGAACGTGAAGGCCTGCTGGTGATGGGGCGCATGCCATAGGTTCGCCATCACAGGTCTACGTAAACCAAGGACTTTTTCACTGTGTGGATGACAGTTCATTACAGCCATTTCATGAGACATCTGGATGCTATTGTTCTGTGTGGTGCAAAGCGTAGGGCTGGGATTGGGAGGCACAGGTTCAAGTCCTCCCTAGAAACATATTCGGTGACTTCCAGCCATTTCCTCTTAGCCAAAATGTATCACACAGTTTTGCTGCAGTGATAAAATGAAGGGAGAGTCCCTGCTGTGGGGAAAAGGGTATAAATTTAAGAAATACAGGTTCTAATTATGAGATTATCCTTTACATGCCTTTAACCCCTTCTCTTTTTAAAATGGGGTCTCCTATTTGTTCCTAAAAGGAAGACAAAACTGGAAAAATGAGATGTTTTCCAGAGGGAAGAATATGTTTCATTTCAGTGGAGTGAAGCAGAGGAGACAGGCTGTATGTACATAGCAATGCTTGTCATACCTCTTGTACAGATGGTCCTTGATTTATGACCACAGTTAGAACCAGAATTTCCTTTGCTAAGCAAGGCAGTTGTTAAGTGAATCATGCCGCCTTTACCACCTTTCCTTGCCACTGTTAAACAAATCTCTGCAGCCATTAAGCGCATCATGCAGTCAGTAAGTGCATCTGGCTTCTATTGAGTCTGCTTGTTGATAGTTGGCTGGGAAGAGTCGCGAATCGAAATTGTATGACCCTGGGACGCCGCAACCATCGTAAATACATGTTTATTGTCAGATGGCAACAAACACATGTCTGCGGACATGCTGCAACAGTCGTAAGTGTGAGGACCAGTTGTAAGTCACTTTTTTCAATGCTGGGACAACTTTGAACAGTCACTAAGTGAATGGTTGTAAGTTGAAGATTATCTGTACCTCCTTTATTGGTTTCCCAAGAGCACAATGGCTCCCAGAGGAAGTGGCATACAAGCTTTTACCCAGGTCTTTTGAATTTCTCTCCCCAGGTATAGAGAAGCCTATCTCAACTGGCATTTTTCAATGTGTTTGTTCTATAACTTTCAGAGGTGGCTTGGATTTTAGGTCACGTAATCCTTACACTTGGGGAAAACATCAGGTTGGAGAAAGCTGTATAGTCAATTTAGAGAACTGCATTCCCAGTGGACAATATGGAATATAAAAATTGTTTGGTTACTAAGTGATGCACAGCTCTTCATGACCCCGTGGGCCATTACATACCAGCCCCCTTGTCCTCCACTGTCTCCACTGTCTCTTTTCCCGAATTCATGTTCATGAATTGAACATGTATCTGGCCGTCTCATCATCTGCCGTCCCCTTCTTCTTTGGCCTTCTGTCTTTCCAAACATTGGGGTCTTTTCCAAGGAGTCCTCTCTTCTCACTTGGTGGCCAAATTATTTGAGCTTCAGCTTCCAAACACAATCTGGGTTGATTTCCTTTAGGATGGACTGATTTGATCTCCTTGCAGTCCAAGGACTTTCAAGAGTCTTCTCCAACACCACAATTCAAAAGCATCAATTCTTTGGCAGGAATATACAAGAGAACATAACTATTCAGAGAGGTCAACCATTCCCATCATTGATTTGGACATCTGTCCTGAATCAGAATGAATAGCTTTTTATTGTCCTTGGACTAGAAGAAAGTTTCATCCAACCTAGATAGCTGACAATACAAACTTGCATTTTGTCTTGTCCAGACCAACAGAAATTTATTGGTTTTGTTGTTGCTGTTGTTTAATATTATCTCTGTCACAATCCCAGTGATGATACAAGATGTACAGTGCTTGGCCTACTTAAGAGGTAAGCAAAGGGAACTTCAGCCAATGAACAAATCACTTAGCAACAAAATTATTTCATAGGTTAGCTCAGTTCTAGCCAATCAATGACTAATGCCTTGCCTGGTTTGTGTAAGTGAGAGCTCAGGTAAGGTTGTAGCCCTATTTAACTCCCTGTAATTGAACAACTGCAATTACAGCTGAGTCCATATGAGAGCAGAGACAGGGAAAGTATCTGTTTCCATCATGATGAATTAAGAACATGATATCTACTCAGCTTCCTGTTGTAGAGATTCCTCTAATTAGCCTGCTTTAATTTGCTGCATTTGCAGTTTTGATGACATTCTGAAACACTGATGCCATTTGATAACCTTCATGAAGGAATCTCATTCAGAGTACTATTAAAAAACTAGGCACAGTGATGAAGCCTTTGGATAAGGATAAGTTCAAAACTTGGTCTAGCAACACTCATCATTAAAAACCCTCCAAATAATTTACACCCCACTCATTCTCACTATTGTATGAGTGGGGCAAAGCTGGGAAGAGACCTCAACTGCATTGGAAAAAAGCGGATTATCAATACACTAAATAAAGTGCCAATCTTTGGGTTTTTTCCTAAGATGGCATGCCACATGTAGTAGTCCATGGGTATCAAACTCGCCACGTCATGTTGCTGTCACATGATGTATCACAACATTTTTCCCTTTGTGAAGCTGGGGTGGGTGTGGCCTACGCATGATGCATCCAGCCCACAGGCTACCAGTTTGGTACCCCTGCTGTAGTCTGATGTTCCATAAAGTTCTTCCTCTTGTAATTTTTCATGGGAATTCCTCTCACAGAAAATTTAAATTAGTGCAAATTAGCCTATGCATCAGAACATTAATGAAGTATAATGGGAGGGGACAATGTTAAGTCAATGGCTATTAGACAGTTTTTGGTGACCCTTGAAATCTTCGATACAATTAGTCCTTGACTTAAAACCACAATTGAGCCCAACATTTTTGTTGCTAAGCGAGATAGTTGAGGGAATTTTGACCCATTTTACAACCTTTCTTGCCACTGTTGTTGAGTGAATCACTGCAGTTGTAAGTTAGTTGTTAAGCGAATCTGGCTTTCCCATTGATTTTGCTTGTCAGAAAGCCATGAGAGGTGATCACAGGACTTCAGGGAACTGCAACTGTCGTCATAAATATGAAGCAGTCACCAAACATCTGAATTTTAATCACGTGAGTATGGGAATGCTGCAATGGTTGTAACCAGGGGTGGGTTCCAGCACAGATTACTGCTGGTTGTGCTGTGCACACTTCGTGCTCACGCATGCGCAGTACAACTAAAATTGCTCTGTGCATGCGCAGAAGCAAAAAACAAGATGGCGGTGCCTATGGCACCCCCGGGAGAACCACTTCAGGGGCATGGCAGGCCTGGTTTGCTTCCTGTTCCAGTGACCCAGGCCGCCAAGCTATTACCAGTTTGGCCAAATTGGTCCAAACCGGTAGGAACCCACCGCTGGTCGTAACTGAAAAATGGTCATAAGTCACTTTTTTTCAGTGCTGTTGTAACTTTGAACAGTCACTAAATGAACTGAGGACTATCTGTATAGTCCTGCTGTTATTTGACTACCCAAAAAAATGTCCTAGGAAACACACTAGATGAGCTGATCTTCCATTCCAGAAACCCAAAGAAAGGAAGGAGTGACACTGCAACATCACAATTGTACCATATGCTGCCGTGAGGTTTTTAAAAAGCTTGCAAAAGTTACAGTGTCTACAACAACAGGGAAGGGGCAGGAGAGAAGAGACTATTCACAGGAAAGACAAGGTGTGCAGAGAAAATGAAGGTACCTTGAAAGTTACAAAGGCACAAATAAAACCTCCTTTCTTCCCTTCAGCTACTTTTATATAGCTATGACAGATACAATGAGCAACAGACCAGCCGGATTTCCCTAAAGGATTTTGAAGAGCAACATAAGAAGAAAATACACACACACACACACACACACACACACACACACAAACCCAATGTGGGTCCTTTTCAATACTGCTGTTCTTAAAGTATTCGCTACTGAGCTGGAATAAAGCCACTTGGCCTTCACTGCTGTCAGTCTTACCCAGCCTTAATAGATTATGTTTCAAAAGAATTGGTCTGGGATCAGTCAAATCCCAAAGAAGCACAGTACCAAAATGTAATGTTCTGCCTTGCTAGAGAAAGGCCAGGAAGGCTTCCTCTCAGATTATAAAAAAATGTAGGATGTGGTTGGAAATAAGCAGACGTCCTAATGTTTCCTCAGGATATATACTGTATAGACCCTCCTGCTGTCTGACGGTCTGCCTTGATAAGGCCTTTCAAAGCCGCAGATTCTGAAGGAAATGTTTTATTAAGTCATTGAAGAACACAGCTGCCATTCACAAGGGTCCGTGTTATACAGCGATAATCCATCATCACCACACATTTTCACTGATACATCAACGTACCTGATTACATTGTCAAATTGTCATTAGGGTGAGGATGTATGATTCTCTAATACTGCATTAGCTGGTTTAAAAAAAGGGTGCGTGGGTATGAAGAATCAGGCTGAATTCAGGACAATGGCAGTACATTAAATTGAACAAAAAATATAATACAGGTAGTCCTCGACTTACGATCACAATTGAGCCTCAATTTTCTGTTGCTAAGCAAGACATTTGTTAAGTGAGTTTTTCCCCATTTTACGACCTTTCTTGCCACTGTTGTTAAGTGAATCACTGCAATTTTTAAGTTAGCAGCACTGTTGTTAAGGTCAGAAGGTCACAAAAGGTGATCACATGATCCTGGGACCCTGGGACCATCATAAATATAAGTCATTTACCAAGTGTCCAAATTTTGATCATGTGATCATGGGGATACTGCCATGGTTGTCAGTGTGAAAAATTGTTACGTTTTTCAGTGATGTTGTAACTTTGAATGGTCACTAAATGAAGTGTTGTAAATTGAGGACTACCTCTACATGTATTTTATGACTGGCTTTAATGCAATTCCATGTCAATTCTTCATTGTTGAGAATAAGGAACGTCAATCACTTGTATTACGAAAATGAAATGTGTAATATTGTGGAAAGTTTATGTCAACCCTGAAGCTGGCCTGACTGAGGCCATTTTGAGACTTCAGTGCTGATACATTGAAGGAGAAGGATAGAGAGGGGGGAATGGAGATAGTTGGGGTGTTGTAGTCAAAACAAAATACTTTCTCTTGGAAACCAAGGACATTCTGAAGGTGCTTGGAAGGAGGGGGCTGGAGTCACCTAGCAACTGGACAGCATCCTGATTGGACCATGTGACTGATTGTTTTGAGAAAGTGACAAACTTTTACTTTAAATTCAGTGAAAATGGCGGGAAGAACCAGAGTCAGTTTTCACCAGCCTGTGCCAATATGACATATTCAATCAACCTATTCTTTGAGGAAACTGCCTGCCTCAGAGTTTTGTTTGCTATGGGTATGTTACTTGGAACCCTGACAGTGTATATGTGTGTGAGAGAGCCCACATGCCCAATTCAACAAGAATGTTTTTTTTTAAATAACAGCTTACATCCTGAGACAATATCTTTAACGTCATCAAACAACAGTATCTGCCTACTCCAGGTCCTTGGGAAGGATTCAAAGAAATTCCAAATCCAGTGTGAACATTTGGCTCACTGTGGGATGAATCATTATAGTTATAGCCATTCTTTTGAAGGCTCTGAATAAAAACATTGCCATTTAGGCAAAAGGAAAAACAGGGTGCACAACAGCAGACAACACTTTTAACCTGATTATTGAATTGTTGTAGAGGTGAAGTTCTGTCTCTCCTTTGATTATATATAGTTAACTATGAGCGCTGAAACGTGTATATGTTGGAGAGACTTAATGGATAGAATTCAGCAAATAGGGATTTAAACCTAGCTACAGAGCCGTGGTGGCACAAGTGGTTAGAATGCAGTATTGCAGGCTAATTCTGCCCACTGTAAGTAGTTTGAACCTAACTGGTTCAAGGTTGATTTAGCCTTCCATCCTTCTGAAGTCGGTAAAATGAGGAGCCAGATTGTTGGGGGCAATAGGCTGACTCTGTAAACTGCTTAGAGAGGGCTATAAAACACTGAGAAGTGGTATATAAGTCTAAGTGCTATTGCTACTACCAACAGTTTTAAAAAAAGTTTGTCCTCTCTGAAGCCAAGTTGGAGTTAATGGTATTTGTGATTGGAACTTTAAATTGTGCTAAAGTTATATAACTATAAAACATCACATTTATGCAGCTACCTTTTATGTAAATCAGTGTTCTACCAAAACAATGCTTGATGGATTTGGACTAACTCCTTAAACACTATTAATGAATTAACAGCATGTCTGCATATGTAATCATATAGATTTCCTTTTCGGGTTGGCAAATGATTGTTATAAATGTATATAGGGAAATGCATTCATTAATTCCAATTTCCGTATCGATTGGCTTTATTTATTAAAGTTAAAATATTAAAATAAATATAAGCAATATATCTTGGTAGGATATTTTTATTGTTGGCAATGCTGGGTTTCATTTCCAATTAAAATTACTGATGACAAATGGAAATTAATTTTGGCATTATAAAGCAAATTACATAGATCAACCCCCTCCTCCCAAGTCAATATAAAAGTCTCGGGCTCTCCAGAATACATAACCCTAAAAGCTGTGACATATATTAAGGGTTTTTGAAAAACAGTTTCTGTAAGCTCCCATGGAGGAGCATTTTTCATCCACTCAGATTAAAGACTGAGTTCACCATTCACTTCAAAATGCAATGACAAAAAGACAAAAGTCCCAGGATTCAGCTGAACATTTTATCTTATTTGCTGCTACATTCTTCCCTGCTTACCTCCTCGATTATGAGGCATGTTGAACTTCCTGCAAGATACCCACAGATGATGTGTCCCTAAAGTTGTTGGAGTTCCTTTTAGAAACTGCATCCCACAGTCATGTTCATGGACACATTCCTGAACGTCATCCTGCCATTCCTTTTAAATAGATGTGGGATGGCATATGACCTCGCTGTTAAATAGACCACCCCACCTCACAACCAGATTTAGAGAATATCCAGTGGTGGGTTCCTACCGGTTCAGACCAGTTCAGCCGAACTAGTAGTAGCTTGAGGGCCTTGGTCACTGGAACCAGCAGTGATCCAGGCCTGCCACACACCTGAACCACTTCTCCCGGTGGTGTCATAGGTGCTGCCATTTTGTTTTTTGCTTCTGCGCATGCACAGAGCAATTTTAGTTGTACTGCGCATGCAGTGTACATCAAGCATGCACACGCATGGGGTGAGTCCCTGAGCAAACTGGCAGTAGTCTCTGCCAGAACCCACCCCAGAGAATATCTGTTACTCATGCACCAGTCTTAAGAATTTTGAGCGTAGGTTGCCTGAATGAAAAGTGTCATATTCACCCAAGATTATGACTCTGTGCCAAGTATAATATCTTACTATTTTTATATACAGCTTTTCACAAAGAAGCTTGTTCTAATGCACCCTTTTTATCACCACTAGAGCAGCTGTATTACTAGCAACTATTTGGATATATATATGTCCAAATAGTTGCTAGTAATACAGCTGCACTAGTGGCGATAAAAAGTGTGCAAGAAGATGTTGTGAGATATATCCTGCTTATAAGTTTACCAGTAGCATCTATTGACCAATGCTGGAACAGAATACTTGCCTTCAGAGGGCTTTGTCAGAATATGCTTTCTTTATGTTCTTACTAGTAGTTGACAGAAGTCACAGTCAACTATTAGACTCAACAAATTGGATTTCTGAATTTCTTCAGAGGGAGAATAAATTCTTATATTGTAAATAGTATGTGAGAGCAACCTTGGGAGACAGGAAGAAGAGCTCCAGTCTAGATAGCAGTCTGATAAACAAGGTGCTTTTCCCTTGTCTCAAAGGTGCTTTTTCAAAAGGCAATTGGACTTCTCATCCAAGAAGCTCCTTCAGTTCTTTTTTAAAATGTATTCATTTAAATACATTTAAATTTATTGCTTTCTCATAGAGAATAAAATGCAGAACAGCAAAACAAAGTGAAACAAAAAAAAAACACATTCACCCCTAAGAACAACAACAATAGTGTACAAACGAAGAAGAAAAAAGTAGTCAATTAATACCAATAGAGACTATTTGTAGCTCAGGGTTGTAATGAGGGGTCCTTGGTGCTCTTCCAGCTTGCATTTTATTACCATAACTAGATATTGAACTAGGTATAGGTAAGTTCTCCTTTGTGTGTGTGTGTTTGTGTGTAAGAAAAAGGAAGAAAAACAGTCAACAGGTTGAGCTAGATATTACACTAATCTTCAAATCCCTCTGTTAAAATGCGTGGAGGCCAGCTCCTTCAGTTCTGAATGGTGGAGAACTGAAAAAGCTTCTTGAATGAGAAGTGAAATGTCTTCAAAGAAAAACCAGAAAGTCCAGTTGCCTTTTGAAAAAGCACCTTTGGGACAACCATGGATGACGGATAATCTCCATAGACAAACCCCTTCCTTCCTTCACTTTTATTCTCTTGAAAGCTGAGGAAGATCCTTTCTGAGATGCCTTCACTGTCTCTCCTTTGGTCTCAAATTTTATCAGGCCATTTATCTGTGTTGAAAGTCTTCCTCCTTCTCCCAAAGTCATTTCCACATACCAGTACATACATCTACAGAAAAAGAGTCATCCTCAGCCAAATCTCTCACATCCCATATAATCTCAACTGATTATATGGTGTATTTGTGTGTATACACATCATTAACAGTTGCAATAGATATATTTTCTCTCAAAGTTTTCCTCATATTCAGAAAAGATTTTTAGCTTTTCTAACACCCCCACCCGCATGTCTGTCTCTATGTCTCTCCATCTCTCCATCTATCTGACTCTCTGCTTACTTACATGGGATATTGGCATGGTCCAAATGAATACTGAATGTAAAAATACCCATTTACAGTACTTTTCGGAGTATAAGATACACTTACTCCCCCCTTAAAGAGGGTGGAAATGTTGGTGTGTCTTATACACCGAATATGACCATTTTTGGCTTCTCAAAACCCCGACCTGGGGGTCCTGTTTTTGCCAAAAATGGGCCCATTTTTCGCAAAAAGTGGGCATGTAGAGGGTTTGGTAGACCTGCAGAGTCTCCTGGAGGCTGGGAAGGGCAAAAACGGGATGTGTGTGGGGTTTGGGAGGCCAAAAATGGGCCTGTTTTTCACAAAAAAATGGGATGCACAGAGGGTTTGGAGGACTGCAGAGTGCTCCTGGAGGCCAGGAAGGGCAAAAACCAGATGCATGAAGGCCAAAAACTACTTTTTTCTTGTTTTCCTCTTCAAAATCTTGGTGCGTCTTATACTCCAGTGTGTCTTATAGTCCGAAACATATGATATGTAACTGAATGTGCAGCTTTATAAACTGTTTTCATAAACAAAGATAAAAACCATCAGTATCAAGGCAGCTCATTCATGATGAAAAGATCCTAAAAGCAAAACAGCCACTTGAAAAGGTTGAGGTGTCAAGAGGTGGTATTCATAATCATCAGGGATGGATGAGAAATAGATTTCATGAAAATCTTTGTGTATTAATCTGATTTTGGACCTTCCTGATAGGTTGAAGCCATGTACAATGACATCTGCAATTTTCAAACAGTGTGACACGCTTTTTTTTGAACCCAGGGAAAAAGTGAGAGTTCTCGCAAAAGTCCATAAAAGACAGCAAGTTATTTGAGCAGAAATAGCTTTTGAATCTTGCATATTGGGAAAATTGTACACAAAGTGCATAAATGAGGAGGAACACCCAAATTTGCAAATTAAATCAACGAAAGCAAGAAAAGAGCTCATCCCTCTTCCCTTGTTAGTTGGTATTTGGGATTTTAAAATCTAGTTTCAAACTACTTCTAGTAACAAACTGCTTCATTATCTCCTGCTAGTTAACAAAACTCTTACCCTTTTGCTTTTTGACCTGTGGTTATGTACTTTTCTGAAGTCTAAAAAAATTAGTCTAAAACAAGACCCCTCCCCCTCCGCTTTCCATTTTCCCAGTTGGTTAATTTAAGTCAATATTCCGCTAAGGATATCTAGGTCATACATCTTAAATTCTTGCAATCTACTTAGTTCCCATTATTATAGGTGAAGTGTTTAGTATTCCATTTAATGAGAACCTTTTTTTTAAAAAAAAAGTCAAACTTCCATATGTTATGGCATACTGTGGTGAAAACAATTAGTTTCACTTAATAAAACTATCTTCCAAAGTTGTTAAGCTGCAATAATATATCTGGAAGCAGAATATTGCGTAAGGTTGGCAAAAGCCTGAAGGAGATATTTTGCTTCGAGTGATGCTTCAAGCAAAGCATCTACCCGAAGCTTCTTTGGAGAGCCAGAGGGCCTTCACTTTCCACAAACTGAAAGGAAGCTGGCTCATTAGTTCACTTCAATCCTGAAGACTCCAGTCCACCCAGAAAAAGTGGTGGAATGAAGTGAAAAGCACCAGTGTGTAGATCAGAACTTTACTTTGGCATAGGCATAGGACCTAGATATCTGCAGGATCGCATCCTACCACACACGTCCCTGCGACCTATTCGCTCACACAGGGAGGGACTCCTCCTGGTGCCGTCCGCTAGGCAGTGTCAGCGGGCGACACCTAGGAGTAGGTCCTTCTCTGTGATGGGCCCAACCCTCTGGAATGACCTCCCCCCCGACATTCGAACCACCACCGACCTCCGTTCCTTCCGTCAAAAGTTAAAGACTCACCTATTTCAATCAGCTGGCCTGGCACTTTCTTAGTTTTACCTCCCAGGGATTTATTTTAATTGGGTTTGGGTTTTTAATTGGGGATGTTTTTAGGGTTTTAGAATATATTTATTTCTTGTACAGCCTATCTCCTCCATCCAAATGTATTTAATTGTTTTATGATTGTATTTTTATCTGCATTGACTGTACACCGCCCCGAGTCCCTTTTTGGGAGAGGGGGCGGTCTAGAAATCCAAGAAATAAAATAAATAAATAATAAACTTTATGCAGGCCTACCATTTTGACAAGAAAAAAACAATGAAGGAAGGAAGGAAGGAAGGAAGGAAGGAAGGAAGGAAGGAAGGAAGAGGGAGGGAGGGAGGATGGGTGAGAGAGACAGAGAAAGAAAGAAAGAAAGAAAGAAAGAGGGAGGGAGAGAAGGAGGGAGGGAGGGAGAGAAGGAGGGAGGGAGAGAGAGAAAGAAAAAAAGAGGGAGGGAGAGAAGGAGGGAGTAAGGGAAAGAAAGAAAGAAAGAAAGAAAGAAAGAAAGAAAGAAAGAAAGAAAGAAAGAAAGAAAGAAAGAAAACTTTTGATAAATCATGCAGGATCATGAAATGCCCTAAAATTGACAGGGGTTGGGTCTGTAATGGTCCTAACGCAGTGCAAACAAATTATCGAATAAATTGGGAGAAGTAGATTGTGTAAATATTTTTGGAAGTGATAGTATAGTCTGACATATGATACAGTAAGGCTAACCAAGTATTGGGACAGCTAATCCCATTTCTATGACACAAGGCAGTACTCATCCTCATTCTATTTACTAGTGCCAAACATGGACGGTTGCAAAAAAAAAAAAAAAAGCATAAGTGAAAGTTAGTCACCAGGGAGTGGTGAGGAAAGCTGCCAGAATGACCGAAGGTATAAAATCAAAAGAGATCATGAGAGAAAGAATTGGCATAGAACCAATCTTAAACTACATACAAAAACAGCAAACGAAACGGTTTGCTCACCTGAATTGGTATTCCATACCATATAAGGCATACACAACAATGGGAGAAGGCCAAAGAACACAAGGCAGACCCAGAAGATGGAGAGACAGCATCAAAGCCACACTACAACAAGATCAAATAACAATGCTTGAGCAGAAGAGCAAGAATCTTCTTCTACATCTGAAGCAGTAAAAGAGGAAGTTGAGAAGAAGAAGAATGACAACATATTCAAGGGAGACTGGGATAAAGTGACATTTCATATTTTTAAAAGAGAACATAGAATTTGAAGATCAACCTAGTATATTATGTTAGAGATATTAAAGCAATAGCAATAGCACTTAGACTTAGGTACCATATTTTTCGGCGAATAAGATGAACCTTTTTCCCTCAAAAAAGAGGGTGAAAATCTGGGTGCATCTTATACACTGAATGCAGCATTTTTGGCTTCCAGAAACCCCACCTCCTTTGCAAAAATGGGCGTGCATAGCCTTTAGGAGACTTCCAGAGTGCTCCTGGGGACTGGGGAGGGCAAAAATGAGTGAAAAATGGACCACTTTTTCCTCATTTTGCCCCCCCCCTCCAGGAGCACTCTATAAGCTTCCTAAAGACTATGCATGCCCTTTTTTGACAAAAAACCAAGCCCGTTCTTGTGAAAAATGGGCTGGTTTTTGCTCATTTTTGCCCCCCACAACCCCTAGGAGCCATCTGGAAGCCTCCTAAAGGCTATGCATGCCCTTTTTTTTGACAAAAAACAGGCCCATTTTTGTGAAAAACGGGTTGTTTTGGGGAGGTCTGAAGAGTGCAAAAACTTTTTTTTTAATTTGCCTAAATTTTGGTGCATCTTATACTCTGGTGCATCTTATACTCCAAAAAATATGGTACACACTGTTTCAAAGTGCTTTACAGCCCTCTCTAAGCAGTTTACAGAGTCAGCATATTGCCCCCAACAATCTGGTCCCTTGGAAGGATGGAAGGCTGAGTCAACCTGGAGCCGGTCAGAATCAAACTACTGGCAGTGAGCAGTGAGTTAGTCTGTAAGACTGCATTCTAACCACTAGTCACTCTACATGACTAGGAATCACCATTGCCTTAAATCAAGTCTATGCATCTCATGGCAAGGCCCATAGGGCACGTGGAACCCACAGAGTATGCTCAGATCATGTCACCAAAACCCCACAACAAAATAGCCTATTGTAACTTCAGTGCCTCTTTCAACAAATTCACAATCACATTGGACACATTAGGCTTCTGCAATACTTAGGACATCCGTTTTCCACATTAAAATCCCGCATCCATCTATCCTTCCCCATGAAAAACTATTATATCTTTATTTGAAGTTCCCCCAAAACATGAGTGTTTTGGCAGCTCAGTGGCATTAGGGAAGCAAATGTCAAATTCCACTCAATTCTCGTTTCGTGCCATAAAATGTCAAGCTACACTGACTGCATCAGTGAAGCCTGCAGCAGACCCACCAAGCCTTAGCAGAACAAACTTCACAGCTGACTGATGACTTAATGAAAAGCTGCTGCCTCACTATCTGACTGAGAGAAGGTCTTGTTTAGCGTTCAACTTCTTGATAGGCAGCTACAAGAAGCCTAACTGAACTCCGAGATTAGCCTCAGCATTGCTCTGCGAAACGACCCGGGAAGCTGGAGAATTTGGGAATGAAAAGGTTGACAATTATTACCCAACCAGCAAATAGTATTGAGTTTATCCCAAGACTATTTCCATACAAACCAAACAATTCATTAAATGGTTTTATACTTGAGTTACTAATATTCTCTTGTATCAGTAAATAAAATGGGTTTTAACCCATTGAAATTAATTGAAAAGGAACTAGTAATCTGTCTCACATCAAACCTGCATGTATAACAGACAGGTAGTCCTCAACGTCAAACAGTCCATTTAGGGACGGTTCAAAGCAGTGGTGAAATGCATTTTTTTTACTACTGGTTCTGTGGGCGTGGCTTGGAGGGCGTGGCAGGAGACGGATACTGCAAAATCTCCATTCCCACCCCACTCTGGAGCCAGGCAGAGGTGGGATTTGCCGGTTCTCCAAACTACTCAAAATTTCTGCTACCGGTTCTCTAGAACCTGTCAGAACCTGCTGGATTTCACCCCGGGTTCAAAGTTACAACAGCATTGAAGCAAGTGACTTAGGGCTGTTTTTCACAGTTACGACCTTTGAAGGACCCCTGTGATCATATGATCAAAAAGCAAATGCTTGGCAACTGGTTCATACTTATGACCGTTACTGTGTCCCAGGGTCATGTGGACTTTCTAACTTTTCAACTGCAGTGATTCACGTAACAACTGTGGCAAGAAAGGTGTTAAAATGGGGCAAAACTAACTGAACCCATGTTTCACTTAACAGAAAATTGGGGGTAAATTGTGATCGTAAGTGGAGGATGACCTGTAATTAACCAATTCATTTAGATCAGATTTCAGAGTACAATGTGTGTGTGGGGGGGCGGGGAATAAACCCTTTATTTTCATAATTTAAAGGGGAAAGATCTTCCTAGTCTCACTGACATGCTTTTCAAGAGAGATGAGCTCAATTTTTTTAAGTATACAAGTTTTCACCTTACTTTGAAGGGTTCATCATTATGAACTTCAGGCACAAATAAGGCCCCAGCGAGACATATTAGAATATTACTGAATGTTGCTGAAAATCTTTTTCGCTTGCTGGAATTATCCATGTAAGTTAACAACACAGATGTCTTCATTACAAGACTGCACTGTATTTAACTTTTTTTCCCTTCAGTTTATTGGAGGTCTGCCTTATTGTTGAAAAATATCCCCATTTTCTGTGAGGACAAGCTTGTCCTGCTTTACACAGATATATAGTATTAGTCTATTAAGGTAAGGATGGTCTTCCTCCCTTGACACAGTCCATGATGAGAGGGGTTGAATCTGCCTTGAATAACTTAATAACCAAATGATAGGACAATAATCTTAAAACAACCAATTTATATAATGGCTGCGTTCGTGTCTGTGTGTGTGTGTGTGTGTGTGTGTGTGTGTGTGTGTGTGTGTGAGAGAGAGAGAGAGAGAGAGTCCCAGCATAAACAAATACTGTGAACAAATATTTGGAAACAAATACTGTGGGGGTAAGACAACCCTAACACCCCTTGGGGGGGAGGTGTTCTGTTACGATACAGCTTGTTGTGCCTTAAAAAGATTTCTACTGTACAGCGCAGTGGAGTTGCCATGGTAACACCTTTACAGTACTCCACAAGAGGGCTCCCTTTGGTATGGGGGAAAATCCAAGATTACAAATTACAAATTTGGTCCGGACATTTTCCCCTTATAAATACATACTCAGGCAACACCACATTAATAAATATATAAATTTACTAGTACATCAGCACTAGTAAATATATAAATAAGAAACAATGATTTGGAGATATGTAGAGCTCATCCAGATTTCTATCTTGTTCTGCCAATCTAATAATTTTCTGCAGTGGCTGAAGCCTAAATTCACTTGAGACAAAAGATGCTGCTGTGTGGTACTTCGATGCTGCATTATTTCTTTTTCAAAGAAGCATTATGTATTTTTTAAAAAAAATCTTACCTTGATATATAGCAACAGTAGGAGATACCAATTGCCTTAAATTGCCTATGTTTTTTTTTTTCTTTCAAAAAGGAAAGTCAGAAAACAGTGTTTTGTTTTTAAACCAAACTGTGGCGCAGGTAATCCCGAGCTATTTTGCTGCTGAGACAAAAGACATGAGGGTAACTTTCCTTCACATCATGTCTAAACATCAACCAGACTGGACACTAAAACTTACTGTAACCTTGTTGATGGGAAAGCATCACTCACTGTCTCAGAAAATAACAGATGATTCAAAGGGGGAGACATTGGTGGCACATAACTCTGTGCTTTCGTGAGCTGCATCTCACTTCATCAGATGCAGAGAGGATGATGTAGTATGAAATTCGACTGAGGCAGCAGGAGAGGAAGGGAAAAGTAAGAGGGATGTGCAGATGCAGGTTATTAACAATTTTAATTAACAACTCTAATGTGTTAAAAATCCAGTGTATCTGTTAGTTTTTGGGTTGTGGGTTCCTTGGTGTTCTCTGAGTTTGATTGTTTTTCTGCAGATATTTCATGACCACACTAGGTAACATCATCAGTGCTAAGAATCATCATCAGAGCACTGATGATGTTACCTAGTAGGGTCATGAAATGTCTACAAGTAAACAATGAAGCTCAGAGAGCACCAAGGACCTCACAGTTCAGCCCCAAGTTACTAATATTCTCTTGTAGCAGTAAATACAATGGGTTTTTAACCCATTGAAGTTAATTGATAAGGTACTAGTAATCTGTCCCACATTAAACCTGTATCTGTAACATACAGGTAGTCCTCAACTTGCAACAGTTTATTTACTGACCTTTCAAAGTTACAACGGCACTGAAAAAAGTAACGTATGACCATTTTTCACACTTACGACCATTGCACCATCCCTGCGGTCACATGATTCAGATATATTGCAACAGACTCATATTTATGACAGTTGCAGTGTTCTGGGGTCATTTGTTTACTTTTTGTGATCTTCTCACAAGCAAAATCAATGGGGAAGCCAGATTCACTTAACAACTGTGTTACCAATCTAACACCTTGCAGTGATTCACTTAACCACATTGGCAAGAAAGGGCAAATAGTGATAGCACCTAGACTTATATACTGCTTTACAGTGCTTTAGAGCCCTCTCTCTAAGCGGTTTACAGAGTCAGCATATTGCCCCCAACAGTCTGGGTCTTCATTTTACCTACCTTGGAAAGATGGAAGGCTAAGTCAAACTTGAGCCTGGTGAGATCCGAACTGCCAAATTTCAGGCAGCCAGTGGTCAGCAGAAGTAGCCTGCAGTACTGCACTCTAACCACTGTGCCACCGTGGCTCAAAACTCACTTAAAAACTGTTTCACTTAGCAACAGAAATGTTGCACTCAATTGTGGTCTTAATTTGAAAAGATGTGTGTATATACTTGCATAAACTGTAACACCTAGAGGAGTCACCTTGTGGGGGAGACGGGCGTCATAACAATTCAATAAGTAAACAATAAAGAGATATCTGCATAACCAATTTGTTTTCTCCTCCCTTCCTGCCTCACCCAAATTTAGATCCTATCTCAGTCTGGCTGCTGATTGCATCTCATGAAAGCTGATGTCCTTTCATCAAACTTGTTACTGTAGTCAGAGCGAGTGTTACTCCTCCTGCATTTTTACCATCATAATCCAACAGAGTTCTCCTCCTGTGCTTGCTTGGCATGGAGCACCATGCTGCTTCTTCATCTGCCACCTGGCAGGCTCCGTTAACAGCATGGCCCACTGAGTCTTGGATGAATGCATTTGCCTTGCATTTTATTTATGCTTCTATATTGCTATTCTATTGCGGGCATTTCCCGAGTATCTCTTGATCCTATTAAAATGCATTTATTATAGGAACAAGACCTGCAACTTCTTTTGAGGGAAGGTGAGAGCTTCCCTTGGCCTTTCAATGAGTTGCTGTAAACCAGAACTCAAAAGGAAGGCGAGGCCAGACACAGGAAGTGATGCCATCCAGGAAAAATCTGCATTTGTTCATTACATGAAAAATAATTAATCCAGTTAATAATCAAATTAATTCAATATATTAGATTATTATAATTTGCTCCCGGATGATGCCTGGTTTTTTATATATATATCAAGAGAAAAGTAGCAGATAATGGCAACTCGACTGGGGAAGCAACATGTGTGCCTCCTCTCTCAACATGGGAGCAAAATCATCATCTTTTTACTCTTCTGCCTCGAGTGCTCTAGGCCGGCTTGGGGGATCCAGTTAACTCCATGCTTAGGAATCTCATTCAGATCAAGTTTATTGTCAGGCATTCTTAATATCAAAACTTACAGCTCAGTGTTTAGATACTTCTGACTTTCCATAATTTGTCCCATCGTGTGGTGTAAAAAGATGATGATTTCGCTCCCATATTGAGTGAGGAGACACACACATTGCTTCCCCGGTCAAGTTGGTATTCAAAAAATGACCGGCCTTTGTTCTGCACGCAGGCAGAATGCCCCAATGGCCAATGAGAAACATAGATATGATCACATGCCATGGAACTACAGTCAAAGCAGGACTGTATTACCCGAGAGGCAGTCCCTTAAAGAAACAGTAATTAGTTCCTAAACCAACTTAAACCGTGTTTATTCCTAGACTAATAATACCCCTTAGACAGCACAGAATTCCTAAGACCAATTTAGGAATCTGATTAGAATGGAGAAGCTGCAATAGTCCAAACCTTTGGACCATTGTTTTTGCTGGGGAATTCAGTGAGAGATTTTTTTTTTTATTCTGGATTATTTTCCTCTGGAGCATGTTGTTATATCCGGCCCATTTTTCAGTCTGTTGTGTGTGTAAGCTTCTTCGACTATGCCAAATCTGGTTCTATTCAGCTCAATTATCTTGTACTGTCAGAGAGGCAGAGCCCTTTTACATAATCACTTCCCCAAAGTGAATGAGGTTGAGATGAATAAAGCTCTACCTTGAAGGCACCTTGAAGGGGATTGCATCCAATATTTCAAGAGTCATTTTTCAACCAGGGCTTCAACTTCTAGTATATAACAATAAAAGGAATAAAACAATCAGTAATGTATTAAAACACATTAAACAAGAGTTCCTAGGCTTAAACAAATACAGGTAGTCCAGTGGTGGGTTCCTGCCGGATCGCACCGGATCGCGCGCGCTCCCTTTCAGCGAAAAAGTCTTTTCAGGCGCTCCGCTCCGCTGAGGAAACATCTCCGTTCCCAGCCGAGCTGGTGGAGCGCAGGCAGGTGTCGTCGCTTCGCCAGGGGCGGGGCAAGACCGTACTTCCGGTTTTAGCGCCGGAAGGGAGCGCGCGAGCCAGGTGGAGCGCTGAAAGGGAGCGCGCGAGCCAGGTGGAGCGCTGAAAGGGAGCGCGCGCGATCCGGTGCGATCTGGCAGGAACCCACCACTGAGGTAGTCCTTATGAACACAATTGAGCCCAGAATTTATGTTGCTAAGTAAGAAATTTGTTAAGTGGGTTTTGTCCCATTTTATGAATTTTCTTGTGACATTAAGAGTACTACAGGCTACCTCTGCCAGCTGACTGCAGTTCGACAGTTCAATTCTCACTGGCTCAAGGTTGACCAAGCCACTCCATCCTTCCGAGATTGGTAAAATGAGGACCCAGATTGTTGGGGGCAATATGCTGACACTGCACACCACTTACTGTAAAGCACTGTGAAGCGGTATATAAGTCAAAGTGCTATTGCTATTTGTTCAGTGAAACATTACAGTTCATAAGTTAGTAAGCTGATTGCTAAGTGAATCTGGCTTCCCCATTGACTTTGCTTGTCAGAAGGTCGCAAAAGGTGATCACATGACTCCGGGAGAGAGCAACCATCATAAACACGAACCAGTTGTCAAATATTCAAATGTAAATCACATGACCATGGGGATACTGCCAGGGTCATAAGTCTGAAAAATGGCAATAAGTCCATTTTCAGTGCCATTGTAGCTTCAAACAGTCACTAACTGAACTGTTGTAAATTGAGGACTACCTTTACATTGCTTTAATCTTAATCCTCTGTAACGTTTTAAGTAAAAATAGTTTTGCCCGATGTCAAATAATAGCATAGAAATAGCATAAAAGCGGCAGAAGGCAAGTCCCATCTGTTCCATAACAAATGTGTCACCACTGAGTGAGAAGGCCTTTGCTTCAATGGTATTTGGCAAGAAGGAAAGAACAGAGGTTTTGTTATCCCCACCTTGAAATCTAAACTAAAACCTAGATTTAAGCCTAAAATCTAGCTTTAAGCCTATGAATATGCCTCTCAGAACATCCAGTTGGTTGATAGGTAAAATATAGTTTTGAGTTCTATGGGAATATAGGAAGAGAAACCATACGAGCAAACTTACTTTCTTGTGGTGTTGAAAGTTGATCTCAAAATACCAGTGTTAGCTCCGGCCAGCTCAGAAGCCTGGAGCTGCCATTCAGGGGAGAAGACTGGGCCAACTGCCAAGACTCACCATCCCACCTACACAATCTGAAGAAATTAATGCTAACAATCCATGATTAATTGCCGGGTGGTTTCGCTCTGGGTCACAAGGTGATGGGTGTGCGCAAGTGCGGGGTGCAATGTATCTTAATTACCAATGTAGCTGTAAAAGGTGGTGAGAAGCACAGGGAGGCAGCAGGTCCTTCAGTCATGAAGCTTAGCTTTGGAAAGCAACATGAAGGGAAAACAGAGATTGGCAGACTTGAGATGGGTAGTTTAGATTGGAGAACTGGCATGGTGGACAAGGCAGTCATCCCAATAAAATTTGGAGACTCTTGCCCATGTTCTAGAGTTTCTTGCCCATGTTCTAGAGAGGAGGAGGAGGAGCTTCCGGCGATGGCAGTCGCCTCCTGAAGCTCCAGAATACCACGGAGCTCAGCGATGGGCGAAAGGTTATTTCCGACCCTCATTTCCATCTGAGGGTCGGAAGTCAGTTAGCATGACCACCCTGGCCCATTTTCGACCCATTTGGGTCCGCTAGGGTGAATCAGAAGACTGGAGGGAAGGACAAAGAGCGAATGATCTGTGGAATGGGGGAGAGAGACCTGCATCGGAAATGGCGGTGTGTGTGGAAATGGCAACGTTCGGAGCGTTTTGGAGCGTTGTGGAGCGTTTTGGAGAGAGTGCTTAGAAAGAGGAATTATGAGGAGAGGCTGGAAGGAAAGAGGCTGAGGCTGGAAAGAGGCTGGTAAGCTGAGGCTGGAAAGAGGCTGGTGAGCTGGACGTTTGTGACTGCGTTTTGGAGCGTTTTGGAACGTAAGGCTGGAGGCTGGAGCGTTTTGGAACGTGAGGCTGGAGGCTGGAGCGTTTTGGAATGTGAGGCTGGAAGGGAAGAGGCTGTCCCGCTGGTGAGGAAAGAGGTTGTGAGCTGGAAATGGCGACATTTGTGACAGCCTTTTGGAGCGTTTTGAAACGTTTTGCAGAGAGAGACAGGAAGGAAGAAGGTGAGAACGGCTGGAAGGAGGAATGTGAGGTTGGAAGGAAAGAGACTGGTGAATGGGTGAACCGAGAGGATTGGAAGGAGCGAGCTGGTGAGCTGAGAGGTTTGGAAGGAGAGAAGGAGAGACTGGAAGGAAAGCGAGGAAAATGGAGAGAGAGGAAAAAGAAGGAGTTGGAAGGACACTGGAAGGTGAGAGGCTGGTTTCAACAGCAGCCGCTGAAAGAGCTGTCATGGATGCCAGTAACATCACTAGGACATTGGGACTATTTGGATTATACCCTAGACCATCTCTCCTCCACCCAGACCACCATTTGGTCATCTAAGAACTCTTCCCCCCTTTTTTTTTTCTATGACTGACCACTTACCATCTATAATCATTTTGACCCCATCGTGTTTTTAAGATTCTAAGATTAAGATTATTTATTCGAGGTTTGATCTGCTCCGCCTGCGTGAGACCCCCTCTCGCAGGCATGGCCCTTGACGCTTGCAAGGGCCCGCCTTGATGACGGGTTTATAGACCCCGAGAGGTGGAAGAAACGGAGGCTCAGGGGGTTTTTAGTTAAATGTTTTTTAAAATCTTTTAGGGGTTTAGGGGTTGGGGGTGGGTGGGTCAGATCAGGAGCGATGACAGAGCCAGGCCACCAGGTGGGGTCACGAGCAGAAGGAGCGGAGAGGAGGAGGGGGGAGAGGATATCATTTCTATACAGGGCTCTTTGATTCCAACAGTCGTAGGGAGGGGCAGATATGAGGACAGATTAACAACTCGCAGTCGGTTGGGAGACCGTGGGTGCTGGTTACACCCGGTCGCTTGTACCAACCCCCGCGTTCTAGGTGGTCAGGATCTGCATGCCCAGGGCCTGAGGCTGTTGTTATGCAATGCGAGGTCCGTTGTCAATAAGGCCCCCCTCATTCATGATCTAATTTTGGAGGGGGAGCCGGACCTCGCGGGAATAACGGAAACCTGGTTGGGCCACGAGGGAGGTTTACCCCTCGTGGAAATGTGCCCACCAGGTTACCAAGCATTTCACCAGTCCTGGGCCCGGGGAAGGGGCGGTGGGGTAGCAGTGATTATCCGGGAGGACTTAGAGCCGAGGGAGTCCACTGTGCCACAGACGTCCGGATGTGAATCCCTTGTTGTGAAATGGGGCCCTGGGAGGCAGTTGGGCCTGCTGATAGTATACCTGGCTCCCTGCCATACATCAGCGACCCTGCCTGAGCTCCTCGAGCTGATCGCATCGGTGGCGGTTGAGACCCCCAAACTTCTAGTGATGGGGGATTTTAACCTGCCATCGGTGGGAGAAGCATCAGAGGGGGTTCGGGAGTTCATGGCTTCCATGATAGCCATGGACCTGACTCAAATGATTCAGGGCCCGACACACGAGGGAGGTCACACCTTGGACCTTGTTTTTGTCTCTAGCCAGTGGTTGAGTGATCTGGGAGGAGTGAATTTAACCATCACTCCTCTGTCATGGTCAGATCACTCACTCCTCCGACTTGACTTCCCTGGTGCTACCCCTCGCTGCGGGGAGGCGGAACCGGAAAACACTAGATGGTTCCGCCCCAGGCGCCTGATGGAACCAGATAGGTTCCAGACGGAGCTTGGGCCACCTCCTGCAGCCCTGACCCGCCCTCGGGTAGAGGACCTGGTGGCCGCGTGGAATAATGCGACTACCGGGGCCTTGAACCAGGTGGCGCCTTTGCGGCCTCTCCGGCGGCAACGATCCACCCTGGCTCCTTGGTTTACTGAGGAGCTAAGGGTGATGAAGCGCTGCAAGAGATGCCTAGAGAGTCGTTGGAGATCCTCCCGATCCGAATTTGACCGAGCACAGGTACGAGCCCATTTAAGGACGTACCTAGTGGCATTGAGAACGGCCAAACGCCAATATTGTGCCACTCTCATTGCATCCGCAGAGAACCGCCCTGCCGCCCTGTTTCGGGTGTCCCGCTCCCTTCTGTTTCAGAGGCCGCGGGAGGCCCCTTTACAGGGTAGGGCAGAGGAATTTGGGAAATATCTGCAGGATAAAGTCGCTCAAATCCGGAAGGATTGGGTCCCCTTCAGTGGCCCAGTCGAGACACCAATGGCGAGTCTTGAGAAACCTTTTTGGGAAGAGTTTGACTTGGTTGTCATCGAGGATTTGGACAGATTGCGTGGACGACTGCGACCTACCACATGTTTACTGGACCCGTGTCCCTCCTGGCTTGTACTGGCATCCTGGGAGGTTACACGCGACTGGCTCCTGGGCCTAGTGAACGCTTTGTTGGGTGAGGGGTCTCTTCCGGCCGCCTTGAAAGAGGCGGTGGTGAGACCCTTGCTCAAGAGGCCTTCCCTGGACCCTACGGAGCTGGCCAATTATCGTCCTGTCTCCAACCTTCCCTTTTTGGCGAAGGTTGTAGAGAGTGTGGTGGCTTCTCAGTTCCCACGACATCTGGAGGAGAATGATTATCTAGACCCACGCCAGTCCAGCTTTCGCCCCGGGCACAGTACAGAGACGGCCTTGGTCGCGTTGGTGGATGATCTCTGGAGGGCCAGAGATAGGGGTTGTTCCTTTATCCTGGTCCTATTAGACCTCTCGGCGGCTTTTGATACCATCGACCATGGTATCCTGTTTCACCGACTGGAGGGGTTGGAGGTCCGGGGCACCGTTTTGCGGTGGTTCGGCTCCTACCTCTCTGGCCGGACGCAACGTGTGTTGGCAGGGGAGCAGAGGTCGACCCTAAGCCCCCTTACTTGTGGGGTGCCACAGGGGTCGGTCCTCTCGCCACTCCTGTTCAACACATACATGAAGCCGCTGGGTGAGATCATCCGTGGTTTCGGGGTGGGATATCATCTGTACGCTGATGATACTCAGCTGTACATTTCCACCCCGAACCACCCCAACGAGCCGCCGAAGTGATGTCCCGGTGTGTGGAAGCCATACGGGTCTGGATGGATGACAACCGACTCAAGCTCAACCCTTCCAAGACGGAGTGGCTGTGGGTTCCGGCCCCCGGTTCAACCAGTTAATTCCATCTCTGGCCATTGGGGGCATTCAACTCACCCCCGTGGAGCGGGCGCGCAATTTGGGCGTCCTCCTGGATGCCAGGCTGTCCATGGATGACCATGTGACAGCCGTGGCCAGGGGGGCGTTCCACCAGGTTCGCCTGGTGCGCCAATTGCGCCCCCTATTGGACCGGGACGCCCTACGCACAGTCACCCATGCGCTGGTGACGTCTCGCCTGGACTACTGTAACGCTCTCTACATGGGGCTTCCCTTGAAATGTACTCGGAGACTGCAGTTGGTCCAGAATGCGGCCGCGCGGGTGATTATGGGGAGTACTAAGTACTCCCATGTGACACCTCTCCTGCGCGAGCTGCACTGGCTTCCTGTGGTCTATCGGGTGCGTTTCAAGGTCTTGATTACGATCTTTAAAGCGCTCCATGGCTCAGGACCTAGTTACCTGCAGGATCGTATTCTGCCCCATACATCCCTACGACCCATCCGCTCGCACAGAGAGGGACTTCTCCAGGTGCCATCAACCAGACAGTGCCATGGGGCGGCGCCTAGGAGCAGAGCCTTCTCTGTGGCGGGCCCAGCCCTGTGGAATGACCTCCCCCCGGATATTAGGACCACTACTGACCTCCGCTCCTTCCGTATAAAGCTCAAGACCCACCTATTCCAAATAGCCGGCCTGGCTCAATCATAACTTCATTACGCTCCTGATGGGTTTTTTAATTCAGTAATTTTATTTAATGGGATTTTAAATTGTGTTTTTTAATTGTCTTTCACTTATGAGTCTACCTCCTCCATGCACATGTATATGTCTTTGTTCTTTATGTATATATGTTTGTCTTTATCTGTATTTTATCTGTTTTGATTGTACGCCGCCCCGAGTCCTTCGGGAGAGGGTTGCGGCTAATCAAATAAAATTATTATTATTATTATTATTATTATTATTATTATTATTATTATTATTATTATTATTATTATTATTATTATTATTATTATTATTATTATTATTATTATTATTATTGAGTGCCCTCATCCTTTGGAGTTTGGCTATTAGGCTAAGAAGAACAGCCATAAACTCGGTAACAAAATAAAGAAAAAGAAAGGATTATTTCTATTGCCACTCAGATTTACTCAAAGGCAGAAATGAAAACTGCACAAATATTTTCTCCATTTTATTATGCATAAAGTACACAATCTGGAGAAACAGACGTTCGCACAAACCACCTCCTGAGCTTAGTCAAGTGATATATGGTCATTCTGTCTTAAGTTCCTGTTTTGTCTCCATAAACTTGTTTCAATACCTTTTTTTTTTTGGTGGTGGTGGTGTTTCAGAGCTTCAATAGCTATCTGGTTTTTTTAATGTTGAATTGCAAGGACATCATTCCTTGAACTGGCCTGTCATATAAATTAACTGAACTTTTCCAATTACCACCCTATGTAGAAATACATTTTGCACTCAGAATAAGTGTGATTAGAAGACCTAATAGAAAACCAGAAAAAAATATGGTCATAAAGTATGGTCATAAAGAGTCAAACAGAGAAGAATTGGTCAATAGAGGACTTCTGAAGTGTGGTTACATTTGGATGAAGCAGGGACGTGCGGTCAGGGGATGCAGGGGAGGCAGAGCCTCACCTCTCATCATGAAATAATAATATATAGTAATAATATCCACAAGGGAGTTTCAGATATATAAGAGGAAGAAGAGGGAGGAGGAGGAGCGAGCGCGGGGCGGTGCCAGCTGGGCAACCGGCGGAGGCAGGAGGGTTCTCGGAAGCGCCAATAACCTTCCTGCCTCCGCTGTACTTTGCGCGCTCCTCATGACTGCAATAGACGTCCAGAAGTGGCAGGGGCTTGATGACGTTGCCGCAGCTGCCATGCGCGGATGGACGGAAGTAGCCAGAGTGGCGCCGAGGCAGTCCGGCGGACGAGCGACAGAGGATCAGGCTGCCTGATCCTCCATTGCTCGCTCACTTGCTCTTTCGTCTGCCCGGACCCCTCGGCGCCACTCTGGTAACCTCCGTCCGGCCGCGCCTAGCAGCGACGTCGGCGACATCATCAAGATGAAGTGGCTTGGAGGCGAAGTGCTTTTCAGTGCTTTTCTGTGCATCTGGCGTTTAGGTAGATAGCCGGATGTCCTAAATGCCAGACGCACAGAAAAGCACTGAAAAGCAGCTGCTGTTGGGGATTGCGGAGCGCGAGCCGGCGGAGCGTGCTCAGGAAGGCAGGGAATGGGATCATGTGTGCTGGAGGCTGAGGCAGCCTCAGCCTCCAGCACATGTGGTCCCATTCCCCGCCTTCCTGATGACATCACCAGCCTCACCAGCCATAAACCTCTCCGGACGTCACTGGGATGAAGTATTTTTGACCTCTGACAGTCAGAGGTGATATTCTGCCAATTCACACCAGTTTGGGCAAACTGGTAGTGGTGGCGGGACGAGGCTCCGCCCACCCACCAAGACATCATCACGGACCTTCTGTGCATGCACAGATAGTTCTGTGCATGCTTAGACATGCGCATGCTCCCGCTACTGAATCAGTAGTGAAGAAAAGAGGATACCATTACTGAAGACAGTATGGATATAATTGGGAATACTGAATTAACACAGAATAAGTAAATTACTGGATGAATTAATTTGCCTCTTGAGGTCTCTGTAGTACTAGAGTGAGACATTGAAAAATATGATGCAGCCTAATTTCAACTTAACATTTAAATCCTGAAAAATATTGGAATGAATTAAAATTTTCTACAAGTATTACTGTAGCAAAAGATAATATATTACAGACTTCATGTAAATTTCTTGAGTTTAGATTTACAAGTTGATTCTAGCAGAGCTAATCTAGCAGAAACACTTTCTTATTGTATAGTTTTGTTTTAAAAAAAGAGAAAGACTCAAACAATATAGTTTTAAGAGACCAGTTTTAAAAATTGTATAGAATGACGTTTCTGTAGAACCTATAATCATTCATAATAAATTTATTATCTCTTTTGGATCATTTGCATTACTTGTCATTGTTTTTAAATTGTAATATACTTTGTTGTTATCAACCCCATTCCTTTCCATTATCTCAGCCCAGGATCTAAAATTTAAAATAACACACTGTCGTGGCAAGTCTTGCTAATGTGATGTTTCAGAATTTTTCTACCACTAAGTTATATTGTGACATCTTCAATATATTAGAAAAAAAATAAAAAAGCCAGGTCCCAAAGATGCTTTTTCTAGAGGCAACTGGACTTTCTTGTTTTTCTTTGAAGACATTTCACTTCTCATCCAAGAAGCTTCTTCAGCTCTGACTGGATGGTGAGGAATTGAAGGATTTATATTCCTTGCAGACAGCTGCTCATTTGCATTCTTTTAGCGTGTCGTTGAGGCCACTTGGAGGTTTGTCTGTATCCTCAGTAGTGCACAGATGAGGAGTCTTCTTGAACTGCTGAAAGGACCATGTTGTAGTGCTGTGTAAACCTCCAAATGGCCTCAGTGACTCTCCAAAAGAATGTAAATGACCAATTGTCTGCAAGGAATATAAATAGATAAATCCTTCCATTCCCTACTATCCAGTCAGTGCTGAAGGAGCTTCTTGGATGAGAAGCAAAATGTTTTCAAAGAAAAACAAAAACATCCAGTTGCCTCTAGAAAAAACACCTTTGGGACAACCATGACCTGGATGACTGAGAATCTCCACGGACATAAAACAGATAGGATTGCTAAAACTACACTTTTCAGCATTTTAAGACCTAATTTTGAAGATAAATGCCAAACATTTATAGCTGGGAAGCAATTCACCTAAAATTCACATACCAAAATGCATAAATTAACACAATTTATTAAAGCCTACCTTACCATTGAAAACCTAATTACAAAAACACTCTCTATGTTAGGAAAAATATATTTTAATTGCATTTTAATTATATGCAAATACATTTGTAGAAATAAAGATATGGACAGATATACTGTATACCGTATGCATACCTTTATGGCTACATATGAAGTCAGACTGAACTAGTTCCACTAAAGTGCACAATTGAGCGACCAAAAAACAAACAAACGATCGGTTGTCCCATTGCTGATCCAGTTTTCACTTTCATATCCAAGGCACACTTTTGAATAAAAATGGCTGGGACAATTCACTCACAGGGATCAAGATAGACTGCACGATGGATGTGTTGAGTCTCATGGATGTAGAAATTTATATACATGACTGTTTTCAAAATCTCTATTTATCTATCTATTATCTGTCTGTCTGTCTGTCTGTCTGTCTGTCTGTCTGTCTGGCTGGCTGGCTGGCTGGCTGTCCGTCCATCCATCCATCCATCCATCCATCCATCCATCCATCCATCCATTTATCTATCATCTATCTCTCTATCTCTCTATCCCTCCATCTTTGACATGAAAAAGGCTTCTCTTACTCCAAATATTATGCCTAGCAATGCATGCATATTCAGATAGAATCCATAAAATGAAATACCGTGTTTTCCCCAAAATACGACATGTCCTCATTATACAGCCATGCCACATTTTTCTGGTGGTCAAAAATATAAGTCCCCCCCCACCGCATAAAAGTCCCCTGGACAACCCCCCACTTCTGGCCAGACAGAGTGCCGCACAACAACCTAGCAGTATCCCAAAGGTGTCAAGCTGTGGGAACTTGGGGGAAGGCAAAAGTGATTGCGTTGCTTGGCATCTTCGGGAAACTGCTAGGTTGGTGAGCAGTGCTGTGCCCAGCTGAAGAGGGGGGTTGCCAGGCAGCTGCTCTCTTGCAAGTGGGCTGCCAAAGAGCCAGACACAGCCTCATGGGTGAATGGCTGTGTTGCGCTGTCACAGCAGCGCAACACAACAGCCATGAAGCGACCACACTCACAAGCAGCCACCCGGCAAACCCCTTTGCAGCCGGGCACAGCGCCATTCACTGACCTAGGGGTATCGCCAAGCCGCATGAGTGCCTGTTCACCTCCACACGGCTCCCGCGGCTTGGCGCCTTCCAAATGCCAATGAATGGCACTCTGCATGGCTGGAGAGGTGGTTGAGCGAGTAGCTGTTCTGCTCTCGCTCACCCGCCTCCCAGCCTCACGATGCATGGCCCAGCTCTCATTACGGAGCCAGGGCACCTCCGCCGCCATCCCAGCCTGGCTTTTACCGCGGCTTCCAACTCAAGTCTTTCAGCAGTGGCTGCTCAACGCACGTCTATGGTTGTACGCTCTGCAGGCAGCTGCCCCACAACCATAGAGCATGCGCCACTGCCAAAAGATTTGGGTTGGAAGCTGCGGAAAAAGTTAGGCTGGGATGGCAGGGCGATGGAGGTGCCCTGGTCCGTAATGAGAGCTGGGCCATGCATCGTGAGGCTGGGAGGCAGGTGAGCGAGAGCGGAACAGTGAATGGCACTGTGCCTGGCTGCAAAAGCGGTTTGCCGGGTGGCTGCTCATGAGTGTGGTCGCTTCATGGCTGTTGTGTTGAGCTCTCTGTGACAGCGCAACACAGCCATTTGCCCATGAGGCTTTGGGAGCCCTCTTGCAAGAGAGCAGCTGCCCGGCAACCCAAAAACAATAACCCCTCCCCCCATAATAAAGCCCAAGCCATATTTTGTAGGTAAAAAGAAAATAAGACCCTGTCATATTTTCTGGGAAACACGGTACATGTAACATTTACCAATCAAATGCACATACCAGCTGGTCCATGAATGACCAGCTGCAACAAGCTACATCATGTATGTCATGCAGCAGCTCCTCAAAGTAATAATCCCCCAAACTGTCAAATCTGATTTACATGTGTAGTATGCCAATACCACTAATGTAACATTCAACCCCAAGATAAATCATGTGGCTGTTACTCTGTCATAATATCATAATGCATACTCTTTGGCATTACCCTCCATCTATTAGAAAATTTGTCATAGATTAAAACTTTCCAAGTCGAAAGATAAATTTCAGAATCTAAACTCCTGACAAGGATAATGGAGAGACATGAGAGAGGCAGGGCAGGATAAATTTCAGGTGGCCCTTGACTTATGACCCCAATTTGAATGAAGATTTTCCACTGCTAAGCAAGGCAGTTATTGAGCAAGTTGTGCCATGGTTGTTAAAGAAAACACAACATTTTTAAATGAATCATGTGTTGTTAATTGAATCAGACTTTGCTTACTATAAGCCAGTTGGAAAAGTCACAAACTATCATCATATAATCCCAGAATGCTGCAACCATCATAAATACAAGCCAATTTGTACTTGAAATCTGATAAAATTGGTTAATAAAGTTGGTTTTTTAAAAAAACCTGTCTATATATTTATGTATGTGTGTCTGTGTGTTGTACTTGTGCTGATAAATAAATAAAGGGCATACCAGGGGTTGTAACACAAATACACACACACACACACACGTGTGTGTATGTGTGTGTTGCATTTGTGCTCATAAATAAATAAATGGGCATACCAGGGGTTGTAACACCAGGGGTTGTACACACACACACACACACACACACACACATAATGTTGTAACGGCCTGGGTGGTGGGTGGGGCTCATTTGTTGACTAGGGCTGGTTTCCGGATGTCTGGTAGGCGGGAGGTATGGTCACGTTTATTCATGTTGTGGAAATGTTTCTCTATTTCGATAGCTTCCATAATTATTCTCCTGTTGAAGTGACAATTACCAACCTAATCCAAAGGGAGACTCCCCCCACTAAACCGAGACAAAGAACAGGATGATGGCATTGCCCTCCTCCCTTACATCAAAGGCACCACAGATCACATCAGTAAAATTCTCCACAAACACAATATCAAGACAGCCTTCAATACTGACCAAAAAAATAGCCAACGTCTTAAGAAACCCCAAAGACAAAATCCAGCTAGAAAACAACGGAGTCTATGAAATACCATGCAAAATCTGCCCTGCAACATACATAGGACAAACAAACAGGAGAATAAATGCACGCATCGCAGAACACACGAACGCAGTAAGAACAAAAGAAAAAAAAAACCTTCCTCCCTTTTCCAGTACCTTAAATCTATAGGACATGAAATTAATTTTGAAGGAACCAAATTAATCTCCAAAACTGAACACTTCTACAAGAGAATAATCATAGAAGCTATTGAAATAGAGAAACACCCCCACAACATGAATAAACGTGACGATACCTCCCGCCAACCATACATCTGGAAACCAGCCCTAGTCAACAAATGAGCCCCACCCACCGCCCAGACCATTACAACACAAAACATCAACGGACACACAGCCAGCACCAATCAGCACCAATCTACCAATCATGATACAACCACACAACTAATCATTCCACTTACTGAAAAAAAGCCAGCACTTCACCCCCCCCCCCCAAGATTTATAGAAAGACGGCAGCTCCGACCACCTTTAAGTCAAAAACACCAGCCTGAAGATGGAGAGTAAGACCTCACCGAAACATTGCCAAGACAATCTCAACCTTACACGAGAAAAGACCCGAATACAACAAGACCAGCATACCCACACCCGTAAAAATCTACAAATATGTGTGTGTGTGTGTGTGTGTGTGATACTGAAAAAATCATAAAGATGAGGACAGATCATAAATTACTTTATGTGCTGTTGTAACTTTGAACATTCACTAACGAATGGAAGTCGAGAAATACCTGCAGTAAGGACAAAGCTTTCGAAGCAGGTTATGAAAATGACCACTGTTATCCATTCAAAATCTGCAATCCAGGTACATGGTTTGGAATTTAGCAAAGTCTTCTGTGGAGCAGGAGATAATTAAGAATAACTATCACTTCTGTTGCTTAGAATCTGAGATAATATTCTAACCCACAGCTAATTATAAACCGTGAATCATTCAGGATTGCCTCTCTTCCCTACAGCTCTGTTTAGTCTTTATCACCATGACACTGTCTCTGTTCCTAGCTCACATTGCTTTCCTTCTTGAATTTCAATCTCTACACGCTTATGGATTCCTGTATTATCCTTGCAAGGATTTACCATTTAATACAATTTTCTGCAAGGCAAAGGGCAACTATAACAAAGTGGGAATCTATCTATCTATCTATCTATCTATCTATCTATCTATCTATCTATCTATCTATCTATCTATCTACCTATCTACCTATCTATCTATCTATCTATCTATCTATCTATCTATCTATCTATCTGTCACTGATTGCACAATTAATAACACTTTACTGTTTTCAAAAGATATTCTTCATTTCCAGGTTTCCCTATAATATTTTATTTTTATTTTCAAAAGAAACATGATATTTAGTAACCCACAAAATCAAGATAAAGGTATGAAATCTGAAAGAAAGACCACCTTGTTCACTAAATGCACCTGTGGAAGAAAGACATGACATTGACTGTCCATTCTGATTTAATCGTCCCTCTTCCTATAATGGATTAGAGTGGTTGTTGAGGTTGGTAGAAAATCAATTTTTCAACAATACTGATGTTGATTATTCAGTATACCTCTGCCTATCAAAATTAATATTTAATCAATAATTATCTAAATAATCATATCTGGTTAGCCAACCATTGCTTTTGCAGAACATCCCAGACCCAAGAAATGCTACTATCTAGAACTTCCACAGGGACTACACTACTGTTATTAATTTAACTAGACACTGGATGTCAGTATTGCTGTTTGTTAAAATGGAAATAAAGAAAAAGTATAAGAGGCAAAATGCATAATAGGAGATATCAAATGGAATCAGTCTAAATGGCTTGAAGTGTTAATGAAATTACAGTGTGTTTATTAAGGGTCTTACTGGCCTTACAAGTTGCTTCCCATGTAAATTGGAAAAGGATGACCTCTTATCCACTTCAATCTCTCCAATTCTTTTGTGCTTCACATCGCAGCATCCACCTCTCGGATTGGTTGCCTGCCTGCCTGCCTGCCAGAAGATGTCGCAAAGAACTGAGTGGCTAATGCAGAAGTCACTGCCCAAAATGGTTCCGAAATACCCTTTACCCTTTTGAAGTAGAGAGGTGACCGATGCATCAAAATCAGATGCACTTCTCTCAAAACAATCCATGTTTGCCTGCCAATTGTATTTGATTAAAAAGGAGGAATTCATAAAGGTTTTGAAGAATAATTATATGCAAGATCAAATCTGGGTTGGTAACTAGGTTTATACCATACACTCCTAACATCTTGATTGCAGGAAAAACGACTTCAGCAATAGAGTAGTAATTGTCTGGAAAACTTTACCTGATCCCGTTGCTAGTGCCTCTAACCCCTATACCTTTCACCTTAAGCTTTCTATCATGGACCTTACGCATTTCTTAAGAGGTTCCTAAGGGGGCATGCATAAGCGCACCAGCATGCCTACCATCCCTGTCCTACAGTCACTAATATGTGCCCTTTTTATGTGTTTATGGCTATGTTTTGCTTATTTTTATCCATTTATTTGTCCCATTTTTTTCATGTGTTTTTCCTACTTGTTTCCTTGTACTTGCTGACAAATATATATAAATAAATAAATAAATAAATAAATAAATAAATAAATAAATAAATAAATAAATAAATAAATGAATGAATGAATGAATGAATGAATGAATGAATAAATAAATAACATGGCAGCCATGCAATCCTTTTAATCCCTAAACTGTTTTAAGACATCACCAACACATTCTGACACATCTTTTCCCTTTGTATCCAAAACCAGCACAACCTAAAATTCTATTAGAATTAATCACTAATCAATAAATTTAAGATTGCAACTTTTGGCTGTTTCCTGTTCACATTTTACCAGTCTCTTAATACAAGTGTAGAAAAGGAAAACTATCATCACGGACTTTTCATCATCGTTCTAGTGCAGTAGTTGAGTGATATGATACTGGGGTTTTGTTATCAGGTGTGAAGTTAAACAATTATGTCAGTGTAAAATCTAAATGGCAACTATGTACTGCCTAAAACATAGTTTAATTTTACTTAGTTATTTACCTGCAGAAAAATCTAGTGTGATTGATGTAAGGCACAAACAGTAGAGAGTTGTAATTATCCTGCCTCTTTGTGTTTAACACTTCTCTAGACAGGAGGGGGGGAAAAACTAGTCCCACTTAAAATTGTTTCTAATTAGAAAGCCACTAGCTCCATTTAATGGATCAAAATCACACATGAGACAGGCATCCAACCTTCCCTAATAGAAATTTAAGGCAAGCAAAGTAACATTGATTGCAAGATGTCTTTTCCTCTGTTTTTTCTCCTCTCCAAAACTTCCTAGTGTGATGGTTTCATGGCCACACATTTTTAGCATTGTATCTTGAAAGTGAATGTCATCCTCACAAGAAAGAAAGAAAGAAAGAAAGAAAGAAAGAAAGAAAGAAAGAAAGAAAGAAAGAAAGACAGAGAAAGAAAGAAAGAAAGAAAGAAAGAAAGAAAGAAAGAAAGAAAGAAAGAAAGAAAGAAATCACAGTTCCCTCATAAGGGCGGAGAGAGGAGAGTAACTATCTGCTAGATTAAACAATGCTGTTTCAGACATTAGGAGAAGATCATGAAAGAGTCCTGATATGGCTTTCCATCTCTGGAGTGCAGTTGTAGGCGGAGGCTATGAACAATTCATACACTCTGAAGGACACCAATGACTGCAAGAGGAGAAAAGGTTACTTGGTGATTCCATACAGAAAGTGCATCCTTTCATACATGAAGACATCACAGCAGTGCCCAACTTTGACAACTTTAAGACCTGTGGACTTCAACTCCCAGCCAGCATGGGAATTGAAGTCCACAGGTCTTAAAAGTTGCCAAGATTGGATGCCCTTCCTGTATGGAAATATGAAATTCATTTCCTTTCAACTCCATTCTGGGAGTTGAAATCGATAGGTTTTAAAGGTTGGACAATCCTGACTTACATGTTTCCTTCGGCCACCCCATTAGCTACTTAATTGCAACTACAGCTCAAAAAACTTTGCTTTATTGTAGGATCAAATCTGGATCGGTCACCCAGGTTTAGTCTTCTAGACTTTCAGACTTATTCTGGAGCCCATCTTCAGGGAACTTCTCTGTCATACATTCTGGTAAGAGAGAAGTTTCCTGAGGATGGGTTCCTGCAGAAGTCCAAAAACTCAGAAGATTAAAGCTCCTGTCCCAGTGATCGACCCAGATTGGATCTTGCAACATTATCCTGGGCTACTTGTATTTTCCTTCATTTTGCATTATTTCTAAGTTCTACCTTCTCAAGTAAAAGCTTGTGGTTTGCATTTAATTATTTCATAGTATTCCTTAGATGTCTTTGCTCTGAATTCTTTTTGAACAAAATATAAGCAGTGAATAAAAGCTAGGTTTACGACATCAATGAAGTACATTCTCAACAGATCTAGGCAACCTCATCCTATTTTAATTACAGAATTCACAATTCCTTGCCAATGATTGTCCTGACTGAATGCTGGGAAGACTAGAAGTCCAAAATATCTGGAGTGCATCAAATTGCCTACCTCTGCTCTACTGACTTAGAAAACTGCTCCATTTTGTCCAGAGAATTCAATTACTGGTTATATATAATACATCAGAATTATGACATTTCTCTCTCTCCTCTGCCCACTTTTTAGTTCCCCATTTTGAACTATGTCTTGTGAGTAAAGAAATCATCATACTGAACCAAATCTCTAGGTGAAGACAAGTGAAAGTTTTCTCCTTCTGTTCAAGCATTATGTAAGGTATGCCCAAAGTGTTTTGTACTTGAGCAGCCCACCATTTTGTTATCCCTGCTGATGGATTTTTATCGTTCTTCAAATCTTGCAAACTCTGTATGAGTTATTATGAAGACGGGAGAAAGACGGGAGAAATCGGACTGGAACAACAGAGAAAATTATGCCACTAACATTCTAACCTCAATCATGCTGAAAACTGTAGAGAAGAAATCCTGTCAAGCATGGGAAAAACCATCTAAAATAAGTATATTTGCAAAATTAAACCCTTTCAAACAACAATCTAAGGGTAGAGTAGGATCAAGCATTTTAAAAAATCCCTAAATATGATGATTTAATAGGCTTGAGTGCAGCTTCAAGGAAGCATATGACTTCAGTGAGGTTTAGCACGAAGCAAAAAAATGCTTTGCAAAACAACCTAGGCATCCTGCTTCTAAAGCAAAATAAAATAACCATGTTGCAATAGTTTGGCACTTCCAAAGGCTATTGTAAGGACTGGAAGCTCCTTCCAGTCTTCAAGACCTCCTGAAGAATAATTATGTTGTCTTTTCTTCCTGATATCATTTGTATTGCCCTCAGGACAGTGGTGGGATTCAATTTTTTTTACTACCGGTTCTATGGGCATGGTTTGATGGATTGGCATTGCTTGGTGGATGTAGTTTCATGGGCGTGACAGGGGAGGGATACTGTAAAATCTCCATTCCCTCCCCACTCCAGGGGAAGGTTACTGCAAAATCCCCATTTCCTCCCAATCAGCTGGGACTCGGGAGGCAGAGAATAGATGGGGGCGGGGCCAGTCTGAGGTGGTATTTACCGATTCTCTGAACTACTCAAAATTTCCACTACTGGTTCTTCAGAACTGGTCAGAACCTGCTGAATACTATCTCTGCCTCAGGAGGCTAAATTTTCTTTGAAAAAGAGTGGTGCTGCCCCCTACAACTCTAGAATATATATTTTTAGCATACATAACTTTACTCAGAGAAGGATATTTTACTTACCCAGAGAAGGATTTTTCTCATTCAGAGAAGGATTTTTTCCTACACAGGAAACAGTCAAGAAGAAGCCCTCTAAGTCTTTAGAGTAACTCTAATTTTCATTTGCTTTCTCTAAGAAACATAAAAATAATGTCAAATTAGTTTGGTTGTTGATTTTAAATATTATTTTAAAATGTTTTCTTTCTGAATCCTAATTTGATTAACATTAACATGTAAGCTATCACTATGTTTTTGTGTTCCCTCCCCCCCCCTCAAAAAAGGACTACATGAAAACTGAAAAGAAAAAAAAAGTTTTCAGAAGCAAAAACTCAAATATCACTCAGGAGCCATGGTGGTGCAGTGGTTAGAATGCAGCATTGCAAGCTCATTCTGCCGACTGCCAAGAGTTCAATCTTGATTGACTCCAGTTTGACTCAGCCTTCCATCCTTCCGAGGTCGGTAAAATGAGGGCCCATCTTGTTGGGCCCAATATGCTGACTCTGTAAACTGCCTAGAGAGGTCTGAAAAGCACTGTGAAGCGGTATACAGCATAAGTGCTATTGCTATTGATTAGCTAAGAATTGGTTTCTTATTGGTTGCATCAGCTGCTGTTCCTGCCTTTGGAACATCTTATCCCCAAAATTGAGGCGAGCCCTCATTTTTCCAGATTTTCCAGAAGAGGCTTTGCCAGTTAGCATGGTAAAGTGTCATAAGAGTGTAATGCAGGCCTAGGGGTGCTTAGTGGCTTGAGGATATTCCCCATGCCTTGTTAACCTTTTATCCTTCTGAATTTTTAACTTTGATTTTTTAAAAATTTTTACTTAAAAGTTTTAATTTATTGCATTATGTTATTAATCTGTGCTTTTATTCGTCTGTTTGCATGGTTTTATTTTGATGTAAACCACTTAGGTGAGTTGGATGGTGCAGAAATCTAATCAATAAATACATTTAGTGAAAGAATAATTGTTTATTTATTTACTTTCACCTCAAGGCAGTGAACATACCTAATCATCTTGTTATCTCCTATTTTTCCAACAACAACAACCCTATGAGGTGGGCTAGACTGAGAGGGAGTGACTGGCTGAAAATTAGCCAGCTGGCTTTCATGCCTAAGGTAGGATCAGAACTCACCAACTCCTGGATTCTGTTGCCAGCACCTTCATCACTAGACCAAACTGGCTATCATCATGACCAGGTTCACTTATACCATGTTTGTTTGCTCCAGAGGTGGTATTCCGCAGGTTCTGACCAGTTCTGGAGAACTGGTAGCAGAAATATTGAGTAGTTCAGAGAACTGGTAAATACAACCCTCTGATTGGCCCCGTCCCCATCTATTCTCTGCCTCCCGAGTCCCAGCTGATCGAGAGGAAATAGGGATTTTTCAGTATCCTTCCCCTGGAGTGGGGAGAGAATGGAGATTTTACAGTATCCTTCCCCTGCCATGCCCACCAAGCCATGCCCACAGAACCGGTAGTAAAAATGTTTGAATCCCACCACTGGTTTGGACCCACTCTCTTTCAGGAAGCTATTCTGCCCATCTCACCGAGGAGGCTATGGAGAAAGGAAGAAGTCAGTTTTACTCTTTCATTCTTCCTTAGCTTCAGAAGATGCTTCTACTGGACCACAATCTCCTTCTGCAGAGAGACAGAGACCTTCCATGATCAGCAATTCCTAACTGAAATACCAGCTACGGCTATGGCTTTTGTTTGTCTCTGAAAACTTGGGAATCTGTATTTCAGCAATAATTATATAGAACAGGACATTTTCGAGTTGTAGACCTACAATCAAGTAATGAAACGGTTCTCACTTCATTGCCTGTTTATAATGACATCTATGTCCTTGCTGGAATAATAGCTGCTTCAGGTCGAGAAAAGAGGTGTTTATCAAATAGTCGCGTTTTGCTCGTGCGGTGCTGTGTGCAGTAGAATGACATCTCAACAGAATTGAGAATGCTGAATGTCTTCCATACATCAGCTGTCAGCACTTTGCGGGAATGAGCAAAACTGATTTTTTTTCCCCTCTCCTTTCAGCAGTCAACTTGAAAATTCACATCAGCGTTTTATTTCACCATAAATACATTTGCAGTCAGAAAATCCAAATAATGTTCTATGCAAGAAGGACAGATACTGGATAGTGATGGGATGTGTATGTGCGCATGCACTTTGGTGTGTGTTTGCTCGTGTGTGAGTGCATCACGGGTTCAAAATTAACCCTTGATTCAAATCTTAATCTTCATTATACCAGAAGTAGTTGAAGATAACAATTATTAAGGTTTCAAATAATGCAGGCCATAAATGAGTTTCACATAATTTTACCACCGGTTCGCTGCACACCAAAAATGTGAGCATGTGCCTTCTGTGCATGCATGCAGCCTTCAACGCATGCGCTTTGCTTGCGCGTACAGCTTGCATGCATATGTGCAGCTCTGAAAACGTGGATAAATAGGACAGCATAGCACTGGGGCGGCCCACAGGTCATCACTACCGGTTTGCCTGAACCGATCCGAACCGGCAGAATACTGCCACTGATCCAGGCTCATCCAGGAACTGGTCCATATATCATCTACTGCCACAGTTGAGCAAGAACAACACCTGGAAATGAAATAATTATTATATTTCCAGCTGCAAAACTTCCACAAACCCTTGCACTAACAATACCTTTCCTATGGCAGGAAAAGAACCAGCTGCTCTGTTATTTAGTGATATTACTTAAAAGGGATCTTTAAAATAAAATTCGGAATACTTCAAAAGGCTCTTTGAAATCAAGGCTTAACATATGAAAATACAATGACTTTTTGTCTACATGTATATGTCTCCCAGGTATCCGTTTTGTGAAAAGAATTTAGCATAATTGACAGTTGCTCACTACCCAGTCACTGCAAATATTCTACTGATGCAAAACATGCTGGAAGTGAGTAAATACTATGTTATGTAATCAGTCAAATTAACTTAATTAGTTAAATTAGTGAGAATTATTTCAAAGTATTCATCTTGTGTTGGTTTTACATATAAACTGTTGCCTTTCATCATTAACCTCAGGTTACGCTCCTAAATTAAGACAATATGCATTATTTTTAGCCTATAATAATAGACCGGTCCTACAACAAAATGCCTTCTACATGTCATTAGTTATTCTCAATTAACTTCATTGTAACATCACAGATAAAAAACAAACCCCAGGAGACACGGTAATTGTATATTATAGTCCTGCCATTGTAATCTTCCTTGGTGCAAATAAAACTTATTTGTTTTATTTATTTGCTTATGCATTTGTTTATTTGTTTACTTATTTGCTTGGTCATTTTTCATTAATCTGCTTATTTGTATGTATGTTTGTTTGTTTATTATGACATTTATATGATAGCTATCCAGAACAAACACCCCCCCCCCCTAAACACATCCTGGACCTGACCAACCACTGCCTAACCAACACATACTTCATCCATAATTGACAAAGATACAAACAGATAGAATGTGCAGCCATGGGATCACCCCTCTCACCCTTCATCACAAACTTATACATGGAACATTTTGAAACTAACGCCTTAGATAAATCTGAACAAAAACCCAAACTCTGCCTTAGATATGCTGATGACACTTTCTTGATTTGACCACACAGGAAAGAAAAACTGGACAATGTCACGATGTTAAAAAGTTTGCTAGGCCTGAACTGACATTCAAGAGTTAAACTAAGAAAGCTTTATTGCGCAGGTCATAAAACAAAATGTTATCTGAAAGTGATTTATTGCGCATGCGTTTACACATTCCAAAATTCCTTCTTCTTTGTTCGGCTGCCAACTTGGCAACGGGAGCTTTTTATTATCAAAATGTAACCATTAGTTATTTCTGTTTCATTTTTTTTAATTTTATTATTAAAGTTTGTTTATTAATTAGAATACTTCTTAAAGACTTATTTCTTTTCTTAATATCTCAAAAGATATGCGGAAGGGAATCAGCCTCGGTCCATTGATCTCAGATTTCCCCAGGGCGTTTTTCCCCTGACAACTTGGTAGCAGAGGATGGTTGACAACTTGGCAGCTGAGATGGCTACAATTTATGGCTGTATTTTCCCTTCATGCTATCTAAAGATAACCGACTAAGCCTAATTAGCAATGTCGGAGAAAAAGAAAAAAAAGAAAAAGAAAGATGGGGCAAGCACAGACGGATCAGCTTCTTCTGACAAAGAATCCATTCCCTCAGACACAGAGGAACAACAAATTCCTTCAGGTGCCGAGCCAGATGTGGGGGAAGGAGCTACAGGACGCGACATTCACGAAACGAGGTCAGTGGTTCCTCCTTCTAAAATATCTCCAGGAGATTATGAATTTTTGGGGGCCAAGCCAAAACTTCCCACTCTGCCAGAGCCACTCCATTCCCAGACCCTCGCAGATTATCAAACAATTGATGAATGGCAACTGCCGGCAGAAAAAAAATCCTCCCACGCAGAAAGCAGACTTTATGAATCCTCCCCAAATGATGAGCAAGAAATGCAAAGCTATCTTGATCAATTAGAACGTTTCGAAAAATATGCTAGGGACGCGAGAATGTGCTTTGAGGAGATAAAGCGAAGTAGGAGGAGCTCCCCCACTCCCAAAATGTCTGAGGACACCATCTTGTCTTCAAAACAACAGCCTAAGACACACCACCCGAAGTTCTTAGGTCAATCAGAACAAAGAGATATGTACACGTCACCGAGGTCACGTGATCCCTTTAAGCCCATTGAACTTCCGGCCATGTATAGAGGGCTGCAGCCAAGAAGTGAAGCTGCACTGCCATCTGCTGGCGGAGAAAAATTATTAGAGCAAAAGATGATTCAGTTTCATCAAAGCTCTAGAGATTTACTTATGAGTCCTTTAGAAGCCAAAACTTTGCCTCCAAAGGTTAAGTCTTCAACACCTGGTGGTGCCGAATCCTCCCTAGATGGAAAAAGGCAAAGTCAAAGGCGAATTCGAGGAAGCCAATTTGATGTTGACACGCAAAGGCCAATGATGCAACCCCAGCATCCCCTGGTTCAACAACCAGCTTTGCAACCAGATCAACAAATTGTTCCGATGCACATTCCTCAGCAGGTATTCACAGTCACCCCCTTGACTGGTGAGTCCAAATTAAAGGAGTCAGGAGAGAATTATAAAGCCTGGGTCAGTGAAATTGCACTCTTGCTTCGAAGAGAAGGCACACATTCCATGGTTTTTAATCCTCCTCCTCAACCCTGGACACCTGCAATGAGAGACCTCGAAAACAGAGCAATCACGACTTTGCTCATGTCAATGGAAATTGAGATCCAAGGTATCTTTCCACCTGATGCAACTGCCCAAGAAATTTGGGCTATTTTGGAAGATTGCTACAGGCCCATTTCAATTGAATCTTCATGTTTGCTCATGTCTGAGTTCCATGGTTCGAAGTTGAAACCTGGTGAACGAATTGGTGGACATTTGACCAAACTGAAAAGAATGAGAAGTGAATTGAGACAAAATGGCCATGTAATCGATGATATCCAAATGATGAGCATCATCATTAACTCATTGAATTATGAATGGAAAGATGCTGTTGCAAAGATTAACTACGTGCCTATTGTTCAACGCACAGTTAACCACGTTTGCAGACTTTTAGTGGAAGACGAAGCTATCAGGTTAGCTACACCACATCTGCAACGACCTCCAGCGTCAAAGGCTCCAGCCAGACGTCCCTTCCGAGGAAGAGGCTACGCTCCAAGGATGCCAAAATGCTACACCTGCAACCGTGTGGGACATGACACCCGGGATTGTCCCCAACGAGTTCCAGCTCCCGCCACGTACCAGCCCAGAGGAACAGATTCCAGAGGCAGAGGTAGAGGCGGAAGACAAGGCCGTCGTGGTCCAAGGCGTGATTCACAAGCTCCACTTGTGACACTGGCCATAACCAACGTTCCACAACCTGATCCAAAGTTCGACAGACGTCTTTTGTGGACTTTAGATAGTGGAGCAGCTGTGCACGTTACCCACAGAAGGGAACTTTTCACAGAGATGGGCAAACCAGAGCCCGAGTATCGAGAACTGTATTCCTTCACCAACCACACTTGCAAGGTCATGGGAAAAGGAACTGTTTACATTGAAGAACTCGATACACACATCCCTGATGTTTATTACATACCTTCAGCAACCAGTAATTTGCTTAGTCAAAGTCACTTGTCTAGAGATTTAAAGTTCCAGGTTCACCACCTCGAAAAAGCAAGTTACTTAGTTAAAGATGGAGATATTGTTGCTGAAACCATGCTGATTGGTGGTGTTTATTACTTAAAGCCAAAGCCTAAAGGGCAAGCACAGGCAAGTATGCAAACTCCAAAAAGGCACAACGTAGACCCAGAGAGAGTTGTCCCAGAGAGAGAAAACGTTACTGTGCCAAAGGCTCCTAAAGCCAACAAACAGAGAAAACAGAAACAGGTTGCTCAAAGCAAGCCTGAGGGTCCTCATGAAACTGTAAATGTTGAGAATTCACTAACTGGTAAACTTTTGCATTCCAGGTGTATTCACAAGTGGCACAGAAGATTGGGGCATGCCAGTTTCCGTGTTCTTAGAAAGATGCCGGAGTTCGCAAAAGGTTTGGATCTAAAGGGGTGTAAGGTGTTTTTGGATTGTGCGGTTTGCAAAAAGGCTAAATCCAAGGCGGCTGCAATTCCCAAACACGCTACACGCCTGTCAACACGCATTTTTGATTTGGTACACACTGACATAGTGGGTCCTTTCCCACCAACACTTGGTGGCAGAAAGTATTTTTTAACAATTGTAGATAATCATTCTAGATATGGATTTGTATATCCTATGAGAGAGAAATATGAGACCTTTCAGATCTTTAAAGACTTTGCAGCGTTTGTTTCTACACAATACCAAGTTCGCATCGCCAGAATCCAGAGTGACCGTGGTGCAGAATTCATGTCTCAGCGTTTCCAGGACTGGATGCGTAAGAATGGAATTCTTCATCAGACATCTGCTCCATATACACCGGCTCATAACGGAGTCGTAGAAAGAAGACAAGGGGTTCTACAAACCATGATGCGTTGTCTTCTAGAAGATGCCAATCTCAGTAACACATACTGGGGTGAAGCAATCAAATATGCAAATTACATTGTCAACAGTACTTGGAGCAGTGTAATCAATCAAACTCCTTTCTACATGCTGTATGGCTACAAGCCCGATCTCAAGAACCTCCATATTTTTGGTTCATATGCTATGGTGAACACTCCCTTAAGTCAAAGAAGAAAGGGAGGTATAGTAGCAAAGAGACTAAGATTTATGGGTATTGATGATAATTCAAAATGGTACAAATTCATTGATACTAAACATGTGATTGTCATTTCACAATCTGCTAATTTTGAGGAAGACATTGACTGGTCCAGGATTCATTCCAATGATCCTGAAGTTTATTTTCCTAGAGATGGTGTTCCAGATGCCACGCAGCCTGATGGCAATTCGCAGGCAGATATTCCTTCTACCAGTTCTTCACAACCTGATGTTCCGTCTTCGCAAGCCGCGGATGCTGATGCTAGCGACGAACGTGAGGACGAGGATGATGATGAAGAAGAAGAAGAAGACTGGTCTGTTGCTCCTAGACGTTCCAAGAGGGCCACAAAAGGAATCCCTCCACAACGTTATTCATGGCAACTGACAAAGTCACCATTACCTTTGATTTGCAACGTTACTCTTCCTCCAGAGACATTCACACAAATCAAACAGCTTCCTGATTCAGAACAAGACAAGTGGTATGATGCAATGCAGGATGAAATGGACAGTTTAAAGAAACTTAATGTATTCACACCTGCAAAACCTCCAGCAAACAAGAAAGTCATTGGCACTCGATGGGTCTACAGAATCAAGAAGAAACCGAATGGTGAGTCTTTATACAAAGCTAGACTTGTAGCTCAGGGTTTCGCTCAACGTTATCCTGAAGACTACACAAACACTTACTCACCAACAGTCAGAACTGAAAGTGTAAAAATTGCCTTAACCACTGCAACTATTCTTGGTTTAGAAGTTTTCCAATTTGATGTGGACACAGCTTATCTACATGCAGACCTAGATGAAGAGATCTACGTGAGAAGCCCTCCAGGATTCCGAAAGCAAGAAGGGGATACCTGGTTCCTGAACAAAAGTCTTTATGGTCTGAAACAGTCAGGTTTAATGTGGTATTTATGTCTTACTGACAAACTAAATTCAATGGGCTTTATTAAGTCCGAAACTGATGAATGCGTGTTCACAAAAAGATCTAACAATGCATATGAGATAATTCTTGTTTATGTTGATGATATTGTTTATATTGGTCCAAATAAGAAAATGAGTGAGATTTTTGCCAAAAGTTTGCAGAGATACTTCACACTAAAATCTTTAGGACACATTAGCACTTATTTAGGTGTTCAAATTGAAAAGACACAGAAGGGGTTTAGTCTTTCACAAGAAGAGAAAATTGACCACATTCTACATCATTGCAACATGAAAGATGCTAGCACAACAAAGACACCCATGCAAACAGATTTTCACAACTTAACACATGAACCAAGTCCTGAGTTCGAGGATCAAACACTTTATCGTTCAGTCATTGGTTCACTATTATACATTAGTAGTTGGACCAGACCTGACATCGCACTTAGTGTTAATCTTTTATCACGACACGTAGGTAAGGCAACACAATTTCATTGGTCATGCATTAAGAAGTTATTGAAATACCTAAAACACACTAAACACATGAAGTTATTGCTAGAACCAACACACACTGATCAACCAAAGTTGATTTGTTTTGCTGACGCCGACTGGGCGAGCGACAAGAAGTCACGCAAAAGCACTTCTGGTTACATGATGTTCCTGAATGGATGTCCTGTTTACTGGCAAGTGAGAAAACAGAGTTTTGTTTCATGTTCATCTACTGAAGCTGAATATGCTTGTGTTTCAGATGCTTGTAATTCTCTAACGTGGTTTGATGCTTTGATCACAGATATCTGGACACGTCCGATTCGACCAATCACCGTGATGGAAGATAATGTATCTGTGGTTTATATTTCTGAGTCACATTTCACAGGTTCTAGGTCCAGACACATTGACATTCGTTATCAAAACACAAAGCAATTAGTTAAGCAAGGTTTTGTTAAATTGCAATATGTTTCTACACATGATCAGATTGCAGACATGCTTAACAAACCACTCGCCGCAAATCAACACGAGTATCTGCGAAAGAAGATGTGCCTTAATTGATGATTTGATGACGTCAGCCCAGACTAGCAAAAGAAGGGGTGTCACGATGTTAAAAAGTTTGCTAGGCCTGAACTGACATTCAAGAGTTAAACTAAGAAAGCTTTATTGCGCAGGTCATAAAACAAAATGTTATCTGAAAGTGATTTATTGCGCATGCGTTTACACATTCCAAAATTCCTTCTTCTTTGTTCGGCTGCCAACTTGGCAACCGGAGCTTTTTATTATCAAAATGTAACCATTAGTTATTTCTGTTTCATTTATTTTTTTTTATTTTATTATTAAAGTTTGTTTATTAATTAGAATACTTCTTAAAGACTTATTTCTTTTCTTAATATCTCAAAAGATATGCGGAAGGGAATCAGCCTCGGTCCATTGATCTCAGATTTCCCCAGGGAGTTTTTCCCCTGACAGACAACTTCCTCACACATCTCAACAGCCTATACCCCAAAATACAATTCACTATAGAAATAGAAGCAAACAACCAACTTCCCTTTCTGGACGTCCTAATCTACAAGAAACCCAATGGCTCCCTAGGACACACCATCTACCGGAAAAAAACACACACCAACCGCCACTTAAACGCACAATCCCATAACCACCCTGCAATCAACTCTGTAGCCAAGCCCCTCCTCTCCAGGACCAAAGGCCTAGCCGACAAAGACCACCTGAAAACTGAATTACACACTCTCACAAATGTATTAATCTCCAATGGATTCCAAAGAAAAACAATTACCAACCTAATCCAAAGGGAAACTCCCCCCAAAAACCAAGACACAGAACAGGACAACGGCATCGCTTCCTCCTTTACATCAAAGGCATCACAGATAAAATCAGCAAAATTCTCCACAAACACAATATCAAGACAGCCTTCAACACTGACCCCCCCAAAATAGCCAACATCTTAAGAAACCCCAAAGACAAAATCCAGCTAGAAAACCAAGGACTCTACGAAATACCATGCAAAATCTGCTCTGCAACATACATAGGACAAACGAACAGGAGAATAAATGCACGCATCACAGAACACAAGAACACAGTAAGAAAAGAAGAAGAAAAAACCTTCCTTCCTTTTCCAGCACCTTAAAGCTACAGGACATGAAATTAATTTTGAAGGAACCGGGTTAATCTCCAAAACTGAAAACTTCAACAAGAGAATAATTATATGGAAGCTATCAAAATAGAGAAACACCCCCACAACATGAATAAACGTGACAATACCTCCCGCCTACCAGACATTTGGAAACCAGCCCTGGTAAATAAACGAGTCCCACCCACCACCCAGGCCATAACAACAAAAATCAACAATGGACCCACAGCCAGCACAAATCGGCACACACACACACACACACACACACACACACATACACGCACGCACACACACACACACTCAAGGTTGATTCAGCCTTCCATCCTTCTGAGGTGGGTAATATGAGGACCCAGAATGTTAGGGGCAATAGGCTGACTCTGTCTTAGAGAGGGCTGTAAAGCACTGTAAAGCGGTATATATACATATTTAAATAAAAACTCTTTGCAACTAGGACACAACTTGTTAATATTTTTTCCTATTATATTCCCCATTATATATCTAATTCCTCTTCTTGATGCATTTTCTACTATATTCTCCATCTTTATGGTATAGTATAATCTTTATTGTCATTTTACTTAAATACAGCGAAATTGGTTATAAAGAGACATTGATGGTTCTTTAAAGATATTTTCTCCTCTGATCCAATGCACCTCAACATCTTCATTGCCTGGAGATTCTAGTTCTTTCTCTGAGACTCGTTGGAAAGATAGTATACCCTGTGCTTTTTTTTTTCAATGCCGTGTCCAACAATTCTTGTCTTATTTTAAAAGAATTATTAATTTTTCTGAACTCTAGGAAAGAAAAAGTGAGGAAATTTTCCAGGTGTAGATTAAACCAGTTCAGTCTCTTGTAGGGTCATTTCCATTTCCTGATGTCCCTGAAAGGCAGTTGGGCCTCTTTCAGGGTCTATATGACAGAAAGAAGATGTATTTAAAAAGTCTTAGCCTCTTCTTGACCTGTTAAGAAGGGCACAAAGTATAGCACACATGTCAGAAGCACTGAGGCATGGAGTTGAAAGGATTAGCCAGTGACATCACCATTGTCCAGGGGACATGCAGTTGGGGGCTCCTTTCATATCCCTGGCAGGAGCTGGAGTGAAATTGGGTCTCAATTATGGGCTTGCTAACCTCCAATCCAGAATCCTAACCATGTGACCCACCATGCTCCTGAGAAGGGCACATTTGCCATACCTATCCCCCCACCCAGGAGAAAAAATGTATAATTAAAATGTGATTGATGTAAAGGGTATTGGTATTAACTTAATTATGAGACAGCCAAATGTTAGCTTTATGAGGCTAGATCAAGAACTGATTCTACAGGAAGCCCAGAACAATACTTTTGTGACAGAGCAATGAATCTTACAAGACTGGCAGATCTAAGGTCTGACTTAAGCAAGAGCTTTTAATTTATTTAAGCAAATCCTTTCAAGTAATATTTTGTGAATTTTGGCTTTCTTTTCAATCTCATTGACCTGGATTATATATTACATTGATGCATAATATTGTGTTTGATTTTGGTTCAACAGACCCCAGGAACCCACTCATTATAGTCTATGAAAAATAACAGATAGAGAACCAGTTTGCTCCAATAGTTTAGGCACTAGGAAACTGTGAGTTCTAGTCCTGCTTTAAGGATGAAAGCTGGCTAGGTGACTTGACCCAGCCCCCCTCTCTCTTGTTGTTATACGGAAAACATGAGGACAAAGGAATATTAGGCATGCTCACCACTTTGAGTTATTTATTAAAATAATAAAGACAGGATAAAAATAATATAAACAGATATTTAATATTTAAATTATTTCAAATGTCTAGAAGTAGGATTGTCAGATATATGGCTCAGAGTCACCTTAAACCATAATAATAATATAATATAATATAATATAATATAATATAATATAATATAATATAATATAATATAATATAATATAATATAATATAATATAATATAATAAATATAATAAATATAATATAATATAATATAATATAATATAATATAATATAATATAATATAATATAATATAATATAATATAATATAATATAATATAATACAATACAATACAATACAATACAATACAATACAATTAATGCAATGCAATGCAGTACAATATTTCATTCTCATTTCTCTCTGATTCAAATTCAGCAGTATTCCATATCACGGGTAAACGTAACTTTGATTTTTAGTGGGAAATGGTACATTCATGTTTGAAGTAAAGAAATACTACGTCTAAACGTTTATAGAAAACGTACAGCTGATTTAATTCAAAAATACTTGGTAGTAAGGATATTTCCTTTACTTTTCCTTTATTTTTCCTTTGCATAGCTTGAATTAAGAAGGAATGACTCTTGATTGCATGATCTGATCTTTGTGGTGTTGTTTTTTCAATCAGTTTGGATTGTAATTATATTCTGATTCAGCTTTCTTTTTATTCTCCTATCTCAGAAAGTTTTTCTGCTAGAACCCCGCATTTTCGTGGATTAGATCTAATGTGTATGCCTGGAGCTCATTTATTCCATCTAGAACTGTAATCTAGAAGGCTTAAATATCAGCCGCATTCTTCATGTCGTCTTTTTCCCCTGGATTCAAAGCATTTCCTCAGATCAAGAGTTGTTGGAAACCCTAAAACTTCATTTTTGATTGAAAGACTTCTATGACGCAATTACATTCAAGGTCCTCACCCAGTATCAGAACATTATTACACTTTTAAACCTCACAATTCAGATAGAGAAACCCCTATGTCGTATCTGAACCTTCTGGATAGTTCCATGCGACTCGGACTTCATATTTGTGGAACATAATCAGAATTAATGGTCAGATTATGAAAAATACAAAATACTTATGAACGCCTGCCACCTTTGACAAAAAGCATTTCCTAGCTCATAGCATTGCAACAGAAAAAAAAAAAAATATTACCAAATTATGTTACAATTATTCCAGGATAGTTCTGTTTTGAGGGGTGTTTTTTTCCCTTTCTGCAATCTTTTTTTTTAAAGGAAGAATTATACCATACTTGCTCTGCAGAGTTTGTAAAATATTATTTTGAAGGACAAAGGCTCCATTGCATCTTTTCACTATTTATTACTCGGCAAAGATTTAGTGGTAATAGGTTCCTGAATATTGGATTGATATCATTAATTTTAATGGTTATAAAAAAGATTAGATTTTTATAAGCAATGGCTTTCCCACCAACATATTATTAGTGCAAGCCTACCCACCGCCTTACTGCCTTATACTCTTCCAAGGTCAAAGATTACATTTAATTTAATTTTGCTTTAATTATAACTAACTGCTTCAGTTCCAATTAAGTAAATTGCTACATGGATTTCTTTTCATCATTCCAGGAGACCTTTTACCCCTCTGGAATCAGTTCTTATTATGTAAAAACAATCAAACAGCAGAAACATGTTGCTTAATTACTGCAGACTGCGAAATGATAGAATAACATTACAGTATGAGCAAAAAGGAACTAAATGAATTAAACAGATGTAAATGAAGGCATAAGGAGAGAAGGAAATGCAAGAAAAGCATGCAAATTGTCATAAATATGATGTACACACAATGGCAGCAAGCAAACAAGGAAGAGAAAATCAAGCAACACGAGGAAATTAAAAATCCAAAGAAGGGCAGGACAAATGGAATTGAATTCTCTATAAAATAAAGTTGAGGAGTGTTTTATTTCACAGAAACTACTGTTGAGAAGAGGGCTGAGACAATGTGGAGATAGCACAATGGGCAAATACAACATTCAAAGCATCTGTATCTTCATTTAAGTGGCAAAAGAACCTTGAAGAGGAAAACTAAGAAATGGTTACAAAAGGAACTAGGATGTCACATGGATACTGCATAGATTTTGGAAAGAAACTGAAATATGTTCACTTCCTTGTGAAAATGGGACCAGTAGATGTTCTGCCCTATCTACTGATTACATAAGGAAGTGAACATTTCCCCCATTGACTGGCCTCAATTACTCCTACTTTTTCAAATTGGTGACAGATTTTATCCCTTTATTTCTTTTTGAGAAAAATGAGTGCCAACTAAACAAGGCAGGACAAGAAGCAATGGATGGAAACTAATCAAGGAGAGAAGCAATGTAGAACTAAGAAGAAATTTCCTGACGGTTAGAAAAGTTAATCAGTGGAATGACTTGCCTCCAGAACGTATGGATGTTCCAACACTGGAAGTTTTTAAGAAGAGATTGGACAACCATTTTTCAGAAATGGAATGCAGTTTTCTGCCTGAGTAGAGTATTGGACTAGAAGACCTCTAAGGTGCCTTCCAACTTTGTTATCCTATCCTATCCTATCCTGTCCCATCCCATCCCATCCCAACCCATTCCATTCCATTCTATTCTAAACTTTATCCCTAGTAGTGGTCATTTGACTCCTGCTATTTGTAGTCAAAAGTCAAAACAAGTTCTAGTAGAGTCTCTAGTAGGCTCTAGTAGTCTACTTTAGTAGACTCTATTTTTTTTAACATTATGAGTGCTTATACACACTCCTAGGGATAGAAAGTCTACTCTCCCAGCAATACCACAACTGTGTTTGCTAATCAAACTTTGTTATCCATATTGAACTGGTGTGGTCTCCTTGAGCCATCAATACTGCTGCCACCACAGAGGTAGAGAATTCATCTAATTTTTCTAGAGTTGAACTTTAAAACTTTAGAGGCTAACAAGGTATCTGCCATGAGAAATAGATCAGCTGTTGTTTGTTGGTGTAGGATTTCATGACCAGCGTCCCTTGGGTAGGTCTGGGCTTTCAGGATTTTGTGATTTTGTACTCAAGTGATCAGAGCCCCTAAATCCTGAAGACCAACTTTGCCCAACAGTTTGCTGTTGTTTTTGAAAATACGTCTTTCAGTCAAAGTCGACATTGAGAAATGTCTTTGCATATTTTAGCCACCAGGAGTCACTTTGGATAGTGAGATGGGTGGCATATAAATTAAATAAATAAATACTTTCTGCCAAATTCAACATTGTTCTTCTCTTCCAGCAGACCACCTCTGAATGTGCCTAACAGTAAGAACTTCTTGCCTTTTTTTTGGGGGGGGGGGGTTGTCTTTTTGAGAGTTTGCAAGGAAATATTTTAATTTTTTATAAAGATGTTTCCCCTCCATTGACTTCATAAGGAAAATGCATCCAAAGTTTGACAAGTGCATTTTATCTAACTGCCAATGTGGAGGATATGTGAATGAATGCCGGGTGATTGTTGAATAGCCAAAATGATGCTTTTCAAATTCTGCAAGGCCTGGCAGAAAAAAATAATGGTATTAGAGTGACTCACAAGACTTCAATTCTTCTGCAGAAACCATCATGAACAGCAAACATTTTTGAATCTCACTATATCTCAGCATCTTTAACCATCAGTGTGCCGCAAATAGATTACATTTTCTTCCTTCTTCCCAATTCGGTAAGTATTATTTGAGAAGCGATAAGGCTGTTAGGGCCATAAGATTACTATCATTTTTAAAATACTATGATTTAAGGTTTAAATATATTGAATCATTGACCTTTTTATTTTTACACTGGGCTCCTTCTGTCAACATCTGCTTGAGACACTAGGAAAAAAACACTAAGTTACAGAATACATGGTGGCTGATATCCAGAGGTGGTATTTAAACAGTTCTGACAGGTTCTGGAGAACTGGTAATGAAAATTTTGAGTAGTCCAGAGAACCGGCAAATAGGCTGGCCTCGCCCCTGCTGCCTCCATGCCTCCCAGCTGATCTTCTTTTGTTGCCCTGAACAGGAGAACAGAGCTGGAAAGTTGGTTAGTGAGGTGGTGAGAGAAGGGGGATTTTGCAGTAACCTGCCCCCAGGAGTGGGGAGGGAATGGGGATTTTACAGTATCTTTTTCTTGCCACATCCACCAAGCCACACCACACCCACAAAGCCATGCCCACAGAACTGGCAGTAAAAAAAATTGAATCCCACCACTGCTGATATCTATCATGTTTGTTTGTTTGCTTGTTTATATGAAATTTACTTGCCAATGAATAGTAGGTTTGCTTCCACTCAAGGAATGTCACATAATGCTTTTTTTCACCTGTTTGGTCTTATTCAGACAGGTGTGAGAGGACTGCTGCCCGTTGGCCTTTCCCTTGCTGTGATCAGTAGCAAAATCTAATATGGAACTGTAAGATGAACTCCATAGGACTGGTGGCCCTTTTTTCTCGAGTTAGCCTCCAAACCAGACCATCAAGCTCAGCATGGAAAGATAAGGAAGCGAAAGGAATAGGAAGTCACTATCTGAAAAAAAGGTCAAATGGATGACAGCTGTATTAAAAAAAACTATTAGCAATTAGAAACCAATGGTGAGACAAATACCACTCTCTTGTTGACTTCTTGATAATGCCACCTAGTACATACAGTAAATCTTGGGGATGAACCACAAGACTGAAGAATGTAATGCTAAAAAAAAAAGGATTAGACAACAAGTGATTCTTGGTAAATTGCCTCATCCAGAGATTTATGTTATAAAAACAATTCATAGACATTAAGGGTTGTTGAAGCTTTGAGAGACCGATGAAATTATAGCAAGAGGGTACATAATAACGTAGCTGATAATGAAGTGATGCAACTTCATCAGACACAATTGTTTTCAGTCAAAGCACTTCAATTTTATTTACATAGATTAGAGCCAGTATAGTGCAGTAGTTAACATTATGAATAGGTTCTGAGGAGACGTAGTTTGAAGACCATCCTGAGCCATGGATGCTCAGTGGGGTCCAGTATTTTTTCAGTATTGCCAGGATAACATGATGTTTTTAGCAGATTTGGACTGCAAAAAATCAGACAACCATTAGGTGGCAGCAAAAAATCAGAGGGATTTTATTTGTATTTGCTGCTACCAGGGGGCCATCTACCGTATTTTTCAGAGTATAAGACACATTGGAGTATAAGATGCACCATGATTTTGAAGAAGTAATTTTTTTAAAAAAGTTTTTGTGCTCTGCAGGCCTCCCAAGCCCTCTGCACAACTCGCAAAAAAGGGAGGGGCATGCAGAGCTCTGGAAGGCTTGTAGAGTGCTCCTGGGGGCTGGGGGGGGAACAACCCATTTTTGTGCTCCTTTTTTGCCCTCCCCAGCGCTCAGGAGCACTTTGCAAGCCTCCCAAACCCTCGTCCATTTTTACAAAGGGGGCGGGGTTTCGGTAGGCCAAAAATGCTGCATTCCGTGTATAAGACACACCCAGATTTTCACCTTCTTTTTTGAGGGGAAAAGGTGTGTCTTATACTCCAAAAAATATGGTAGGTTCTTTCAACCCAAATCTGATGATCCCAAAGTTTCAGCCCAAGCCACATCAAGAAACGAACTCCACAACTAAATGCTGGAATTCTCTTTTATTGGTAAAGTTCCTCCAAATCTATTTGCATAGTTCTCTACATATAAGCTGTCTTGGATTCCCTGAAAAAAGGTGACTATAAAATAGATAACATGGAACCTGCAAGAAAAATGTTGCGCTGAATCTTCTCGCCTAAGCTCAGTGTGCTATTAAAGCTCCAGCTACCCATAAAAAGCTTAGATCAGAACATTCTACTCCCTCCCTCTTCTCCCGTCATTTTAAAGTTGGTATCATGCTATGGATACTAAGTATGCTCTGTCATTGAATTATTCTTTTGCATACTGTTTACATGGGTCAGGAGTAAACTTAGAGGTTTATCCTAAAAAAAAAAAAAACAAGTTTCATTTTGTTTCTTGAGGGCTCATTGGGAAGCTAATCGTTTTGGTACTCATCACCTCCATTTGCTATTAGAGACCATATTGAGTGAGGACATTGAAAGGCTGTTGGAATCAAGCTAAATCAAGGAAGAACCATTTGTGTTCAAATAACTTGATCATCTCCCTCATAGGTGTACTGATAGCCCCCCCAAAAAAAATTTTTTTAAAAGAATTCCTTTCTCCTAGAAACCTCCACTAATATTTGGCAGTGGGGGAGAGAATACAGAGTTTAGTGAGATGTTTGCTTGCTCCATTACAGCATCCTGAGGAGGAATTAAGGAGGTCTGAGGAACTGGGGCCAAATCCGAGGAGCATAAATGAAAAGTGGATGAAAGAACATGAGACAAAACTGGTGACTTGCTCAGTGGTGGTTCCTTGAGCTTTGGTGATGATCCAGAAGTTGAAGATTTACATTATGGCTTTGAAGAAAAGATTATTTGGAGAACTGAAGAACCATAGAGAGAAAGTATATTAGAAAAGGACATAACAGAGATAAGCCTATGATAATAGGGGGAAATAACCTGATAACATAAGCAAAAGAACATGGAAGAGATGGGGAATAAAAATAAGGCAAGATAAAAAGCTGCAGAGATTTTAAAAATGGTATAGAGCAAGAGGGTCAAACTCAAGGCCCAGGGGCCGGATCTGGCCCATGGGGCTGCCCTGGAAACAGCAAAGGACTCGTCCGCAGTGCCTCTGCCAGTTAAAACGGAGCCCAGGAGGGCTGTCCTGAGCTCCATTTTTGCTGGCAGAGGGTTGCAGGAGGCTGTCACAGCCAAAAATAGAGCTCAGGAGCCTGTTTTTGCTGGCAGGGTGCTCGGGCCACCATAGGTGCCTCTGACACAAGTGACATTGAGCTGGCCATGCCCATAATGGCCACACCCATCCAGCCTCCCAAAATCAAACACAACCTTGATGCACCCCACAATGAAATCGAGCTTGACACTCCTGGTATAGAGACAGGTCTTATTTTGGAAGTGGAAACTGTGAAGCAGACCTTGATATGCTATAAATTGAGTAAATGACAAGAGAGAACAGGAATGAAGTTTGATAACCACCAGCATTCCACTGGAAAATTATGCCATAATTTCTGCTGGTTAGCAAAGATAAAACAAAGACTATGGTCAGTTCTATGGACTGGCTGGTTTCAAAATTTTAGCTAGTTTGGGAAGACCAAATGGAGTTTTGAGTGGATTGAGAACAGCTGCTTTTAATGTGCATAGAGCAGGTTCTTCCTTAATCTAAGAATTCTAGAAGAATAAGATCCACTCATCAAGATGTGACAGCCTACATTCACCTTAATTGCATATCTTCCAGCATAAATAGACTTGATATGCCATATTTCTTGTTTTGTTGTCCTGATTATTCCTTTTTTTCCTCCACTTCTGTGTCCATTTTTTAAATCTAGCCTGAATTTATCAAATTTCACGGTTGGTGATAAATGAATTTGTCAACTCTCGAGTAAAATGATAGTATTCTAAGGTATTTTAAAAGTTCATATAACTTTTATAACAGTCACGGAACATTATTGAAAAAATAAAAATAAAACACAAGATACAGCAATGACTACACACATGGAGGCAGACCACAAGAAAACCAACAAGCAACCCCCTTTCTTTCAGAGTTACTTCTGTTTGGGGAAGGTGTTGTAATGCTGTTCATTCTATAGTTAATAATAATTGTACCATGCATGTTACTGATACCAAATTGGTGTATAATCATGTTTTTTGTAAAGCCCTTTTTACAGAAGTTGACATTTGTCCTCCTTCTGAGATGACAGCTAGGACTGTGTTATTTGAGAGAAAGAGGGGTGTCTATAGAAGTCCTAATATGGTAAGGAAGTGCCAACAACAACAGTTCTTCCTCCACAAGAGCAGGGTTGTTGTCATTGTTGCTTTCTTTCTGAGGTTTCTTTCTAAATCTGTGCTCAAAAACTCTTGATGGTTAACTTGTCTATCATGAATTGCTCATGATAGCAAGCTGGTTTAAAATTATTCTTAAGTTTTCCCAAATCAAACCATGTAGAAAGATTGTTATCTTCAGTTTGGGCATCCATGTCCAGAATCTTTTCCTTAAAGATGCCAGGCTTGTCCTTCAAAGCCAGCAACAACATCACAGGAGAACATTAATAGGGTTGCAAGTTGTCAGTGTTGTTCCATTTCAACAAGGTTGAAACTGATCAACTGGAATTAGAGAAGCCCATCCCTCTGGCAGAATGTTCAGCCAACAATTGAAGGGGCTTCTCCATACTTTGCTGTTAATCCTATTTTTTTCCTTGCTTCTGTGCCCTACCTAATCTGAAATGGTTTTCAAAGCAAATCTATAAAGATGACAAGCCATTGAATAGGAAGTCCAAAGTCTGCTTAAAGTCTATAATAGACTATATGAAGCTATTTTAGATGATTGAGAACACATTGTTCAGTCAGTTGATACAACACTAAGCCTGAAAGAAGAGTAGATCCACTAAAGCCTGTCTAGAAATCTTCCAATATATATTTTCCCTTAAACCAATTCAGCAGCTTTCAGGACACATTTCTAGCCCATGTTTGTTAAACCAATAGGACAACAGTGGACAGTGAACTCCTCTTCCTGCTCTTCTTAAAAAGAAGGATTGTTCTGGCTAGGCACCATTCTTTAGCTATGCAAGCTGACTTATTACTGCAAATGGAAAGGTCACAGTTGGTGGCCACAATTCAAATTGATTTTCTATTACTTTCGAAGTGAATACAATCCCCTCCTGAGCTTTTGAGGCAAAACGTAAGAGCAAGGCATCCTACTATAAATCAGTGACGTGCGGTGAGGTTTATGGCTGGTGAGGCACTGATGTCATAACAATCAGATTTACGGGGGGGGGGGCAACTTCCAACAAAACGCAGCAACCAGAGAAAAGCAGCGAGGGGCGAGGAAGCTCGTCGGGGAGAGCCACGTGCTGTTTTCGCCTTAGATTTCTCTCCTCTCCTCTGCGCACGCACCTTTCCTCCTGGGCTCTCTTCCTGCAACCTCACCAGCTGCTTCTTTTTTTCCCTTCGCTTTCCAGCCCACCAAGAAGCGCCCTATCTGAGCCGCAGCTGCCAATTGATCATTTGCAGCTTGGCCCGGACCACAGGGGAAAGCTCGCTAGGGGAAAGCACTTTCTTTCGCCCGTGGCAGAGCTCAGGCATTCTGTCTTCTCCCGTGACACCCCACTGACTAAAGCACTTTCTTTCGCCCGCCTGAGCCTAAAGCACTTTCTTTCGCCCACCTGAGCTCTGCCGCAAGCTCAGGCGGGCGAAAGAAAGTGCTTTAGTCAGTGGGGTGTCGCGGGAGAGGAGAGAATGCCTGAGCATTCTTTCCTCTCTCCCGCCACCCCACTGACTAAAGCACTTTCTTTTGCCCGGAGAGAGAGAGAGAGAGAGAGAGAGAGAGAGAGAGGGAGGGAGGGAGAGAGAGAGAGAGAGAGAGAGAGAGAGAGAGAGAGAGAGAGAGAGAGAGAGAGAATCCCTCTTTCCCTCAGCACAACACTCTTGCTGGTGCAAAGGGGGCTTTCTGAAGGCATGCAAGAAAGCCCCCCCCCCCATTGCCTGAATGTGTGTGATGGGCTCCCCGCAGCGGCTCCTCGGATTTGCCGAGAGAGAGAGAGAATCCCTCCTTCCTTCAGCCCAATCCTCCTTTGCTTAGGCTTCTTTGTCAAGAAGTGGCTTTTGGGTCTAATGGGAGAGGAGAGTGAAAAGAAAAAAAACATACGAGAGCTTGCTGTGAGGCTTTAGCGAGCTCAGCCTCTCAGGCGACAGCTGAGGCGAAGCTGAGCTAGCTACTGATGACTCTGCTTAACTGTTAAAAAAAGTCTCAAAAAGTCCTGCCTCATAGTAGAGGGCACTTTTTTGAGGCTTTCTTTAACAGTTAAGCAGAGTCATCAGCAGCTGGCTCAGCCTCACCTCAGCTGTTGCCTGAGAAGCTGAACTCACTAAAGCCTCACAGCAAGCTCTCATATGTTTTCTTTCTTTTCATGATGAGAGGTGAGGCTGTGCCTCTCTTGCCTCACCTGACTGCACATCACTTCTATAAATTGACATATCCGTGTATTTGCTAGTAGCATGACTTTGTGAAAATCAGCTAGCGGGCTCAACCTTCCAATGGGATAGAACTGGCCAGCAGTTTGGCAAGGGTTTCACAAGTACAGAAACCAGAAGCATTGTCACGCTTCTCAATAGGTTCTTTAGAAGGAAAACAAACATATCAGTGTTTTCTTTATAGATAACATCCTGCTTGATACAACTACAGTAGGTGATTTCATTGTTGCTGCCATTATTTTGCTGGATTTTGCAAGATTTTCACTCCTGTATATTTACCTCGCTTTAATCATTATTGTTGTTAGTTGCGAAGTTGTGTCTGACCCTTCGTGACCCCATAGACAATGTTCCTTCAGGCCTTCCTGTCCTCTACCATCCTCTGGAGTCCACTTAAGCTCACACCTACTACTTCAGTAGCTCCATCCAGCCATCTCATTCTCTGTCATTCCCTTCTTCTTTTCCCCCTCAATCTTTCCCAGCATGAGGCTCTTCTCCAGTGAGTCATTCCTTCTCATTAGGTGGCCAAAGTATTTGTGTTTCATCTTCAGGATCTGGCCTTCTAAAGAGCAGTCAGGATTGATCTCCTCTAGGATCAATCAGTTTGATCACTTTGCAGTCCAAGGCACTCATAGGAGTCTTCTCCAGCACCATAGTTCAAAGGCCTCAATTCTTTGGCACTCAGCCTTTCTTATGGTCCAAGGTCCGAGATTCCATCCTCATCGCCAATGTTCTATCTGGGAGAACTCGGGTGGAGGGAAGGACTGAGGCAAGCCAGATCTCTTAATGCTAACAGCTTATTGCTAACAGGTGGCCAACGTGGCATTTCACTACACATGTGTCTCAGATAATGATAACACTGAGACCCTGCTTGACAGCTCTTTATATATGCCAGCTGTCAAACAGGAACCAATCAGAATTGAGTATGGCATCCCCTAGTGGAACCAGGAAACTGCCATACACAACATTCACTATACACACTTTTGTTGGCAGGGTGATGTCTTTCGTATGCTGTCCAGATTTGCTTTCTTCCCCAGGAGCAAGCATCTTAATTTCTTGGCTGCAGTGAACTTGGAGCCCAGGAAAATAAAATCTGTCACTATCTCCATTTCTTCCCCATCTATTTGCCAGGAATTGAGAGGGCCAGGTGCCATGATCTTAGTTTTAAACATTATACAGTATATATATTGGTATTTTTCATACTGTGTATGGAATTGCTCCCATAACACTTTTATAGATCCAGACCTGTACATCAAACACATGTGACTTATTTCTAATTAATCTGTTTGATTGGAGTATGCTTCTACTTGGGAATGAAAGAACTCTCCTATTCAGGAATGAAAATCAGAGGTTTTATTTTCTAATTGTTTACCGAATACAAGCAGTCAACCAATGACACTTGTGTGGAAGAGAAAATGGATTTCATTATCTGGACTGCTTAACTCCGAAAGAGGACATCTGTGCTGCTTCTTATCCATCCAGCTTCTGCAGAGCTTTAGAGATCCAACTGACACAGAGAATTGGATCATCTAGCATAATTAATTCTACTGTTTTCTTCTTTGGGGAAAAGGGAAGGCTTCAAAATGGCCCTAAGAGGAAAAAAGCAGGAAGATTAAATCAGACAGCAAGTTAACCAGGCGCTCTTCAAATGCGTTGCGCTCTGCTGCAACATCCATGATTCACAGTCAGCATGAGACTTGTTGCTCTTCGTGCAGTCCCAAATTGGGCAGAGGGGGCTGGTTTGCTTTGCAAGGTCTCCCTGTTTCTCCTTGTGCTTTGAACCTGTCATTTTGAGAACGCTCCTAATTGATTGTGTGAGTAGAACCTGTAAATTGATGTTAATGTAATTAGCTGCCAGAATGGAAGAAATGTAATGACAGCAGAGAGACCAAGTAATGTTGATGAAAGCCTTTCAAAGGAGGTTTAGGGTCCCATACGTCTGATAAGTTTTGGTGTTCTGTGTGTACCATTCTTTCTACAATGACTGAGTAAGCAAAACCAGGCTCCAAATTACTTGTCTCACTGGTGACGATCCTGTTACCATTCTACCTATGCAGCGTTTGGATCAGTTTCATTTAAAGCACAGTCTTCAGAAGTTACAAAGCTCCACAAACAATGAAAAAAGGCAACTGTTGAGAATGGCTTTCTAGTTTTCTATATATGCTAGATCTAATGATATTGGGCAGGTGTGTATTCTTTATCACTTACATTAGTTTTATTAGTATGAGCCGTGGTGGCGCAATAGTTAAAATGTAGTATTGCAGGGCTAATTCTGCTGATTGCCAGCAGTTCGATCCTGACAGCTCAAGGTTGAGTCAACCTTTCATCCTTATAAGGTCTGTAGAATGAGGACCCAGATTGTTGGGAGCAATAGGCTGACTTTGTAAACCACTTAGAGGGTGCTATAAAGCACTGTAAAGTGATATATAAGTCTAAGTGTTATTGCCATTACGATGCAGCAACCATGTGTATACACAGATACAAACACACACATACACATGCAGATCCTAAAGCTCATTTATAAGATATAATTGAACTAAATAAAGTGTTGAGGTATGGGAAGAAAAGAGAGAAAAGAAGCAGATTGACAAGATCTCCTTAGAATGGACTGTTCCCTAAGATAGGTAATAGAATAGAATAACAGAATTAGAAATGACCTTGGAGGTCTTCTAGTCCAACCCCCAGCTGAGGCAGGAAACCCTATACCATTTCAGATAAATTGTTAGATTCGGGCAACTAGAGAACAGACTCCGGACAAGTAGTGACTTAACAGCTCTTTATTAGTAGTAGTAGTGATCCAGCTTGGTGTGTGGTCTGAGGGTTCCACTTTTATAGGGATCGGGTACGCCTCTCGACCAATCAGAATGATCTCAAGTTCCCGCCCTAGCGGCGGACCAGAGTGGAGACTTACAGCGATATATGCTAATATCTAACACCCCTCCCTTCTTAGACGGAGTATTCCTGTTAGTGACAAAGTCTTTTAAGTATGTCGGTTTCTGTCTTACATGGGTGGATCGTCGGAGTTCGGGTTGAGTTGGAGTAGGTGTGAGCTCGGCTTGTTCTGCTTGTTCCGTTTCGCAGTCGGGGGGTGGAAGGCTTTCCTCGCTCGGATGCTGTTTCGATCCATCGTTGATCTCCGGTTCCACTCTGTGTGTCTATGTGCCTTTTCCAATTTCTACCGTCTTCTAGTTCCAGCAAGTATGATCGTGGACCCGTGATCCCAATTACCCTTGCCGGCATCCACAGTGTTCCCCCTGCATAGTTGTGGGCGTATACTGAATCCCCTATGCTAAAACTCCGAATTTTGCTTGTAGAGTCTGGGGGCGATGTGGCAGAGTAATTGGGGTGAAGTCGGTCCAGGTGAGACCGTAGACGGCGGCCCATGAGGAGTTCAGCAGGGCTCCTACCCGTCGTGGCGCTGGGGGTAATATGTTGGATTAGAAGGTAATGATCAATACGTGTTTGCCAATCACCTGGGCCCATCCTAGCGAGGGCCTCTTTTGCAGATCACACCATTCTCTCCGCCTGTCCGTTCGAGGCTGGATGGAATGGCGCGACAAGGGCATGCTGAATTCCCTGACTTGCTAGATATGTTTCGAATTTCATGGCCGTGAATTGGGGCCCATTATCGGAGACCAGGAGGTCGGGCAGGCCATGAGTGGCGAAAAGTCGCCGTAGTACCTTAATGACTGCCTCTGCCATGATTGAAGTCATTAGGACTACTTCCAACCATTTGGAGTATGCATCCACAACTATTAGAAACGTTTGTCCCTGGACTGGCCCTGCGAAATCAATGTGTATTCGCGACCAGGGTGCTTTCGGTTTGTCCCATTCTGTGGCGGGCGCTTCAGGGGGTGCTGGTCTAGACTCTTGGCACGGATCACAAGTGGCTACCCATTCCTCTATCTCTTTGTCCATGTTTGGCCACCAAACGTAACTCCTAGCTAACGCTTTCATCCTTATGATCCCCGGATGCCCAACATGTAACGCTTCTAATACATTTCTCCGCAATGCGTATGGAACAACAACTCGATCCCCCCATAATAAACAACCTTGTAAAACCGACAATTCATCGTGTTTTGACCAAAACAGTTTGAATTCGGGTCCCACATTTCCCTTTGGCCACCCCCTCCATACCCAAGTTTGTACTTGTCTGATTACATTGTCCTTAGCAGAAAATTTAGCAAAGTCCAAAGAAGAAACAGGTCCTGAGTCCAAACAGTCGATTAATAAAACCGGTACCTCGGGAGTGGGGTCTGTTAATAGTTCTGGAAGTGGGCAACGGCTGAGTGCGTCTGCGTGCCCTAGTGTGGAGCCCGGTCGATGTATCAGTTTGTAGGAGTACGCAGCCAGGAAAACAGTCCACCTGGTCATGCGCGGGGAGAGTGAGACTGGTGTGGGACGGTTTCCCGCCAAAAGACCCAGCAGTGGTTTGTGGTCTGTGATGAGTTCGAAATCGCAGCCGTAGAGATACTCGTGGAAACGTTTGACTCCTGCCACAGCGGCTAATGCTTCCCTGTCCATCTGGCTGTAGTTTCTTTCGGCCGATGAAAGAGTCCTTGAGTAGAATGCTATGGGCGCTTCGTTCCCGTTTGGCATTCTGTGGCTGAGAACTGCGCCGACGCCGAAAGGTGATGCATCGCAGGTCAATACCAGTGGTAGCATTTGGCTGTATTGGACAAGTAGCGAGTCGGTTGTGAGCAGGCGCTTGACTGCGGCGAAAGCTGCTGCCTCGGAGCGTCCCCATGTCCATTTTGCGTTCTTGGCGAGGAGTCGATGTAGCGGCTCAGCAACGGTAGCTTTCTGTCTCAGAAAAACGCTGTAGAAGTTAAGTAGTCCGAGGAATGCCTGCAACTTGGTCTGATTTCGTGGTGTGGGGGCATCCTGGATCGCCTTAATTTTCTTCGATGTTGGATGTATGCCCAAACCATCGATTCTATATCCCAGGAATTCTACGCTAGGCACGTTAATTTGGCATTTTTTCTTTTTAAGGCGGAGACCCTTTTCTCTAATTCTAGCCAAAACAGTTCTAACCCTTTTTAATAGTTGCTCCTCATTTGCAGCTGACACCAAGATGTCGTCAAAATATGGGACGACCCCTGGTATTCCCTGCAAAAGCCGTTCCATGACGCTCTGGAACAGACCGGGAGCGATGCTTACACCGAACTGTAACCGGTTGCATTTGAAAGCACCTCTGTGCGTCACTATAGTCTGGGCCTCTGCCGTGGCGCTATCCACTGGCAACTGCTGGTACGCTTGTGCCATGTCTAATTTAGCAAATATTTTTCCTGGCCCCAACGAATGCAATAGGTGTTGGACTACGGGCACAGGATACGCGCTTTGTTGTAGGGCGACATTAATTGTGCATTTATAGTCCGCGCAGATGCGGACTGATCCATCTGGTTTAACTGGGGTCACTATGGGTGTTTCCCAGCGCGCGTGATCCACCGGTTCGAGGATCCCCTGTTCTACGAGTTTATCTATCTCCTTATCAATTTTGGGACGGAGTGCGAAAGGCACTCTTCTAGGTTTGAGTCGGATTGGCGCCACGTTTGGGTCTAGATTGAATGATATTGGTTTACCCACATACTTACCAAGACCAGGGCTGAACACATCCTCGAACTCCTTAAAAATCTCCTTAGCGCTGCTGTTCTCAACGGCGTTGATTCCGGTGACTTCTAGCCCCAGGGCTTCAAACCAATCCAGTCCCAGGAGGCTCTGTAAGGGCGCCTGGCGATGGTCACAGGCAGCTGGGCTATGATGTCCTTGAACTGTACCCGAAACGTGCCTTGCCTCACGATGGGGACCCTGTTCCCCTGGTAATCTCGTAGCAGGATGTCTGGTGTACGCAGTTGGTGCTTTTTAAGGCTAGGGATTGCCTTTTTCATGGCGGACCATGAAATGATCATCAGGGACGATCCCATGTCAACTTCAAGCTCGCAAGGGGAGTCCTCCAGGAGGACAGTGATTTTCAGCTTTTTAGGCCGCTTGGTGCGGACCTGACCTATCGTTGTGAGATAGGTTCGCAATGGTTCTCTCTGGGTCAACTCTCTCTCGGCATCTGTATCCTGGGGATACTCTTTCTCGGCTCTCTGGTAATACGCCCTTTCAGCTCTTTGTGTGTATTCTCTCTCGGCAAACTCCCTTGGATTTCTCTCTGGGCGCCCTTTGTTTTTTCGCCAAGCCCCTGGGTTGGGCTTCTGTTGGCGATACATCAGAGGCTGCCGTTGTGAGGCAGGGACTTCGCTCCGGCACACTCGTGCGATGTGCCCCAGCTTGTCGCAATGCGCGCAAACAACGTTTCTGAACCGACAGGTAGACCGGGGGTGGTTCCCTCCGCAACTTGCGCATGGTGGCAAACGGAATTTGGGTTTACCCACCGGTCTCGTGTGACTGCTCCGCATACGATGGCTGTCTTCGAACTCGGTGTCCTCGACCTCTTGATCGGTGTCCTCATAGTGTACTCTGGCGTGTCTGGTTCCGGTCTGGATCGCGCTGTATCCGCGTTGTATGGTCTTGGATGATCTGTCCGCTGATTCGGACGCTCTCGCCTCATCGAGTGCAATCTGTAGGCTTAAGTTGGGTTTGGCCAACAACCGTTTCTGTAGAGAGATGTCTCTCAAACCGCATATGAGTCTCGCCAGGATTTGCTCGTCCAGATCCCTGAACTCACAATGCGTTGCCGCTTTCCGGAGCGCTGCAACATATTGGTTGATTGATTCTCCCGCCTTCTGGTTCCTCGTGTTGAATTCCTGGCAGCGAACGTGGCGGGAAGGTTTTAGCGCGTAGTGTGTTTGTAAGGTCTGTTGTAGCGCCGCCCATGATACCCCCTGTATGGGTGTTGGTTCTGAGAGGTCTCTGGCCGTTTCGAAGACTTCTCGGCCGCAGTTGCTCAGGAATATGTTCTTCTTTCGAGAGTCCAGTACTCCTGCGTAATCGTTTGCCTCGAGGAAACACTCGAAACGTAGCATGTAGGATTCCCAATGATCGGTGATTGGGTCGAATGGAGCTGGAGGAGTATGCATCACCATCTTGTCTGCGTTTGAATTTACCGCGCTGAGATGGCTGCCGGAATTCCTAGGCTGGATCGAATCCTTGGATTCTGGAGGTAGCGTCTTCGTCCTAACTGTCTCTCGATCCCACCTTCGTCGCCAGTGTTAGATTCGGGCAACGAGAGAACAGACTCCGGACAAGTAGTGACTTAACAGCTCTTTATTAGTAGTAGTAGTGATCCAGCTTGGTGTGTGGTTTGAGGATTCCCCTTTTATAGGGATCGGGTACGCCTCTCGACCAATCAGAATGATCCCAAGTTCCCGCCCTAGCGGCGGACCAGAGTGGAGACTTACAGCGATATATGCTAATATCTAACACTCTTCTTTAAAACTTCCAGTGTTGGAGCATTTACAACCTCTGGAGGCAAGTTGTTCCACTGGTTAATTGTTCTAACTTTCAGGAAATTTCTTCTTAGTTCTAGGTTGCTTCTCTCCTTGATTAGTTTCCATCCATTGCTTCTTGTCCCGCCCTCTGGTGCTTTGGAGAATAGCTTGACTCCCTCTTCTTTGCTAACATGTCACCCCTAATACCTCTGAGTATCCTGAATCACCACATTTCCTCCTATGAAAAGCTACAAGGAAAAAAAGAAATATCCAAATACAGCTAAGGGTTCTTTTGTTGCTGGCAGCCACATAGATCAGTCCTGCCCATACTTATAACTTCATTCCTCTGAGTTTTTATAATAATGTTGACTCAGTCTGGCATTTATTCTTTTAAAAAATCATCTGGATTTGGTACAATCGCTTTATTTTATCTCCCATTCCCATCTTCTTGTATTTTCTTTACAGTGATCACCTGGCTATGCAATGTTTCATATCAAATAAGAATTGAAATCCTAGAAGATCACAGCAGGACTGCAGGATCTTAAGCATTTGGTAAGCAGAAGCAGGAGCAGGACCTATTTTGCTGTAATACCACCTCTAAAAATC